>NW_027518692.1:9402500-10652500 GCF_043159265.1 Tasmannia lanceolata
TTAGGATTTGAAAACCTTTAAGGAACTGAAAATCATTAACTTCAACAAATTGAATCAATTTACCCCATTTCTTTCAGAACCGTTGGATTGCGGTCTCCATCGTAAGAACCTTTAAAGCCCCCTTTAGGGAACACTTATGTCATGTCGTGTTCTAGATTTTAGGGTGTCCTAGAGTTAGGGAGTTCAGCCTCATCACGACCGATTGCTAATGTTAGCAATTGAGTCATAGATCTAGTTACACTAGTTACCTTTTTTCCCATAGGACAAGCCTAGTTACCTAGGATGTAGGTTCACCTGCATTAGTCTAAGGGATGTCTTCACTTAGATAGGACCATATGGCATCTTAGATGGAGCCCTAGGATAATAAAATCTACTCAACTTGAATTAAATAATCTCTTGAAAACTGTTGAAACAATCCTTCTAGTCTAGATTGGTGTCCTAGATGTCTTAAGATTAATGTTTGACATCTCATTCATGTAGATACTACCAAACAGGGATATTATATATACTATATAGATAAGCTGGTGAAGGGCACAAAGTATTTATCTGGCAATTTCTTTGACTTGATCCGCACTTCAAATGTTCAAGGCACTTCGGATATAACATATTCTATCATCACTAAGGGATTTTGTAAAGATATCAGCCAATTGTTCCTCAGTTTTGAAATATTTTAAGCAAATGTCCCATTTTTGTGAGTGATCTCTAATGAAGTGGTGCCTAATCTCAATATGTTTGGTTCTAGAGTGTTGTATGGGGTTCTTTGTCAAGTTTATAGCACTAGTATGGTCACATTGGATGGGAATATTTTCCAATTTAATTTCATAGTCCATCAATGTGCTTTTCATCCATAGGACTTGTGCACAGCAAGCTCCAGTGTGTATCTTGATTTCTTTATTTGTTTGAATTCAATCTAAGTGAAAGTTCTCCTAAAATTCTAATTTCATGGAAAATCCTAAGTGATTTAATTAAGCATTTACAAGAAAATTAATATACAAAACCCCACAATTTGTTGTGGAGCCGGCTCACGGTTGGTATGCCATCAGACATCCAAGCTGCCTACGTAGCCAAGCCTCACTGGGATCAGAGTCGACGTAGTTCGATGCACCTAAGCTAAGCTACTTATGCCTAATTCAACTAAGACACCGATCTAAACTGGATTGACTGTTTCAACAGTTTTAAGAGAAGTTATTTAATTCAAGTTGAAGATTTTATTATCCTATGATTTCAACTAAGATGCTATATGATCCTATCTAAGTGCAAGTTGTCCCTTAGACTAATGCAGGTTAACCTACATCCTAGGTAACTAGGCTTGTCCTAGGGAAAATTCGGGTGATTAGTGTAACTAGACCTATGGCACGGTTGCTATCCATAGCAAATGTCCGTGATGAGGCTGGACTCCTAACTCTAGGACTCCCTAAAACCTAAGACTCCCTAAAACCTAGGACACGACATGACGTAAGTGTTCCTAAATTGGTCTCTAATGGTTCTTATGACGGAAACCGTAATCCAACGGTTCCAAGAGACACAAGACAAATCGATTTAAGTTATTGAAGTTAATGAATTTCAGATTTCAAGCATTTTCGGTTTCTGGACATTTAAGGAATACCAAAGGTTCTAGGGTTCACCAATTTCGGCCTAGAATAGCATCCATGGAAGGGAATCGCGTGCTTTTTTCCTTATGCAATTTAATAATTAGGTTATAGCACCATATTGCCTGGCATATCTCAGGATTTCCGTGGACAGTAACCTCGGAGCCAATAACATGCTATAGCTTAAATATTCGAATTGTCAACGATCAATTGCAATTGAGATACGATTATGGACACACTGGCCATTTTGCCTGGAAAATCTAAAGATCCTAAGATTTCTGTTTTCCATGGATTGAGGAGTGAACATGTGACAGAAATTTAAGGTTCTTTAGGAATTTTCATAATGATTTTTAATTAACTTCAATTTTTAGTAGATTTTATCAATTTTAAACCGCATGAATGATTTTACAAGTGAACTTATTGCAAACGAATTCGAAATGAACTGAAATTTCTACAGCAACAAGATGTGAATATATGTAGCTTACTGGAAGAGTGTCACAGATTTTTATATTAAACTCCTATTTATTTTTGATTTAGCAATAATGAGACCAGATTGTAAAAATAACACAGAAACTACTAGAAATAGAAATCTAAATTCATTGAAACTTCTACAGTAGTAATATATGAGTAAACATAGCATGCTGTGAGAGTTGCATGAATTTTAAAGACTATTCACTATCAATTTCGGATTTTTGAATTTTAAGCCCAGATTATGAATTTACACTACATCCCTTAGGAAACAAGATCCAAATCAAATTAAAATTTTACACCAGTAAGGAATATGGAATATAAGACTACAGTAAAAATTTGAGAATTTTAATTGTGATTTGATGTCAGTAAACAATCCCACAAAATCTGATTGGTTTCAAAGAAAGCATAAAATAATATACCAAAAAAAATCCAAAAATTCTTAAAAATTCATGGTAGAATGTATCAGTACCACCATATTATTTTTCCACAAAATTTCATTAATTTTGCTATCTATTCAGTATATATTTTATTTTTCTTCGTCAAACAGACATTTTTGAAGAGTTTTGTATTTTTAAAACATGCTTTTTGAGAAAATTACGACTCCAAAAAATGTCCTTTAATCTTGTTCTGATGTGATGAACACAAGAAAAATTTAAAATTCCACAAAATCAATCATCCTGAGATAGCTATTTTTTCGAATTTTGTAATTTCTCAGCCATTATTTTAAATGAAATTCCATTCTTCACTCAAATTTTCAAAAACCTTTGATCCAATGTCCGATCCGATCTGATGGTTATTTTAGTCTATTTAAATAGATTAGTGTATTAAATTTCGGGACGAATCGGAAGTGAAACACTCATGTAGATCATGATTTTTAGCACACACATATAATATTGAATTAAATTCAATTAAATGCTAAAAATCATGCAAAAAAAAAAATACCAAATAGTCCTGGAAAAATCTGAGAATTGTGCACCTACCTGTAATTGAAATCCTCGCCGAATCCGAGAGCTTGATAATCCGAGAATGTCCGCTGACGTGCACTCCAATGTCTTTTCCTTCTTTTTCTTTCTTTTTTCTTTATTTTTCTCACTGTTTGAGGGGAAGAGAGAGAGAGAGAGAGAGAGAGAGAGACAGATAGAGAGTGAGAGTGAGTGAGAGATTGAGAGTTTGAGGATCGACAAACATAGAGAATTTGAGGGATCGACAGATATAGAGATTTTGAGGATGAGTGAGATAGAGAGAGAGAGTAACAGAGAGATGAAAGTGAGAGAGAGTAACAGAGAGGGTGAAAACGTGAAAAACAGAGGGAGAGGATGAGGGAGAGAAAATCCAGGGTGATGGGGGAAACAGAGGGAAGCCGAGAGGGAGATATGGATATGAGAGAAGTAGAGGGAAGCCGAGAGGGAGTAGTGGGATACTCTGTTTTTTTTTAAAAAAAAAAAAAAACAAAAACCACTACTTGTTGTTGGGGATAGGTTGCAAATAGGTGAGAGGAATGAGTGTGAATGGGCTATGAGGAAGATGGAGAGATAAGGAGTGTGGCAAGGTGATCTCTGTTCGAGGAAAACGTGGATTCTCCTCAGGGAAGGTTGCAGAGAGCTTCTGGCCAGGGAGCACGGTTGTTTTTTCTTTTTTTTGTTTGCTTTGGTTGGCTGAGGAGAGTGAGAGAGATGGAGAGACAGAGGGAGAGAGTGGTCAAGAGAGGAAGAAACAGAGCTTGAGGGATCGAGAGAGGGAGAGACAGAGGGAGTGAGTGAGGGAGAGGAAAAACAGAGTGAGAGAGATAAACGCACTCTGTTTTTTTCTCTTTATATATTTTTTTCTTTTTGCTTGGGCTTTGGTGGGCTATAGAGGGTGGGAGAGACAGGGAGATGAGAAAGCTGAGGGTAGTGTGTAGTGCTTGAGAGATGAGGGATGGAGAGTGTAGACACCCCATTTTGATCGGACCGAAGTTCGCTATGCTTGGGCGAAACCCCATCCAATCATTTCCGCCATGTTTCGCACTTTTCCGTTAAGTGTTGAGAGAGATTATTCCCAAGAATTCGAGCAAGAGAGAATTTGGATCCGATTGATGGGCCCGTCTTGAGCATTTGTTTAGATTTGGATCAAACAGGGTGGCCCGCGCATTGTTTTAGTGAAAAATGAGTTTTGAACCTACTTCGATCCAACACCTAAAGATGATCATCAAGAGAACGGTCAAGATCTCAGAGAAGTCGTTTTAACAACCAATTTTGTTACGATCATCAGGTTGAGTTACTCGGATCAGCCCATTGAAATGATTTAGGAGGACACAACCTACTTAGGTAGGGGACCCATCAATTGGATGGTCTGGATCGTCATAGAGGAATGATTTAAGGGGGCACAACCAATTTACATTGCGAACCACCATTCGAACGGTCAAGATCATCAATTGTCGCCCATCAAATGGACGGTTCGGATCATCAAATGGGAGTGATTTAAAAATGGGGTAACATATTCACATTTTGATCTATTGGATGGCTTGGATCAGCCCATAGGATTGATTAGCGGAGCACAAATTAAATCACATTGTCGCCCATCAAATGAACGGTTCCGATCATACTTTGGAGTGGGGCATATGATTTTATGCACAATTGGGAATTTGGTCACATATGGGACCCATTTGGATTATCTTTTACCTACTCAAAAGGACTTTAAAAAACATGCATGGGGCCACACACATGTCAAAATTCAATGTCCACAATGGTGGCCACCTACCATGGAATATGTCCACAATGGTGGCCACCTACCATGGAATAAGTCCACAATGGTGACCACCACCCTCCCATTCCTTTGCTATAAATGGTTCAATGAGGGTGAGTAAGAGAGAAGGGAGAACTCATTTCTCTTCTATCATGTGTTCTAACAAAGTTGCTATGAGGGGTTGAAAAGAAAAAAAAAAGAAAAGAAACAAGAAAAGAAGAAAAAGAAACAAAAAAGAAGCAAAAAGAGAAAGAAAGCGGAAGCGATCGCACGGAGGCGGAATTTTTGAGTTTTTCGGCTCTCGGATTCGGCGAGGATTTCGATCACAGGTAGGTACACCGTTCTCGGAATTTTTTTTAGAATTATTTGGTATATTTTCGGATTTTTGCATGATTTTTAACAAAGAAAACTAAACGATATACTAAACAGATTCCAAAAATAATGAAATTTCGTGAGAAAATAATATGATAATGATACATTCTACCATGAATTTGTGAGAATTTTTGGATTTTGTTTGGTATATTATTTTACGCATTCTTTGAAAATTATCAGATTTTGGGAGAATTGTTACTGACGTCAAATCACAGATAAAATTCTCCAAAGTTTTACAGTAGTCTTAAATTCTATACTTCTTGCTTCTGTAAAATTTTCAAGTGATTTGGATCTTGTTTCATATGAGCTGTAGTGTTAATTCATAATCTGGTTTGAAATTTAAAAAATCCGAAACTGATAGTAAATAGTTTTCTAAATTCATGGAAATCTCACAGCATGCTATTTTCACTTATCTCTTACTACTGTAGAAATTTCATGGAATTTAGATATCTATTTCTAGTAGTTTATGTGTTATTTTTGCAATCTGGTTAATTAATTTTTAAATCCATATTAAATATGAGTTTAATGTAAAAATCTGTAAAAATCTTCCAGTAAATTACATCTCATCATATCTTGTTGGTGGAGAAGTTTCAACTCATTTCGAGTTCGTTTGCAACAGCTTCACTTGTAAAATCACTCATATGGTTAAAAATGGGTAAAATCCATTAAAAAAATAAAAATTAAGTGAAAATCATCTTAAAATCTCTAAAGCACCTTCATCTTTGTGTTTGTTTGGGAGACCCGCCCGGTCTCATTCTCTCGTTAGTCCTCTTTGTGCGCCGTTTGGTTTTGGGAGAACACCATACTCGGCTTGGCTTCATACCCCTACCCTTATGGGTATTGGGTTGCACATTTGTTGCACCCTAGGGCTAGGTAGCTGTCCGGCCCGGCTGGGTGTTTTACCTCTGCCAAATGTTCAAATTCGTGTTTCCTTTTCTCTTAGAGAGTCTTTGACTCATTTATCTTTAGTTGGTGTTAGTGGAGTCTTTGACTCATGTTTCCATTTCTTTTATAGAGTCTTTGACTCATCTATCCTTTAGTGGGTGTTAGTGGAGTCTCTGACTCGTGTTTCCTTTTCTTTTAGAGAGTCTTTGATTCACTTCGTTTTCTTAGTAGGTATTATTAGAGAGTCTTTGACTCATTCGTTCTTTTGTGGTATTACTAGGGAGTCTTTGACTCATTGGTTCTTCTGTTGGCGTTTTTTGGGAGTCTTTGACTCATTCCTCCTCTAAGTTGTAGTATTAGAGAGTCTCTGACTCATTTGTTCCCCTCTTTAGTGTTGTTAGTTCGGAGTTTCTCCTTTAGAGTTGTTGATTACTTCGCTTTGATTAGAGGCTAACTCAGTCTTATTAAAGCTTTGCTTGCTTGGGATCTTGGATCGTTTTCTCTCTTCTTGGGACGCTATCTTTCTTGTTGTGGTTCGTCTCTTTGAGGCGTTAGTTGCTTGTTTGGGGTTTCCCCTTTTTGCTTTAGGGCTTTGCCCTAGTTTATGGTTATGCTTGTTTGTTCTCTGTAAGAGTGAATTCATCTAAAGGTCCTGAGCATTGGAAAAGCTTTAAAATCCAAAAAACATTAGAAATTTAAAACTCAAAAATATTTGAAAACTTTAAAAATATCAAAAACATTTGAAAATATAAAAAAACCTTAAAAAATTTGAAGTGTGAGTGTTTCTTTTAGAAGCGTAGTTTGAGAGTTCGTTTTCGAACTACGTTGGCTTGATCCTCTTCCGAGGTACGTAGTGCAGCTTGGGATTTACATCCCAAGTCCAGCCAAACTTTTTTTGTAAATAAACGTTTTAAACCTTCTTCAAAAACCTTTAAAATATTGTTTTCAAAAGACCTTCCTCTAGAGTTAGGAGTTTCTCCTCGATAGAGAATTTTAGAGTTAGGGTTTTTCTTTTGATAGGTTGTTTGATTGATTGTTTGCTGTGTGCTTGTTTTAGAGTTAGAGGTCTGTCCTAGAGTTATAGGAGCGCCTCCGTCCGGTCAGTTGGCGATCCACATCGCCGAGTGATGACTAGAGTAGGATACGCTAGTCCACCCTTGGTTTTCCTTAGGAAATACAGCCTAGTCACACATAGGTTGTAAGAACCACCTGCATAAGCGTAGGGCTAATCTGCATTTAGTTAGGGCATATAGGGTGTCCTAAAATTCACAATTCACTGGAATTTAAATAATCGTACAATAAACTTTAATAATTGGTCCGGTCTTTTAGATCGAGTTTAGGATAGAGGGCTAGGTGTCTTAGGCATCATAATTTAGAATAGGCGCGAAGAACTACGTTGCCTTGATTCTCGTGGAGGCGGGGATACGTAGGCTTCTTTGGATGAATACCAGATCATCTGAGGACTCGGGCTAATCACTTTTAAAACTGTTGAAACAATCAAATCACTTAGGATTTTCCATGAAATTAGAATTTTAGGAGAACTTTCACTTAGATTGAATCCAAACCAATTAAGAAATCAAGATACACATTTAGGATTCACATTGAAATTAGATCATAGGATGCATGTCACATAGATAGCACATTAACAGAGAGTTGAATGAGCCATTAAAAATGAATTTAAAAGGGTTAACTTTTGGAATTGAAGACCGATTATCGGGCAGGAATGGTGCATGTGGTGGATAAATCCCCATACCTTCCATTCTTGTAACCAGGTAGCGAGTCTAGATTTCTGGTTAATTATGGGTCCTAGATCCCACATCTAGGTGGCGACTCTGTCAGTCTCTTTTGTGTGGAATTCGGATTGCCTTAGTGATCCCAAGTTCACATAAAAGATGAATTAAAATTAATAATAAAAGGCACACGCCAATCGCGTGGGTACGAGAGACCAAGGGATAGTGCGCGGCGGCTCGCGCCCCACGCCCCTCTCGCGGGATCGGGTCCCACAGACTGGCGACTCTGCTGGGGATAACCTAACTTCATTACAATTCCAAAGGATAACTCATTTGAATCTATTTCAACTGGCTCATGAAAACTCTATCTCTTTTATGCTTGTTAGATTAGTTTGTATGCTTTATTTTCTCATCACATTTACTCAAACTTAATCTAACAAAACCTGAAGGCATCATAGATTGCGCGAACTTATTGCACACACTTACATCACTTTCATCTAAACCCCTGCATCTCACATGCACACACGTCCTATTTTAGGAACCCGGAGTGTTATCTAGCATGGTTGACTGGGATTTCATCACCTGGTGCCTCTGTGCTAGAGAAGCATTCCACCCTTAGCCTAGTACCTTTATGGTACGTAAACGGATCTCTTGTTCACGTACTGATACGCCGGACACTGGTACAGTATATCGAACATGGATTCGCGCTAAGGGAACTCTTGGCCTTACCCCTAGATTAACCCACACATGCATGTAGTATACGAACACATGTGCATCACGTGTGTGAGCCTAGTTTAGGATATCTTACCCATTTGTGTCTAGATTAGGCCGTAGTCCATCTTTCAATGGCTACGATCGGTCCTAGGTACACAAACAAAGTCATGAGTCGAGATCCTCTCTCCACTCCGCTAGATTAGGGTTAGGGTTGATGCCTTCAGGTAACACTGATAAAATGTGCGAAGATTAAAAAAAACTTTTCCTTTGGGGTTAGGATGTAAATCCCATTCATTTCCAAAGATCTCATAGGATTAGTCATTCATGATCCATCCGTTGAAAGCAATCTTATGCTATCTCATCTCATCTTGATCTAATCATATTGATCTACAGTTGTTGATATCCATCATTCAGATTTTAGATCTGGCCCTTGACTCTACTTTTGTCATTCTTATGGCCATGGTCTATTATCTGAGCCATTGATTTTTCATTGATCAATGTTTACCTATCATATATCTTTTACCCTTGGATCATATCGAAATCATTGATGGAAAAGTTTGATCTTACCTGTATTCTTTGAGTGCATGATCGTTGCTGAGATCGAAACTTATTTTGATTAGGGATGTTTATCGTTCCTGACTCTTTCATTCACAAAAGAAGAACGGTTATACCCAAAGAACATCTTAAGGAATAGATTGAGGATTCTTTCCAAAATTAACATACCCGTTGATGTATGTCAAGATTACTCTTTTCTCTATTTGTTTAGAATTTTTATCCCATGACTATTGAGATAGTGTGATTGCTTCTAAGTCAAAAGTCTGTGTTCAACAAAAAGCCCTTCTTCCAAAAGACTGACCATTTCTGAATTCATTCGATACATCAGTCTATTGCTTTACCCACATTGTCAGCATAAGCCTTTTGTTGCCCCATTTAAACTAGACCTTGTGGAGTTGCCTTTTCTGGGATTCCTACTTCAGGATCGAACTTTGTAATTATCATTATCATGAAGAAAGGTGTATCACCTATAAACTTTCAGTGCCGGTTCACTACCTTTGAAGAAGTGTCCTGTGTCTTTAGATTTGTCTTTCATTGAGTGTACATCAACTTTCTTCTCTCGAAGTTGGAAAAGTTCAGTTATGTTGATGTTAAAAAAAAGAAAAGAAAATGTGTCATGTCAATCAGTCTTTCTCGTTCAAAGTCGGTGTTTAGCTTTTTGATTAAATTCAATGTAGAGCCTACTGAGGCGCGTTCAAAGTCATCTATGTACTTCAAAGTATTTCAATTCAATAAAGCATTTGAGTCTGTATCTTCAAATTTTTATGATTCACTCTTGGATTAAATGTTTAAAACAACTACAAGACCCCCTTCTCGGATGAGAATGCAGACGAAATTCCCCTCGAGATCTGAAAGATGGTCAAACGAGAGGAAGAGCGTCGAGCATAGCCACTTGAACAAGAAATCGAAGCCATTGATAGTGGTATCGAAATTCGAAACTCGAGAAAGATGGAGTGGCAAAACTTTATCTCCCGAGGAACGCAAAGAATTGATAAACCTGTTTAGAGGGGTTTGAGGTAGTCTTGCTTGATCCTATAAGGATAAACCAGGGGAATGCCCTGTCGTTGAGCAAAGCAAGACTTCATCTGCTTTAGACATCCAGTTGAAGAGTAAAATTTTAAAGAGATAAGCATCAGACATCCTGTGGAGCTGATGAAATACTGAGAGAAGATTTTCGGACAAGGAGTTGTGGAATCTTGAGCATAAATCCAAGATCTTTGAGATGAGAATGGAGCATAGTGGTTGAAGTTTTGCCTGACATGCCATCAGACTCCTCGAAAATTTTCTAAGTCTTTGAACCTTAAGCAACAGAGCTTGTACATCAAATACATCAGGAGGCCATCCTTGATCATTTGAGCTTTTATAGCCAAAATCCTAATGTTTTAAAATCCATTTGTAAACCCTTTGGGCCAAAAGCAAAATTAAACAATTTCTTTTCAATCATATTATAAACTCGGGGCATTTATGCACCCGAACTACGTCGGACCTGATCCCCATTTCTTCAGGGGTACGTAGGCAACTTGATTAATTCAAGTTCGGTCAAACCTTGGGATAAAATCCCTTTTCAAAATTTTGAAGCTAAATGCTAAACCATTCTTTGAAAAATCCTTAAGCGAACTACGCGGATCTGATCCTCCATTTTTGGGGTACGTAGGTAGTCTGGCTAGACCGGATTCGGTCCAAATCCTTAGAACCCTATGTATTTAACCCTTTTGAACCCAAGCCCACCTAGAAAGTCCTTCTGGTGAAATAAGCAAAGGTTCGAGGCAAATGAAAAGAAAAACAGAAAGAAAAGAATGAGAGTCTGAAGATCCGCTAGGTTGAAAACCCGAAAGGGCGGCCTAGAGAAAGGTGAAAGTCGTTTTTCTTGCTAAGTCAACAAGCAAAATGATTGACTTATCAGAAGGTAAGGGTAGTGGTATGCTGGATTGAAAACTTGAAGAGACAATCTAGTCAGAGGCAAATACTTCCCATGAAAAGTTGAGTTGAATAGAAGCAGAAGGAGGTCCTCAGTTACGTAGAATTCCCAAGTTTGAGTACAAGCAAAAATTGAGATAAGTAGTCTTTTAGACTGAAAGCTTGGAAAGCAAAAGTTGAGATAAGTGGTCTTTTAGACTGAAAACTTGGAAGACATTAATTTTGACTTCTTCCGAAAAGACAAATCAAGGAGACAGAGAAGCAACCTCTACACAGGGCAGGATCCTGGAATCCGAGTAGTGTCGACAAGACTTGCTTTGATATCTTTTTTTAAACTAGGGGCATTAAGACTGAGCAATCCGAAGGGGTTAATAACCATGACGGAAATCCCGATGGAGGAAACTAGAGCCTCTTGACATGGTTTTCAAGAGTACTCTAAGAGTGCCTAGCCTTACCATAATAAAATAACACATTTTATCTAAGGGTGAATCAAAAGTGAGTCAAGTCCCTTGAGTAATTTGAGTCTTCTTTGATTGAGTCATTGGAAGTCTTGGTCTTATTTTTATCATTGTTTTCTCTCTCAATGTCCGAAGTGTTTGGCACTGGAAGAGCGAGAGTATACCTTTTTAAATGTGAAGAAAATTCAGAGTAGATCCTGGTTTAGAAATCAAGGAAAGGGCAAGAGACATTTTGTTCAAACTTGCCAAAGACATCAAAGCCTCAAGTAGTGAGCAATGGAAGAAAAAAATTCTCAGACTCATCCATTTGTGGATATCCATTTACCCATATACCAGAGAAAGAACCCATGCAAACTTGAATTTTCTTACCTATCCTGATTTTGCTCTCCTATGGATTCTGTCATGGAAGTAATCATACTAGGGGCATCTTTTATGACTTGAGTCATAAAAGATATCAAATACAAGAAAATTGAGATAAATATTTTCAGCAAATAGAGGCAAGAGAAGCTTGAACACTCTCTTGAATCAAATTCCTCAATTGAACTCATTCTTTCAAAGAGTCAATGTTTTAGAAAATCTAGTCCCCAGCGAAATCTAGAACCTACTTTTGCAATCTTCAAATCTTAACAGAATGCTTTTCCTCTCTTTAAAAGAGTCAATACCCAAAAATTCTTTCAAGTTATTTGAGTTTGGTTTTCAGCAATGATCATGCACTCCCATTTATTCTCGGCAGGAGATAGCTATGCTATCAATGAACTCGATATAAGATCGATAAAAAATTTTGTGTTGATTTGAGACTCTTTGAGTAGTTAAGGCCCTTTGAGTGTTACAGACTCTTCGGGTAATTGAGACTCTCTGAGTATAAATGTTTTGATTTGTTTTGAGACTCTTTGAGTAGTTGAGATCCTTTGAGTGTTACAGACTCTTCGGGTAGTTGAGACTCTTTGAGTATAAACGTTTTTGTGTTAATTTGAGACTCTTTGAGTAGTTGAGACCCTTTGAGTGTTACAGACTCTTCGGGTAGTTGAGACTCTTTGAGTATAAATGTTTTTGTGTTGTATTTGAGACTCTTTGAGTAGTTGAGACCCTTTGAGTGTTACAGACTCTTCGGGTAGTTGAGACTCTTTGAGTATAAATATTTTGTGTTGATTTGAGACTCTTTGAGTAGTTGAGACCCTTTGAGTGTTACAGACTCTTCGGGTAGTTGAGACTCTTTGAGTATAAATGTTTGGTGTTGATTTGAGTAGTTGAGACCCTTCGAGTGTTACAGACTCTTCGGGTAGTTGAGACTCTCTGAGTATAAATGTTTTGAGACTCTTTGAGTAGTTGAGACCCTTTGAGTGTTACAGACTCTTCGGGTAGTTGAGATTCTTTGAGTATAAACGTTTTTGTGTTAATTTGAGACTCTTTGAGTAGTTGAGACCCTTTGAGTGTTACAGACTCTTCGGGTAGTTGAGACTCTTTGAGTATAAATGTTTTTGTGTTGTAATTTGAGACTCTTTGAGTAGTTGAGACCCTTTGAGTGTTACAGACTCTTCGGGAAGTTGAGACTCTTTGAGTATAAATGTTTTTTTGGTGTATTTAAGACTCTTTGAGTAGTTGAGACCCTTTGAGTGTTACAGACTCTTCGGGTAGTTGAGACTCTTTGAGTATAAATGTTTTTGTGTTGGTTTGAGACTCTTTGAGTAGTTGAGACCCTTTGAGTGTTACAGACTCTTCGGGTAGTTGAGACTCTTTGAGTATAAATATTTTCGTGTCGGTTTGAGACTCTTTGAGTAGTTAAGACCCTTTGAGTGTTACAGACTCTTCGGGTAGTTGAGGCTCTTTGAGTATAAAGGTTTCTCTATGTAGTTGAGACTCTTTCGAGTATAAAGGTTTTTGCATGTGTTTGAGACTCTTTGAGTAGTTGAGACCCTTTGAGTGTTACAGACTCTTCGGGTGGTTGAGGCTCTTTGAGTATAAAGATTTCTATGTGTTTGAAGCTCTCTGAGTGTTTGATTTGAGACTCTATGAGTGTTACATACTCTTTGAGTAATTTGATTTGATATTCTTTGAAGGGTTGATTTACGTCTGCATCGATAGTGGTCTGCTTTCTTTGAGGTAATTTTATTGGGTTCGTTTTCTTAAAAGCTTTGTTTTAACAGAGTATGTTTGTGTTTGCTTTAATAGAGTCTTTGCGTATTGATTTAAACAGTTGAGTCATGAGTATTAGGGAGAGACTATCTCTTTGAGTTGTCGTTGCCGAGTTAAGAGTCGGTGAGAGGCTATCTCCCTATTGTTGGTAGAGTTTTATCTCTGTGAATATCGTTTTAAAACTGAAAACCCAAAAATTTGCTTTGCTTTCGGGTCAGTCAAAATGTGTCGTCTGTTCAGCTTTGCCATTCGCGTGTTACACACGCTTTGCCAAAGAGGGGCATCTGTAGACACCCCATTTTGATCGGACCGAAGTTCGCTATGCTTGGGCGAAACCCCATCCAATCATTTCCGCCATGTTTCGCACTTTTCCGTTAAGTGTTGAGAGAGATTATTCCCAAGAATTCGAGCAAGAGAGAATTTGGATCCGATTGATGGGCCCGTCTTGAGCATTTGTTTAGATTTGGATCAAACAGGGTGGCCCGCGCATTGTTTTAGTGAAAAATGAGTTTTGAACCTACTTCGATCCAACACCTAAAGATGATCATCAAGAGAACGGTCAAGATCTCAGAGAAGTCGTTTTAACAACCAATTTTGTTACGATCATCAGGTTGAGTTACTCGGATCAGCCCATTGAAATGATTTAGGAGGACACAACCTACTTAGGTAGGGGACCCATCAATTGGATGGTCTGGATCGTCATAGAGGAATGATTTAAGGGGGCACAACCAATTTACATTGCGAACCACCATTCGAACGGTCAAGATCATCAATTGTCGCCCATCAAATGGACGGTTCGGATCATCAAATGGGAGTGATTTAAAAATGGGGTAACATATTCACATTTTGATCTATTGGATGGCTTGGATCAGCCCATAGGATTGATTAGCGGAGCACAAATTAAATCACATTGTCGCCCATCAAATGAACGGTTCCGATCATACTTTGGAGTGGGGCATATGATTTTATGCACAATTGGGAATTTGGTCACATATGGGACCCATTTGGATTATCTTTTACCTACTCAAAAGGACTTTAAAAAACATGCATGGGGCCACACACATGTCAAAATTCAATGTCCACAATGGTGGCCACCTACCATGGAATATGTCCACAATGGTGGCCACCTACCATGGAATAAGTCCACAATGGTGACCACCACCCTCCCATTCCTTTGCTATAAATGGTTCAATGAGGGTGAGTAAGAGAGAAGGGAGAACTCATTTCTCTTCTATCATGTGTTCTAACAAAGTTGCTATGAGGGGTTGAAAAGAAAAAAAAAAGAAAAGAAACAAGAAAAGAAGAAAAAGAAACAAAAAAGAAGCAAAAAGAGAAAGAAAGCGGAAGCGATCGCACGGAGGCGGAATTTTTGAGTTTTTCGGCTCTCGGATTCGGCGAGGATTTCGATCACAGGTAGGTACACCGTTCTCGGAATTTTTTTTAGAATTATTTGGTATATTTTCGGATTTTTGCATGATTTTTAACAAAGAAAACTAAACGATATACTAAACAGATTCCAAAAATAATGAAATTTCTTGAGAAAATAATATGATAATGATACATTCTACCATGAATTTGTGAGAATTTTTGGATTTTGTTTGGTATATTATTTTACGCATTCTTTGAAAATTATCAGATTTTGGGAGAATTGTTACTGACGTCAAATCACAGATAAAATTCTCCAAAGTTTTACAGTAGTCTTAAATTCTATACTTCTTGCTTCTGTAAAATTTTCAAGTGATTTGGATCTTGTTTCATATGAGCTGTAGTGTTAATTCATAATCTGGTTTGAAATTTAAAAAATCCGAAACTGATAGTAAATAGTTTTCTAAATTCATGGAAATCTCACAGCATGCTATTTTCACTTATCTCTTACTACTGTAGAAATTTCATGGAATTTAGATATCTATTTCTAGTAGTTTATGTGTTATTTTTGCAATCTGGTTAATTAATTTTTAAATCCATATTAAATATGAGTTTAATGTAAAAATCTGTAAAAATCTTCCAGTAAATTACATCTCATCATATCTTGTTGGTGGAGAAGTTTCAACTCATTTCGAGTTCGTTTGCAACAGCTTCACTTGTAAAATCACTCATATGGTTAAAAATGGGTAAAATCCATTAAAAAAATAAAAATTAAGTGAAAATCATCTTAAAATCTCTAAAGCACCTTCATCTTTGTGTTTGTTTGGGAGACCCGCCCGGTCTCATTCTCTCGTTAGTCCTCTTTGTGCGCCGTTTGGTTTTGGGAGAACACCATACTCGGCTTGGCTTCATACCCCTACCCTTATGGGTATTGGGTTGCACATTTGTTGCACCCTAGGGCTAGGTAGCTGTCCGGCCCGGCTGGGTGTTTTACCTCTGCCAAATGTTCAAATTCGTGTTTCCTTTTCTCTTAGAGAGTCTTTGACTCATTTATCTTTAGTTGGTGTTAGTGGAGTCTTTGACTCATGTTTCCATTTCTTTTATAGAGTCTTTGACTCATCTATCCTTTAGTGGGTGTTAGTGGAGTCTCTGACTCGTGTTTCCTTTTCTTTTAGAGAGTCTTTGATTCACTTCGTTTTCTTAGTAGGTATTATTAGAGAGTCTTTGACTCATTCGTTCTTTTGTGGTATTACTAGGGAGTCTTTGACTCATTGGTTCTTCTGTTGGCGTTTTTTGGGAGTCTTTGACTCATTCCTCCTCTAAGTTGTAGTATTAGAGAGTCTCTGACTCATTTGTTCCCCTCTTTAGTGTTGTTAGTTCGGAGTTTCTCCTTTAGAGTTGTTGATTACTTCGCTTTGATTAGAGGCTAACTCAGTCTTATTAAAGCTTTGCTTGCTTGGGATCTTGGATCGTTTTCTCTCTTCTTGGGACGCTATCTTTCTTGTTGTGGTTCGTCTCTTTGAGGCGTTAGTTGCTTGTTTGGGGTTTCCCCTTTTTGCTTTAGGGCTTTGCCCTAGTTTATGGTTATGCTTGTTTGTTCTCTGTAAGAGTGAATTCATCTAAAGGTCCTGAGCATTGGAAAAGCTTTAAAATCCAAAAAACATTAGAAATTTAAAACTCAAAAATATTTGAAAACTTTAAAAATATCAAAAACATTTGAAAATATAAAAAAACCTTAAAAAATTTGAAGTGTGAGTGTTTCTTTTAGAAGCGTAGTTTGAGAGTTCGTTTTCGAACTACGTTGGCTTGATCCTCTTCCGAGGTACGTAGTGCAGCTTGGGATTTACATCCCAAGTCCAGCCAAACTTTTTTTGTAAATAAACGTTTTAAACCTTCTTCAAAAACCTTTAAAATATTGTTTTCAAAAGACCTTCCTCTAGAGTTAGGAGTTTCTCCTCGATAGAGAATTTTAGAGTTAGGGTTTTTCTTTTGATAGGTTGTTTGATTGATTGTTTGCTGTGTGCTTGTTTTAGAGTTAGAGGTCTGTCCTAGAGTTATAGGAGCGCCTCCGTCCGGTCAGTTGGCGATCCACATCGCCGAGTGATGACTAGAGTAGGATACGCTAGTCCACCCTTGGTTTTCCTTAGGAAATACAGCCTAGTCACACATAGGTTGTAAGAACCACCTGCATAAGCGTAGGGCTAATCTGCATTTAGTTAGGGCATATAGGGTGTCCTAAAATTCACAATTCACTGGAATTTAAATAATCGTACAATAAACTTTAATAATTGGTCCGGTCTTTTAGATCGAGTTTAGGATAGAGGGCTAGGTGTCTTAGGCATCATAATTTAGAATAGGCGCGAAGAACTACGTTGCCTTGATTCTCGTGGAGGCGGGGATACGTAGGCTTCTTTGGATGAATACCAGATCATCTGAGGACTCGGGCTAATCACTTTTAAAACTGTTGAAACAATCAAATCACTTAGGATTTTCCATGAAATTAGAATTTTAGGAGAACTTTCACTTAGATTGAATCCAAACCAATTAAGAAATCAAGATACACATTTAGGATTCACATTGAAATTAGATCATAGGATGCATGTCACATAGATAGCACATTAACAGAGAGTTGAATGAGCCATTAAAAATGAATTTAAAAGGGTTAACTTTTGGAATTGAAGACCGATTATCGGGCAGGAATGGTGCATGTGGTGGATAAATCCCCATACCTTCCATTCTTGTAACCAGGTAGCGAGTCTAGATTTCTGGTTAATTATGGGTCCTAGATCCCACATCTAGGTGGCGACTCTGTCAGTCTCTTTTGTGTGGAATTCGGATTGCCTTAGTGATCCCAAGTTCACATAAAAGATGAATTAAAATTAATAATAAAAGGCACACGCCAATCGCGTGGGTACGAGAGACCAAGGGATAGTGCGCGGCGGCTCGCGCCCCACGCCCCTCTCGCGGGATCGGGTCCCACAGAGAGGGAGAGAGTCGGCTGTTGAAAGGGATCAAGAGAAGGCTGTGGAGATGGATAAGAGGGCTGTTGTTGGGAGATGAGATGGTTGAGACAGAAAAAAAGAGGGAGAAGGATTGGGAGATGGTTAGAGAGGGAAAAACAGAGGGTGATGGGGAGATAGAAAAAAAAAACAGAGGAAGAGATGGGGAGAGGGAATACCGTGGGGAGTGATGGGGAGTGCTGTTTTTTGATCGAGAGAGAGAGAGAGAGCTTTTTCTTTTGAGGTCTTTTTTCCTCCTCCTCTCTTGCCCAAACAGAGTTATCCCAATATATCAGCCAAGAAGGGAGAAGTTGCCAAAACACAAAATTAATTGATTCCTTTCCAAATTTTCTTCCTTGCAAAGATCAAATCTCTTTCCCAAATATCGCTATGGCTTTCTAAAAAAAATACGCATGCAGAGACTTCCTTCCAAAGTTGATTACACGTATAGCTAGCCTCCAAAAATAGCTACGGGAATATCCCTCTTTCAAAAATTTAAATAAAAGAAACCATATCCTCCATTTTTTTTAGAAAAAGATTATTGGTGTTTTCTATTTATAGCTTCTTCTTTTTTCCTTTTTAAAAAAAAAAACCAAATCCTCTTATAGCAAACCTTCCAATGAGGAATCATAGCTCAGAAAGGTGTGGACGACCCCCCAAAGTTGCATTTATTTATAATATATTCTAAGTGGGACTCACACACGAGTGCATGAGAGATTCGGATGAACATGGTGGCTGCTAGTTTCAATAAATATAGGATCTGATGACATAGATCTGAAAAAGAAGTTACTATCACCTTAACCTTTTATCAAAAGAGAGCTCTAGAACGTTTTAATGTGGGTCCCATTAGACAAAATTTGCAAAATTGGAGATTCCATAAAATATTGGCCGAACAGGTAATCTGTTAGATCTCGAAACCATTTTTTTTTAACTATTAACGCATCCCCACTCAAAAATGAACTCCATTTGTGCACAACTCTCTCATAACTTTCAAAAATTAAAATTTTGAAACCCTTGGTAGGCCCATTTGAGTTGACCGAATCTAAACAAATGTTCAATGCGGGCCTACCAAACGGGTCCAAATTCTCTCTTGTTTTGATTCTTGCTAATAACCCTTCTCAACACTTAGCAAGACAACACGAAGCATGACGGAAATGGCCGAAAAGATTTAAAAATGTAAGAGACGGACGCGGAAAGGAAAGTACTGAAAAATCGATAGCAAAACGCTAACTTCTTTGTTGATTAAAGCGGAGCAAAATTGGGGTGTCTACAGATGCCCCTCTTTGGTAGAGATGACGTATTCATTGAATACCAAAGCAAAAGTGACAACACCATTTTGCGCAGCGTTTTGCCAACAAAGGACTTTCTAGACAAAATGCAACCTAACTGTAGACACCCCCATTTTTCTCCGCTCTAATCAACAAAGAAGTTAGTGTTCTTGTTATTAGTCTTTTTCAGAGTTTTTCATTCTCGTGTCCGTCCCTTATGCTTTCTCGATCTTTTCAATCATTTCCGCCATGTTTCACATTTTTCCATTAAAGTGTTGAGAGTGGTTATTCGCGAGAATCAAAGCAAGAGAGAATTTGGACCCATTCGGTGGGCCCGCATTGAACATTTGTTTAAATGGGATCAAGCAGGTGCGCCCTGCATTGTTTAAATGGAATGAATAAATTTTGATTATATTTGGATCCAATAAGCGAAATTAATGTCCATGGTGGACATAATGTACTTTGCTGGATCTGGCCCGGGCTCATTATTGAGAAAAATTAAAATGGTGGCCCATTAAATGAACAGTTAGGGTAATCTTATAGAAAGGATTAGGGGAGTGCGCTGCTAAATCACTGCGAAACCCAATTTGTGCCATGGCCTAGTAATTGAGCGGCTTGGGTTGGCCCGCAAAACTAATTTATGGGGCGCAATCCGTTGGTGTGGCGTGGTCCGCCTAATGAACGATTTGAATCATCTTATGAAAATGGTTTTGGGGCGCCACCTGCTCATGTAGTGGATCATAAAATCGATGGTCGAGATCATTTTAGTGTATGTGCATGGTAGCCAATCAATCGGGCGATGAGGATCACTTTATGGTTATCATGTCCACCCCATTTAATTGGATAGCCGAATAACCAAAATCCATGCATTATGTGTATTCGCGTGATATGTTCCCCTGAAAAGGTAAGAAAACATACAATATGGTATTCCTATCTAAAAAATAAAGAGACGAGCTAGCATAAAAAAGAAAGAAAGAAAAGCAGGTTGGGATTCTAAAAAGAAAAAAAGATAGTGGCTCTGTTTTTAGAGAGAAACGACAGTAGATTGGAGGAAGTTTTCTAAAAAAAAAAAATGGGAGGGTCGGTTTTAAAGAAAGGAAAGACACTCCATTGAGGAAAGATAGCAAGATCTCTCGGCAACTTTCCGAGATATTTTCTAAAGGAGAAAAGAAAGAAAGCCCGAAAGAAAAAAAGGGAAGGTGGTGGCTCGGTTTTTTTGCTCAAAAAAGGCCAACCTCTCTCAGCTTCCGGGATCTCCCAACTTCTTTCTACCCTCTCAATCTCTGTTTTTTTTTCTTCCTAAACTTCTGAATCTCTGTTTTTGTTTTTCCCTTCAAAGCATCTGTTTTCTCTCCCCCATCACACACTCTCTGTGTTTCTGTCATCACCCTCTGCTTTCTATTCTCCATTGCTCTCTTCTTTCTCCCTTGGTTTCACGATCCCAACAGCAGACCTCCATTGCCCTCAACCTCCCCCTCTGTTCCTTTCATCCCTAAACTCTCCCCCTCTGTTCTTTTCATCTCACGATCATCCCTCTTGGGTTTTTTATTTCCTCACTCCATTCATTCGGTTTTTCATCTTCCCTACTATCCTCTCTGTCTGTCCCTCCCTCACCTTATCTCTAGATCTCTTTATCTGTTTTCTGCATATCCCTTATCCCCTCTCAATCTCTCTCTCGGCAGAACTCTCTGCAAAAACAGAAAAAATTTTGAGCTCTGCGAACAGAGCATTATCGGGAGATGAAGAAGAAAATTGTGCTCTTTGAAGAACACTCTCTGGGAAGAAATCGTGCTCTACTCTCTCTCATTACCACCCTCTTTAGCCGAAGATAATTCAAAAAAGAAAAAAAAAACGAACGTGAAAAAACAGAGTATCTTATACTCTGTTTTCTCTCTCTCTCTCTCTCTCTCTCTCTCTCCCTCCCTCTGTTTTCTATTCTCTCTACCTCACCCTCATCTTCTCACTCGGTTTTCACTCCCCACATCACCCTTTGTCAATCCCACGATATTTTGTTTTCTCTCTGTTAAGTTTCTTTTATTCTCTCGGCCTCTCTCTCTCTCAACCTCCATCCATATCTCTCTTTCTCTCTCTCTCTCTACCTCTCTCTCCCCATTCACAGTGGAAAAAACAAAGAAAAGAAAAACAAGAAAAAAGAAAAAGAAAAAAGGAAAGAAAGCGGAGCGGATCGCAGCATCGGCGGGATTTTCAGATTTTTCGGCTCTCGGATTCGGCGGGGATCTCCACCACAGGTTAGTACACTATTCTCAGATTTTTTTCCGGATGATTTGGTATTTTTTTTATATATTTTTGCATGATTTTTAAACATTTAATTGAATTTAATTGAATATTATATGTGTGTGCTCAAAATCATGATCTGCATGGGTGTTTTCAATTCCGTTTCGTCCCGAAATTTAAAACAATGATCTACTTAAATAGACTAAAATAACCATCGGATCGGATCGGACATTGGATCAAAGGTTTTTTAGAATTTGAGTGAAGAGCGGAATTTTATTTAAAATAATGGCTGAGAAATTACGAAATTAAAAAAAATAGCCATCTCAGGATGACCTATTTTTTGGAATTTTAAATTTTTCTTGTGTTCATCATATCAGAACAAGATTAAAGGACGTTTTTCGGAGTCGTAATTTTCTCGAAAATCATGTTTTAAAAATAGAAAACTATTCAAAAATGTATTTTTGACGAAGAAAAATAAAATATATACTAAACAGATTCCAAAATTAATGAAATTTGGTGGGAAAATAATATGATACTGATTAATTCTTCCATGAATTTTTAAAGATTTTTGGATTTTTTTTGGTATATTATTTAATGCTTTCTTTGAAACTTATCAGATTCTGTGAGATTTTTTACAGACATCAGATCACAGATAAAATTCTCACGATTTTTGCTGTAAAATTTTCAATTGATGTTGATCTTGTTTCATATGGGATGTAGTGTAAATTTATAATCTGGTATGAAAATTGAAAAATCTGAAATTGATAGTAAATAGTTTCTACAATTCATGAACATCTCACAGCATGCTATTTTTACTTATATCTTGTTATTGTAGAAATTTCAATGAATTTAGATTTCTATTTATAGTAGTTTCTGTGTTATTTCTGCAATCTGGTCCTATTATTGTTAAATCGAAATTAAATATGAGCTTAATGTAAATATCTGTAAAAATCTTCCAGTAAGCTACATCTCATCATATCTTGCTGCTGTAGAAGTTTCAACTCATTTCAAATTCGTTTACAACAGTTTCATTTGTAAAATCACTCATATGGTTTAAAATTGATAAAATCCATTAAAATATTAAAATTAATTGAAATTCATCTGAAAATCTCTAAAGAACCTTAAATCTCTGTCACATATTAACTCCTTAATCCATTGAAACAGGAATCTTAGGATCATTAGATTTCCTTGGAAAAATGGCCAGTGCATCCATAATCGTATCCCCATTGCACTCGATCTTTGACAATTTGAATATTTAAGCTATAGCATGTTGTTGGCTCCGAGGTGAGTGTCCACAGAAATCCTGAGATATGCCAGGCAATAAGATGCTATAACCTAAGTATTAAATTGCACAAGGAAAGAGCGCACGATTCCCTTCCTTGGATGCCATTCGAGGCCGAAATTGGTGAACCCTAGAACCATTGGTAATCCTTAAATGTCCAGAAACTGAAAATCCTTGAAATCTGAAATTCATTAACTTCAAGAACTTGAATCGATTTGTCTCGAGTCTTTCGGAACCATTGGATTATGGTTTCGGATATAAGAACCATTAGAGCCCAATTTAGGAACACTGGTGTCAGGTCGTGTCCTAGGTTTCAGGGAGTCTTAGGTTTTAGGGAGTCCTAGAGTTAGGAGTCCAGCCTCATCACGGACGCTTGCTATGGATAGCAACCGTACCATAAGTCTAATTACACTAGTCACCCAATCTTTCCCTAGGACAAGCCTAGTAAACTAGGATGTAGGCTAACCTGCATTAGTCTAAGGAACAACTTGCATTTAGATAAGAATCATATAGAGTCTTAGATGAAATCCTAGGATAATAAAATCCTCAACTTGAATTAAATAACTCCTCTTAAAATTGTTGAAACAGTCAAATCCGTCTAGGTCAGTGTCTTAATTGAGTTAGGCATAAGTAGCTTAGCTTAGGTGCACCGAACTACGTCGACTCTGATCCCAGTGAGGCTTGGGTATGTAGGCAGCTTGGATGTCTGATGGCATACCAACCGCGAGTCGGCTCCACAACAAATTGTGGGGTTTTGTATATTAATTTTCTTGTAAATGCTTAATTAAATCACTTAGGATTTTCCATGAAATTAGAATTTTAGGAGAACTTTCACTTAGATTGAATTCAAACAAATAAAAAAATCAAGATACACACTTAGGATCTACATTGAAATTAGATCATAGGATGCATGTCACTTAGTTCGCATATTAACAGAGAGTTGAATGAGCCATTTAAAATAAATTTAAAAGAGTTAGCTTTTGGAATCGAAGACCGATTATCGGGTAGGAATGGTGCATGTGGTGGATAACTCCCCATACCTTCCATTCTTGTAACCAGGTAGCGAGTCTAGTTTTCTGATTAATTATGGGTCCTAGATCCCACATCTAGGTGGCGACTCTGCACTATCTTTTGTGTGGAATTCGGATTGCCTTAGTGATCCCAAGTTCACATAAAAGATGAATTAAAGTCAATAATAAAAGAGCACACGCCAATCGCGTGGGTACGAGAGACCAAGAGAGTGCGTGGCGGCTCGCGCCCCACCCATCTCGCGGGATCGGGTCCCACACTAACATAATGCAAGACCCTAGATGAAATCCTAGAATTTGAACATATATCAAAAATCTTTTATTCTAAACACCATGAGATGGCAATTTAGAATCACGGAGAATCAGATTTACTCTGGGTGCAAAAATCTCGCAATCCAGAACAAAAGATGATTATGATGCGGTGCCGTTTTCGAACGGGCAATGAAGGAATGGGATACCATTTTCAAATGGATTTTCGAAAAGAAAGGAATACCGTTTTTGAACGGTTTCAGCGGAAATGAGCTGCCATTTTCAAATAGTCTTAGAGAGAATAATGGATGACTTTCGAAAGATTTTTAAAGAAAACGAAGCATCATTTTTGAACGAGCTCAGATAAAATGTGATACCATATTTGTATGGGTTCAAAGGACATGAGATATCATTTCGAATGAATTAAAAAAGAATGAGGCCTCGTACTTGTACGGCTTCGAAGGGCTAAGAGGCCGTAGCTGTACGGACTCGATAAGAATGAGACACCGTAGTTGTACAGGCCCACAAGGAATGAGATATCAGAATGAGACACCGTCTTTGTACGGTTTCCCAAAGAATGAGCAACCATATTTGTATGGATCTCAAAGAGGAATAAAAGGCTATTTTTGAATAGACTGAAAAAGGATGAGATACCGTATTTATACGACTCTCAAGAGAGTAAGAGATCATTTTTGAATGGGCCTGGAGAGAATGAATCAACGTATTTATACGAATTCTACGAAAATGAGATATCTCATTTATACGATGCTCAAAGAGAATAAAAGGCCATAGTTGTATGGACTCAAAGAGAATGGAAATACCGTATTCATACGAGCTCAAGGAAATGAGACATCACATTTATATGATGCTCAAAGAGAACAAGAGATAATGGAATATCATATTTATACGAATTCCAAGGAAACGAGACATCATATTCGTATGATGTTCGAAAGAATAGAGAGACCATTTTTGAATGATTTAAAGAGAATGAAATACCGTATCTATACGGATTCCATGGAAATGAGACATCACATTTGTATGATGTTCGAGGAGAATTAAGAGACCATTTTTTAATGGACTCGGATAAGATGAAATACCGTATTTTTACGGATTCCAAGAAAATGAGACATCACAGTTGTATGATGTTCAAAGAGCGGAGGCCATTTTCAAATGGCTTGAAGAGAATGAAATAGCGTATTTATACGGATTTCAAGGAAAATGAGACACCATATTCATATGATGCTCAAAGATAACTCAGAGATAATGGAATATCGTATTTATACGAATTTTAAGGAAATGAGACAACATATTCGTATGATGTTCAAAGAGAAGAGACCATTTTCAAACAGACTCAGAGAAATATGATAATTTGAGTTTTGACATAGATTATCAGAAAAAGAAAATCGAAATCTCCAATTAGCAATTTTGGAAGCAAAGGATTTAATAACACCATGTAGCAAAGGACTTTCAGGGCTTGAATATGAGATGCCACTTCATTAGTAACCTGCCCCAGTTTGAGGCATTCTAACCTTCTTCTATTCATTGACCAGAGATCATTCTTCAAAGATTTTTCGCCATTCATGACAGTCTCGCCTTTTCCAAGTTTCTCAGAACCTGTTAATGAACCTGTCTTCAGAGTGATTGCACCCTACAACAATTCTTAAAATAGAATTCGTAAATTTTTTTCTAAAAATAGAACCATAGACATTTGTAATAAAAAAAACAAAATAAGAAAGATTACTCAAGTGATCTCGTGATGCTTCTGACTTATCAGTATTTTCATTTGGGTTAGGCTGGCCTCTTTTAAAGAATGTTTCTTCATTGATAAACATCTTCACTCATTTTTAAGACAGTGATACTTCATATATCTTTCTATCAACTTTCCGATTGCTAAAAATTAATGCCCCTAGTTTCAGGAATCGTTGTTATTTTTGCCTGACTTACTATGATTTCAGAGATTGTTGCAATTCTTCTGGGAAGAACCCAATCTTACCACGACCAAGTTCCCCTTTCCGAATTTTCAACTTGGCGGACCGCTCGACCTTAACTTTTGCCTGAATCACCTTTTCAGGTTTTCGACTCAGCAGGCCACCTCCTTAACTTTTGCCTAAGCCGCCCTTTCAGGTTTTCAACTTAGTAGGGGAATGATCCTAAATTTTGCCTAGATCGCCTTTTCAGGTTTTCAATCTAGCGGATCTTCAAGCTCCATTTTTTTTTTTTCTTTTCTTTTTTTTTTCATTTTCTTTTTCTTTTTACTTGAACACCAAAAGGACTTTATAGGTGAGGTAGGGCTTTTCAAAGAATGGCTTAAGGTTTTGCAAGAATTTCGACCGAACTTGTAAACAGGTTGCCTACGTATCCCAGTGTAGGAATCAGGTCATGCGTAGTTCAGGGCGAATGCCCCTAGTTTGAAGGTACTTTAATTTTTCTTTTCTTTTTGTATGGATTTTTTTCTTTTTTATTCTTTTCAACTTCTTTTTGGAATGATTGATTTTCTTCTTTTGAAACAACCAAACTCAGTTTGACCGAGCTGCCTACGTACCCTAGTGTAGGGATCAGGTCATGCGTAGTTCAAGGCGTATGCCCCTGGTATATTGGGTTTTTGAAAGAAAATTTTATTTAGGCTCAAAAGGGTTTGCAAAAGGTTATATATATTTATTTATTATTATTATTTTTTTAATTTTGGGTTATGAATTTGGGATTTATTCGGCCAAAAGACGGCCTTCTGGTGTTCAAGCATAGAACCTCTTGAGTTGATCAAGATTTGTTGGTTCTGGCAATATTTCTCCATTTAAATTACGGAGCTTGACGGCTTTTCCAGGAAAGATTTGGTCCACAATGTATGGTCCTGACCAATTTGGTTTGAACTTGCCCCTTGGGTCAAACACTGGTGCTCGATTCTCCTTGAGAACAAGATTGCCTTCTTCTAAATCTCTGACCTTAACCTTTTTATTAAAAGCCCTGGCTATTCTGCGCTGATATCCCTGCACATGGTAAAGCGCTTTTAACCTCTTCTCATCTAGCATGTTCAGCTCTTTATATCTGGCATCTGCCCATTCATTTTCTGGCAACTTGACTTCAGTCAATATTCGGAGCGAAGGTACATGGATCTCAACAGGTAGCACTGCTTCCATTCCATAAACAAGAGAGTAAGGGGTTGCTCCAGTTGAAGTTCTAATTGATGTTCTGTAAGCCCACAAGGCGTACGGTAACTTATTCGACCAATCCTTATAAGTTTTTGACATTTTGCTAATGATAGTCTTGACATTTTTGTTTGCAGCTTCTACCGCTCCATTTGTCTGCGGTCGATAAGGTGAGGATTTATGACGCTTAATCTTGAACTCTTCGCAAAGAGTGATTACTTCTTTCTTGAAATGAGATCCGTTATCTGAGATAAGTTCATGGGGAATTCCATATCTGCATATGATATTGGTGCGTATGAATTTAGCAACTGATGCGGATGTAAGCTTTGCGTAAGAAGCGGCCTCAACCCACTTGGTGAAGTAGTCAATTGCAACGAGTATGTACTCGTGACCATTAGACGACCTAGGAGAAATCTTGCCAATGATGTCAATTCCCCATACCGAAAACGGCCAAGGAGAGGTAAGAGAATGCAATTCGGTAGGTGGTAGGATGAGATTTGCATGTATCTGACATTTATAGCATTTCTTCACAAATGTGTTACAATCTGCTTCCAATGTTGGCCAATAGTACCCCAGACGTAGGATCTTCCTTGCCAACATCTTCCCATTCATATGAGGCGCACACACCCCTTCATGAATATCTGCGAGAATTTCTTCTGCCTGATCTTCAGTGACACATAAGAGTTGAATTCCGTCGAAAGACCGTCGATACAACTCTCCTCCACAAATGACAAAATTAGCTGCCAATCTCTGCAAAGTCCTTATTTCTTTATTCGACGCCTCATTGGGATGCCCCTGGCCCGAGATGTAGTTCGTTATGTCCGTATGCGATCCTCGCTGTACTGCTCATTTTCTAAGTCTTCTTCAGCTTTATCAGGGATAGGGATGAACACTGGTTGGGCAGGTGCTGCTGAAGTAGCTGCTTGGTGCATAGGTCCTTTATCCTTGGCAGACGATGGCCCCAGCTTCTCAGAAAGCTTAGCCTTGATAACTCGGTTCTCCTCTTTGAGCTCGTGAAGTTGTTGGAGAATTAAGGTGAGGGTATCGGTAACAGTAACAGGTGGAGGATTATCCTGGTTTTCTGCCATTGGTGAGGATGAGAAAGAAGGAGATGCTGGGGTTCTCAGAGAAGGTGGCGGGGAGACAGATTTCCTCTCCAATCGTGAAGAGATCCGAACCCAAGGAGTAGCAGGGTTAGCTATGGTGTTTACTGCCCTGAAATATTTGAAAAATATATTTTAAGATCACAGAGAAAAACAGACGATGATACACACATAGACGAAGATAATGAAAGAGAAAGATGTACTTTATTGGTTAATCATTAAAGCTTGAGTACATGGTTCACTCTTTCAAAGATAAACGGATATGATTCAACATGGAACTAAGCATTCTTTCTAGATTTCTTCTTTGGACGACAATTTTCCTCAACTGACTCCTTAAAAGGTTTGATGATTCTGACATCCCAAGCAGATGAAACGGCTTTGACAATCTTGGGCTTGAGATCCTCAGGCGGATAAAAATGACGAAGGGGAGGCACAATAGATTGCTCCCTTCCATACTGACGCAGAATCCTGGCAGGAACATAAAAGGAAGTCTTTTTTAGACCAAGAAGGCGAACGTAGTTAGCTTCTCCAATGTTGAAGACGGCTTCTTGGATTCCAGGGATTTGCCAATAAATCTGATCTTCTTGGCGAGAATTTAACCATTCAACCCAATCGTTTTTGTGATTGAAAGAAACATCATGACGTCATTCACTGAAGGTGTATAACGTATGATCAAAATGCACAGGAGCCGCAATTTTTAGCTTGTGGCACAGCCACACCTGGAGTAATGCAGGACATCCTGAGAAGGACCCAACGAAAGAGCGAACATAAGAGCCTGGACCTGAGCTGGCACGAAGGCGAGCCATATCATCCAATCCATTGAAGGTTTCTGCAAGTATAGTAGGAATTGGATTGGCGCCACGATCCATTTGATCAACGAGGTCCAAAAGAATAGCTGACGCAAAGCGAGAAGGCTGGACAGTGAGGAACCTAGCAAAGGAGCAGAATCTCAGAGCGCGACGTCGGGCTTTCTGAATATCAACAGCACCAATGTGTCCAACAGGAGGGTAAATGTCAATCAGTTGTTGCATGGACACTTCTTGGCCTTTGATGAAAGAGTTCATGGATTCATCTGGATTATTCATCAAGCGAAGGAACAAAGGACGATAATCTGGTACACAGGATGGCTTCACCAGAGGGCCATCCACAGGATATTCCAATAAGGCACACCATTCTTCAAAGGTGGGACACATTTCTTGGTTGCCAAAACGGAAGACATGATGATCGGGATCCCAACACTCTGATGCGGCATAGAGTAATCCCCAATCGAGCTTAATGGTTGCCACGTAGCCGAAGAGATTTTTCTCTTGTTCACTTATGGCGTAGATATGGGATTCTCTTAATGTGCCACGGATCCAATCAAGAATTGTACGAGCCGCCACGCTCTCTCTTGGTCTCTCGTACCCACGCGATTGGCGTGTGCATTTTTATTATTGATTTTAATTCATCTTTTATGTGAACTTGGGATCACTAAGGCAATCCGAATTCCACACAAAAGAGACTGACAGAGTCGCCACCTAGATGTGGGATCTAGGACCCATAATTAACCAGAAATCTAGACTCGTTACCTGGTTATAAGAATGGAAGGTATGGGGAGTTATCCACCACATGCACCATTCCTGCCTGATAATCGGTCTTCAATTCCAAAAGTTAACTCTTTTGAATTTCTTTTAAATGGCTCATTCAACTCTCTGTTAATGTGCGAACTATGTGACATGCATCCTAAAATCTAATTTCAATGTAGATCCTAAGTGTGTATCTTGATTTCTTTATTTGTTTGAATTCAATCTAAGTGAAAGTTCTCCTAAAATTCTAATTTTATGGAAAATCCTAAGTGATTTAATTAAGCATTTACAAGAAAATTAATATACAAAACCCCACAACTTGTTGTGGAGCCGGCTCGCGGTTGGTATGCCATCAGACATCCAAGCTGCCTACGTACCCAAGCCTCACTGGGATCAGAGTCGACGTAGTTCGGTGCACCTAAGCTAAGCTACTTATGCCTAACTCAACTAAGACACCGATCTAGACTGGATTGACTGTTTCAACAGTTTTAAGAGAAGTTATTTAATTCAAGTTGAAGATTTTATTATCCTAGGATTTCATCTAAGATGCTATATGATCCTATCTAAGTGCAAGTTGTCCCTTAGACTAATGCAGGTTAACCTACATCATAGGTAACTAGGCTTGTCCTAGGGAAAATTCGGGTGACTAGTGTAACTAGACCTATGGTACGGTTGCTATCCATAGCAAATGTCCATGATGAGGCTGGACTCCTAACTCTAGGACTCCCTAAAACCTAGGACACGACATGACGTAAGTGTTCCTAAATTGGTCTCTAATGGTTCTTATGACGGAAACCGTAATCCAACGGTTCCGAGAGACACAAGACAAATCGATTTAAGTTCTTGAAGTTAATGAATTTCATATTTCAAGGATTTTCGGTTTCTGGACATTTAAGGAATACCAAAGGTTCTAGGGTTCACCAATTTCGGTCTAGAATAGCATCCATGGAAGGGAATCGTGCGCTCTTTCCTTATGCAATTTAATAATTAGGCTATAGCACCTTATTGCCTGGCATATCTCAGGATTTCCATGGACAGTAACCTCGGAGCCAATAACATGCTATAGCTTAAATATTCGAATTGTCAACGATCGATTGCAATTGAGATACGATTATGGAGACACTGGCCATTTTGCCTGGAAAATCTAAAGATCCTAAGATTTCTGTTTTCCATGGATTGAGGAGTGAACATGTGACAGAAATTTAAGGTTCTTTAGGAATTTTCATAATGATTTTTAATTAACTTCAATTTTTAGTGGATTTTATCAATTTTAAACCGCATGAATGATTTTAGAAGTGAACTTATTGCAAACGAATTCGAAATGAATTGAAATTTCTACAGCAACAAGATGGGAATATATGTAGCTTACTGGAAGAGTTTCACAGATTTTTATATTAAATTCCTATTTATTTTTTATTTAGCAATAAGGAGGCCAGATTGTAAAAATAACACAGAAACTACTAGAAATAGAAATTTAAATTCATTGAAATTTCTACAGTAGTAATATATGAGTAAACATAGCATTCTGTGAGATTTTCATGAATTTTAAAGACTATTCACTATCAATTTCGGATTTTTGAATTTTAAGCCCAGATTATGAATTTACACTACATCCCTTAGGAAACAAGATCCAAATCAAATTAAAATTTTACAACAGTAAGAATTATGGAATATAAGACTACTGTAAAAATTGTGATAATTTTAACTGTGATTTGATGTCAGTAAAAAATCCCACAAAATCTGATTAGTTTGAAAGAAAGCATCAAATAATATACCAAACAAAATCCACAAATTCTTAAAAATTCATGAAAGTGAGAGAGAGTAACAGAGAGGATGAAAACGTGAAAAACAGAGGGAGAGGATGAGGGAGAGAAAATCGAGGGTGATGGGGGAAACAGAGGGAAGCCGAGAGGGAGTAGTGGGATACTCTGTTTTTTTTTTCTTTTTTTTTTAAAACAAAAACCACTACTTGTTGTTGGGGATAGGTTGCAAATAGGTGAGGGGGATGAGAGTGAATGGGCTATGAGGAAGATGGAGAGATAAGGAGTGTGGCAAGGTGAGCTCTATTCGAGGAAAACGTGGATTCTCCTCAGGGAAGGTTGCCGAGAGCTTCTGGACAGGGAGCACGGTTGTTTTTTCTTTTTTTGTTTGCTTTGGTTGGCTGAGGAGGGTGAGAGAGATGGAGAGACAGAGGGAGAGAGTGGTCAAAAGAGGAAGAAACAGAGCTTGAGGGATCGAGAGAGGGAGAGACAGAGGGAGTGAGTGAGGGAGAGGAAAAATAGAGTGAGAGAGATATCTCTCTCACTCTGTTTTTTTCTCTTTATATATATTTTTCTTTTTGCTTGGGCTTTGGTGGGCTATAGAGGGTGGGAGAGACAGGGAGATGAGAAAGCTGAGGGTAGTGTGTAGAGCTTGAGAGATGAGGGATGGAGAGGGAGAGAGTCGGCTGTTGAAAGGGATCAAGAGAAGGCTGTGGAGATGGATAAGAGGGCTGTTGTTGGGAGATGAGATGGTTGAGACAGAAACAGAGGGAGAAGGATTGGGAGATGGTTAGAGAGGGAAAAACAGAGGGTGATGGGGAGATAGAAAAAAAAAACAGAGGAAGAGATGGGGAGAGGGAATACCGTGGGGAGTGATGGGGAGTGTTGTTTTTTGATCGAGAGAGAGAGAGCTTTTTCTTTTGAGGTCCTTTTTTCCTCCTCCTCTCTTGCCCAAACAGAGTTATCCCAATATATCAGCCAAGAAGGGAGAAGTCGCCGAAACACAAAATTAATTGATTCCTTTCCAAATTTTCTTCCTTGCAAAGTTCAAATCTCTTTCCCAAATATCGCTATGGCTTTCTAAAAAAAATACGCATGCAGAGACTTCCTTCCAAAGTTGATTATACGTATAGCTAGCCTCCAAAAATAGCTACGGGAATATCCCTCTTTCAAAAATTTAATTAAAAGAAACCATATCCTCCATTTTTTTTTAGAAAAAGATTATTGGTCTTTTCTATTTATAGCTTCTTCTTTTTTCCTTTTTTTTTTAACCAAATTCTCTTATAGCAAACCTTCCAATGAGGAATCATAGCTCAGAAAGGTGTGGACGACCCCCCAAAGTTGCATTTATTTATAATATATTCTAAGTGGGACTCACACACGAGTGCATGAGAGATTCGGATGAACATGGTGGCTGCTAGTTTCAATAAATATAGGATCTGATGACATAGATCTGAAAAAGAAGTTACTATCACCTTAACCTTTTATCAAAAGAGAGCTCTAGAACGTTTTAATGTGGGTCCCATTAGATAAAATTTGCAAAATTGGAGATTCCATAAAATATTGGCCGAACAGGTAATCTGTTAGATCTCGAAACCATTTTTTTTTTAACTATTAACGCATCCCCACTCACAAATGAACTCCATTTGTGCACAACTCTCTCATAACTTTCGAAAATTAAAATTTTGAAACCCTTGGTAGGCCCATTTGAGTTGACCGAATCTAAACAAATGTTCAATGCGGGCCTACCAAATGGGTCCAAATTCTCTCTTGTTTTGATTCTTGCTAATAACCTTTCTCAACACTTAGCAAGACAACACGAAGCATGACGGAAATGACCAAAAAGATTTAAAAATGTAAGAGACGGACGCGGAAAGGAAAGTACTGAAAAACCGATAGCAAAACGCTAACTTCTTTGTTGATTAAAGCGGAGCAAAATTGGGGTGTCTACACTATCATACCCCTATACATCTTTTGGTCCACAGATTTGCCAAATTCATCATTTTCTAACTTAGCGGTTGTACTCATGGGAATTCTTGATGTCTTGCTGGTATCCATACTATACTTCTTTAATAACTCCTTTGTATATTTTTCTTGATTTATAAATATCCCATTTTGGTATTGTTTGATTTGGAGTCCTAAGAAGTAGGTTAACTCACCCATCATGCTCATTTCAAATTCATTTTTCATTAGAGTTGCAAATTCATCACACATTTTTTGATTTGTCGAGCCACAGATGGTGTCATCCACATAAATCTGGACAAGGAGGATATCTTGATTTTCTCTTTTGATAAATAATGTTTTATCCACCTTTCCGATCTCAAAACCTTTTTCTACTAAGAAGGTGCAAAGCCTCTCATACCAAACTCTAGGAGCTTGCTTCAACCCATATAAAGCCTTATCAAGCTTGAAGACATGATTTAGATGTTTGTAGTCTTCAAAACATGGAGGTTGCTCAACATACACTTCCTCTTAGATATAGCCATTTAGGAAGGCACTTTTGACATCCATTTGATATAATTTAAATCCTTTATGAGATGCATATGGCAAGAGTATCATAATAGCTTCCATACGGGCAACAGGAGCAAATGTCTCATCATAGTCTATTCCTTCCTCCTGATTGTACCCTTGGGCTACAAGCCTAGCTTTATTTCTAGTGATAATTCCATTTCATCCATTTTGTTTTTATACACCCATCTTGTGCCAATGACTGGATGATCACTAGGCCTAGGCACTAGCCTCCACACCTTGCTCCTTTCGAATTGACTCAACTCTTCTTGCATAGCCATCACCCAATATTCATCCTTTTCGGCTTCCTTGATGGACTTAGGTTCTAATTCGGATAGAAACGCCAAGTTGATACTCACACTTCGATAGTATTATCTAGTTCTTACCGGCGATGTGGCATCATCTAAGATTTGGGATTCAAGGTGATCTACTGATGAGCACAGTTATGTGTGAATGGTAGGGGTTAAAAGCATGTAATTTTCTCATTTAAAGCGGTGCTACTAAGGTATTTTCATTGTTTTTGGTGTTTCAAGGTTATTTCTTAATTTCCACGGAAAATGGAGCTAAGGAGATGAAATTCCAAGCAACATTGGCAAGTCAACAAAGGAAGAAGGTTCAAGTTCAATGCAAGCAATATGTTACTTGAAGCTTACCAAATGAAGAAGTTTGGACTATCCATGGAAATAATTTGGGAGCAACATGTTATACTATGGCTCGTCAAATGGGCAGTGTTTATTCGCAGCCATGTGCATTGTGGCTGATTAGTGAGTAGTTCGGATCATATATGGTGTCTTGAAAGTAACATCAATGTGCACTGTGGCCCCATTAAATGGACAATTCAAGTTACTCTATGGAACCAATTTTGGGCGCCACACATATATGTTGATAATAAAGTTGGACAGTTTAGCTCAGCCAATGAGTATGGTTCGGTGGGCACATCCATTCACCTTAAGGTCCATGATTTGAGTGATTTGGGTCAGCCTTGGGAAGGATTTTGATGCACCCTACTAGGGCCTAACAAGTGGACAGTTAGGATCATCTTACAAAAAAATTAGGTACAACTTATTTTGGTAAATGGCGATTTTGATCACCCAATCAAGTGGGTATACATATGCTTTTAAAAAAAAAATTATTGTAAGATTGTGCAACAAAATGGATGATCTTAACCATCCATTTTGGTTAGGAAAGAGTCCCAGCTGACTCTCTTGGGTGCATTTGTTTGGCTTTTCGCAACATTTATAGGAAAAGAAAATATCTGAATTATGGATCATAAAATGGATGGATTGGATCATTCCATGAAATTTAAATAATGGGCATAACCAATTTGCAATAAGCCCATTATTTGAACGGTTCGGATTTTAGAGGGACAATCCTATTTACACTTGCCATCTATTTGGACGATTTGGATCAACCCAATAAATTGACCGTTTGGATTATTACATGGGAATGGATTAGAAGGGACGACCATTTGTATGGAGGCCAATTAAATGAACGGTTTAGATCAATCAAACATGTTGCATTATGGCCAATTAAATGAACGGTTTTAATTAGCCACTGAGACGGGCGTGCATGTGTTCTTTTTGACAAATACAAGCTTCTACAATTATACCATGGGGAAGAATTCATAATGCATAGTGGGACCCACATGGAAGTGTAAATGCATGCAATTGTTTTGCACAAGCAGCCCACGTTTTTTTTTCTTGGATTAGAAAATGGTATTTTCTAATACTATATTCCAAACACAACACATGAGGGACCCACATTCACTTTCCCTTCTTCATCTCTTTTGTCCATATATGCAAGCCATGTTGCTATTCCCATGCAATAGCCATTCAAGGCTATGTATCAAATAGAGGCATGTTGCTGTTGATATAAGATTCACTGCTACAATGAAAAGTTGAAGAAAGAGAGATATTTAGAAAGATTCCATCCAGGTGACATCCTTTCTCTCTCTCTCTCATAAAGGATATAAAAAGACAACTTTGCTTGGACGTTTTTTGTATGCATGAAAGCCAAGATTCCTTGTCTTTTATATAGAATCATGGTATTATTTGTCTCTTGTGTTGAGAATAGTAGCCACCTTCACTTCAAAAATGAGTTGCTACAAACAAAATAGAAGCTAGATATATTCCACGGTGAAGAGGAATGTTGAAATAGAAAGAATGGATTTATGCTATTGGAGGAGAGAAGATGGTAACTCAATTATCCAAGGCAAGCAAGGAATATTTTTGGACGTTTACTAAATTGGAAAACCCTACCTCACTCTCATATATACATATCTTCCCATACTCACTATTCTCTCTCTCTCTCTCTCTTAGGTTTTCTTGTTCTCTTTCATGTTCTTTTTCTTTTCTACTCTCAACCAAGGATCAATCATCCACCATTCAAACTCAAGGTGGCATTAAAGCTTGAAGGAGGAAGATTCAACCAAAGATTGGAGGAGAAAAAGAATAAGTTCTTTTTGTTTTTTTTGTTATTTATTTTTCAAGTTCAAGTTGATGTATTTTTGTTTCAATTCAAATTAGTGGAGAGTTTATTTTTCTTCTAGTTTTATTTTCAAGTAATTATACATGGCACTCTTTCTCCCATATATCTCTTTTATTTTTATTTTTCTTCCCTTCTTCATGAATAACTAAATCCTAATTACTTAGGGTTTAGTTGAAGCCATGGGGAAGGAGAAATATTTATAATTAAATCAATCTACTCAATTGAAAAATTGTGTAGGATTTTGTGTTTGGAAAATTCCAATCATTCATGCCATTGGCTTTCCCCTTTCGTATGAATGATTGTTGATTAACAAATATAAAGTTCTATATAATCAATGTAAATTGGAGAGTGGATTTGATTAATTACTTATAAGGAATGACATCCCTTTGATCTTATTCCTTATTGACTAGTTAATCGAATTTTCAACCCAATTCAAGAGTTGTTTTAATTAATCAATTTAATCCAAACCCATGGTGGATTCTAACCCTAAGTAATCTTTTATATTGAATTAAGGTTTTTACACTATTCCAAATTACTTTTGCAATTTTCCAATTTACTTAAGCCCTTAGAATTTAGTTTTCTAATTAAATTAGATAAGTAGTTAATAGAGATCATTAAAATTTGGTACACTTTGCCTAAATTAGAATTTTAAATCAAAAAGATCTTAGGTGAATTTGATTCTTAGATTGAATAGAATATACGCTTATATATAGTGTTGGCTCCGAGGTCTAAGTCCACGGAAATCCTGAGTCCATTCCAGGCAACATTATATCATAGCTAGTATTCTAATCGGTAAAAGAATAGGATTGACAACTAGATTTCTCTTCCCTGAGTTCGACCCGTATTTACACGATCCGTGCACTTGTGGTTATTTAATTTCTCAAACAAGTTTTTGGCGCCGTTGCCGGGGAAGAGAGTTGCATTAGAATCTTAATTATTCGAAGTGTTAGATTAGTAGTTATTTTTAGTTTAGTTATAATTTTGGTTTCTTGCCTATCCATCTCTCTTACTTGGTTTTCTTGTGTTTATGAGTGCAGGTTGGGTGCAGAACTCGGCCAATCGACTAGAAAGAGCAAACCGGTTAGAGACGGCGGAAGACATCGAACCAAATCCAAATCAAGTAGTCATGGCGGAAGAACAAGAGCCGCCAAAGAGTTTACGCGATCACTTCTATCCAGCCCGAACCGCGCAACCTTCTTGCATTAGATTGCCGATTGCGCAGGGCAATAATTTTGAGCTAAAATCGTAATTTATTTCTTTGCTTCCTCGTTTTCATGGCCTCCTTTCGGAGGATGCTTATTTATTTTTGCGTGAGTTTGAAGATGTATGTGCTTTGATTAAGTTGCAACAACTTACCGATGATGCGGTAAAGTTGTGGTTTATTACGTTTTCACTCAAGGATGGAGCCAAGATGTGGCTCTATGGCTTACCAACGAACTCCATCACCACTTGGGAGGAGTTCGCCGTCGCTTTCCTAAAAAAAAAATTTCCATTACATAAAACTAATAAGCTTAGGACCGATATTTTACAATTCAAACAAAAGCCATTAGAGTCATTTTCTAAGTTTATGGAGAGGTTCAAAGACCTACTCCAAGAGTGTCCTCACCATGGAATTGATTTGTGGCACTTATGCCAAACTGTTTATGAGGGCATAGATTACCAAACAAAGCAACTTCTTGAATCTATGTGTCCTAACAGTTTTACATCTTTCACGGATGAGGCCGTGGCATGGAACTTCTTACTTGATTTGGCGGAAAAAACAAGAGAGTGGGAATCCACTCAAGACGGTGAGAGAGCCACTTCAAGTAAGGGATATCTAATAGAGGGTGCCGTGGCAAAAGAGGCCCATCTTGATAGCCTAATCAAAAGGCTAGAAGCCATAGTTGTCAAAGGACCTTCACAAGTCAATCATATTGCACATAGTGTTCCTATGTCTAGTTGGTGTCAAGCCACGGACCATGTCATGGAAGAGTGCCCAACTCTTGCTAAATTTGGTAATTCTAATGAGAATGTAAGTGCTTTGTATTCTAATAATCCTTATTCTAGCACTTATAATTCGGGATGGAGAAATCATCCCAACTTTTCATGGAGTCAAGGTGGACCATCTAATTTCCAAGGCCAAGGCCAATTCGGCCAACCTAGGCCCACCTTCCCTCCCACTTTTGTTCGACCATCCCCTTCCCCTCCTACTTTTCAAAACCCCATGATTAATAATGTTTCAAATTAGCAACCGCCGAGTTTTCAAAAACAAGGAGAGTCGGCACGCATAGCTTCCTTAGAAAAAAGCATAGAACTTCTCACTAGCACTTTCATGACAAGCCAACACAACATGGACAAGCAAATCTTCTAACTTGCCACGGCGTTGCATGAGAGAGAAAAGGGAAAGATGCCAAGTCAACCCGTTCCTAATCCAAGGAACGTGAATATGAATGTGAATCAACAGGTACCGCCAAATCAGTTGAATGCCATTCAACCAATTTTGCCGCCGCAAGAGCCCTCCAACGAATGTAATGCCCTATATGCTTTAAGGAGTGGTAGAGATTACCACAAGGAGGAGGTCAGATCTGAACCTTCTAAAAATGCGCAAGATCTTCCAAAGGAGGTAAGTGAAGAACTTTCTTCCACAGGCTCAGAAGAGGAGCCCAAACAAGTAAGTCCAGAAGAGGTAACTTCTCCCCCTACACGAGATTTCATTCCTAAAGCTCATTTTTCAAGGAGACTTGCTAAAAATAAGAAGGTGGATGCCATGGATAAAATTTTAAATGTGTTTAAACAAGTGCAAATTAACATTCCTTTATTAAATGCGATTTCTCAGGTTCCTACTTATGCCAAAGTGTTGAAAGATTTGTGCACACAAAAGCGCACAACTAATGTGCCCAAGAAATCTTGGCCGCAAATATAAGTTCCATCTTGTCTCAACAAATGGTGGCTAAGTATAAGGACCCAGGATGTCCTACTATTTCTTGCACTATTGGTAACACATATATTGAACATGCTCTTTTAGATTTGGGTGCAAGTGTAAATCTCTTGCCTTTTTCTGTATTTAAGCAACTAGGATTAGGAGACCTCAAACCAACCACCGTCACTCTTCAATTGGCGGATAGATCAATTAAAACACCCAAAGGGATGGTTGAGGATGTGTTAGTTAAAGTAGGTGATTTTTTATTTTTCGTAGATTTTGTTGTGTTAGATACCGAACCCGTTGCTAATATCAAGGATCAAATCCCTATCATCCTTGGTAGGCCTTTCCTTGGAACTAACAATGCTTTAATTAACTGTAGGAATGGCATAATGAAATTGTCTTTTGGAAACACATCGGTTGATTTTAATGTCTTTAGATTGAGTAAGCAACCAAATTTTCATGAAGAAATCAATATGTTGCATTCCTTTCCTGATGATACTGTTTCTAACTTTGAAATTGATTTTGATGCAGGATTCCAAGAATGCTTGAATGCACTAGGAGATGATGGAGGAGATGGCTTCTTTTCTAAAGCTTTTGCCATTCAAAATCTGGAGCCCGTTGGACAACTTGCAACATCTCTTCCAAAGACATCAATCGAAGAAGCGCCACAGTTGGAGTTGAAGCCCTTGCCTTCTCATTTACGTTATGCATTTTTGCGTGATAATTGTACTTTGCCTGTAATAATTGCTGCGGACCTAACCTCCCCTCAAGAGGAGGAACTCATTAAATTGCTAAAAGATAACAAGGAAGCCATAGGTTGGACAATGGCCGACATAAAAGGAATTAGCCCTTCGATTGTGCAACATCACATCCATCTCGTTGAGGGTGCCAAACCTTCAAGAGAACATCAAAGAAGGGCTAATCCTGTGATGAAGGAAGCCATCCAAAAAGAGATTTTAAAATGGTTAGATAATGGAATCATTTATCCCATCTCGGATAGCCAATGGGTGAGTCCCGTCCAAGTAGTGCCTAAGAAGTCGGGAGTTACCGTTATACAATCCGCCACCAATGAACTTATTCCTACTCGTATTCAAACAGGGTGGCGGGTTTGTATTGACTACCGAAAGCTTAATGCCGCTACTTGGAAGGATCACTTTCCTTTGCATTTTATTGATCAAATGTTAAAAAGGTTAGCGGGTCATGAGTATTATTGCTTTCTTGATGGATATTCTGGTTACAACCAAATTCCCATAGCTCCTGAAGATCAAGAGAAATCGACATTCACATGCCCCTTTGGAACGTTTGCTTATAGACGTATGCCTTTTGGGTTATGCAATGCACCGACAACTTTCCAAAGATGCATGATGAGTATCTTTTCTGACATGGTGGAGACCTTCTTAGAGGTTTTTATGGATGACTTTTCTATTCATGGCTCCACCTATGCCGAATGTTTACATCACTTAAAATTGGTCTTAGAATGGAGTAGAGAAAAGAACCTTGTCCTCAATTGGGAAAAGTTTCATTTTATGGTAAAAGAGGGCATCATTCTAGGACATGTGATTTCTAAAGAGGGAATTAAGGTTGATAAAGCCAAGGTGGATCTCATTGTCCATCTTCCACCGCCCAAAAGTGTGAAGGATATTCGATCATTTTTGGGCCATGCGGGCTTTTATTGGCGTTTTATAAAAGATTTTTCTAAAAATGCTAGGCCTCTTACCAACTTGTTAGCAAAAGATCAAAAAATTGAGTTTCCAAAGAATGCTTCGATTCTTTTGAGTGTTTGAAAAAGGAGCTAACTACGGCTCCCATCATTCAAGCACCTAATTGGACCGAACCGTTTGAAATTATGTGTGATGCTTCCGACTTTGCAATAGGAGCCGTGTTGGGTCAAAGATTCAATAAATTACCGCATGTAATCTATTATGCAAGTAGAACTCTCAATGATGCACAACTTAACTACACCACTACCGAGAAAGAATTTCTAGCGGTTGTGTTTGCATTAGAGAAGTTTCGGTCGTACTTGATTGGATCGCATGTGATAATTTATACCGACCATTCGGCAATCAAGTATCTTGTTGGAAAGAAGGATGCTAAAGCTCGTCTCATTAGGTGGGTTTTACTTCTTCAAGAGTTTGATTTGGAGATTAGAGATAAAAAGGGTACGGAAAACTTGGTTGCCGATCACTTGTCTAGACTTCCTAATGCAAAGAATGACGAAGGTCCAATTAATGAAAACTTCCCTGATGAGCAATTGTTTGCTATTTCTAGTGAGCCATGGTATGCGGATATTGTGAATTACTTGGTTACAGGTCCTACACCGGATCATTGGTCCAACCAAGACAAATACCGGTTTCACTCACAGGTAAAGTATTTCTTTTGGGATGATCCCTATTTGTTCAAAACTTGTTCGGATCAAATTGTCCGACGATGTGTGCCCAATCATGAGCACCAATCGATTCTATCTTTTTGCCATTATCAAGCCTGTGGTGGCCACTTTAGTGCAAAGAAAACCGCGCACAAAGTTTTACAGTGTGGTTTCTATTGGCCAAGTCTTTTTAGGGATGCTTTTGATTTTTGTAAGGCATGTAGATCTTGTCAGTTATTAGGTAGAGTTACAAAGCGAAATATGATGCCCCTCAACCCGATCTTAGTGGTAGAAATCTTCGATGTGTGGGGTATTGATTTTATGGGACCATTTCCCAACTCTTTCGGAAACTTGTATATTTTGTTAGGTGTAGATTATGTGTCAAAATGGATTGAAGCCATTGCTTGCAAATCCAATGACCACAAGGTGGTGGTCAAGTTTCTTAAAGAAAATATTTTTTTGCGCTTCGGTACACCTCGTGCCATCATTAGTGATAGGGGTAAGCACTTTTGTAATAGACCGTTTGAAGCTCTTATGAAGAAATATGGTATTACTCATAAGTTGGCTACCCCTTATCATCCTCAAACGAGTGGCCAAGTGGAGGTTTCAAATAGGCAAATTAAGCAATTTTTGGAGAAGACAGTGAATCCAAACCGCAAAGATTGGTCCATTAGATTAGTGGATGCCTTGTGGGCTCATAGGACGGCATTAAGACTGATCTTGGTCAGTCTCCTTACCGCCTTGTGTATGGCAAAGCTTGTCACCTCCCGGTTGAATTGGAACATAAAGCTTTTTGGGCTATTAAGAAACTAAACTTTGATTTGTCTTCTGCAGGTGTTCAAAGGAGATTACAACTTTCCAAATTGGAGGAGTTGCGCAATGAAGCGTACGAAAATGCAAAGATCTATAAAGAGAAGACAAAAGCTTTTCATGACAAACATATTTTGAGAAAATCATTTCAAGATGGCGAAAAGTGCTTCTCTACAATTCAAGATTGCATATATTTTCAGGTAAGTTAAGATCCAGATGGGATGGACCATATGTGGTTAATAACGTTTTCTCCCATGGTGCGGTCGAGGTTCTAAATCCCAGCAATGGTGAGATTTTTAAAGTTAATGGTCAAAGATTAAAGCCGTTTATTAAGTTGTCAAAGCCGGATATGGAAGAGGTCATGGATCTCCATGAACCTTCCTATTCGAATCATGCCTAAACAAATACGTACATACCCTCCTTTCTATTTTTAGTCCTCATATTTTTCTTTCTATTTTTAATGCATTGAGGATAATGCATAATTCAAGTATGGGGGTGGTAGCTTTTAGAAACTTTCATTTTCTAGTCTTTTCTATAAGTTAAAGTTAGAAATTTTCTTTTCATTTTGTTTTTGGTAATTTTTCAAATTAGAAAGAATTTGGTATTCTTAGAAAGAAAGTTGTTTTCTTATTTTAAGAAAGAAAGTTAGTGGATATTTTAATTTTAATTTGAAAAAATTAGAAAGAATACTTTCCTTTCTTAGTTTTGTTTTCTTTTGGAATCTTTCTTTTAAAAGGATTTGAATAAGAAATAAAAATAGAAACTTGCTTTTTATATGGTATGGATAAAAAGGAAAGAAAGGTTGAAACAAAAGAAAGAAAGAATGATTTTTAGAAAGTTTGCTTCTTGATTATAGTTTTGATTTGTAGCCTTTTTGACTTGAGCTATTAAGTCTGAAGGGTTTTTATGCCTAGTTCCTTAAAGCCAACTGGCTTGAGAGCAACTGACTGAAAACTCCATACATGGGTCAATTAGAAAGCTTAATAAATCAAAGCATTGCATATAATCAAAGGTAAAGCTGGAACTCATATGCATCAATGTCTATGACATATGCAAATCAAAGATTAGTCGGACACTGCTTAGTAGCCTGGGTGTCTGGTGCATGCTCTGCATGTCATTCACGCCAAAAGCAGTAGAGGATTACAAAAAAAAAATGAGTTCTATTCTTAGAAACTATGGAAAAAGTTGAAAGTATGGTGGACCATATAAATTTGTAAGTTTTCTACGAAGTTTCCGAATCAAATTTCTTTTATGGTACGATTACATTAGAGGCAAGTTTATGGGAGCAAAGTAGGACAAATTCAAAAGAAGATTCCTTACTTAAAATATTTTTCTAATTTTTTTTAACTTGGGATAGGATGCAAAGTTTTAGTATGGGGGTATTCTTGTTCTTCTATTTTGAGCAATTTATCAAAGAAAAAGGATTAGACATTTTTGACTTTATTCTATAGTAAGATTTGAAAAGAAAAGTTCATTTTTAGAATTTTGTGTGTATATTCACTGCAAACACTCACGAGACACAACTCGTCCACTAGGGTAACCTAGGGGTTTAAAGGCTTGTTGCACGTGCTAAGTGCAATCGTGATTCCTACGAAAGTGAGTTAGGATTTTATTTTTTATTTAGTTTTTGTGTTTGTTTTAGTTTTTCTTTTTGTTTGCTCGAGGACAAGCGAAGCTTAAGTATGGGCGAATCTGATGAGCACAGTTATGTGTGAATGGTAGGGGTTAAAAGCATGTAATTTTCTCATTTAAAGCGGTGCTACTAAGGTATTTTCATTATTTTTGGTGTTTCAAGGTTATTTCTGAATTTCCACGGAAAATGGAGCTAAGGAGATGAAATTCCAAGAAAATCTTGGTTACAAGCAACATTGGCAAGTCAACAAAGGAAGAAGGTTCAAGTTCAATGCAAGCAATATGTTACTTGAAGCTTACCAAATGAAGAAGTTCGGACTATCCATGGAAATAATTTGGGAGCAACATGTTATACTATGGCTCGTCAAATGGGCAGTGTTTATTCGCAGCCATGTGCATTGTGGCTGATTAGTGAGTAGTTCGGATCATATATGGTGTCTTGAAAGTAACATCAATGTGCACTGTGGCCCCATTAAATGGACAATTCAAGTTACTCTATGGAACCAATTTTGGGCGCCACACATATATGTTGATAATCAAGTTGGACAGTTCAGCTCAGCCAATGAGTATGGTTCGGTGGGCACAGCCATTCACCTTAAGGTCCATGATTTGAGTGATTTGGGTCAGCCTTGGGAAGGATTTTGATGCACCCTACTAGGGCCTAACAAGTGGACAGTTAGGATCATCTCATGAAAAAATTAGGTACAACTTATTTTGGTAAATGGCGATTTTGATCACCCAGTCAAGTGGGTGTACATATGCTTTTTAAAAAAAATTATTATAAGATTGTGCAACAAAATGGATGATCTTAACCATCCATTCTGGTTAGGAAAGAGTCCCAGCTGACTCTCTTGGGTGCATTTGTTTGGCTTTTGGTAACATTTATAGGAAAAGAAAATATCTGAATTATGGATCATAAAATGGATGGATTGGATCATTCCATGAAATTTAAATAATGGGCATAACCAATTTGCAATAAGCCCATTATTTGAACAGTTCGGATTTTAGAGGGACAATCCTATTTACACTGGCCATCTATTTGGACGATTTGGATCAACCCAATAAATGGACCGTTTGGATTATTACATGGGAATGGATTAGAAGGGACGACCATTTGTATGGAGGCCAATTAAGTGAACGGTTTAGATCAATCAAACATGTTGCATTATGGCCAATTAAATGAACGGTTTTAATTAGCCACTGAGACGGGCGTGCATGTGTTCTTTTTGACAAATACAAGCTTCTACAATTATACCATGGGGAAGAATTCATAATGCATAGTGGGACCCACATGGAAGTCTAAATGCATGCAATTGTTTTGCACAAGCAGCCCACGTTTTTTTTTTCTTGGATTAGATAATGGTATTTTCTAATACTATATTCCAAACACAACACATGAGGGACCCACATTCACTTTCCCTTCTTCATCTCTTTTGTCCATATATGCAAGCCATGTTGCTATTCCCATGCAATAGCCATTCAAGGCTATGTATCAAATAGAGGCATGTTGCTGTTGATATAAGATTCACTGCTACAATGAAAAGTTGAAGAAAGAGAGATATATAGAAAGATTCCATCCAGGTGACATCTTTTCTCTCTCTCTCTCATAAAGGATATAAAATGGCAACTTTGCTTGGACGTTTTTTGCATGCATGAAAGCCAAGATTCCTTGTCTTTTATATAGAATCATGGTATTATTTGTCTCTTGTGTTGAGAATAGTAGCCACCTTCACTTTAAAAAGGAGTTGCTACAAACAAAATAGAAGCTAGATATATTCCACGGTGAAGAGGAATGTTGAAATAGAAAGAATGGATTTATGCTATTGGAGGAGAGAAGATGGTAACTCAATTATCCAAGGCAAGCAAGGAATATTTTTGGACGTTTACTAAATTGGAAAACCCTACCTCACTCTCATATATACATATATTCCCATACTCACCATTCTCTCTCTCTCTCTCTCTCTCTCTCTCTTAGGTTTTCTTGTTCTCTTTCATGTTCTTTTTCTTTTCTACTCTCAACCAAGGATCAATCATCCACCATTCAAACTCAAGGTGACATTAAAGCTTGAAGGAGGAAGATTCAACCAAAGATTGGAGGAGAAAAAGAATAAGTTCTTTTTGTTTTTTTTTGTTATTTATTTTTCAAGTTCAAGTTGATGTATTTTTGTTTCAATTCAAATTAGTGGAGAGTTTATTTTTCTTTTAGTTTTATTTTCAAGTAATTATACATGGCACTCTTTCTCCCATCTATCTCTTTTATTTTTATTTTTCTTCCCTTCTTCATGAATAACTAAATCCTAATTACTTAGGGTTTAATTGAAGCCATGGGGAAGGAGAAATATTTATAATTAAATCAATCTACTCAATTGAAAAATTGTGTAGGATTTTGTGTTTGGAAAATTCCAGTCATTCATGCCATTGGCTTTCCCCTTTCGTATGAATGATTGTTGATTAACAAATATAAAGTTCTATATAATCAATGTAAATTGGAGAGTGGATTTGATTAATTACTTATAAGGAATGACATCCCTTTGATCTTATTCCTTATTGACTAGTTAATCGAATTTTCAACCCAATTCAAGAGTTGTTTTAATTAATCAATTTAATCCAAACCCATGGTGGATTCTAACCCTAAGTAATCTTTTATATTGAATTAAGGTTTTTACACTATTCCAAATTACTTTTGCAATTTTCCAATTTACTTAAGCCCTTAGAATTTAGTTTTTTAATCAAATTAGATAAGTAGTTAGTAGAGATCATTAAAATTTGGTACACTTTGTCTAAATTAGGATTTTAAATAAAAAAGATCTTAGGTGAATTTGATTCTTAGATTGAATAGAATATACGCTTATATATAGTGTTGGCTCTGAGGTCTAAGTCCACGGAAATCCTGAGTCCATTACAGGCAACATTATATCATAGCTAGTATTCTAATCGGTAAAAGAATAGGATTGACAACTAGATTTCTCTTCCCTGAGTTCGACCCGTATTTACACGATCCGTGCACTTGCGGTTATTTAATTTCTCAAAATTCTACCAATATTCTCCTATCCCTAGGTAATGAGTCATCATCTACACTCTCAACTTCCTTACTAGGTAATGTATTATTTGTAGATGCATGGGGAGGAGCATTTGTCTTAGGTAAGAGGTGTTCAATAGGTTCATCCTCATCATGTGGCATTTCTTGAGGTGTTGGCTCTCTCTCATCAAATGTAACATGTATGGATTCTTCTAGAACTAGGGTTCTTCTATTAAATACTCTATATGCCTTGCTATGTGTAGAATACCCTAAGAATATGCCATCATCCGACTTCTTATCAAATTTATGTAAGTTATCTTTGATATTCAAGATTTAGCATCTACAAACAAACACTCTAAAGTAGCTTATATTTAGTTTCAAGTTTTTTCAAAGCTCATAAGGTGTTTTCTTAGAAATTGGCCTCATATACACCCTATTTATGATATAGCAAGCGGTGCTAACCACCTCCGCCCAAAAGTATCTAGGGTGATCATTCTCATTTAACATGGTTCTAGCCATTTCTTGGAGGGTTCGGTTCTTTCTTTCTACAACCCCATTTTGTTGAGGTGTCCTAGATGCCGAAAAGTTGTGTTTGATGCCATGTTCCTTACAATAAGTGTCAAAGTGTGTATTTTCAAATTCCGTTCTATGGTCACTCATAATGTAAGATATGGCAATACCTTTCTCATTTTGGACTTGATTACACAACTTAAGAAAATTTTCATAGGTTTCATCTTTATGTGCTAAAAATATGACCCATGTAAATCGTGACTAGTTATCTACAACAACAAACACGTACCTCTTTCCACCTAGGCTACTTGTCTTCATTGGTTCAAAAAGATCCATATGAAGTAGTTGCAAGGGGTAAGTCGTTGAGATCATATTTTTAGGGCAAATGAGCTCTTCAATTGTTTGTCTAATTGACAAGTTCTACAAATGTGATATTTGGTGTACTTGAACTTAGGCAACCCTCTAACAATGTCTTTAGAGGCGAGGGTTGAAATGAGATCCATTCCGGCATGACCCAATCTCCTATGCCATAACCAAGAATCTTCACTAATGGCATTAAGACAAGTTACATTTTGGAGTCTAAGATTATCTAGCCCAATAGTGTAAATGTTATTGTCTCTAGAACCTATGAATTGCACTTTTCCATCTGTCTTATTCTTAACAATGCATTTGTCGGGATTAAAGACTACTTCAAAACCATTGTCACACAATTGACTAATGCTAATAAGATTATGAGATAAGCCATCAACATAAAGTACATCATGTATGGGAGAGGTAGAGTTACCTATGGTGCCTTCTCCTTTAACTTTTCCTTTCTTATCATCTCCAAAGGTAACATCTCCACCATCCTTGAGTGATAGGGATGCAAATTGAGTGAGGTCTCCGGTCATGTGTCTAGAGCATCCACTATCAAGGTACCATGTGTTCTTCTTGTTATGGCTTTTAAGGCATACCTACATATGAATAGGCAACTGAGATCCCTTAGGTACCCAAATCTTCCTAATCTTGCTAAGTTCATTTATTTTTACTTTAGCGTTCAATTTGATTTTATCTTGTTTAGCATACATGCAAGCAACCTTATAATGTCCTTCTAGACCACAATAAAAATAAGTTTTAGTACCACTAGAAGAAGCCTTCACAAATTTGTTCTTATAGTTTGACATTTTAGTATCCCATTTATGTCCTAGTCCACTCTTATCATGTGACAATCTTTGAATGTTAACAAGCCTATCCAATTTTAGTGAAGTATTTTCAAATTTTTCAAAAAGTTTCTTTAACTCATCATATTCATGAGATAGTTTACTATTTTCACGCTTTAGTTTGTTGTTTGCAATAGATAGTTCTTGTCGATTTTCATTTAAAATCTTGATGGTAGCATTTAAATCATGAATTTCAACTATACATTTTTCATTTTCATCATCTAAAAACTCATGATCTTTCTTTAACCAACCAAATTCTTTTGTTATGCTAGACAGTGAATTTTCAAGAGATGCATTTTTATTAAGTTCAATTTCAAGTTCATCATGTGCACTTTGTAAGGAATCAAGAACTTCTTTTAAAATAATGACATCATTTAAAGTACTTACCTCTTGATTGTCATTTGTTGAAGCCATGAAGCATACATTTTTTGCTATTAAGCAATCTTCTCCATCATTCGGTTCACCTTCACTTTCATTGTCCTCATCCCATGTGGCGGTCATTCCATTATTGCCTTCTCTTCTCTTGAAACGATTGTTTGGAGTAAGCTCATTGTTGAGTGGACAATCCGGGCGAATGTGTCCAAGTTTCTTGCATCTGTAGCATCGGGGTTGAGATGATCCGTCACCAAGCTCTTCTTTCTTCTTGAATGGAGGATTGGCCCTTCTATTTCTCATGCCTCCCATATTCCTTTGCAAGAACTTGATCCTTCTTGTTAGGAGGGCTACCTCATCTTCCATGTCTCCCTTTGCCTCTTCATCATCACCTATATTGCAAGCAAAAGCAACACATTTTCCTTTTTCAATTTTATTTTTAATTTCGGGTGCTTTTTGTTTTGAAAATCATCTCATGGGTTATCAAGGACCATATTAGTTCATCTAGGTTTAATGTGTTCATGTCCTTAGCTTCGGTGATTGCGGAGGTTTTGGATTCTCATGATAAAGGTAGGGATCTAAGGATTTTGGTCACTAAATCTCTATTTGAAAATTGTTTTCCAAGTCCCCTTAGTCCATTTACTAGGTTAGTGAATCTAGTGTACATGTCGGCAATTGTTTCATCGGATGTCATTTGAAAAAGTTCATATTGCCTAAATAGATGATTCATTTTAGATTCCTTAACTTGGTTAGTTCCCTCATGGGTAACTTCTAAGGTGTCCCAAATTTCCTTAGCCGAATTGAAGTTTGAAACTCTATTGAATTCTCCGGGTAACAAAGCACAAATTAAAGAATTCATGGCTTTGGCATTGTAGTTTGAGGCCTGTTGTTCGGCTTCGGTCCATTCATTTAGATTTCTAGTGGGCAAGGTATATCCATTATGAATGGCACTCCACATTTGATAATCTTGGGTTAAAAAGATTTTCATTTTGGTTTTCTAAAATCCATAATTTGTTCCATCAAAATAAGGTGGCCTAGTGTTTGAGTATCCTTCATGGTGTTGAGGGTAGTTTGCCATTTTTAGAATCTTTTCTCTAGACCGGTTAGGGTTTTAAACAAAGTAGAGACGAGGCTTTCATACCAATTGAAATAAGGGTCTATAGAACCAAGAGGGGGGTGAATTGGTTTTATCAAAATTTATACCATTTTAAAATTCAAGTATTAAACCTAATTTGATTTTTTCTTCTCTTGATTAGATTTTGGTTAGTTCAAATAATATCAAATCAAAAGGAAATTCCAAACCAAACAAAAATGAAAGTGCAAGACAAGGAAGGAACACACCGATGTATAGTGGTTCGGGCAAAGCCCTATTCCACTCTTCTTGAGATCGTCATCAAGGATTTTCACTATGTGAGACCTCCATGATGCGCGGCTCCGAGACGATTACACTCCCAAGGGGTATTAAATGAGGATGCCCTTGACACCTTTACACCAACTCTCCTTCTACGCCGAGTTCTAAGCGTAACTCCTTAGGGTATTAAAAATAGGATGCCCTAGCCACCTTTACAATGAATAGAAGATGAAGATTGCTTGGCTTCTCTTGAAAGCTTGATGCACAATGAAGTCCCCTTGAGTGCTCTCCACAATAGGTTGCAAATGAAAGCCCTAAATCCAAACTCAAATGATTTGCAAGTGCAAGGCAAGTTTGGTGGAGAAGAAAAAATAAAGTCTCAAGCTAAAGGGATTTGCAAGTTCTTTGAATGCTTAAGGATGTTTTTCAAAATGGTTCAAGAGAGAAAGATAATCCTCTTGAATGAGTATTTATAGCCTTTAGAAAAGATATGACCGTTTGGGGGTGTCAGTATCAAAAGACACCAAAAACCAAATTTTAATTTCAAACCCAACGGCTCTTTTCTGTGTTGTCGCGATGTTCTCGGAGTTCTGAGAACCATTCTCGGAGCTCCGAGAAGCCTAAAATCAGCAGACATTTCTGTTTTTGTTGCTATTTGACTTTGGGCTTTTGGAACTCAATTCTTATGATAATTTGGAATGTTATGAGGGTCCCAACATGTTGGTCCACCACATAACCATTCACTTAACCAATTAATTTTAATACGGGGAGTGTGGTTAGTTTTGAAAAATACATTTGAAAGATTTAGCCTTGACTTAGAAATCAAAGAGAGAGGATGTACAACAAATCTAAATATGGTTACGCTTCTCTTTGATCTTGGTCTTCATAGATCTTCTATGGTGTGCTTGCATTGCTTGAGTGTGTTGAGGTGAGCTCCACATTGATTGTTCTTCCAAGGTGAGTTGTCTCATGTGGTCTCTACCTCCTTTGACTCTTGTGTGATACATCTTCAAGCATGACCAAGTGATGTGATAGTTCCTTCTATGATCACCCTACCTTATCACAACACTTCAAGGCAAATTGATTAGTATTCAAGAACATAATCAATTATGTTTAGAATCATCAAAACAAGATAGAAGAGTAGACCCATGAGCTTACAAGTATATTATTGCATGGCATGATTCTCAGGATTTTCGTGGACAATGGACCTCGGAGCCAACAACATACTATAATTTACATGCTCAAATTTTGCAGGAACGATCACAATTAGTATACGATTATGAATGCGTTCTCGGTAGTTAAACCGTTACAGCATAGTCAATTTACAAAGGGAATCTATAACCTCTAGGGTTTCTGTTTCAAACAATTTTAAGGTAAATATATGATGAAAAATTAGAGTTTTCTGGAAGTTTTCACTGACTTTTGTGTTGATTTGCTATTAAGTTGTGATTTATTCATATTAAGACCAGATTGCTAGGATTACACAGTAGCCTTAAGCAATCGAACTCCATATTCATTACAATTTTTCAGTAACAAGATATGAATGAGTTTAGACTACCGGAAGAGTTTCATGAATTTGAAATAAATTTTGCTATCAATTTTTGAATTGCCAAAATTTAGGTCAGATTGCAAATTAACAAATCAACTCATAGCATACGAATCTCAAATCAAGTGAAACTGTTTCAGTATAAATAGAATCATGGTATTAGACTACAGTATAAATTTCAAAGGTGTTTATCTAGATCTGATGCCAATTAAAATTCACACAAAATTCGGATAAAATCAATGAATCAATTAAAAATTAGATTAAATGGTATCCAAAAATCATGTACAAATCCCAGTAGATATAAAATAGGTTATATGATTTACTATCAATATTACAAGACCTAATAATTAATGCTCGTCAATAAAATTAATTTTTGAATAAAAAAGGGATTTCGTTTCCTAGGAATTAAACCCGTTTTTTTTAAAGAAAATTGTGAAACCATATTAAACCTTTGTAAAATCTTTTGAAAAATTTTCACTAACCTTCTAATGGCCTAAAATACTTGTTTGTAGGAAAAAGATTCGAAATTGCATTAATTTAATATAAAAAGAATTACGACACGTAAAACGAAGAAGTGATTAGAAAACAAATAAAAAAAACTTTTTTCGAAAAACCAATTTCATGAGAAATTCAATTTATTATTGAACATTAATTCTGGAGAGTTTAATCAATTTTTAAAACTTTTTGATATTTATTAAAAATTGCCGAAATTTAAAATAATTTAAAACGGGATTAAAAAAATTTTAAAAAATCCGAAAACTTTTGGGTGGTCTGAAAATAAAAAAATTGGTTTGGAAACAAGATTTCACAAATTTTGGATATAGTTTGATATACTTTTGGTGTCGTTCATCAAGAAATAACCCCTTTCGGGCGATAGGAAATTAAGTTTCCAGTAGTATTTTATTTTATAGAAATCCCAAAAAATATCAGTTTTTAAAGAAACCCACGTTTTCAAACACTTGCTTTGATAATCCGATTTAAATTCATATTGAATAAAAAAACGAAAGAAAATCATTATTAAATGGAGGAAAATTAATTTTTTGGTGAAATTTTGGATTTTGAAAACTTATAATCTATATTATAACATACTGGAATTTCAAGAAAAAAATCATTGATTTGATCTATCAAAAGTAAAACCCTAGCATGCTTTTCTACTTTTGATATTACAAAGATAAAGATCATACCGTTGATCGCGCTCCTTGTCTCTAGGGTGCGTAAATCCGAGGTATACGCTTTGTTGCACTCTTTTATATGATGAAGAAGACCCAAAGAACATCACAAAGATCATTGATGTGTGATTTGTTGAAGAAGAAAAGAGAATTCAAGAATCCCTTTTGTGAAGAACCCTTGAGAGAGATGAACATACTTCAAGAGAGAAGAGGTTTTTTTCTTTTTTTTTCTTGTTTTGGAGGAGAGAGAAAAAGGACGAATTTGGATTTTTTTTGGATCCTTCCTAGAATTGTTTGCTTTGATTTTTATAGAAAAAAGCTAGGGTTAAGAGAGAAATAGTAATTTCCAATGGGAGAGCTCCATTTTTGGCTTGTTTCCAATTTTCCCCTCTTGCTTTCTTTCTTTCTTGTTTCAAAATTTGAATTGATTCCAATCTTAATTTCTTGTCAATCAAGACATGCTACTCTTCATTCCATATTGTTTCTTTGGAAGAAAATCTTTTTTAAGCAATCATTCATCTTTTCCTTCTTTTCTTTTTTTATTCTTTTTATTTTTCTTTTAACAAATATGATGTCAGCATTGTGACATCATCAATGTTGGGTGCACAACTCATGTGGGTCAGCCATGTGGGGCGCCCACCATGGTGGTCGACTCATATGGGTGAACCCACATGAGTTCCATCTTTGCGGGCTTTATCCCAATGAGCACTTTCACACGGATTTCGGGTTTTTCAGTAAAAATTCAATAAAATCTTTCTAAATTCAACATTCTATATATGGACCCAACCCATTTGACATTTATGGTGCATCCCTCACACATAATAGGACCATCTTTTTTGAAAAATAACTTTTCGGACCAAAATGCCCCTATTTGACTGTTAGACATCCAAATGCGACCAAAATACCCTTAGATTGGTTCACCCCGAAAAGGAAAAATTAAAAATGGAAAGTCTTTGTGGTCAAACTTTAAAAATAGACATTTTTAAAATTGGCTCCTTTCGATGAGCAATATTAAACATGATCATTTGGTATCCCCTGAAAATACCCAAAATGCCCTCAACACTTAGAATTTCTTAATTAAGCGAAACCCCTGAGAAATACTAAATTTAGCAGGTTTTTCAAAATTCAGGAAATCATTCATAATCTTTTAGACATATTTCGGGGATCACCATGCAATTCTTCTAAGCTTAGCAACTTGCTGTTTAGCTTGCTAATTTAATACCCTTATTGCTATTCTTCTCAAGTGTCTGTCTAAAAATAAACTCCTTGGAAATCTCCATCCTACGGTTGGAAAGTGATGGGATTAGAAGAGAAAAAGTAACCCCACTAAGGACCAAAATTTAACCTTCAGCTCTTAATAATGGCACTCCTTTTGAATTTTCAGCTACCTTGTATGAACATTATGTATGTCCGATCATCATGGTGGACACAATTCAATTTGTGAAACTCGTGGGGCCCATCAAATTGACCGAACCACCCTTATAATCTTAACCATCCATTTTAATTGCCCACAATTGAAGTAGAATGCGCCCAAAGAATATTCTCCGTAAGAGTGATCCGAAGTACCTAATTAATAGGTCACAACATAGATGGTCATACCCCACAAATCATCCATTGGATGGGCCAATCCACCCAATTAACGGGCCGCAATACATGGGTTGGGCCCACAAATTATTTTTCATGGGATAATCCGAGCCATTAATTTATAAAGTTATGCCTCAAAGTTATTTCCGAGAGCTATCCGAACAATTTCAACTTGATGATCGCAACAAAATTTGGTTGTTAAAATAACCTCCCTGAAATCCTGATTATTCCCCTGATGGGTACTTTCATGTACTGGATCGAAGTAGGCTTGAAACTCATTTTTCATTAAGACTATATGCGGGCCCCCTGTTTGATCCAAATGTAAGCAAATGTTCAATGCGGGCCTACCAACGGGTCCAAATTCTCTCTTGCTTTGATTCTCGCGAATAACCACTCTCAACACTCAACGGAAAAATGCGAAACATGGCGGAAATGATTGAAAAGATCGAGAAAGCATAAGGGACGGACACGGGAATGAAAAACACTAGAACCCGACAACGACACACTAACTTCTTTGTTGATTAAAGCGGAGCAAAATGGGGGTGTCTACAGATGCCCCTCTTTGGTAGAGATGAAGTAGTCATCGAATACCAAAGTCGAAATGACAGAACCATTTTGCGTAGCTTTAATCGACAAAAGACTCTGCACAAAACGGAACCTAGACGCAAACATTTACTACCTAATGTGAGACCCTAAATGAAGTCCTAGAATTGGAATGCAATAAAAAATCCCGCAGCGGTGCCGCTCACAAACGGGCAACGAGAGAATGAGATGTCATTTTCGAATGGATTCTGAAGAGGATGAAATACCATATTTATACGGATTCCAAGAGAATGAGACACCATATTCATATGATGCTCAAAGAGGATAAGAGACCATAGTTGTATGGACTCGAAGAGAATGAAATACCGTATTTGTACGGATTCCAAGGAAATGAGATATCACATTTGTGTGATGCTCAAAGAGAATAAGAGACCATAGTTGTATGGACTCGAAGAGAATGAAATACCGTATTTGTACGGATTCCAAGGAAATGAGATATCACATTTGTGTGATGCTCAAAGAGAATAAGAGACCATAGTTGTACGGACTCGAAGAGAATGAAATACCGTATTTGTACGGATTCCAAGGAAATGAGATATCACATTTGTGTGATGCTCAAGGAGAATAAGAGACCATAGTTGTATGGACTCGAAGAGAATGAAATACCGTATTTGTACAGATTCCAAGGAAATGAGATATCACATTTGTGTGATGCTCAAAGAGAATAAGAGACCATAGTTGTATGGACTCGAAGAGAATGAAACACCGTATTTGTACGGATTCCAAGGAAATGAGATATCACATTTGTGTGATGCTCAAAGAGAATAAGAGACCATAGTTGTATGGACTCGAAGAGAATGAAATACCGTATTTGTACGGATTCCAAGGAAATGAGACATCATATTTGTATGACGCTCAAAGACAATAAGAGACCATAGTTGTATGGACTCGAAGAGAATGAAATACCGTATTTGTACGGATTCCAAGGAAATGAGATATCACATTTGTGTGATGCTCAAAGAGAATAAGAGACCATAGTTGTATGGACTCGAAGAGAATGAAATACCGTATTTGTACGGATTCCAAGGAAATGAGATATCACATTTGTGTGATGCTCAAAGAGAATAAGAGACCATAGTTGTATGGACTCGAAGAGAATGAAACACCGTATTTGTACGGATTCCAAGGAAATGAGATATCACATTTGTGTGATGCTCAAAGAGAATAAGAGACCATAGTTGTATGGACTCGAAGAGAATGAAATACCGTATTTGTACGGATTCCAAGGAAATGAGACATCATATTTGTATGACGCTCAAAGAGAACAAAAGACCATAGTCGTATGGACTCGGAGAGAATGGAATACCGTATTTGTACGGATTCCAAGGAAATGAGACATCACATTTGTATGATGCTCAAAGAGAAAATATTATTTTTCAAATGGATTCAGAGAGATATGATAATTTGAGCTTTGAGAGAAATCAAAATTTTTCAATTAACAACTTTAGAAGCAAAGGATTTAATAACACCATGCAGCAAAGGACTTTTAGGGTTTAAAAATGGGATGCCACTTCATTAGCAACCTGCCCCAGTTTGAGGCATTCTAATCTTCTTCTATTCATTGACCAGAAATTATTCTTTCAAAGATCTTCGCCATTCGTGACAGTGACACCTTTTTCCAAGTTTCTCAGAACTTGTTAATGAACCTGCCTTCAGAGTGATTGCACCCTACAACAATTCTAAAAATAGAGTTCGTAAATTTTTTTTCTAAAAAATAGAATCACAGACACTTGTAATAAAAGGACAAAACAAGAGAGATTACTCCAGTAATCTCGTGATGCTTCTGACTTATCAGTATTTTCTTTTGGGTTAGACTAGCCTCTTTTAAAGAACATTTCTCCATTGATAAACATCTTCACTTATTTTTAATACAATGATACTTCATATATCTTTCTATCAACTTTCGGATTGCTTTGAAATTAATGCCCCTAGTTTCGGGAATCGTTGTTATTAGCTTTGCCTGACCTACTGTGATTTCAGAGATTGCTGTAATTCTTCTGGGAAGAACCTAATCTTACCACGACCAAGTTCCCCTTTTTGGATTTTCAACTTGGTGGACCGCTCGGCCTTAACTTTTGCCTGAATCGCCTTTTCAGGTTTTTGACTCAGCAGGCCGCCCCCTTAACTTTTGCCTAAGCCGCCCTTTCAGGTTTTCAACTTAGCAGGGGAATGATCCTAAATTTTGCCTAAATCGCCTTTTCAGGTTTTCAATCTAGCGGATCTTCAAGCTCCATTTTTTTTCTTTTTCTTTATTTTTTCATTTTCTTTTTCTTTTTACTTGAACACCAAAAGGACTTTATAGGTGAGGTAGGGCTTTTCAAATAATGGCTTAAGGTTTTGCAAGAGTTTCGACCGAACCTGTGAACAGGTTGCCTACGTATCCCAGTGTAGGAATCAGGTCATGCGTAGTTCAGGGCGAATGCCCCTAATTTGAAGGTGTTTCAATTTTTCTTTTCTTTTTGCATGGATTTTTTCTTTTTCTTTTCAACTTCTTTTTGGAATGATTGACTTTCTTCTTTTGAAACAACCAAACTCGGTTTGACCGAGCTGCCTACGTACCCCAGTGTAGGGATCAGGTCACGCGTAGTTCAGGGCGGATGCCCCTAGCATATTGGGTTTTGAAGGAAAATTTTATTTAGGCTCAAAAGGGTTTGCAAAAGGTTATATATTTTTTAATTTTGGGTTATGAATTTGGGATTTATTCGGCCAAAAGACGGCCTTCCGGTGTTCAAGCATAGAACCTCTTGAGTTGATCAAGATTTGTTGGTTCTGGCAATATTTCTCCATTCAAATTACGGAGCTTGACGGCTTTTTCGGGTAAGATTTGGTCCACAATGTATGGTCCTGACCAATTTGGCTTGAATTTGCCTCTTGGGTCAAACACTGGTGTTCGGTTCTCTTTCAAAACAAGATTGCCTTCTTCTAGATCTCTGATTTTAACCTTTTTATTAAAAGCCCGGGCTATTCTGTGCTGGTAACCTTGCACATGGTAAAGCGCCTTTAACCTCTTCTCATCTAGCATGCTCAACTCTTTATATCTGGCATCTGCCCATTCGTTTTCTGGCAACTTAACCTCAGTCAATACTCAAAGCGAAGGTACACGGATCTCCACAGGTAGCACTGCTTCCATCCCATAAACAAGAGAGTAAGGGGTTGCCCCAGTTGAAGCTCTAATTGATGTTCTGTAAGCCCACAAGGCGTACGGCAACTTATTCGACCAATCCTTATAAGTTTCTGACATTTTGCTAATGATAGTCTTGACATTTTCGTTTGCAGCTTCCACCGCTCCATTTGTTTGCGGCCGATAAGGTGAGGATTTATGATGCTTAATCTTGAACTCTTCAAAAAGAGTGATTACTTCCTTCTTGAAATGAGATCCGTTATCTGAGATAAGCTCATGAGAAATTCCATATCTGCATATGATATTGGTGCGTATGAATTTAGCAACTGATGCGGATGTAAGCTTTGCGTAAGAAGCGGCCTCAACCCACTTGGTGAAGTAGTCAATTGCAACGAGTATGTACTCGTGACCACTAGACGACTTAGGAGAAATCTTGCCAATAATGTCAATTCCCCATACCGAAAACGGCCAAGGAGAGGTAAGAGAATGCAATTCAGTGGGTGGTACATGGATGAGATTCGCATGTATCTGACATTTATAGCATTTCTTCACGAATGTGTGACAATCTGGTTCCAATGTTGGCCAATAGTACCCCAGACGTAGGATTTTCTTTGCCAGCATCTTTCCATTCATATGAGGCCCACACACCCCTTCATGAATATCTGCGAGAATTTCTTCTGCCTGATCTTTAGTGACACATAAGAGTTGAATTCCATCAAAAGACCGTCGATACAACTCTCCTCCACAAATGACAAAATTAGCTGCCAATCTTTGTAAAGTCCTTATTTCTTTATTCGACGCCTCATTGGGATGCCCCTGGCCCGAGATGTAGTTCTTTATGTCCGTATACCATGGTTTACCATCGGGACATCTTGCAGCTATCTCTATAGCATCAACATATGCAGGAGCCCATTGCTCCTGAACCGTGATGGGCCTCATCTTCATATTGTGAGGTATGTCAATCATAGAGGCTAATGCCGCTAAGGCATCGGCGAATCTATTCTTCAACCTTGGCAAATAACTGAAAGTGATGCACCAGAATTGTTTAGCAAGAGCATCCAAGTATTCATGATATGGCAATAGCTTTTCTTCTTTGGTTCTCCACTCTCCTTGAGTTTGGCAAATGATTAGCTTCGAATCTCCATATACGTCAAGATTCTCTATACCTAAGGCCAATGCAGCCTCAAGCCCAACAATGCATGCTTCATATTCTGTCATATTGTTGGTGCAATTGAATTGTAACTTAACGGCAAGGGGAACATACTCATTTCGAGGTGACACCAGCAATGCCCCTACTCCTTGTCCTGTTTGATTTGTTGCTCCATCAAAATAGAGGGTCCAACCAGTTTCTGGGTATTTATCTTCTATCATCATGATCTCTTCATCTGGGAACATTGGTTTGAAAGGCTGATTTTCTTCTCGGGGTGCTTCTGCCAATTGCTCAGTAATGACTCGGCCCTTTACTGATTTTTGGGTTACATGGGTGATGTCAAACTCAGACAACAACAATAACCATCTGGCAGTCCTGCTTGTCAAGGCTGGTTTTTCAAAGAGATATTTCAGAGGATCCATCCTTGACAGGAGCAAGACCTTATGCGATAAAAGGTAATGCCTGAGTCGCTGAGTAGCCCAAACCAGAGCTAAGCAGGTTTTTTCTAGGACAGTGTATTTCTGTTCATACTCCAACATTTTCTTACTGAGATAATACACAGCCTTTTCATGCTTGGTTTCTGGATCTTGCTGTGCCAACATACAACCCATTGTGGTTTCTGTTACTGACAAGTAAAGCAGCAAAGGATGCCCCGGTATCACTGGTGCTACTATTGGTGGTTCAGACAAACTTTGTTTTATCTTCTCAAAGGCTTGCTGACATTCCCCCGTCCATACTTTGGAAGAGTTTTTCTTTAAGAGCTTAAAGATAGGTTCACAAGTTGATGTCAGATGAGCGATGAATCGCCTTAGGAACTGTATCCTTCCTAAGAATCCCCGAATTTCCTTCTCGGTTTTAGGCGGCAGCATCTCCTGGATAGCCTTAATCTTCTGAGGATCTACCTCTATGCCCCTTTGACTCACCATAAATCCAAGCAACTTACCAGAGGTAACCCCGAATACACACTTGCTAGGATTCAGGCGAAGCTAGTATTTGAGTATTCTTTCAAAGAACTTCTTAAGGTTCGGGATATGATCTCTCCTTTCCTTGGCCTTTACAATCATATCATCAACATAAACTTCGACTTCTCTATGTATCATGTCATGGAGTAAAGCTGTAGCTGCTCTTTGGTATGTCGCACCAGCATTCTTAAGACCAAATGGCATTACCTGATAGCAATATGTCCCCCATTGTGTAATAAACGAGGTCTTAGCCATGTCCTCGGGTGCCATCTTAATTTGATTGTAGCTCGAGAAACCATCCATGAAAGATAGTAATTCATGCTCGGCCGTATTGTCTACCAGGATATCGATATGTGGTAGAGGAAAATCATCCTTTGGACTTGCTTTGTTCAAATCCCTGAAATCTACACACATTCTCATATTTCCATCTTTCTTTGGTACAAGTACTATATTTGCGAGCCACTCTGGATATTCTACCACTTGCAGAAATCCAGCATTCAACTGCTTAGTAACCTCTTCTTCTACTTTCAAGACCCACTCGGGCTTCATTCTCCTTAGCTTCTGCTTTTTAGGTTTAATCCCAGGTAACAAAGGTAGCTTGTGCTGAACAATGTCTTCGCTCAACCCGGGCATATCTTTGTAGGACCAGGCAAAAACTTCTTTATATTCCTTAAGTAGGTTTATTAATTCATCGCGCTCTTCAGAGGATAGAGTATTTCCAATTCGTATTTCCTATATTAAATCTTCTGTTCCGATGTTTATAATTTCGATTTCATCTTTAAGAGCCTGGGCTCGGCGCTCCTCCTCTTGTTTGAGCATATGCTGCAATTCAAGGGGAGTTTCGTCGTTCCCTTCTTCCTCGTCTGAGGAGGGAGTGTTATCATTATTAAAGTCAGAAGCAAACACAGAGACATACTGAGAATCAGATTTCATTGAATTGAAAGAAATTACATCATTATCCTTGGACTCATCCTGAACAGGCTCAGGATTCACATAGTAAATAAAATCAGAAAACGACTCGCGTGGACTAGGCACTGACTCGGATTCAATCGACTTGACAGGACTTGACTTAATAAAATAAGAGGGAAAAACATCAGAACTCCAGTTTGAAAGATTTTCTGTTGCAGGTGCAATCTGACTCTGAGGTTCAGTAAAGGCATCATTACTCTGAATAACTGCCACCAGCACATCTTCACAATCTGTCTCTTCTTGTTCTTCAGAATAGTAATCAACATCAGGCACATTTTCTTCAAACAAAGATCCCAGCACATCTGGCTCAAGGTAGACTAACCAGTCCTCAATAGCTTTCTCAACATAATATATCGGCGGTTCTGTTTCTGGGAGGGCAAGGCCACTGAATATTTCAAAACCGGGTATCATGATCCCTGTCACTGAGTCATACCATGGTTCAGAAAACCCATAGTATGTAGAGGTCTCACCTTCTTTGATAAAATGACCATTCATCGATAAGGAATATGGAGCCATTGGGAGTACCCTTCCGGTGCGGCGGACTTCTTCCTTCAATTTCAACAATTCTTCCATGGCTTCCTCCTCCTCCTCAGTAGGTACATATCCAAGACCGAAAATTCCATGGTTTGCTTTGATTGGGCGCCAGTGAGATGCCTTGCTTGGATCACGGCCCAAATTCATACCAGGGAAGTAGTTCATTTTTCTCATCATCTTGGCCACCACAGGACTGATGGCAAACGGCAAACACAACTCCTCCCGAGAGGCATCCTCATAAGAAATAGCAGCAACGTCGAACGCGAAACCATTCAAATTGTAGTCTTCTGCTCTTACAACTGGAAGGATCAGAGTTTCTCCTGTTATCTGTCCTATTTCTGGCTCTTCATCACCTCTGACAGTGAACAACTTCCCATCTTTGATGAACTTCAATTTTTGGTGAAGGGTTGAAGCAACAGCACCTTCCTTATGCAACCAGGGACGTCCTAGAAGCATATTGAACGAGGCTTTGATATCAATAACTTGAAACTCAACCTCAAATTCTTGACCGCCTATAACGATCTTGGTGTGAGGACTCCGACCACATTTCTGCAGGTGTTGTCATATGCGAGGATACCAAGGGTTGATTCGGCAAAATTAGTGGGACCGAAACCCAAGGTAATGGCAATTCTCAATGGACACACATTCAAGGCGGATCTGTTATCTATCAACACAGATGGTACTTTCTTGCCTCCACAGACAATAGTGACATGAAGAGCTCTAGCATGATTCCAACCTTGAGGAGGCAGCTCCTGATCTGAGAAACTAATGGCCCTGGTGGCCTAGGTTAGAGCAACAACTTCAGCCAGTTGCTCCGGAGATATCTCTGAGGATACCTGTGTGGTATTCAATTCTTTCAACACAGCCTCTCTGTGTTTCTTTGATGCTATCAATAATCCCCATACAGATATAACAGCCTGTGTTTTCTTCAACTGCTGTACAACTTCATCATCTGGATCTTTCACATATTGCGTCTCCTCTCCTCGAGCCAATGCCCCTGGATTTTCGACTCTCAATTCAGCAGGTTTGAAAATTCTTCCGCCCCTTGTAACATGTCTGAATTCATCTAATTCTGGCTCATCATAAGTGATGACTTGAGGGACTTGTGGCTCATAGGTGATTACCAAGGGAGGTACAGACTCTCTTAGGTATGATTCATCACAGAATATGATTTGGGGTTCAGAAATGGGTTCTAAGGCACATATGAGGGTGAGAGGGTCAAACTCAGGATCTCCTATGGTTATGGCATTAACGGCAGCAGGAGGATTTGCATGACCAGGTAGCGGGTTTTGGGTGACATTGGGTCTTGGCTGGAATGCAATGACTTTCTCATCAATGACTTTCTGGATTCTATATTTCAAGGCAATGCAGTTGTCAGTAAGATGACCAGGACCTCTGTGGTACTCACAGTGTAGGTCAGCTCGCCAATTTGCAGGTAGAAGATTGGGTGGAGGCCGGATGGCAGGTAGGGTTATGCGACCTGAAGCAAGACACTGCTTAAGCACCTCTGAAGATGGAATGGGAAGATGGGTAAATTCTACCCAGGTTTGTTGCCGAGGTGCGGTCGCGGGTTGAGCATAGTCCATCACTAAAGGTTCTTGGGATTTAGAGGGCTGAGCATTGGAACGAGAGATACTACTGACTTGGGCTGGAGGGGACTTTTTGAAGTCTCTGGGGTTGGGGTTGCTACGGTTAAATACACCTTGAGCCATAGCTTCCTCTATCTGAGTGCCTGCCACAATGAAGTGCTTGAAGTCTGGATAATATTGTAATGACATGTGATACTGGAGTTGGGGGGAATATTTTTCATGATTATTTGAACCTGCTCCTCCTCAGACGGGCGCTCCATCATCTGAGCTGCTATTCTCCTCCATCTTTTCACAAAAATCAGAAAGGATTCCCTCGAGTCTTGCTTTGTTCTCTCTAAATCCTTTCTGGTGATTTCTGTACCATCATCATATTTGAACTGCCTGATGAATTACTCGCCGAGATCCTTCCATGTCCTGTAACGAGTCTTGTCCAAGACCATGAACCATCTCCTAGCAACCTTGGTTAGGGAAACTGGGAACAATTGAGCCATTTGCTCAGGAGATAAACCTTGAGGCTGACACATGATGGTGAACATTTGCAAATGTGTGATTGGGCAACCCACACCATCATATTTGTCGAAATCTGGCATTTGAAAATTAGCAGGAAGGCGGATTTCGGGAAACAGTGTAAGGTCACTTGGATTAAAACCACCCTGGTCTTGAAACTGGATGTCCTGAACCTTCCTGGTAAGAGTCTCTAATTTCTCCATAACAGACTTATCAACCATGAACTGAGAAGGCCTACGCGATCTTCGCTGTACTGCTCTTTTTCTAAGTCTTCTTCGGCTTTATCAAGGATATTAATGAACACTGGTTGGGCAGGTGCTGCTGAAGTAGCTGCTTGGTGCATAGGCCCTTTATCCTTGGACAACGACGGTCCCAAATTCTCAGAAAGCTGAGCCTTGATAACCCGGTTCTCTTCTTTGAGTTCTTGAAGCTGTTGGAGAATCAAGGTAAGAGTATCGGTAATAGCAGCGGGTGGAAGACCATCTTGGTTGTCTGCCATTGGTGAGGATAAGGACGGGAAAGAAGGAGATGCTGGGGTTCTTAGAGGAGGTGGCGGGGATACAGATTTCCTCTCCAATCGTGAAGAGACCCGAACCCAAGGAGTAGTAGGGTTAGCTATGATGTTTATTGCCCTGAAATATTTGAAAGACATATTTTAAACTCAGAAAGAAGTAGACAATGATGCACGCATAGACCAAGATAATGAGAGAGAAAGATGAACTTTATTGATCAATCATTAAAGCTTGAGTACAGGGTTCATTCTTTCAAAGATAAACGGATAAGATTAAACATGGAACTAAGCATTTTTTTTAGACTTCTTCTTTGGACGACAATCTTGCTCAGCTGACTCTTTTAGAGGTTTGATGATCCTGACATCCCAAGCAGATGAAACGGCTTTGACAACCTTGGGCTTGAGATCCTCAGGCGGATAAAAATGACGAAGGGAAGGCACAATAGATTGCTCCCTTCCATACTGACGCAGGATCCTGGCAGGAACATAAAAGGAAGTCTTTTTGAGACCAAGAAGGCGAACGTAGTTAGCTTCTCCAGTGTTGAAGACGGCTTCTTGGATTCCAGGGATTTGCCAATAAATCTGATCTTGTTGGCGAGAATTTAACCATTCAACCCAATCGTTCTTGTGATCGAAGGAAACATCATGACGCCATTCGCTAAAGGTGTATAATGTATGATCGAAATGCACAGGAGCTGCAATTTTTAGCTTGTGGCATAACTACACCTGAAGTAATGCAGGACATCCTGAGAAAGAACCAACGAAGGAGCGAACATAAGAGCCAGGATATTCCAATTAGGCACACCATTCTTCAAAGGTAGGACACATTTCTTGGTTGCCAAAATGGAAGACATGATGATCGGGATCCCAACACTCTGATGCGGCATAGAGTAATCCCCAATCAAGCTTAATGGTCGCCATATAGCCGAAGAGATTTTTCTCTTGCTCGCTTATGGCATAGATGTGGGATTCTCTTAATGTACCATGGATCCAATCAAGAATTGTGCGAGTAGACATGGTGCTTGTAAGCCAAGAGAAGGGATACAAGAATGATCAGGATTACATGAACACGAGATTGGGATAAGTTCCTGCCAGTATAAAGAAAGTATGGATACATGATCGAATCACATAATAGAAGTTTGAAAATCGTACGATCAAGAGATGGAATGAGATAGCATAGGATTGCTTTCAACGGATAGATCATGAATGACTAATCCAATGAGATCTTTGGAAATGATGGGATTTATACCCTAACCCCAAAGGGAAAGTTTTTTAATCTTCGCACATTTTAACAGTGTTACCTAAAGGCATCAACCCTAATCCTAATCTATCGGAGTGGAGAGAGAATCTCGACTCATGACTTTGTTCGTGTATCTAAGGACCGATCGTGACCATTGGAAGATGGACCACGGCCTAATCTAGACACAAATGGGTAGGATATCCTAAACTAGGCTCACACACGTGATGCACATGTGTTCGTATACTACATGCATGTGTGGGTTAATCTAGGGGTAAGGCCAAGAGTTCCCTTAGCGCGAATCCATGTTCGATATACTATACCAGTGTCTGGCGTATCAGTACGTGAACAAGAGATCCGTTTACGCACCATAAGGTGCTAGGCTAAGGGTGGAATGCTTCTCTAGCACAGAGTCACCAGGTGATGAAATCCCAGTCAACCATGCTAGATAACACTCCGGGTTCCTAAAATAGGACGTGTGTGCATGTGAGATGCAAGGTTTAGATGCAAGGTTTAGATGTAAGTGTGTGCAATAAGTTCGCGCAATCTAATGATGCCTTCAGGTTTTGTTAGATTAAGTTTGAGTAAAATGTGATGAGAAAATAAAGCATACAAACTAATCTAATAAGCATAGAAAGGATAGAGTTTTTATGAGCTAGTTAAATTAAATTCAAATGAGTTATCTTTTGAAATTTTAATGAAGTTAGGTGGTCTCCAGCAGAGTCGCCAAACTGTGGGACCCGATCCCGCGAGAGGGTGTGGGGCGCAAGCCGCCACGCTCTCAGTTGGTCTCTTGTACCCACACGATTGGTGTGTGCATTTTTAATATTGATTTTAATTCATCTTTTATGTGAACTTGGGATCACTGAGGCAATCTGAATTCCACACAAAATAGACTGACAGAGTCGCCACCTAGATGTGGGATCTAGGACCCATTATTAACCAGAAATCTAGACTCGCTACCTGGTTACGAGAATGGAAGGTATGGGGAGTTATCCACCACATGCACCATTCCTGCCCGATAATCGGTCTTCGATTCCAAAAGCTAACTCTTTTAAATTTATTTTAAATTGCTCATTTAACTCTATGTTAGTGTGCGAACTATGTGACATGCATCCTATGATCTAATTTCAATGTAGATCCTAAGTGAGTATCTTGATTATTTTATTTGTTTGAATTCAATCTAAGTGAAAGTTCTCATAAAATTCTAATTTCATGGAAAATCCTAAGTGATTTGATTAAGTATTTACAAGAAAATTAATATACAAAACCCCACAATTTGTTGTGGAGCCGAGTCGCGGTTGGTATGCCATCAGACATCCAAGCTGCCTATGTACCCAAGCCTCACTGGGATCAGAGTCGACGTAGTTCGGTGCACCTAAGCTAAGCTACTTATGCCTAACTCAACTAAGACACCGATCTAGACCGATTTGACTCTTTCGACAGTTTTAAGAGGAGTTATTTAATTCAAGTTGAGGATTTTATTATCCTAGGGTTTCATTTAAGATGCTATATGATTCTTATCTAAATGCAAGTTGTTCCTTAGACTAATGTAGGTTAATCTACATCCTAGTTAGCTAGGCTTGTCCTAGGGAAAGATTGGGTGACTAGTGTAACTAGACCTATGGCACGGTTGCTATCCATAGCAAGCGTACGTGATGAGGCTGGACTCCTAACTCTAGGACTCCCTAAAACCTAAGACTCCCTAAAACTTAGGACAAGACACGACATCGGTATTCCTAAATTGGGCTCTAAGGGTTCTTATGACAGAAACCGTAATCCAATGGTTCCGAAAGACACGAGATGAATCGATTTCAGTTCTTGAAGTTAATTAATTTCGGATTTCAAGAATTTTCAGTTTCTGGACATTCAAGGATTACCAATGGTTCTAAGGTTCACCAATTTCGGCCCAGAATAGCATCCAAAGAAGGGAATCGTGCGCTCTTTCCTTGTGCAATTTAATACTTAGGTTAAAGCACCTTATTGCCTGGCATATCTCAGGATTTCCGTGGACAGTAACCTCGGAGCCAACAACGTGCTATAGCTTAAATATTCAAATTGTCAAAGATCAAGTGCAATAGGGATACGATTATGGATGCACTGGCCATTTTTCCAGGGAAATCTAAAGATCCTAAAATTTCTGTTTTAATGGATTAAGGAGTTAATATGTGACAGAGATTTAAGGTTCTTTAGAGATTTTCAGATGATTTTCAATTAATTTCGGATTTTTAATGAATTTTATCAATTTTAAACATATGAGTGATTTTACAAGTGAAACTGTTGCAAACGAATTCGAAATGAGTTCAAACTTCTACAGCAATAAGATATGATGAAATGTAGCTTACTGGAAGATTTTTACAGATTTTTACATTAAGCTCATATTTAATTTTGATTTAACAATTAATTGACCAGATTGCAAAAATAATACAGAAAATACTAGAAATAGAAATCTAAATTCAATGAAATTTGTACAGAAATAAGATATGAGTACATATAGCATGTTTTGAGATTTTCATGAATTTTAGAAACTATTTACGATCAGTTTCGGATTTTTCAATTTTCAGACCAAATTATGAATTAACACTACATCCCATATGAACCAAGATCTAAATCACTTGAAAAGTTTACAGAAACTAGAAATATGGAATATAAGACTACTGTAAAAATTTTGGGAATTTTATCTGTGATCTGATGTCTATAAAAATTCTCCCAAAATCTGATAATTTTCAAAGAAAGCATAAAATAATATATCAAACCAAATCCGAAAATTCTCAAAAATTCATGTTAGAATGTATCAGGATTATATTATTTTCCTACGAAATTTCATTAGTTTTGGAATTCGTTTAGTATATATTTTATTTTTCTTCGTCGAAAAGATATTTTTGAAGAGTTTTCTATTTTTAAAACACGATTTTCGAGAAAATTACGATTCTGGAAAACATCCTCCAACCTTGTTCTAATGTGATGAACACAAGAAAAATTTAAAATTCCAAAAAATAGATCATCTTGAGATGGCTATTTTTTCGAATTTCGTAATTTCTCAGCCAATATTGTAAATAAAATTCTACTCTTCACTCAAATTCTAAAAAACCGTTGATCCAATGTCCGATCCGATCCGATAGTTATTTTACTCTATTTAAGTAGAACATCGTATTAAATTTTGGGACGAAACGGATTTGAAACACTCATGCAGATCATGATTTTTAGTTCACATATTTAATATTGAATTAAATTTAATTAAATGCTAAAAACCATGCAAAATTCATAAAAAATGCCAAATCATCCGAGAAAAATCTGAGAATAGTGTACTAACCTATGATCGAGTTCCTCGCCACATCCAAATGCCGAAAACTCTGAAAATCACGCCGACGGGCAATCCGCTCGCCTTCTTTCTTTCTCTTTTTTCTCTTTTTTTTCTTTTTTTCTTGCTTCTCTCGCTGTTAATGGGAATAGAGAGTGATATGGATGGAGAGTGTGAGAGTGGTAGAGATTGAGGGAGAGAGATAGAGAGTGAGAGAGAGAGAGAGAGAGATAGAGAAATAATATGTCTCGGTTTTTAAAGAAAAACCAAGACTCTGTTTTCTTCCTTTTTCTCTTTTTTGTTGTTTTTTTTTCTTTAAAAAAAAAAAAAAAACGATCTGCTGTTGAGAGGATGGGAGGTGAGGCACAGAGAGGGAGGGAGAGAGAGAGAGAGAGAGATAGAGAGTGAGAGAAAGAGAGAGAGAGAGAGAGGTGATGGAAGAAGAAAAAACAGAGTAGAAACGATACTCTGTTTTTTCGTTTTTTTTTTTTTGTTCTTCTTTTAGGTGGGCTCCAAAGAGTGAGAGAGATGAAGAGGGAAAACCGAGTGAGAGATGGGGAGAGGAAAACACAGAGGGAGGAGAAGGTGCGTGAAAAAAAAAACAGAGTTCGAGTGGGGAGATGGAAAAACCGAGGAAGTCGTGGACCTGTGGGAAGAACACCAAGCAAAACCGATCTCCTCCTCCAAACCTCTGCTGAGAGCTCTTTTTTTTTTCTTCTTTTTCCTCTCTCTAAACGTGGGCTGCTAAAATACCATTCGAGAGATCCCCCGCGATCGCTGCCAGCCTTCCTCCTAAGAAATCCCCCCATTCTTTCCATGTGTATCCCCTCTTTTTTCCATGAGTGCCACCGTAACTCCCTTTTTTGAATCCATGCTTGCCTCTTTTTTCTTTTTCTTTTTTTTATTATAGAAACTCCTATATCCCTTTCAAAGAAAATGCCATATGGTCGCAACATGGTTCACCATGCAATTCTTCTAAGCTTAGCAATTTGCTGTTTCGGTTTCTTCACTCCCTCGTTTTCAAAATAGCAAATGGCTAAATAGAGTTACTATTTCAATGACACTCATCCCCTAGCTTGCTAATTTAATACCCTTATTGCTATTCTTCTCAAGTGTCTGTCTAAAAATAAACTCCTTGGAAATCTCCATCCTACGGTTGGAAAGTGATGGGATTAGAAGAGAAAAAGTAACCCCACTAAGGACCAAAATTTAACCTTCAGCTCTTAATAATGGCACTCCTTTTGAATTTTCAGCTACCTTGTATGAACATTATGTATGTCCGATCATCATGGTGGACACAATTCAATTTGTGAAACTCGTGGGCCCCATCAAATTGACCGAACCACCCTTATAATCTTAACCATCCATTTTAATTGCCCACAATTGAAGTAGAATGCGCCCAAAGAATATTCTCCGTAAGAGTGATCCGAAGTACCTAATTAATAGGTCACAACATAAATGGTCATACCCCACAAATCATCCATTGGATGTGCCAATCCACCCAATTAACGGGCCGCAATACATGGGTTGGGCCCACAAATTATTTTTCATGGGATAATCCGAGCCATTAATTTATAAAGTTATGCCTCAAAGTTATTTCCGAGAGCTATCCAAACAATTTCAACTTGATGATCGCAACAAAATTTGGTTGTTAAAATAACCTCCCTGAAATCCTGATTATTCCCCTGATGGGTACTTTCATGTACTGGATCGAAGTAGGCTTGAAACTCATTTTTCATTAAGACTATATGCGGGCCCCCTGTTTGATCCAAATCTAAGCAAATGTTCAATGCGGGCCTACCAACGGGTCCAAATTCTCTCTTGCTTTGATTCTCGCGAATAACCACTCTCAACACTCAACGGAAAAATGCGAAACATGGCGGAAATGATTGAAAAGATCGAGAAAGCATAAGGGACGGACACGGGAATGGAAAACACTAGAACCCGACAACGACACACTAACTTCTTTGTTGATTAAAGCGGAGCAAAATGGGGGTGTCTACAGACATAAACGGGATACTACAATATCAAACTATAAGAACAAATTTGTGAAGGCTTCTTCTAGTGGTACTAAAACCTATTTTTATTGTGGTCTAGAAGGACATTATAAGGTTGCTTGCATCTATACTAAACAAGATAAAATCAAATTGAACGCTAAAGTAAAAACAAATGAACTTAGCAAGATTAGGAAGATTTGGGTACCTAAGGGATCTCACTTGCCTATTCATATGTAGGTATGCCTTAAAAGCCACAGCAAGAAGAACACATGGTACCTTGATAGTGGATGCTCTAGACACATGACCGGAGACCCCACTCAATTTGCATCCCTATCACTCAAGGATGGTAGAGATGTTACCTTTGGACATGGTAGTGATGTTACCTTTGGAGATGATAAGAAACGAAAAGTTAAAGGAGAAGGCACTCTACCTCTCCCAGACATAATGTACTTTATGTTGATGACTTATCTCATAATCTTATTAGCATTAGTCAATTGTGTGACAATGGTTTTGAAGTAGTCTTCAACCCCGACAAATGCTTTGTTAAGAATAAGATAGATGGAAAAGTGCAATTCATAGGTTCTAGAGAAAATAACATTTACACTATTGGGCTAGATGATCTTAAACTCCAAAATGTAACTTGTCTTAATGCCATTAGTGAAGATTCTTGGTTATGGCATAGGAGGTTGGGTCATGCCGGAATGGATCTCATTTCAACCCTCTCCTCAAAAGACATTGTTAGATGGTTGCGTAAGTTCAAGTACACCAAAGATCACATTTGTAGAACTTGTCAATTAGGCAAACAATTGAAGAGCTCATTTGCCCCTAAAAATATGATCTCAACCACTTACCCCTTGCAACTACTTCATATGGATCTTTTTGGACCAATGAAGACAAATAGCCTAAGTGGAAAGAGGTACGTGTTTGTTGTTGTGGATGACTACTCACGATTTACATGAGTCATATTTTTAGCACATAAAGATGAAACCTATGAAAATTTTCTTAAGTTGTGTAATCAAGTCCAAAATGAGAAAGGTATTGTCATATCTTACATTAGGAGTGACCATGGAACGGAATTTGAAAATATACACTTTGACACTTATTGTAATGAACATGCCATCAAACACAACTTTTCGGCACCTAGGACACCTCAACAAAATGGGTTGTGGAAAGAAAGAACCGAACCCTCCAAGAAATGGTTAGAACCATGTTGCATGAGAATGATCACCCTAGATACTTTTGGGCGGAGGCGGTTAGCACCGCTTGCTATATCATAAATAGGGTGTATATGAGGCCAATTTCTAAGAAAACACCTTATGAACTTTGAAAAAATTTGAAATCAAATGTAAGCTACTTTAGAGTATTTGGTTGCAGATGCTACATCTTGAATATCAAAGATAACTTGCATAAATTTGATAAGAAGTCAGATGATGGAATATTCTTAGGGTATTCTACACATAGCAAGGCATATAGAGTGTTTAATAGAAGAACCCTAGTTGTAGAAGAATCTATGTATGTTACATTTCATGAGAGAGAGCCAACACCTCAAGAAATGCCATATGATGAGGATGAACCTATTGAACACCTCTTACCTAAGACAAATGCTCTGCCCCATGCATCTACAAGTAATACATTACCTAGTGAGGAAGTTGAGAGTGTAGAGGATGACTCATTACTTAGGGATAGGAGAATATTAGTAGATCATCCTGAATCCCAAATCTTAGGTGATGCCACATCGGTGGTAAGAACTAGATCATACTATCGAAGTGTCAATAACAACTTGGCGTTCTTATCCGAATTAGAACCTAAGTCCATCAAGGAAGTCGAAAAGGATGAATATTGGTTGATGGCTATGCAAAAAGAGTTGAGTCAATTCGAAAGGAAGAAGGTGTGGAGGCTAGTGCTTAGGCCTAGTGATCATCTAGTCATTGGCACAAGATGGGTGTATAGAAACAAAATGGATAAAAATGGAATTATCACTAGAAATAAAGCTAGGCTTGTAGCCCAAGGGTACAATCAGGAGGAAGGAATAGACTATGATGAGACATTTGCTCATGTTGCCCGTATAGAAGTTATTAGGATATTCTTGGCATATGCATCTCATAAGGGATTTAAATTATATCAAATAGATGTCAAAAGTGCCTTCCTAAATGGCTATATCCAAGAGGAAGTGTATGTTGAGCAACCTCCAGGTTTTGAAGACTACAAACATCCAAATCATGTCTTCAAGCTTGATAAAGCTTTATATGGTTTGAAGCAAGCTCCTAGAGCTTGGTATGAGAGGCTTTGCACCTTCATAGTAGAAAAAGGTTTTGAGATGAGAAAGGTGGATAAAATATTATTTATCAAAAGAGAAAATCAAGATATCCTCCTTGTCCAGATTTATGTGGATGACACCATCTGTGGCTCGACTAATCAAAAAATGTGTGATGAATTTGCAACTCTAATTAAAAATGAATTTGAAATGAGCAGGATGGGTGAGTTAACCTATTTCTTAGGACTCCAAATCAAACAATACCAAAATGAGATATTTATAAATCAAGAAAAATATACAAAGTAGTTATTAAAGAAGTATGGTATGGATAGCAGCAAGACATCAAGAATTCCCATGAGTACAACTGCTAAGTTAGAAAAGGATGAATTTGGCAAATTTGTGGACCAAAAGATGTATAGGAGTATGATAGGTAGCCTACTCTATTTGACAGCCAGCAGACCAGACATTATGTTTACTGTCTGTCTCTGTGCTCGATTTCAATCGGATCCAAAGGAGTCTCACCTATCTACAGTCAAGAAGATCTTTAAGTACTTAAGAGGAACCCAAAGTCTGGGACTATGGTATGAAAGATCTACTGCCTTCACTCTCAGTTGATATTCAGATGTAAACTTTGTTGGATGTAGAGTGAATAGGAAAAGCACTAGTGGGACTTGTCAATTCTTGGGCAAATCACTTGTTTCATGGTTTAGCAAGAAATAAAATTCAGTAGCTCTATCCACAACAGAAGCAGAATATGTGGCAGCTGGAGCTTGTTGTGCACAAGTCCTATGGATGAAAAGCACATTGATGGACTATGGAATTAAATTGGAAAATATTCCCATCCAATGTGACAATACTAGTGCTATAAACTTGACAAAGAACCCCATACAACACTCTAGAACCAAACATATTGAGATTAGGCACCACTTCATTAGAGATCACTCACAAAAAGGGGACATTTGCTTAAAATATATCAACACTGAGGAACAATTGGCTAATATCTTTACAAAATCCTTTAGTGATGATAGAATATGTTATATCCAAAGTGCCTTGAACATTTGGAGTGCGGATCAAGTCAAAGAAATTGCCAGATAAATACTTTGTGCCTTTCACTAGCTTATCTATATATATATATATATATATATATATATATATCATCCTTGTTTGGTAGTATCTGCATGAATGAGATGTCAAACCTTAATCTTAAAAATCACTCAATTGGTACTCTTAGCCTTCTTAGTTCTCTAAGATGGAGAGGTACCTTCACCTTAATTAAAATACCTAACAATTTGGCAGTATGTCAACATCTCGATCATCAAAAAGTATATGTGCATTACTTGGCTACATATTTTATACCATAAGCATTGATTTAGGGGGAGTACCTAACTCAATCATCATTTACTCCTGCTCATCATGTTAGCTTAACACTCTATCTCATTCTATTTTATTTATTTTTTTAAAAAGAAAAAAAGGGGGTTTTTGAGGCTACATTCACTCCTATTTGCTATACATCTTAGTTTGCCTCATTTGAAAGTTTAAGGGGGAGTTTTATAGCTAATCAACATGAATTACTTCTCGAATATCACTTTGTTCATGTATGCGCTTAAACCTTGATTAAGTTTGCCTTTTTGTCGATGACAAAAGGGGGAGAAGTTTGGAAATTGATTATCTATTCATGTTTTATATGCACTATATGCTTTTACTTATCATTGTGCATATATTGAGGGGGAGTTCCTGCATTCACTTGCCATTATGTCACTCCACACACACCTCATAATCAATGTTGTTTGTCATCATAAAAAATGGGGAGATTGTAAGCCCAAGGGTCTACTCTCCTATCTTATTTTGATGATTCTAAACATAATTGATTATGTTCTTGAATACTAATCAATTTGCCTTGAAGTGTTGTGATAAGATAGGGTGATCATAGAAGGAACCATCACATCACTTGGTCATGCTTGAAAATGTACCACACAAGAGTCAAAGGAGCTAGAGACCACATGAGACAACTCACCTTGGAAGAACAATCAATGTGGAGCTCACCTCAACACACTCAAGCAATGCAAGCACACCATAGAAGATCTATGAAGACCAAGACCAAAGAGGAGCGTAACCATATTTAGACTTGTTGTACATCCTCTCTCTTTGATTTCTAAGTCAAGGCAAAATCTTTCAAATGTATGTTTCAAAACTAACCACACTCCCCGTATTAAAATTAATTGGTTAAGTAAATGGTTATGTAGTGGACCAACTTGTTGGGACCCTCATAACATTCCAAATTATCATAAGATTTGAGTTCCAAAAGTCCAAAGTCAAATAGCAACAAAAACAGAAAACTCTGCGGATTTTAGGCTTCTCGGAGCTTCGAGCTCGGAACTCCGAGAAAGTGTCAAGGGAGTATATTTCATACGTTGGACAATTTCTCAGAACTCCGAGAAATAGTCCAGTAGTATTTTCCAACTTCTGGCCATTCTCTCGGAATTTCTCGGAGTTCCGAGAATGGTTCTCGGAACTCCGAGAACGTCACTACAACACAAAAAAGAGCCGTTGGGTTTCAAATTAAAAATTGATTTTCAATGTCTTTTGATACTCACACCCCCAAACGGTCATATCTTCTCAAAGGGCTATAAATACACATTCAAGAGGATTATCTACCTCTCTTGAATGATTTGAAAAACATCCTTAAGCATTCAAAGAACTTGCAAACCCTTTTTAGCTTGAGCCTTTGTTTTTCTTCTCCACCAAACTTGCCTTGCACTTGCAAATCATTAGAGTTTGGATTTAGGGCTTTCATTTGCAACCTATTGTGGAGAGCACTCAAGGGGACTTCATTGTGCATCAAGCTTTTAAGAGAAGCCAAGCAATCTTCATCATCTATTCATTGTAAAGGTGGCTAGGGCATCCTATTTTAAATACCCTAAGGAGTAACGCTTAGAACTCGGCGAAGAAGGAGACTCGGTGTAAAGGTGTCAGGGCATCCTCATATAATACCCCTTGGGAGTGTAATCGCCTCGGAGCCGGGCATCGTGGAGGTCTCACATAGTGGAAATCCTTGAGGACGAACTCAAGAAGACTGGAGTAGGGCTTTGCCCGAACCACTATACATCAGTGTCTTCCTTCCTTGTCTTGCACTTTCACTTTTGTTTGGTTTGGCATTTCCTTTTGATTTGATATTATTTGAACTAACCAAAATCTAATCAAGAGAAGAAAAAATCAAATTAGGTTTAATACTTGAATCTTAAAATGGTATAAATTTTTTATAAAACCAATTCACCCCCCTCTTGGTTCTATAGACCCTTATTTCAGATATCATTTTCGAATGGATTCTGAAGAGAAGGAACAAAGATCGTTCTCGAACGGTTTTTAGAAGAAAATGAGACACCGTTCACAAACGGGCTCAAGGAGGATAAGAGACCATTCACAAATGGATTTGGAAAACGGGACACCGTTCACGAACGGGCTCAAAGAGGATATGAGGCCATTCACAAATGGACTCAGAAAATGAGACACAGTTCACAAACGGCCTCAAGGAGGACATGAGACCATTCACAAATGGACTCAAAAATGAGATACCGTTCACAAACGGGCTCAAAGAGGATAAGAGACCATTCACAAATGGACTCGGAAAATGAGACACCATTCACAAACGGGCTCAAAGAGGATAAGAGACCATTCACAAATGGACTCAGAAAATGAGACACCGTTCACAAACGAGCTCAAGGAGGACATGAGATCATTCACAAATGGACTTCGAAAATGAGACACCGTTCACAAACGGGCTCAAAGAGGATAAGAGACCATTCACAAATGGACTCAGAAAATGAGACACCATTCACAAACGGGCTCAAAGAGGGTAAGAGACCATTTACAAATGGACTCGAAAAATGAGACACCGTTCACAAACGGGCTCAAGGAGCACATGAGACCATTCACAAATGGACTCAGAAAATGAGATACCGTTCACAAACGGGCTCAAAGAAGATATGAGACCATTTACAAAAGGACTCGAAAAATGAGACACCGTTCACAAACGGGCTCAAGGAGGATATGAGGCCATTCACAAATGGACTCAAAAAAATGAGACGCCGTTCACAAACGGGCTTAAGGAGGACATGAGACCATTCACAAATGGACTTAGAAAATGAGACATCGTTCACAAACGGGCTCAAGGAGGATAAGAGACCATTCACAAATGGACTCGGAAAATGAGACACCGTTCACAAACGGGCTCAAGGAGGACATGAGACCATTCACAAATGGACTCAGAAAATGAGATACAATTCACAAATGGGCTCAAAGAGGATATGAGGCCATTCACAAATGGACTCAGAAAATGAGATATCGTTCACAAACAGGCTCAAAGAGGATATGAGGCCATTCACAAATGAACTCAAAAAATGAGACATCGTTCACAAACGGGCTCAAGGAGGATATGAGGCCATTCACAAATGGACTCAGAAAATGAGACACCGTTCACAAACGGGCTCAAGGAGGATATGAGGCCATTCACAAATGGACTCGGAAAATGAGACACCGTTCACAAATGGGCTCAAGGAGGATATGAGGCTATTCACAAATGGACTCAGAAAATGAGACACCGTTCACAAACGGGCTGAAAGAGGATAACAAACCATTCCCAAATGGACTCGGAAGATGAGACACCGTTCCCAAACGGGCTCGAAGAAGATAAGAAACTATTCCCAAGTGGATTCGAAAAATGAGGCACCGTTCCCAAACGGGTTCGAAGAATATAAGAGACCATTCCCAAATGGACTCGGAAAATGAGGCACCGTTCCCAAACGGGCTCAAAGAAACGAGATAGCTTCGATTGATGAATTCAACAACGAAGAATTTAGAGATTTTTCATGAATTTGAATTTGGCGTAAGATAGGATTTGATGAGTTTTAGATTTTTTGAAATCAATGAAATCAGGGATAATAGAGATCGTGCCCGATAAAGATATTAGAAATTAAAACTTTGACGAATGAGGAGACGACAAACCTTAGGAACGAAGAAGCATGACTAACAAGAATGGTTTAGGAACACTTTCATGAAGCTTCAACAAGATTTTTCGTAAAGAAACTGTTGGTCTTGTCTTCTAGGAATTTTGATAACTGAAACCTTGATCTAAATACCTAAAATTGGTAATCTAGAACAACGACTCTCTTGGATACTAACATGGAAAAGTGGGATTTGCCTCTTGAAAGGTGTTTAGATAAACATTTCTTGACCAAGATAGTATTTAACTAACTGGAAGGAAATTCTGAATTTTAATGGTTCATCTTTCTGAGAAATTGGCTCAACCACCATTGCATCTGAGGCTCTTCCAAGCTTAAGGTGCCTTCCTGGGGTATGATCTTCTTACGGGAACTGGGCTTTCTGATGTTTCTACTTCTGAATTCTTCTAAGCTGATCTTCTTTGAAATGAAGCTGTTTGACTAGATTATCGAGCTCTTTCAGGTACAATCGAGGGAGCTGACGAGGCCGGGCCTCCTTCACCGAGACAGTTGCATCATTTGGACATAAGGACGACGATTGACTCTTTCTAAAGAGAAAACTTAGATAAAAGGCATTACTCAAAGGATGGAGGAGTTCTGAAGGAGTGAACTTAGAATAACAAAGATTGATTGACTATATTGACAAATAGAGTGATGCTTCTGACCTAGTTAATATTTTATTTGGCAAGTCTTTCCTTTTGAGGAATAGTTTCTCAATTGATAAACACTGGACATCTTCCTTAAAACAGTAATGCCTCAAGGATTTAATTACGACTCCTAAGATTGCTTAGCTTTAATGCCTCCAGTTTTGAGGATGGCACTTGAATTTGCCTGAACTTCTGTTGATCTTCAGTCTTGATATCAGCAGTAGCCTTCTTATAATGATTCTTTTACCGTGACTAAGTCACCTCTTCGGGTTTTTTAACTTAGCGGACCTTGTTAGACTTAACTTTTGCCTGAACCACCTTTCTAGGTTTTCGATCCACCAGGCTATCCCCTTAGCTTTTGCCTAAGCCGCCCTTTCGGATTTTCAACTTAGCAGGGGAATGATCTTAAATTTTGCCTAGACCGCCCTATCAGGTTTTCAGTCTAGCAGATCTTCAAACTCCGTTCTTTTTTTTTCTTTTTCACTTTTTGTGTTTCGGGACCTAGATAATTAATTCTGAACACCGGAAGGACTTTATAGGTATGATAGGGCTTTTCAAAGAATGGCTTAAGATTCAACAAAGATTTCGACCGAACCTGTGAACAAGTTGCCTACGTATCCCAGGGTACGAATCAAGTCGTGCGTAGTTCAAGGCGAATGCCCCTAGTTTGAAGATAAATTGTTTGAAGGTTAATTGATTTTTATTATTTTCTTTCTTTCTCGAATGATTGACTTCTCTTCTTTTGGAACTTGTCCCTCTTTTTTTTCTGGAACGATTGAATTTCTTTTCTTTTTTTGAATCGACCAAACTCGGTTTAACCGAGCTGCCTACGTACCCCAGTGTAGGGATCAGATCTCACGTAGTTCGGGGCAGATGCCCCTAGTTTGATGGGTTTTCAAGAAAATTTCAGTCATGCTCAAAGGGTTTGCAAACCGGTATTCTTTTGACACTAGGTTATGATTTTGAGATTTATTCGGCCAAAGGAGGCCTCCCGATGTTGGGATTGGGAATCGTTCTAGGTTACTAGAGTCCCTCTGGTACTTATTATTTTTTTCGGAGTTTGACAGTATTTTTCGATAAGAGATAATAATTCTTCTTCCTTCTGGATATTGATAAGTACTTTGACTTTGAGAGTGCATACTGGTTTTTAGACATCCTTTCATCCTTGAATCGGCGACTCTTGATATTTTGATGATCGCTCTAAGATGATTGATCTTGCACTTTTCATATTGAATATGATGGCTCTACATTACTACTGGTGAAACCAGTGACCAGGGCCATTGACTGGAGATATAGAAGTTGTTTCCAATCCATGCCCCTTGTATAGCATGTGACATTCACTTACTTCATTCTTTCTTGAACCTTCTATCTAGGTCTTTCTCTTGGCATTAATGGTAGTGCTTACTGGACCATCTCTTTATTCTCGAAATATGTTTATCAATTCCTCACACTCTTCAGAGAGTAATGTATTTTCAATCGGCATTCACTGAATCAAAATTTTAGTGCCAATGTTTATCACTTCAATTTCATCTTTGAAAGGTTGGGATTGGCGCTCCTCCTCTTATTCAAGTAATTGCTGTGACTCAAGTGGAGTTTCATCAATTTTGTCCTCATTTGAGGAGGGAGTCTTACTTTAAGATCAGAAACATACTTAAGAAACAGACACAAATGAATTATTGGAACTGAAATTTTATTTAAAGAAAAAGCTATTACATCTGACGACCTATCCTGAACATGATTCACAACTCTAAATAAAAAGAAAAGCAAAAGATAACTTGCCTGGACTAGGCATTGACCTTGAATTGTAAGACCGGACGCAACAATTGTACTGACCATTATGACTGACTCAACATAAAATAGTAAATGACTAAAACTTTAACTGCTGCAACTGTCTAGCTTTGGAGGCTCGGTGAAGGCTGGTTCACATCAGGATAGCAGCTACTAGAACATCTTCACTGTCTGTATCTTCTTCTTCTTCAAAAGGATCTGACCCAGATATTCAGAGGTAGGTTCTAAGGCACATATAAGAGTGAGAGGATAAAAATTTGGGTCTCCTATGGTTATAGCATTGACAGCAGCAGCAGGGTTTGCACGGCCAGGTAATGGGTTATTGGTAGCATTGGGTCTTGGCTCGAACACAAGGCCTTTATTGTCGAGCAACCTCTGGATTCTGAATTTTAAGGCAATGCAATTATCAGTGAGATGGCCGGAATTTCTATGGTATTCGCAATGTTGATCTGCTCGCCAATTTCCTGACAAAGGACTGGGAGGAGCCCTAATGTCGGGCAGGGTTATGCGACCTGAGGCTAGACACTCATTGAGTATCTCAGATGGTGGAAGAGGGAGAGGGGTAAATTCTGTCTGGGCCTGTGGTCGAGGTGCGGCAGCAGGTTGGGTATAGTCCATCACCATGGGGTTCTGAGATTTTGGATGCTGAGGCTTGGAGCGGGAAAGGTTATTAATTTTAGCTGATGGAGGCTTCCTGAATTCTCTGGTATTCGAGTTACTTCGGTTAAATACTGTTTAGCCATAGCTTCCTCAATCTGTGTGCCTGCTACGATGAAGTGTTTGAAATCTGGATAATATTGGAGAGACATGTGATATTGGAGCTGAGAGGATATATTCTTCATAATCATCTGGACCTGTTCTTCTTCAGAAGGGCGCTCCATCATCTGCACCGCTAACCTTCTCCATCTTTTCACAAAAGTTAGGAAAGACTCATTCGTATCTTGTTTGGTCCTCTCCAGATCTTTTCTAGTGATCTCGGTGCTATCATCATACTTGAACTGTTTGGTAAATTGTTCCCCTATGTCTTTCCATGTCTTATAACGGGTTTTGTCTAAGATCATGAACCATCTTCTAGCAACTTTAGTGAGGGAAACAGGGAATAGTTGGGCCATTTGCTCGGGAGATAGGCCTTGAGGCTGATACATGATGGTAAACATCTGCAAGTGAGTGACAGGACAACCAATGCCGTCGTATTTGTCGAAGTCTGGCATCTGGAAGTTTGCCGGGAGACAGATTTCAGGGAACATTGTGAGGTCACTCGGATTGAAACCTCCTTGATCTTGACATTGCATATCTTGAACCTGCTTGGTAAGACTGTCTAATTTTTCCATAACCGACCTATGAACCATCGATTGAAGAAGTTTTCTGTGACCTTCGTTGTACTAATTTTTCTCAAACTCTTCTTCAGTTTTATTTGGGATAGGGATGAACGTTGGCTGGGCTGGTGCTGCAGAAGTCGATGTATGGTGTATGGGCTCTTTACCTTTAGAACTGGAAGGCGATGGCTCGAGTTTCTCAAGAAGTTGGGCTTTGATGGCCTGATTTTCATCTTTGATCTCTTGTAATTGCTGGAGAACTAAGGCAAGAGTTTCAGCAACAGTAGCGAGCGGAGGATTCTCTTAGTTTTCTGCCATGGGTGAGGAGAAAGAAGGGGACGTCGGAGTTCTCACAGAGGGTGGTGGAGAGACAGATTTTCTCTCCAACCGTGAAGAAGTCGAACCCAAGGAGTGGTAGACTTAGCTATGGTTCCAACTTCCTGTCATGGAAACAATGAACACGAGGTATATGAGCTTGAAATTCATGGAGTGTTTCTTCTCAATGATTGGAAAAGATTATGGAGTAAGCAAGTAATTGGGACGATAAGGTGAATCCTAAAGGACCAAAACATGACAATGATGACAAAATCGTATAAGGAAATGCCCCTAGTTCAAGGATTATGAGAGTGAACTCTGAAGGACTTAGCAAAATATTCTAGAAAAAGGTTGCCCTTAGAGTAAGAAGAGACTAAGGGTACAAGTACGATCAGATCATCAAGATTGCACAATTAAATGATTGAGACACAATTCCTGCCAATTGAGAAAGGGAATGAAGACATAATTGAATCCCACAAGAGGCGAATGATAGACACATGATCAAAAGATGAGATTGCATAAGATTGCTTTCAACGGGTAGATCAGGAATGGCCAATCCTAAGAGATCTTAGGAAAGATTGGATTTATATCCTAATCCCAAAGGGAAAGTTTTTTAATCTTCGTACATTTTAACTGTGTTACCTAAAGGCATCAAACCCTAATCCTAATCTAGCGAAGTGGAGCGAGGATCTCGACTTAAGACTTTGTTAGTGTTCCTAAGAACCGATCGTAGCCATTGGAACATGGACTACGGCCAAATCTAGACATCATTGGATAAGATATCCTAATCTAAGCTCACACACGTGATGCACGTGTGTTCGTATACTATATGCATTTGTGGGGTAATCTAGGGGTAAGGCCAAGAGTTCCCGTAGCGTGAATCCGTGCTCAATATACTGTACCAGTGTCCGGTGTATCAGTACGTGAACAAGAGATCCGTTTACGCACCATAAAGGTACTAGGCTAAGGGTGGAATGCTTCCCTAGTACAGAGGCACAAGGTGATGAAATCCCAATCAACCATGCTAGATAATACTCCGGGTTCCTAAAAGGACGTGTGTGCATGTGAGATGCAGGGTTTAGATGCAAGTGATGTAAGTGTGTGCAATATGTTTGCGCAATCTATGATACCTTTAGGTTTTGTTAGATTAAGTTCGAGTATGATGTGATGAGAAAATAAAAAAAGACTAACTAATCTAGCAAGCATACAAGATATAAGATAGAGTTTTTATGAACCAATTAAATCAAATTCAAACGAATTATCTTTTGAAATTTTAATGAAGTTAGGTGGTCCCCAGTAGAGTCCCCAAACTGTGGGACCCGATCCCGCGAGAGAGTTGGGGCGCGAGCCGCCACGCTCTCTCTTGGTCTCTCGTACCTATGCAAATGGCGTGTGCTTTTTATTATTGATTTTAATTACCCAACAAAGCAGGCAGCAACCAAGCCATAGGGTGCAAATAAACATGCAACCCAGTACCCATAAGGGCAGGGGTACGGGAGCCGCCACGCTCTCTCTTGGTCTCTCGTACCTATGCGAATGGCGTGTGCTTTTTATTATTGATTTTAATTACCCAACAAAGCAGGCAGCAACCAAGCATAGGGTACAAACAAACATGCAACCCAGTACCCATAAGGGCAGGGGTAAGCCGCCGAGCCTAGCAAGGTGTGATTTAATTCATCTTTTCCGTGAACTTGGGATCACTAAGGCAATCCGAATTCCACGCAAAAGAGAGTGACAGAGTCGCCACCTAGATGAGGGATCTAGGACCCATAATTGACCAGAAATTTAGACTCGTTACCTGGTGACGAGAATGGAAGATATGTGGAGTTACTACCACATGCACCATTCCTGCCCGATAATCAGTCTTCAATTCTAAAAATTAACTCTTTTGAATTTCTTTTAAATGGCTCATTAACTCTACATTAATGTGCGAACTACGTGACATGCATCCTAAGATCTAATTTCAATGTATTCTCTAATGTGTATCTTGATTTTCTTAATTTGTTTGAATATAATCTAAGTGAATATTCTCCTAAAATGCTAATTTGAGGGGAAATCCTATATATTTTAATTAAGAATTTATAAAAAAAACTAATATACAAAATCCCACCATTTGTGTGTGGGGCCGACTCGTGATTGGTATGCCATCAAGCATCCAAGCAGCTTACGTACCCAAGCCTCACTGGCATCAGAGTCGACGTAGTTCGATGCACCTGAACTAAGCTACTTATGCCTAACTCATCTAAGACACCGATCTAGACTGGATTGACTGTTTTAACAGTTTAAGAGAAATTATTTAGTTCAAGTTGAGTAGATTTTATTATCCTAGAACTCCATCTAAGATGCTATATGATCCTATCTAAGTGTAAGACATCCCTTAGACTAATGCAGGTGAACCTACATCCTAGGTAACTAGGCTTGTCCTATGAGAAAAAGGGGTAATTAGTGTAACTAGGTCTATGACTCAATTGCTAATAATAGCAATCAGTTGTGATGAAGCTGAACTCCCTAACTCTAGGACACCCTAAAACCTATGACACAACGCGAGGTAAGTGTTCCTAATTGGTTCTAAAGGTCCTTACAAAGAGATACCGTTATCCAACGGTTCCAAAAGCATTGACCAAATGATCTTAATTTATTAAGTAAATAATTTTTAATTTTTCAAAGATTTTCGATTCCTACCATCTAAGGAATACGAAAGGCTCTATGGTTGGCAAATTTCAGCCTTGAGTTGCATCCATGGAAGGGCGTCGTGCTCTCAATCCTTGTATAATTTAACACATAAATTATAGTATATTATTGCCTGGCATGATTCTCAGGATTTCTGTGGACAGTGGACCTCGGATCCAACAATTTACATGCTCAAATTATACAGGAACGATCACAATTAGTATACGATTATGAATGCGATCTCGACAGTTAAACCGTCACAGCATAGTCAATTTACAAAGAGAATCTATAACCTCTAGGGTTTCTGTTTCAAACAATTTTATGGTAAATATATGATGAAAAATTAGGGTTTTCTAGAAGTTTTCACTGACTTTTATGTTGATTTGCTATTAAGTTGTTATTTATTAACATTAAGACCAGATTGCTAGGATTACACAGTAACCCTAAGCCATCAAACTCCAAATTCATTGCAAATTTTTCAGTAATAAGATATAAATGATTTTAGACTATTGGAAGAGTTTCAAGAATTTGGAATAATTTTTGCTATCAATTTCAGAATTTCTAAAATTTAGGTCAGATTGCAAATTAAGAAATCAACTCATAGCATACAAATCTCAAATCAAGTAAAACTGTTACAGCATAGATAGAATCATGGTATTAAACTACGGTAAAAATTTCAAACGTGTTTATCAAGCTTTGATGCCAATTAAAATTCACACAAAATTTGGATAAAATTAATGAATCAATTAAAAAATAGATTAAATGGTATCCTAAAATCATGTACAAATCCCAGTAGATATTAAATATGTGATATGATTTACTGTCAAAATTTTAAGACCTAATAATTAAGGTACCTCTATAAAATTGATTTTTGAATAAAAAGGGGATTTTGTTTCCTAGGAATTAAAACCCATTTTTTTAAAAGAAAATTGTGAAATCATATTAAACCTTTCTAATATCTTTTGAAAATTTTTCACTAAGCTTCTAATGGCCTAAACTACTGGTTTGTAGGAAAAAGATTCGAAATTTTATTAATTTAATATAAAAAAGAATTACGACACGTAAAATGAAAAAGCGATTAGAAAAAAATAAAAAAACACTTTTTGAAAAACATATTTCATGAGAAATTCAATTTATTATTGAACATTAATTATGGAGAGTTTCATCAATTTTTAAAACCTTTTGATATTTATTAAAAATGGTCGAAATTTAAAATAATTTAAAACCGGATTAAACAAATTCAAAAAAATCCGAATATTTTTGGGTGGTTTGGAAATCAAAAAATTGGTTTGGGAACAAGATTTCACAAATTTTGGAATGGTTTGATATACTTTTGGCTTCGTTCATCAAGAAATAACCCCTTTCGGGGGTTATTTTTTGAAAAATAAAATGAAAATGAAAACGACGAAACCGCGATTGGAAATTAAGTTTTCATTAGTATTTTATTTTATAGAAATCCCAAAAATATCAGTTTTTAAAGAAACCCACGTTTTCAAACACTTGCTTTGATAATTAGATTTAAATCCATATTGAATAAAAAACGAAAGAAAATCATTATTAAATAGAGGAAAATTAATTTTTTGGTGAAATTTTGGATTTTGAAAACTTATAACCTATATTATAACATACTGGAATTTCAAGAAAAAAATTCATTGATTTGATCTATCAAAAGTAAAACCCTAGCATGTTTTTCTTTTTTTGATATTACAAAGATAAAGATCCTACCGTTGATCGCGCTCATTGTCTTTAGGGTGCGTAGATCCGAGGTATACGCTTTGTCACACCCTTTTATATGATGAAGAAGACCCAAAGAACACTCCAAAGATCCTTGATGTGTTATTTGTTGAAGAAGAAAAGGGAATTCAAGAATCCCTTTTGTGAAGAACCCTTGAGATTTTTTTTTTGGAGAGTGAAAAAGGACGAATTTGGATTTTTTTTTTGGATCATTCGTAGAATTGTTTCCTTTGATTTTTATACAAAAAAGTAAGGGTTAAGAGAGAAATAGTAGTTTCCAATGTGAGAGCTTCCTTTTTGGCTTGTTTCCAATTTTCCCCTCTTGCTTTCTTTATTTCTTGTTTCCAAACTGGATTTGATTCCAATCTTAATTTATTGTCAATCAAGACATGCTATTCTTCATTCCACATTGCTTCTTTGGAAGAAAACCTTTTTTAAGCAATCATTCATCTTTTCCTTCTTTCCTTCTTTTCTTTTTTTATTCTTTTTAATTTTCTTTTAACAAATATGATGTCACCATTGTGACATTATCAAGGTTGGGTGGTCAACTCATGTGGGTCAGCCATGTGGGGCGCCCACCATGGTGGTCGACCCATATGGGTGAACCCACATGAGTTCCATCTTTGCGGGCTTTAGCCCAATGGGCAATTTCACACGGATTTCGGGTTTTTCCGTAAAAATTCAGTAAAATCAAATTCAACATTCTATATATGGACCCAACCCATTTGACATTTATGGTGCATCCCTCACACATGATCGAACCATCCTTTTTGAAAAATAACTTTTCGGACCAAAATGCCCCTATTTGACTGTTAGACATCCTAATGCGACCAAAATACCCTCAGATTGGTTCACCCCGAAAAGGAAAAATTAAAAATGGAAAGTCTTTGCGGTCAAACTTAAAAAATAGACATTTTTAAAATTGGGTCCTTTCGATGAGCAATATTAAACAGGATCATTTGGTATCCCCTGAAAATACCTAAAATGCCCTCAACACTCAGAATTTCCAAATTAAGCGAAACCCCTGAGAAATTCTAAATTTAGCAGGTTTTTCAAAATTCAGAAAATCATTCATAATCTTTCAGACATATTTCGGGGATCAAAAGAATTACACAGTAAAAGGCCAAATTACCCCGAGGTACTAGAATTTGGCGAGACTAGGGAAAACCCTAAGAAATTCCAAAAATAGCAGATTTCCGAAAATTTATGAACGGACTCAAGATTTCTTAGACACAACTTAGGGACCAAATATGATATGTTGAAAATGTCTAAAATACCCCCGAAGCGCAAGACTAAGAGAAAATCTTGAAAGATCAAAATTTAGCAGGTTTTCCAAATCTTACGAAATTACTCCTAATCCATCAGCCGTAGCCTCAAGGTGGTTTTGGATATATGAGAAATGATTGAAATATCCATAAGATGATGAAAATGTGTAAGACCCATGAGTTTCTAAAAATAGCAGCTTTTTCAAAATTTGTAAAATCACCCAAGATTTCTCAAATATAACTCAGGGGTGAGACAAGACACATCGAGATTGACCAAAATACCCCTGTAGTGCAAAATGGGAAAAAATGAGGAAAATCCTGAAAATTCTAAAAATAACAGGTTATTTCAATTGGTTGGAAACTTGAATTTTCATCTTCTAGATACCATTGGAATACCCTAGAAACCTTAGGATCGCGAATTTACTTCAGAATTCCTTCAACAAGGTGAAATCTACCCTAAAATGCACAGATGCCTAATCCTAGGTGGAATACGGACTCGAAACTTGACAAACTACCAAATCTTTTACTTTTTAAAGTATAGGAAAATGGGGGTGTCTACAATCCTTCACTGTGGAAGAATATAGAGATGGACAGAGGAAAATTGAGGACATCTATCATCTTATTACATCTGGCACGATGGAAGGAGACAAGTACCATAGACAACCAGCGAATGACATATAATCTGAGTGAGGTCCTCCGAAGCTAAAATCTTGGAAGAGATGATGGGACTTGACAAACTCAAAAATATTTTTAAATCATCCCTCTTCCAAGAGATTGTCATTGGCCTTTGATAATTCTTATAATGCAAGGCATGACAATACACAATGGCTATAGATAAGAATGTATAAGCACAGGCATTGGAAATTATCATGATAACATATTTTCATTTAAAAATACATGATAAGAGATTACTTCATAGACAATGAGATGATCATCTCAGGCATTGTCCAATGAAGAAGGGTTCTAGAGAATTTTCAAATTCTAGAACAAGATACTTATCATTGGCAGAGATAGAAATATATAAGTCTATCCAAGATAAGTATAAGGCCAGAGAAGATATGGCACTGAAGCACAGAAAAAGGGATCTTGTCAAAAGATGAGAGATGATCTCAAATTTAAAGAATAGGACAAGACCCAACTACAACAAACATGGAGCAATGTGGCTCCACATGAGTGTACTAATCATATGTGATGCACATCACACATCATATGATAAGGTGGATGGACAGACATTAAGCATGTATAGCTCTTCCTTTGTAAGTGACTCATTCACTGTATGAATCCAAATGGCTGTCCAACCATATAGACACCAAGGGATTTAAAGGTGAATGATTTTCAAACCACCCTTGGGCCACTAAAGCATGATTGCTATAGGTAGTCATATGATACCAAAGAGGTCACAACCTAGCAAACCATGCTCCCCCTAAATATGTTCAAATAATATATATGTATATATAACACACAAGGCACATATGGCTTATTATGGTTAAGATACTGGCTAAAAGCCAAAGTAATTATATTTTTTAATTAAAGATGAGTGTACACTCTCCGACTTACTAGGTAAGAGATCTAAGAGTACTAATTGAGTGGTTTTTAAATTTTAGTTTACCATCTTTACCATTTACCCAGTAGCATACAAGGGGAAAACTATAGAATATATATACTATCAGTTAAGCATAATTCTATAGGACTTAGACATTATAAGAGGGATTAATAGAATCCCATGTCTAAGAGAGACATCCATGGCTCATTCAATGAGAGCATTCATGGATAGTCTATCATGTTTGGACACACGAATCATGGTCCAAACATCTATGCCTATATCCACAAACCACCATATAAAGATAGGGCATTTAAGCATAAAGTACAAAAGGCCCACAGAAAACCAAGATGTGTAGGAAACAAGTGCTTCCAACACAATGTGTTACATGATAACCATAACAATGAGAAACTGCCCAACAATGGTACTAGATTCCTATGATATTTTCAATTTTATTCAATTGAGTTTCATACATTGAATCTGGACTCATTTTGAATTCTCTACACAAAGAAAGATATTCATGCAGGACTGTAGAGAATAATCCAAAGACTTCTAAAGGATGTCAAGTGATGACCACCTTGGACACATGCATTCCAAAATGAACTACTATGACCAGATAGTTTTATCTTGGTCATGAGAGGATATTCATTTTAAGCATTTTTGGAATACATTAATTTAAGCCATCAAGATTTCTTATGCATTTAATGATCATCATTAAGCACATAAGAATGGGTTAGAAGGACAACTAGGTGCATAGTAAGAAACATACTTACTCACCTAGGGCAAATGAGATATCTAAGAAAGAATTTGAGTGGATTTCCTTAGACATGGCTTTTAACACTCAATTTTGCTAGAAATACTATTCTACCTAAGTTGAATATACCAAGATCTAGCAAATGCTAAAATTGTCCTAAAAAGAGTTCAAGGATGCAAGAAAGGAACTTGAAAGATTAATTTGAACTCAAGGGCAAAAATGATGGTTAATTTTTATGGAAGCACACAATATGGTTCTCACATTTAATTTTCTATTATGGATGCTAAGTGCACAAGTGATGTGATTTGCACTTAGATAGGCTAAATCAAGAAGGATATTCAATAAAGCACAAAAAAGAAAAATGTGATCATTTAAGCTCTGAATTAAAAAGATATATCATTAAGCTCAAGAAAACTAGATACAAAATGTATTCCATGAATTTAAAGTATCTAGCATGAATGTGAATGATATAACAGTTAAACATAGCTGATGAACACATTTATGTGTGAATGATAGTGGTATGATGCATATATATTTTATATTTTAAGCGGTGCTACTAGGGTATTTTTGTTCTTTTTGTTGTTTCAGGATTTTTCTTGGAATTATGAAGGAAATGGAGCTTAACATATGTGAAATTAACAAGAGGGGGGGTGAATTGAATTTTAATACTAAATTATCCCTTTTGACAATTACTTGTGAACCTAGTTAGAATTTTTCTTCTTTAAATTAGGTTTTTGGTTAGTGCAAGTAAGATTGAAAACAAAAGATATACCAAACCAAAAACAAGAATGAAAGTACAAAAATGAGAGATGACACACCGATATATAGTGTTTCGGGCAAAGCCCTACTCCACTCTTCTTAAGATCGTCCTTAAGGATTTCCACTATTGGAGACCTCCACGATGCCCGGCTCCGAGGCGGTTACACTTCCAAGGGATATTAAATAAGGATGCCCTTACACCTTTACAAAAGACTCTCCTTCTCCGCCGAGTTCTAAGCGGTGCTCTCTAGGGTATTAAGGTAGGATGCCCTAGCCACCTTTGCAAGAAATGAAGATTGAATAGCTTGGCTTCTTCTTGAAAGCTTGATGCTCTTTGTAGACCCTTGATTGCTCTTCAAGGATGGTAGTTGCAAGTGAAAGCTCTAAATGTCCCAACTCAAGAAATTTGCAAGTGCAAGGCAAGTTTGGGAAAAATCAAATCTTAAGCACAAAATGGGTTGCAAGTTTTCTTCAATGCTTAAGGAGGTTTTCAAATCATCAAGAGAGAGGAAATGAATCCTCTAGATGTTGTATATATAGCCTCTCTATAGAATATGACCGTTTGGGGGTGGTAATAACAAAAATCACAAATTTATTCAAATCCCAACGGCTATATTCTCACCTGTCGCGAGGTTCTCGGAGTTCCGAGAACCATTCTTGGAGTTCCGAGAGAACGGCCAGAAGAACAAAATATTCTACTGGACCATTTCTCGGAGTTCCGAAAAAATGGCCAGAAGCTACTGGACCATTTCTCGGAGTTCCGAGCTCGGAGCTCCGAGAAAAATCTCGGAGTTCCGAGAAGCCTAAAAAATCAGCAGTTTTTTGTATTTTTTGCTTATTTGATTTTTTGGCTTTTGGAACTCAACTCCTTTGATAATTTTGGAATGTTTATGAGGGTCCCAACATGTTGGTCCACCACATAATCATTCACCAATCCATTTTAAGTTCTTTAAGTGTTTTTGAAAACTATTTTTTAAAACACTTTGCCTTGACTTGAAAATCTAAAGAGAAAGGATGTACAATGATACCTATGTAGCTTTCAACTTCTCTTTAATCTTGGTCTTCAATTGATCTTCCATCTTGTGTATACTTGCTTGAAAGATGATGTGAGCTCCACATGGCTCCTTTGACTCTTGTGTTGGTACGTCTTCAAGCATGACCATGTAGTGTGTTGGTTTCATCAATGATCAATCCTATCTTAAACACAACACTTCAAAGCAAATTGATTAGTATTCAATAACACAATCAATTATGTTTAGAATCATCAAAGCAAGATAGGAGAGTAGATCCTTGGGCTTGCAATCTCCCCCTTTTTGATGATGACAAACAAAATTGATTATGAGGTGTGTGTGGAGTGACATAGTAGGCAAGTGAATGCTAGAACTCCCTCTCAATATATGCACACAGATTAATGATAACAATTAAAAGCATATGGTGCATAAAGTCAATTGAATAGATAATCAATTTCAAACTTCTCCCCCTTTTGTCATCGACAGAAAAAGGGTGTAAAAAATAAAGCAATTTAGGAGTAGATAGAGATTGAGTTAGGTACTCCCCCTAAATCAATGCTTATGGTATAAAAATATATAAAAATATATATAACCAAGTGATGCACATATACCTGTTCATGATCGAGATGTTGACATATGTCAAAATGTTAGGTATTTTAATTAAAGTGAAAGTACCTCTCCAACTTAGAAAACTAAGAAGGCTAAGAGTACCAATTGAGTGATTTTTAAGATTAATATTTGACATCTCATTCATGCAGATATAACCAAACAAGGATGATATATATAAATACTATATGGATAAGCTGGTGAAAGGCATAGAGTATTTATTTGGCAATTTCTTTGACTTGATCCGCACTCCAAATGTTTAAGGCACTTCGGATATAACAAATTCTATCATCACTAAGGAGTTTTGTAAAGATATCCGCTAATTGATCTTCAGTGTTGATTTACTTTAAGCAAATATCCCCTTTTTGTGAGTGATCTCTAATGAAGTGGTGCATAATCTCAATGTGTTTTGTTCTTTAGTGCTGTATGGGGTTCTTTGTTAAGCTTATAGCACTAGTGTTGTCACATTGGATGAGAATATTTTTCATTTTAATGCAATAGTCCTTCAATGTGCTTTTCATCCATAGGACTTGAGCACAACAAGCTCCAGCTGCCACATATTCTGCTTCTGTTGTGAACAGAGCTACTGAATTTTGCTTCTTGCTAAACCATGAAACAAGTGATTTACCGAAGAATTGGAAAGTCCCACTAGTGCTTTTCCTATCTACTCTACATCTGACAAAGTCTGCATCTGAATATCCGATGAGAGTAAAGGAAGATGATCTTTCATACCATAGTCCTAAACTTTGTATTCCTCTTAAATACTTGAAGATCTTCTTGACTGCTGATAGGTGAGACTCTTTTGGATCCGTTTGAAATCGAGCACAGAGACAGACAGTAAACATAATGTCTGGTCTGCTGGCTGTCAAATAGAGTAAACTACCTATCATACCCCTATACATCTTCTGGTCCACAGATTTGCCAAACTCATCCTTTTCTAGCTTAGCAGTAGTACTCATGGGAATTCTTGATGTCTTACTGCTATCCATGCCATACTTCTTTAATAACTCCTTTTGTATATTTTTCTTGATTTAAAAATATTCCATTTTTGTATTGTTTAATTTGGAGTCCTAAGAAATAGGTTAACTCACCCATCATGCTCATTTCAAATTCATTTTTCATTAAAGTTGCAAATTCATCACACAATTTTTGATTAGTTGAGCCACATATGGTATCATCTACATATATCTGGACAAGGAGGATATCTTGATTTTCTCTTTTGATAAATAATGTTTTATCCACCTTTCTCATATCAAATCCTTTTTCAATCAAGAAAGTGCAAAGCCTCTCATACCAAGCTCTAGGAGCTTGCTTTAACCCATACAAAGCTTTATCAAGCCTGAAGACATGATTTGGATGTTTGAAGTCTTCAAAACCTGGACGTTGCTCAACATACACTTCCTCTTGGATGTAGCCGTTTAGGAAGGCACTTTTGACATCCATTTGATATAATTTAAATCCTTTATGAGATGCATATGCCAAGAGTATCCTAATAGCATCCATACGGGCAACAGGAGCAAATGTCTCATCATAGTCTATTCCCTCCTCCTGATTGTACCCTTGGGCTACCAGCCTAGCTTTATTTCTAGTGATAATTCCATTTTCATCCAATTTATTTCTATACACCCATCTCGTGCCAATGACTGGATGATCACTAGGTCTAGGCACTAGCCTCCACACCTTGTTCCTTTCGAATTGACTTAACTCTTCTTGCATAGCCATCAACCAATATTCATCATTTTCAGCTTCTTTGATGGATTTAGGTTCTAATTCGGATAAGAACGCCAAATTGTTACTCACACTACGATAGTATGATCTAGTTCTCACTGGCGATGTGGCATCACCTAAATTTTGGGATTCAGGATGATCTACCAATGTTCTCCTATCCCTAGGTGGTGAGTTATCATTTTCAATTTCTACTTCCTCACTAGGTAGTGTATGACTTGTAAATGCATAAGGAGGAGCACTTAATTTAGGAAAGGGATGTTCAATGGGTTCATCCTCATCATGTGGCATTTCTTGAGGTGTTGGCTCTCTCTCATCAAATGTCACATGCATGGATTCTTCGACAACTAGGGTTCTTCTATTAAATACTCTATATGCCTTGCTATGTGAAGAGTACCCTAAGAATATTCCATCATCCGACTTCTTATCAAATTTGTGTAAATTATCTTTAATGTTTAAAATGAAGCATTTACATCCAAACACTCTAAAATAGCTTATATTTGGTTTCAAGTTTTTCCAAAGCTCATAAGGTGTTTTCTTAGAAATTGGCCTTAAATATACCCTGTTTATGATATAGCAAGCGGTGCTAACCGCTTCCGCCCAAAAATATCTAGGGAGATCATTTTCATGCAACATAGTTCTAGCCGTTTTTTTTAGAGTTCGATTCTTTCATCTACAACTCCATTTTGTTGAGGTGTTCTAGGTGCGGAAAAATTATGTTTTATGCCATGTTCATTACAGTAAGTGTCAAAATGTACATTTTCAAATTCCGTTCTATGATCACTTCTAATGTAAAGAGATAGCAACACCTTTTTCATTTTGTATTTGATTGCACAATGTAAGGAAGTTTTCATAAGTTTCATCTTTGTGTGCTAGAAATATGTGAAATACTCAAGAGGGGGGGTGAATTGAATTTAACTCAATATTAGGCCTTTTGAAAATTATCTATAAACCCTAATTGGAATTTTTCTTCACTTAAATAAATATTTGGTTAGTGCAAATATAATTGAAAGAACAAAGTGAAATGCCAAACCAAAACAATAATGGAAATGCAAGAGTGAGAAATTGACACACCGATATATAGTGGTTCGGCCAACGGCCTACTCCACTCTACTCAAGGTCGCACTTGAGGGATTCCACTATAGGAGACCTCCACGATGCCCGGCTCCGAGGCGGTTACAAATCCAAGGGATATTAAACAAGGATGCCCTTACACCTTTACAAAGACTCTCCTTCTCCGCCGAGTTCTAAGCGGTTGCTCTCTAGGGAATTAAAAAGGGAATGCCCTAGCTACCTACACTAGATTTGAAAGAGAATAGCTTGGCTTCTTCTTGAAAGCTTGATGCTCTTTGTAGACCCTTGATTGCTCTTCAAAGATGGTGATTTGCAAGTGAAAGCACTACTATATCCAAACTCAAAAGATTCACAAGTGAAAGGCAAGTTTGGGATGAAAAACAAAAACTCAAGCTAAAATGGATTGCAAATGTTTTTGATGCTTAAGGATGTTTTTCAAAGATCAAGAGAGAGTGAAAAACTTCTCTACATGTTGTATATATAACCACACCAAAGAATATGACCGTTTGGGGGTGGACATATCAAAAACCAACAATTAATTTGAATCCCAACGGCTATTTTTTAGTCTGTCGCGAGGTTCTCGGAGTTCCGAGAACCATTCTCGGAGTTCCGAGAATTCTCGGAGTTCCGAGAAATATTCTCGGAGTTCCAAGACAACGGCCAGAAGAAATAAAATTTCTACTGGACCATTTCTCGGAGTTCCGAGAAATTGTCTCGGAGTTCCGAGAAAGTGTCCAGATGCTACTGGACCTTTTCTCGGAGTTCCGAGGGAACTCTCGGAGTTCCGAGCTCGGAGCTCCGAGAAAAATTCTCGGAGTTCCGAGAAGCCTAAAAATCCGCACTTTTTGATTTTTATTGCAAATTTGATTTTTAGCTTTTGGAACTCAACTCCTATGGTTATTTTGGAATGTTTATGAGGGTCCCAACATGTTGGTCCACCACATAACCATTCACTAATGCATTTTAAGTTCTTAAGTGTTCTTTGAAAAAACAAGTTGAAAACACTTTGCCTTGACTTGGAAATCTAAAGAGAGAGGATGTACAATGATACCTATGTAGTCTTCAACTTCTCTTTAGTCTTGGTCTTCAATTGATCTTCCATCTTGTGTATGCTTGCTTGAGAGATGAGGTGAGCTTCACTTAGCTCCTTTGACTCTTGTATGGGATATCTCCAAGCATGACCATGTTGTGTGTTGGTTTCTTCAATGATCAATCCTATCTCAAACACAACACTTCGAAGCAAATTGATTAGTATTCAAAAACACAATCAATTATGTTTAGAATCATCAAAACAAGATAGGAGAGTAGACCCTTGGGCTTACAATCTCCCCCTTTTTTATGATGACAAACAAAATTGATTATGAGGTGTGTGTGGAGTGACATAGTAGGCAAGTGAATACTAGAACTCCCCCTCAATATATGCACACATATAAATGATACAAGTTATAAGCAAGTGGTGCATATAGTCAATTGAATAGATAATCAATTTCAAACTTCTCCCCCTTTTGTCATCGACAGAAAGGGTGTAAAAAAAAATAGGAGTGGATAACTCCCCCTGAATCAATGCTTATGGTATAAAATTATATATCCAAGTAATGCACATATACCTGTTCATGATCGAGATGTTGACATATGTCAAGATGTTAGGTATTTTAATTAAAGTGAAGATACCTCTCCAACTTAGAAAAACTAAGAAGGCTAAGAATATCAATTGAGTGATTTTTAAGATTAAAAATTTGACATCTCATTCATGCAGATACTACCAAACAAAGATTATATATATAAATACTATATAGATAAGCTGGTTAAAGGCACAAAGTATTTATTTGGCAATTTCTTTGATTTGATCCGCACTCCATATGTTTAAGGCACTTCGGATATAGCAAATTCTATCATCACTAAGGGGTTTTGTAAAGATATCCGCTAATTGTTCTTCAGTGTTGATATATTTTAAGCAAATATCCCCTTTTTGTGAGTGATCTCTGATGAAGTGGTGCCTAATCTCAATGTGTTTTGTTCTTGAGTGTTGTATGGGGTTCTTTGTTAAGCTTATAGCACTAGTATTGTCACATTGGATGAGAATATTTTCCATTTTGATTGCATAGTCCATCAATGTGCTTTTCATCCATAGGACTTGAGCACAGCAAGCTCCAGCTGCCACATATTCTGCTTCTGTTGTGGACAGAGCTACTGAATTTTGCTTCTTGCTAAACCATGAAACAAGTGATTTACCGAAGAATTGGCAAGTCCCACTAGTGCTTTTCCTATCTACTCTACATCCAGCAAAGTCTGCATCTGAATATCCGATGAGAGTGAAGGAAGATGATCTTTCATACCACAGTCCTAGACTTTGGGTTCCTTTTAAGTACTTGAAGATCTTCTTAACTGCCGATAGGTGAGATTCTTTTGGATCCGATTGAAATCGAGCACAGAGACAGACAGTAAACATAATGTCTGGTCTGCTGGCTGTCAAATAGAGCAAACTACCTATCATACCCCTATACAATTTCTGATCCACAGATTTGCCAAATTCATCTTTTTCTAGCTTAGCAGTAGTACTCATGGGAATTCTTGATGTCTTACTGCTATCCATGCCATACTTCTTTAATAACTCCTTTGTATATTTTTCTTGATTTAAAAATATTCCATTTTTGTATTGTTTAATTTGGAGTCCTAAGAAGTAGGTTAACTCTCCCATCATGCTCATTTCAAATTCATTTTTCATTAAGGTTGCAAATTCATCACACAATTTTTGATTAGTTGAGCCACAGATGGTATCATCCACATAGATTTGGACAAGGAGGATATCATGATTTTCTCTTTTGATAAATAAGGTTTTATCCACCTTTCCCATCTCGAATCCCTTTTCAACTAAGAAAGTGCAAAGCCTCTCATACCAAGCTCTAGGAGCTTGCTTTAATCCATATAAAGCTTTATCAAGCCTGAAGACATGATTTGGATGTTTGAAGTCTTCAAAACCTGGAGGTTGCTCAACATACACTTCCTCTTGGATATAGCCATTTAGGAAGGCACTTTTGACATCCATTTGATATAGTTTAAATCCTTTATGAGATGCATATGCCAAAAGTATCCTAATAGCCTCCATACGGGCAACAGGAGCAAATGTCTCATCATAATCTATCCCTTCCTCCTGATTGTACCCTTGGGCTACAAGCCTAGCTTTATTCCTAGTGATAATTCCATTTTCATCCAATTTATTTCTATACACCCATCTCGTGCCAATGACTGGATGATCACTAGGTCTAGGTACTAGCCTCCACACTTTGTTCCTTTCGAATTGACTTAGCTCTTCTTGCATAGCCATCAACCAATATTCATCCTTTTTAGCTTCCTTGATGGATTTTGGTTCTAATTCGGATAGGAACGCCAGATTGTTACTCACACTACGATAGTATGATCTAGTTCTTACTGGCAATGTGGCATCACCTAAGATTTGGGATTCAGGATGATCTACCAATGTTCTCCTATCCCTAGGCAATGAGTCATCATTTTCATTTTCTACTTCCTCACTAGGTAATGTATGACTTGTTGATGCATGAGGAGGAGCACTCAATTTTGGAAAAATATGTTCAACGGGTTCATCCTCATCATGTGGCATTTCTTGAGGTGTTGGCTCTCTTTCATCAAATGTCACATGCATGGATTCTTCTACTACTAGGGTTCTCCTATTAAATACTCTATATGCTTTGCTATGAGAAGAGTACCCTAAGAATATTCCATCATCCGACTTCTTATCAAATTTATGTAAATTATCTCTATTGTTCAAAATGAAGCATTTACATCCAAACACTCTAAAATAGCTTATATTTGGTTTCAAGTTTTTCCAAATCTCATAAGGTGTTTTCTTAGAGATTGGCCTTAAGTATACCCTGTTTATGATATAGCAAGCGGTGCTAACCGCTTCCGCCCAAAAATATCTAGGGAGATCATTTTCATGCAACATTGTTCTAGCCATTTCTTGGAGAGTTCGATTCTTTCTTTCTACTACTCCATTTTGTTGAGGTGTTCTAGGTGCGGAAAAATTATGTTTAATGCCATGTTCATTACAGTAAGTGTCAAAGTGTACATTTTCAAATTCCGTTCCATGATCACTTCTAATGTGGGAGATGGCAACACCTTTTTCATTTTGAATTTGATTGCATAATGTTAGGAAGTTTTCATAAGTTTCATCTTTATGTCCTAGAAATATGACCCATGTGAATCGTGAGTAGTCATCAACAACTACAAACACGTACCTCTTTCCACCTAGGCTACTAGTCTTCATTGGTCCAAAAAGATCCATATGAAGTAGCTCCAAGGGGTAGGAAGTTGAAATCATATTTTTAGGTGCAAAAGAGCTTTTCAATTGTTTTCCTAATTGACAAGTTCTACAAATGTGATCCTTGATGAATTTGAACTTAGGCAATCCTCTAACACTTTCTTTTGAGGAGAGGGTCGAAATGAGATCCATTCCGGCATGACCCAACCTCCTATGCCATAGCCAAGAATCCTCACTAATGGCATTTAGACAAGTCACTTTTTGGAGTCTAAGATCATCTAGTCCAATTGTATAAATGTTATTGTCTCTAGACCCTATGAATTTTACTTCTCCATTTATCTTATTTTTAACAATGCATTTGTCGGGATTGAAGACAACTTCAAAACCATTATCACATAATTGAATAATGCTAATAAGATTATGGGACAATCCATCAACAAAGAGTACATCATGTATGGGAGAGGTAGAGTTACCTATGGTGCCTTCACCTTTGACTTTTCCTTTCTTGTCATCTCCAAAGGTAACTTCTCCACCATCCTTGAGTGATAGTGATGCGAATTGAGTGAGGTCTCCAGTCATGTGTCTAGAGCATCCACTATCAAGGTACCATGTGTTCCTCTTGTTGTGGCTTTTAAGGCATACCTACATAGGAATAGGCAAGTGAGATCCCTTAGGTACCCAAATCTTCCTAATTTTGCTATGTTCATTTGTTTTCACTTTAGAGTTCAATTTGATCTTATCTTGTTTAGCATGTAAGCAAGCAACTTTATAATGACCTAACAATCCACAATAAAAGCAAATTTTGGTACTACTAGAGGAAGTCTTTTCAAGTTTGTTTTTATAGTTAGATATTGTGGTATTCCATCTATGTCCAAGTCCACTTTTGTCACTTGACATTCTTTGAAGATTTACAAGTTTATCCAATTTTAATGAACTATTTTCAAATTTTTCAAAGAGTTTCTTGAGTTCATCATATTCAAAAGATAGTTTACCGTTTTCATGCTTTAGTTTGTTATTTTCAATAGAAAGATTTTGTCGATTTTCATTCAAAGTCTTAATGGTAGCATTTAGCTCATGAATCTCTACTTTGCATTTTTCATTTTCATCATCTAAGAATTCATGATCCCTTTTTAACCAACCAAATTCTTTTGTCATGTTAGCAAGAGAATTTTCAAGTGATGCAATTTTATCAAATTGAATTTCAAGTTCATCATTTGCACTTTGTAAGGAATCTAAAACTTCTTGTAAGATAATGACATCATTTAAAGTGTTTACCTCATTGTTGTCGTTTGTTGAGGCCATGAAGCACACATTTCTTGCTAATAGGCAATCTTCCCCATCATTTTGTTCGCCTTCGCTTTCAATCTCCTCATCCCATGTGGCGGACATTCCTTTCTTGCCTTCTCTTCTCTTGAAGCGGTTGTTTGAAGTAGGTTCATTGTTGAGTGGACAATCCGGGCGAATGTGTCCAAGCTTCTTGCAACCGTAACATCGGGGTTGAGAAGATCCATCACCAACTTCTTCTTTCTTCTTGAATGGAGGATTGGTCCTTCTATTTCTCATGCCTCCCATGTTTCTTTGCAAGAACTTGATCCTTCTTGTTAGGAGAGCTACTTCATCCTCGATGTCTTCCTTTGCATCTTCACTTTCACCTACATTACAAGCAAAAGCAATTCCTTTTCCTTTTTCGATTTTAGTTTCGATTTCGGGTGCTTTTGTTTTGAAAATCATTTCATGTGTGATCAAGGACCCTATAAGTTCATCTAGGTTCAAAGTGTTCATGTCCTTGGCTTCGGTGATTGCGGAGGTTTTGGATTCCCAAGACAAAGGTAGGGACCTAAGAATTTTAGTTACTAAATCTCTATTGGAAAATTGTTTTCCAAGTCCCCTTAATCCATTTACAAGGTTGGTGAATCTAGTGTACATGTCGGCAATTGTTTCATCGGGTGTCATTTGAAAAAGTTCGTATTGCCGAAAAATATGGTTCATTTTAGATTCTTTAACTTGATTGGTTCCTTCATGGGTGACTTCTAGAGTGTCCCAAATTTCCTTAGCCAAATTCAAATTTGATACTCTATTGAATTCTCCGGGAGATAGAGCACAAATGAGAGAATTCATGGCTTTGGCATTATAATTCGAAGCTTGTTGTTCGGCTTCGGTCCAATCATTTAAATTTCTTGTGGGTAGGATATATTCATTATTAATTGCTCTCCACATTTGATAGTCTTGAGTTAAAAAGATTTTCATTTTAGTTTTCCAAAAACCATAATTTGTACCATCAAAATAGGGTGGCCTAGTGTTTGAATAACCTTCATGATGTTGAGGGTAGTTTGCCATTTTTGAATCTTTACTCTAAACCGGTTAGGGTTTTCAAAAAAAATAGAGACGAGGCTTTGATACCAATTGAAATACTCAAGAGGGGGGGTGAATTGAATTTAACTCAATATTAGGCCTTTTGAAAATTATCTATAAACCCTAATTGGAATTTTTCTTCACTTAAATAAATATTTGGTTAGTGCAAATATAATTGAAAGAACAAAGTGAAATGCCAAACCAAAACAATAATGGAAATGCAAGAGTGAGAAATTGACACACCGATATATAGTGGTTCGGCCAACGGCCTACTCCACTCTACTCAAGGTCGCACTTGAGGGATTCCACTATAGGAGACCTCCACGATGCCCGGCTCCGAGGCGGTTACAAATCCAAGGGATATTAAACAAGGATGCCCTTACACCTTTACAAAGACTCTCCTTCTCCGCCGAGTTCTAAGCGGTTGCTCTCTAGGGAATTAAAAAGGGAATGCCCTAGCCACCTACACTAGATTTGAAAGAGAATAGCTTGGCTTCTTCTTGAAAGCTTGATGCTCTTTGTAGACCCTTGATTGCTCTTCAAAGATGGTGATTTGCAAGTGAAAGCACTACTATATCCAAACTCAAAAGATTCACAAGTGAAAGGCAAGTTTGGGATGAAAAACAAAAACTCAAGCTAAAATGGATTGCAAATGTTTTTGATGCTTAAGGATGTTTTTCAAAGATCAAGAGAGAGTGAAAAACTTCTCTACATGTTGTATATATAACCACACCAAAGAATATGACCGTTTGGGGGTGGACATATCAAAAACCAACAATTAATTTGAATCCCAACGGCTATTTTTTAGTCTGTCGCGAGGTTCTCGGAGTTCCGAGAACCATTCTCGGAGTTCCGAGAATTCTCGGAGTTCCGAGACAACGGCCAGAAGAAATAAAATTTCTACTGGACCATTTCTCGGAGTTCCGAGAAATTGTCTCGGAGTTCCGAGAAAGTGTCCAGATGCTACTGGACCTTTTCTCGGAGTTCCGAGGGAACTCTCGGAGTTCCGAGCTCGGAGCTCCGAGAAGCCTAAAAATCCGCACTTTTTGATTTTTATTGCAAATTTGATTTTTAGCTTTTGGAACTCAACTCCTATGGTTATTTTGGAATGGTTATGAGGGTCCCAACATGTTGGTCCACCACATAACCATTCACTAATGCATTTTAAGTTCTTAAGTGTTCTTTGAAAAAACAAGTTGAAAACACTTTGCCTTGACTTGGAAATCTAAAGAGAGAGGATGTACAATGATACCTATGTAGTCTTCAACTTCTCTTTAGTCTTGGTCTTCAATTGATCTTCCATCTTGTGTATGCTTGCTTGAGAGATGAGGTGAGCTTCACTTAGCTCCTTTGACTCTTGTATGGGATATCTCCAAGCATGACCATGTTGTGTGTTAGTTTCTTCAATGATCAATCCTATCTCAAACACAACACTTCGAAGCAAATTGATTAGTATTCAAAAACACAATCAATTATGTTTAGAATCATCAAAACAAGATAGGAGAGTAGACCCTTGGGCTTACAATATGACCCATGTAAATCGTGAGTAGTCATCCACAACTACAAACACGTACCTCTTTCCACCTAGGCTACTTGTCTTCATTGGTCCAAAAAGATCCATATGAAGTTGCTCCAAGGGGTAGGAAGTTGAAATCATATTTTTAGGTGCAAATGAGCTCTTCAATTGTTTTCCTAATTGACAAGTTCTACAAATGTGATCTTTGGTGTATTTGAACTTAGGCAATCCTCTAACAATTTCTTTTGAGGAGAGGGTCGAAATGAGTTCCATTCCGGCATGACCCAACCTCCTATGCCATAGCCAAGAATCCTCACTAATGGCATTAAGACAAGTCACATTTTGGAGTCTAAGATCATCTAGTCCAATTGTGTAAATGTTATTGTCTCTAGAACCTATGAAGTTTACTTTTCCATCTATCTTATTTTTAACAATGCATTTGTCGGGATTAAAGACTACTTCAAACCCATTATCACATAATTGACTAATGCTAATAAGATTATGGGACAAGCCATCAACAAATAGTACATCATGTATGGGAGAGGTAGAGTTACCTATGGTGCCTTCACCTTTGACTTTTCCTTTCTTATCATCTCCAAAGGTAACGTCTCCACCATCCTTGAGTGATAGGGATGCGAATTGAGTAAGGTCTCCTGTCATGTGTCTAGAGCATCCACTATCAAGGTACCATGTGTTCTTCTTGTTATGGCTTTTAAGGCATACCTACATATGAATAGGCAAGTGAGATCCCTTAGGTACCCAAATCTTCCTAATCTTGCTATGTTCATTTATTTTTACTTTAGAGTTCAATTTGATTTTATCTTGTTTAGCATGCAAGCAAGAAACCTTGTAATGACCTTCTAGACCACAATAAAAATAAATCTTGGTACTACTAGAAGAAGCCTTTTCAAGTTTGTTTTTATAGTTAGATATTGTAGTATTCCATTTATGTCCAAGTCCACTTTTGTCACTTGACATTCTTTGTATATTAACAAGCTTATCCAATTTCAATGAACTATTTTCAAATTTTTCAAAAAATTTCTTTAGTTCATCATATTCAAAAGATAGTTTACCATTTTCATGATTTAGCTTGTTGTTTTCATTAGAAAGTTCTTGTTGGTTTTCATTTAAGATTTTGATAGAAGCATTTAACTCATGAATTTCTACTTTGTATTTTTTATTTTTATCATCTAAAAATTCATGATCTTTCTTTAACCAACCAAATTCTTTTGTCATGTTAGCATGAGAATTTTCAAGTGATTCAATTTTATCAAATTGAATTTCAAGTTCATCATTTGCATTTTGTAAGGAATCTAGAACTTCTTTTAAGACAATGACATCATTTAAAGTGTTTACCTCGTTATTGTCGTTTGTTGAGGCCATGAAGCACACGTTCCTTGCTATCAAGCAATCTTCGCCATCAATTTGTTCGCCTTCGCTTTCAATTTCCTCATCCCAAGTGGCGGTCATTCCTTTCTTGCCTTCTCTTCTCTTGAAGCGGTTGGTTGAAGAAGGCTCATTGTTGAGTGGACAATCCGGGCGAATGTGTCCAAGCTTCTTGCAACCGTAGCATCGGGGTTGAGAAGATTCATCACCAAGTTCTTCTTTCTTATTGAATGGAGGATTGGTCATTCTATTTCTCATATCTCCCATATTCCTTTGCAAGAATTTGATCATTCTTGTTAGGAGGGTAGCTTCATCTTCCATGTCTTCCTTTGCATCTTCATTTTCACCTACATTACAAGCGAAAGCAATTCCTTTTCCTTTTTCAATTTTAGTTTCAATTTCGGGTGCTTTTGTTTTGAAAATCATCTCATGGGTGATCAAGGACCCTATTAGTTCATCTAGGTTTAATGTATTCATGTCCTTGGCTTCCGTGATTGCGGAGGTTTTGGATTCCCATGACAAAGGTAGGGACCTAAGGATTTTGGTCACTAAATCTCTATTAGAAAATTGTTTTCCAAGACCCCTTAGTCCATTTACAAGATTGGTGAATCTAGTGTACATGTCGGCAATTGTTTCATCGGGTTTCATTTGAAAGAGTTCATATTGCCGAAAAAGATGATTCATTTTAGATTCTTTGACTTGATTGGTTCCTTCATGGGTGACCTCTAAGGTATCCCAAATTTCCTTAGCCGAATTCAAATTTGATACTCTATTGAATTCTCCGGGAGATAGAGCACAAATAAGGGAATTCATAGCTTTGGCGTTATAATTTGAAGCTTGTTGTTCGGCTTCGGTCCAATCATTTAGATTTCTTGTGGGTAATGTGTATTCATTATTAATTGCTCTCCACATTTGATAATCTTGGGTTAAAAAGATTTTCATTTTAGTTTTCCAAAAATCATAGTTTGTTCCATCAAAATAGGGTGGCCTAGTGTTTGAGTAACCTTCATGGTGTTGAGGATGGTTTGCCATTTTAGAATCTTTACTCTAGACCGGTTAGGGTTTTTAAAAAAAACTAGAGACGAGGCTCTGATACCAATTGAAATTAACAAGAGGGGGGTGAATTGAATTTTAATACTAAATTATCCCTTTTGACAATTACTTGTGAACCTAGTTAGAATTTTTCTTCTTTAAATTAGGTTTTTGGTTAGTGCAAGTAAGATTGAAAACAAAAGATATACCAAACCAAAAACAAGAATGAAAGTACAAAAATGAGAGATGACACACCGATATATAGTGGTTCGGGCAAAGCCCTACTCCACTCTTCTTAAGATCGTCCTTAAGGTTTTCCACTATTGGAGACCTCCACGATGCCCGGCTCCGAGGCGGTTACACTTCCAAGGGATATTAAATAAGGATGCCCTTACACCTTTACAAAAGACTCTCCTTCTCCGCCGAGTTCCAAGCGATGCTCTCTAGGGTATTAAGGTAGGATGCCCTAGCCACCTTTGCAAGAAATGAAGATTGAATAGCTTGGCTTCTTCTTGAAAGCTTGATGCTCTTTGTAGACCCTTGATTGCTCTTCAATGATGGTAGTTGCAAGTGAAAGCTCTAAATATCCCAACTCAAGAAATTTGCAAGTGCAAGGCAAGTTTGGGAAAAATCAAATCTTAAGAACAAAATGGGTTGCAAGTTTTCTTCAATGCTTAAGGAGGTTTTCAAATCATCAAGAGAGAGGAAATGAATCATCTAGATGTTGTATATATAGCCTCTCTATAGAATATGACCGTTTGGGGGTGGCAATAACAAAAATCACAAATTTATTCCAACGGCTATATTCTCACCTGTCGCGAGGTTCTCGGAGTTCCGAGAGAACGGCCAGAAGAACAAAATATTCTACTGGACCATTTCTCGGAGTTCCGAGAGAACTCTCGGAGTTCCGAGCTCGGAGCTCCGAGAAAAATCTCGGAGTTCCGAGAAGCCTAAAAAATCAGCAGTTTTTGTATTTTTTGCTTATTTGATTTTTTGGCTTTTGGAACTCAACTCCTTTGATAATTTTGGAATGTTTATGAGGGTCCCAACATGTTGGTCCACCACATAATCATTCACTAATGCATTTTAAGTTCTTTAAGTGTTTTTGAAAACTATTTTTTAAAACACTTTGCCTTGACTTGAAAATCTAAAGAGAAAGGATGTACAATGATACCTATGTAGCTTTCAACTTCTCTTTAGTCTTGGTCTTCATTTGATCTTCCATCTTGTGTATACTTGCTTGAGAGATGATGTGAGCTCCACATAGCTCCTTTGACTCTTGTGTTGGTACGTCTTCAAGCATGACCATGTAGTGTGTTGGTTTCATCAATGATCAATCCTATCTTAAACACAACACTTCAAAGCAAATTGATTAGTATTCAATAACACAATCAATTATGCTTAGAATCATCAAAACAAGATAGGAGAGCAGACCCTTGGGCTTACAATATGAAAATAGTGAAGAAATGACCAATTGCCATGAGAATCCAAAGTTCCAAGATGCCTTAGTTGGCCGAATTGGCATGACGCTTTAGTAGGATTAAATTGATAATGCCACACCCTCTTACTTTGCTTTGAAAGGTGAAATTTCAAGGATGGATGATGAAAAACAAGAGAAGAGAAAGGATCTTAATTCCAATGGTTGAGATTGAAATGATCAAGAGAGAAGAAGGAAATTATTTGTTGTTTATGTGCATTACAAATGAAGGGTAGATTTGCCATTTGCGAAAGTATATGGCATGGTTTCAATTCATTTGAAAGATAGGGACAATTTGGTCCTTTCATGCACATATTCCTCAACTTGGAAACTTTCCATTATTTTTCTAACATTTAGAAAGTTGCTTGACAAAATAATTAGAAGGTTTTAGACAAACATTTGGAAAGAAAAAAAAAAGGAAAGTAACCCCTGTGTTTTTTAGAAGAGATATAGAAAGCCCACTCAAGCCTTAATCTTGTCCTTTCATTTGTTTCATAAGATTAGCTTTTTAATCTCCACCTTACGTCTTTTTCAATCCCTTAATTTAGCAACCTTTCTCACCCAAAATATATATATCAATCTCTCTTGAACTCTCTCCCATCTTCTTAAATTTTTAGTCTCGTCTCGTCTCGTCGCGTCTTCAGTAGTTATTTTTATTTTTTTCTAAAACTTCAACGGACCATAACTTCTTCGTTTTAGCTCCAATTCGTGCGTGGTCGGATTCGTTGGACTCGTATCGACTAGAGGAATCCGATCAAGGCTTGAAGGAGGACAATGATTCAACCATTGAAGGATAAAAAGAATAAGTTTTCCTTATTTTGCTCTTTATTTTAAATTACAATTTAATGTATTTTTGCTTTCAATTTCAATTAAAGAAGAGTTTTTTTTTTTCTTTTTCCTTCTCAAGTTCTTAATGACAATTCTCTTCTTTCTACTTTTTATTTTTGTTTCTTTGACTTTCTTCATGAGTAACTAAATCCTATATGCATGGGTTTAGATTAAACCATGGGGAAGGAGAAAGTTTTTAATTAAATTTAATGGTATGGAATTAATGGTTTATAATTGTTGCATACCAATCATTCATGCCATTGGCTTTCCCCTTTCGTATGAGTGATTGCTATGAACATTATAAATATTTATATAGCCTTTAAAATTGGAGTGTATCTTTGATAAATTACTCATGGGCAATGGCATCCATTGATCTTATTTCCCATAGACTAATTATCAAATATACAATTCAATACACAAAAATTATTTTAATTAATCAATCTAATCCAAGCCCATGGTGGATTCTAACCCTGAGTAATCTTTTATATTGAATTAAGGTTTTTACACTATTCCAAATTACTTTTGCAATTTTTCAATTAACTTAGGCCCTTAGAATTTTGGTTATCTAATTAAATTAGATAAGTAGTTAAAAGAGATCATTAGAACTTTGGTACAGTTTGCCTAAATTAGGATTTTAAATCAAAAAGATCTTAGTTAAATTTGATTCTTAGATTGATTAGAATATACACTTATATATAGTGTTGGCTCCGAGGTCAAGTCCACGGAAATCCTGAGTCCATTACAGGCAACATTATATCATAGCTAGTATTCTAATCGGTACAAGAATAGGATTGACAACTAGATTTCTCTTTCCTAAGTTTGACCCGTATTTACACGATCCGTGCACTTGCGGTAATTTAATTTCTCAATCAAGTTTTTGGCGCAGTTGCCCGGGAAGAGAGTTGCATTAGAATCTTAATTATTCGAAGTGTTAGATTAGTAGTTATTTTTAGTTTAGTTATATTTTTGGTATTTTGCTTATCCATCTCTCTTACTTGGTTCTCTTGTGTTTATGAGTGCAGGTTGGGTGCGGAATTCGGCCAATCGACTAGAAAGAGCAAACCGGTTAGAGACGGCGGAAGACATCGAACTGAATCCAAATTAAGTAGTCATGGCGGAAGAACAAGAGCCGCCCAAGAATTTGCGTGATCGCTTCTATCCGGCCCGAACCGCGCAACCTTCTTGCATTAGATTGCCGATTGCACAGGGCAATAATTTTGAGCTAAAATCGTAATTTATCTCTTTGCTTCCTCATTTTCATGGCGTTCCTTCGGAGGATGCTTATTTATTTTTGTGTGAGTTTGAAGATGTGTGTGCTTTGATTAAGTTGCAACAACTTACCGATGATGCGGTAAAGTTGCGGTTTATTACGTTTTCACTCAAGGATGGAGCCAAGAAGTGGCTCTATGGCTTACCAACGAACTCCATCACCACTTGGGAGGAGTTTGCCGTCGCTTTCCTAAAAATTTTTTTTCCATTGCATAAAACTAATAAGCTTAGGAACGATATTTTACAATTCAAACAAAAGCCATTAGAGTCATTTTCTAAGTTTATGGAGAGGTTCAAAGACCTACTCCAAGAGTGTCGTCACCATGGAATTGATTTACGGCACTTATGCCAAATTGTTTATGAAGGCATCGATTACCAAACAAAGCAACTTCTTGAGTCCATGTGTCCTAATGGTTTTATATTTTTCACGGATGAGGCCGCGGCATAGAATTTCTTACTTGATTTGGCGAAAAAAACAAGAGAGTGGGAATCCACTCAAGACGGTGAGAGAGCCACTTCAAGCAAGGGATTTCTCATAGATGGTGCCGTGGCTAAAGAGGCCCATCTTGATAGCCTAATCAAAAGGCTAGAAGCAATAGTTGTCAAAGGACCCTCACAAGTCAATCAATTGCACATAGTGTTTCCATGTGTAATTGGTGTCAAGCCACGGACCATGTCATGGAAGAGTATCCAACTCTTGCTAAATTTGTTAATTCTAATGAGAATGTGAGTGCTCTTTATGCTAATAATCCTTATTCTAGCACTTATAATCCGGGATGGAGAAATCATCCCAACTTTTCATGGAGTCAAAGTGGGCCATCTAATTTCCATGGCCAAGGCCAATTCGACCAACCTAGGCCCACCTTCCCTCCCACTTTTGTTCTGCCATCCCCTTCCCCTCCTACTTTTCAAAACCCCATGATTAATAATGTTTCAAATCAGCAACCGTCGGGTTTTCAAAAACAAGGAGAGTCGGCACGCATAGCTTCCTTAGAAAAAAACATAGAACTTCTCACTAGCACTTTCATGACAAGCCAACACAACATGGAGAAGCAAATCTCCCAACTTGCCATGGCGTTGCATGAGAGGGAAAAGGGGAAGATGCCAAGTCAACCCGTTTCTAATCCAAGGAACGTGAATATGAATGTGAATCAACAGGTACCGCCAAATCAGATAAATGCCATTCACCCAATTTTGCCGCCGCAAGAGCCCTCCAACGAATGTAATGCCGTATATGCTTTAAGGAGTGGTAGAGATTACCACAAGGAGGAGGTCAGATCTGAACCTTCTATAGATATACAACATACATCCAAAGAGGTAAGAAAAGACTCCCCTCCAATAGGCTCGATTGCGGAACCCAAACAGGTAAGTGAAGAGCAGGCTGTTTCTCCACCTGAAAATGAGTTTGTGCCTACAGCTCCTTTTCCAAGGAGACTTGCTAAAAATAAGAAGGTGGATGCCATAGATAAAATTTTAAATGTGTTTAAACAAGTGCAAATTAACATTCCTTTATTAGATGCAATTTCTCAGGTTCCTACTTATGCCAAAGTGTTGAAAGATTTGTGCACACAAAAGCGCACAACTAATGTGTCCAAGAAAGCTTTCTTGGCCGCAAATATAAGTTGCATCTTGTCTCAACAAATGGTCGCTAAGTATAAGGATCTAGGATGTCCTACTATTTCTTGCACTATTGGTAACACAAATATTGAACATGCTCTTTTGGATTTGGATGCAAGTGTAAATCTCTTGCCTTTTTCTGTATTTAAGCAACTAGGATTAGGAGACCTCAAACCAACCACAATCACTCTTCAATTGGCGGATAGATCAATTAAAACACCCAAAGGAATGGTTGAGGATGTGTTAGTTAAAGTAGGTGATTTTTTATTTCCCGTAGATTTTGTTGTGTTAGATACCGAGCCTGTTGCTAATATCAAGGATCAAATTCCTATCATCCTTGGTAGGCCGTTCCTTGCCACTAGCAACACTCTAATTAATTGTAGAAATGGATTAATGAAATTATCTTTTGGAAACACATCGGTTGATTTTAATGTCTTTAGATTGGGTAAGCAACCAAATTTTCATCAAGAAATCAATATGTTGTATTCATTTCCTGACGATATTGTTTCTAATTTTGAAATTGATTTTGATGCAGGATTCTAAGAATGCTTGGACAAACTAGGAAATGATGGAGATGATTTCTTTTCCAAAGCTTTTACCATCCAAAACATGGAGCCTGTTGGACCACTCGCAACATCTCTTCCAAAGACATCAATCGAAGAAGCGCCACAGTTGGAGTTGAAGCCCTTGCCTTCTCATTTACGTTATGCATTTTTGGGTGATAATTGTACTTTGCCTGTAATAATTGCTGCGAACCTAACCTCCACTCAAGAGGAGGAACTCATTAAATTGCTAAATGATAACAAAGAAGCCATAGGTTGGACAACGGCCGACATCAAAGGAATTAGCCCTTCGATTGTGCAACGTCACATCCATCTCATTGAGGGTGCCAAACCTTCAAGGGAACATCAAAGAAGGGCTAATCCTGTGATGAAGGAAGCCATCCAAAAAGAAATTTTAAAATGGTTAGATAATGGGATCATTTATCCCATCTCGGATAGCCAATGGGTGAGTCCCGTCCAAGTAGTGCCTAAGAAGTCGGGAGTTACCGTTATACAATCCGCCACCAATGAACTTATTCCTACTCGTAATCAAATAGGGTGGTGGGTTTGTATTGACTACCGAAAGCTTAATGCCGCTACTTGGAAGGATCACTTTCCTTTGCCTTTTATTGATCAAATGTTAGAAAGGTTAGCGGGTCATGAGTATTATTGCTTTCATGATGGATATTCCGGTTACAACCAAATTCCCATAGCTCCTGAAGATCAAGAGAAAACGACATTCACATGCCCCTTTGGAACGTTTGCTTATAGACGCATGCCTTTTGGGTTATGCAATGCACCGGCAACTTTCCAAAGATGCATGATGAGTATCTTTTCTGACATGGTGGAGACCTTCTTAGAGGTTTTTATGGATGATTTTTCTATTCATGGCTCCACCTATGCCGAATGTTTACATCACTTAAAATTGGTCTTAGAAAGGAGTAGAGAAAATAACCTTGTCCTCATTTGGGAAAAGTGTCATTTTATGGTAAAAGAGGGCATCATTCTAGGACATGTGATTTCTAAAGAGGGAATTAAGGTTGATAAAGCCAAGGTGGATCTCATTGTCCATCTTCCACCGCCCAAAAGTGTGAAGGATATTCGATCATTTTTGGGTCATGCGGGCTTTTACCGGCGTTTTATAAAAGATTTTTCTAAAATTGCTAGGCCTCTAACCAACTTGTTAGCAAAAGATCAAAAATTTGAGTTTTCCAAAGAATGCTTCGATTCTTTTGAGTGTTTGAAAAAGGAGCTAACTACGGCTCCCATCATTCAAGCACCTAATTGGATCGAACCGTTTGAAATTATGTGTGATGCTTCCGACTTTGCAATAGGAGCCGTGTTGGGTCAAAGATTCAATAAATTACCGCATGTAATCTATTATGCAAGTAGAACTCTTAATGATGCACAACTCAACTACACCACTACCGAGAAAGAATTTCTGGCAGTTGTGTTTGCATTAGAGAAGTTTCGGTCTTACTTGATTGGATCTCATGTGATAATTTATACCGACCATTCGGCAATCAAGTATCTTGTTGGAAAGAAGGATGCTAAAGCTCACCTCATTCGGTGGGTTTTACTTCTTCAAGAGTTTGATTTAGAGATTAGAGATAAAAAGGGTACGGAAAACTTGGTTGCCGATCACTTGTCTAGACTTCCTAATGCAATGAATGACGAAGGTCCAATTAATGAATATTTTCCTGATGAGCAATTGCTTGCTATTTCTAGTGAGCCGTGGTATTCAAATATTGTGAATTACTTGGTTACAGGTGCTACACCGGATCATTAGTCCAACCAAGACAAATACCGGTTTCACTCACAGGTAAAGTATTTCTTTTGGGATGATCCCTATTTGTTCAAAACTTGTTCGGATCAAATTGTCAGACGATGTGTGCCCGATCATGAGCACCAATCAATTCTATCTTTTTGCCATAATCAAGCATGTGGTGGCCACTTTAGTGCAAAGAAAACCGCGCACAAAGTTTTACAATGTGGTTTCTATTGGCCAAGTCTTTTTAGAGATGCTTTTGATTTTTGTAAGGCATGTAGATCGTGTCAGTCATTAGGTAGAGTTACAAAGCGAAATATGATGCCCCTCAACTCGATCTTAGTGGTAGAAATCTTCGATGTGTGGGGTATTGATTTTATGGGTCCGTTTCCCAACTCTTTTGGAAACTTGTATATTTTGTTAGGTGTAGATTACGTGTCGAAATGGATTGAAGCCATTGCTTGCAAATCCAATGACCACATGGTGGTGGTCAAGTTTCTTAAAGAAAATATTTTTTCACGCTTCGGTACACCTTGTGCCATCATTAGTGATAGGGGTAAGCACTTTTGAAATAGACCATTTGAAGCTCTTATGAAGAAATATGGTGTTAGTCATAAGTTGGCCACCCCTTATCATCCTCAAACAAGTGGCCAAGTGGAGGTTTCAAATAGGCAAATTAAGCAAATTTTGGAGAAGACTGTGAATCCAAACCGCAAAGATTGGTCCATTAGATTAGTGGATGCTTTGTGTAAGCCCAAGGGTCTACTCTCCTATCTTGTTTTGATGATTCTAAACATAATTGATTGTGTTATTGAATACTAATCAATTTTCCTGGAAGTGTTGTGTTTAAGATAGGATTGATCATTGAAGAAACCAACACACTACATGGTCATGGTTGAAGACGTACCAACACAAGAGTCAAAGGAGCTAAGTGGACCTCACATTATCTCTCAAGCAAGCATACACAAGATGGAAGACCAATTGAAGACCAAGGCTAAAGAGAAGTTGAGGTTTACCTATAACTCATTGTACATCCTCTCTCTTTAGATTTATAAGTCAAGGCAAGGTTTTTCAAAAGAGTTTTTCAAAAACACTTAAGAACTTAAAATGGTTTAGTGAATGGTTGTGTGGTGGACCAACATGTTGGGACCCTCATAAACATTCCAAAATTATCATAGGGTTTGAGTTCTAAAAGCCAAAAATCAAACAAGCAATAAAAACACAAAATCTGCTGATTTTTAGGCTTCTCGGAACTCCCAGAAATGGTCCAGCAGCCTCTGGCCATTTTCTCGGAACTCCAAGAAATGGTCCAGTAGAAATATTCATCTTCTGGCCGTTCTCTCGGAACTCCAAGAATATTTCTCGGAACTCTGAGAATTTCTCGGAGGTCCGAGAACCTCGCGACAGATCAAAAAATAGCCGTTGGGCTTTGAATTAGAAATTGGTTTTTAATTTTCTTAATCCCAGACGGTCATATTTTAGCAAGAGGTTATATATACACCTTTAAGAGGATTATTTTCCTCACTTGAATATTTTGAAAAACCCCCTTAAGCATTCAAGTAAACTTGCAACCCTTTCAAGCTTAAGATTTTGTTTTTCCCCAAACTTGCCTTGCAACTTGCAAATCTATTGAGTTGGGATTTAGAGCTTTCACTTGCAATCACTATTGAAGAGCAATCAAGGGACTTCAAAGAGCATCAAGCTTTCAAGAAGAAGCTAAGCTATTTATCTTCAAATTCTTGTAAAGGTGGCTAGGGCATCCTACCTTAATACCCTAGGGAGCATCGCTTAGAACTCGACGAAGAAGGAGAGTCGGTGTAAAGGTGTAAGGGCATCCTTATTTAATATCTCTTGGAAGTGTAATCGCCTAGGAGCCGGGCATCATGGAGGTCTCCAATAGTGGAAATCCTTAAGGACGATCTTAAGAAGAGTGGAGTAGGGCTTTGCCCGAACCACTATATATCGGTGTGTTCTTTCTTATTCTTGCACTTTCATTCTTAATTTTGGTTTGGTATTTCTATTTGTGTTGATCTCATTTGAACTAACCAAAATCTAATCAAGAGAAGAAAATTCAAATTAGGTTTCATAATTAATTTTCAAAAGGGCTAATTTAGTGTTAAAATCAATTCATCCCCCCTCTTGTCTATTTCAATTGGTATCAGAGCCTCGTCTCTAATTTTTATGTAAAAACCCTAACCGGTCTAGAGTAAAGATTCTAAAAATGGCAAACTACCCTCAACACCATGAAGGTTACTCATACACTAGGCCACCCTACTTTGATGGAACAAATTATGGATTTTAGAAAACCAAAATGAAAATCTTTTTAACCCAAGATTACCAAATGTGGAGAGCCATTAATAATGAATATGTATTACCCACTAGAAATCTAAACGATTGGACCGAAGCCGAACAACAAGCCTCAAACTATAATGCCAAAGCCATGAATTCCCTAATTTGTGCTTTATCACCCGGAGAATTCAATAGAGTGTCAAATTTGAATTCGGCTAAGGAAATTTGGGACACCTTAGAAGTCACCCATGAGGGAACCAACCAAGTTATAGAATCTAAAATGAATCATCTTTTTAGGCAATATGAACTCTTTCAAATGACACCCGATGAAACTATTGCCGACATGTACACTAGATTTACTAACCTTGTAAATGGACTAAAGGGACATGGAAAACAATTTTCAAATAAAGATTTAGTGACCAAAATCCTTAAATCCCTACCTTTGTCTTGGGAATCCAAAACCTCTACAATCACCGAAGCCAAGGACATGAATACATTAAACCTAGATGAACTAATAGGGTCCTTGATAACCCATGAGATGATCTTCAAAACAAAAGCACCCGAAATTGAAACTAAAATTGAAAAAGGAAAAGGAGTTGCTTTTGCTTGTAATGTAGGTGATAATGAAGATGCAAAGAAAGACATGGAAGATGAAGTTGCCCTCCTAATAGGAAGGATCAAATTCTTGCAAAGGAACATGGGAGGCATGAAAAATAGAAGAATCAATCCTCCATTCAAGAAGAAAGAGGAGCTCGGTGACGGATCTTCTCAACCCCGATGCTATGGTTGCAAGAAGCTTGGACACATTCGCCCGGATTATCCACTCAACAATGAGCCTACCTCAAATAATCCCTTCAAGAGAAGAGAAGGCAAGAAAGGAATGACCGCCACATGGGATGAGAAAATTGAAAGCGAAGGCGAACAAAATGATGGCGAAGATTGCTTGATAGCAAAAAATCTTTGCTTCATGGCCTCAACAAACGACAATAAAGAGGTAAATACTTTAAATGATGTCATTGTTTTAAAAGAAGTTCTAGATTCCTTGCAAAATGCACATAATGAACTTGAGATTGAATTTGATAAAAATGCATCACTTGAAAATTCTCTTGCTAACATGACAAAAGAATTTGGTTGGCTAAAGAAAGACCATGAATTTCTAGATGATGAAAATGAAAAATATAAAGTTGAAATTCATGATTTAAATGCTACTATCAAAATCTTAAATGAAAATCGACAAGAACTATCTATTGAAAACAATAAGCTAAAGCATGAAAATAGTAAACTATCTTTTGAATATGATGAACTAAAGAAACTTTTTGAAAAATTTGAACATAGTTCATTAAAATTGGATAGGCTTGTTAATATTCAAAGAATGTCACATGATAAAAGTGGACTTGGACATAAATGGAATACTACAATATCCAACTATAAAAACAAACTTTTAAAGGCTTCTTCTAGTAGTACCAAAACTTGCTTTTATTGTGGTTTAGAAGGTCATTATAAAGTCGCTTGCGTGCATGCTAAACAAGATAAAATCAAATTGAACTCTAAAGTGAAAATAAATGAACATAGCAAGATTAGGAAGATTTGGGTACCTAAAGGATCTCACTTGCCTATTCATATGTAGGTATGCCTTAAAAGCCATAACAAGAAGAACACATGGTACCTTCATAGTGGATGCTCTAGACACATGACCGGAGACCCCACTCAATTCGCATCCCTTTACTCAAGGATGGTGGAGATGTTACCTTTGGAGATGACAAGAAATAAAAGGTCAAAGGAGAAGGCACCATAGGTAACTCTACCTCTCCCATACATGATGTGCTTTATGTTGATGGCTTATCCCATAATGTTATTAGCATTAGTCAACTATGTGATAATGGTTTTGAAGTAGTCTTCAACCCCGACAAATGCATTGCTAAAAATAAGATAGATGAAAAAGTGAAATTCATAGGTTCTAGAGACAATAATATTTACACTATTGGACTAGATGATCTTAGACTCCAAAATGTGACTTGTCTTAATGCCATTAGTGAAGATTATTGGTTGTGGCATAGGAGGTTGGGTCATGCCGGAATGGATCTCATTTCGACCCTCTCCTCAAAAGAAATTGTTAGAGGATTGCCTAAGTTCAAATACACCAAAGATCACATTTGTAGAACTTGTCAATTAGGAAAATAATTAAAAAGCTCATTTGCCCCTAAAAATATGATTTCAACCACCTACCCCTTGCAACTACTTCATATGGATCTTTTTGGACCAATGAAGACAAGTAGCCTAGGTGGAAAAAGGTACGTGTTTGTAGTTGTGGATGACTACTCACGATTTACATGGGTCATATTTTTAGCACATAAAGATGAAACCTATGAAAATTTCCTTAAATTGTGTAATCAAATACAAAATGAAAAGGTTATTGCCATATCTTACATTATGAGTGACCATGGAACGGAATTTGAAAATATACATTTTGACACTTACTGTAATGAACATGACATCAAACACAATTTTTCGGCACCTAGGACACCTCAACAAAATGGGGTTGTAGAAAGAAAGAACCGAATCCTCCAAGAAATGGCTAGAACTATGTTGCATGAAAATGATCTCCCTAGATACTTTTGGGCGGAAGCGGTTAGCACCGCTTGCTATATCATAAATAGGGTATATATAAGGCCAATTTCTAAAAAAACACCTTATGAGCTTTGGAAAAACTTGAAACCAAATATAAGCTATTTTAGAGTGTTTGGTTGTAGATGCTTTATCTTGAACATTAAAGATAACCTACACAAATTTGATAAGAAATCGGATGATGGCATATTCTTAGGGTATTCTTCACATAGCAAGGCATATAGAGTATTTAATAGAAGAACCCTAGTTGTAGAAGAATCCATGCATGTGACATTTGATGAGAGAGAGCCAACACCTCAAGAAATGCCACATGATGAGGATGAACCTATTGAACATCTCTTACCTAAGACAAATGTTCCTTCTCATGCATCTACAAGTGATACATTATCTAGTGAGGAAGTTGAGAATGTAGATGATGATGACTCATTGCCTAGGGATAGGAGAATATTGGTAGATCATCCTGAATCCCAAATCTTGGGTGATGCCACATTGTCGGTAAGAACTAGATCATACTATCGTAGTGTGAGCAATAACTTGGCGTTCCTATCCGAATTAGAGCCTAAGTCCATCAAGGAAGCCGAAAAGGATGAATATTGGTTGATGGCTATGCAAGAAGATTTGAGTCAATTCGAAAGGAACAAGGTGTGGAGGCTAGTGCCTAGACCTAGTGATCATCCAGTCATTGGCACGAGATGGGTGTATAGAAACAAATTGGATCAAAATAGAATTATCACTAGAAATAAAGCTAGGCTTGTAGCCCAAGAGGAGGAGGGAATAGACTATGATGAGACATTTGCTCCTGTTGCCCGCATGGAAGCCATTATGATACTCTTGGCATATGCTTCTCATAAAGGGTTTAAACTATATCAAATGGATGTCAAAAGTGCCTTCCTAAATGGCTATATCCAAGAGGAAGTGTATGTTGAGCAACCTCCAGGTTTTGAGGACGACAAACATCCAAAGCATGTCTTCAGACTTGATAAAGCTTTATATGGATTAAAGCAAGCTCCTAGAGCTTGGTATGAGAGGCTTTGCACTTTCCTAGTGGAAAAAGGATTTGAGATGGGAAAGGTGGATAAAACATTATTTATCAAAAGAGAAAATCAAGATATCCTTCTTGTCCAGATTTATGTGGATAACACCATCTGTGGCTTAACTAATCAAAAAATGTGTGATGAATTTGCAACTCTAATGAAAAATGAATTTGAAATGAGCATGATGGGTGAGTTAACCTACTTCTTAGGACTCCAAATTAAACAATACCAAAATGGGATATTTTTAAAGGGAAAGGTGTGCGTACTCGGTCGAGTAGATAAGCTTATCTACTGGGTCGGGTAAAAAACAGTGGGGGCCCACATTTTTGGGGTGATCCAAACCATTCATTTGAAAGGCCCTTACCTAGATAGGGTGTCCACCAAAAATCAGCCCCATAGGATCATCCTAACCCATGCAACAGTGGAGGGAAAAATGGGAAAAAATGGACAAACACAGCTTGTCCACAAATCTGCTCATTTTCCCTCCACTGTTCGATGGGTTAGGATGATCCTATGGGGCTGATTTTTTGTGGTGACCTTATCTAGGTAAGGGCCTTTCAAATGAATGGTTTGGATCACCCCAAAAATGTGGGCCCCCACTGTTTTTAACCCGACCGAGTAGATAAGCTTATCTACTCGACCGAGTACGCACACCTTTCCCATTTTTAAATCAAGAAAAATATACGAAGGAGTTACTAAAAAAGTATGGCATGGATAGCAGTAAGACATCAAGAATTCCCATGAGTACAACTGCTAAGCTAGAAAATGATGAATTTGGCAAATCTGTGGACCAGAAGATGTATAGGGGTATGATAGGTGGCTTACTCTATTTGACAGCCAGCAGACCAGACATTATGTTTACTGTCTGTCTCTGTGCTCGATTTTAATCGGACCCAAAGGAGTCTCACCTATCGGCAGTCAAGAAGATCTTCAAGTACTTAAGAGGAACCCAAAGTCTGGGACTATGGTATGAAACATCATCTACCTTCACTCTCATTGGATATTCAGATGCAGACTTTCCTGAATGTAGAGTGGATAGGAAAAGCACTAGTGGGACTTGTCAATTCTTGGGAAAATCACTTGTTTCATGGTTTAGCAAGAAACAAAATTCAGTAGCTCTGTCCACAACAAAAGCTGAATATGTGGCAGCTGGAGCTTGCTGTGCACAAGTCATATGGATGAAAAGCACATTGATGGACTATGCAATTAAAATGAAAAATATTCTCATCCAATGTGACAATACTAGTGCTATAAACTTAACAAAGAACCCCATACAACACTCTAGAACAAAACATATTGAGATTAGGCACCACTTCATTAGAGATCACTCACAAAAATGAGATATTTGCTTAAAATATATCAATACTGAGGATCAATTGGCGGATATCTTTACAAAACCCCTTAGTGATGATAGAATATGTTATATCCGAAGTGCCTTAAACATTTGGAGTGCGGATCAAGTTAAAGAAATTGCCAAATAAATACTTTGTGCCTTTCACCAGCTTATCTATATAGTATTTATATATATCATCTTTGTTTGATAGTATCTGCATGAATGAGATGTCAAATATTAATCTTAAAAATCACTCAATTGGTACTCTTAGCCTTCTTAGTTTTCTAAGTTGGAGAGGTACCTTCACTTTAATTAAAAATACCTAACAATTTGACTTGTGTCAACATCTTGATCATGAACTATGTGCATTACTTGGTTAAAATATTTTTATACCATAAGCATTGATTTAGGGGGAGTACCTAACTCAATCTTCATTTACTTCTAAATTGCTGTACATTTTAGTTCACCCTTTCTGTCGATGACAAAAGGGGGAGAAGTTTGAAATTGATTATCTATTCAATTGACTATATGCATCATATGCTTTTAATTGTTATAATATATCTATGTGCATATATTGAGGGGGAGTTCCAGCATTCACTTGCCTACTATGTCACTCCACAAACACCTCATAATCAATTTTGTTTGTCATTATCAAAAAGGGGGAGATTGTAAGCCCAAGGGTCTACTCTCCTATCTTGTTTTGATGATTCTAAATATAATTGATTGTGTTATTGAATACTAATCAATTTGCCTTGAAGTGTTGTGTTTAAGATAGGATTGATCATTGAAGAAACCAACACACTACATGGTCATGCTTGAAGACGTACCAACACAAGAGTCAAAGGAGCTAAGTTGAGCTCACATTATCTCTCAAGCAAGCATACACAAGATGGAAGACCAATTGAAGACCAAGGCTAAAGAGAAGTTGAGGTTTACCTAGAACTCATTGTACATCCTCTCTCTTTAGATTTATAAGTCAAGGCAAGGTTTTTTCAAAAGAGTTTTTTAAAAACACTTAAGAACTTAAAATGGTTTAGTGAATGGTTGTCTGGTGGACCAACATGTTGGGACCCTCATAAACATTCCAAAATTATCATAGGGTTTGAGTTCCAAAAGCCAAAAATCAAACAAGCAATAAAAACACAAAATCTGCTGATTTTTAGGCTTCTTAGAACTCCGAGATTTCCCTCGGAACTCCGAGAAATTTCCTCGGAACTCCGAGAAATGGTCCAGTAGAAATTTTCATCTTCTGGCCGTTCTCTTGGAACTTCGAGAATTTCTCGGAGGTCCGACAACCTCGCGACAGATCAAAAAATAGCCGTTGGGCTTTGAATTAAAAATTGTTTTTTGATTTTCTTAATCCCAAATGGTCATATTTTAGCAAGATGTTATATATACACCTTCAAGAGGATTATTTTCCTCACTTGAATATTTTGAAAAACCCCCTTAAGCATTCAAGTAAACTTGCAACCCTTTCAAGCTTAAGATTTTGTTTTTCCCCAAACTTGCCTTGCAACTTGCAAATCTATTGAGTTGGGATTTAGAGCTTTCACTTGCAACCACTATTGAAGAGCAATCAAGGGACTTCAAAGAGCATCAAGCTTTCAAGAAGAAGCTAAGCTATTTATCTTCAAATTCTTGTAAAGGTGGCTAGGGCATCCTACCTTAATACCCTAGGGAGCATCGCTTAGAATTCGGCGAAGAAGGAGAGTCGGTGTAAAGGTGTAAGGGCATCCTTATTTAATATCCCTTGGAAGTGTAATCGCATGGAGCCGGGCATCGTGGAGGTCTCCAATAGTGGAAATCCTTAAGGACGATCTTAAGAAGAGTGGAGTAGGGCTTTGCCCGAACCACTATATATCGGTGTGTTCTTTCTTATTCTTGCACTTTCATTCTTAATTTTGGTTTGGTATTTCTATTTGTGTTGATCTCATTTGAACTAATCAAAATCTAATCAAGAGAAGAAAATTCAAATTAGGTTTCATAACTAATTTTCAAAATGGCTAATTTAGTGTTAAAAACAATTCACCCCCCCTCTTGTTTATTTCAGTAAGTATTCCTAAGGGGCCCAAAAAGGTTCCTACAATAGGAGACCGCAATCCAACGGCTCCTATGACTTTAATTAAGTTAATTCAATTTATTGAGATTGGTGATTTTTAGATTGACTAATGTTCTATTTTCAAGGATTTTCGATTCCTAAATATCTAAGGGATACCAAAGATTTTATGGTTTGCCAGTTTCGGCCTCAAATCGCAACCATGGATGGGAATCGTGCTCTCAACCCTTGTATAATTTAGCACGTAAGTTATAGTATCTTATTGCCTGCATGTTTTTCAGGATTTTCGTGGACAGTGAACCTCGAAGCCAATATCATACTATAATTTGCACACTGCAATTATTCAGGATCGATCGCAATCAGTATACGATTATGGTTGCGATCTCGACTAGTAAATTATCGCGCTATGGCAAATTTTCAAGGGGGATCTATGAATCCTAAGGCTTCTGTTTCAAACAAGTTAGGGGTTGAAATCATAATGGAAAGTTAGGGTTTTCTGAAGATTTGTACTGATTTTTGTGTTAATATGCTCTTAAATTGTGATTTAATATCATTAAGACCAGATTGCTAGGATTACACAGTAACCCTAAGCAATCGAATTCCAAATTCATTAAAACATTTCCAGTAGCAAGATATGAATGAGTTTAGACTACTGAAAGAGATTAATGAATTGAGAACAAGTTTTGAATTTTCAAAATTTAGTTCAGATTGCAAACTAACAAATCCACTCATAGCATATGAATCTCAAATCAAGTAAAAATTTTACAGTACAGCTATAATCATGGTATTATACTACTGTAAAAATTTTAAAGGTTTTTATTAAGATTTGATGCCAATTAAAATTTTCACAAAATTTGGATAAAATCAATGAATTAATTAAAAGGTAGACTAAATGGTATCCTAAAATCAAGTAAAAATTCCAATAGATATATAATAGATTATATGATTTTTTGCCAAATTTAAAAATCCAAAAATTAAATCTCCTCTCTAAAATCAATTTTTAAGTAAAAGAGATCAATTTGTTTCATAGGAATTAAAACTCATTTATTAAAATAAATTGTAAAACCTTATCAAAGCTTTTCAAAATCAATTGAAAATTTTTCTCTAACATTCCAGTAACCTAAGTTACTAGTTTGTAAAGAAAATTTTCAAAAATTTAATAATTTAATATGGAAAAGAATTACGGCAAGTAAAACGGGGAGGCGATTAGAAAACAGTAAGACCATATTATTTTCAAACTTTTTTTTCAATGTAAAATTCAATTTATTATTAAGCTTTAATTTTGAAAACTTTCATCAATTTTTACAACCTTTTGATATTTATTAAAAATGGCCGAAATTTAAAATAATTAATAATCCGATTAAAAATATCAAAAAATTCGAAAAAATTTTGGGTGATCTGGAAATGCAAAAGTCGGTTCGGAAACAAAATGTCATGAATTTTGGACTTGATTTGACCCGTTTTTCATTTTATTCTTCAAGAAATAACCCTTTGTTGGGTTAACTTTGGAAAAATAGAACGGAAACCGAGGCGGTCAAACAATGGTCAAAGATCATGATTTCCAGTAGCTTTAGAATTTTTAGAACCCTAAAAAAAATTCATTTTTTGAAAACGATCCTTTTTCAAACACTTGCTTTGAAAATTCCATTTAAATCCATATTGAAAAGAAAAGATCCTTGATGTGTGATTTGTTGAAGAAGAAAAGGGAATTCAAGAATCCGTTTTGTGAAGAACCCTTGAGAGAGAGAGATGAACACACTTCAAGAGAGAGGATGTTTTTTTCTCTTTTTTTTTCTTGGGAGGAGAGAGAAAAATGACGAATTTGGATTTTTTTGGATCCCCTTTGTGTTGTGTGCTTTGATTTTTATACAAAAAAAAAGCTAGGGTTGAGAGAGAAATAGTAGTTTCCAATGTGAGAGCTCCCATCTTTGGCTTGTTTCCAATTTTCCCCTCTTGCTTTCTTTCTTTCTTGTTTCCAAATTGGATTTGATTCCAATCTTAATTTCTTATCAAACAAGACATGTTATTCTCATTTCATATTGCTTCTTTGGAAAACCCCTTTTATGCAACCATTCATCTTTTCTTTCTTTCCTTCTTTTTTTTTATTCTTTTTATTTTTCTTTTAACCAATATGATGTCACCACCATGTCATCATCTAGGTGGAGCACCCAACTCATGTGGGTCAGCCATGTGGGGCGCCCACCATGGTGGTTGACCCACATGGGTTCCATTCTTGCGGGCTTTAGCCCAATGGGCCGTTTCACACGGGTTTCGGATTTTTTCCATAAAAATTCAATAAAATATTTCTAAATTCAACATTTTATATATGGACCCAACCCATTTGACATTTATGGTGCATCCCTAACACATGATCGAACTATCTTTTTTGGGAAAAGAATTTTTCGGACCAAAATGCCCCTATTTAACAATTACACATCCAAATGTAACCAAAATACCCTTCAATTGGTTCACCCCTAAAGGGAAGAGTTAAAAATGGAAAGTCTTTGTGATCAAACTTCAAAAATAGAAACTTTTAAAGTTGGGTCCTTTTGGTGAGCAATATCAAACAGGATCATTTGGTACCCCTTTAAAATATCTAAAATGCCCTTGACACATAAAATTTCCAAGTAAAGCGAAACCCCTGAGAAACTCTAAATTTAGCAAGCTTTCCAAAATTCATGAAATGATCTAAGATTCCTTAGATACACCCTAGAGGTCAAATGAAACATATTGGAAATGACCAGATTACCCCCGAGGTACAAAATTTGGTGAAACTAGGAAAAACCCTGAGAAATTCTAAAAATAGCAGCTTTTTCAAAATTCATGTAATCACTCAAGATTTCTCAGACATAACTCGGGGGTCAAACGGGACACATCAGGAATGACCAAAATACCCTTGTACTGCAAAAATGGGCGAAAATGAAGGAAACCTTAAAAATCCAAAAAATAGCAGATTTTTTCACTTACTTGAAAACTTAATTTTACATCTTTCGGAGGCCAACGGAACCCCCTAGAGACCTTTAGGATCGCGGATCAACTTTAAAACTCATATAACGAGATGAAATCTACCCTAAAATGCATGGATGCCTAATCTAATGCGGAATACGGACTAAAGACTCGATGACACTATCAAATCTTTTGATTTTTAAAGCGAAGCAAAATAGGGGTGTCTATTGATGCCCCTTTTTGGAAGAGATGACATAGTCATAGAATACCAAAGCAGAAATGACAGAACCATTTTGCGTAGCTTTAATCAACAAAGATATTTCCTACACACAATGCAACCTAAATGCAAACAGCTCCTAAATGCAAGACCCTAGATGAAGTCCTAGAATTAGAATCAAGATCATTTATTCTTACCACCATGAGCTGGTAGTTCAGAATAATGGATAAATGGATTCAATCCAAGAGCGAAGATCACACAGCTTAGAACGAAAGATAATTATGAGGCAGCGCCATTTTCAAACGGGCAATGAGGAAATGAGAGATCATTTTCGAATGGGTACTGCTTTCAAACAGGCTCAACAGAAATGCGGCACTATAATTGTACAAGCCAAAGGGAAATGAGAGATAGATCATTTTCGAATGGACTCACAGAGAATGAAATGCCGTATTTATACAGATTCCAAGGAAATAAGACATCATATTTATATGAATCCCAAAGAGGAACAAGAGACCATTTTTAAATGGAATTAGATAGAATGAAATACTGTATTTGTACAGTTCCAAAAGGAAATGAGACATCATATTTATATGGATCCCAAAGAGGAACAAGAGACCATTTTTAAATGAACTCAGATACGATGAAATACTGTATTTTTACTGATTGCAAGAAAATGAGGCATCATATTTGTATGATGTTCAAAGAGAATTAAGAGATCATTTTTTAATGGACTCAGATAAGATGAAATACCGTATTTTTACAGATTCCAAGGAAATGAGACATCATATTTGTATGATGTTGAAAGAGATTTAAGAGATCATTTTTTATTTGACTCAGATAAAATGAAATACTGTATTTTTTCAGATTCCAAGGAAATGAGACATCATATTTGTATGATGTTCAAAGAGATTTAAGAGACCATTTTTGAAATACCGTATTATTACGGATTCCAACGAAATGAGACATCATATTTGTATGATGTTCAAAGAGAATTAAGAGACCATTTTTTAATGGACTCAGAGAAAATGAAATACTGTATTTTTACGGATTCCAAGGAAATGAGACATCATATTTGTATGATGTTCAAAGAGAATTAAGAGATCATTTTTTGAATGGATTTAGAAATAATAAAACGCCGTATTTTTATGAATTCCAAGGAAACGAGACATCATATTTGTATGATGTTCAAAGAGAATAAAGAGACCATTTTTTAATGGACTCAGAGAGAATGAAATATTGTATTTTTACGGATTCCAAGGAAATGAGACATCACATTTGTATGATGCTCAAAGAGAATAAGAGACCATTTTTTAATGGACCCAGAGAGAATGAAATACCGTATTTATACGGAGTTCAAGAAAATGAGACATCATATTTGTATGATCCTCAAAGAGAATAAGAGACCATTTTCGAATGGACTCAGAGAAAATGAAATACCGTATTTATACGGAGTTCAAGGAAATGAGACATCATATTTGTATGATGCTCAAGGAGAATAACGGACCATAGTTGTATGGATTCGGAGAGAATGAAATACCGTATTTATACGGACTCAGAGAGATTTAACTTGTTTGCAAATGAGACGAGAGATCAAATTCAGATTGCTTGGTTGATCAATTGTTGATTAATTGATGACTTTGACGATGGTGAATTTGGAGATTTTTCATGAACTTGAATTCTATGTGAAGTTGAATTTGATGAACTTTAGTTTCTTGAAATAAATGAAGGATGAAATCGGGGACAATAGAGATCGTGCCCGATGAAGTTATTGGAAACTAAGACTTTGATGAATGATGAGACAACAAACCTTAGGAATGAATAAGCATGCTTAACGAGAATGGTTTAGGAACGCTTTCAGGAAGCTTAAACAAGATTTTTTGCAAAGAGACTGTTGGTCTTTTCTTCTGGGGATTTTGATAACTGAAACCTTGATCAAAAGAATATTCAAATATCTCAAGGGGAATCTTAGCCTAGGTTTATGGTATGAAAGTTGTAATTATTTTACCCTAGTAGGGTATTCGGATACTGACTTTGCCAGATGTAGAGTGGATAGAAAAGTACAAGCGGCACTTGTCAGTTCCTTGGTAGATCCCTTGTATCTTGATTTAGTAAGAAGCTGTTAGCCCAAGGGTTCTCCATGGGTTCATTCAATCACCATGTTTTTATGATTAACAAACAAAATTGATTAGTCTTTTATGGACTAATTGTTTGCCTTGAGTGTTGTGCTAAGGAAAAGAAATTCATAGGTTAATCCATGATAACACCAACACACACAGATAGCCTATGCTTGAAGATGAACCAAACAAAAGACAAAGGAGTTAGAGCATACTTGGACAAACCAACCTTGGAGGATCAACTAAGGAGAAGCTCATCACAATCATCTCAAAGCATTGAACACACTAAAGAAGATCATGAAGGCTAAAGCCTGTGGATCAACAACTTGCAAAGGAGCTTGAACCAAATGGTGGCTCATCCTTGGAAGGTGTCAAAGAAAGAAGCTCAACTTTGAAGATCCCAAAGCAAGCCAAGCACCACATTGAAGATCAAATGAAGATTAGCTCAAGAGAAGTTCAAAAGAGTACTTAGAATGGTAGTATGTATCTCCTTTCTCTCTTGCATTTTCTCTTGATCAAGGAACATCTTAAAATCCCTTAAAAATATATTTTTTAAAGAGACTAACACACCCTTTAAGGACTTAAATGGATAAGTGAATGGCCATGGTGGTGTACCAACATGTTGGGACCCATATGGCATTCAACACAACATTGAACAAAACAAAGTTCCGAAGAAACAACCTGGACCAGCAACTAAATCCTATCAAAACTTGTTTAAAATATTTTCAAATATTTTTAAAAATATATTTAACAGATAGCTTTTTTTTCTCATATCTGTAGAGTATAAGAACGTCGAAATCCTATAAGAAACGAAGGAGATATGAATTTTACAAAATCGAAAAATCCTGATGGAAATCCAGATTCAGAATTCTGAGAATTGATCTCGGAATTCTGAGACATTTTCTCGGAACTCCGAGAAAGCCCCTGGACTGAAAAAAATAGCCGTTGGGGGTCCATCGGCTAGTTGACTGTTTGACCCAAAAATGATTGTTTTGCCCCTGAAACGGTCATATTGAGTTTGGACTTCATATATACCCATTCAAAGGGTCCAAAAAAAAAGATGAACATTCTCCAACTCAATTAAACCCTTGAAAATCATTTGGCCATTATTTTTGAGTAAAATCTCTCTCCATCTCACTTGTGCTTTGATCTTGAGGAATTCTTTTGAGACTGAATTAAGCCTTAGTTGTAATTATTTTTGAGAAATTCTTGTGAGCTTTACACTGTATCAAGCCTTCAAGAGGCTAAAGAGTGTGCTTCTATCTTCTTCTTTATTGTAAACTTGGCAACAAAGGGCGCCGTATTTAAGACCCTTGGAATTTGGACGCTCAGATTGTACTTGGCGAAAGGAACACTGTATTTAAGTACCTTGGAAGATAGTGGATTCCTCAAGGAGACAAAACTTGAGAAGAGTGGAGTAGGTCTTGGGGTTAAGACTAAACTATTATAAATCTTCGTGTTTCTTGTGTGATATTTATCTCTCTCCCACTCTCACTCTTATTTGTGCTTACACTTATACACTTAGAATTGAGTGAGTAGTTAGCATTGGGAATTAACTTGCTTCTCTAGTACCTTGCTAATTAGCTACTTTAATCTTGTTAATTAAGTTTGCTTCTACCAAGTGTTTGATAAAAGGCCTAAAAGAAACCATTCATCATATTCCGTTATCTTGTTGTGGAATTTACTTTATATTTGAAATCTTTAATCATCCACCAACTATTTTGATAAAAAGATTAAAAAAATAAATAATCAACTAGGGTTTTCAAAAGTCACCTAACAAGTGTTCGTTAAAAAGGTCGAAGAGAGAATATCCACTTAAGCTTTTGAAAACTAATTAATCTTGCAAAAGTTTTTAAAGAGGATAAATTTTTTTTAAGACACCCAATTCACCCCCCTCTTGGGTTGCCTATTAGAATTTCACTTGGTATCAAAGCTAAGGCTCTTATATAGATTTTTGAACTTTCAAATTTCTTCAAGAGAAAAGATCTATATTGATAACCTAATGGCTTCTAGAGTTCCTTGTTTTTATGGAACCGACTATGGATCTTGGTCGATCCGTATGAGGTCTTATCTGAAGAGTCTAGATGGTGAATTATTAAAAGTAATTGAAAATGGCTTTGTATTAAACTCCAAATCTAAGAGAATTAGTGAATATGATAAAAGATTATATTGCTTGAACTCAAAAGCTATGAATGCCATATGTTGTGCCTTACCTTCTCATATGTTTGATTAAATACCTAATTGTAAAAATGCCAAAGAAATATGGACCTCACTTGAAAATATTTTTAATGTACAAGTTATATGGCATTAGAAAACAACAATGAAGAAGATAATGATAAGGATGAGTCTCTTACAATTAATGAACTTCTTGATAGATGTGAAAAACTAAATGATGCTTTAAATCTTGAAGTCTCCAAGAATCAAAAACTTAAAAACTCTCTCAACTCAATTTCTAAGAAATTTGAAAACCTTGAAATGACTATCAAAATTTGCTTAAAGAAGAAAAGCAGTTAATTGAAAACAACAAAAAATTAGAAAAGAAAATAGAGGAATTAAAAACAAAAGAAGAGAAACTATGGGTAAACACATCTCATGAGCTAAATATTCTAAAAGAAGAAATTGAAGAGATAAAATTAGAAAAAGAAAGACTAGAGTTGGAAAACAAATCCCTACAAGAAATGAATGCTAAACATGTTTGTGTACCTATGCATTCTTGTAGTTGTTCATCTAGATGCTCATCTACCTATTCTTATGATTCATGTGATTATTGTGGTAGATTAGATCATCATAAATCTATGTGTAGACTTAGGTTTGTGAAAGCTTGCAAGTATGTGTAGATTAGAAAAGATGATTTTCTTCATAGAACAAACTTGCATGGACCCAAGATGGTTTGGGTTCCAAAAACCCCTACTTGATCTATTTATGACTTAGTAGATATAGGGATGTGCTTCAATATTTATATCATATGAAAATAGTTGTTTGGATACAAAAATGTCTATCTTGCATGAATGCCATGTATCTATATTTTGTGCTTAAATGTTTATCTTTTTGAAAATCCAAAGTCTATATGCTTAAAAAATGATTTGTATTAGACTTTGACACATTGCACTAAATTGTTATATCGATTGAAAAAGGTTCCCTAGATATCTCACTTGATGTCTAGTTTATGTTTGAGCTAAAATTGTCAAATCCCATGGAATGTATACTTCTAGATACATTATGCTTGATTCCCATGTATCTAGTAAATCTTGAGCTTAAATGCCGTATCCCTTGAGTTTATTTGGGTGCTAGATGTCACATTATTATTTCCTTACATCTAGCCTCATATGTGTTTTAGAGATCACAACTTTTTGAAAGAAACAACTTGTAGATACAATAGACTTATATTGTTTGATTCTTGTGTATCTATATGTACTAATCTAAATGCACACACTAATACTTAGATATATTTGCACTTACTAGCCATCCACATGACATGCCACTCTAGAACTTAATGTGAAAATCATAGTTGGTCCTTCATGATTTTCAACCCCTCTTTGCCCATGAGTTCATGATAAACTCACAAGTCATATTCCCTTTATTTGAACTCTAGTTTTGGACAAAATTGACATGTGCTATATTATTTGGTATTTAATGTATTTATGATATTACTTCTAGCAAATCTATGGATCTATATGTCATGTGTAGGAAAATCAATGACTATCCTTCATTAGACATCTTTCTTGCCCTAGGTGAGCAAATATGGTTCCAAGTCCCTATGCATCTAGTTGTTCTTCACCCACTCACAAGACTTTTCTATTATGTGCTAAAGTGCTATCACTATATATAATATGAAGTCTTTGATGAGTCATGTGTATTTGTATACCTAAAAGCTTATAATGAATATCCTCTCATGACTAGTATAGAATTAGAAACTTAGATGATATGTATTTAGTCATAGTAGTTCTTCTTTGGAATACTTATGTCCAAGGTGTTCACTAGATATTTATCTTTAGAGTCCTTTGATCTATCCTTAGATTCTTATAGAATATATTTTGTAGGGAAAATTGTAAATGGTCTAGATTCAATGTATTTAAGTAAAATTGAAAACATATTGTGAATCTAGTATCTTATTTGGGCATATTTCACCTTAGTGGTTGATATCCTATACCTTGTGATGGGAACATGTGTCTCCCACACATTTTGGTTTTCCTATGGGCTTATGCACTTTGTGCCTAATACCTTGTCTTTATATTAGTGGTTTGCGGATGTAAATACAAATGTTTGGACCATGCACCTTATATGTCATGTTTATGTCCAAACATGATAGACTATCCATGGATGTTTTGATATAAAGTATATCTTCCTCATGATTACCCATAGTGGTATACTCTCACTCATGAGCCATGGATGTCTCTCTTAGACATGGTACTTTATTGTCCATTCTTCTATGTCTAAGTCCTATAGAATTGAGCCAAATTGGTATATTTAAATAATCTATAGTTATCACCCCTGGTTGGTAGTATCTACATAATTGAGATGTCAAACCTTAACCGTAAAAGCTACTCAATTGGTGCCCATAGCCCACTTTGACTAAAGGCGGAGTCGGTACCTTCACAATAATTAAAATACTTAATCAATTGGCCTTATGCCACCATCTCAATCATGAATAGGTATATGTATTTGTATGATCTCCCTAGCTTGTTTGTATGCTATATACTTAGGGAAGAAAATTCAAAATTGTAGAAAATGATATCACACTTAGGGGGAGCATGAGCCAAAATTACAAATCTTTTGTTCTATGCTTGTTTATCATGATGAGATAGACTATGGCTAACATTTTGATCATGATAAACTGACACTTAGAGAGTAAGTGTCATTGTAGCCCAAGGGTTGAGTCTAACTTGGTATCTTTTGAAAAATATATCCAAAAATCCTTGGAGTATATGTGAGGACAATCCTTTGGATTCATATATTGCATGATTCTTTTTCAAAGGGAGTGCTTTAAAGTTAATCTTGTCCTCTATGTCCTATCATATGATTCTAAATGTGTATATCATTCCTCATATGATAAGTACACTCATTTGGAGCATGGTTGCTCCATATGGGTTGTTTTGGCATTGTCTTGTGCTTGTATGTGTATTTTGAGTTTAAGACAAGTATGCCTATAGCCTAAATTTTAAGGTCATAACCTATTAGGCTTCATACTTACCTTGGATCATCTATTTTATTTCATTTGTATCATTTTGGTATCAATATGTGGTAATTGTCATTACAAGGATAAGTTTCCATTCTAGTGGTGTACCTTGTGTATTCCCTAGAATCTCTTTCATATGATATTTCTTAGAGTTATTTATCTTATTTTCTATGATTAGACATCCTTATCATGTGTTTCTAAAGTTATTTAGTATACATAATCATGATAAGTTTCTTTGTTGGCCATGTATTCACTTTCATACCTTTGGCCTATTGTGTCATGTCATGCCTTGCCATATAGGTTTCACCTAAGGCCAATGACAATGACAAAGGGGAAGAGCTTACGAGTGTTATATTTAGGATCATATGGACCATAATGACTTGTGTGCATTGTCCATTTTAATATTTCCTACATATTTGTGCTTTAACTTGCATATCTTTAACAAAAAAAGGGTTTAATGATCAACTTTATAAATTTTGTGCTAAAACCTTAATATCATTATTGATCCTCATTAATAGAAGTATATTACACCTGCTCATCTTAATTTCTATGAAGTTGAGTGGATATCATGTGTGCTTGAAATTCCAAGGGTGGTCCCGAGTACGGCAACTTATGAGGAGTGAGAAATTAGGTTGCTAACAAGTTTTAACTCTTTTGAAAATTCAAACCCAATTTTGGAAATTAAGAGATCAACAATAAAGTTCAAGCACACAAGTTAAATCTAAAGTGCAAATGCAAAATAAAGAGCAAGAGTAAGAGAGATTGCACCCGAGATTTAAAGTGGTTCGGTCCTCCAAACGCGGGGCCTACTCCACTCCACCAACCAAACCCGTTGATGGCTTCACTATGTGATCTTCTTAACTTCGGCGAAGATCGGTGCCGATTACAAATTCCGATTACCTTTAACCTTGGTGGCAATCTTCACCACGGAGAGTGGGCTACGCTTCTCCGAACACTCGCCCAATACAAATTCTTGATATGAAAGAAAAAACAAAAAAATAATCCCTCACAAGGGTTTACAAAGTGGAAAAGATGTACAAATTTAGGCCTATAGATCCAAATCCTAATCTTAGAGGATGAGAGGCATAATCAAGTTTTGATTCACTCTTTGGATGTTCAAATGGAGTTTAAGAGTGTTAGGATTGATAATTTGAATGTTTGGAATACCCATATATATAGGAAAAACCAAATATGGTCGTTCAATGGCATTGTGGTAATTCCAGCAAAATTCCAAACGGCTCTTTTTCCGACCGTTGTAGTGTTCTCGGAGTTCCGAGAAAAAATCTCGGAGTTCCGGGAATTCAAACAGAAGATGAAAAAATGTCTACTGGACCATTTCTCGGAGTTCCGAGAATAATTCTCGGAGTTCCGAGAATTCTCAGAGTTCCGAGAAAAACTCTCGGAGTTCCGAGAAGCCTATGTTGAGCAGATTTTCGTTTCTGTTTTTAGGCTTCCAACTTAACACCAAGATGGGATTGCTATGAGGGTTCCAAGGTGTTGGAACTCCACAAATACAATCACTTATATATTTAGGGTGTGTGTTTTTAACTTAATTATGCCTTTCAAAATCCTAAACTAGGATTGGATCTTAATACAATCTAATATAACTTGATCTTCAATGGATTCTTCAAGTCTTCATTTGTCTTGGACTTCGATGTCTTTGGCCTTCATGATGTGGTTCAATGAGAGCTTCTTGGCCTCAATCCAAGCAATGTTGTCTTAGTACCAATGTGATCTACAACTTAGACAATCAAACACATTAGTGATCATTAATCACTTGTGTATTGGAATCATCAAAATAAGATGGGAATGCCAAGGTGGAAACCATTGGGCTTACAGTGCTTTTACCTTTTCACTCATCTACCCAAGATATACCTCACTGTCATGTCATGAAATGTGCTAAAAGTTAACCATATGCATGACAATTCAAAAGGGGGAGTTCTTAACTTTTATTATATCTATTCTTACTTATCATGATGAGTCTATAACAACACATGACCTCATGATAAGATTCTAATAGGAATTCAAATAATTGGGGGCTTATCATGCTAAGTCTAAAACTTGGTTAATTTCTTTCATGATAAGTAGAATATAAGCTTTAACTTGCTAATCTATTATTGTATTATGGGTAATAGGGTAGATTTATGTTGGATTTATACATATACTAAGATATACCCTAAAAATTTGTGCTAAAATTGGAATGTCTCTTTGTTTTCTCAATATAGGCTTGATTTGTCTTGTGTGTATTCATTTCATATGTTGTTTGTCTTTTATCATGCCATACGTACTTTAATTTTAATTGGTAAATTATGATAAGAAGCAAGGGAAGCATCTAGTTTGATTGAAAATCTTTGATACATTGATATTGTGCTTAATTGTGTATCCTTCCTTTTTGCTTATGCCAAAAGGGGGAGAGGTATGAAATTGATTAGATTGTCCACAATCCATATGCATGTATGCTAAAACTAGTTAAATTTATCTTATGCATATGTTGAGGGGGAGTTGTTATGATTATATTGTTTATTAATCCTCATAAGAGAATCCTCCCACCTCTCTAATCAATTTTGTTTGTCATCATAAAAAAAGGAGAAATTTTTAGCCTAAGAGTTCTCCATGGGTTCATTCAATCACCTTGTTTTGATGATTAACAAACACAAATTGATTAGTCTTTTATGGACTAATTATTTGCCTTCAGTGTTGTGTTAAGGAAAAGAAATTCACAGGTTAATCCATGATAGCACCAACACACACAGATGGCCTATGCTTGTATATGAACCAAACAAAAGAAAAAGGAGCTAAAGCATACTTGGATAAACCATACCTTGGAGGATCAACCAAGGAGAAACTCATCACAATCATCTCAAAGCAATGAACACACAAAGGAAGATCATGAAGGCTAAATCCTGTGGATCAACAACTTGCAAAGGAGATTGAACCAAATGGTGGCATCATCCTTGGAAGGTGTCAAAGAAAGAAGCTCAACTTTGAAGATCCCAAAGCAAACCAAGCACCACATTGAAGATCAAATGAAGATTGGCTCAAGAGAAGTTCAAGAGAGTACTTAGAATGGTAGTATGTATCTCCTTTCTCTCTTGCATTTTCTATTGATCAAGGAACATCTTAAAACCCCTTAAAAATATATTTTTTAAAGAGACTAACACACATTTTAAGGACTTAAATGGATAAGTGAATGCCCATGGTGGTGTACCAACATGTTAGGACCTATATGGCATTCAACACAACATTGAACAAATCAGAGTTCCCAAGAAACAACCTGGACCAGCAACTAAATCCTATCAAAACTTGTTTAAAATATTTTCAAATATTTTTAAAAATATTGTTCACAGGTAGCTTTTTTTTCTCATATCCATAGAGTATAAGAATGTCGAAATTCGATAAGAAACAAATGAGATATGAATTTTAAAAAATTGGAAAATCCTGATCGAAATCCAGATTCAGAATTCCGAGAATTGTTCTCAGAATTTCGAGACATTTTTTTGGAACTTCGAGAAAGCCTCAGGACTAAAAAAAAAATAGCCGTTGGGGGTTCCAACGGCTAGTTGACTGTTTGACCTAAAAATGACTGTTTTGCCCCTGAAACGGTCATATTGAGTTGGGACTTCATATATACCCATTCAAATGGTCCTAAAAAGAAGATGAACATTCTCCAACTCAATTAAACCCTTGAAAATCATTTGGCCATTATTTTTGAGTAAAATCACTCTCCATCTCACTTGTGCTTTGATCTTGAGGAATTCTTTTGAGATTGGATTAGGCTTTAGTTGTAATTATTTTGAGAAATTCTTGTGAGCTTTACATTGTATCAAACCTTCAGGAGGCTAAAGACTGTGCTTCTATCTTCTTCTTCATTGTAAACTTGGCAACAAATGGTGCCATATTTAAGACCCTTGGAGCTTGGACGCTCGGATTATACTTGGCGAAAGGAACACCATATTTATGTTCCTTGGAAGATAGTGGATTCCTCAAGGAGACAAAACTTGAGAAGAGTGGAGTAGGTCTTGGGGTTTAGACCGAACCACTATAAATCTTCGTGTCTCTTGTGTGGTATTTATCTCTCTCTCACCCTCACTCTTATTTGTTCTTAATTTATACACTTAGAATTGAGTGAGTAGTTAGCATTAGTAATTAACTTGCTTCTCTAGTACCTTGCTAATTAGCCCCTTTAATCTTGTTAATTAAGTTTGCATGAACTTTCTACCAAGTGTTTGATAAAAGGCCTAAAAGAAACCATTCATCTTATTCCTTTATCTTGTTGTGGAATTTACTTTATATTTGTAATCTTTAATCATCCACCAACTATTTTGATAAAAAGATTAAAAAGAAAATAATCAACTAGGGTTTTCAAAAGTCACCTAACAATTGTTTGTTAAAAACGTCTAAGAGAGAATATCCACTTAAGCTTTTGAAAACTAACTAATCTTACAAAAGTTTTTAAAGAGGATAAACTTTTTTTAAGACACCCAATTCAGCCCCCTCTTGGGTTGCCTATTAGAATTTCAGAAGCAAAATTTGGTCTCCTTATCCACTACGGAGGCCGAATATATTGCGGTAAGAGCATGTTGCGCAAAGGTCCTTTGGATGAAGAACACCCTGAAAGACTATAGTCTAAAATTTAATTGTGTTCCATTTCATTGTGACAACACAAGTGCGATCAATCTGACCAAGAACCCTATTCAATACTGAAATTCCACTTAGCAACCCAAGAGAGGGTGAATTGGATGTCTTTTCAAATTTTAAAGATTTTGAAAACTTAGATTGCACTAGTTTTAGATTGAATAGGAAATCAAAAATAGTATTTAAAGCAATAGTAAAATGCTTACCACAAGAGAAGAGGTGAAGAGACAAAGAAGCTTTGACATAAGGATTTTTATAGTGGTTCGGTCTTAGCTCAAGACCTATTCCACTCTTCTCAAGATACTCTCCTTGAGGATTCCACTATCTTCTCCAAGGGACTTATATACGGCGTTCCTTCCGCCTTGTACAAATCGAGCTTCAAGCTCAAAGGGTCTTCTACTGCGCCCTTTGTACCAAATACAAAGAAGATGAAAGATTTTAGCTTGCTTGCCTCTAGATAGGCTAATTACAAGTAAAGCTCACTGTAGACCTCGATCCCGAGGACGGTGAGCGAAGGATACGAGATCCCACGTCTGTCCTCTAAGATCTCCACAATGTGAAGGAGAGCTCTACCAAGGAACTCTCGAAATGGTGCTACTCAAAGCATGTTTGGCGATATAAATGAGATGCCTCTCGATTCACGGACTAGCCCGGAACCAAGATGTACCTATAACAAAGAAGAGTCGTCATCCAAGGAAGTAGGCCCTGGATCCCATGAAATACTCTGTTGCAACGAATAACCAGAGATACAAAAGTCCGTGCCTGATGACGAATGGGGAAGGTGTTAAGCGCCCCCAATTCGCCCAAGTGCAAGCACCTGGTCTCTTATGCCATTTTAAATTAATTTTGAAGAGTTTTGGGCTAAAATCATGTGAAATGGTAACGAGTATCCCCGAGAAAACGTCTATCTAAGCATGCATGACCCGAGGATGGGCAAAAGAAAATAAACATCCAAATCCTAACTCACCGCATCTAATCCTAACCCATCACATCTAGGAAAGCAGTAACATCCACACGCACAGCTACAACTAAGCAGATAATCAAGATAAGATGAATAAATGCTGCAACTAAGCAGGTGAGAGGACAGATAAGCATAGCAGTAAACTACCAAAGCAATAGAATAAACACACTAGCATGCGAGCCTATGTAAGAGATAATGCTAAGAAAATAATAGTCAATCTCATGCTAGGAAAGTAAGCAAGCTAACAGTAGCACATAAGAAGTCAAAGATAAACACACAATGAGCTAAAAGATACAGGGAAAGAAATGAATCGAAAAATCAACGGTACATGAGGACCGAGAATGCCAAGGAAAAGAAAAGGGAGCGTACGATAGGCTCAGGGAGCGATTCTAATGAATTAAGCTCAGCGATCCTGATCCGCTAAAGATCGGATAAGTCTCACGATCGTCATAGCCTATCGTTGGTCTCAGCGAAGACAATTCCTGTGAAGGGGCCACGCTACGTCGTCGCCCATCCCAGAACCCAATAAAACGTCGGAAAACCGATAAAACCGGAAAACCACGATCAAAATCGGAAATGAAATGAAAGGAAGGCTCCGAGTGACCTGCAATCATCATCCGTGCCCATTTTGATTTTTGTTTTGAAAGGTTTGAAAGATTTTTTTTAGATGTTTAAATGATTTTTTGAAGGGTTTAAATGATTTTTATTGAAAAGTTTGACAGAACTTGGGATGACGGTCCCAAGGTGCCTACGTACCCTGTGAAAAGGGATCAAGCCAACGTAGTTCGAAACAGCATTTCGAAATACGATTTGAGTGTTTTTTTATATTTTTTGGATTTTTGTTATTTGATTTTTATGTATTTTTATCCCTTTTGATCGAAAGGGGGTTTTGGCTCAAAAGGTTGCCGTCCGTCATCGCCTAAACCCGACGAGTGTTCCCAAAATCGATGGGGATCCCGAAATGCGAAGAGAATCCCAAGGAACGTGTGAAAAGATGAACCCGAAGAAGGAAAGAAATGAATCCCTAACCCTGTAGAAAATGATCATCTCAGAGAGGAAAGAACCTTTAAGTCCTGTAATAAAGGATGTCCTCCAATAAGGGAAAATCCCTAAGCCCATGAGAAATGATGAGATAAGCATAGAGGCATGGAGGGCAAAGGGATGGCTCAAGAAACATTCTGTCATTGCCATCCTGAGAAATGTTCTGAGAAAATCAAGGAAGGTTTTAATACTCAAATAAAATTTTGGAGCCAATAACGACATCCAATAAATAAGGTAATTCTGAAGGGGAAAAGACCTGGCAAATCAAGTTATGAAACAAATAGAATAGAGTTGCACTCCCATGGAGGAATTAACAGACCAATGTAATCATCTCTTTATTCAAAGAAACTTCCTAAAATTACTTCCCACTATTCTACTTGAAGGTCACAAAGTAATGCATTCGGCTAGGAACTGATTGATCTCTGTGTCCGAACCCTCACTTGCATTTAATCAGACACCAGCATTGATCGAGATTTATAAGTCAACACTAACCTACGGACGTAGATTGAAAGCATTATGCTTGTAACACCATAATCTTGTGAAATCAGACGACTATACTTTGGTTTGGAATCCATGTGATTGCAAAACGAACATATGATATGTGTTGAAGTTTTGAATTCTCGCGATAATGAAATTTAGCCACCATCAGACACATACTGAAACTTTTAACTATAAGATTATGAAGAAAATTTCTTACAGATATGTGTTCGCTTCAACCATCACATGATTCCCAATGAAAATTTCCTAATACTCCTCATATCATGGGTTGGATGGAATCTACTTTAAAATCAGAAAATAGAGTTTGAACAACCAACTGGGATAGTAAAAAAAAGCGAATTGAGTCCAGTTTGAGTATAAACAGCCATCTAACCCAAGAAAGTGTATTGGATGGATACCATTGAAAACATTCAGCAGTGTGAACATCACTTCCCAAAAGAAGAAACGGCAGAGGGTGTGTGAAACAATATGGGAAAGCAAAATCATGGGGGAGTCAACTTCCAATCAGCAAAACCAATTAATCTCATATTATCAAGACACCCAAATGAGGAATATAGATAATCCAATAGAAATTTTTTTTTCTTTTATGCCTACTATCGTTCCCACTAGAAATCCAAAGAACAGGTTAATGACATGGGCCTGATTCATGCAATGAACTCATTGAAATCTACAGACGAAATAAGAAGAAAAGGAAAATTACCTGTAGAATGGTTGAAATTCAACTGATGTCTACGGAATCTTCGGAATTACCAGAGATTGGATTAGCTAAGCCGGGTTCCGATGTTAGCGAAGGAAAATCGCCGCAAGAGCTTTGCCAGAAAAGGGGCCGGATCCGAGACTTCTCAAGATGATGGTGATCGTAAGGAGGCTTTAAAAAGATGAGGGTAGGGGGTTTGGTGGAGTGGGGCTTAGCTAAATGGGTTTGAGGGAGATGGTGGGCTCGGTGGAGAAGATGGGGGTTTGGAGAAGAAGATGGTCGGTGGTGGTGGAGATGGGAAAATGAAGTGGGCTTGGTGACGGCTGCAATGAAGAGGGGTAGACGGTGGTTTTAATATGGGTTTAGAAATGGGTTTAGGCTAGATTTGATCGGAGGTTGCAGATGTGGGTTATGGGTTGTGGCCATGAAGGAAGGGATAGAAATGGGGATGATGGCCGATGGAGTGGTTGGTGGTCGGCCGGAGCTGGGTGTGGGTCGGAGATGGGAGGGGTTGAAGAAGACGTAGCACCTCTCTCTCTCTTAACTCTCTGTTTTCTTTTTCTTTTTTTTCTCTGCTAATCTCTTGAAAATGAAGGTGGGTTGAAAATCCGATATAGGGGGTCCCAAGTTATAATAGAAATGGCAACTATGAGGAGGGAGAATACGGTTGTTTTAGAAAACTAGAATTTACCAATTTGAAAAACTTAAACCGATTAAGAGATCAAAAACAATATTTTAAGCATACAAGTTAAATCTAATGGTGCAATGCAAATGAAAGAGCAAAGAGATAGAAAGAGTGCACCCGAGATTTAAAGTGGTTCGGTCCTCAAACCCGAGGCCTACTCCACTCCACCAACCAAACCCGTTGATGGCTTCACTATTTGATCTTCTTAACCTTGGCGAAGATCGGTGCCAATTACAATTGCTTTAACCTTGGTGGCAATCCTCACCACGGAGAAAAAAGGGCTCCGCTTCTCCGAATACTCGCCCGAATACAAATCTTGAAAGATGAAAGAAGGATCTAAAAAATCCCTTCACAAGGGTTACAAAAGATGTACAATTGAGAGCCTATGATCCAAATCCTAGAGTTGGTGATGAGAGGCACAATTGAAGCTTGATTCACTCTTGGGTATTCAAATGAAGTTTAAGAGTGTTAGGATTGATAGTTTGTATGTTTAGAACACCCATATTTATAGGAAAAACAAAATATGACCGTTCAGTGGCATTACGGTAATTCCAGCAAAATTCCAAACGGCTCTTTTTCAGACCGTTGGAGTGTTCTCGGAGTTCCGAGAATAATTCTCGGAGTTCCGAGAATTCTCGGAGTTCCGAGAATTCTCGGAGTTCCGAGAAAAAATCTCGGAGTTCCGAGAAGCCTCACAGAAGTTGGAAAAAGTCTACTGGACCATTTCTCGGAGTTCCGAGAATTCTCGGAGTTCCGAGAAAAACTCTCGGAGTTCCGAGAAGCCTATGCAGAGCAGATTTTCAATTCTGTTTTTGGGCTTCCAGTTCTCAACCAAGATGGGATTGCTATGAGGGTTCCAAGGTGTTGGAACTCCACAAATACAATCACTTGTTTATTTAGGGTGTGTGAGATTACTTTAATTATGCCTCTAAAAACCTAATCTAGGTTTGGATCAATTACATTAAAAAATGGTCTTCAATATTAATTTCTTCATGTCTTCAAGTCTTCATGACTTCTTGCTTGATGACTTTGGCCTTCCAATTAGTGGTCCAATGTGGGCTTCTTGGCCTTCAATCCAAGCATCCTTGATCTTACTTTATCAAGATCTACAACTTAGACAAACAAACACATTAGTGATAAATGATCACTTGTGTATTGGAATCATCAAAACAAGATGGGAATGCCAAGGTAAAAACCATTGGGCTTACAATCTCCCCCTTTTTGATGATGACAAGCACAAGAGATTTACAAATCAAAGCATATACTCTTTTCACATTTTTCTTACACTAGAGACTTTACTCTAGATTCTTCTCCCCCTTTGTCATCAACAAAAAGAAGGGGTAAGAAAAACAAGGGTTTAAAATTTACAATTTTAAAGCTCCCCCTTTTTCAAAGAAAAATTCAATTTTAACTCCCCCTAGTTAAAATAATTTTACAATACAAGAGGGGTTATCAAAAAAAAACATACAAATGAAATATATTCAATTTTAAGTTCAAAAACCCCTAATCTACACAATATGAATATCATCATATGGGGGTTTTGGGAACCCAAGATTTCTTGGTCCCACATCTAGCCCTACTCTTGGATGCACATTGGAATTGGTAATGACCATTCATTCCACAAAAATGGCATCTAACAAGAGGGTTAGATACACTAGTCCTATCATGATAAGCATGTTGAGGTCTAAGACTAGTTTTACTTAGGATTATGTCAATAATTTTATTTCCATTTAGAAATCCATGTAAACATAATCTAAGTCTTTCATTTTCATTATGAAGATGGGATGTTTGAACTAAAAGCTCATTTCTTTCATCTTCATAAGAATTGGAGGAGCTTGCCATATTTTGAAATTTTAAAAGTTGGCAAGTTTTCTCATCCAAACTACCCTTAAGGGTATTAATCTCAAGTTTATGATTTTCAAGTGTAACTTGTTCTTGAGATATGGAAGAAGATAAATCACTTTTCAAAAATTCAAGTTCTTTTTCTAACTTTAAAATGGATTTTTTAAGAACTTTGTTTTTGGAAATTTGGGTATGCAAGGTTTCACATAATTCATCATAAGGTATGCTATCACTTTTACTACTAGATGAAGAATATGAGGGGTTAGAGTTTACCTCAACTTCATGGGTGAATGTCATGAAGCAAAGATCATCTTTTTTTATTTTCTTCCCCTTCACTTGAGCTTTTGCCCGATGTGCTTAACGCATCCCAACCGGCGGCAAGAGCCTTATGCTTCTTCCAATCCTTCTTACCCTTGTACTTAGAGGAAGTTGATTTTAGAAGTGGACAATCCGGTCTTTTGTGTCCTATCTTCTTGCAATTGAAGCATCTTAAGGCTCCATCAACATCACTTTCTTCTTTCTTTTTCTTATCTTTCTTATGCTTCTTTCTCCACAAGCTCTTGAATCTTCGTAAAGCTTCTTCTTCGTCACTATCCGCTTCACTTGATGGGTCTTCCTTGGAAGCCTTGAGTGCTAGGGATCTAAATTCCCTCTCCTTCTCCTTTGGCTTCTTTTCCTCTTGTCGGCTAGTAAGGAGCATCTCATGGGTGATGAGAGATCCTACAAGCTCCTCTATGGTTAGCGTCTTGAGATTTTTTGACTCTTGAATCGCGGTCACCTTTGGATCCCAATGGGGAGGAAGAGACCTAAGTAACTTACTCACAAGCTCATCGTTAGGATAAGATTTACCAAGATTAGCTAGTTCGTTAGAAATAATAGAAAAACGAGTATACATTTCCGAAATACTCTCGTTTGGACTCATTCTAAACATTTCATACTTGCTCTTTAACAAGTTTATTTTGGAATCCTTGACTTGTGATGTTCTCTCATGGGTAGTTGCAAGGGTATCCCAAATAGTCTTGGCGGAATCAAAAAGAGCAACTCTATTAAACTCCTCGGTAGCTAAGGCACAAAACAAGGAATTTATTGCTTTGTAGTTCAAATTAGCTTGCCTTTTCTCTACCACATTCCATTCTTCAAAAGGTTTGGAAGGTACATTGTATCCATTTTCAACAATGTACCAAAGTTCCACATCTATCGAAAGAAGATAGATGCGCATCCTTGTTTTCCAATGTCCATAGTTTGACCCATTGAAGAAAGGAGGTCTAGTTGTGGAATGGCCTTCCGGAAGTCCGGTTCCAATTTGGTGTGCCATTTCACAATTAGAAGTTGCCAAATAAAATCTTTCCCTAGTTAGATTTTGAAATAACTTTCACAAAAAATTTTAAAATCTTTTAAGAGCCAAGGCTCTGATACCAAGTGAAAATCCGATATAGGGGGTCCCAAGTTATAATAGAAATGGCAACTATGAGGAGGGAGAATACGGTTGTTTTAGAAAACTAGAATTTACCAATTTGAAAAACTTAAACCGATTAAGAGATCAAAAACAATATTTTAAGCATACAAGTTAAATCTAATGGTGCAATGCAAATGAAAGAGCAAAGAGATAGAAAGAGTGCACCCGAGATTTAAAGTGGTTCGGTCCTCAAACCCGAGGCCTACTCCACTCCACCAACCAAACCCGTTGATGGCTTCACTATTTGATCTTCTTAACCTTGGCGAAGATCGGTGCCAATTACAATTGCTTTAACCTTGGTGGCAATCCTCACCACGGAGAAAAAAGGGCTCCGCTTCTCCGAATACTCGCCCGAATACAAATCTTGAAAGATGAAAGAAGGAACTAAAAAATCCCTTCACAAGGGTTACAAAAGATGTACAATTGAGAGCCTATGATCCAAATCCTAGAGTTGGTGATGAGAGGCACAATTGAAGCTTGATTCACTCTTGGGTATTCAAATGAAGTTTAAGAGTGTTAGGATTGATAGTTTGTATGTTTAGAACACCCATATTTATAGGAAAAACAAAATATGACCGTTCAGTGGCATTACGTGTAGACACCCCATTTTGCTCTACCTTAATCGATAAAGAAATTAGGGTTTGTTTTCCGTCGGTTTTCCAATGTCTTTCTTTCCCGCATCCGTTTGTTACATTTCTAAATATTTTTGGTCGTTTCCGTCGTGTTTCGTATTTTCCCGCTAAATGTTGAGAAGGATTATTCAGAAAAATCTAAACCAGAGAGAATTGGGACCCGTTTGGTGGGCCCGCATTGGGTGCTTCGATTAAATTTGGATCGAGAAAGTTGGACCCATTTGGTGGGGCCGCATGATGCATTTTGATTAAATTTGGACTCGTTTGGTGGGCCCGCATTGAACATTTGTTTAAAATCGAATCAACCGAGGGCCCACATTGTGGGGCCCGCGTTGTGGGGCCTCAGTGGGGCCTCTTGTGAGGCCTCTTATGAAGAGCAATGATGGTAGCTCTCCACTAAGAAACATGATGGGCCCTCCACTAAGAGCAATAATGATGGACTCTCCACTAAGAAACATGATGGGCCCTCCACTAAGAGCAATAATGATGGACTCTCCACTAAGAAACATGATGGGCCCTCCACTAAGAGCAATAATGATGGACTCTCCACTAAGAAACATGATGGGCCCTCCACTAAGAGCAATAATGATGGACTCTCCACTAAGAAACATGATGGGCCCTCCACTAAGAACAATAATGATGGATTCTCCACTAAGAGGGACAACATGATGAGCTCTCCACCAACATATCTCTCTCTCTCTCTTTCTCTCCCTATATATATCTCCCTTCCCATCCATATGAAGGGAGGAGAAAAAAAAATAGATTCATCCTTCATTATCTCTTCCAATCACTCCTCCAATCCCTCTCTCTAAGATATTCTTCTTCCATTATCTCTTTAAATCACTCCCCAATCCTTCCCTCTAAGAGAAAGCGAAAGACGGCGGAGTAGATCGGCGGCGGCGATTTTTCTTGACTCTTGGATTGGGCGGAGATCTTCATCACAGGTAGGTACATTGTTTTTTGAATTTTTTCCAATTTTTCCGAATTTTTCCGCAAATTGTATTTTAAAAATAGAAAACTCTTCAAAAAAAACATCTTTTGACAAAGAAAAATAAATTATATACTAAACAGACTCCAAAATTAATGAAATTTCGTGGACAAATACTATGATACTCACACATTCTACCATGAATTTTTGAGAATTGTTGGATTCGGTTTGGTATATTATTTTATATTTTCTTTGAAAATTACCGGATTTTGTGAGAATTTTTACTGACACCAGATCATCATTAAAATTCTTGAAAGTTTTACAGTTGTCTTATATTCCATATTTCTTGTTACTGTAAAAGTTTCAAGTGTTTTGGATCTGTTTTCATATGGGCTGTAGTGTTAATTCAGAATCTGGTCTGAAAATTGTAAAATCCGGAATTGGTTGTAAATAGTCATTAAAATCTATGAACTTCTCACTGCATGTTTTTTTTTATTCATATCTTATTTCTGTAGAAATTTCATAGAATTTAAATTTCTATTTCTTGTAGTTTCTGTGTTAATGTTGTAATCTGGTCATTTAATTGTTTAATCAAGATTAAATGTGAATTTAATGTAAAAATCTGCAAAACTCATCCAGTAAGCTACATACATTCCCATCTTGCTGCTGTAGAAATTTCAACTCATTTCGAATTCGTTTGCAATAATTTCACTTGTAAAATCACTCATATGCTTAAAATTGATAAAATCCATTGAAAATTCGAAATCAATTAAAAATTATTGTGAAAATTTCCAAAGAACCTTAAATTCTGTCACATGTTCATTCCTTAATCCATTGAAACAGAAATTTTAGGGTCTTTAGATTTTCCTGGAAAAATGGCCAGTGCATCCCTAATCGTATCCTAATTGCAACCGATCTTTGACAATTTTAATATTTAAGCTATAGCATGTTGTTGGCTCCGAGGTTACTGTCCACGGAAATCCTGAGATTTGCCAGGCAATAAGATGCTATAACCTAAGTATTAAATTGCACAAGGAAAGAGAGCACGATTCCCTTCCTTGGATGCCATTCTTAGCCGAAATTGGCGAACCCTAGAACCGTTGGTATTCCTTAAATGTCCAGAAACTGAAAATCCTCAAAATCTGAAATTCGTTAACTTCAAGAATTTGAATCGATTTGTCTCAAGTCTTCCGGAACCATTCGATTATGGTTTCCAATCTAAGAACCATTAGAGCCCAATTTAGGAACACTGGTGTCGTGCCGTGTCCTAGGTTTTAGGGAGTCCTAGAGTTAGGAGTCCAGCCTCATCACGGACGCTTGCTATGAATAGCAACCGTACCATAGGTCTAGTTACACTAGTCACCCGATCTTTCCCTAGGACAAGCCTAGTAAACTAGGATGTAGGCAAAACCTGCATTAGTCTAAGGGACAACTTGCATTCAGATAAGAATCATATAGCATCTTAGATGAAATCCTAAGATAATAAAATCCTCAACTTGAATTAAATAATTCCTCTTAAAACTGTTGAAACAGTCAAATCCGTCTAAGTCGGTGTCCTAGTTGAGTTAGGCATATGTAGCTTAGCTTAGGTGCACCGAACTACGTCGACTCTGATCCCAGTGAGGCTTGGGTACGTAGGCAGCTTGGATGTCTGACGGCATACCACCCGCGAGTCGGCACCACAACAAATTGTGGTGTTTTGTATATTAATTTTCTTGTAAATACTTAATCAAATCAGTTAGGGTTTTCCATGAAATTAGAATTCTAGGAGAACTTTCACTTAGAATGAATCCAGACAAATTAATAAATCAAGATACACATCTAGGATTCACATTGAAATTAGATTCTAGGATGCATGTCACTTAGTTCGCACATTAACATAGAGTTGAATGAGCCATTTAAAATAAATTTAAAAGAGTTAGCTTTTGGAATCGAAGACCGATTATCGGGCAGGAATGGTGCATGTGGTGGATAACTCCCCATACCTTCCATTCTCGTAACCAGGTAGCGAGTCTAGATTTCTGGTTAATTACGGGTCCTAGATCCCACATCTAGGTGGCGACTCTGTCAGTCTCTTTCGTGTGGAATTCGGATTGCCTTAGTGATCCCAAGTTTACAGGAAAGACAAATTCAAATCAATAATTAAAATGCACACGCCAATCGCGTGGGTACGAGAGACCAAAGGAGAGCGCGCGGCGGCTCGCGCCCCACGCCCCTCTCGCGGGATCATGTCCCACAGTCTGGCGACTCTGCTGGGGACCACCTAACTTCATTAAAATTTCAAAAGATAATTCATTTGAATTTAATTTAACTGGCTCATAAAAACTCTATACTTGTTAGATTAGTTTGTCTCGTTTTATTTTCTCATCATATTTTACTCGAACTTAATTTAACAAAACCTGAAGGCATCATAGATTGCGCGAACTTATTGCACACACTTACATCACTTGCATCTAAACCTTTGCATTTCACATGCACACACGTCCTATTTTAGGAACCCGGAGTGTTATCTAGCATGGTTGACTGGGATTTCATCACCTGGTGCCTCTGTGCTAGAGAAGCATTCCACCCTTAGCCTAGTACCTTTATGGTGCGTAAACGGATCTCTTGTTCACGTACTGATACGCCGGACACTGGTACAGTATATCGAACATGGATTCGCGCTAAGGGGACTCTTGGCCTTACCCCTAGATTAACCCACACATGCATGCAGTATACGAACACATGTGCACCACATGTGTGAGCCTAGTTTAGGATATCTTACCCATTTGTGTCTAGATTAGGCCGTAGTCCATCTTCCAATGGCTACGATCGGTCCTAGGTACACAAACAAAGTCATGAGTCGAGATCCTCTCTCCACTCCGCTAGATTAGGATTAGGGTTGATGCCTTCAGGTAACACTGTTAAAATGTGCGAAGACTAAAAACTTTTCCTTTGGGGTTAGGATATAAATCCCATCATTTCCAAAGATCTCATAGGATTAGTTATTCTTGATCTACCCGTTGAAAGTAATCCTATGCAATCTCACATTTTGATCATGTGTCTATCATTCGTCTCTTGTGGGATTCGATTGTGTCTTCATTGGCGGAAATTGTGTCTCAATCATTTGATCGTGCAATCTTGATGATCCAATCTTGCCTGTACCCTTGATCTCTTCCTCCTCTAGGGGCTACCTTTTTCAAGAATATTTCTGCTAAATCCTTCAGAGTTTACTCTCATAATCCTTGAACTAAGGGCATTCCCCTCATCATTTGGATTCATTCTATTGTCCCAATTACTTGCTTAAATGTGTAATATTTTTCAGTCATTGAGAAGAAACACTCCATGAATGCCAAGCTCATATACCTCGTGTTCATTATTTCCATGACAGGGCACTAAACACCATAGCTAACCCTACTATTCCTTGGGTTCGGATCTCTTCTCGATTGCAGAGGAAATCTGTCTCCCCGCCACCTTCTCTGAGGACCCCAGCATCTCCTTCTTTCCCATCCTCATCCTCCCCAATGGCAGAAAACCAGAACAGTAGTCTTCCACCCGCTGCTATTACCGATACTCTCACCTTGATTCTCCGGCAGCTTCAAGAACTCAAAGAAGAGAACCAAGTTATCAAGGCCCAGCTTTCTGAAAAGTTGGGGCCATCGTTGTCCAAAGATAAAGGGTCCATGCACCATACAGTTACTTCAGCCGCACCTGCCCAGCCAGTGTTCATTCCTATCCCTGACAAAACTGAAGAAGATTTTGAAAAAGAGCAGTACAGCGAAGATCGCAGCAGGCCTTCTCAGTCCATGGTTGATAAAGTAGTTATGGAGAAATTAGAAAGTCTTACCAGGAAGGTTCAGGACATTCAGTTTCAGGACCAGGGTGGTTTCAATCCAAGTGACCTCACACTGTTCCCAGAAATCCGTCTCCCAGCCAATTTTCAAATGCCGGACTTTGATAAATATGATGGTGTGGGTTGTCCAATCACACATTTGCAAATGTTCACCATCATGTGTCAACCTCAAGGCTTATCTTCTGAGCAAATGGCTCAATTGTTCCCGGTTTCCCTAACCAAGGTTGCCAGGAGGTGGTTCATGGTCTTGGACAAGACTCGTTACAGGACATGGAAGGATATCGGCGAGCAGTTCATCAGGCAATTCAAATATGATGACGGGACAGAAATCACCAGAAAGGATTTGGAAAGGACAAAGCAAGACTTGAGGGAATCCTTTCTGACCTTTGTGAAAAGATGGAGGAGAATAGCAGCTCAGATGATGGAGCGCCCTTCTGAGGAAGAGCAGGTCCAAATAATCATGAAAAATATTTCCCCCCAGCTCCAGTATCACATGTCGTTGCAGTATTATCCGGACTTCAAACACTTTATCGTGGCAGGCACCCAAATAGAGGAGGCTATGGCTCAAGGTGTGTTCAACCAAAGTAACCCGAATACCAAAGAATTCAAGAAGCCTCCATCAGCTGAAATTAATAACCTTTCCCGCTCCAAGCCTCAGCCTTCAAAACCTCAGAACCCCATGGTGATGGATTATACCCAACCTGCTGTCGCACCTCGGCCACAGGCCCAGACAGAATTTACCCCTCTCCCTCTTCCACCATCTGTGATACTCAAGGAGTGTCTAGCCTCAGGTCGCATAATCCTGCCCGACATTAGGGCTCTTCCTAATCCTTTATCAGCAAATTGGCGAACAGATCAACACTGCGAATACCATAGAAATTCTGGCCATCTCACTGATAATTGCATTGCCCTAAAATTCAGAATCCAGAGGTTGCTCGACAATAAAAGCCTTGTGTTTGAGCCAAGTCCCGTTGCTACCAATAACCCATTACCGAATCATGCAGTACTGCCGCCAGCCGTTCGCAATGCTTAAATAACTGAAGGTTCAAAGGGGCACAGGTCCGGTTGCAATGAAAAGAATCAGAAGTTGAAAGTACCATTTATGAGCCAGCTTTCGCCGAGCCTCCGAAGCTAGACAGTTGCGGCAGTTAAAGTTTTAGTCGTTTATTATTTTATTTTGAGTCAGCCATCATGGTCAGTACAATTGTTGAGTCCGGTTCTACAGTTCAAGGTTAATGCCTAGTCCAGGCAAGTTATCTTTTGCTTTTCTTTTAGAGTTGTGAATCATGAACATGTTCAGGATAGGTTGTGAGATGTAGTATCTTTTTCTTTAAATAAAATTTCAAGTTCCAAGAGTTCACTTGTGTCTATTTCTTAAGTGTGCTTCTGATCTTAAAATAAGACTCCCTCATCAAATGAGGACAAAATTGACGAAACTCCACTTGAGTCACAACGATTACTTGAACAAGAGGAGGAGCGCCAATCTCAGCCTTTCAAAGATGAAATTAAAGTGGTAAACACTGGCACTGAAACCTTGATCCAGTAAATGCCGATTGAAAATACATTACCCTCTGAAGAGTGTGAAGAATTGGTAAACCCATTTTGAGGATAAAAAGATGGTCTGGTAAGCGTTACCATTAATGCCAAGAGAAAGACCCAGATAGAAGGTTCAAGAAAGAATGAAGTGAATATCATATGCTATGCAAGGGGCATGGAGTGGAAACAACTTTCATATTTCCAATCAATGACCTTGGTTCTCAAATTCATAACATGAAGCCATCAAATTCGAGATAAGAAGTTCAAGAGCAAGCATTGAAAAGTGATCATCAGATATCAAGAGTTACAAATCCATAGATGGAGGATGTCGAAGACACGTATTAGAATCTTGAAAGAAGAAGATTTATTATCTCTTACCTGGAAATGCCGTCAAACTCCGTAAAAAAAGAAAAAGAAAATAAAAAAATAAATAATCAGTACCAGAGGGACTCTAGTAAACTAGATCGACTCCCAATCTGAACATCGGAAGGCCTCCTTTGGCCGAATAAATCCCAAAATCAGAACCCAACGTCAAAAGAATACTGGTTTGCAAACCCTTCGAGCCTAAATGAAATTTTCTTGAAAACCCATCAAACTAGGGGCATTCGCCCCGAACTACGCGAGACCTGATCCCTACACTGGGGTACGTAGGCAGCTCGGTTAAACTGAGTTCGGTCAATTCAAAAAAGAAAAGCAATTCAATCAATCCAAAAAAAAAAAAAAATTTCAATCCTTTCAGAAAAAAAAAAAGGGGACAAGTTCCTAAAGAAGAGAAGTCAATTATTCCAGAAAGAAGAAAAAAAAAGAAAAATCAATAAATTTTCGAACAATTTATCTTCAAACTAGGGGCATTCGCCCTGAACTATACACGACCTGATTCCTACCTTGGGATATGTAGGCAACCTATTCACAGGTTCGGTCGAAATCTTTGTTGAACCTTAAGCCATTCTTTGAAAAGCCCTATCCTACCTATAAAGTCCTTCCGGTGTTCAGAACTAATGATCTAGGTCCCGAAACAAAAAAAAAATGATGATGAATAAAAAAAAATGGAGTTTGAAGATCTGCTAGACTGAAAACCTGAAAGGGCGGTTTAGGCAAAATTTAAGATCATTCCCCTGTTAAGTTGAAAACCCGAAAGGGCGGCTTAGGCAAAAGCTAAGGGGATAGCCTGCTGAATCGAAAACCTAGAAAGACGGTTCAGGCAAAAGTTAAGGCTACCACGGTCCGCCAAGTTAAAAACCCTGAAGAGGTGACTTGGTCACGGTAAGAGAATCATTATAAGAAGGCTACAGCCAGTATCAAGACTGAAGATCAACTGAAGTTCAAGCAAATTTATAAGAAGGTTACAGCCGGTATCAGGACTGAAGATCAATTGAAGTTCAAACAAATTCAAGTGACATCCTCAAAACTGGGGGCATTGGAGCTAAGCAATCCTAGGAGTTGTAATTAAATCATTGAGGCATTACTGTTTTAAGGAAAAAGTCCAGTGTTTACCAATTGAAAAAAATATTCCTTGAAAGGATAGACTTACCAAATAAAACGTTAACTAAGTCAGAAGCATTACTGTGTCTGTCAGTGTAGTTAATCAATCGTTGTTATTCTATGTTCACTCCTTTAGAGCTCCTCAATCCTTTGAGTAGTGCCTTTTATCTAAGTTTTCTATTTAAAAAGAGTCAATCGTCATCCATATGTCCAAATGATGCAACTGTCTCGGTGAAGGAGGCCCGGCCTCGTCAGCTCCCTGCGATTGTACCTGAAAAAGTTCGAGAATCTAGTCAAACAGCTATATTTCAAAGATGATCAACCCAGAAGAATTCAGAAGTAGAAACATCAGAAAGCCCAGCTTCCGTAAAAAGATCATACCCCAGGAAGGCATCTTAAGCTTGGAAGAGCCTCAGATGCAATGATGGTCGAGCCAATTTCTCAGAAAGATGAACCGTTAAAATTCAGAATTTCCTTCCAGTTAGTTAAATACTTTCCTGGTCAAGAAATGTTTATCTAAACACCTATCAAGAGGCAAGTCCCACTTTTCCATGATTATATCCAAGAGAGCCGTTGTTCTAGATTACCAATTTCAAGTGTCTTGTTCAAGGTTTCAGTCATCCAAATCCCCAAAGACAAGACCAGCAGTCTCTTTGAGAAAAATCTTGTTGAAGTTTCATAAAAGTGTTTCTAATCCATTCTTGTTAGTAATGGTTCTTCGGTTTGCCGTTTCATCATTCGTCAAAGTCCTAGTTTCCGATATCTTTGTCAGGCACGATCTATAACATCCTCGATTTCATTAAGTTCAAAAAAATCAAAAATTTATCAAATCCAATCCTATGTCAAATTCAAGTTCATGAAAAATCTCTAAATTCTTCGTTATTGAATTCATCAATCAAAGCTATCTTGTTTCTTTGAGCCTGTTTGTGAACGGTGCCTCTTTTCTCGAGTCCATTTGTAAATAGTCTCGTCTTCTCCTTGAACCCGTTTGTGAACGGTGTCTCATTTTTCTGAGTCCATTTACGGTCTCATGTCCTCCTTGAGCCCGTTTGTGGACGGTGCCTTATTTCTGAAAAATCAAAAATTCATCAAATCCAATCCTATGTCAAATTCAAGTTCATGAAAAAACTCTAAATTCTTCGTTGTTGAATTCATCAATCAAAGCTATCTTGTTTCTTTGAGCCTGTTTGTGAACGGTGCCTCTTTTCTCGAGTCCATTTGTAAATGGTCTCGTCTTCTCCTTGAACCCGTTTGTGAACGGTGTCTCATTTTTCTGAGTCCATTTACGGTCTCATGTCCTCTTTGAGCCCGTTTGTGGACGGTGCCTTATTTCTGAAAAATCAAAAATTCATCAAATCCAATCCTATGTCAAATTCAAGTTCATGAAAAAACTCTAAATTCTTCGTTGTTGAGTTCATCAATCAAAGCTATCTTGTTTCTTTGAGCCCGTTTGTGAACGGTGCCTCATTTCTCGAGTCCATTTGTAAATGGTCCCGTCTTCTCCTTAAGCCCGTTTGTGAACGGTACTTCATTTTCTGAGTCTATTTGTGAATGGTCTCATGTCCTCCTTGAGCCCGTTTGTGGACGCTGCCTTATTTCTGAAAAATCAAAAATTCATCAAATCCAATCCTACGTCAAATTCAAGTTTATGAAAAATCTCTAAATTCTTCGTGGTTGAAGCTATCTTGTTTCTTTGAGCCCATTTGTGAACGGTGCCTCATTTCTCGAGTCCATTTATGAATGGTCTCATGTTCTCCTAGAGCCCGTTTGTGAACGGTGCCTCGTTTCTCGAGTCCATTTGTAAATGGTCTCGTCTTCTCCTTGAACCCGTTTGTGAACGGTGTCTCATTTTTCTGAGTCCATTTACGGTCTCATGTTCTCCTTGAGCCCGTTTGTGGACGGTGCCTTATTTCTGAAAAATCAAAAATTCATCAAATCCAATCCTATGTCAAATTCAAGTTCATGAAAAAACTCTAAATTCTTCGTTTTGAGTTCATCAATCAAAGCTATCTTGTTTCTTTGAGCCCGTTTGTGAACGGTGCCTCATTTCTCGAGTCCATTTGTAAATGGTCCCGTCTTCTCCTTAAGCCCGTTTGTGAACGGTACTTCATTTTCTGAGTCTATTTGTGAATGGTCTCATGTCCTCCTTGAGCCCGTTTGTGGACGCTGCCTTACTTCTGAAAAATCAAAAATTCATCAAATCCAATCCTACGTCAAATTCAAGTTTATGAAAAATCTCTAAATTCTTCGTGGTTGAAGCTATCTTGTTTCTTTGAGCCCATTTGTGAACGGTGCCTCATTTCTCGAGTCCATTTATGAATGGTCTCATGTTCTCCTAGAGCCCGTTTGTGAACGGTGCCTCGTTTCTCGAGTCCATTTGTGAATGGTCTCGTCTTCTCCTTAAGCCCGTTTGTGAACGGTACCTCATTTTCTGAGTCTATTTGTGAATGGTCTCATGTTTTCCTTGAGCCCGTTTGTGAACGGTGCCTCGTTTCTCGAATCCATTTGTGAATGGTCTCGTCTTCTCCTTGAGCCCGTTGGTGAACGGTACCTCATTTTCTGAGCCCATTTGTGAATGGTCTTTTTATTCTCCTTGAGCCCGTTTGTGAACGGTACCTCATTTTCTGAGTCTATTTGTGAATGGTCTCATGTTTTCCTTGAGCCCGTTTGTGAACGGTGCCTCGTTTCTCGAATCCATTTGTGAATGGTCTCGTCTTCTCCTTGAGCCCGTTGGTGAACGGTACCTCATTTTCTGAGCCCATTTGTGAATGGTCTTTTTATTCTCCTTGAGCCCGTTTGTGAACGGTACCTCATTTTCTGAGTCTATTTGTGAATGGTCTCATGTTTTCCTTGAGCCCGTTTGTGAACGGTGCCTCGTTTCTCGAATCCATTTGTGAATGGTCTCGTCTTCTCCTTGAGCCCGTTGGTGAACGGTACCTCATTTTCTGAGCCCATTTGTGAATGGTCTTTTATTCTCCTTGAGCCCGTTTGTGAATGGTACCTCATTTTCTGAGTCCATTTGTGAATGGTCTCATGTTCTCCTTGAGCCCGTTTGTGAACGGTGCCTCGTTTCTCGAGTCCATTTGTGAATGGTCATGTGTTCTCTTTAAGCCCGTTTGTAAACGGTACCTCATTTTCGAGTCCATTTGTGAATGGTCTCGTCTTCTCCTTGAGCCCGTTTGTGAACGGTACCTCATTTTCTGAATCCATTTGTGAATGGTCTCTTATCCTCCTTGAGCCCGCTTGTGAAAGATGTCTCATTTTCTTTTTCTTTAAAAAAAAAAAAAAAAAAAAAAAAAAAAAAAAAAACCGCTTGAGAACGATCTTTGTTCTTTCTGTTCGGAATCCATTCGAAAGTGGTATCTCATTCTCTCGTTGCCCGTTTGTGAACGGCACCGCATCAGGATTTCTTATTATGTTCTAATTCTAGGATTTCATTTAGGGCCTTACATTAGGTAGTAAATGTTTGCGTCTAAGTTCCGTTTGTGTAGAGTCTTTTGTCGATTAAAGCTACGCAAAATGGCTCTGTCATTTTGACTTTGGTATTCGATGACTACGTCATCTCTACCAAAGAGGGGCATCTGTAGACACCCCATTTTGCTCTACCTTAATCGATAAAGAAATTAGGGTTTGTTTTCCGTCGGTTTTCCAATGTCTTTCTTTCCCGCATCCGTTTGTTACATTTCTAAATATTTTTGGTCGTTTCCGTCGTGTTTCGTATTTTCCCGCTAAATGTTGAGAAGGATTATTCAGAAAAATCTAAACCAGAGAGAATTGGGACCCGTTTGGTGGGCCCGCATTGGGTGCTTCGATTAAATTTGGATCGAGAAAGTTGGACCCATTTGGTGGGGCCGCATGATGCATTTTGATTAAATTTGGACTCGTTTGGTGGGCCCGCATTGAACATTTGTTTAAAATCGAATCAACCGAGGGCCCACATTGTGGGGCCCGCGTTGTGGGGCCTCAGTGGGGCCTCTTGTGAGGCCTCTTATGAAGAGCAATGATGGTAGCTCTCCACTAAGAAACATGATGGGCCCTCCACTAAGAGCAATAATGATGGACTCTCCACTAAGAAACATGATGGGCCCTCCACTAAGAGCAATAATGATGGACTCTCCACTAAGAAACATGATGGGCCCTCCACTAAGAGCAATAATGATGGACTCTCCACTAAGAAACATGATGGGCCCTCCACTAAGAGCAATAATGATGGACTCTCCACTAAGAAACATGATGGGCCCTCCACTAAGAACAATAATGATGGATTCTCCACTAAGAGGGACAACATGATGAGCTCTCCACCAACATATCTCTCTCTCTCTCTTTCTCTCCCTATATATATCTCCCTTCCCATCCATATGAAGGGAGGAGAAAAAAAAATAGATTCATCCTTCATTATCTCTTCCAATCACTCCTCCAATCCCTCTCTCTAAGATATTCTTCTTCCATTATCTCTTTAAATCACTCCCCAATCCTTCCCTCTAAGAGAAAGCGAAAGACGGCGGAGTAGATCGGCGGCGGCGATTTTTCTTGACTCTTGGATTGGGCGGAGATCTTCATCACAGGTAGGTACATTGTTTTTTGAATTTTTTCCAATTTTTCCGAATTTTTCCGCAAATTGTATTTTAAAAATAGAAAACTCTTCAAAAAAAACATCTTTTGACAAAGAAAAATAAATTATATACTAAACAGACTCCAAAATTAATGAAATTTCGTGGACAAATACTATGATACTCACACATTCTACCATGAATTTTTGAGAATTGTTGGATTCGGTTTGGTATATTATTTTATATTTTCTTTGAAAATTACCGGATTTTGTGAGAATTTTTACTGACACCAGATCATCATTAAAATTCTTGAAAGTTTTACAGTTGTCTTATATTCCATATTTCTTGTTACTGTAAAAGTTTCAAGTGTTTTGGATCTGTTTTCATATGGGCTGTAGTGTTAATTCAAAATCTGGTCTGAAAATTGTAAAATCCGGAATTGGTTGTAAATAGTCATTAAAATCTATGAACTTCTCACTGCATGTTTTTTTTTATTCATATCTTATTTCTGTAGAAATTTCATAGAATTTAAATTTCTATTTCTTGTAGTTTCTGTGTTAATGTTGTAATCTGGTCATTTAATTGTTTAATCAAGATTAAATGTGAATTTAATGTAAAAATCTGCAAAACTCATCCAGTAAGCTACATACATTCCCATCTTGCTGCTGTAGAAATTTCAACTCATTTCGAATTCGTTTGCAATAATTTCACTTGTAAAATCACTCATATGCTTAAAATTGATAAAATCCATTGAAAATTCGAAATCAATTAAAAATTATTGTGAAAATTTCCAAAGAACCTTAAATTCTGTCACATGTTCATTCCTTAATCCATTGAAACAGAAATTTTAGGGTCTTTAGATTTTCCTGGAAAAATGGCCAGTGCATCCCTAATCGTATCCTAATTGCAACCGATCTTTGACAATTTTAATATTTAAGCTATAGCATGTTGTTGGCTCCGAGGTTACTGTCCACGGAAATCCTGAGATTTGCCAGGCAATAAGATGCTATAACCTAAGTATTAAATTGCACAAGGAAAGAGAGCACGATTCCCTTCCTTGGATGCCATTCTTAGCCGAAATTGGCGAACCCTAGAACCGTTGGTATTCCTTAAATGTCCAGAAACTGAAAATCCTCAAAATCTGAAATTCGTTAACTTCAAGAATTTGAATCGATTTGTCTCAAGTCTTCCGGAACCATTCGATTATGGTTTCCAATCTAAGAACCATTAGAGCCCAATTTAGGAACACTGGTGTCGTGCCGTGTCCTAGGTTTTAGGGAGTCCTAGAGTTAGGAGTCCAGCCTCATCACGGACGCTTGCTATGAATAGCAACCGTACCATAGGTCTAGTTACACTAGTCACCCGATCTTTCCCTAGGACAAGCCTAGTAAACTAGGATGTAGGCAAAACCTGCATTAGTCTAAGGGACAACTTGCATTCAGATAAGAATCATATAGCATCTTAGATGAAATCCTAAGATAATAAAATCCTCAACTTGAATTAAATAATTCCTCTTAAAACTGTTGAAACAGTCAAATCCGTCTAAGTCGGTGTCCTAGTTGAGTTAGGCATATGTAGCTTAGCTTAGGTGCACCGAACTACGTCGACTCTGATCCCAGTGAGGCTTGGGTACGTAGGCAGCTTGGATGTCTGACGGCATACCACCCGCGAGTCGGCACCACAACAAATTGTGGTGTTTTGTATATTAATTTTCTTGTAAATACTTAATCAAATCAGTTAGGGTTTTCCATGAAATTAGAATTCTAGGAGAACTTTCACTTAGAATGAATCCAGACAAATTAATAAATCAAGATACACATCTAGGATTCACATTGAAATTAGATTCTAGGATGCATGTCACTTAGTTCGCACATTAACATAGAGTTGAATGAGCCATTTAAAATAAATTTAAAAGAGTTAGCTTTTGGAATCGAAGACCGATTATCGGGCAGGAATGGTGCATGTGGTGGATAACTCCCCATACCTTCCATTCTCGTAACCAGGTAGCGAGTCTAGATTTCTGGTTAATTACGGGTCCTAGATCCCACATCTAGGTGGCGACTCTGTCAGTCTCTTTCGTGTGGAATTCGGATTGCCTTAGTGATCCCAAGTTTACAGGAAAGACAAATTCAAATCAATAATTAAAATGCACACGCCAATCGCGTGGGTACGAGAGACCAAAGGAGAGCGCGCGGCGGCTCGCGCCCCACGCCCCTCTCGCGGGATCATGTCCCACATTACGGTAATTCCAGCAAAATTCCAAACGGCTCTTTTTCAGACCGTTGGAGTGTTCTCGGAGTTCCGAGAAAAAATCTCGGAGTTCCGAGAAGCCTCACAGAAGTTGGAAAAAGTCTACTGGACCATTTCTCGGAGTTCCGAGAAAAACTCTCGGAGTTCCGAGAAGCCTATGCAGAGCAGATTTTCAATTCTGTTTTTGGGCTTCCAGTTCTCAACCAAGATGGGATTGCTATGAGGGTTCCAAGGTGTTGGAACTCCACAAATACAATCACTTGTTTATTTAGGGTGTGTGAGATTACTTTAATTATGCCTCTAAAAACCTAATCTAGGTTTGGATCAATTACATTAAAAAATGGTCTTCAATATTAATTTCTTCATGTCTTCAAGTCTTCATGACTTCTTGCTTGATGACTTTGGCCTTCCAATTAGTGGTCCAATGTGGGCTTCTTGGCCTTCAATCCAAGCATCCTTGATCTTACTTTATCAAGATCTACAACTTAGACAAACAAACACATTAGTGATAAATGATCACTTGTGTATTGGAATCATCAAAACAAGATGGGAATGCCAAGGTAAAAACCATTGGGCTTACATGGGTTTAAGAGGTTGGGGATGGTGATGGTGGAGATGGCTTGGCCGGATTCTTGTCGGATTCCGGCTAGGAGGGCCGGAGGAGATGATGGTTGTTGGGGATGAATCTGTGATAGCAAATGAAAAAAAAAAACGAAATGGGTTTGGATAATGGTGGTGGTGGAGTTATGTTGGCCAGTTGAATAGAGGTAAGGGTAGGGTCGGATTTTGGGTTAAAATAGTGGTGTGGATGAGATGGGTTTTTTGAGATGAAGGGAGAAGTGGCTGCAAATGGAAGAAAACCCAAGTGGGTTTGATGGGTAAAAGAAAGAGATGGAAATGGGTTTGGTGGGTGTGAGGTTGAAGATGGTGATGGTAATGAAGATGATGTGCAGAGGCTGGCCGGAGTGGGCTCTAGGCCAGAGAAGACGAAGGATTGGGGTTTGGGTTTTATAGGTCTGGGTGGCCGGAATCCATGGTGGTGGTGGGGATTGGATCAGAAGGAGGTTGTGTGTGGGAACGGAAGTCGGAGAAGATGATCCGAAAGTGGCCGGAGGTGATAGCCAAACCCCTCTCCCTCTCTCTCTTTCCCTTGCAACTGCTCCCCAAATGAGGCTCTCTCCTTCTTCTCTTCTCTCTTGCTGATGAAGATACCTCCCCTCAAAACCCTAATCGAGTGGCTTATTTAAAGGAAAATGATAATTTCACACCCCCCATTCCCTCTTTGGACAGCAACCCTCCTGATGAATTTATGACTACTCCTTTGCACAAGGGGGGGCGGCTGGGCAAAACAGACCCAAAGGGAAATGATATATTTGACCCACCTTATCCTTGCTCTGGACAGCCCCTACTAGTGAATTACTCACTCTCTTTCATCCTAAATGGGGTGGTTTGGGTAAAAAAAATGGGCACATTTTTCTCTTCTCTCTCCATAATCCCTTTGATTTGATCCAAGGGCCACTAAAGATTGCTTTCAACAAAAGCCAAACAAGAATTACAAAATCACCCTCGTAAAGATAGCAAATTCACCCTTTTAGCCTTGAACAAGGAAAATGATATCCACACACCAAATTTTGATAATTGTACTAGCTCGACCCATCTTAATCTCTATTACTTGTCCGATTCACTTGAAAATTTGCGAGCATACTCTTGGGAATATTAACCATCTTTTGGGAATTTTGTACCTATGGGTAAGTACAACGGACTGGTAAAATTTGGGTTCTCTCTCCTTGCTTGGGGCCCACTTCCTCGGGAATTTTGGGATTAAGCTTCCAAACTTTTATTCAAAATTCGAATCTGGGCTTTATTCGGCTTCGGGCATTCAATCGATTTCAGGAATTTATTCGATTTTGGAACATTGGGGTCCGGTCAAAATGGGGTGTCTACACTCACTCACTCTCACAAGAAAAGGATCAACAAATGAAAATCCAAAAGTCTCTCAAGAATAAATTAAGGTAAAGGCACAAGAGAGAGATGGAGGATGAAAATCTTGAGGAGAAGGAGAATCAATGCCTTTTAGTGCTCTTAGAATGTTTTTTGAACTCCTTGGTTAGTTCCCCAAAAGTCCCAAGGTTTATATTTATAGAGGGGAGAAAATACACCTTTTTTAAGCTCCCCAACGATCTTCTTGGACTCCGGGCTCGGAGCTCTGAGTGGGCCGAAATCCCTTTAAATTTAAACCTGGAACCATTCTCGGAGCTCTGAGAAGCCTATGTACATCAGTTTTTCCTTATATTTTTTGCTGACTTTGTTTGGGCTTTTGGAACTTTAATTTATCAAGTTAGATGGAATGTCCTGAGGGTCCAACAATGTTGGGACACCACTATGAACATTCACAAACCCATTAAGTTCTACTTAGTTTGATTTTAACTCTCCTTCGTGCCATAGACCTAGATTATATATGAAGGACCATTTACATTTTAATTCTACTTGGTCTTCAATCTTGTTGGCACCTTGTAGAGGCTTTGACATGTCTTCACTTAACTCCATTGATGCTTGAGCCAAGCTTGAACTTTTGAGTTGATTGCCATTCTTGTTAGGCTAGAGTTCAACCTTGTCTTTGAATACCTTTGAGATGGTGATGCCTTCTTCATGCCTTTGATATTACTTTAAGCTTGAATGATTTGCCATTTGTCATGCACTCTTGAGGATGCTACGTTATGAACACCATAATTTTGCCAATGGGAGTACTTGTTGAACCCTTGGCCTAACAAATACTCTAGGAAAAAGCATATAGAGATAAGGTATCATTTTCTTAGAGAACATTCACAAAAGGGTGACATATCAATTGAGTATATTCATACCGATGCTCAACTTGTTGACATATTCACCAAACCTCTAAGTGAAGAGAGATTATGTGATCTTAGAAGTGGTTTGAATATCTGGTCACTTCAACAGGTAAAAGAATTTTAAACTAGCATGCATATACATATATTGTATATACTTTAATAGTTGTGTGTATGGAGTGCATGGTCATGATGTCAAGTTAATTTTAAAATCTACTCAATTTGTACTCTTAGTCCTCTTACGTTGTAAGTTGGAGAGTGTACACTCATTTTTCTAATTAAAATATTTAGTCAGTTGGCTTATTGCCTCATCACGACCATGAACATGCCTATTTGCTTGATTAGTACTATAATTACATAGGCATGCATTCTATAAATCAGGGGGAGAAAAAGGTTTTACATTTTAAAAAAAAGGGAAAATTTTCATTTGTTTTATCTTTCATCATTCTTTTGTATGTGACGAAAGGAGGAGAAGAAGGACAAAAAGATAAGAAGGATAAATTGATTATGTATGCATGTATGCTCACTTGTTTCATTCATTGTTCTCCATGCATATGATTTCCTTAGTCACCATAATAGCCACCATATTAGCTCTACCTATGCTTATCTTGTGCTCATTGTCATATGCTCTAAATGTTTGCATAAATATCTTAAAACCCATATTTATGATAAGCATATATTGAGGGGGAGGCACAACTTGCATAAATGTGTTATTAAGGGAGAGCCTCCAACCCCAAAATCAATTTAAGTTTGTCATCATCACAAAGGGGGAGAATGTAAGCCCAGTGGTACATCCTTCTCTTGTTTTGATGATCAACAAACCCAAATTGATGGTAGTTTACTAATGGCTTCTCTAGTGTTGTGATTTAGACAGGTTTCATTCATGTCAACACTTGAAGCTAGGAGAACAAGGACTAGTCTTGGAGAAAGTCAAGTCTTGGTGGTTATCCGTTAAGCCGTATGGTATATTGAAGAATCAAGGAAGCCACAAGTGCAAAAATGTATTTGAAGACTATCTCAAGACAAAGGAAGACTCATGCGAGCATCCAAGAAGATTGAAGATTAAGAAGACTCAAGGTTCATATGTTTAGAATGCATAGGAGTCCTCTTGGCATTTAATGTTTGCATGTTTTGATATTTTCAAATCATATTTAAAACTATTTTTCTTAGTGTATTAATGTATTTGAAAAAACATGTTTAAAGCACAAAGACCAAGGCTCTAAGTCCCTCTCACAAATATTTTAAAACAAGGTTTTAAAGCAGGGCCGGTCGATCGGGCTAGGTTGGGCGACCGCTGGATGCTACCTGGAATTCCAGGGCATCTCAAAATTTATCGGGCGCGGGATTATTTCTCAATTTTGACAAATCATCGAAGTTGGTCTCTGCGGACGACCGCGACCCCCTCGGTCGAGCGCCATATTGCTTTCGAGCCAAAATATTTTTTTGAACAAGTAGCCCTCGGCGGGCGACCCCGGTAACCCCGGTCGACCGCGGCGATAAAAATTCTAAAAATAAAAATAGGAGCCCGATAAGGGCGGGCGACCTCGGTCGGCCATGCCGGTTCGGCGAAAGAGTCGTTTGAGCTTGTCAGTGGTAGGTGCAACTACCCCACCTACTCAGTTTTATTACGGTTTTGCCATTGAGGGTTTCTAAATCAAGTATGGGTATTTAAACATGAAAACAAACCTCATTTCATACCTTTTGAGCATTTTTATCAAACCCTAGAGCTTTACTCTTTGAAATCAAAAGGATTCTTCTTCAAATCTCTTAAGCATTCAAACTTGCATTCATTTCTTGCGAAGTGGTTCTCCCTAAGCTTTTAGTTTCAATCATTCGGAGGTTTGTGAGCTTTGAGAGTTGTATACGCCTACAAGAGGCTTGAGTGTTTTTCATTTTTCTTAATCCTTCTTCATTGGTTGTTGAGATTGTAAAAGAGGAGTTTCTTGCTTCAAGGCCGGAGTGTAACGAATAAGAACGTCCTAGGAGGTGGATTTGTAATACAAGGATGTGTCCCCTTGTTGAGGTGGTGAATGTTGTATACATTTTGTGAGGCGGTGTCAAGGAGTCTCATCATAGTGGAGAAAATTCCAAGGAAAGGCGAAGTACTTGGGTAGTGGAGTAGGCCAAGTTGTGACCGAACCACTATAAATCATTGTGTGGTCTCCTTACTCTTTCTCCTCTCTTTCTTGTGGTGTTGGTAATCTTTTTCCCTTTTTATTTTGAATATATGTTGAACAAGGGTTAGAACTAACTAGGCGAAACTCACTTGCCCTAGCTTTTCAAACATAAATTTTTTAAGAACACCCATTCACCCCCCTCTTGTGTGTTGACCTTTAGGATTTCATTTACAATAGATAGAAACAACTAGATATGTTTGGAAAGAAATTTTTATCCAATTTGTAGAAAAGAAATTAACCTATATTTTAATTTTAGAATTTGAGAAACTAAAAATAGCACTTTCTACTTACGGGTTTGGTTTCTTTTGGAATCTTATTTATAAAAGGTTTGATTAGAAAAGGAGATTAGAAACTTGGCTTTTATATGGTAAAGTGAAAAAGGAAAGAAATGTTGAAAAGAAAAAAGAAAGTACTTTTTGATCTAGTCTTGACTTGTAGCATTTTTTACTCGAGCAAGTAAGTCCGAGGGGTGTTCTACACCTAATTCCTTAAAGCTATCTAGTTTGAGAGTAATTGACCAAAAGCTAATTACAAGGGTCATTTAGAAGGCTTAATAGGTCAAGACATTGCACGGATCAAAATAAGGTTGAAACTCATACTGCATCAATTTCTATAGATATATGCAAAGTAATTCCGACACTGCTTAGTAGGATGTCTGGTGCAAGCCCTGCATGTCTTTCACACTAACAGCAGTAGAGGAATAATTGAGTTCAATTCTTAGAAATAATGGGAAAGTGGAAAGAATGGTGGAACCATATAAGTGTCCAATTTTCAATCAAATTTCTGATTCAAATTCTTTTGTAATTAAGATAATACTAGAATCTTATTTATGAGGACAAAAGTGTGAAAAAATATAAAAGGAGAATTCCTTAATTAAGATATACGTCGAATTTTACAACTTAGAATGGGATAACAAAGATCAAGTATGGGGGTATTCTAGAAGTTTCTATCTTGGGTAAACTATAAAGCAAAGGGAAGTATTTTATTTGGCTTTATTCTATGATAAGGATTTGCAATTTAAGTTTTTGGTTTTTGGAAGTTAATTTTTAAAATTTTTTGTGTATATTCACTGCAAACACTCACGAGACACAACTCGCCCACTAGGGTAACCTATGGATTTAAAGGCTTGTTGCACGTGCTAAGTGCAATCATGATTCCTACGAAAGTAAGTTAGGATTTTATTTTTGTCAAGTTCTTTATTTTTTGTTTATTTTCTTTTTTGTTTGCTTGAAGACAAGCAAAGCTTAAGTATGAAGGAATTTGATGAGCACATTTATGTGTGAATTGAAGGTAGGAAAAGCATGTATATTTTGTTATTTAGAGCAGTACTACTAAGATATTTGCTTTGGTTTTGGTGTTTTAGGTTGTTTTCTAGATTTCCATGGAAAATATAGGATGGAGTTTCAAGGAAAAAAGCAAAGCTTGGAAAAACATGGATAAAAAATAAGAGTGTAATTCGACAATGGTATAAGCCCAAGGGTCTACTCTCCTATCTTGTTTTGATGATTCTAAACATAATTGATTATAGTTTTGAATACTAATCAATTTTCCTTGAAGTGTTGTGTTTAAGATAGGATTGATCATTAAAGAAACCAACACACTACATGGTCATGCTTGAAGATGTACCACACAAGAGTCAAAGGAGCTAAGTGGAGCTCACATCATCTCTCAAGCAAGCATACACAAGATGGAAGATCAATTGAAGACCAAGACTAAAGAGAAGTTGAAGGTTACATAGGTATCATTGTACATCCTCTCTCTTCAGATTTATAAGTCAAGGCAAGGTTTTCAAAAGAGTTTTCGAAAACACTTAAGAACTAAAATGGTTTAGTGAATGGTTATGTGGTGGACCAACATGTTGGGACCCTCATAAACATTCCAAAGTTATCATAGGAATTGAGTTCCAAAAGCCCAAAAATCAAACAAGCAATAAAAATAAAGAGTCTGCTAATTTTTAGGCTTCTCGGAACTTCGAGATTTTTCTCGGAACTCCGAGAAATGGTCCAGTAGCTTCTGGCCATTTTCTCGGAACTCCGAGAAATGGTCCAGTAGAATTTTTTCTTCTTCTGGCCGTTCTCTCGGAACTCCGAGAATTTGTCTCGGAACTCCGAGAATTTCTCAGAGCTCCGAGAATGGTTCTCGGAACTTCGAGAACCTCGCGACAACTTAGAAAAGAGCCGTTGGGATTTGAATAAAAATTTGGTTTTTGATATTACCACCCCCAAACGGTCATATTTTGAGGAGAAGCTATATATACTCAATCAAGAGGATTATTTTCCTCTCTTGAACATTTGAAAAACTTCCTTAAGCCTCCAAACACACTTGCAACCCATTTGAGCTTAAGAATTTATTTTTCCCAAACTTGCCTTACAACTTGCAAATCTTTTGAGTTTGGATTTAGAGCTTTCACTTGCAACCACTATTCAAGAGCAATCAAGGGACTACAAAGTGCATCAAGCTTTCAAGAAAAGCCAAGCTATTCAACTTCTATTTCTTGTAAAGGTGGCTAGGGCATCCTACCTTAATACCCTAGGGAGCATCGCTTAGAACTTGGCGAAGAAGGAGAGTCAGTGTAAAGGTGTAAGGGCATCCTTATTTAATATCCCTTGGAAGTGTAATCGCCTCGGAGCCGGGCATCGTGGAGGTCTCACAATAGTGGAAAACTTTAAGGACGATCTTAAGAAGAGTGGAGTAGGGCTTTGCCCGAACCACTATATATCGGTGTGTTCTTTCTTGTTCTTGCACTTTCATTTCTTTTTGGTTTGGCATTTCATTTTGTTTAAACTTATTTGCACGAACCAAAAAATCTAATCAAGAGATAATAAATCAAATTAAGTTCAATTTTTAAATTTTCAAAAGGCATAATTTAGTGTTAAAATCAATTCACCCCCCCTCTTGCATATTTCAATTGGTATCAAAGCCTCGTCTCTAATTTTTTTTAACCCCTAACCGATCTAGAGTAAAGATTCTAAAAATGGCAAACTACCCTCAACCCCATGAAGGTTACTCAAACACTAGGCCACCCTACTTTGATGGAACAAATTATGGATTTTGGAAAACCAAAAAGAAAATCTTTTTAACCCAAGATTACCAAATGTGGAGAGCCATTAATAATGAATATATATTACCCACTAAAAATCTAAATGATGGGACCGAAGCCGAACAACAAGCCTCAAACTACAATGCCAAAGCCATGAATTCCTTAATTTGTGCTTTATCACCCGGAGAATTCAATAGAGTGTCAAATTTGAATTCGGCTAAAGAAATTTGGGACACCTTAGAAGTCACCCATGAGGGAACCAACCAAGTTAAAGAATCTAAAATGAATCATCTTTTTAGGCAATATGAACTCTTTCAAATGACACCCGATGAAACTATTGCCGACATGTACACTAGATTCGCTAACCTTGTAAATGGACTAGGGAGACTTGGAAAGCAATTTTCAAATAGAGATTTAGTGACCAAAATCCTTAGATCCCCACGCGAGTCTCGGGATCATCCACGTGAAGGAGAGCTCCACCAAGGAACTCTCGAAAGAGTGCCCCTCACAGCATGAGCGGCGATGTGAAGTGAGATACCTCTCGATTCGGGGACCAGCCCAGATTCGAGACGCACCTCGAACAAAGAAAGAGTCGCCATCCAAGGAAGTGGGCCCTGGATCCCATGCTGTGCTCTGTCGCAACAGATAACCAGAGATATAAAAGGTCCATGCCTGATGACGAATGGGGAAGGGATTAGGCGCCCCCGATTCGCCCAAGTGCGAGCACCTGGTCTCTTATGCCATTTATTATTAACTTTGAAGAGTTTTGGGCAAAAATCATGTGAAATGGGAACCATCATCCCTGAGATAACGTCTATCTAAGCATGCATGACCCGGGGATGGGCAAAGAAAGTGAACATCCAAATCCTAACTCATCGCATCTAATCCTAACTCATCACATCTAAGAAAGCAATAAACAATCGCATGCATAGCTACAGCTAAACAGATAATGACAGATATAATGAGATAAGGAAAGCAAATATCTAAGTTTAGACAGATAATCAAACTAAGACGAATGGATAAACGCTATAGCTAAGCAATCAAAACAGTAAGGTAAACACACTAGCATGCGAGCCTATGCAAGAGATAAGACTAAGAAAATGGCAATCGATCGCACGCTAGAAGAACAAACAAACTAGAATGCATAAGAAATCAAAGATAAGCGCACAGCAAGCTAAAAGGTGTAAGAAAAGAAAGAAATCGGAAAATCAACGGCACGTGAGAACCAAAATGCCAGGGGAAAGAAGATGGAACACACGATAGGCTCAGAGGGCGATTCAAAAGGAATCAAGCCCAGCGATCCTAATCTGCTGAAGATCGGACAAGTCTCGCGATCGTCATAACCTATCGTTGGGCTCAGCGAGGGCAATCCCTGTAAAGGGGCCACGCTACGTCATCGCCCGTCCCAAAACCCGATAAAACATCAGAAAACCGATAGAAACCGAAAATCACGATGAAAACCGAAAATGGAATGAAAAGAGGGCTCCGAGTGACCGGGCAATCACCATCCTTGCCCATTTTTGCTTTTGTTTTGAAATGTTTGAAAATATTTATTAAAAATGCTTGACTGAACTTGGGTGGACGAAAAGATGAGAAATATTTGTAAAATAGTGATTTAAAAAATGGTGAAAGGGTGCAAAAATGGTGTGTGAAAAATAGTGTAAAAAGAAAGGGTGACTGGACTCAGGATGCCAGCAGCACGCCTGAGCTGCCTACGTACCCCTCAGCTAGGGATCAAGCCATCCGTAGTTCGGACCAGAATTCCTAACTACACTCCTAATGACTCAAGAATTTTGGGATTTTTTATTTTTCAGATGTTTTTGATGTTTTTTAACTCAACAGGACAGAATCCTATCATCATAAGCGTAGGATAGACTCATGATATCCCGCAAAGGTTGGACAACATCCTATGCTTTGCGAGGGGAATGAACAGAATAACAACTCTGCAAGGGTTGGACAGCATCCTATACCTTGCAGGAGCGGACAAAATCACATGACTTGATGAGGGGATGGACAGAATCCTAACCCCAATGATGATAGGACAGACTTCTGAAAGACTGAAGGACTGACTCTTATGCTGAAGACTGACTCTGAAAGATGGAAGGACGGAATCCTAAATTTATGAAGGGATAGGACAGAATCCTAAACTCTACAGGGGTAGGACAGACACCTAAACCCTAGGATGGTAAGACTGACTCCTAAACTCTCTAGGACTGACTCTAAAGAGGAAGAAATCCCTTAACCTGCGAAGACTCTAAGGCAGGAAGGGAAGGGGTTGGCTCAAGAAGCGTTCTGTCATAGCCGGCGCCCGAAAAAGACAAATTCCCTGAGGCAAAGAGTTCTAAAACCCTTGAAAAAGACTGATTCATGCTGCCACTGTACAAGGAATTTTCTCTTTTGCAATAAAACAAAAAAATAACAATTCAATTGAGACCTTTGCTAATGTGCGATCTGCACCATGAACAGAACCTGTTTGGGCTTAATCAAAATATTCAACTGAATCGCGAAGACTACTAAAATGCTGAAATTCATTAGATAGGAAACATGAAGATAAAGGTTGATCATCAGGAATGCAGAGAAAAGGAATGCCCTGAGATGAGCCATTTGATAGATTTTCAACTAAAAATAAAGAAACTCACCATCTGAAGATGACTACTATAAGCTCAAGCTTATGAATCAAGGTGCATTGGATCATAAAGCACTGAGAATAGATGTGACAAAAAGAAAACCTGAGAACTGAATTTCGACAAATAAGCCAAAAGAATTTCCAGAGATCATACTTAAACTTCAAAACGTAACCAGACAACTAATCCCTACTTCGAATTCAGACCAAAATGCCTAAGAGGATGAGAAACTACCTGAGTTGGGCTAGTTACTCTTTAATTTTCCATTGCCGGTGCCGCACAAAGTTGCCGATCTGGAAACGATCCCCGCGCCGCGAGGACGCAATGCATGTACAGAACCTCTCTTGGGTTGAATGCAATACCAGCGATGACGATGATGAAAGATCCGAGATCAGAGGAGAGGAAATGGTCGGATTCCGGCAAAATTGCCGGAATCGATGAAGGTAATCTCGGCAGCTGCTGGATTGGATCGGATATGGGGTGTCAACGAAATGGGGGAGACGGGGCCTCGGCGGATGAAACAGGGTTGATCGGAGAGCGCCCGGAAAGTGGAGCTCGAGCTCCCCTTCTGATTTTTTTCTACATATAAAAAAACAAATGAGAGAATCCCTCATCTGCTCACAAAAATTGGGCTCCTCCTCTCCCTCTCCCTCTCTCTCTCTCTCTCTCTCTTTGCTTTTTAATAAAAAGGGAATCCCAAATCTGAGATGAAACGGAGATGGAGATGAAGAAGGTAGAAAACGGTGGTGGGGTTTTTCGAAGATGGGTTTTGGGTTTGATGGTGGAGAAGGTGGCTAGCAATGGTGGTGTGGGTGGTCGGAGATGGTAATCGGAAAAATGGGTTTGGGGTCTTGTGGTAGGGACGGTGGAGATGAAGATGGAGTAAGGTCTGATGAAATGGGTTTGCAGGGATGATGGTTGAGGTGGCGGCTGGCAATGGGTTTGATGTTTGGGGAAATTGCCAAGGATGGGTGGCTGTGGAAGAAGCTTGGCCGGAGGAGTGGGGTTGAGCTTGCCGGATTCCGGCAAGCTTATCGGAGAAAATGGAGATAGGTGGTTGGGGCGAAAATCTGCAGAGGAGGTGGTGGTGGCTGGTGGAGAAACAAATGGAGGAGGTGGTCGGTGAAGGTGGAATAAAATGGGTTTTAATAGAGGGTTCTGTAGGAAGGAAAATGGAGGTGGGGATTGTGGGTGAAAGGGGAAGATGGTGGTGGAGTTTAAAAACGAGTCCGAGGAAATGGCAGAGGGTGGCCGGTGGTGGTGTTTTTTTCTTTTTTGCCGGATTCCGGTGGTTTGGCCGGAGAAAATGGTGGGTGAAGAAACGGGTTTTTATGAGGTTTTGATAGAGGGTTTAAAACGATGGTGATGTGGATGGGGGAGCTCGCCAACGGCAAGAGAGATGGCCGGGGGAGGTTGGGCAAATGGTGGGGAAATGATGTTGGAGGAGGGTGGATTGGTTTTTCGAAAAGGGGTTGAGGATGGTGGCTGGTGGTGGTGCGGTAGAGATGGGTTTTGGGTTTCGGGTTTGAGGTTGATGATGGTGGCTGCAATGGTGGAGGTCACGGCCGATGGAGGTGGTGGCTCGGTGGAGTGGGTTGGAGGTGGAAGAAGGTGGGTTGTGGTGGAGGTTTTGCTGGAGGAGTGGTGGTCGGAGGAGGGAGATGAGAGGGGTGGTGGAGGTTCGGATTCCGATGGGAATAGCAGAAATCGTGCTGCCGGATTCCGGCCGGTGGATGGTTGGAGGTAGAAGGGAGGTGGCTGAAGAGGAGGCTCAAGCTCTCTCCCTCTCTATTTTTTTTTGCAGCTAACAAGGGTCAAACGAAATTTTTTTTTCTCTCCCCTCTCTTTGTCATATATAGGTAGGGTTTAGGGATGATATTGGCACACCCATACCAAAACCCACGCTTGATGAGTGCACGGATTTGGCTCGTCTTGTCTGCCATTTCTCACTCGATTTCCGTGAGATTTTGCTGGCGCATTCCTTGGGGTTATGACAATCTTTTGGGAGAATTGCACCTATAAATGTACACAATAAGCTGGTAAAATTCGGGTTTTCTCCTCGCTTGGGGTCCGCTTCCTCAGGAATTTATTTAACTTCAAAGCTTCGACTCAACTTTGGGACTTTTGGAGCCTGTCAAAATGGGGTGTCTACAGATGCCCCTCTTTGGCAGAGTGCTTGTCGCACGAAAGCCAAAGCCGAACAGACAACACATTTTGACTGGCCCAAGGCTTTAAACAAAAGGGATGCAAGGGGATAACAAGGTTGACTAACGAGACAGATTCTCATCGGATCAACCAAGAAAGAAATGATAAGATGAATTGACGAGACGGCTTCTCGTAAAGAAAACTGAGATGGACACTCAAGGGATAGTTAGACAGACTCTCACAAATTGCAGAATGGGATGATTAGACAGCCTCTAATTAAGCCACTCAGGGATTTGGAGATTATAAAGCGGAATGATTAGACAGTTATCATGATCAAACCTAAATTAGGATCTGAGAAGACAACATCTTGACAGATCAACAAAAATGGAATGATTAGACAGCATCATGATCAAACCTAAATTAGGATCTGAGAAGACAGCATCTTGACAGATCAACAAAGCGGAATGATTAGACAGCATCATGATCAAACCTAAATTAGGATCTGAGAAGACGACATCTTGACAGATCAACAAAGCGGAATGATTAGACAGCATCATGATCAAACCTAAATTAGGATCTGAGAAGACAGCATCTTGACAGATCAACAAAATGGAATGATTAGACAGCATCATGATCACTCCTAAATTAGGATCTGAGAAGACAGCATCTTGACAGATCAACAAAGCGGAATGATTAGACAGCATCATGATCAAACCTGAATTAGGATCTGAGAAGACAGCATCTTGACAGATCAACAGAGCGGAATGATTAGACAGCATCATGATCAAACCTAAATTAGGATCTGAGAAGACAGCATCTTGACAGATGAACAAAGCGGAATGATTAGACAGCATCATGATCATTCCTAAATTGGGATCTGAGAAGACAGCATCTTGTCAGATGAACAAAGCAGAATGATTAGACAGCATCATGATCAAACCTAAATTGAGATCTGAGAAGACAACATCTTGACAGATGAACAAACCGGAATGATTAGACAGCATCATGATCAAACCCAAATTGGGATCTGAGAAGACAGCATCTTGACAGATGAACAAAGCGGAATGATTAGACAGTTATCATGATCACACCGAAATTGGGATCTGAGAAGACAGCATCTTGACAGATGAACAGAGCGGAATGATTAGACAGCATCATGATCAAACCTGAATTGGGATCTGAGAAGACAGCATCTTGACAGATGAACACAGCGGAATGATTAGACAGCATCATGATCAAACCTGAATTGGGATCTGAGAAGACAGCATCTTGACAGATGAACAGAGCGGAATGATTAGACAGCATCATGATCAAACCTAAATTGGGATCTGAGAAGACAGCATCTTGACAGATGAACAAAGCGGAATGATTAGACAATCATCATGATCAAACCACTCTAGGAATCAAGAACACGAAACTCAAGGAGGAACAATTTTGATTCAAGAAATCGAGATTTCGATCGATTCCATTACAGGATTGATTGTCTCTTGCCGAGAACTTTAGGAGTGCGCGATCTCTGTTGAGAACCAGACACAGGTAACTTGCTGAGGTTTTGAGTATTGACCATTTTTCTGAGAGAACTGAATTCTGCTGGAGATTGAAGGCTGCGCGAGCAAATTCTAGACTCCGCTAGGGAAACTGATTTTCTTGGAGACTTGACTCTTCTGAAGAGTGGACTCAGCTGAGGAGTTTAGAGGTTTGGCTTGAGATGTGCTTGTACCCCTCTTATCTTTACTTGCTGGAGACATTGTTATTGATTGCCTTTGTGTGCTTGACATCTTTTATGACGCAAGTCATAAAAGATGCCCCTAGTATATTGTGTTTCCATGACAAGGGCTTTAAGGAGGCAGGACAATGATGGTTGAAGAAAGATGCATCGTTTCATGAAGGCTTGAGGTTGCACAGTATTGTTTTTGTATGGAGAGAGTAGGACAATCACCATGATGGCTGAGTCTGAGAGTCCTTTCTTTCGCATTGCTCACTTTTGGAGGCTTAAGGTCTTTGGCGGGTTTGAACAAGATGTCTCTCGCCCCTTCTGATACCTAAACCAGGATTTACTCTGAATTTTCTTCGCATTTTGGAGGACACATTCCCATTCTTCCAGCACCCGACAGTTTGGACTTTGCAAGGAAAGAGAACACAAATATTAAGGAGGAACAGATTTTCAAGGACTCAATCAAAGAAGATTCTCATTGTTCGACGGACTCGACTCACTTTTGACTCATTCTCGGATCTGATGTGTCATTTTTTAAGGGTATGGCTTAGCCACTTTTAGAGTATTTCGAAAACCATGTCAAGAGGCACTACTCTCCTCTTTCGGTGTTTATGTCATGGTTATTATCCCTTTCGAATTGCTCGGTTTCAATGCCCCTGGTTTAGAGGAATGTTAAAGTAAGCTTGCTGGCACTACTTGGACTCCGAGATTTTACCCTGGTTGAAGACTGTTTCTCCATCTCGATGATTCGCTTTTTCGTTGGAAGTCATTGCCATTGACCAGATTGCCTTTTCAGGTTTTCAATCTGACGGACCGCTTGCCCTAACTTTTGCCTGGTTCGCCCTTTCGGGTTTTCAATCCAGCGGGCTTGATACCCTAACTTTTGCCTAAGCCGACTTTTCAGTTGTCAACTTAGCGGGTGAATGACACTAAATTTTGCCTAGACCGCCCTCTCGGGTTTTCAGCCTAGCAGGTCTTCAGACTCCATCGTTTTTTTTTTCTTGACTTTGAACCTCTGCTTGTTCACCAGAAGGACTTTCTAGGCGGGCTTGGGTTCAAATGGATTGGGATATTTCTCTTGGATTTCAAAGTTGCAATCGAACCTGGATTGGCCAGGTTGCCTAGGTACTCCAAAAATGGAGGATCAGGTCCGCGTAGTTTGCTGGGGTTTGGAACACAATGATTTGGCTTTAAGCTCAAAGGTTGAAAGGGAATAATTTGACTTTTACTCCAAAGGTTGACCGAACCTGAATTGATCAGGTTGCCTACGTACCCTGTAGAAAGGGATCAGGTCAGACGTAGTTCGGACTGAACTGCCCCTGGTTTGAGGGTGTTTGAAAAGAATGTTTGATTTTGTTGAGGCTCGAAGGTGTTTGCAAAAGGATTTTTTTTTAAAAAAAAAACTTGGGATTTTTGGCGTTTAAAGCGCAGGCGTCCAAGGATGGCCTTCTGGTGTTTTGGCATACAAGCTTCTTGAGTGACTACGGTTCAATGGCTTTGAACTTTTTTCTCTTTCTCTTTTTTTTTTGAGGAGTCTGGCGGCATTTCCTGGCAAGACTTCATCTGCACTGTGCAAGCTAGACTGATTGAATTCCCACTTTTTCTTTGGGATCTCGCACTGATATTCGGGATTCTACGACTCTGGGTCTTCTCTGAATGCTGAAGATTTTGAAATCTTTCAATCTATTTATCAGCTCCGCTTTTTGCGATCCTGACGTTCTTGAGGAGTTGACGTGGGATATGTTCCCTGCTCCTTTCTTCTCTGGATTCTATCTTCTTTTTTTTTTTTCACTTGAAATGCGGGAATGCCCTTACTCTTTGATTACTTTGACTTGAAATTCCATCGGAATGTAGAGCCCAAGTATTTTTTTTTTTGGGGTTCATGTTCTATGCTCATGACTTTGTTGTCCGAAAGTCTTCTCTAAATTTTTCATTAACTTCACTCGATGTCTGGTATTCTTCGTTTGAAATTTTTGCTCTTTTGACCTGATGTCTGAAGCTGAGGGTGACTTACGTTGAACAGTGCCAAGGCACGCTTCCGGTTTATCCTCATAGGACCAAGCAACACTTCTTTGAACCCTCTAAATAGGTTTATCGATTCTTTGCGCTCTTCGGGAGATAAAATTTTGCCAATTCTTGTTTCCCGAGTTTCGGATTTCGATACCACTATCCACAGTATCGATTTCATCTGCAAGTGGCTTTGCTCGACGCTCTTCCTCTCGTCTGATTATCTTTCAAATCTCGAGGAGAATTTCATCGGCATCCTCGTCCGAGGAGGGTGTCTTAATTTGTTTATTAACATTAGATCCAAGAGTGAACATGTACAAGAATATTGACGACACTGGAAACAGATGTTCATTGCATTGAATGTTTGAAGTACATACAATGATTTTTGACACGCCACGCTAGGCTCTTCATCAAATTCAACAAAAGATTGGACATTGGCTCACAATGAGAGAGACCAATAAACACAACATACTTAGAATTGATATTGACATGGTTAGACTTACCAACTTTGACAGGAGGGTTGGTATACACACTTCAAAATAAATTTCGAAGATGAGACACTTCATCGGAGGCAACGGATTGGCGCTGAAAGTTCAAGGGCAACGTGCCTTCCTTAATGATGAGAATGATTGGAGAGATTCGACCCTGGTGTTAGAATCTCAGAAGGGACAGTCCTATAATGTCCTATCAAATTAGCTCAAACTGCTCCATTGGCATTGGTGGGATTTTCTCAGGCGTGGTGATATTTCCTTAATTTCAAGCTCTGGCATCTTTCATTTTCCCTTTGCAATCAATCTACTTCCCAGCCCCAGGGTGGTACAGGTAAAGGTAGTAAGATATATGAAGGGTTGAATGGGTGAAATGGTTCCCATGGTGTGGGTGTAGGAGGTGCAACACGGTTAGGTGTAGGGTTCTTGGAAGCACTTGAGTTCAAGAATAATGAGGGGATCCCTGTCTATCAGGTCATGGATATCATCATCATCTCTCTCATTTCTGTAAAGACGAGATTTTCAGTATACTCAGCCATCTGGACAATGTGAGAGGTGCAATGGGTGAAGCAGAATTGCGGTTAAGCCTTGAAGCTGGGCGAGGCCAAATGGGTTTTAAAAAGGTGAATCTTTCGAGAGCTATGATTAACCAACCGGGCAAGATTCCTATCATGGACATCACAAACACTAGGTTCAATGAGAAGAAATCGCATGGCAATGTAATGCGCAAGTTGAAACAAAAGGCAGCACAAAGACATCCTTCCCTTGGATAAAAATCCAACAGCATAACAACTGCACATGAAGATGTGGTATGGCAAGTACATGGTTCGTCAACAAGCCTAAAAGGATGATGACCACACTCAAAATATTTGGAGAAAATTCGGCAGCATAACAGCTATACTAGGAGATGTGGTGAGGCAAGCACATGGTTTGTCAACGAACCCAAAAGGATAATGATTACGCTCAAGGGTTCTGAAATAAAATCGGCAGCATGACGGTTATACTAGGAGGGTCTCAGCAACTAAACATGAAGAGTATGCCGTCATGATCAAGATAAAGCAGGGCTCTCAGCAAGAACACACACTCCGATAATGATAATGGCAAGATAGACTCACAATCGACATGTGGAACACGGTCTGATCAGGATCAATCAAATGATCAAGCTCACGGAAGACAGATCATGACTAAAAGAGCCAAGAATCTGATGATAATCCACAGAATGGATAGATGGGGGAAAATTGATTAGATTAGAAGGAAACCTAACTAAGAAGCAAGCCCTAATCTAATAATAAATATATATATATATATATATATATATACATCCTAACCAGGGGCATCAACCCTAGTCTAACTAGAGGAGTCAAGGAAGTCTCGACTCAAGACAGACTGATGAGTGTACTAGGACCGCTGTAGCCATGTAAAAATGAACTACCCTAGTCTACAAAGGGGACAAAGCTCCTAACTCTAGGCTCCACACGTGTGAGCAACACATGTTCGACCCTATATGAATGCAATATACTTATATAGACATAGGTACTTCCTAGTTGGGTTTCACTAAGTCAGTAAGTATATACATAATATATAAAACAAAGTAGGGCTCCGGACTCAATCTATCGGGTACTATGCGTATGAAACATACTTAACATGTATAACAAAAGTACGCCCAATGTTATACATAGTATGCTTCATTGCCCATCGGCTGCTCTAGACAAAAGTACGCCCAATGTCTACGGCTGCAGCACCGGCGCATAGCTTGGAAATAGATTCAACAGTACCATCAGGGTGTAATGACATCCCAGTCGGGCACGCATCGAATCTATCCCGTGGAGCCAATAATAATGAAAACAATTAAAGAAATAAAGAATATGACGATGCATGATGTGCAGTGTGTGAATCCCTCGTTTTAATTACGCACCTATCTGGTGCCCCTGGATTCTAACGATAAAGTTCCCATTTAGCTTGGTTTTGACCCAAATTTCAACAAAATTAATTAAAATGGCATTTTTACAGAGTTAGGCAATGTTTCAAAACTTCCCCAGCAGAGTCGCCAATCTGTGGACCCCGATCCGAGAGAGGCGGGGAGACGTGCCCCCACGCGAGTCTCGGGATCATCCACGTGAAGGAGAGCTCCACCAAGGAACTCTCGAAAGAGTGCCCCTCACAGCATGAGCGGCAATGTGAAGTGAGATACCTCTCGATTCGGGGACCAGCCCAGATTCGAGACGCACCTCGAACAAAGAAAGAGTCGCCATCCAAGGAAGTGGGCCCTGGATCCCATGCTGTGCTCTGTCGCAACAGATAACCAGAGATATAAAAGGTCCGTGCCTGATGACGAATGGGGAAGGGATTAGGCGCCCCCGATTCGCCCAAGTGCGAGCACCTGGTCTCTTATGCCATTTATTATTAACTTTGAAGAGTTTTGGGCAAAAATCATGTGAAATGGGAACCATCATCCCTGAGATAACGTCTATCTAAGCATGCATGACCCGGGGATGGGCAAAGAAAGTGAACATCCAAATCCTAACTCATCGCATCTAATCCTAACTCATCACATCTAAGAAAGCAATAAACAATCGCATGCATAGCTACAGCTAAACAGATAATGACAGATATAATGAGATAAGGAAAGCAAATATCTAAGTTTAGACAGATAATCAAACTAAGACGAATGGATAAACGCTATAGCTAAGCAATCAAAACAGTAAGGTAAACACACTAGCATGCGAGCCTATGCAAGAGATAAGACTAAGAAAATGGCAATCGATCGCACGCTAGAAGAACAAACAAACTAGAATGCATAAGAAATCAAAGATAAGCGCACAGCAAGCTAAAAGGTGTAAGAAAAGAAAGAAATCGGAAAATCAACGGCACGTGAGAACCAAAATGCCAGGGGAAAGAAGATGGAACACACGATAGGCTCAGAGGGCGATTCAAAAGGAATCAAGCCCAGCGATCCTAATCTGCTGAAGATCGGACAAGTCTCGCGATCGTCATAACCTATCGTTGGGCTCAGCGAGGGAAATCCCTGTAAAGGGGCCACGCTACGTCATCGCCCGTCCCAAAACCCGATAAAACATCAGAAAACCGATAGAAACCGAAAATCACGATGAAAACCGAAAATGGAATGAAAAGAGGGCTCCGAGTGACCGGGCAATCACCATCCTTGCCCATTTTTGCTTTTGTTTTGAAATGTTTGAAAATATTTATTAAAAATGCTTGACTGAACTTGGGTGGACGAAAAGATGAGAAATATTTGTAAAATAGTGATTTAAAAAATGGTGAAAGGGTGCAAAAATGGTGTGTGAAAATAGTGTAAAAAGAAAGGGTGACTGGACTCAGGATGCCAGCAGCACGCCTGAGCTGCCTACGTACCCCTCAGCTAGGGATCAAGCCATCCGTAGTTCGGACCAGAATTCCTAACTACACTCCTAATGACTCAAGAATTTTGGGATTTTTTATTTTTCAGATGTTTTTGATGTTTTTTAACTCAACAGGACAGAATCCTATCATCATAAGCGTAGGATAGACTCATGATATCCCGCAAAGGTTGGACAACATCCTATGCTTTGCGAGGGGAATGAACAGAATAACAACTCTGCAAGGGTTGGACAGCATCCTATACCTTGCAGGAGCGGACAAAATCACATGACTTGATGAGGGGATGGACAGAATCCTAACCCCAACGATGATAGGACAGACTTCTGAAAGACTAAAGGACTGACTCTTATGCTGAAGACTGACTCTGAAAGATGGAAGGACGGAATCCTAAATTTATGAAGGGATAGGACAGAATCCTAAACTCTACAGGGGTAGGACAGACACCTAAACCCTAGGATGGTAAGACTGACTCCTAAACTCTCTAGGACTGACTCTAAAGAGGAAGAAATCCCTTAACCTGCGAAGACTCTAAGGCAGGAAGGGAAGGGGTTGGCTCAAGAAGCGTTCTGTCATAGCCGGCGCCCGAAAAAGACAAATTCCCTGAGGCAAAGAGTTCTAAAACCCTTGAAAAAGACTGATTCATGCTGCCACTGTACAAGGAATTTTCTCTTTTGCAATAAAACAAAAAAATAACAATTCAATTGAGGCCTTTGCTAATGTGCGATCTGCACCATGAACAGAACCTGTTTGGGCTTAATCAAAATATTCAACTGAATCGCGAAGACTACTAAAATGCTGAAATTCATTAGATAGGAAACATGAAGATAAAGGTTGATCATCAGGAATGCAGAGAAAAGGAATGCCCTGAGATGAGCCATTTGATAGATTTTCAACTAAAAATAAAGAAACTCACCATCTGAAGATGACTACTATAAGCTCAAGCTTATGAATCAAGGTGCATTGGATCATAAAGCACTGAGAATAGATGTGACAAAAAGAAAACCTGAGAACTGAATTTCGACAAATAAGCCAAAAGAATTTCCAGAGATCATACTTAAACTTCAAAACGTAACCAGAAAACTAATCCCTACTTCGAATTCAGACCAAAATGCCTAAGAGGATGAGAAACTACCTGAGTTGGGCTAGTTACTCTTTAATTTTCCATTGCCGGTGCCGCACAAAGTTGCCGATCTGGAAACGATCCCCGCGCCGCGAGGACGCAATGCATGTACAAAACCTCTCTTGGGTTGAATGCAATACCAGCGATGACGATGATGAAAGATCCGAGATCAGAGGAGAGGAAATGGTCGGATTCCGGCAAAATTGCCGGAATCGATGAAGGTAATCTCGGCAGCTGCTGGATTGGATCGGATATGGGGTGTCAACGAAATGGGGGAGACGGGGCCTCGGCGGATGAAACAGGGTTGATCGGAGAGCGCCCGGAAAGTGGAGCTCGAGCTCCCCTTCTGATTTTTTTCTACATATAAAAAAACAAATGAGAGAATCCCTCATCTGCTCACAAAAATTGGGCTCCTCCTCTCCCTCTCCCTCTCTCCCTCTCTCTCTCTCTTTGCTTTTTAATAAAAAGGGAATCCCAAATCTGAGATGAAACGGAGATGGAGATGAAGAAGGTAGAAAACGGTGGTGGGGTTTTTCGAAGATGGGTTTTGGGTTTGATGGTGGAGAAGGTGGCTAGCAATGGTGGTGTGGGTGGTCGGAGATGGTAATCGGAAAAATGGGTTTGGGGTCTTGTGGTAGGGACGGTGGAGATGAAGATGGAGTAAGGTCTGATGAAATGGGTTTGCAGGGATGATGGTTGAGGTGGCGGCTGGCAATGGGTTTGATGTTTGGGGAAATTGCCAAGGATGGGTGGCTGTGGAAGAAGCTTGGCCGGAGGAGTGGGGTTGAGCTTGCCGGATTCCGGCAAGCTTATCGGAGAAAATGGAGATAGGTGGTTGGGGCGAAAATCTGCAGAGGAGGTGGTGGTGGCTGGTGGAGAAACAAATGGAGGAGGTGGTCGGTGAAGGTGGAATAAAATGGGTTTTAATAGAGGGTTCTGTAGGAAGGAAAATGGAGGTGGGGATTGTGGGTGAAAGGGGAAGATGGTGGTGGAGTTTAAAAACGAGTCCGAGGAAATGGCAGAGGGTGGCCGGTGGTGGTGTTTTTTTCTTTTTTGCCGGATTCCGGTGGTTTGGCCGGAGAAAATGGTGGGTGAAGAAACGGGTTTTTATGAGGTTTTGATAGAGGGTTTAAAACGATGGTGATGTGGATGGGGGAGCTCGCCAACGGCAAGAGAGATGGCCGGGGGAGGTTGGGCAAATGGTGGGGAAATGATGTTGGAGGAGGGTGGATTGGTTTTTCGAAAAGGGGTTGAGGATGGTGGCTGGTGGTGGTGCGGTAGAGATGGGTTTTGGGTTTCGGGTTTGAGGTTGATGATGGTGGCTGCAATGGTGGAGGTCACGGCCGATGGAGGTGGTGGCTCGGTGGAGTGGGTTGGAGGTGGAAGAAGGTGGGTTGTGGTGGAGGTTTTGCTGGAGGAGTGGTGGTCGGAGGAGGGAGATGAGAGGGGTGGTGGAGGTTCGGATTCCGATGGGAATAGCAGAAATCGTGCTGCCGGATTCCGGCCGGTGGATGGTTGGAGGTAGAAGGGAGGTGGCTGAAGAGGAGGCTCAAGCTCTCTCCCTCTCTATTTTTTTTTGCAGCTAACAAGGGTCAAACGAAATTTTTTTTTCTCTCCCCTCTCTTTGTCATATATAGGTAGGGTTTAGGGATGATATTGGCACACCCATACCAAAACCCACGCTTGATGAGTGCACGGATTTGGCTCGTCTTGTCTGCCATTTCTCACTCGATTTCCGCGAGATTTTGCTGGCGCATTCCTTGGGGTTATGACAATCTTTTGGGAGAATTGCACCTATAAATGTACACAATAAGCTGGTAAAATTCGGGTTTTCTCCTCGCTTGGGGTCCGCTTCCTCAGGAATTTATTTAACTTCAAAGCTTCGACTCAACTTTGGGACTTTTGGAGCCTGTCAAAATGGGGTGTCTACACTCGTCTCTAATTTTTTTTAACCCCTAACCGATCTAGAGTAAAGATTCTAAAAATGACAAACTACCCTCAACCCCATGAAGGTTACTCAAACACTAGGCCACCCTACTTTGATGGAACAAATTATGGATTTTGGAAAACCAAAAAGAAAATCTTTTTAACCCAAGATTACCAAATGTGGAGAGCCATTAATAATGAATATATATTACCCACTAGAAATCTAAATGATGGGACCGAAGCCGAACAACAAGCCTCAAACTACAATGCCAAAGCCATGAATTCCCTAATTTGTGCTTTATCACCCGGAGAATTCAATAGAGTGTCAAATTTGAATTCGGCTAAAGAAATTTGGGACACCTTAGAAGTCACCCATGAGGGAACCAACCAAGTTAAAGAATCTAAAATGAATCATCTTTTTAGGCAATATGAACTCTTTCAAATGACACCCGATGAAACTATTGCCGACATGTACACTAGATTCACTAACCTTGTAAATGGACTAGGGGGACTTGGAAAGCAATTTTCAAATAGAGATTTAGTGACCAAAATCCTTAGATCCCTACCTTTGTCATGGGAATCCAAAACCTCCGCAATCACCGAAGCCAAGGACATGAATACATTAAACCTAGATGAACTAATGGGGTCCTTGATAACCCATGAGATGATTTTCAAAACAAAAGCACCCGAAATTGAAACTAAAATTGAAAAAGGAAAAGGAGTTGCTTTTACTTGTAATGTAGGTGATAATGAAGATGCAAAGGAAGACATGGAAGATGAAGTTGCCCTCCTAACAAGAAGGATCAAATTCTTGCAAAGGAACATGGGAGGCATGAAAAATAGAAGAACCAATCCTCCATTCAAGAAGAAAGAAGAGCTTGGTGACGGATCTTCTCAACCCCGACGCTACGGTTGCAAGAAGCTTGGACACATTCGCCCGGATTGTCCACATAACAATGAGCCTACCTCAAATAATCGCTTCAAGAGAAGAGAAGGCAAGAAAGGAATGACCGCCACATGGGATGAGGAAATTGAGAGTGAAGGCGAACAAAATGATGGAGAAGATTGTTTGTTAACAAAAAACGTTTGCTTCATGGCCTCAACAAACGACAATAAAGAGGTAAATACTTTAAATGATGTCATTGTTTTAAAAGAAGTTCTAGATTCCTTACAAAATGCATATGATGAACTTGAGATTGAATTTGATAAAAATGCATCACTTGAAAATTCTCTTGCTAACATGACAAAAGAATTTGGTTGGCTAAAGAAAGACCATGAATTTCTAGATGATGAAAATGAAAAATATAAAGTTAAAATTTATGATTTCAATGCTACTATCAAAATCTTACATGAAAATCGACAAAAACTCTCTATTGAAAACAACAAGCTAAAGCATGAAAATAGTAAACTATCTTTTGAATATGATGAACTAAATAAACTTTTTGAAAAATTTGAACATAGTTCATTGAAATTGGATAGGCTTGTTAATATTCAAAGATTGTCACATGATAAAAGTGGACTTGGACATAAATGGAATACTACAATATCACTATAAAAACAAACTTGTAAAGGCTTCTTCTAGTAGTACCAAAACTTATTTTTATTGTGGTTTAGAAGGTCATTATAAAGTTGCTTGCATGCATGCTAAACAAGATAAAATCAAATTGAACTTTAAAGTGAAAATAAATGGACATAGCAAGATTATGAAGATTTGGGTACCTAAGGGATCTCACTTGCCTATTCATATGTAGGTATGCCTTAAAAGCCATAACAAGAAGAACACATGGTACCTTGATAGTGGATGCTCTAGACACATGACAGGATACCTCACTCAATTCGCATCCCTACCACTCAAGGATGGTGGAGACGTTACCGTTGGAGATGATAAGAAAGGAAAAGTCAAAGGAGAAGGCACCATAGGTAACTCTACCTCTCCCATACATGATGTACTTTATGTTGATGGCTTGTCCCATAATCTTATTAGCATTAGTCAATTGTGTGACAATGGTTTTGAAGTAATCTTCAACCCTGACAAATGCATTTTTAAAAATAAGATAGATGGAAAAGTGAAATTCATAGGTTCTAGAGATAATAACATTTACACTATTGGACTAGATGATCTTAGACTCCAAAATGTGACTTGTCTTAATGCCATTAGTGAAGATTCTTGGTTGTGGCATAGGAGGTTAGGTCATGCCGGAAAGGATCTGATTTCGACCCTCTCCTCAAAAGACATTGTTAGAGGATTGCCTAAGTTCAAATACATCAAAGATCACATTTGTAGAACTTGTCAATTAGGCAAACAATTAAAAAGCTCATTTGTCCCCAAAAAAATGATTTCAACCACCTACCCCTTGCAACTACTCTATATGGATCTTTTTGGACCAATGAAGACAAGTAGCCTAGGTGGAAAGAGGTACGTGTTTGTAGTTGTGGATGACTACTCACGATTTACATGGGTCATATTTTTAGCACATAAAGATGAAACCTATGAAAATTTTCTTAAATTGTGTAATCAAATACAAAATGAAAAAGGTATTGCCATATCTTACATTAGGAGTGACCATGGAACGGAATTTGAGAATGTACATTTTGACACTTACTGTAATGAACATGGCATCAAACACAATTTTTCGGCACCTAGGACACCTCAACAAAATGGGGTTGTAGAAAGAAAGAACCGAACCCTCCAAGAAATAGCTAAAACTATGTTGCATGAAAATGATCTCCCTAGATATTTTTGGGCGGAGGCGGTTAGCACCGCTTGCTATATCATAAATAGGGTATATATAAGGCCAATTTCTAAGAAAACACCTTATGAGCTTTGAAAAAACTTGAAACCAAATATAATCTATTTTAGAGTGTTTGGTTGTAAATGCTTCATCTTAAACATTAAAAATAATCTACACAAATTTGATAAGAAGTCGGATGATGGCATATTCTTAGGGTATTCTTCACATAGCAAGGCATATAGAGTATTTAATAGAAGAACTCTAGTTGTAGAAGAATCCATGCATGTGACATTTGATGAGAGAGAGCCAACACCTCAAGAAATGCCACACGATGAGGATGAACCTATTGAACATCTCTTACCTAAAACAAATGTTCCTCCCCATGCATCTACAAGTAACACATTACCTAGTGAGGAAGTTGAGAATGTAGATGATGACTCATTGCCTAGGGATAGGAGAATATTGGTAGATCATCCTGAATCCCAAATCTTGGGTGATGCCACATCGTCAGTAAGAACTAGATCATACTATCGTAGTGTGAGTAACAACTTGGCATTCATATCCGAATTAGAACCAAAATCCATCAAAGAAGCCGAAAAAGATGAATATTGGTTGATGGCTATGCAAGAAGAGTTGAATCAATTCGAAAGGAACAAGGTGTGGAGGCTAGTGCCTAGACTTAGTGATTATCCAGTCATTGGCACAAGATGGGTGTATAGAAACAAATTGGATGAAAATGGAATTATCACTAGAAATAAAGCTAGGCTTGTAGCCCAAGGGTACAATCAGGAGGAAGGAATAGACTATGATGAGACATTTGCTCCTGTTGCCCGTATGGAAGCTATTAGGATACTCTTGTCATATGCATCTCATAAAGGATTTAAACTGTATCAAATGGATGTCAAAAGTGCCTTCCTAAATGGCTATATCCAAGAGGAAGTGTATGTTGAGCAACCTCCAGGTTTTGAAGACTTTAAACATCCAAATCATGTCTTCAGGCTTGATAAAGCTTTATATGGATTGAAGCAAGCTCCTAGAGCTTGGTATGAGAGGCTTTGCACTTTCCAAGTGGAAAAAGGTTTTGAAATGGGAAAGGTGGATAAAACCTTATTTATCAAAAGAGAAAATCAAGATATCCTCCTTGTCCAAATCTATGTGGATGACACCATCTGTGGCTCAACTAATCAAAAAATGTGTGAGGAATTTGCAACTCTAATGAAAAATGAATTTGAAATGAGCATGATGGGTGAGTTAACCTACTTCTTAGGACTCCAAATTAAACAATACCAAAATGGAATATTTATAAATCAAGAAAAATATACAAAGGAGTTATTAAAGAAGTATGGCATGGATAGCAGTAAGATATCAAGAATTCCCATGAGTACAACTGCTAAGCTAGAAAATGATGAATTTGGCAAATCTGTGGACCAAAAGATGTATAGGGGTATGATAGGTAGCTTACTCTATTTGACAGCCAGCAAACCAGACATTATGTTTACTGTCTGTCTCTGTGCTCGATTTCAATCGAATCCAAAGGAGTCTCACCTATCGGCAGTAAAGAAGATCTTGAAGTACTTAAGAGGAACCCAAAGTCTGAGACTATGGTATGAAAGATCCACTGCCTTCACTCTCATTGGATATTCAGATGCAGACTTTGCTGGATGTAGAGTGGATAGGAAAAGCACTAGTGGAACTTGTCAATTCTTGAGAAAATCACTTGTTTCATGGTTTAGTAAGAAACAAAATTCAGTAGCTCTGTCCACAACAGAAGCATAATATGTGGCCGCTGGAGCTTGCTGTGCACAAGTCCTATGGATGAAAAGCACATTGATGAAGTATGGAATTAAAATGGAAAATATTCTCATCCAATGTGACAATACTAGTGCTATAAGCTTAACAAAGAGCCCCATACAACACTCTAGAACAAAACATATTGAGATTAGGCACCACTTCATTAGAGATCACTCACAAAAAGGGGATATTTGCTTAAAATATATCAACACTGAAGAACAATTGGCGGATATCTTTACAAAACCCCTTTGTGATGATAGAATATGTTATATCAGAAGTGCCTTAAACATTTGGAGTGCGGATCAAGTCAAAGAAATTGCCAAATAAATACTTTGTGCCTTTCACCAGCCTATCTATATAGTATTTATATATCATCCTTGTTTGGTAGTATCTACATGAATGAGATGTCAAATATTAATCTTAAAAATCACTCAATTGGTACTCTTAGCCTTCTTAGTTCTCTAAGATGGAGATGTACCTTCACTTTAATCAAAAATACTTAACAATTTGACATATGTCAACATCTCAATCATGAACAGGTATATGTGCATTACTTGGCTAAATATTTTTATACCATAAGCATTGATTTAGGGGGAGTACCTAACTCAATCTACATTTACTCCTAAATTGCTGTATATTTTAGTTCACCCTTTCTGTCGATGATAAAAGGGGGAGAAGTTTGAAATTGATTATCTATTCAATTGACTATATGCACCATATGCTTTTAATTGTTATAATTTATCTATGTGCATATATTGAGGGGGAGTTCCAGCATTCACTTGCCTACTATGTCACTCCACACACACCTCATAATCAATTTTGTTTGTCATTATCAAAAAGGGAGAGATTGTAAGCCCAAGGGTCTACTCTCCTATCTTGTTTTGATGATTCTAAACATAATTGATTATAGTTTTGAATACTAATCAATTTGCCTTGAAGTGTTGTGTTTAAGATAGGATTGATCATTGAAGAAACCAACACACTACATGGTCATGCTTGAAGATGTACTACACAAGAGTCAAAGGAGCTAAGTGGAGCTCACATCATCTCTCAAGCAAGCATACACAAGATGGAAGATCAATTGAAGACCAAGACTAAAGAGAAGTTGAAGGTTACATAGGTATCATTGTACATCCTCTCTCTTCAGATTTATAAGTCGAGGCAAGGTTTTCAAAAGAGTTTTCGAAAACACTTAAGAACTAAAATGGTTTAGTGAATGGTTATGTGGTGGACCAACATGTTGGGACCCTCATAAACATTCCAAATTTATCATAGGAATTGAGTTCCAAAAGCCCAAAAATCAAACAAGCAATAAAAATAAAAAGTCTGCTGATTTTTAGGCTTCTCTGAACTCCGAGATTTTTCTCGGAGCTCTGAGCTCGGAACTCCGAGAGTTCCCTTGGAACTCCTAGAAATGGTCCAGTAGCTTCTGGCCATTTCTCGGAGTGGCCATTTTCTCGGAACTCCGAGAAATGGTCCAGTAGAATTTTTTCTTCTTCTGGCCGTTCTCTCGGAACTCCGAGAACCTCGCGACAAGTTAGAAAAGAGCCGTTGGGATTTGAATAAAAATTTGGTTTTTGATATTACCACCCCAAACGATCATATTTTGAGGAGAAGCTATATATACTCAATCAAGAGGATTATTTTTCTCTCTTGAACATTTGAAAAACTTCCTTAAGCCTTCAAACACACTTGCAACCCATTTGAGCTTAAGAATTTATTTTTCCCAAACTTGCCTTGCAACCACTATTCAAGAGCAATCAAGAGACTACAAAGTGCATCAAGCTTTCAAGAGAAGCCAAGCTATTCAACTTCTATTTCTTGTAAAGGTGGCTAGGGCATCCTACCTTAATACCCTAGGGAGCATCGCTTAGAACTCGGCGAAGAAGGAGAGTCGGTGTAAAGGTGTAAGGGCATCCTTATTTAATATCCCTTGGAAGTGTAATCGCCTCAGAGCCGGGCATCGTGGAGGTCTCACAATAGTGGAAAACCTTAAGGACGATCTTAAGAAGAGTGGAGTAGGGCTTTACCCTAACCACTATATATCGGTGTGTTCTTTCTTGTTCTTGCACTTTCATTTCTTTGGGTTTGGCATTTCATTTTGTTTAAACTTATTTGCACTAACCAAAAAATCTAATCAAGAGAAGATAAATCAAATTAAGTTCAATTCTTAAATTTTCAAAAGGCATAATTTAGTGTTAAAATCAATTCACCCCCCCTCTTGCATATTTCACATGGTGGTGGACCTACAATGATTCAATACATGGTGTAAATCTAATAGGGTGGTACCAATATCAATTTGCAACTTCAAGTGAAAAATCCAAAGATTTTACGTTGACCGAATGAAAGAAGGGTCTATCATTTGGATGGTCTGGATTATCCAATGGAAACGGTTTCGTGGCACACTAATTTATGTTGTAGCTCGATCATGTGGATGGTTTGGATTATCGTACGAGAATGATTCATGGGCAGCATAAATTCACATTTAGATCCATGAAAGTAACGGTTCGGATCATCTTAGTAGAATTGTTTAAGGGGTGCAACCACTTTACATTATTGCCCATCATTTGAACGGTTTGGATCGCCTTATAGAAATAGTTTGACGGTGTTCGACCAATTTGATACAAGAGGGTCCACTAGGGTGTGAAACGCCAAAATATGGATTGGAATTTTTGCACGGGCCCAACTTATGTCTCGGTCACAGAGGAGCCTATATGCTCGGTAAAAATTGAAAATTGAGCCCACTAATGTGCAAAATATAAAATTTGGGAAAGAGACATGTTCAACCAATTTGGAATAGGGCCATCAAACTGATTTTTTGAATTTTCTTTTTAATGGGATTCGGCCAAGCTTGGTGTAGGCCCCACCATATGTAGTTTCTATGTAGATTGAAGGGCTAGCGTCAGCCTATGGAAATGATAATTTGGGACAAGTCCATCAAAGCCCACAAATTGTACGGTTCAGATCATCATACGGCAAGAGGTTAAGGGGTGTGTCCAATTTACTTTGTAGCCCACTAAATGAATGGTCTAGATCATCTTACAAAAGTGATTTGAGGAGTACGAGTTAAGTATATTGCAGCCCTTAAAATTTAGCGGTTTAGATCACCTTACAAAATGGATTAGGTGTGTAATCAACTCACATAGTGGGCAATTAAATCAGCGGTTTGGATCAACCCCTAATGCCTAATTTTTTTACACTAGCTACAAGAAAAAGGGCATTCACCAACGTTCGTCATGTATAACGTCCCTAATAATAGTACATGCACCGACGTTCAATGAAGGAATGACGGTGAAGGGTGACTAACCACTCGCGCCCAAAAAAATACGCCTTAATAATTTACCGACGTTCCTGTAACGTCACTGAAAGTGATTATTTACCGACGTTTTACAATTAAAACGTCGTTAGATGTCTGTTTAAATAGAAGAGGAATTACCGACTTTCTCAAGCGTCGCTGGTTTGGTAAAACACCGGCGTGATTCTTTGAACGTCGATGAGGGCAGAGATAAAATATTCAGGAGACCCTCATGCGGGCAAACGAAAAAACGAAGCCGATCGCGCGGGGAAGAAAAACCTAAGCGTTTATCGATTCTTTCGTGCCCTAAAAAAGTGAAGAGCCCTAAAATCTCCATTTTCTTCCCTAAAATTTTCGATTTTGGTTGGTTTCTTCCCAAAAACTTTTGGGATTTGCTTCCCTAGACCAGAAACTTTGGTTTTTTCTTTCCCTAAACCAGAAACTTTGTGGATTTCGACTTCAAGCTCAGCTTCTTGCCCTCAATCTCCACAAAAATCAAAGACAAGCTAGGGTTTCTGCATGTTGAGGTAAGCTGTGTGATTTATGGTTAGTTCTAACACAATTTTCACTTTGAATATCTTTGTTTCTGTCTTTCTCTTTGTATGTGAGACAATCAAAAGTCAATCTCGTTAAGATCAGTATAATTTTTAGTTTTTTTCGTAACTTGATTTTTCCTTTGTTTGTTTGAGACGATCAGTCTGCGTGTGGAGGTTTTGAGCATGAAAATCAATCCATCCTCAAGCTTGTCTCTTGTTCGCCTCGAGGAGATTTCGAGCATGAAAATCTGAGAAAACCCTAGGTGTGTTTGGAGGTAAGATATGGGTTTTTCCCTTATTTTCTATTTCATAATTTTAGCACTGCTTTCTGGGGTTTTTATGTTTCTCTTCCCTTTTAGTTTCATGTTTTACTGAATAATATGTGTTCTGAAAAGAAAAGCAAGGCTTCAAATTTTAGGGGCTCCCTCTTTTAGGTTTTTAGTATCTTAAAAAACTAGTGTGACACCCGTGGGATGCACAGGGGCAATAAAAAATTAAAAGAGCAGTAAAGAAAATGAATTAAAACGGTAAAAAAATAAAAAGGATTCGAATAAAAATGTTACTACATAACCAATCGCACATAATTTCGTATGCAAGTAATTGCCATTTCAGTCACAACAGGACCTTCCTGGCTTTGAATTGCATACATGTATTTGTTCTTTTCTTACTAAAAATTCTCAACCCTAATAGAGAAACATATTTTATTGTGAATCCAAGTTGAAAAAGAGTCAATTAAGGTGGGTTGATGATTAATTTGTTAATTTTTTAATCAGTGTTCCAATCACAGTCAAGCCTTAATGAAGAAACTTGATAATGTAAGAATGCTTCAGACCTACTAACCTTTCATTCAGATCTTAAGACCAAGTTTCAAAAAAATAAAAACATGAGCTAATTTTGGATGCTTCCAGTAATGGCAGTTGGACAACCCATCAAACTTATTCCAAATGACTAATTAGAGACATTAAGTTTGGAAGATTGAACATAAAAATCTAAAATAATTTGACTTGCTTCAACAACAAAAAAATACACTGTGACTATGAAAAATACAGGGACTCTCTAGGCAAAGAAGACAACCTTGCAGTTCAAACTCAATAGAACGTGTTTACAGAAGCAACATATTTCCGGCATAAACTGATTTGTTGATCAATTTCTCCCAAGACTCATTTGTCTCTGCGATGATGACCTTTAGAGCATAATTCTGTTTGTGAAGGAAATAACATTTAAAAATTGGAAAAGGTTAATGACATTGCATTTGGCATTAAACCAATAAAAAAAATTGCAACCATTAATTCAAATTCAGTTAAAAAAATTATGGCTATCCAATATCAGCTCATGTATGCTGGAGTATAATTTAATGCACATTTCTGCATCCAACAGCTTGCTTCTGTACATAACCTATACTCGCCTATATATTTTACATGTTTCTTGTTAACATGTTCCTTTAGTCCAAAACAAAAAAAAAGACCCTCTTTTAGATTGAAGCTCTGTTCTTCTCTACTGTAATGGCGGTTGAAGGAGCAAATCAGAGGCAAAAAAACTAAGATCGTATGCATGTTGGGCCCTGCATCGAGGTCTGTACCGAATACCATACAACTCATCTTGTTAAAACATTTGCAAAGTAATCAGAAGCCAGAACACAAACGTCAAGCCCATAAATCCAGACCTAAAAGCCCTTTCAATAGGAAGATAAATTCAATTAATAATAAAAAAACAGTTGGAATCTATGGTATTCTTTTGACTAAAAAAACGAAAAAGGATGGAAAAGTGCAAATTAATTTGAAAAAACAAATGAATTGCCATTTTTAGGAACCCCTACAGTTTGTCGTAGTTCCAATCCACCCCTTTATTTTCTCTCAGACTGTTTTTTAATTCCTTCTCTCATATGATCATTTTCTTGTTTGATATTAGAGAAAAATGTAGCATTTTTAAAGGTACCCCCAGAGCCAATGAAATAAAGATTGTGTTTTTCTTTCCCTTCTTTTAGATGGTTAGATATGAAGCCTTTTGTATTGCGCATTTTAATGGCCACACCTTTGAGATCAATGAGCAAGGCTTCTTTCTGCAGCGCTGCAACACCGTGTAATTGTGGGGTTTCCATGGTGCAGGGAGCATATAGGGGAATTGGGCTTGAATTTGTGAGCAATTTCTCATACTCAAACTTTTTAGATTATATCATGTTTTGACAGTTTTTAGAAATTTTATTGAAAAGTTTTTTTAAATTTAATTGATATGCTTATGGGTTTGAGACCATATAGGATAGATTATTGGTTTCAAGTATTGGGTTTGTTCCTTTTGGGTTCATTTCACGGTTTATGATTTATTTATTTATTTTTTCCTGATGCCCATTTTTGTTAGAATTTTCATATAAATGTCGCTACAAAATGGTATCATATTTTTATGGGTTTAGGATTGGTTATTTTGGTTTAGTTTTGATTTTCATACAAATGTAGCTAAAGAATGGTATCATATTTATGGGTTTAGGATTTTTTATTTTGGTTTAGTTTTGGGTTTGTCGCCAAAAACTATTGACGTGCAAAAATGTCTCCTCTACAATGATCCTCATTGAAACAATGGGCTCCAGAGTAAGCTTCATCAACCACCAAATTCTAACAAAAATCGAACAGTGGTAAAAAATTACATATCTAAAAGAGTTTTGCCTTTCAAGTAGTTAGAAGCTGAAATGAAAAGGAAATATTCGCTACCCAGATGTAAACTAAAGAAGTAGCATATAATGGATGGACAGAGCAAACCAAAGGTTTAGCATGGCACAGATGGACAGTTATTTGGTTATCCAAAAATATCATAAAATGGACATAGTGAAACGGTCCATTATAGATATTGAAAGTTCATAAGCTACCAAACTTAGAAGATGCTGAGAGCCCAATTGTTCCCCATCACAGAAAGACATTTCGTGGCCGGCTGTTTCATTTGAGAGCAGCTGCACAATAGATTTCTAAGCACAACCAAAGACTAGGTGACTGTAGACACCCCATTTTGATCGTCCCCTAAGCCGTCCATGTTTGTACAAAACCCAACCAAATCATAGTTTTAAAGCCCCAAATTTAACCCCAAGGAAGGTTAGGGTCCCAGCAAGGTCCTTGCAAAATTTCATCGAAATCCGCGATCGTTTGCCTATAGAACGAGCCTCGAGAAGACCGTAGTGTAAACCGGAAAAGGGGGTGAATTTATCCTGTGGGAGACGTGCCCAAGCCGAATAAAAAAATGGTGGGCGCGCTTTATCAATTCTTCCGCGCGCCTCATCCATCTGGGGTGCGGATATCAATCCCAAAATTTTCTATAAATACCTATTTGAGCTCATTAAAAAAAAAAGAAAAATTCGTATGAGAGCGAGAGAAAGGGAGAGAGAAACTAGATCTCATTTTCCCAAACCCATATTTTCCGATCACCTTCTCCGGCTGACCTCCGGCCAAGCTCCGGTTGTATTCTGATCGTACTCCGGTCAAGCCTTCTACATTGTGCTATCTTCATCTTCTTCTTTTTTAGCCGTACCTCATAGAAATCTAGATCTGATTCTTTTCTTCATAAAAAAAAACTAGCTCCGTTCGATCTTCTCCTTCCTCGGCAATCCTTCCGGCGAGCTTTTCTAAACTCCGATCCGATCGGATTACAGCCAAACTCCGGTCAAGATTTTTTTTTTTTTTTATTTCTTCTTTAGATCTTACAAGCTGTTGCTTGTGCCATTTTTCTCCTTCCCAAACCCTAAGTTTTGTCTTTAAAACTTTAGATCTACCTTGCTCTAAACCCTAACTTGAGCAAAAATTACAGATCTGCTCTGTTTCTGTAGTCTAAACTTTAGGTTTTTACTTTAGAATCATAGATCTATAACCTTAGCTTTTGATCCTAGTTTTTTTTTTTTACTTAAACTCCGGCCAAAACTCTGGCCAAAAGCTCCGGCTAGCATTTTCCTTTATCTTCATGCTTGATTTTCACCTTTTCCCTTGTTAAAAATATGTGTTTTCTTATACCTAAACCTTAGTCCGAGAGCTCAAATCCTAGAAACCCTAAACTTGTAGTTTTAGAGCCCTAACAATCAATTTTTTTTAACCAGAGCTTCAGTTCCATAACCAAGATTCGTCTTTTGCTGATTTTGCCGTACTTTTGGTCATTTTCCTTTCGAAAGCTTCGGTAAAAATTGGAGATTCAATCATAGAAAGGGAGAATTTGACGATTGTGCTGAAGGAACAGAGATCTAAGGAGGATAAAGTTACAAAAGAGAAAGAGAAGAGAAGGAACAGCATATAAGGTAAGTTACTTTATTATTATCTCAAATTTATTTTATTAAAGTAAGTAATTTGGTGATTTATAGTATGATTCTATGATCTGTAAACTTTAGCTCTTTAAATGCTGTGGATTATTCTTTTACTCTTTCGAATCACTGAATGGAAGAAGAAACTATACGTAATTAGAATATGATAATTGATTAGGGGAGTAATCTCATGGATGTGTTGGTCATCATGTCTATCATTAGTGGTGATTGAAAATGATCATTTTGTATTTTCTGGCATTTTCGTGGTTTATGGAATTGGATTATTTTGATCTTTGATTGTATAATAGTAGAAATTTTTTTTTACTCTATGAGCTAGCAAGCTGAACCTATTTTGAATGGATTTGTGTGGAATAAGTTTATGTGAAAATTGATTCAAAGCAGAGTTGCTCTAAATTTTTTTTATGGACTTTAGGACATGGGATGACTTTGTGGATATATTCATTTCCTTGGACTCTAATACATTAATGACAATTTGTGCGGACTATTTTCTTTAGGTTAGGGATATTTTCTCTTACTTTGTTTCACCAATGATAACATGATCTGCAGGTTTATGATCATTAAAGTAAAGGTTTCTGTTGCTTTTATTATTTGTAATTGTTTATTATTTGTAATTGTAATAAAAGATAGTAAGAGATTAGTGAAGGCTTTGTCTCTTTTGTTGTTGGGTCATTTTATTACATTAAAATTAGTTGTTGTAAATATAATAGAAATTCTTTGTTCTTATATTGTTCAGCTTTACTGCTAAGAGTTGTAATAACTCCGACAATAGTTTAGTGGTTAGGAATAAATAGTTTCATACTACACTTTTCAGACTCGCGCACTTTCCTATCTTGGCTCACATTTTCATAATCTCATCTTGAGATTTCTGGACATGTCATACACTGTTTCATTCTCATATATATGTTTGTCATTTTTTTTTTAATGAAATCTGTTTGAGTCCCTAACTTTTCTTTAAAATTTCAAATTGTAACATGAGTTAATATATGTAGTAGAATATAATGATGTTGATATCATTTCTCTATGGTTTATCACCTTAGTAGTCAATGACCAGATTCATAAGTGTCCTAAAGCTTTAATTGATGGACTGTAGAATAGCTTGACCTGTAACTTATTCATATATATCATATTTTTCTGAAATTAGCATAATCGCATTCTGGAAATGGCAATAATTTCAGTAGATTATTCAAATATGCTTCATTTTGTTTAATTGGACTGGTAGATTGTACATGTTGTAATAGTACATATGGATGTCTTCATATATCTTGTTATTCTCATATAGATGCATGTAAGTCTGTGGAGATAAGCTATGGAATTCATGAGAAATTGCTTCAATAGAGAAATTATCTTCTTATTGCTCTATGATCTGGGGGTTCCATAGTTGCAAAAGTTTGTAAAGACTATAATGTTCACGTCAATATGTCTTAAGGTTATTTATGAATGCATGTTGTCCATATCAAATCACTCTTTTATTATTCTACGTAGATGTTCAAATTTTATTTTTATTTTTTTTGCTACACATAACCCTGTTTTCTGCAGCCTTTTGCTTCAGCCCCTGTTTTCTACCGCCTTTATTTCACCCCTTGTTTAGAACTTAAGAATTTTGCCTCATTTTTACAGCAATCTCTTCGATATTGGCAGCCTACTTATGGCCTCATTTTTTATAGTCATCTGTCTCGATATTAACAGCCATCACTTTTTTTATACTAACAGCCTTAACATTTTTTTTGACATGTGTAACCCTCATCTTGCTATGGTATGTGTAGTCTTCTCATTTTGCTTTGGCATGAGTTATATATATAGTTGTAGATTACTTTGATTAGCCTTGAGAATTTATAAGCTATAAATATTTTATCTTGCATACATATTCATGAAAATTGTGAGTTACACTGAATTCCTTGCTTGGTATCGAATGAGTGAATCAAGGATCATTTTGTGAAGATGAAATGTTAAAAATGACTAAGATTATTATAACATTTGCAAATACAATTAACATGAACTTGATTTTTCTTCAAACTTCTTGAATGTTCTTATGGAAATGTCTGCTGATGAATATGGTTTTCTTGTGTCTTTTGGAATATCCCCATTAAACTTTTGTTAGGAACAAAGGATTGTTATAGCTTATGAATTTAATTCTTATACAGTTCAAAGTAATAGTGTGATGAGTAGAAGAGTAGATAAGATTGATTTCCAATTTTTAAACTTGAATCTGTTTTATTGGAAATTGTATTGGGCATTTCGGCTATACAGGTATGAAGTCTGCATCTTCTTGATTCCATTTATTTTATAACACCGGGCTTTGATATATGGATTTCAATGATATAGAGTTGGTATTTGACTCCTAGTTATGGTTATCATCTAGATTTTATAATCTTTGGTGTAAATATTTGAATGATAAGAACAAATGGTTTGGTTTGGATATTTTTCTTGTCATGATTTGTGTGTCCTAGTGTAGGTTTACAATGAAATTGTGATAGGATATTCTCTCCTATGGATTCTATGTTACTAACAGGGACATTTGGGTAATGCAAGTGATATGTTAGGTTTTAGTGCTGTACCCCTTTTATTATGACTTTTCCTTTTATACAGTTGCTAGAAATGAGAGCAAGTAAAATCCAAGAAAAAGACCCATAGAATTTGACTTGTTTTCTATGGATTGTGGCCTTTGTTATAGTAAGATTGTAGAGGCCTGTGTTGATCTTCAGGATAAGAACATTTTATTTCTTTAAATATTCAAAGGTTAAAAGGGGCGAAGTTTGGCTTTCAACATTAGCTATGTACGAGGAAGATTTTTATGGTTGTTGGAGAGTTAAGGTTTAATCCATAGTGTAGTTTTTACATTAATTTCATGATTCTCAATATAGATGTTTTGGGGATGCATGCACTAGTTTTGGATTTGATTTTTTTAATTATTCTCGATCTTTTTCTTGTCCATTACTCACCCTTGTTATGTATATCCTGAAGGTGATTTGGGTTCTCTTACCTTGTTTTCACTGTTCAGAATTTCTATTATAATTTCCAGTTGAGTTCTTGGAAGATATATATATTTTAACAGCATACAACATAGAATTTAGTCACTTACCATGATGATGCTTTGATTTTTTATTATTAGTGGAGTGTCCAAATCCTATATACTATGTCATCTGTAGGACAAGTTTTTAGTGAGTAAATAGATCTCGAAATAAGAGCTTGTGATATTTTTCTTAAGTATCATTGATGTGTTATGAAGTACAGGTGTTAAAATGATCTCGTAATTTATTGTTATGTTACTAATATTTTTTTTATTCATATAAGTGCATTGATTTAATATTTTTATTCATATAAGTGCATTGCGCTTGTATATACCTTGTATAGGTTATATTGAGATTCAAAACATTTTATTTCTTACGCTAAGACATTACCTGCTTCAAGGTTATTTATTTTTGTTGCTTTAGAAGTGATGCCAATTCATTTGTGTTGTAAAAATTGTATCTTTATTGCCTTTTTCCCTCTAGAAATTAATTTTTTTACTCTCATTAGAATATTCTTTTATCCTTATTTTTAGAAGACTAACTTAGTCTTTTAGTTGCCATATTCCCTTCATTCATTGTAAGGGCGATGAAGACGCTAGCCCAAGCCCATCCTTAGGGGACTTACTCAGTCTAAGTAGCATTCCCCTCTTTTGTTTAAAAGACTTGCCTAGTCTTTTAGATGTTCATTCCTTAAATCTTAGGTCTCCTTTCATTGCAAGGGCAATGAAAGAGTTATCTAGAGCCCTCTTAGGGGACAAGCTGTGTCTCAGGAAAATTCAACCCCTTTTAGGAGACAAGCTATGTCTCGGTAGAAAAGTCATCCACATTTTGGAGACAGGCTTTATCTCATTGACCCTACTTATCCTTTTGTTTTAGGAGACATGTCATGTCTCATTAGAGTCATTCTCAGAGTCATTAGCATAGGAGTCAGTCTTTAGCATAGGAGTCAGTCCTTCAGTCTTTCAGGAGTCAGTCCTATCATCATAGGGGTTAGGATTATGTCCAACCTCTCATCAAATCATGTGATTTTTATCCACTCTTGCAAGGTATAGGATGCTGTCCAACCCTTGCAGAGTCGTGATTCTTTCTTTTTTCCCCGCAAAGCATAGGATGCTGTCCAACCTTTACGGGATATCAGGAGTCTGTCTTCCCCTTATGATGATAGGAATATGTCCTCTTGTGTCAAAAACAACAAAAACATTTCAAAAACCAAAAATCTCAAAAATCTCGAGTCATTAGGAGTAGCTTAGGAATTCTGTTCCGAACTACGTTGGCTTGATCCCTTTCCACAGGGTACGTAGTGCAGCTTGGGATTCACATCCCAAGTCCAGCCAAACCTTTAAAAAAGTAAACATTTCAAATCTTCTAAAAATACAAAAATTCTTCAAAACATTTTCAAAATGATCTTCCCCTAGAGTTAGGAGTCTGTCTTAGCTATTTGGGGCGTTTTAGAGTTAGGAGTCTGTCCTGATTTGTATTGATATGGTGTATCCTGTCGTATGAGTGTCCCTAGAGTTAGGAGGCTTCAAGTTGATCGGTTAGACATTTAGTCGAACCGATGGCTAGACTATAAAGCATATGGTCAGCCTGTGGTCTTCTTTAGGATGCACAGCCTAGTTACACATAGGATGTAGGGCCCACCTGCAGTAGCTTAAGGCTAATCAACTTACATTAGGTAGGGCATATAGAGAATCCTGAAAATTACAATTCACCTGAACTTAAGCAATCATGCAAAAAGCTTTAAAAATCAGTCGAGTCTAGTGGATCGAGTCTAGGATAGCGGTTCTAGATGGTTAGGCATCGTAGTTAGAATAGGTCATCGAACTACGTTGACTCCGATTCTTCCCGAGGCCGGAATACGTAGAGCAGCTGGGATGGACGGCCATCTTGGTCCGAGTCAAGTCCTGCATTAGAGTTTTAGGATTTGTCTTTTCCATTCATGTATAGAGTTGATTTGTGTTGTGTGTTTTGCTGTGTTTTCTTACTTTCTTGTATTGATCCTATACCTTTAGCTGTAGCTTGCATGTGTATGTCCACTAGAACTTAGATACCAATTAGGCATATCACTCACAACCTAGTTGTCATTAGGTGACACATCTTTTATCTTACTTTACGTATGCTTATTATTTCATCTCCGAGTCATGCATGATTAGGTAGACGTTCACTCAGGGATATTTGTTCCCATTTCATATGATTTTACCCAAAATTCTTTGGATTTAATAATAAATGGCATAAGAGACCAAGTGCTTGCACTTGGACGAATTGGAGGTGTTCTTCAGACCTTCTCCATTCGTAATCAGGCACGAACCCATTCATTTCTGGTTATCCATGGTATACAGAGCATATTTTTTTAGGATCCATGGCCGTATACCATGGATGGCGACTCTGAGTTTTGTTTTGTTTCGAGAGTTCCTTGGTAGAGCTCTCCTTCACGTGTGGATGATCCAAGAGGCCGCTAGGGGCTCGTCCCCCACCTCTCTCCCAAATCGGGGTCCACAGGCTGGCGACTCTGCTGGGGAGTTCTTAGAACATTGCCTAGCTCTAATAAAAATGCCATTTTTATTATTTTGGAGAAATTTGGGTGAAAATCATTATAAATGGGAATTCTTTCGCTTAAAATCCAGGGGCACCAAATAGGTGTTTAAAACAAGGGATTCACACACTGCACTGCATGCATTATCATATCATTTATTTTGTCTTTTACTTTTCCTTTCTTTGATTTTATTGGCTCCATGGGATAGATAAAGCACATACCAGATGGGATGTCATTACCCTGATGGGATTGTTGTATCTATTTCCAAGCTATGCGCCGGTGCTGCAGCCGTTAATACTAGGCGTACTTGTGTTTACAGCAGCCGATGAGCAATGAAGCATACTATGTATAACACTAGGCGTACTTGTGTTATACATCTAAAGTATGGATCATAAGCATAGTACCCGATATATTGAGTCTGGAGCCCTACTTTTATTTTACATATATATTATGTACATGTATATATTTGCTTATTTAGTGAAACCCAATTAGGATCTGCATGTGCTTATATATATATATATATATATATATATATATATATATATATTGCATTCATATAAAGACGAACATGTGTTGCTTATACATGTTGAAGCCTAGATTTAGGAGTCATGTCTTATCCATAGATTATTGTAGCTCACCTTATGTGGCTACAACGCAGTCCTAGTGTACTCACATGTCTGTCTTGAGTCAAGTGTCTTGACTCTGCTGGATTATAGGATATATATATATATATATGTATATATCTATATATTGGTTATCAGATTGGGGCCTATCTTCAGTGAGGTTTCCTTGTCTAATCTAATCAATTATCTCAGTCCGTTTTTCAGATCTAGACCCGACCGGTGGCTTTTACTTGCCCCTCTCATGGTCGTGGCCTATCTTTTGCTCTATTCTTTGAGATTTTGTCCATATATCTCTTGATTATAAGATCAGGACCTACTTTCTAGTAGAGATTCCTGGCTTGAATCAATCCGTCGTGTCTATTCATTTCTCAGCTCTAAACCTGGCTAGGAGCTTATACCTGTCACACTCATAGCTATGGTTTATTTCTTGACCCAGTGATGATAAATTTTGCCTGTTTTATCCTTCAGATTCAAACCTCATTTATCCATTCTTTTGTTGTGTCATAGATTCATATTACGTATGTATTATTCAGATTATTGTTTGTTTTGTCTTTAGACATGGTCGACAGCTCGTCTACTATCTTTATGGCCATAGTCTATCATTGTTGATCTCATTGATCATATAGTTTGATATCCATCTTCTAGATTTAGACCCGGTCTATGATCTACATTTTTCACTTTGTGACCGTGGTCTCTTATCTGAGTTTCTGATCATCTTTGATCATCAGAGGAACATTCAATGTCGTCAATTGTATCCTTCTTATAATCGATTGTTAAGTTAACCCCTATTTCTTGTTTATTCCAAGTTATCTTCATTCCCTCATTATCCCGTCCTATTTTTGTGTCAGGTCTGATTATGGCGAACATTTTGTTGGACAACTGGATAGCTGATACCATTAGAGTTCTCCCATCTGAGCATTGAAAGAGAAATATGGCTGATCATTTCATCAATTCGTTCACTCATTTGAACAGTCATGATATAAATTGGAAGTTTCTTTAAGCAGCTGCTGGACTTTGGGATCCTGTTCTTCATGTCTTCCGATTTGGCCCTTTTGAACTCTGTCCCATATTTGAGGACTTGTGTACCCTACTAGAGCTCCCATCTGAGGGACTCTGGATCAAACCTTCAAGAGTAGAATCCTCCCATGACCTCTTTTGTAAACTATTCAAAAATGAAACTGTGGATACTCTGCCTTGTCTAACGGATACGTGCGTAAAAGTTCAAGACCTGATTAAGCTTTTTTTCTAAAAACGTCGATCCTACCAATTCCCGTTTTCAGGATTGTCGACGTAATGCTTTAATCTTTATGGTCTTCGCACGCCATGTTCTTCGCAGAAACTCCCATGTTGCATCTTTAACCCAACTAGGAGTAGTAGATCAGATCAATGAAGGGAGGAATCCAATCCCCCCCATGTTAGCAGAGACCTTCTTGGGACTAGATCTTATTGCTTCCCAAGAGATCAAAGATAACTTTTGTGGGTGTGTCAAGTTGTTGTATGTCTGGCTTGGTGAAAAACTTCAAATTCTTCAGCGACAAAACCAAAATCCGTATACCCTGAAGAATTTCCGTACATGGAAACCAATAGCTAATCAACCTCAGTCCATTGATGAATGGCACAATTGGTTGCAACATGTAGAGGAGAGCCAGTTTCGTTGGGTAAGTCATTCATGCTTCCAAGTTTTACTAGCACTTACCCGCATCCATTTGTTTACCTCATGGGTATCGAGAAATCTTCTTTTTATGCACCCATGTGATTTCTCCATCAAATTACAGGAATTCCATGTCCTCCCGGAACCATAGTCCCTCCTCTTTGCAAAGACCTCACTCCTGATCTCATTAGATCTATTGTGGCTGCTTGGGGAAACAAAAATATAGGGAGGAGATTTTCCTTGGTATCTAAAATTTGACGTGGAGAAATATCGGAAGAGCCCGCAAGCAGGAGAGCTCGGATTGAGGGACCTTGAGGATCTATATCATTTTTGTTATCTTGATTTCTGCATTTCCTATTATTGTCAGTTCGCTTATCTAGTTGTAATAAGAGATTAGTATTTTCGTCAATTGTAATCGCAATTTGAATTTCATTAAATCAAAGTAGGTTTCTGTTTCTCTTATCACTATTTGATCAGAATATTTTATCTCATTTATCATTCGTTTTAATCTAGTGTTTATACTTCCATTTCCAGGATTCTTGACTGAGCAACTATTGCTCCAAGGAAAATTACAATTTCAAAACCAACCTGGTCCCGTCAGTCTTCTGATTCCAGGCTGAGTAGACAATCTTTGTCGCCTGTTTCATTTACTTCTCCACCGTTACCTGTGTGTCATTTTCGAGAAATACTTTCACCCATCCAACCCACTCCAGTCTCAATGGCAGATCCCGCTGATCCTATGATAGCTATCCAGGAGATGCTAAAAGGCCTTACTTGTGACATGGCGAGCATGAAAGAAGATATGACTCACATGAAGACCCAAATTAGCGATAAGGCTTCTGCTTCCAGAGGGGACCAACATTTCATCAACCTCCTCGTGTTGCATCTCCAGAGTTGAACAGACCTACTATTTCGCCGTTAGAAGTTGACATGGATGATGAACAATATGCCGAAGAGTATTGTATCCCTAGGATCAATAGGGAGAAGGAAATGTATAAAAAATTTGAGAGAGAAATGTCTAAGAAGTTCGGGAAACTGGCTCAAGAGATGGAACACATGAAAGTCCAGGGACCGAAGATATTTGACGTCTCTAAGTTGATGATGTCCTCTGCAGTGGTTTTACCGCATAACTTCAAAGTCCCAGAATATGATAAGTATGACAGGACTGGATGTCCTCGGAACCATATAAGGTGGTTTATCATCCTTTCACAGCAATATGGCCTGAATCATGAACAGATGGCCCATCTATTTCCTATTTCTCTGGTAGGGATAGCAAAGAAATGGTTCTTAAGACTAAAACCAGATGAGGTCAGGACCATGGGAGACATCTCTGACCAGCTTATTGAGCAATTTTCAATGGAGGAGGGGATAGAGGTCACAAAGAGAGACCTCAAACAGTTGAAGCAAGGTCCTCAAGAGACCTTTACCTCATTTATCAGGCGCTGGAGGCGTAAATCTGCCCAATTAAATCAGAGGTTATCAAAAAATGATCAGATAAAGTTGGTGGTCAAGAGTCTGTCTACTCAATATTTCCATTTCATGGCGCCCCAGCATTATCCTAATTTTGATCATTTGATTCAGACGGGAACGCAAACTGAGGATGCCATCGGCAAAGGTTTAAGGGCGAGACCATCGTCATCTGATGTCAGAGAAGGCAAGAGGCCAATGGTTATACAGAAGGAAGTGAATAGTGTGAACTATGTTAGACCAATGGCAAGAGCAGTAACTGAGGTGTCAAGACCGGTAGAGAGGCAGGCACCTAAGCAATTTGATCCGCTTCCTTATTCCTACCCTGTTATTTTGAAGAAATTGATTAGGGATAAGAAGATAAAGCTTCCTGATATCAGGCCAGTACCAGATCCATTGCCTAAGTATTGGAGATTAGACCAATACTGCAAATATCATCAGAATTCAGGTCATCTGACAGAAAGATGCCTAGCTCTGAAGTATGCTATTCAGAAAATGATAGATAATAAAGATTTGGAAGTGGAGCGACCAAGTACTACTCAAAACCCCCTCCCAAATCATCGTGTTGTTCCTCCGCCTGTTACCAATGCTATTTTTGTCAATGAACCTCTTCTTGACCCTTCAACTCTCATTTGTGCTATAAAATCCGATAAACCCTATGTGCTGAGGTTGGATGATGAGGAGATCAAAGAATTGACGAGAGAAAAGCCTTATGTCTTTTCCCTAGCTGGTGGTGATTTTGCAGAGTCTTCTTCTCGATCTTATATACTTCGTTGTGAAGACGTTGAGGAAGAGCAGATGAACAGAACACCATATGTTTTAAGAATCGAGGATGATGATTTGTTGTTCCTCGATGACCAGTGTGATGAGCTTCAACACGTCACAAGGGGTGGTCGTGTATTCAAGCCTCCAGAGTTGAGTGCAGAGAATCCAGCAGAAATAGCAAGGGCTGCAGGAAATCAGAGGCTGAATAAGTCCGTTGCAGAAGAGGAGGATGATAATTTGTTAAAACAGTTGAGGAAGACCCAAGCGAATATTTCCATATGGGGCATGCTCATGTCTTCTTCCAAGCACAGGAAGGTAATACTCAGGGAGTTAAATGCCGCACAAGTATCTGTTGATGTTACACCTGATGAGTTGGTGAGCTTGGTCACCCCGGCTAGAATATCTAAGGTTTTGTCCTTCACAGATGAGGATCTTCCTCCTAAGGGTAGAGACCATACTAAACCTCTCAAAATCACCTTAATTTGCAATAAGAAGAAAGTTCCAGAGGTATTAGTAGACAATGGGTCTGCTCTGAATGTTTGCCCATTGAGCACAGCAACTACCCTTGGGTTCGGGCCAGAGAACTTTGTCCCCTCTGAGCAAGGCATTCTAGCTTATGATGGAACCCGTCATGATGTCATCGGGACTTTGGTGATAGAAATTCAAATAGGCGGTGAGGAATTTGAAATAGAATTCCAGGTCCTTGATATCAAAGCATCTTTCTTGTTGCTGCTTGGTCGCCCATGGTTGCACCGGGTTGGGGTTATACCATCCACGCTGTATCAGAAGTTGAAGTTTATTCGAAATAACAGGGTGGTCATTGTGAAAGGCGACCCTGATTTGGAAATAGGCCAGATTTCCTAGGAGTTGGTTGTTGGCAAAGCAGATGATATAAGCTTAACTGGCTTTTCGCTAGAAGTGACTGCTATCACTATGGAGGAGGCGATGAATGAAGAGATCTTCTTCCTAAGTAGCACCAATTCCAAAGTTGTCAAGATGATTCGCAAACAAGGATATATGCTAGGTGCCGGGTTGGGCAAATATCATCAAGGTATGATTGAGTTCCCAATGCTCAAGACCTTCAATGGCCTGTTTGGGTTAGGATACAAACCCACCAAGAAGGAGATCATAGAGATGAAGCGCTACATGCTGAAGTGGGCCGAATGTCGTCCCCGTGGCTTAGACTTGCCTATGGGACCTCTGAATTTGACAATGAATGGTCATTTTCGCAAGGAGAGAGCAGATGTTCCATTCTGCAGTTTCGCTGAGGCCTGGGTTGATGAGTCAACTGGGCAAAGGTTGCCAGGGTTTGAAATTTTCTTCGACCTCGAGCTACCAAAAGATGAGCCAGTAAGTGTACTGTAAGCCCAATGGTTTCCACCTTGGCATTCCCATCTTATTTTGATGATTCCAATACACAAGTGATTTATGATCACTAATGTGTTTGATTGTCTAAGTTGTAGATCACATTGGTGCTAAGATAATATTGCTTGGATTGAGGCCAAGAAGCACTCATTGGACCACTTCATGAAGGCCAAAGACATCAAAATCCAAGACAAATGAAGACTTGAAGAATCCATTGAAGATCAAGTTATATTAGATTGTATTAAGATCCAATCTTAGTTTTAGATTTGAAAGGCATAATTAAGTAAATAAACACACACCCTAAAAATATAAGTGATTGTATTTGTGGAGTTTCAACACCTTGGAACCCTCATAGCAATCCCATCTTGGTGTTAAGTTGGAAGCCCAAAAACATGAAGTGAAAATCTGCTCTTCATAGGCTTCTCGGAACTCCGAGAATTCTCGAAACTCCGAGAAATGGTCCAGTAGACTTTTTTTCATTTTCTGTTTGTATTCCCGGAACTCCGAGATTTTTTCTCGGAACTCCGAGAAATATTCTCGGAACTCCGAGAACACTGTAACGGTCATATTTTGAGCCGTTGGGAATTTTGCTGGAATTACCACAATGCCATTGAACGGTCATATTTTGGTTTTCCTATATATATGGGCATTCTAAACTTCCAAACTATCAATCCTAACACTCTAAAAACCTACTTGAACATCCTTAGAGTGAATCAAACTTGTTTATGCATCTCATCATCTAAGATTAGGATTCGGATCTATAGGCTATATTTGTACATCTTCTGCAAAGTTGTAAACCCTTGTGAGGGATTTTTGTTCTTTCTTTCGTATTCAAGAAATTGTATTCGGGCGAGTGTTCGGAGAAGCGTAGCCCACTCTCCGTAGTGAGGATTGCCACCAAGGTTAAAGGTGATCGGAATTTGTAATCGGCACCGATCTTCGCCGAAGTTAAGAAGATCTCTTAGTGACGCCATCAACGAGTCTTTGTTGGTGGAGTGGAGTAGGCCTCGCGTTTTGAAGACCGAACCACTTTAAATCTCGGGTGCACTCTCTCTTGAACTCTAGCTCTTTACTTTGCATTGCACCTCTAGATTTAACTTGTGTGCTTGAATTTCATTTTGATCTCTTAATTTCCAATTTAGGTTTGAGTTTTCAAAATATTAAAACTTGTTAGAAACCTAATTAATTCTCACTCCTCATAGTTGTCGTACTAGGGACCACCCTTGTAATTTCATGTACAGATCGCAGAGATAGAGTCAGAGACAGATTGGGCTGACTGCATGGTGCCAGAATTTCTGAACTCACTTTTTAAGGACGGGTCACAGATTGTAGCTGTTATTGACAAGAGCACAGTAATTCTGAACCCGACACATCTTATCACCCCGGCGGAGGGACCTTTGACTAACTGGACCTCTCAGGTCCTACCTCAGGTTACCTTTCAGTATAGTCATACTTCTCCAAAAGAGTCTGTTGTGTCTAAGTATGAGTCTGTTTCCAAGTCAGATACAGAGTCTGTCATTTCTAACTCTTCTTTTGATGCAGGTACTGTAGAGGTCAAGTCAACCCTTGGAGTCGGTGGTGTGTCTCCTGCTAGTGAGGTCGAGTTTGAAGATATTTCTGCTGATGTACTTGATGTTTCTCATGTACATATTTCTGAGTATAATGAAACTGATGTCAACATGTCTGTTTATAAGTTTGTAAATACAATTCCAGAGTCTGTAAAGCCTGATGTGGGCTATTCATCATCTGATGTATTTAATTCAACTTTCAATGAAATAAAGGACTCTTCATTGTACTTTCCTGTTTCTATTTCTTCTACTGAATCTGCTTTAAAATCTGATAATAATAATAATAATCAAGACTCCCCCTCTGATGAGGATGCCGACGAACCTCCCCCTGAAATCAAACATCTAATTCAACAGGAGGGGAGTCGCCGAGCAAAACCACTGGAAGAGGAAGTTGAAACCGTGAATATAGGTGATGAAACTTTGATTCGGGAAATAAAGATTGGTAAAACTTTATCTCCTGAAGAGCGCGAAGAATTAATCGCCTTACTTAAAGAGTTCAAAGAGGTTTTCGCTTGGTCTTACTATGACATGCCGGGATTGAATGAGGAGATTGTTCAGCATCGATTACCTTTAATCCCTGGCATCAAGCTGAAGAAGCAGAAACTCCGAAAACTCAAGACAGAATGGGAGTTGAAAGTTTATGAAGAAGTCAAGAAACTTCTAGAGGTGAAATTCATCCAAGTGGTCGAATACCCTGAATGGCTCGCTAATGTAGTACCAGTGCCCAAAAAGGATGGGAAGGTTCGAATGTGCGTTGATTTTCGGGACCTGAACAAAGCAAGTCCAAAAGACGATTTCCCATTGCCAAACATTGATCTCTTGGTAGATAATACTGCTCTGTTATCCTTTATGGATGGGTTCTCGGGATATAACCAGATCAAGATGGTGCCTGAGGACATGATGAAAACAACATTAATTACTCAGTGGGGTACATATTGCTACAGAGTAATGCCATTTGGGCTAAAGAATGCTGGTGCAACTTATCAGAGAGCTGCAACTACTCTTCTTCATGATATGATTCACAAAGAAGTCGAAGTCTATGTAGATGACATGATCGTTAAAGCAAAGACTAGACCAAAGCATACAGTTGCCTTGAGAAAATTCTTTGAGAGGATTAGAAAATATCAACTTCGCCTGAATCCAAATTAGTGTGTATTTGGAGTTACATCAGGAAAACTCTTAGGATTCATGGTGAGTGAAAGAGGAATTGAGGTTGATCCTCAAAAGATCAAGGCAATCCAAGAAATGGAACCACCTAAGACAGAAAGGCAAATCAGAGGTTTCCTTGGGAAGGTTCAATACTTGAGAAGGTTCATATCTCATTTAACTATGACATGTGAACCAATTTTCAAGCTTTTAAAGAAGAATTCCTCGAAGAAGTGGAATGATGAATGTCAAGAAGCATTTGAAAAAGTTAAGCAATGTTTATCTTTGCCTCCTGTCTTATCTCCCGTCATTCAGGGCCAACCCTTGTTGATGTATTTGTCGATTACAAACACTGCAATGGGTTGTATGCTTGCTCAGAAAGATCCAGAGTCTAAGTGGGAAAAGCCTATCTATTATATCAGTAAGAAGATGCTGGAATATGAGATAAAGTACTCTGTTTTGGAGAAAACTTGTCTAGCATTGGTTTGGGCTACTCAAAGGCTTAGACACTATCTGTTGTCGAACAAGGTCCTTTTACTTTCTCGGATGGATCCGTTGAAGTACTTGTTTGAGAAACCCGCCCTTACTGGAAGAACCGCAAGGTGGTTGTTATTGTTATCTGAGTTTGACATCATTTATGTCACTCAAAAGTCCATTAAAGGACGGGTTATAGCTGAACAGCTGGCTGATTCTCCTACAGAGGAGAATGCTTTCCTGAAAACTGAGTTTCCTGATGAAGAAATAATGGATATTGAAGAAGAAACTCCAAGTACCAAATGGTTGATGTATTCTGACGGAGCAGTCAATAACGAAGGTCGAGGAGTGGGCGCAGTGTTGATATATCCAAAGAAAGAGTATATCCCTATATCCATTAAGTTGCAGTTTGAGTGCACGAACAACATGGCAGAATATGAAGCTTGTATAGCAGGACTCGATGCAGCTTTAGCTCTTCAAGTTCAAGACATAGATGTGTTTGGGGACTCAATGCTCATTATTTGTCAAATCAATGGGCAATGAAAAACTCGGGAGGATAAATTGATCCCTTATAACACATATTTGGAATCTCTGGTTAAAAAATTTAAGAATATCACTTTCACTCACTTGTCAAGAACCAGGAACCATTTTGCTGATGTTTTGGCAACTTTGGCTTCGATGTTAGATATCTCTGCAACTATGGAGGTTCAGCCGTTAACTGTCAGATTGCAGTGAGCTCCTGCGCATGTGAATGCGATAGAAATATTGGCGAGATGTCCGGATGGGAAACCATGGTATACGGATATCAAGAACTTCATTTCTGGCAAGGGTCACCCTCCTGAAGTTTCAAGCAAAGAGAGGAAAACTCTTCAGAGGCTAGCTACCAAATTCATCATTTGTGGTGAAGAGCTGTATATGCGATCTTTTGACGGAATCCAACTCTTATGTGTTGATGAGGACAAAGCTGTGGAGCTTATTGAGCACACTCATGAGGGAGTTTGTGGACCGCATATGAATGGCAAGATGTTATCTAGAAAGATTTTAAGGCTTGGATTTTATTGGCCCACAATGGAAGCAGATTGCTTTGCCTTTGTGAAGAAATGCCATAAGTGCCAAGTTTATGCGAATCTTATTCATGTTCCTCCGTCAGAGTTGCATTCTTTGACTTCACCGTGGCCATTTTCAGTGTGCAGGATTGATATCATTGGAAAAGTTTATCCGAGGTCTTCAAGCGGGCATGAGTACATTCTGGTCGCGATTGACTATTTTACGAAATGGATTGAAGCCGCTTCGTATGCTTCCATCACTTCGAACACAGTTGCGAAGTTTATCCGCACCAACATTATTTGCAGATACGGAGTACCTCATGAGTTGATTTCAGATAATGGGTCGCAATTCAAGAAAGGGGTGTTACACCTGTGTGAAGAATTCAAGATAAGACATCACAAGTCATCTCCTTACAGACCTCAAACAAATGGTGCTGGAGAGGCAGCGAACAAAAATATCAAAGTCATTATCAGTAAGATGACTGAGACTTATAAAGATTGGTCGAATAAGTTGCCATATGCTTTGTGGGCTTATCGAACATCGGTCAGGTCTTCGACAGGTGTAACTCCGTATTCTTTAGTGTACGGAATGGAAGCAGTCCTCCCTGTTGAGCTGAGAATCCCATCCTTAAGAGTGATGGTAGAAGCTGGCTTGCCAGAGTCTGAATGGGCAAAAGCCAGATACCATGAGCTACAGATGATAGACGAAAAGAGGTTGAGAGCCTTGTATCACATCCAGGGATATCAAAGGAGAATCGAAAGAGCCTTTAACAAGAAGGTCAGGGTTCAAGACTTGAGACCAGGAGATATCGTCTTAAAATCTTACAGGGCGCCGGTATTTGATCCTCGAGGGAAATTCAGGCCAAACTGGTCTTGTCCTTACATTGTCGATGAAGTCCTGCCTGGAAAAGCCGTAAGACTCCTCGATGAAAGTGGAGAAAAATTAAATGAACCTACAAACTTGGATCAATTAAAGAAGTATTACGCTTAAGTACACCAGAAGGCCATCCTTGGACGATTTGAGCTTCAAATCATTATTCCAAATATTTTAAACCATTTGCAAACCCTTTGGGCCTAAAAAATAAATATATAATCTCTTTCTTTGATAAACCCAAAATAGGGGCATTTATTTTTTTAGTAAAAAAAAAGTGTTTGAACTACGTTATGACCTGATCCCTTTTTAAGGGTACGTAGGTAGCCTGATCAATTCGGGTTCGGTCACATCTTTTGCAAGTCCAAAAGGGCGAACTACGCAAACCTGATTCTCATTTCTTCAAGGATACGTAGGCAGTCTGGAGGGTCCAGATTCGGTTTAAAATACATGCAACCAAACCAAGGTTTATCCTGCTTGAACCTAAGCCTACCTTAAAGTCTTTCTGGTGTATTTTAGGCCCAGGTTTGTAGAGAAACAGAAAGAAAGAAAAATGATGGAGTCTTAGACCCGCTAGACTGAAAACCCGCAAGGGCAGTCTAGGCAAAAGTTAAGGTCATTCACCCGCTAAGCTGAAAACCCGAAAGGGTGGCTTAGGCAAAAATCAGGGTGCTGAGCCTGCTGGATGGAAAATCTGCAAGGGCAGAGAGTCCAGGCAAAATATAAGGCATATGGTCCGCCAAATCGAAAACCTAGAAAGGCGATTTGGTCATGGCAGTAACTTCATGCAGAGAGGACAGAGCTTCAAAGAGCCAGTTAGACTTTCATTTTCTTTGGCATCACTCTAATGTTTGAGTAAGCGCCAGCAAGGCTTCCTTTGGTACTCTTTGAGTTAAGGAGGTTGAAACTAAGCAATCTAAAGGGATAATAACCATGACGAAAATACCGAAAAAATGAATGAAACACCTTTAAACACGGTAACGAAAAAAATCTAAGAGTGGTAGACTTTTACCATCTTAAAATATTTTATCAGGCTAAGAAGCAGATTCAGTCTCTCTTAATGTTCACGTTGTGTGTTTTGTCAAATCCTCGTTCGTCGCTTGTCAAAGTCTTTCTTTTGTCGAGTCAGGGTCAAGTTTTGAAGTCTTGTTTAGTCACTGTCTTCCCAAAGCCGGGGTGACAAGTAAAAGGGGGAGAGAAATAATAGAATATGTGCCTCCTATGAGCAGTGAAAAGCAGAGCAAAGTTCAGAATGTGACAAGCTCTTAAAGCCATTTGAGGTATCAGAGGTTGGCAGAGATGAAGAGAATTTCTGAGTAGAACCAATTTCTTGTATTTGAGAAAAGCTTGGTAAACCCATGTGTTCTTGAGAAAAACTTTGTAATCCTAAGATTTCATTAATGAAAGCTTTCTGCTTATCCTTTTGATCCCTTTTGTGTTGCTCTCCAATGAATTTTGTCATGGAAGTAATCGTACTAGGGGCATCTTTTATTACTTATGTCATAAAAGATATTAATCAAACAATGATATTTGAGATGGTTATTCTCATCAAATAGAGATAAGAGAAATTTGACCACACTTTTTTTAGTCCAAGCTCTTCAATCAAGTTGTTTTCTTTCTGAGTCAAGTTTTCAGAAAATCTTTACTCCCAGCGGAGTCTAGAATTCACTTCTGCAATTTTCAAATTCCAGCAGATTTCTTTTCAAGGGTCAACACCCGAAAATTTCTTCATCCTTGCTTGAGTTTTGTCTTCAGCAAAGATCATGCATTTTCAATCATTCTCAGGCAGAAATGGTTTATTCATCTGGTGAAATCGATCAAAGTTGGTCATTTCTTCAATCATTTCAATGAATTTTATTTTCATCATTGGCTCCATGATTTGGAGTTTGGCATTTTTCTTTTATCATCTTATAAATGTTTGCCATTGGCTCTGTGATTTGGAGTATGGTATTTTTCTTTCATCATTTTGTAAAAATGTTTTCGCCAATGGCTCCGTAATTTGGAGATTGGTCTTTTCTTTCACCATTTGAAAGATTTAAAAATTGTTTCCGCCAATGGCTCCATGATTTGGAGTTTGGTCTTTTCTTTCACCATTTGAAAGGTTTAAAAAAAAAATATTTTCGCCAATGCTTCCGTGATTTGGAGATTGGTCTTTTCTTTCACCATTTGAAAGGTTTAAAAAAAAATGTCTTCGCCAATGGCTCCGTGATTTGGAGATCCATTTGAGAAGGTTTCTCTCATCATTTGAAAAAGTTTTAAAAGAAAATTGTCACTCGCTCCATGTGTTTCGAGAATGGTTATTTTTTCATTCATTTGAAAGTTTTTTTTTTAAAAAGAAGGGAATTTCCAGTGAAACAGCTCTGTATGTTTGGAGTCTGGGCTTTTCTTTAAATCATGAAGAGTTTTTAGAAGTAAGAAACTACCGGTGAAATTGAGCTCCGTGTGTTTGGAGTCTGGTCTTTTCTTCTTCGCCCCTGACACTTAGCAGTGAAATGCCAAATTTTGGCCTGTCTAATTGTCACTTCGCAATGTACCGCTACCTACTGAGAGTGGGAGTCAGGTATATCTGCGTGGATTTATGTGGAACCCTTTTCACAGGACCATATCAATCTTAGATGACCCGCTACCTTGAAAGAGAGGAGTCAGGATTATCTGGATGGCTAAACAGACGGATTTTCAACAATGGTCTGTGTAGTTATCGTTTTTTTGTTTTGAGGTAGTTTTGACGACTGACCAAGTGGTATTTGGTCTGATCGTTAAGACTTGCTCATCCTTTTTAATGATATCATTTTTGGCAATTGACTAAGCGATATTTGGTCTGATTGTCAGCAAAAACCCATATTCATCGATACAAGTGTGCGTTTGTAGTATGATTCTATTCTTTGAATGATTCGTTTTGTGTTTAACCAGATTTTTGGTTTAACAGTAAAAAAAAAGGGAGTCGGACTTTTGGTTTAACAGTAAAAAAAGGAAGGAGACGTGTTTTATGCATATTTGTTTTCAATAAAAGTCCTTGTTAATTGTTGTGGATCACACAATTAAGGGATTACAGAGAGGTTATCTTTTTGAGATGTCATTGGTTGCCCTGTCGAGAGCTAGTGAGAGATCATCTTCTTATTGCCTGCAGTCTTAGAAGTCTTATTAAGTGTCATCTTTGTTGTGTTACTGTGGGACCCGATCCCGCGAGAGGGGTGAGGCGCGAGCCGCCACGCTCTCTCTTGGTCTCTCGTACCCACGCGATTGGCGTGTACATTTTTATTATTGATTTTAATTCGTCTTTTATGTGAACTTGGGATCACTAAGGCAATCCGAATTCCACACAAAAGAGAGTGACAGAGTCGCCACCTAGATGTGGGATCTAGGACCCATAATTAACCAGAAATCTAGACTCGCTACCTGGTTACGAGAATGGAAGGTATGGGGAGTTATCCACCACATGCACCATTCCTGTCCGATAATCGGTCTTCGATTCCAAAAGCTAACTCTTTTAAATTTATTTTAAATGGCTCGTTCAACTCTTTGTTAGTGTGCGAACTATGTGACATGCATCCTATGATCTAATTTCATTATGGATCCTAAATGTGTATCTTGATTCCTTAATTTGTTTGAATTCAATCTAGGTGCAAGTTCTCCTAAGATTCTAATTTCATGAAAAATCCTACGTGATTTGATTAAGCATTTCCAAAAAAATTAATATACAAAACACCACAATTTGTTGTAGTGCCGACTCGCGGTTGGTATGCCATCAGACATCCAAGCTGCCTACGTACCCAAGCCTCACTGGGATCAGAGTCGACGTAGTTCGGTGCACCTAAGCTAAGCTACTTATGCCTAACTCAACTAAGACACCGACCTAAACGGGATTGACTGTTTCAACAGTTTTAAGAGAAGTTATTTAATTCAAGTTAAGGATTTTATTATCCTAGGATTTCATCTAAGATGCTATATGATTCTTATCTAAATGCAAGTTGTTCCTTAGACTAATGCAGGTTAGCCTACATCCTAGTTTACTAGGCTTGTCCTAGGGAAAGATTGGGTTACTAGTGTGACTAGACCTATGGCATGGTTGCTATCCATAGCAAAGGTCCGTGATGAGGCTGGACTCCTAACTCTTGGACTCCCTAAAACCTAGGACACGACATGACGTAAGTGTTCCTAAATTGGGCTCTAATGGTTCTTATATCGGAAACCGTAATCCAATGGTTCTGAAAGACACGAGACACATCGACTCAAGTTCTTGAGGTTAATTAATTTCAGATTTCAAGGATTTTCTGTTTCTGGACACTTAAGGATTACCAATAGCTCTAGAGTTCACCGATTTCGACCCAGAATGGCATCCAAGGAAGGGAATCGTGCACTCTTTCCTTGTGCAATTTAATACTTAGGTTATAACATCTTATTGCCTGGCATATCTCAGGATTTCCGTGGACAGTAACCTCGGAGCCAACAACATGCTATAGCTTAAATATTCAAATTGTCAAAGATCGAGTGCAATAGGGATACGATTATGGATGCACTAGCCATTTTTCCAAGGAAACCTAAAGATCCTAAAATTTTTGTTTCAATGGATTGAGGAGTGAATGTGTGACAGAATTTTAAGGTTCTTTAGAAGCTTTATGATGATTTTTAATTAATTTCAGTTTTTCAATGGATTTTATCAATTTTAAACCATATGAGTGATTTTACAAGTGAAATTGTTGCAAAGGAATTCGAAATGAATCGAAACTTCAACAGAAACAAGACATGATGGGATGTAGCTTATTAAAAGAGTTTTGCAGATTTTTACATTAAGCTCATATTTAATTTTGATTTAACAATAATAAGACCAGATTGCAAAAATAACACAGAAACTACTAGAAATAGAAATCTAAATTCATCAAAATTTCTACAGTAGTAAGATATAACTAACAATAGAATGCTGTTAGATTTTCATGAATTTGAGAAACTATTTACTACCAATGTCAGATTTTTTAATTTTAAGACCAGATTATAAATTAACACTACATCCCTTATGAAAAAAGAACTCAATCACTTGAAACTTTTACAGCAGCAATAAATATGAAATATAAGACCACGGTAAAAATCTTGTGAATTTTTATGGTGATCTGATATCAGTAACAATTCTCACAAAATCTGATAATTTTCGAAGAAAGCATTAAATAATATATAAAAAAAATCCAAAAATTCTCAAAAATTCATTGTAAAATGTATCAGCACCATATTATTTTCCCACGAAATTTCATTAATTTTGCAATTATTTGATTATATATATTTTTTTTCTTCGTCAAAAAGATGTTTTTGAAGAGTTTTCTTATTTTTAAAACACGATTTTCGAGAAAATTACGACTCCGGAAAACATCCTTTAATCTTCTTCTGATATGATGAACAAAAGAAAATTTTAAAATTCCAAAAAATAGATCATCCTGAGATGGCTATTTTTTCGAATTTTGTAATTTCTCAGCCATTATTTTAAATAAAATTTCACTCTTCACTCAAATTTTTGAAAGCCTTTGATCCAATGTCCGATCCGATCCGATGGTTACTTTACTCTATTTAGATAGATCAGTGCATTAAATTTCGGGACGAATCGGAATTGAAACACTCATGCAGCTCATGATTTTAAGCACACACATTTAATATTAAATTAAAATCATTTAAATACTTAAAAATCATGCAAAAATCTAACAAAATACCAAATAATTTCGGAAAAATTCGAGAACAGCGTACCTACCTATGGTGGAGATCCCCGCAGAATCCGAAGCCGAAAAATCTGAAAATCACGCCGATGTTCGATCCGAAGTCCGCTTTTCTTCTTTTTTTCTTTTTTTTTTTTTACTGCTGTGAGAGAAATGGAGAGAGAATCCGAGAGACAGAGAGTGAGCAAGAGTGATTGAGAGCGAGAGTAAGCGAGAGCAAAAACAGAGAGGGAGTGAGAGAGATAGAGGATGGGAGGGATAGAAAGAATCCGAGGGAGAGAAATACGCAGAGAGAATGAAAATGAGAGTGAGATTTGAGAGACCGAGAAATGTAAAGGAGAGTGAGAGTTAGAGAGGTAGTGCGAACAGAGGAAGAGAGTGAGGGAGACGAAAAACAGAGCTTGAGGGATCGAGAGAGGGAGAGACAGAGAGATAGAAAAACAAAGAGAGGTAAAATGAGAGAAACAGGGGGATAGAGAAGAGGATACAGAGAGGTTAAGAGAGGTTAAGAGAGACCGAGAAATGAGAGGGATACGGAGAGGGTAAGAGAGAATAAGATATGGAGAGGGATGTAGCAATACGGCACTTGTTTCTCGTCAAAACCCAAAAAAACAATACTCTGTTTTTTTGGAAAACTTGAGAATGAAGAATGGAGCCGGCTGTTGAGTGTGGGCAAGAGTGAAAGAGACCAAGAGAAGGAGGGATATAGAGGGTGAGTGAGAACTTGAACGAGGGAGAGGGAAAATGTTTGAGAGGGAGAGGGATAGATGGATATAGAACGTAGAGGGAGGCTCTGTTTTTTCTCGTTTCTCTTTTCTTTCAAAAAAAAATCCAACACTCTGTTTTTTAGAAATATAGACGGAAGGATAGAGATGACTCGGCTGTGCTTGAGTGAGGGAGGAAAAGAACTGTTGAAAAAGAGAGATGATACCACCCACACCGAGTGAGAAAGGGAGGGAAAGCACCCATCCACCGTAACAGAACAGATCTTTCCCCCCTTTTTTTTTTCCTTGATGGGCTATAGATGGTGATAGAGTGGGGAGACCGTGGGATCACAGAGGGAGTGTGAGAGATGGGGATCGCTGTTGGGTAGGGGAAACAGAGGGAGGGCTTGGAGAGTGAGAGGCCGAGAGTCGTGTTCTTACTCCTTTTTTTTCTAAAACCGAGAGGCCAGGGAGAGATAGAGGCCCAGATACAGAGAGTACGAGAGATTGAGAGTTTAGAGAAGGTTCGAGGATGCAAGGCAGAGGGAGGTTGATGGAGAGGTTGCTCCCTGAAGCAAAAACTAAGATCAAGGAGATGGGAAGCTATCCTTTTTTCTCCTCCTCTTTTACTTTTATTTTCCCCAAGCCATCGTATATCCTCTTTTTTTTTTAACAGCTCCCCTCCTCCGCAATTGCTGAGAGGCTTTCCTATTCTATAGAATATCCGAGAGAAACCTTCCTCAACTCAAATTCCTTGCTTTATTCAAGAAAAAGAAAATTGGAAAGAATTCCAAACATGCTGTGGTTGCACCGTTTCTTTCTTTCTTTCTTTTTAGAATTCACTTGCTTGCTTTCTCTTTCTTTTTTCTTTTCTTTCCCAAGAAGGCATTTGCCGAAATTCCCCACTGAATAGAGATATTTTTGGTTCTTTTACCTTCCTTTCCTTCATTGTTATCATCCCTAATTTCCAAGAATATTTTTTCTAACTTTTAGCATTTCGATCCTTTTAGGTGACAAGACTACCCTCCACATTGGCCGAATATGCCTCTTTCCCAAATTTAATTCATTGCATATTAGTGGACCCCACTATCTACCTCCACCTCCCCATTCAATGCATCATCATGTAGGGACCACCATTCGATCAATATCTTCCACAAACCAATTTTCATTTGTGATTGAAAATTGATATTAGCACCCCTGCACCATACAATAAATTAATGTGGGTCCACTATCATGGGTGAATTTCCATGGTATAATTCAATCTAGAAACTAGTGGGCCCTACTTCGGGTGAATTCTTCTTGCACTGCACTACTTACATTCAAATTCTCTCCATTGGATGATCTCAACCGTCCAATTTATGGGTCACAAAGTGGATGATCATACCCACAAATCAGCCATTGGATGAGCCAATCCGCCCAATTAGTGAGCCGCAATACAAATGGGTTGGGCCCTCAAATTTTTTTTCATGGGATGATCTGAGCCAATAATTTATAAAGTTATGCCTCAAAGTTATTTTTGAGAATTATCCGAACAATTCAACTTGATGATCGCAACAGAATTTGGTTGTTAAAATAACCTCCCTGAAATCCTGATTATTCCCCCGATGGACACTTTCATGCACTGGATCGAAGTAGGTTCAGAACTCATTTTTCAATAAAACAATGAGCGGGCCCCCTGATTGATCCAAATTTTAACAAATGTTCAATGCGGGCCTACCGACGGGTCCAAGCTCCCTCGTGCTCGGATTCTTATGAATAACCACTCTCAACACTTGGCGAAAAGAAAAATGCGGAACATTGCGAAAATGATCGGAAAGATTGAGAAAGCATAAGGGACGGACACGGGAATGAGAAACACTGAAAAATGGATAACGAAACACTAACCTCTTTGTTGATTAAAACGGAGCAAAATGGGGTGTCTACAGATGCCTCTCTTTGGTAGAGATGACGTGGTCATCGAATACCAAAGCCAAAGTGACAGTGCCATTTTGCGTAGCTTTAATCGACAAAGGACTCCCTAAACACAATACAACCTAATATAATGCATGACCCTAGATGAAATCCTAGAATTGGAATAATAATAAAAAAAACTCGATGCGGCGCCGTTCACAAACTGGCAATTAGAGAATGAGATATCATTTTTGAATGGATTCTGAAGGGAAAGGACAAAGATCGTTCTCAAACGGTTTTTAGAAGAAGAGGAGACGCCGCTCACAAGCGGGTTCAACGAGGATAAGAAGCATTCCCAAATGGACTCGGACAATGAGGCACCGTTCACAAACGGCCTCAAGGAGGATAGAAAACCATTTACAAATGGACTCGAGAAAAGAGACACCGTTCACAAACGGGCTCAAGGAGAAGACGAGACCATTCACAAATGGACTCGAGAAATGAGGCACCGTTCACAAACGGGCTCAAGGAGAAGACGAGACCATTCACAAATGGACTCGAGAAATGAGGCACCGTTCACAAACGGGCTCAAGGAGAAGACAAGACCATTGACAAATGGACTCAAAAAATGAGACACCGTTCACAAACGGGTTCAAGGAGAAGACGAGACCATTCACAAATGGACTCGAGAAATAAGGCACCGTTCACAAACGGGCGCAAGGAGGACTGAGACCATTCACAAATGGACTCAGAAAATGAGACACCGTTCACAAACGGGTTCAAGGATAAGACGAGACCATTCACAAATGAACTCGAGAAATGAGGCACCTTTCACAAAAGGGCTCAAAGAGGACATGAGACCATTCACAAATGGACTCAGAGAATGAGACACCGTTCACAAACGGGTTCGAGGAGAAGACGAGACCATTCACAAATGGACTCGAGAAATGAGGCACCGTTCACAAACGGGCTCAAGGAGAAGACGAGACCATTCACAAATGGACTCGAGAAATGAGGCACCGTTCACAAACGGGCTCAAAGAAACAAGATAGCTTTGATTGATGAATTCAACAACGAAGAACTTAGAGATTTTTTATGAACTTGAATTTGACGTTGGATTGGATTTTTTTGAATCGGGGATTGGATTTGATGAATTTTTGATATTTGAGAAATGAGGCACCGTTCACAAACAGGCTCAAGGAGGACATGAGACCATTCACGAATGGACTCAGAAAATGAGACACCGTTTACAAACGGGTTCAAAGAGACCACGAGACCATTCACGAATGGACTCAGAAAATGAGACACCATTCACAAACGGGCTCGAAGAATATAAGAAACTATTCCCAAATGGATCTAAAAAAATGATGCACCGCTCCCAAACGGGTTAGAAGAAGATAACAGGCCATTCCCAAATGAACCCGGAAGATGAGACACCGTTCACAAACGGGTTCAAAGAAACGAGATAGCTTCGATTGATGAATTCAACAACGAAGAATTTAGAGATTTTTCATGAATTTGAATTTGACGGAAGATTGGATTTGATGAATTTTTGATTTTTTGAACTCAATGAAATCGGGGATATTATGGACCGTGCCCGACAAAGATGTTGGAAACTACGATTTTGACGAATGATGAAACGGCAAACCTTAGGAACGAAGAACCATTACTAACAAGAATGGATTAGGGACACTTTTATGAAACTTCAACAAGATCTTTCTCAAAGAGACTGCTGGTGTTGTCTTCTGGGGATTTTGATAACTGAAATCTTGAACAAAATATTTGAGATTGGTAATCTAGAACAACGGTTCTCTTGGATATAATCACGAAAAAGTGGGATTTGCCTCTTGACAGGTGTTTAGATAAACATTTCTTGACCAGGATAGTATTTAACTAACTGGAAGGAAATTCTGAATTTTAATGGTTCATCTTTCTGAGAAATTGGCTCAACCACCATTGCATCTGAGGTTCTGCCAAGCTTAAGGTGTCTTCCTGGGGTATGATCTTTTTACGGAAGCTGGGCTTTTTGATGTTTATACTTCAGAATTCTTCTGATCTGATCTTCTTTGAAATGAAGCTGTTTGACTAGATTACCGAGCTCTTTCATACGATCGCAGGGAGCTGCCGAGGCCGAGCCTCCTTCATTAAGACAGTTGCATCATTTGGACATATGAACAACGATTGACTCTTTCTAAAGAGAAAACTTAGATAAAAGGCACTACTCAAAGGATTGAGCAGCTCTGAAGGAGTGAACATAGAATGACAAAGATTGACTAACTACACTGACAGACACAGTAATGCTTCTGACTTAGTTAACGTTTTATTTGGTAAGTCTATCATTTCGAGGAATGTTTTTTTCAATTGGTAAACACTGGACTTCTTCCTTAAAACAGTAATGCCTCAATGATTTAATTATGACCCCTAAGATTGCTTAGCTTCAATGCCCCCAGTTTTGAGGATGTCACTTGAATTTACTTGAACTTCAGTTGATCTTCAGTCTTGATAACGGCTGTAGCCTTCTTATAATGGTTCTCTTACCGTGACCAAGTCACCTCTTCGGGGTTTTTAACTTGGCGGACCGTGCTAGCCTTAACTTTTGCCTGAACCGCCTTTCTAGGTTTTCGATCCAGCAGGCTATCCCCTTAGCTTTTGCCTAAGCCGCCCTTTCGGGTTTTCAACTTAGCAGGGGAATGATCTTAAATTTTGCCTAGACCGCCTTTTCAGGTTTTCAGTCTAGCAGATCTTTAAACACCGTTCATTTTTTTTTTCTTTTCTTTTTCATTTTTTGTGTCTCGGGACCTAGATTATTAATTCTGAACACCGGAAGGACTTTATAGGTAGGATAGGGCTTTTCAAAGAATGGCTTAAGGCTCAACAAAGATTTCGACCAAACCTGTGAACAGATTGCCTACATATCCCAAGGTAGGAATCAGGTCGTGTGTAGTTCAAGGTGAATGCCCCTTAGTTTGAAGATAAATTGTTTGAAGGTTAATTGATTTTTTTCTTTTTTCTTTTCTTTCTGGAATAATTAACTTCTCTTCTATTGGAACTTGTCCCCTCCTCTTTTTTTTTAGAACGATTGAATTTCTTCTTTTTTTTTTAATTGACCGAACTCGGTTTAACCGAGCTGCCTACGTACCCCAGTCTAGGGATCAGGTCTCGCGTAGTTCGGGGCGGATGCCCCTAGTTTGATGGGTTTTCAAGAAGATTTCATTCAGGCTCGAAGGGTTTGCAAACCGGTATTCTTTTGACGTTGGGTTCTGATTTTGGGATTTATTCGGCCAAAGGAGGCCTTCTGATGTTCAGATTGGGAATCGATCTAGGTTACTAGAGTCCCTCTGGTACTGATTATTTATTTATTTTTTCTTTTTTCTTTTTTTTTCACGGAGCTTGACGGCATTTCCAGGTAAGAGATAATGGATCTTCTTCTTTCAAGATTCTAATACGTGCTTTCGACTTTCATAGAGCGAAACTTGTTCTTTGACATCCTCCATCTATGGATTTGTAACTCTTGATATCTAATGGTCGCTTTTCAATGCTTGCTCGTGAACTTCTTATCTTGAATTTGTTGGCTTTATGTTATGAATTTGAGAACCAAGGTCATTGATTGGAAATACGAAAGTTGTTTCCACTCTATGCCCCTTGTATAGTATATGTTTCTCACTTTCTTCATTCTCTTGAGCTTTCTATCTATGTCTTGCCCCTGGTATCGGTTGTAGCTTTTCTAGACAATCTTCTTATTCTTGAAATAAGTTTATCAATTCTTCACACTCTTCAGAGGGTAATGTACTTTTAATCGGCATTCACTGAATCAAAGTTTCAGTGCCAATGTTTACCACTTCAATTTCATCTTTAAAAGGCTGGGATTGGCGCTCCTCCTCTTGTTCAAGTAATTGCTGTGACTCACGTAGAGTTTCGTCAATTTTGTCCTCATTTGAGGAGGGAGTCTTATTTTAAGATCAGAAGCACACTTAAGAAATAGACACAAGTGAACTATTGGAACTGAAATTTTATTTAAAGAAAAAGCTATTACATCTGACGACCTATCCTGAACATGCTCAGGATTCACAACTCTGAATAAAAAGAAAAGCAAAAGATAACTTGCCTGGACTAGGCATTAACCTTGAACTGTAAGACCGGACCCAACAATTATACTGACCATGATGACTGACTCAACATAAAATAGTAAACGACTAAAATTTTAACTGCCGCAACTGTCTAGCTTCGGAAGCTCGGGGAAGGCTGGTTCATATCATGATAGCAGCTACTAGAACATCTTCACTGTCTGTATCTTCTTCTTCTTCAAAAGGTTCTGACCCAGACATCTCAAAGGTAGGTTCTAAGGCGCAGATAAGAGTGAGAGGATCAAATTTTGGGTCCCCTATGGTTATAGCACTGACAACAGCAGCAGGGTTTGCATGACCAAGTAATGGGTTATTGGTAGCATCGGGTCTTGGCTCGAACACAAGGCCTTTATTGTCAAGCAACCTCTGGATTCTGAATTTTAGGGCAATGCAATTATCAGTGAGATGGCCGGAATTTCTATGGTATTCCCAGTGTTGATCTGTTCGCCAATTTGCTGGTAAAGGATTAGGAAGAGCCCTAATGTCGGGCAGGATTATGCGACCTGAGGCTAGACACTCCTTGAGTATCTCAGATGGTGGAAGAGGGAGAGGGGTAAATTCTGTCTGGGCCTGTGGCCGAGGTGCGACAGCAGGTTGGGTATAATCCATCACCATGGGGTTCTGAGGTTTTGAAGGCTGAAGCTTGGAGCGGGAAAGGTTATTAATTTCAGCTGATGGAGACTTCCTGAATTCTCTGGTATTCGGGTTACTTCGGTTGAATACACCTTGAGCCATAGCCTCCTCTATTTGGGTGCTTGCCACGATAAAGTGTTTGAAGTCCGGATAATACTGCAACGACATGTGATAGTGGAGCTGGGGGGGAATATTTTTCATGATTATCTGGACTTGCTCTTCCTCAGAAGGGCGCTCCATCATCTGAGCTGCTAGTCTTCTCCATCTTTTCACAAAAATCAGAAAGGATTCTCTCGAGTCTTGCTTGGTTCTCTCTAAATCCGTTCTATTGATTTTTGTCCCATCATCATATTTGAACTGCCTGATGAATTGCTCACCGATATCCTTCCATGTCCTGTAACGAGTCTTGTCTAGGACCATGAACCATCTCCTAGCAACTTTAGTAAGTGAAACAGGGAACAGCTGAGCCATCTATTCAGGAGATAAGCCTTGAGGCTGACACATGATGGTGAACATATGCAAATGTGTGATTGGACAACCCACACCATCATATTTGTCAAAATCTGGCATTTGAAAATTAGCAGGGAGACGGATTTCGGGAAACAGTGTGAGGTCACTGGGATTGAAGCCGCCCTGGTCCTGAAACTGGGTGTCCTGAACCTTCCTGGTAAGAGTTTCTAATTTTTCCATAACTGCCTTGTCTATCATGGACTGAGAAGGCCTACTGCGATCCTCGCTATACTTCTCTTTTTCCAGATCTTCTACGGTTTTATCAGGGATAGGGATGAATACTGGCTGGGCAGGTGCGGCTGAAGTAGCTGTATGGTGCATGGGCCCTTTATCTTTGGACAACGACGGTCCCAATTTCTCAGAAAGCTGAGCCTTGATAACTCGGTTCTCTTCTTTGAGTTCTTGAAGTTGCTGGAGGATCAAAGTGAGAGTATCGGTGATAGCAGCAGGTGGAAGACCATCTTGGTTGTCTGCCATTGGTGAGGATGAGGACGAGAAAGGGGGAGATGCTGGGGTTCTCAGAGAAGGTGGTGGAGAGACAGAATTCCTCTCCAATCGTGAAGAGACCCGAACCTAAGGAGTAGTAGGGTTAGCTATGATGTTTATTGCCCTGAAATATTTGAAAGACTTATTTTTAAAAATCAGAAAGAAGAATAGACGATGGTGCACACATAGACAAAGATAATGAAAGAGAAGGATGGACTTTATTGATCAACCATTAAAATTTGAGTACAGGGTTCATTCTTTCAAAGATAAACGGATAAGATTAAACATGGAACTAAGCATTCTTTTTAGACTTCTTCTTTGGACGACAATCTTGCCCAGCTGACTCTTTTAAAGGCTTGATGATTTTGATATCCCAAGCAGATGAAACGGCTTTGACAATCTTTGGCTTGAGATCCTCAGGCGGATAGAAATGACGAAGGGGAGGCAGAATAGATTGCTCCCTTCCATACTGACGCAAGATCCTGGAAGGAACATAAAAGGAAGTCTTTTTGAGACCAAGAAGGCGAACGTAGTTAGCTTCTCCAGTGTTGAAGACGGCTTCTTGGATTCCAGGGATTTGCCAATAAATCTGATCTTCTTGGCAAGAATTTAACCATTCAACCCAATCGTTTTTGTGATCGAAAGAAACATCATGACGCCATTCACTGAAGGTGTATAACGTATGATCGAAATGCACAGGAGCTGCGATTTTTAGCTTGTGGCACAACCACACCTGAAGTAAAGCAGGACATCCTGAGAAAGACCCAACGAAAGAGCGAACATAAGAGCTTGGACCTGAGCTGGCACGAAGGCGAGCCATATCATCCAATCCATTGATGGTTTCTGCAAGCATAGTAGGAATTGGATTGGCGCCCCGATCCATTTGATCCACGAGATCCAAAAGAACAGCTGACGCAAAGCGAGAAGGCTGGACAGTGAGGAACCTGGCGAAGGAGCAGAATCTCAGAGCGCGACGTCGGGCTTTCTGAATATCAACAGCACCAATGTGTCCAACAGGAGGGTAAATGTCAATCAGTTGTTGTATGGACACCTCTTGGCCTTTCATGAAAGAGTTCATGGATTCATCTGGATTATTCATTAAGCGAAGGAACAAAAGACGATAATCTGGAACACAGGATGGCTTCACTAGAGGGCCATCCACAGGATATTCCAATAAGGCACACCATTCTTCAAAGGTGGGACACATTTCTTGGTTGCCAAAACGGAAGACATGGTGATCGGGATCCCAACACTCTGATGCGGCATAGAGTAATCCCCAATCGAGCTTAATGGTTGCCACGTAGCCGAAGAGATTTTTCTCTTGCTCACTTATGGCATAGATGTGAGATTCTCTTAATGTACCACGGATCCAATCAAGAATCGTACGAGTAGATATGGTGCCTGTAAGCCAAGAAAAAGGATACGAGGATGATCAAGATTACATGAACACGAGATTAGGATAAGTTCCAGCCAGTTTAGAGAAAGTATGAATACATGATCGAATCACATGATAGAAGAATGAAAGGCATACGATCAAAAGATTAGATCAGATAGCTTAGGATTGTTTTCAACGGATAGATCATGAATGACTAATCCTATGAAATCTTTGGAAATGATGGGATTTATATCCTAACCCCAAAGGGAAAGTTTTTAATCTTCGCACATTTTAACAGTGTTACCTGAAGGCATCGACCCTAATCCTAATCTAGCGGAGTGGAGAGAGAATCTCGACTCATGAGTTTGTTCGTGTATCTAAGGACCGATCGTGACCATTGGAAGATGGACCACGGCCTAATCTAGACACAAATGGGTAAGATATCCTAAACTAGGCTCACACACGTGATGCACATGTGTTCGTATACTACATGCATGTGTGGGTTAATCTAGGGGTAGGCCAAGAGTTCCCTTAGCGTGAATCCATGTTCGATATACTGTACCAGTGTCCGGCGTATCAGTACGTGAACAAGAGATCCGTTTACGCACCATAAGGTGCTAGGCTAAGGGTGGAATGCTTCTCTAGCACAGAGGCACCAGGTGATGAAATCCCAGTCAACCATGCTAGATAACAGTCTGGGTTCCTAAAATAAGACGTGTGTGCATGTGAGATGCAAGGGTTTAGATGCGAGTGATGTAAGTGTGTGCAATAAGTTCACGCAATCTATGATGCCTTTAGGTTTTGTTAGATTAAGTTTGAGTATGATGTGATGAGAAAATAAAACAAGACAAACTAATCTAACAGGTATATAAGAGATAAAGTTTTTATGAGCCAGTTAAATTAAATCCAAATGAGTTATCTTTTAAAATTTGAATGAAGTTAGGTGGTCCCCAACAAAGTCGCCAAACTGTGGGACCCGATCCCGCGAGAGGGGTGGGGCGCGAGCTGCCACGCTCTCTCTTGGTCTCTCATACCCACGCGATTGGCATGTACATTTTTATTATTGATTTTAATTCGTCTTTTATGTGAACTTGGGATCACTAAGGCAATCCGAATTCCACACAAAAGAGAGTGACAGAGTCGCCACCTAGATGTGGGATCTAGGACCCATAATTAACCAGAAATCTAGACTCGCTACCTGGTTACGAGAATGGAAGGTATGGGGAGTTATCCACCACATGCACCATTCCTGCCCGATAATCGGTCTTCGATTCCAAAAGTTAACTCTTTTAAATTTATTTTAAATGGCTCGTTCAACTCTTTGTTACTGTGCGAACTATGTGACATGCATCCTATGATCTAATTTCATTATGGATCCTAAATGTGTATCTTGATTTCTTAATTTGTTTGAATTCAATCTAGGTGCAAGTTCTCCTAAGATTATAATTTCATGGAAAATCCTAAGTGATTTAATTAAGCATTTCCAAAAAAATTAATATACAAAACACCACAATTTATTGTAGTGCCGACTCGCGGTTGGTATGCCATCAGACATCTAAGCTGCCTACGTACCCAAGCCTCACTGGGATCAGAGTCGACGTAGTTCGGTGCACCTAAGCTAAGCTACTTATGCCTAACTCAACTAAGACACCGACCTAAACGGGATTGACTGTTTCAACAGTTTTAAGAGAAGTTATTTAATTCAAGTTGAGGATTTTATTATCCTAGGATTTCATCTAAGATGATATATGATTCTTATCTAAATGCAAGTTGTTCCTTAGACTAATGCAGGTTAGCCTACATCCTAGTTTACTAGGCATGTCCTAGGAAAAGATTGGGTGACTAGTGTGACTAGACCTATGGCATGGTTGCTATCCATAGCAAAGGTCCGTGATGAGGCTGGACTCCTAACTCTTGGACTCCCTAAAACCTAGGACACGACATGACGTAAGTGTTCCTAAATTGGGCTCTAATGGTTCTTATATCGGAAACCGTAATCCAATGGTTCTGAAAGACACGAGACACATCGACTCAAGTTCTTGAGGTTAATTAATTTCAGATTTCAAGGATTTTCTGTTTCTGGACACTTAAGGATTACCAATAGCTCTAGAGTTCACCGATTTCGACCCAGAATGGCATCCAAGGAAGGGAATCGTGCACTCTTTCCTTGTGCAATTTAATACTTAGGTTATAACATCTTATTGCCTGGCATATCTCAGGATTTCCGTGGACAGTAACCTAGGAGCCAACAACATGCTATAGCTTAAATATTCAAATTGTCAAAGATCGAGTGCAATAGGGATACGATTATGGATGCACTAGCCATTTTTCCAAGGAAATCTAAAGATCCTAAAATTTCTGTTTCAATGAATTGAGGAATGAACGTGTGACAGAATTTTAAGGTTCTTTAGAAGCTTTATATTGATTTTTAATTAATTTCAGTTTTTCAATGGATTTTATCAATTTTAAACCATATGAGTGATTTTACAAGTGAAATTGTTGCAAACGAATTCGAAATGAATCGAAACTTCTACAGCAACAAGACATGATGGGATGTAGCTTATTAAATGAGTTTTACAGATTTTTACATTAAGGTCATATTTAATTTTGATTTAACAATAATAAGACCAGATTGAAAAAATAACACAGAAACTACTAGAAATAGAAATCTAAATTCATCAAAATTTATACAGTAGTAAAATATAACTAAAAATAGCATGCTGTGAGATTTTTATGAATTTTAGAAACTATTTACTACCAATGTCGGATTTTTTAATTTTAAGACCAGATTATGAATTAACACTACATCCCTTATGAAACAAGATCCAAATCACTTGAAACTTTTACAACAGCAATAAATATAAAATATAAGACTACCTTCAAAATATTGTGAATTTTAATGGTGATCTGATGTCAGTAACAATTCTCACAAAATATGATAATTTTTGAAGAAAGCATTAAATAATATACCAAAAAAATCCAGAAATTCTCATAAAATTCATGGTCAAATGTATCAGAAACATATTATTTTCCCACGAAATTTCATTAATTTTGGAATCAGTTTATTATAGATTTTATTTTTCTTCGTCAAAAAGATGTTTTTGAAGAGTTTTCTTATTTTTAAAACATGATTTTCGAGAAAATTACGACTCCGGAAAACATCCTCTAATCTTCTTCTGATATGATGAACAAATGAAAATTTTAAAATTCCAAAAAATAGATCATCCTGAGATGGCTATTTTTTCGAATTTTGTAATTTCTCAGCCATTATTTTAAATAAAATTTCACTCTTCACTCAAATTTTCGAAAACCTTTGATCCAATGTCCGATCCGATGGTTAATTTACTCTATTTAGATAGATCAGTGCATTAAATTTCGGGACGAATCGGAATTGAAACACTCATGGAGATCCTGATTTTAAGTACACACATTTAATATTAAATTAAAATCATTTAAATACTTAAAAATTATGCAAAAATCTAACAAAATACCAAATAATTTCGGAAAAATTCGAGAACAGCGTACCTACCTATGGTGGAGATCCCCGCAGAATCCGAAGCCGAAAAATCTGAAAATCACGCCGATGTTCGATCCGAAGTCCGCTTTTCTTCTTTTCTTTTCTTTTTATTGCTGTGAGAGAAATGGAGAGAGAATCCGAGAGACAGAGAGTGAGCAAGAGTGATTGAGAGCGAGAGTGAGCGAGAGCGAAACAGAGAGGAAGTGAGAGAGATAGAGGATGGGAGGGATAGAAAGAATCCGAGGGAGAGAAATACGCAGAGAGAGTGAAAATGAGAGTGAGATTTGAGAGACCGAGAAATGTAAAGGAGAGTGAGAGTTAGAGAGGTAGTGAGAACAGAGGAAGAGAGTGAGGGAGATGAAAAACAGAGCTTGAGGGATCGAGAGAGGGAGCGACAGAGAGATAGAAAAACAAAGAGAGGTAAAATGAGAGAAACAGGGGGATAGAGAAGAGGATACAGAGAGGTTAAGAGAGGTTAAGAGAGACCGAGAAATGAGAGGGATACGGAGAGGGTAAGAGAGAATAAGATATGGATGTAGCAATACGGCACTATGTTTCCTCTTGTTTCTCGTCAAAACCCAAAAAAACAATACTCTGTTTCTTTGGAAAACTTGAGACTGAAGAATGGAGCCGGCTGTTGAGTGTGGGGAAGAGTGAAAGAGACCAAGGGAAGGAGGGATATAGAGGGTGAGTGAGAACTTGAACGAGGGAGAGGGAAAATGTTTGAGAGGGAGAGGGATAGATGGATATAGAACGTAGAGGGAAGCTCTGTTTTTCTCGTTTCTCTTTTCTTTCAAAAAAAAATCCAACACTCTGTTTTTTAGAAATATAGACGGAAGGATAGAGATGACTCGGTTGTGCTTGAGTGAGGGAGGAAAAGAACTGTTGAAAAAGAGAGATGATACCACCCACACCGAGTGAGAAAGGGAGGGAAAGCACCCATCCACCGTAACAGAACAGATCTTTTCCCTTTCTTTTTTTTCCTTGATGGGCTGTAGATGGTGATAGAGTGGGGAGACCGTGGGATCACAGAGGGAGTGTGAGAGATGGGGATCGCTGTTGGGTAGGGGAAACAGAGGGAGGGCTTGGAGAGTGAGAGGCCGAGAGTCGTGTTCTTACTCCTTTTTTTTTCTAAAACCGAGAGGCCAGGGAGAGATAGAGGCCCAGATACAGAGAGTACGAGAGATTGAGAGTTTAGAGAAGGTTCGAGGATGCAAGGCAGAGGGAGGTTGATGGAGAGGTTGCTCCCCGAAGCAAAAACTAAGATCAAGGAGATGGGAAGCTATCCTTTTTTCTCCTCCTCTTTTACTTTTTTTTTTCCCCCAGCCATCGTATATCCTTTTTTTGTTTTTAACAGCTCCCCTCCTCCGCAATTGCTGAGAGGCTTTCCTATTCTATAGAATATCCGAGAGAAACCTTCCTCAACTCAAATTCCTTGCTTTATTCAAGAAAAAGAAAATTGGAAAGAATTCCAAACATGCTGTGGTTGCACCGTTTCTTTCTTTCTTTTTTTTTAGAATTCACTTGCTTGCTTTCTCTTTCTTTTTTCTTTTCTTTCCCAAGAAGGCATTTGCCGAAATTCCCCACTGAATTGAGATATTTTTGGTTCTTTTACCTTCCTTTCCTTCATTGTTATCATCCCTAATTTCCAAGAATATTTTTTCTAACTTTTAGCATTTCGATCCTTTTAGGTGACAAGACTACCCTCCACATTGGCCGAATATGCCTCCTTCCTAAATTTAATTCATTGCATATTAGTAGACCCCACTATCTACCTCCACCTCCCCATTCAATGCATCATCATGTAGGGACCACCATTCGATCAATATCTTCCACAAACCAATTTCCATTTGTGATTGAAAATTGATATTAGCACCGCTGCACCATACAATAAATTAATGTGGGTCCACTATCATGGGTGAATTTCCATGGTATAATTCAATCTAGAAACTAGTGGGCCCTACTTCGGGTGAATTCTTCTTGCACTGCACTACTTACATTCAAATTCCCTCCATTGGATGATCTCAACCGTCCAATTTATGGGTCACAAAGTGGATGATCATACCCACAAATCAGCCATTGGATGAGCCAATCCGCCCAATTAGTGAGCCGCAATACAAATGGGTTGGGCCCTCAAATCATTTTTCATGGGATGATCTGAGCCAATAATTTATAAAGTTATGCCTCAAAGTTATTTTCAAGAATTATCCGAACAATTCAACTTGATGATTGCAACAGAATTCGGTTGTTAAAATAACCTCCCTGAAATCCTGATTATTCCCCCGATGGACACTTTCATGCACTAGATCGAAGTAGGTTCAAAACTCATTTTTCAATAAAACAATGCGCGAGCCCCCTGATTGATCCGAATTTAAACAAATGTTCAATGCGGGCCTACCGACGGGTCCAAGCTCCCTCGTGCTCGGATTCTTATGAATAACCACTCTCAACACTTGGCGAAAAGAAAAATGCGGAACATTGCGGAAATGATCGGAAAGATTAAGAAAGCATAAGGGATGGACACGGGAATGAGAAACACTGAAAAACGGATAACGAAACACTAACCTCTTTGTTGATTAAAACGGAGCAAAATAGGGTGTCTACAGTTACCTTTGTGAATACCATTTTGAATCAAAAACCCAAAAATTTGCTTTCGGGTCGATCAAAATGTGTTGTCTGTTCAGCTTTGACATTCGCGCGTTACACACGCTCTGCCAAAGAGGGGCATCTGTAGACACCCCATTTTGACCGTGCCCTAAACCGTCCATGTTTGTACAAAACCCAACCAAATCATAGTTTTAAAGCCCCAAATTTAACCCCAAGGAAGGTTAGGGTCCCAGCAAGGTCCTTGCAAAATTTCATTGAAATCCGCGATCGTTTGCCTAGCGAACGAGCCTCGAGAAGACCGTAGTGTAAACCGGAAAAGGGGGGTGAATTTATCCTGTGGGAGACGTGCCCAAGCCGAATAAAACAAAAATGGCGGGCGCGCTTTATCAATTCTTCCACGCGCCTCATCCATCTGGGGTGCGGATATCAATCCCAAAATTTTCTATAAATACCTATTTGAGCTCATTAAAAAAAAGAGAAAAATTCGTAGGAGAGAGAGAGAGAAAGGGAGAGAGAAACTAGATCTCATTTTCCCAAACCCATATTTTCTGATCACCCTCTCCGGCTAACCTCCGGCCAACCTCCGGCCAAGCTCCTGTTGTATTCTGATCGTACTCCGGTCAAGCCTTCTACATTGTGCTATCTTCATCTTCTTCTTTTTCAGCCGTACCTCTTAGAAATCTAGATCTGTTTCTTTTCTTCAAAAAAAAAAAACTAGCTCCGTTCGATCTTCTCCTTCCTCGGCAATCCTTCCGGCGAGCTTTTCTAAACTTCGATCCGATCGGATTACAGCCAATCTCCGGTCAAGATTTTTTTTTATTTATTTCTTCTTTAGATCTTACAAGCTGTTGCCTGTGCCATTTTTCTCCTTCCCAAACCATAAGTTTTGTCTTTAAAACTTTAGATCTACCTTGCTCTAAACCCTAACTTGAGCAAAAATTACAGATTCAGGGGGAGAGTACTTGTCTACCAGATTTCAGGAATTGCTACTCTCTCTAAACTAAATGGAAAAAGAGCTTATCTTATAGCAGCTCTACCAGGGAAGCTTCCTTCGGGATTAACCAATAGGGTAGAGGGATTTATCTATAACCTTAGCTTTTGATCCTAGTTTTTTTTTTTTACTTAAACTCCGGCCAAAACGCTGGCTAAAAGCTCCGGCTAGCATTTTCCTTTATCTTCATGCTTGATTTTCACCTTTTGCCTTGTTAAAAATATGTGTTTTCTTATACCTAAACCTTAGTCCGAGAGCTCAAATCCTAGAAACCCTAAACTTGTGGTTTTAGAGCCCTAACAATCAATTTTTGTTAACGAGAGCTTCAGTTCCATAACCAAGATTCGTCTTTTGCTGATTTTGCCTTACTTTTGGTCATTTTCCTTTTGTAAGCTTCGGTAAAAATTGGAGATTCAATCATAGAAAGGGAGAATTTGACGATTGTGCTGAAGGAACAGAGATCTAAGGAGGATAAAGTTACAAAAGAGAAAGAGAAGAGAAGGAACAGCATATAAGGTAAGTTACTTTATTATTATCTCAAATTTATTTTATTAAAGTAAGTAATTTGGTGATTTATAGTATGATTCTATGATCTGTAAACTTTAGCTCTTTAAATGTTGTGGATTATTCTTTTACTCTTTCGAATCACTAAATGGAAGAAGAAACTATACGTAATTAGAATATGATAATTGATTAGGGGAGTAATCTCATGGATGTGTTGGGCATCATGTCTATCATTAGTGGGGATTGAAAATGATCATTTTGTATTTTCTGGCATTTTCGTGGTTTATGGAATTGGATTATTTTGATCTTTGATTGTATAATAGTAGAAATTTTGTTTTTACTCTATGAGCTAGCAAGTTGAACCTATTTTGAATGGATTTGTGTGGAATAAGTTTATGTGAAAATTGATTCAAAGCACAGTTGCTCTAAATTTTTTTTTTATGGACTTTAGGAGATGGGATGACTTTGTGGATATATTCATTTTCTTGGACTCTAATACATTAATGACAATTTGTGCTGACTATTTTCTTTAGGTTAGGGATATTTTCTCTTACTTTGTTTCACCAATGATAACATGATCTGCAGGTTTATGATCATTAAAGTAAAGGTTTCTGTTGCTTTTATTATTTGTAATTGTAATAAAAGATAGTAAGAGATTAGTGAAGGCTTTGTCTCTTTTGTTGTTGGGTCATTTTATTACATTAAAATTAGTTGTTGTAAATATAATAGAAAGTTTTTGTTCTTATATTGTTCAGCTTTACTGCTAAGAGTTGTAATAACTCTGACAATACTTTAGTGGTTAGGAATAAATAGTTTCATACTACACTTTTCAGACTCGCGCACTTTCCTATCTTGGCTCACATTTTCATAATCTCATCTTGAGATTTCTGGACATGTCATACACTGTTTCATTCTCATATATATGTTTGTCATTTTTTTTTTAATGAAATCTGTTTGAGTCCCTAACTTTTCTTTAAAATTTCAAATTGTAACATGAGTTAATATATGTAGTAGAATATAATGATGTTGAAATCATTTCTCTATGGTTTATCACCTTCGTAGTCAATGACCAGATTCATAAGTGTCCTAAAGCTTTAATTGATGGACTGTAGAATAGCTTGACCTGTAACTTATTCATATATATCATATTTTTCTGAAATTAGCATAATCGCATTCTGGAAATGGCAATAATTTCAGTAGATTATTCAAATATGCTTCATTTTGTTTAATTGGACTAGTAGATTGTACATGCTGTAATAGTACATATGGATGTCTTCATATATCTTGTTATTCTCATATAGATGCATGTAAGTCTGTTGACATAAGCTATGGAATTCATGAGAAATTGCTTCAATAGAGAAATTATCTTCTTATTGCTCTAGGATCTGGGGGTTCCATAGTTGCAAAAGTTTGTAAAGACTATAATGTTCATGTCAATATGTCATAAGGTTATTTATGAATGCATGTTGTCCATATCAAATCACTCTTTTACTATTCTACGTAGATGTTCAAATTATTTTTAATTTTTTTTGCTACACATAACCCTGTTTTCTGCAGCCTTTTGCTTCAGCCCCTGTTTTCTACCGCCTTTATTTCACCCCTTGTTTAGAACTTAAGAATTTTGCCTCATTTTTACAGCTATCTCTTCGATATTGGCAGCCTACTTATGGCCTCATTCTTTATAGCATCTGTCTCGATATTAACAGCCATCACTTTTTTTATACTAACAGCCTTAACATTTTTTTTGACATGTGTAACCCTCATCTTGCTATGGTATGTGTAGTCTTCTCATTTTGCTTTGGCATGTGTTATATATATAGTTGTAGATTACTTTGATTAGCCTTGAGAATTTATAAGCTATAAATATTTTATCTTGCATACATATTCATGAAAATTGTGAGTTACACTGAATTCCTTGCTTGGTATCGAATGAGTGAATCAAGGATCATTTTGTGAAGATGAAATGTTAAAAATGACTAAGATTATTATAACCTTTGCAAATACAATTAACATGAACTTGATTTTTCTTCAAACTTCTTGAATGTTCTTATGGAAATGTGTGCTGATGAATATGGTCTTCTTGTGTCTTTTGGAATATCCCCATTAAACTTTTGTTAGGAACAAAGGATTGTTATAACTTATGAATTTAATTCTCATACAGTTCAAAGTAATAGTGTGATGAGTAGAAGAGTAGATAAGGTTGATTTCCAATTTTTAAACTTGAATCTATTTTATTGGAAATTGTATTGGGCATTTCGGCTATACAGGTATGAAGTCTGCATCTTCTTGATTCCATTTATTTTATAACACTAGGCTTTGATATATGGATTTCAATGATATAGAGTTGGTATTTGACTCCTAGTTATGGTTATCATCTAGATTTTATAATCTTTGGTGTAAATATTTGAATGATAAGAACAAATGGTTTGGTTTGGATATTTTTCTTGACATGATTTGTGTGTCCTAGTGTAGGTTTACAATGAAATTGTGATAGGATATTCTCTCCTATGGATTCTATGTTACTAGCAGAGACATTTGGGTAATGCAAGTGATATGTTAGGTTTTAGTGTTGTACCCCGTTTATTATGACTTTTCCTTTTATACAGTTGCTAGAAATGAGAACAAGTAAAATCCAAGAAAAAGACCCATAGAATTTGACTTGTTTTCTATGGGTTTTGGCCTTTTTATAGTAAGATTATAGAGGCCTGTGTCGATCTTCAGGATAAGAACATTTTTATTTCTTTAAATATTCAAAGGTTAAAAGGGGCGAAGTTTGGCTTTCAACATTAGCTATGTAAGAGGAAGATTTTTATGGTTGTTGGAGAGTTAAGGTTTAATCCATAGTGTAGTTTTTACATTAATTTCATGATTCTCAATATAGATGTTTTGGGGATGCATGCACTAGTTTTGGATTTGATTTTTTTAATTATTCTCGATCTTTTTCTTGTCCATTACTCACCCTTGTTATGTATATCCTGAAGGTGATTTGGGTTCTGTTACCTTGTTTTCACTGTTCAGAATTTCTATTATAATTTCCAGTTGAGTTCTTGGAAGATATATATATTTTAACAGCATACAACATATAATTTAGTCACTTACCATGATGATGCTTTGATTTTTGATTATTAGTGGAGTGTCCAAATCTTATATACTATGTCATGTGTAGGACAAGTTTTTAGTGAGTAAATAGATCTCGAAATAAGAGCTTGTGATATTTTTCTTAAGTATCATTGATGTGTTATGAAGTACAGGTGTTAAAATGATCTCGTAATTTATTGTTATGTTACTAATATTTTTTGTATTCATATAAGTGCATTGATTTAATATTTTTATTCATATAAGTGCATTGCGCTTGTGTATACCTTGTATAGGTTATATTGAGATTCGAAAGATTTTATTTCTTACGCTAAGACATTACCTGCTTCAAGGTTATTTATTTTTGTTGCTTTAGAAGTGATGCCAATTCATTTGTGTTGTAAAAATTGTATCTTTATTGCCTTTTTCCTTCTAGAAATTATTTTTTTTACTCTCCTTAGAATATTCTTTTATCCTTATTTTTAGAAGACTAACTTAGTCTTTTAGTTGCCATATTCCCTTCATTCATTGTAAGGGCGATGAAGGCGCTAGCCCAAGCCCATCTTTAGGGGACTTACTCAGTCTAAGTAGCATTCTCCTCTTTTGTTTAAAAGACTTGCCTAGTCTTTTAGATGTTCACTCCTTAAATCTTAGGTCCCCTTTCATTGCAAGGGCAATGAAAGAGTTATCTAGAGCCCTCTTAGGGGACAAGCTGTGTCTCAGAAAAATTCAACCCCTTTTAGGAGACAAGCTATGTCTCGGTAGAAAAATCATCCACCTTTTGGAGACAGGCTTTGTCTCACTGACCCTACTTATCCTTTTGTTTTAGGAGACATGTCATGTCTCATTAGAGCCATTCTCAGAGTCATTAGCATAGGAGTCAGTCTTTAGCATAGGAGTCAGTCCTTCAGTCTTTCAGGAGTCAGTCCTATCATCATAGGGGTTAGGATTATGTCCAACCTCTCATCAAATCATGTGATTTTTATCCATTCTTGCAAGGTATAGGATGCTGTCCAACCCTTGCAGAGTCGTGATTCTGTCTTTTCCCCCCTCAAAGCATAGGATGCTGTCCAACCTTTGCGGGATATCAGGAGTCTGTCTTCCCCTTATGATGATAGGATTCTGTCCTCTTGTGTCAAAAATAACAAAAACATTTCAAAAACCAAAAATCTCAAAAATCTCAAGTCATTAGGAGTAGCTTAGGAATTCTGTTCCGAACTACGTTGGCTTGATCCCTTTCCATAGGGTACGTAGTGCAGCTTGGGATTCACATCCCAAGTCCAGCCAAACCTTTAAAAAAGTAAACATTTCAAATCTTCTAAAAATACAAAAATTCTTCAAAACCTTTTCAAAAAGATCTTCCCCTAGAGTTAGGAGTCTGTCTTAGCTGTTTGGGGCGTTTTAGAGTTAGGAGTCTGTCCTGATTTGTATTGATATGGTGTGTCCTGTCGTGTGAGTGTCCCTAGAGTTAGGAGGCCTCGAGTTGATTGGTTAGACATTTAGTCAAACCGATGGCTAGACAAGGAAGCATATAGTCAGCCCGTGGTCTTCTTTAGGATGCACAGCCTAGTTACACATAGGATGTAGGGCCCACCTGCATTAGCTTAAGGCTAATCAACTTACATTAGGTAGGGCATAGATAGAGTCCTGAAAATTACAATTCACCTGAACTTAAGCAGTCATGCAGAAAGCTTTAAAAATCAGTCGAGTCTAGTGGATCGAGTCTAGGATAGCGGTTCTAGATGGTTAGGCATCGTAGTTAGAATAGGTCATCGAACTACGTTGACTCTGATTCTTCCCGAGGCCGGGATACGTAGAGCAGCTGGGATGGACGGCCATCTTGGTCCGAGTCAAGTCCTGCATTAGAGTTTTAGGATTTGTCTTGTCCAGTCATGTATAGAATTGATTTGTGTTGTGTGTTTTGCTGTGTTTTCTTACTTTCTTGTACTGATCCTATACCTTTAGCTGTAGCTTGCATGTGTATGTCCACTAGAACTTAGACACCAGTTAGGCATATCACTCACAACCTAGTTGTCATTAGGTGACACATCTTTTATCTTACTTTACGTATGCTTATTATTTCATCCCCATGATTAGGTAGACGTTCACTCGAGGATATTTGTTCCCATTTCATATGATTTTACCCAAAATTCTTTAGATTTAATAATAAACGGCATAAGAGACCAAGTGCTTGCACTCGGACGAATTGGAGGTGTTCTTCAGACCTTCTCCATTCGTAATCAGGCACGAACCCATTCATTTCTGGTTATCCATGGTATACAGAGCATATTTTTTTAGGATCCATGGCAGTATACCATGGATGGTGACTCTGAGTTTTGTTTTGTTTCGAGAGTTCATTGGTAGAGCTCTCCTTCACGTGTAGATGATGCAAGAGGCCGCTGGGGGCTTGTCCCCCACCTCTCTCCCGGATCGGGGTCCACAATGACTGAAGGATTTGGTAGTTTTAATTTCACTAGTGAATAATTGCAATTGATACTGACTTGAGTGATTGTTGTCATACACCTAATTGAATGTTGCTAGAATGAAGATAAGTGGTGTTTGTTTTGCATTTAACTAATTGTCTGACACTTGTAGTCATTCTTCTATTTATATCTAGTTTGAATGTGTTGTATCTCTCTCTCTCTCTCTCTCTCACTCTCTCTCTCTCTCTCTCTCTCTCTCTCTCTCCCCCTTTGCTAGGTCTTGCTGATATATTGTTTCTGTTTAGAGTAAAAAAGGTGTCTGTCTTTGAGTTGAAGGAGTGAGAAACTGCGGTAGTGACTCTTCAAAACGCATGGCCTCTGCAGATATAGGACCCCCTTCAGCAGTTGTCAAACCCAGTGGCAATACAATGTCTGTTGATAAATTGCCAGAGGAAATTAATGAGATGAAGATTAGGGATGATAAGGTTGAGTATGTTGTTCCTTCCCTACTAATTTAGTGCAGATTAGCGTACCCTCTCTCCCTCCCTCCCTCCCTCCCTATCTCTCTCTCTTGTGATGCTATCTTTGGATTTCTTTTATATTTCTTGTTATTGACAAATATGTATATGTTTTGAAGTAGGAAATGGAAGCGATGGTTGTAGATGGGAATGGCACTGAAACTGGGCATATAATAGTAACTACAATTGGTGGCAGAAATGGTCAGCCCAAGCAGGTATCTATTGGTGGTAATTGAATTGTCTGATTTATGATAGGATTTTCACTTGGAACGATGAACTCCATGATACAATGTAATGAAAACATAAAAGCTCTAGTGATCACTAAGATGAATATATTTTGTCAAAGTGTCAACGATACAAGATACTCCCACTTTGCATTTATTGAGATTCTTTCTCTACGAGTCTCTTAATTCAAATAGTCTCATCACTCCACCGAAATCTATTTCCATTTTTTCAAAAAAGAATCAAAGATGCATTTTATCTCCTATGTCAGTTAAGGAGGGTCATAGAAAGAACAACTTCAAAATCATGGTTGATTCATTTTTCAAATCCCCCTGCAGCTGCATGGGCTCTTCCAGCCTGCCACAATTGACCCACAAATAGGAAGATTCACGATCCCGCAGGGGTGAGCTGACTCCAAAAACCTTTCTTCAGTTCAGATTGCATCTCGTTTTTTGTTAATAATAAAAATGTTCTCTGAGAAAAAACCCATCTAGCAGAAGAATTAAAATATCAAAGTTAAGGAAGATTGTAGAAGGAAGATACAGTGTGGTGGAAATTACTGCAAAGTAGTGCAGAAAATGGGAGGCATGTTTTCATAATGTAGGCAAGTGTCCCACAAGAAGTGTGCATAAGTTAAGGAACTATTTAAGATCTTAAGTAAATTAACTCATAAACTGATACGGGGTAGTAGGAAAAGGAATCGATCATCCCACCATCAATTTTGAATCATTTATTTGTTCCCCTTCCCCCATCAGGCTATCTGTTATCATGTTCCTCCCTTTCATCCTTTTTTTTTTTAATCGTGCTCTCTGTAATGAAGTGAAATTTAAAGGCAAGGCATATACTAGGTAAGGCATATGTTGATAAACTAATGAAGTGAGTGATTGGTTCAATCATCATAGACAGCTATTTAGCTTGTATGCTAAAATATGCTCCCATTTATACCTCAGACTATAAGCTACATGGCGGAGCGTGTGGTTGGACAAGGATCATTTGGTATCGTATTTCAGGTGATTCCTTATATTTCTGATTCACAACCAATCTGTAGGTTGAAATTTTCACTTGTATATGTTACTGCGAGTCTGTGACATACTTATGACATTTGCTTCTGCCTAAGCAGTTTAAAATTCGTAACTGTTCAGCTTCACTTTTCTTTCCAAAGGCTAAGTGCCTAGAAACAGGAGAGACTGTAGCAATCAAGAAGGTTTTGCAGGATAAAAGGTATAAGAACCGTGAGTTACAAACTATGCGCCTTCTTGATCACCCCAATGTTATCTCTCTGAAGCACTGCTTCTTTTCAACTACCGAGAAGGACGAGCTCTATTTGAATTTGGTGCTTGAATATGTACCTGAGACCGTTTATCGGGTAGCAAAACACTACAGCAGGGCAAATCAGCGCATGCCTCTAATATATGTCAAACTATATACGTATCAGGTTTGAAATTTTAAATGTGTAGCCAACTTTATATTATATTTCATACGCGATACTGGACAGAACACAAAATATTTGTTTACTGCTGTTTTCATTACATAATTTAAGGATCAGTTTCGGATCCCTTTTGGTTTTTTGTAATACATGCAAATGAATTTGTTGCTTGAGTAAATTGAGTCATGAAACCAGTACATATATATTTAGCTAGGCCAAATGAATCTTGTTTAGCCAACGAAACAAGTAACTTGAATTAGACGCTTGGTCTTTTCATGAAGTAAATTAGCGTACTAAACTGTTATTCTTCGAACTGCTACACCGAGTTAGGACAGAATTCCAAAAAATGGATATGTAAATATTTACCAAGTATTTGACTTGTGCTTGAATGACTGGTTTTGAATATGCCAATTTTCTCCATAATGCTTTGGTATTTGTTCCTCCTAGCATTTCCTCTATCTAATATTTTCTCCACCAAATTCCTTTTTTTAAATGGTGCCAATTTCTCATCTGTTGTCAGGACATTTCAAACTGGTTTCATTATTCTTTCATTGTTTGTCATTCTTTTAAGTAAACTTTCTTACTTCTATTTTTTGCTACAGTTCTTGGTTTCATTTCCTATTTGAGCCTTTGGAATTAATAGCAATTGTTTTGGGATTGAAACATAATAGCGAGCGTGAGATGCACATACTTCAGCAGAGGAAAGGGACTAATCCAACCTGAGAATTACATGATGATTCTTCATGCCCTGGAGGATTTCGTTTGGAAAACTGATCTCCTTAGATCTAAACCAGATTTATGAATCTCATGCAACCATTAAAGATAGACAAACTCCATTAACAAGTATAGGTAACATTGAATGGAATACAATGTCCGAAGATCACTCTACCCAGGATTTGTGATTCGACTAACAGATCCAGCTTCTCCACGGTTCTTCTCAGTTCAGTTCTGAGAAGGATTTGTGATCCGACGAACAGATCCAGCTTCTTCACGGTTCTTTTCAGTTCAGTTCTGAGCAGTAAGGTTCGTTACTTCAACACAAATCTTTAGAGGTTTCTGCCCATAAGAAAATCTTGATTTCCAGCAATTCATATTTTCATTCCAAGTCCAAAGCATACAGTCATCAGTCATCACAACGATTACAGAGTAGAGTGTAAAGGAAATAACTAGCAGCAAACTTCAAGGAATCTGTGAGTCAGATCGATGCAATGGAGAATTACATTCAACAACAACAGATGATAGTCCAGAGACACTGTAATGTCTTCCATTCGTGGGGGCAAAAGGACTTAATGAGTTCTTCCCAAAAGAAAAATAATAAAAAAAAAAATTCTTGCCTACAACAAGTAAGAGAGTACAGGAGTCCAAGATGCAGAAATATCACTCGGAAATTCACTCCTAGAACACTCCCAAGCTAGAACAACCTGTTGGAATTCTCTCCAAGCAGAAACCCACTTCTCCAATTCCAAAAATTCTGCAAAAAGTGCCCTAAAATGGAGAGAAACCTCCTATTTACTTAACCCTAAAACATAATGAGTTCCAGCATTCCCGCTGGCCCACCAACTTGAATAATGGTGCAGTCCAATATTGTTCTTCCAATGTACAGTTTTTGTCGGAGTTGAGCTGGGTTAATGAGTTGGTAATTGGGGTAATTTGACACCCAATTAACTTCCCCTATGATTGGTTCATGTTGTCTTTGGAGCTCAATGGACAGGTTGATTAATTAGAGTCTGAACTGGAGAGGGTTGAGAGTCAATCTTCGGATCATCTCAGTTGTCTCCATCTCTATTCACTCTGCCTCAGGTTCCTTTATCATTTCCTTTAGATTTTGGAAGCCTTAGTTGCTTTTAAGATGGAATTGAAGAAACTCCTCTCTCTGGATTTAACTTTTACATGCCCGCACCTTCTACATTGCTTGATGCTTTACTTTGTTAGTGAGATCTCACCCCTCTCCCCTACCAGCTATGGAAGGAAACCCACGAAAATCACCGACTTTAAGCTTTGATACCACTTGATGCAACATCAAGAAAGAAATGGGTTTTCAGCACAAAAGAATTCAGGAAGTCAAAGAAATAACAAAAAAGCGTTATGCTGGAAATTAGAAACCAAAGGAAAAACACATTTTCAACTTCAACAATACTATGAGAATCTCAGTCCATGTTTCCCACCTTCTAATTTGTCCATAAAGAATATTTATACTATAGTTCCCTTAAATAGATGTAATTCCTAATTTGGACTCCAAACCAAAATCACCATCTTAATTTAAGGAAGCTTCTTCGAAAAGGATTACACTCAAAGTTTGTTAAATCTAGGAAAAAACCGTGTATGGGGGACCTTTCCAAGACACCCTATAAAAAAACTCTAAAAATATAGAAAAAAAATACAATTATGCCAAAATGAAAACCACAAGGAGCTCCGTTTGGTTGCAAGCAAACTTTATTGTTGGTCTGGTAGGGGTCCTATGGGCCCACTAAAGTTGCATAAATTGGTCATGGGTTTGTTTGGTTCTGTTATCAAAATTATAATGTCTACATGCTTGCCCTTCAATCTGCTAAAATAAACCCTTATTCTTTGAATTGACCATTGGTTTATTCAGACATTGTTGGAGTACTTTTAATAATATTGTTTACATTGAGAAGCATTGGTTCTCCTATTGTCTTGAAATTGCATTATTACATGGTGTGACAATATTGGTTGGTGGAAGAAGTTATCCAATTTCACTAAGCTTTAATCATTACGTTTTTATTTGACATAAATATACAGATCTGTGGATCATTGGCATATATTCATGGGGGGGGGGGGGTATAGGAGTTTACATTACATGTTGGAATCTATGTTCGTTGTATTTATCTAATTTCACTCCACTGTAACCATTACTTGGTTGCCCGAGAAAGTGCTCTAATTTCTGATAAATATGCAGATATGTAGAGCGTTGGCATATATTCATGGTGGTATAGGAGTTTGCCACAGGGACATTAAGCCACAGAATCTGCCGGTTTGTATAAAAAAAATTCTGATCTTTCCTGTTCACAATAAACTGCTCCTCTTATCCTTCATCTCTTGCAGGTTAACACTCATACTCATCAGCTCAAACTATGCGACTTTGGAAGTGCAAAAGTGCTGGTATTATATTCAATTATTAGGCATTTCACTGTTATTTCTATCCTAGCATAGTATCGTGAAAGTCCTGAAGGTTCTGGCATTAGCTGCAAATTTCTTCAAATTGTATGCTATTTGGTTCTATTTGCAATCAGTCTACAAGTCCAATTAGTCCTAAATTTCCAGTTAATTAGTGGTTTTATGCAATAGATATATTTTTTTGAATAGTTTGTTAAAGTATAAAAAAAAACAACTTCCCCAATAGCTTAAGCTTTTGGAGTTACTGGTAGTTTCACATGGTACCAGAGCCAAAGGTCCCGATTTTAAACCTCCTTGATAGCAAAAATCCACATGCAATGGCCAAACCCAAAAGAGGGGCCACATGTGCCACGTGTAGGCCAACCCTAAAAAAGAGAGGTCACACGTGACTACGTGAGGGGGATTGTTAAAGTATAAAAGATTTAATAACACCTTCTCCAATAGCTTAAGCTTTTGGAGTTATTGGTAGTTTTACATGGTTTTTATACAATACCTATTTGGTTCTATCATCTATGAAAAATGATGTTCTTTATTAGTTAGAACGAATTGTGATTTTATTAGAAGGAAAGATTAAGTGTTCACTAGAAATGGAAAACATGCTGTAGTTGCAGATTAACGATGGGAAATATTCCAATGTTGCATGTGGACATAGAAATCTCTTGCGTATAGCCCAAATCGGTACATATATGGCAATATGTATCATGTATCGGTTGACACGCATGCAATTCTTTTTTTCCATCCACATTTTTCATAAACAAAGCAAAATTTAGGGATTTCATAATAAGTAGAACAAATGGCTCAGTCATTGTCTCTATTTGTCTTCACTCCGACATCCTTCGAGATTGGCTGACATTACTCTTGCAATTAGTCATCTCTGTCTGACCTTTAAGCATATGCCTACGAATGCTAATGAGATGCCAGATGGGCTGGTAAAGGACAGATTTTAGAGAGAAGCTGTATCTGTTGGTAGCTTGTTGCTGTTGTGATCTTATAGCTTTGTTCTTTATTATTTTTTATTTTTGTGGGACTATCTCAGCGTTTTCTATTTTATATTTTCCCCTTATATCATTCTCCATTATCATTCAACAAAGAAAAGCTTCTTCTTCTTTTTTGAAAATTGACATTTTATTAATTTGCTAAAGTGTCAGTTAGGAACAAGTTGTCCCCCTACTGAGATTACATCAAGTACATTAAGAAGTCTAATACAGATTAAGAGAGAGATGATACTATAAAAGTAGATTCTCTCAGCATCCCTTCCTTGGCCAATGAGTCTGCTACTTCATTTGCTGATCTCAAACAACAACAAAAAAGCTTGGGCCTGTCTTTGAGTTCTGAAATGATGGAATTTGCCAATTTGGTTACAGTTACAGAGGCAACGGTGGAAATCGTACATCACGAATTAATCTCCAAAATAAGTACTTACGGGCTGAAACCTATGCTCTAAGTGCCAAGTTATGCCCTTCAGAAGGGCAGAAATGAATTTGAATAGAAAAAGCATGAATTTGTTTTTTCAACTTTTCATTTCTTGTAATAAATTTGCGAACCCCAACCCTACATTTTCTACAAATGCATCTAGAAAATCTGTTGGCTGCATTCCTTTATGAAATTTCACTATTAACAGAATGTTTGCGATATCTCTTTCTTTAGCCTTCTTTCTAAGCTTATTACCATCTTAATGGCATTTTTTCTGTGCAGTTAGCTTTTTATTAGGAATATTAGTTCTTTCCCATTGGATAATTGATTAGTTCCATCTCGATACATTTCTCTATAACAGGTCAAAGGCGAACCGAACATATCTTACATTTGTACGAGAAGTGTTGATAGATACATTGTTGCAGCTGTGACGTACAGGGTTACTGGCAACGACCTGGATTGTAGTGTTCATCGGTTTCTGATCTTTACAAGATGGGGATGGTGTTTTTTTTTTGCTTTTTCTATTGCTTCACTCTTTCTTAGGGAACTGAGACTTTTTTCTATTGTAAAATTGGAAATGAGACTTGATTCTGTATTACAGGTTTTAAAATTGTATCCCATATTACATGTATTACAAGTTATTTGTATAATAAGATTGTATCTCATTGTAGTGTGAGGTTGTTTGAATGTCATATTACAAGTTGTATCCCAATATGATGGATTGTAGTGTCAGGTTGTTTGAATGCCATATTGCAGGCTGTATCCCAATATTTTGATAAAGGGAATTTTTTTTAAAAATATGTCTATATTTACCAACGGCCAGGACCGTCGGTGATTCTCACAATCAAACTACGGCCATACATTTTCACCGATGGTCCTTAACCGTCGGTATATACACCGACGCTCACAAAATGTCGCTAAATTTGGCATTCACGTTGCTGTATTAACCGTCGCTAAAGACACATATCCAATGGCCCATGTGGATCTTTTAGTGACTGTCTTGATCGTCGGTGTAATATTACATGCACCAACGGTTTACTTAAAACGTCGGTGAAAGCCTTAACACCAACGTTTGTTTTTTATTTTTGACGACGTTCATAAACGCCGGTATAAAAGGTAGCACCGACGGTTTGCATTAAACGTCGGTAAATACCTTTAGGCACGGTAGTATCAGTGATGTTCACTAAAAGTGTCGGTGTAAGTTTCACCGACATTCATTGGCGTATACACCGACGGTCATGACCGTCGGTGAATGTCACTTTTCTTGTAGTGACCGTAGGGACCACATCCACGTTTTGCCATTTTGGGCGTTATTATTGAAGGAAACAAGTGTACAAGGTCGATTATCTTATTTTTGCATGCAAAGGATGATAAAAAGAAATACTTATACGTGCAAGGAACAGCAAGATAATAGAAACTTAACTTCTATAGCAACATAAGTGGGGCCCTCTCTAACTTTTGCATGGTTCGGTTATTATTATTTGGAAACCCAAAATTTGTGGGTAAATTGCAGATTTGTGGTGCATCAAAATTTTTAGAAAATCCAAGAACTTTTAGAAAGTAATGAATGAAGTTGGGTTCCAAAATAGCCAAGAAATGATAGTGGCAGCCACTCTATAGGGAGATCAAGTTTTGGATTTGTGCAATAGAGTCGGCGGATTTTTTTCCAGCCACTATAAAAGGAGATTCTCTGATTTGGAAAATCGTGGATCATTTTATATCATAAATGCAATGAAGGAGAGAAGGAAGGAAAGTTGCCATTATCAAGTAAAAGGTTTATGGTAATTATATCTTTCTACCACACAAATAGAAATCATGATTTTGGCAATCGTTCTTTGAAGTGGGCAACTTGTTTTTTTTAATTTTGTTTTCTCATATTTGGTAATACCGTATGGATCGCACTTGGAATTTCAACGAAGCCTAGAATTGAAGAGATATATTTGGGAAAAGAAGTTTTGGGTTGCAGACTTTATATTCACTTTCTATATAGTAGCCCATCACTCTCTCTTTATGCTTCTTGAAAAATTTCGTCCCTTTTTCTTTTCCATAAGCTTTTTTATTTTACTCTCTCTTATGCTCTCTCTGACTCTCCCTTTTAGAGTTTTTGTTTTTACTCTCTTTTTTCTTCTTGCTCCGATTTTTTTATCCAACTCTTTTTCACTCCCAAAATTCCATCCCTTCTTGTTTTCCCTCCTAGAAACTTCGCCCAATTTTCTCTTGTTCGTGCTCTCTTTCAATTGGTGGAGGTGTGATTCAACCATCCAAGCTTCAACCCAAGGTGGCATCAAGGTTCAAAGGAGGAAGATCCAACCATTGACGAAGGAGAAAACGATTAAGTTTTTCTTATTTTTGTTCTTTAGTTTCAATTTCTATTCCATGTAATTTTGGTTCTTTTACATTAAAGAAGAAGCTACTTTTGTTTATTTTTTTATTTTCTAAGTTCCTCAATGGAAATTCTTCTCTTTTCTAGTTTCTTTAATTTTGTTTCTTTCGCCTTTGCCATGAGTAACTAAACCCATCTACTTAGGGTTTAGATGAAGCCATGGGGAAGGAGAAAGATAAGTAATTAAAACAAGTGGCATAATATAATATCATATATAGGAGTTTATATTTGTTGGATCCCAATCACTCATGCCACTGGCTTTCCCTTTCGTATGTGTAATTGCCGATAAACAAATATAATGTCTTATATAATCTATAAAATTGGGTTGTATGTTTGATCAATCACTCATGGACAATGCATCAATAGATCTTATTCCCCATTGACCGGATTTATCAAATACACTATCAAATGCAAAAATTGGTTTAATCAATAATCTAGTCCAAAATCCATGGTGGATTATACCCCTAAGTAATCTTTTATATTGAATTAAGGTTTTTACACCATTCCCAATCACCTTTGCAATTTTCCAATTCACTTAAGCCCTTAGGTTTTGGTTTTCTAATTAAATTAGATAAGTAGGAGTTAAAAGAGATCATTAGAATTTTGGTACACCTTTCCTAAACATAAGAGAAGAATTGGTAATCCTTTTTACAATTTTTTCGACCCATATATCAATTTAGTTTATAAATTCACAATATATTGTTGGCTCCGAGGTTTTTTTCCACGGAAATACTGAGTATATGCGAGGCAACAATATATCATAAGTTTATTTTCTAAGTAGTATAAGGGTAGAAATCACAATAAGCTGTTTCCTGAGTTGAACCCGTATTTACACGATCCGTGCACTTGCGGTTATTTAATATCATAATCATCTGGTCTTGTTTTTACTCATTTGAAGAGGTTTTAATAGAGAAAGAAATGTTCGGTGAAGTAGCTCCATGTGTTTGGAGTCTGGTCTTTTCTTTACTCATTTGAAGAGGTTTTAAAAGACAAAGTTTTAATAGAGAAAGAAATTTCCGGTGGAGTAGCTCCGTGCTTTTGAAGTCTAGTCTTTTCTTTACTCATTTGAATAGGTTTTAAAATAGAAGGTTTTAATAAAGAAAGAAATTACCGGTGAATTAGCTTTGAGTTTTGGAGTCTGGTCTTTTCTTCCTTTGACCCATAATTAATAAAATCATCCCTACAATTAGCCGAGTAATTTTTGGTTTAATTGTCGGGAAAAATCCCCATTTCATCCATAATCAATGAAGCAATTTTGATAATTAACCGAGCGATTTTTGGTCTAATTGTCGAGACTTGCTCAGCAATATAAATGAAATCAATTTTGACAAGTAGCGAAGTAATTTTTGGTCTAATTGTCGATAGAAACCCTTATTCGTCGATACAAGTGAATGTTTAGAGTATGATTTTACTCTTTGAATGTTTGGTTTTGTGTTTTACTTTGATAAAGTTTTGGTTTACCAGTGAAAAAATGTGTTTTGTGCATATTTGTTTTCCATAATAGTCCTTATTAACTGTTGTGGATTGCATAGTTAAGTGAGTAGAGAGAGGCTATCTCATTGAGATGTCATGGTTAACGAGTTAAGAGGTTATCTCACTGATATGTCATGATATGTTTTGCCGAGTTCAGAGTCGGTGAGAAGCTATCTCCCTAATTTACAGAGTCTTAATCTTGTTAAGAGCCATTTTGTTGTTTTACCCTTGTGAATACCATTTTAGAATCAAAACCCAAAAGTTTGTTTTGTTTCAATTTCAGGCCGGCCAAAATGTGTTGTCTGTTCAGCTTTGGCATTCGTGCGATAAGCACACTCTGCCAAAGAGGAGCATCTGTAGAAACCCCATTTTGACCGAACACCAAATAACCCCGTTTGAACAAAACCCTATCAAACTAGTGATCTAGTGTCCCAAATTTCTTCGTAGGTTAGGATCCCAAGTAGGTTCGTATAAAATTTCAGAAAATACCGCTAAAGTTTGTCTCATAAGGCGAGCTTAGTTCGTAGTCTGGTGTAGTATAATGCAATAGGAGGGTGATTTAAACAAGGAGGGTGTGTCATTACAAATGCCGTATATAGTAGAAATAAGAGTCAAATGTTACCCCATTTCTTACCTGAGCCACCCATTGTAGAGTTAAAGGGTTTATAAATATTTAGTGGGGCTGTCCAATGGGGAAGAGGGGGCGCAAGTATATCATTTCCTATCAAAGAGGGGTGAATTAAACATGAGGCGGCTGTCCAAAGAAGAGTAAGGGGGGTACATGTATTATTGTCTTTTGCTATTCACCCATGTTAAAGCCCCCACCCTTTTATAGAACAAAAGAGTGTCATATTATTAAAGTGGGCTATCCAAGGGAGAAATGATGGGCAATTTCATCATTTTCTATAAATATCTCATTAGAAGACTCGAGAAGTACCTCTCTCATTTTTTTTTACAAACGAAAATCTAAGGGAGAGAGGGCACGAGCAGAGAGAGAGAGAGAGAGAGAGAGAGAGAGAGAGAGAGAGAGAAACTTTCAAAACCCTAAACCATTTTCTATTTTTCCGATCAATGAATCTTCTTCTCCGATTGTTTATCTTAGTGGCCTCGACAGAGCTCTGGCTAGTTCGTTATAACCTCCGATTGGATTTCCTACTGTCCTATTTTCTTCTTTTTACAATCTTAAATCTCATTTTTTTACCTCCTCAAAACCTTAAATCTTCCTTTAAAACTTAGATTTATGCTTTCCTCTTCATAAATCCTACGTCAAAGCCTTTTTAGCTTTAGAACTCTTAGATCTGTAGATTGCTCTCTTAAAACCTTAATCTTGCCTTGTTTTCTTTGATAAAACCTGAGATCTGTCATTTTTTTTTAGCTTCTAGCTCACAAAAACCTACTTGAAGCCTTCAAGCAGAGGGGATTAAACTTGAAACTCTAGATCAGGAAGCTTGGAGCTTAGATCTGAGAGATCTTGTCATTTTCCTTGAAGATTCATTTGGAAAGTTTATTGCTGGCGATAATTTCTTCTCTGGTTAGTATTCTTAAGCTTCGATTACATTGGTTTGAGATTCCTAAAAGTAAATTAGGTAATCTTCTTTCTTCACTTTATAATGATAGATTTTTAAATGGCTGGTGTAATAATGATTTGTCTTAAATTTCTTTACATATGAATGAGCCTCATGTAGGTTTTTATAGATCCATTTCAGTTTCAGTTAGTTCTGAATGTTGATTCAATTTTGATAATGTTCTCGATTTTGTTCTGGTTATATAACTAATTTTGCATTGTTTGAGTTGATCATGTCAATAGATTTTTACCTGTTAATTTCCTGAAAATTAAAACAGCGATCATAAGCCTGATGTAGAAATCTTGTTTTAATCTCATTAGATGTGTTAATTTCTGTTTGCATAGTAAGGTAAATAAGGAATTGATATCATTAATATCGATAGAGAATTATTTGAGAAATGCTAATAAAAATGAAATGTTTAGGCGAATATTTTTTGTAGGTTTGAAGTGTAAGTACATCAATTGGATTAGATGTGTAGTACCTGTATATACCAAATTACTTTGAATGACAGTAGGATGACTAATATTTACTGTTTGCCTTTGAATTTTGGTAATGCTAAGGCTACAGTTGGTTTCCATTGCTTCATTTTCTGATTTTATGTTTTTATGCTTAGCTGATATATAAACATAACTTCCTTTATGGCTTGTAAGTTTATAATTATGCTTGACTTATCTAGTCATATAAATTCCTCCTTGTTGATTTACAAAGAAGGCGGATTTTGATGAGAGTAATTTCCTATAGATTGTATAGATTGCGTTTTGTGATTACACAGTCTAATTTAGTTCTAACTTTGTTGTCTGCTTCATTTTTTATTCATTCAATTCATTAGGTTAAAATGTTAAGTGTATGTTTTCCTTCAGCCCTGTGGCTGTGGATGTACGAAACTAGTTACAAACCTCTGATCTTTTAAGCTTTAGATCGTACTTGTAGTCACACATTTGTGTTAGCATGTTTGATATTCAGAGTTAAACTCTTGTTTTCTTTAGTGTTGGTTACGTGTACATGAAACAAGATGTAGGGTCAAGGGTGGCAAGCAGAGTGTCCTAGAAGTTTTAGAAGGTTTCAGGAAATGTTTATCCCTGCAGCTCATTGATGACCTCTTTATTCAATTTTATTTTAGGAAAAGAAATAGGTAGGCGCCACATATGAGACATCATTGTCTGTGAAACAAGATGTTATCTTTTTGTTGTTATTATTTACCCTTAGAATTGTTGCACATGCTTAATAATGGTGTTGCCATTGAAACATGATAGTGTCTATAGCAGCTCCCTTCTTTTGTCAAGAAATGATAATGACCATAGCAGCCCCTCATTTTATTGTTTAGACTTGATTTGATTTTTCCCAATAGTGGGTTTGCATGAACTGTGAGAACATTTGAATAGCTTCTCAATGAGCAGGATGTAAGTCGAATGTGTGTCAAAGAACTGTAATGATGTAATTTTTCTCAGGTGGTTGATGACTACACCAATACATCTTTGATAATAGTGCTTGATGTAATAGTTGTCAGAATGATATCTTGCCTAGCTTATTTTTAGTTGTATGTGTGACAAACAAGTAGTATTGTTGTTGAAGTACAACAGTGCAAGCATGATTCTCTAAATGATGCCATATCTTGACATTCACACCTAACTTTGTCTTTTCTGTCATTGCATTTTGTCTCTTAAAATTAAATCCCAGTTATGCATTCCTTCTCCCCCATAGTCTTTATGGTCGTCCTTTACAGCCAATTTTTTTAGAGAGAATACTTTATATTTAGGAAAAATCTGGGTATCAAATTGAAGTTGTGAAAGTCTCATAAATTAAGGTTGTTCTCATGTGACTTGTGATAAAGAAAGATAGTATACATCATAGTTTATTAAGTGTACTGTTTTTTTTTATAAACTATATGAATTAATGTGCTAGTGCCCCTTTTAATGTAGCACATAAATGTAGGTTTCCTTGTCAGTTATAGCTCTTGGTGGTTGTAGCTCAATTTCTTCGTTTTTGTTCAAGATTTTTGTGTTAAATCCCTTAAGGCTTTGAACCATTTTTTATCATTGAAGTCCTTTAGTTCAGTTTTACCATTACATTGCGTAAACTACTGTTAATAAGTGAAATGATATGTTGTTAATTTAAAATGATCAAATTGTTGTTATGTAGGTATATTTGTGTAGTTTTAAATTAATGTAGTTGATCCTTTTAAGGTCGTTTTCTTTAGAGAAAGGATTACAGTAGTAGGTCTTTGTTGGAAATAGTGGTTGATTGTTGTTTGAAATTGCATGCTGTTATCATATTATGCACTACCCTGATGTCTACATTCATATAACGAGGTGGTTGTGTGTTAAATTGTGCTGGATTCAATTTATTGGTTTAGCATAAATCATGTTTTGCTCTAAAATCAGGATAGTTTCTTGAGATATTTTAAGCTTTCTTTATTTTTGACAAGAGGTTCTTGTGTTTATTCTATCAGATAATTTTTTTTGCACAAGAGTCCTTTACCAGGTTTCCTTCTTAAGAATGTCTTTGCAAATTTTGAGGATTAAATATTTAGCAGGGATTGTGTGAAATTCATAATAAATTTTGAAAGAACAATATAAAGAGGAATTGAATTGTTAAAATGAGTCATTATCTGTTCATGTATAGTTGCCAGTGATGAATTGTGCTGACATCATTTTTGCATAAGCTGGGCTTGAAATCTTTAATTCTTTTCGTGGCTTTTGAAAACTTCTTTAGGGGCTCTAAGGGTAATGCCTTTATAAAAATATAATAAGCGTACTTCTTTTGAAGGAAAGCATCTGCATTGTTATATGTTTGATTTCAAGTTTTTTTCTATGGTATTAGTTCCATCATGTGTAGCATGTATACATCCAGTGTGTTATTTTTATTGGCCTGCAAGAATTTTGATAGTATTTGGCCTTTTATATCAATAAGGTACTTCAATAATTAAGCTAGCATATTAGGCTAGTTTTCAAATGATATAGTGCTTGGTACAATCAAAGGTGTACATGGTTTGATGTTTTGATGAGTGCTGATACAACCCCACTGCTTGCTGAATGTTGACAATCATATAGCTTATAAATTAATATAGGTAAGTGCAGGGCATGGTAAAAGTTACCTCAGACATTACAGTATATTGATCTCTGGGAAATGAATTTATGGTTCTTTCGTATCATTTAAAAAGATATAATTTGTTTGTAGTCATATTCCAATGGTCATTCATTTATCAAGTTCAGTTTGTCATTCTTTAGTTCTATCATTGATTTCAATTATTTTATTGGTAGAGTTTTGAAATTCAAAGGAATTGTTGGTCATCTGTGTATTTTCTCCTCATATTCAAAGATTAATTATCAAATATAATTTCTCTTTAGTTTACATTAATAAGTCACATTTTTATCTTCAAATTTTAATTAGAGTCTTACGGTCAATTTTTTATTGCTTTGTTCTTCATTTCTTTGGATATTATTTTTCTATTTTAGAGGTGAGCTAATCTATAAATGATTCAATTACTTTAGGAATGTCATAGTTGGTTTGGGCGATGAAGGAGTCATCACAAGCCCATCTTTAGGGATTTGCCTAGCACTCCCTTCTTTATTATTTAGACTAGCCCAACCTTTTAGACGCCCTTAAATATTAGTAGCATGTTCATTGCAAGGGCAATGGAAGAGTCATCTAGAGTCCCCTTTAGGAGACAACTTTGTCTCATTTAGAGACTCTACCTATAGGAGACTACCCCAAGCCTCATGTAATTGCACCCCGTACTAATAGAAGACTAACTTAGTCTTTTAGTTGCCTTTTTCCTATTTATCATTGCAAGGGCAATGATAGGGATACTTGGAGCCCACCTCTTTGTCGAGGAGACTTGCCTAGTCTCACTAGCACCCTTGTTTATCTTGTCCTCATTTAGGAGTCATATTTTGACTTATCTGCACCTCCTCATATAGTGTTAGTCATATTTTGACTTATTTGTACCCCCTCATAGAGTGTTAGTTGTGCTTTAGTATGCTTTTATAGACTTAGGAGTTTGTCCTTTGTCTTACATGTTTTCCTTTTAGAGACTATATTAGTCTTATTAAAGCTTACCTATTTGTTTTGGGAACTAGTTTACGTGTTTGTTGATCATTTCATTTTTTCTGGGACTCTAGTTTGTTTGTTTAGGGTTTTCCCTTTTTAGCCCTAGGGATTTTGCCCTAGTGTGTTGTCTTGTTCCCTTTGGCTAAAGGGGTAAAACCATTTTGAAATTTTAAAACATTGAAACATTTTAAAATTGAAAACATTGAAACATTCAAAAAGTCAAAAGATTTTAGGAGCGTATTAGGAAAATTTTGTTTTCGAACTACGTTGGCATGATCCTCTTCCATGAGGTATGTAGGCAGCTTGGGATCTTTATCCTAAGTCCAGTCAAACTTTGTAAATAAAACTTTTGAAAATATTTTAAACCTTTTTAAGCTTTTCAATAAATCATTTTTAGAAAGATCTACCTCTAGAGTTAGGAGTTTGTCCTAGAGTTAGGAGCCCCTGTGCTGTCAGTTTGACTATATAGCTTGGCACATAGTCGGCTGATGGCTAGAATACGATTTACTTAGTGAGCCTATCTGTTTTCCTAGGATACAGCCTAGTTGCACATAGGATATAGGGTTCACCTGCATTAGTTTAGGGCTAACTTGCATGAAGTTAGGGCATATAGGGTGTCCTAAAAATATACAATTCACTTTAACATAAATAATCACTAAAGAAGCTTTAATAACAAGTCAAGTTCTTTTTAGGTCGAGTCTAGTTTAGTGGTCTATGCACAATAGGCATTGTAGCTTAGAATAGGCCATAGAACTACTTAAACCTTGATTCCAGCTTGGATACGTAGGCAGCTTGGATGGCTAGTCATTTAAGTCCAGGAGATACTGTTGCACATTTTTTATTTTAGAGTTTTAGAAGTTTGCAGTCTAGTGCTTGTCATTATCCATTGTATAGGGACATGTTAGTGTGTTTTCTTCCCTTATCCTGATTGTTTACATTTAGATATACTTCTTGCGTAGTTTTACTTGTTCTTTCGCATGTTTAGCTGTAGAGTTTTCCTGCTTCGCTTTATTTCATTTACTTGCTCATCTTTTCCGATTTACTTGTTCATCATATATTTGCTTAGATGTAGTTTCACATGCTTAGCTGTAGTTATTTACTGCTTTTACTGCTTATCATATCTCCTTTACCTGCTTATTTTATTTTCTTGCTTATCTTATCACATCATTATCTGCCCTTTATATCTGCTATTATCTGCTTAGTTGTAGACGTGCATGCGTATGTTTACTGCTTTACTAGATGTGATGAGTTAGGATTAGATGTGATGCGTGGATCATCTTATATTGGATTGACTCTAGTATTCTCCGCCTCTTTGAGAGACTGTGGATTCTAGTGTTCTTTCCAATATCAGGTGACACTGATATCACTTCTCATTAGGGCTTGGATGTTTTATTTTCTTTCATCCATCCCCGTGTCATGCATGTTTAAGTAGACATTTTCTCGGGGATGTTTGTTCCCATTTCACATGATTTTTGCCCAAAACTCTTCAAAGTTAATAAAATATGGCATAAGAGACCGAGTGCGCTTGGGCAAGTTGGGTGCCTAACACCTTCCTAACTTGTAATCAGGCACGGACCCGATTGTTTCTGGTTGTCCATTGTAATAGAGTATATTTTTTGGTTCCATGGCCTATCCATGGATGGCGACTCTTACCATTTTTAGGTACGTCTTGGTTTGGAGCTTTGTCCTTGGATCAAGAGGTGTCTTATATATCGCCATAGGGCGCTTTATTTTGAGAGTTCCTTGGTAGAACTCTCTATCATGTGGAGATTCAAAGGACCGATGGGGACTCGTTCATCGGCGCTTCCCGGATCGAGGTCCACACTCACACCCATCTTCCTTATGGTCTTTTCCTCAACCGCCTTTTCACTTTTCTTGAAATTGATCTCGAGAATGAAAAATCTTCTACGGCTTCAGTACCAATTGATAAAACCACCCTTCGCGGCATGTGTATTCCTCAAGTTATCACCAATTCCCCTATTCCGCATGACGACTCGGATGCTCCTAAGGACACTCATGATGAGAACAACTTTACCACTCCTCTAGCTGCTCCTCTACCTCCTCAGACGTACTCATACACCGATGGTCCTCCTCCTCCTACATTCACCGGCACGACACGTGACTTTGACATCTTGTACCGTGGCCTTCAAGGCTCCTTTGTGTATCACTACGATAGGCTCCAGTACTCTGTGGAGCATCTACGATTGGAGAATAAGGCCCAGTATGACAGCCTCTCCGAATCTTTTGAGTCTCTGTCTATAGATGTCACGCATCTCTAGGAGGATTTCACTGCATTCCAAGAGTGCTACTTTGCACCACCACCACCAAAGGATAGGACTTCAAGTCCTATTTACATGCCCATTTGATCGTTTATAACTTATTTCCATTTATCTGCTGGCATGTAGTATTTAGGTTCACAAACTACTTTTCTTTTCCTGCACATGATAATTGCTACTGCTTAATGTGCCCTATGGCTTCTCATTTTGATTGTTGTGTTGTTTGGATGAAGTCTCTACCTCCATCTTGGATGGACCCCTTCTTCTATATTTCCATAGATATTATCGCCCTTATTGTCATGACTAGGTATTTTGGATGTTTTGATTGATTATATCTCGTTTCAATGGTTATGAACTTGTGGGACCCGATCCCGCAAGAGGGGTGAGGCGCGAGCCACCACGCTCTCTCTTGGTCTCTCGTACCCACGCGAATGGCGTGTGCTTTTTATTATTGATTTTAATTACCCAACCAAGCAGGCAGCAACCAAGCCATAGGGTGCAAACAAACGTGCAACCCAGTACCCATAAGGGCAGGGGTAAGCCGCCGAGCCTAGCAAGGTGTGATTTAATTCATCTTTTCCGTGAACTTGGGATCACTAAGGCAATCCGAATTCCACGCAAAAGAGAGTGACAGAGTCGCCGCCTAGATGAGGGATCTAGGACCCATAATTGACCAGAAATCTAGACTCGTTACCTGGTTACAAGAATGAAAGGTATGGGGAGTTACCACCACATGCACCATTCATGCCCAATAATTGGTCTTCAATTCCAAAAGTTAACTCTTTTGAATTTCTTTTAAATGGCTCATTTAACTCTATATTAATTTGCGAATTACATGACATGCATCCTAAGATCTAATTTCAGTGTAATTCCTAAATATGTCTCTTGATTTTCTTAATTTCTTTGAATTCAATCTAAGTGAAAGTTCTCCTAAAATTCGAATTTCATGGAAAGTCCTAAGTGATTTAATTATTTTTAATTTAAGGATTAATGTACAAAACGCCACCACTTATGTGTGGAGCCGACTCGAGCTTGGTATGCCACTCAAGTATCCAAGTTGCCTACGTATCCCAGCCTCACTGAAATTAGAGTCGATCGTAGTTCGGTGCACCTGAACTAAGCTACTTATGCTTAACTCATCTAGGACACCGATCTAGACTGGATTTACTGTTTTAACAGTTTAAAAAAAATTATTTAGTTCAAGTTGAAGATTTTATTATCCTAGGACTTCATCTAAGATGCTATATGGTCCTATCTAAGTGCAAGACACCCCTTAGACTAATGCAGGTTAACCTACATCCTAGGTAACTAGGTTTGTCCTTGGAAAAAATTGGGTGACTAGTGTAACTAGATCTATGGCACGGTTGCTATCCATAGCAAACGCCCGTGATGAGGCTGGACTCCTAACTTTAGGACTCCCTAAAACTTAGGACACAACGTGACGTAAGTGTTCCTAAGGTGTCTTAAAGGTTCCTACGATACGAGACCGTAATCCAATGGCTCCTAAGAAGCGGATCGAGTTAATTCGATTTGTTGAACTTAATGATTTTTTATTTTTGAGAATTTTCGATTCCTAAACATCTAAGGAATACCAAAGGCTCTATGGTTCACAAGTTTCGGCCTCGAATCGCAACCATGGAAGGGAATCGTGCTCTCAACCCTTGTATAATTTAGCACGTAAGTTATAGTATCTTATTGCCTGGCATGTTTCTCAGGATTTCCGTGGAGTCAACAACATACAATAATTTACATGCTCAAATTATGCAGGAACGATCACAATTAGTATACGATTATGAATACGATCTCGGCAGTTAAATTGTCACAGCATAGCCAATTTACAAAGGCAATCTATGAACCCTAAAGTTTCTGTTTCAAAAAAGTTAGGGATTGAATTTATGATGAAAAGTTCAGGTTTTTTGGAGATTTTTACTGACCTTTGTATTGATTTGCTATTAAATTGTGATTTAATATCATTAAGACCAGATTGCTAGGATTACACAGTAACCCTAAGCAATCGAACTCCAAATTAGTTGAAACGTTTCTAGTAACAAGATATGAATGATTTTGGCTTATTGGAAAGATTTCATGAATTATCATTAAGATTTGATATCAATGTCCGATTTTTTAAAATTCAAATCAGATTATAGATTAACAGAGCAACCTATATCATATCAATTCTAAATTACTCCAAACTTTCACAGAATAAATAAATAGATGATTAGAGCTTACTGAAAAATTGGCATGAATTATCATTAAGATTTGATATCAATTTTTGATTTTTCAACATTCAAATCAGATTATAGATTAACACAGCAACCTATAGCATATCAATTTAAAATTAACTTAAACTCTTACAGTATAAACATAATCATAAGATTAGACTACTGTATGACTTTCATAGATTTTTATTACGATTTGATGCCCATTTAAATTCACACAAAAATCAGATGAAACCAAAGAATTACTTAAAAAGCAAACCTAATGGTATCCTAAAATCAAATAACAATTTTGAATAGATATATAATAGATTATAAAATTTTTTATCAAAATTTCAAAACTTAAAAATTAAATCTCCTCCATAAAATTGGTTTTTAAATATAAGAGATCAATTTATTTCCTAGGCGTTAAAACCCGTTTATTAAAATAAATTGTAAAACCTTATCAAATCTCTGCAAAATCAATTAAAAATATTTCTCTAACATTCCAGTAACCTAAGTTACTAGTTTGTAAAGAAAATTTTTGAATATTTATTGATTTAATAAGAAAAAGAATTATGGCACGTAAAATAGGGAAGCGATTAGAAAACAGTGAAAACCATATTTTTTAAAAATATTTTTCAATGGAAACTTCCATTTATTATTAAGCTTTAATTCTGAAAAGTTTCATCAATTTTTAAGACCATTTAGTATTTATTAAAAATGGCTGAAATTTAAAATAATTAATAATCCGATTAAATAAACTCCAAAAAATATGAAAATTTTTGGGTGATCTAAAAACTTGTAAAACTACTGGAAACAAACTTTCACTAAATTTGGACATGATTTGATATACTTTTGGCTCCATTCATCAAGAAATAACCCTTTTCGGGGTTATTCTTTGAAAAATAGAATGAAAAATAAAGCGGCCGAACCGCAGTTGGAAATTAAGTTTCCAGTAGTTTTGTATTTTATATAAAACCTAGAAAATATCAGTTTTTTAAAAAGAATCATGTTTTCAAACACTGTTTTCAAACACTTGCTTTGATAATCTAATTTAAATCAATATTGAATAAAAACAAAAGAAAACCATTTTTAAATTGAGGAAAATTAATTTTTGGATCAAATTTTGAATTTTGAAAACTCATAATCTATATTATAACATACTGGAATTTCAAAGAAAAACTCGTTGATTTGATCCATCAAAATTAAAACCCTAGCATGCTTTTTTTACTTCACAAAGATGAGGAATCCTTACCGTTGATCTCGATCCTTGTCTCTAGGGTTGGTGATCCAAGATATACGCTTTGTCCAACCCTTTTATACGCTAAAAAAGATCCAAAGAATACTCCAATAATCCTTGATTGTGTTATGCCTTGGAGAAGAAGAAGGAATTCAAGAATTCCTTTTGTAAAGAACACTTGAGAGAGAGATGAACACACTTCAAGAGGGAGGAGGTTTTTTTCTCTTTTTTTTTTCTTGGGAGGAGAGAAAAAGGACGAATTTGGATTTTTTTTTATCCTTCCTATGATTGTTTGCTTTGATTTTTATACAAAAAAGCTAGGGTTAAGAGAGAAATAGTAGTTTCCAATGTGAGAGCTCCTTTTTTGGCTTGTTTCCAATTTTCCCCTCTTGCTTTCTTTCTTTCTTGTTTCCATATTTGATTTGATTCCAATCTTAATTTCTTGTCAATCAAGACATGTTATTTTCATTCCACATTGCTTCTTTGGAAGAAAACATTTTTAAGCAATCATTCCTCTTTTTCTTTTTTTTTAATTCTTTTTTTTTCTTTTAACAAATATGATGTCATCATTGTGACATCATCAAGGTTGGGTGCTCAACTCATGTGGGTCAGTCATGTGGGGTGCCCACCATGGTGGTCGACCCATATGGGTGAACCCACATGAGCTCCATCTTTGAGGGCTTTAGCCCAATGGGCCATTTCACACGGGTTTCGGGTTTTTCCGTAAAAATTCAATAAAATCTCTCTAAATTCAACATTCTATATATGGACCCAACCCATTTGACATTTATGGTGCATCCCTCACACATGATCGGACCATCTTTTTTGGAAAATAACTTTTCAGACCAAAATGCCCCTATTTGACCGTTAAACATCCAAATGCGACCAAAATACCCTCAGATTGGTTCACCCCTAAAGGAAAAAATTAAAAATGGAAAGTCTTTGTGGTCAAACTTCCAAAATAGGAACTTTCAAAATTGGGTCCTTTCGGTAAGCAATATTAAACAGGATCATTTGGTATCCCCTGAAAATACCCAAAATGCCCTCAACACTTAGAATTTTTAAGTTAAGCGAAACCCCTAAGAAATTCTAAATTTAGCATGTTTTTCAAAATTCAGAAAATTATTCATAATCTCTCAGACATATTTCAGGGATCAAAAGAATTACACAGGAAAAGACCAAATTACCCCGAGGTGCTAGAATTTGGCGAGACGAGGGAAAACCTTGAGAAATTCTAAAAATAGCAGATTTCTGAAAATTTATGAACGGACTCAAGATTTCTTAGACACAACTTAGGGACCAAATATGATATATTGGAAATGTCTAAAATACCCCCGAAGTGCAAGACTAAGAGAAAATCTTGAGAGATCTAAATTTAGCAGGTTTCCCAAATCTTACGAAATTACTCCTAATCCATCAGCCGTACCTTCGAGATGGTTTTGGATATATGAGAAATGATTGAAACATCCATAAGATGATGAAAATGTGGAAGCCCCATGAGTGTCTAAAAATAGCAGCTTTTTCAAAATTTATGTAATCGCTCAAGATCTCTCGAACACAGCTCGAGGTTCAAACGAGACACATCAGGAATGACCAAAATACCCCTGTAGTGCAAAATGGGCAAAAATGAGGGAAACTCTGAAAATTCTAAAAATAGCAGGTTTTTTCACTTGCTTGGAAACTTGATTTTACATCTTCCGGAGGCCAAAGGAACCTCCTAGAGACTTTCAGGATCGCGAATCAACATCAAAACTCCCATAATGAGGTGAAATCTACCCTAAAATGCATGGATGCCTAATCTAATACTGAATACGGACTCAAGACTCAATGATACTACCGAATCTTTCGCTTTTTAAAGCGTAGCAAAATGGGGGTGTCTACAGAACTACGTGTGTTTACTCTACTTATTGCTCTTGTGTATGCCATGTATGTCTTGATCTTGGATGTTTATTGCTTAATTGCTCTTATTTTGGATGCTTAAATAGTATTCCCTTTTTGCTTATGTCCAAAGGGGCGAAATGTACATGATTGATCTGTAAATTAAGTCTCCCAAATCTCAATGGCTATTATTCAGGGGGAGCTTCAGTTGAGGGGGAAGCAAAATTAACTGTATACTCTCTCTCTCTCCTTCCTCTCAATCAATCTAGGTTTGCCATCAATAAAAAAGTTAGAGATTGTAAGCCGAACGGCTATCGATCACCAACTTTTAATTGGAACCAAACCCACATTGATTGATCACACCTAATATTGCTTGCCTATGAAGTTACCAGGTATAACACATCACACTCAAGCAAGGAAACTCGGACACTACAACCGACCCACGTAACCTTGACGCACACACACTTGGAGTCAAATGAAGTCTGAAGATTCAAGAAGTCAAGAAGAGAAGATTAGTTAAAGTAATCTAGATTGTAGAATCTCTCTTGTTTGACTTGAATAGTTTTGGCACTTAGGGAGTCACTAATTAACCTTAGATATCACTAGGAAGAACACTCCCCAAAGTAGGCTCAAAGTCCATTGAGAATTTCCTCAAGAAATATAAGTTTAAATGTTCAGGGAAATAACGGACGTCTGGGATTTTGGACGACGTCCGTCTAAAACCTGAACATTCAATTTTAGATAACTGAGGGAATTGCGGACGTTCGGGAATCCGCAGATGTTCGTCTAAAAGTTGGGCTTTTAAAACAAAAAGCCCGAGCATTTGCCGGACGTCTGGGAAACTGGCAGACATCCGTATTAACATTGTTTTGAAAGGAAAAGTTATCCGAGCAAATGCCGGACGCCCGTAACGGAACTGAGCGCGTTTTTGGAATTTCAAACGGTACTATTTGCCGGACGTTCAGACTTCGTCCGCGACGCTCTTGAAGACAAAAAAGGGGGTTTTCTTCACACTCATATATATATATATATATATATATATATATGTATATATATATACATATATATATATATATATACATATATACATATATATATATATATATGTATATATATGTATATATATATATACATATATATACATATATATATATATATGTATATATATATATATATATATATATATGTCTTTTTGAAAACCCTAAAACCAACTCTTTTAACTCTTGTAAGTTTTGAACCTCCATTATCAAGCCCTAACTCTTTCCTACTCTTCCTTCGCCATTGATTGAAAGAAGAATATACATTAACTTCTCTTGAGTGCCATTACTTTCATTTCTTCCAAGAGAGATTCATTAGGGCTTTGTGTATTGAGTGAGACAAGAGTTAATTTACAAGTTCATATCTTTGTATTTCCCTAAAGAAGAGGCAAGAGTGCTTATACTTTCTTCCACCATTATAAAGAAGGGTTGTAACCCTTGGAGAGTTTAAAGACTCGTTGATTGTATGGAGGCCTCGAACCCGGCCGTGGTGTGGTGTCCGGAATAGTGAAGAAACCCAAGGATGGCCAACTTGGAAGAGTTGAGTAAGTCTTTTGATAAGACCGAACCACTATAAATCTCGGTGTTCATTGTGGTGTGACTCTCGCTACTTCCCTCATTACTTCTTACTCTTGTTAATGTCCTTAACTCTATTTCTTACAATATCAAGGTAACTAGCTTTAGAATAATTATTAGAAAAAGTTTGAACAAGGGGATTCCATAACAACAAGTTCGCAAAACAACAAAAAATTTATTAGACCTAATTCAACCCCCCCCCCTCTTACGTTGCCTAGTTGAATTTAAAACTACAACCAACCTTTACCTCTAGTTGTAGATAAAAGCAAATTCTTCCTATAAGAAGTCCTAGATTCTGTATATAAGAAGTCCTAGATTCTGTATATAAGAAGTCCTAGATAAACCATCACTCTGAACTTAGAGATCGAAACGCAACCTTATGGGGAAAGATTATCTTAGGGATTTTGCATTCAATCTCCATGCTCTCCATCCTGACACCCATCACTTTGAAGTTAGAGAAGTTGACATGTAAATTGCCTTCAAATCCCTCATCTTCATCGCTTTGTAGCTCTGCAACAGATACAAAGAACGGATAAATGTGTAATCTTCAACCTTGAAGGATTGACCACATATACATAAGTCAAATCACTGACTCTAGCATTATCCATCTTATGGCTAAGAACTTCATCTACAGTCCAATGCAACACTCCACAAAGAGTCTCCGGGCCGCAATCGCTCATGCTTTTGAAAAAGTGCTCGAGTGTACCATTGACAAGCACCAAATACCAAGCCGACGAGTTGCAAAGATGGATCCATCTCCACTATGTAGATCCAAAACCCATCTGCCCCATGATATAGCACAAGCAAGCCCACTCCCATTGTCGCATGCCTTAAGCGTATCAAGCTTTTGCATAATGCCAACACAAACAAAGCTATACACAAGAACAAGATCCAATCGTCTTATTCTCTGAACCATACGATCTCTCACTATTTTGTCAATCTGAAATCCCAAACATATGATTCTCTCCTGTATTAAAGAATATGAAAAGATTACAGCGGATTAAACCAAATCCAAAATTCAATCATCTTATTCTCTCTACTCAAAGATTGCTCACCGTTTTGTCTCAAAGCCCAATAGAAGTACAAACCATCCTCTCTTCTTTACAAAATTCTCTTATTTCTCGTCCTACTTGTTATTCTAAACATTAACTTAATGATCCCTTTGGATCTTGGGCAATGAAAAGAAATAAAAACTTGATTTTAACGAGATGGGTTTGAGGTAACTTTCACCATGGCTTGTGCTTGAAGGTGTGTAATCCGACGATCCTCGTAGTTTTCCGAGTACAGAGACGACTCAGAAATGCCCCTTGAATCTTCTCTTTCCTTTTCTCCCGTAGGCTTAATGGAAGCCTCTCAAAGAAAGCTCTCTCTCGTAATGAAATCTCATGGTTGGGGGGAGGGAAAGAGGGACCAAGAGTCTACATCTATAGGCAAAAGCTCCCATAAAACTTTCCTTTAGTGCCCAAATTCGTTTGGCTTCTTAGGTGAGAAATTGGAAACAATCTCTAAAGCCAATTTCCACTTCCAAACATTTCAAAACTTAAGGGTTACTAATTGTTGATCAAAGGTTGCTTAGAATGCAAACCCACACTTAATTTAGCAACTCTAGAATCATAGAAAACCATCTTCTAGATTTCCATCAAAAGGGAAACTCCAAGTTTGGAAAGTCTGAACTTAGAAACATCTAACACTACTTTCCACTATCCATAAGCTATATAACGAAACATATATAACTTAGTTTATCAACCCACCCCCTCCCTTTCCTAATCCAACTAAGATACACTAGACATATCCCCAAAACCATGCAAAATCTCTCTTTCTCTCTTAATAAAATATGAAAATACAAGAAGAGCCCCACTTGCCATGAAAACATAGCTCCACTCCCTGATACAGTCCAAAAATCATGGGCTACCTTCGTTGCGCACCAGCAGAGGCAAAATAGACAAAATAAAGAAGAAGGGGCCCTTGAAACAACGTCGTAGGGAATAGAATACTTCGATCACCGTCGAAGGGGATGTGATTTACTTCGATCATGTCGAAGTCGAGTTTCTCAGAGTGAAACTAGAAAATATTCATGCAGGTGCTAATCCAAGCAACTAAAAGTTCTAATAGAACTCAAAAGCCTAAAGGGAAAATTTCATTCAATCATCAAAAATCCATTACAATGCTTACATAACATATATTTATAAGAACCCAAGCAACTAATCATAGCCGTCCGTCTAAATAACATAAATAAAACCCAAAATCTTGACTAAAACTTACCTAAAATAGTAACCCCGTAATAAAACCTACCACATCTTTAAAACGCCCCTAACTTTCTCAAATTACACCCAAATCGTGTGATCTTGGGTTCATCAGATAGGTAATCGAAAAACCTTTCTAATAATACCAAAATAAGCCAAACGGGCAAGACTTGATGCCTAAAAAATAAGCTACAAATAAAGTGACGAAAATAGAAGATAAATAATAAAAGAACTGTTCCACGCCAATGAACCGAACATTCATTGTGATTTCGTCCGCATCATACTCCCGTGGTTCAAAAAAACTCATCCTCGCGGTTTTAAAGTGTTGAAAGAACATTCATCAATTGAATCCCTCGAGGATCAAAACCTACTTCATAATCTTCAAGATGAATAGATAATCTATCACGATTTTGAATAGGCTTGAAGTCACGAATATCCACAGTAAGCTTGCGTGTATGATCTAATAAAAATGGATCAATATAAATTAATGAAAATGTTGATTTATTATTTTTTCATTCATCCATCTCTTCAATCTCCATTAGTTCACATAATATGTTGTCATATCCAATTTCTCTTGGTTCTTCGTCCATGATTTCCACCGGCACCACAATCATCGCTTCAAATGATTCGGCGATCACTTCATCACCATAAAAAAATAATGACTCCTGATCTAAACTTTTAGCAATAATCAAATATCCATCTTCCGAATATTCGTCATAAATTGGTGGCGAGTTCCAATTTATGATTTATTCCTCTAGGTAATATTAAAACGACTTTCAGTGGGGTGTTACCTCCCAATCTTGGCATTCAAAAACTCTCCTTTGAAGTGATCGAAGATACTCCGTAGCCATCACGAATCCACGTAAACTTTGCTACCAAACTTCTTCAACCCAAGGAAAGAATCAGCTCTAATACCAACTGATACAGTCCAAAAATCATGAACTACCTTCGTTGCGCAGCAGCAGAGACAAAATAGACAAAATAAAGAAGAAGGGGCCCTTCGACCACTGTCGTAAGGAATAGAATACTTCGATCACCGTCGAAGGGGATGCGATTTACTTCGATCCTGTCAAAGTCAATTTTCTCAGAGTGAAACTATAAATACTCCTACAGGTGCTAATCCAAGCAACCAAAAGTTCTCAAAGAACTCAAAAGCCTAAAGGAAATCTTTTCATTCAATCATCAAAATCCATTACAATGCTTCCATAACATATATTTATAAGAAAAGAAACCCTAAAAAATAACTTAATACCCAAACAACTAATCATAGCCATCCGTCTAAAATAACATAAATAGAACCTAAAACTGACCTAAAATAGTGATTCCATAATAAAACCTACCACATCCTAAAAATGCCCATAACTTTCTCAAATCATACCCAAATCATGTGATATTGGGTTCATCAGATAGGTAATTGAAAAACCTTTCTAATATGCCAAAATCAAGCCAAATAGGCAAGATTTGACCATAAAAATAGGCTACAAATAAAGTGACAAAAATAGAAGATAAATAATAAAAGAATTGTTCCACCTCAATGAACTGAACATTCTTTGTGATTTTTGTCCTCATCATAATAGGTAATAAAAAAAACTTTCTAATTGTACCAAAATCAAGCCAAACGAGCAAGATTTGATGCCTAAAAAATAGGCTACAAATAAAGTGACGAAAATAGAAGGAAAATAATGAAAGAATTGTTCCACGCCAATGATCTTAGCATTCTTAGTGATTTTCGTCCGCATCATAATGGAAATAAATCCATCCAATTGGCATGTAGAAAAATTGAAACAAATCGGCCCTAATTTGTATGTATGAGAATGGGAAGTCTCTTTGTGAAATCTGTCATAATTGGAATGCTAGAGAATTGAAAGCAATCCAATGAATGATATGCGCGGAGATAATCAAATAATCAACTGTCACTATTAGACGTGTCGAATATGCCGATGGACCCGCTTAGCCATGTTTAGCCTTTCCCCACTTTCTCTCGAATTTATGCCCTACGATTTGGGTCGCATCAGCCTCTCCGGGTTAGAGAAAATCCGTCTTCGAATTTGAATCTTCCAGCGAACTTTATATTGGTGGCATATCTACCTAAAACACTAAAGTTTCCCTAGGCTAAAAACTAGCTACAAATAAGAAAAACAACTATAGCCTATCAAATTTAATTAAAAAATTTAACCCAACTTTAGGAAAGAAAATATTAAGAGAATAGGAAATTGCATTTCCCCAAATCTTCAAGTTTACATGATCTTGCAAGTTTCTCATAACACACGTTTCCAATATCTCAATCCAGTAAACTTGCAGATTTCTACCAAATACAGTTCCTTATTCATGGAAATTTTTCGTATTTCTCACTTGTGAATGTTCCCGTAATAGCCATACTCAAAATTTCCTGCTAATTTTTGGATTGCATCAGTCACTCCCTGTTGAGAAGAATTACCCCTAGAATTCGATACATCATCCTCAGACAAATCTTCTTCGCTTCCTCATTTCCACAATACAATCTTCTTGGGACTTGGATGATCTATGAAGTTAATCTGTAACTTGATCGTGGTAGACTCCGGTCAGATGTTCTCACAACTGTTGTTGATAACCAGTGAGTAAACCTTTTCGGCCGCCGTACATGTAATATGAAATATATTATTTTTGAGCCAACCATATGAATTGTCTTGAGGTGAAATCATTGTCTTTCGAATGACCAAGGCTTCCCCAACGTCGCCATGTACTTCTAATATTCCATCATCGTCCTTGTACTCATCATAAACGGGACATGGAAGGTCAAGATGAACCTGTCTATGAAGAGTAGGCGGATGAAGATGAAATAGTGGAACTACAACCCGTTTATGATGAGTACGAGATGAAATAGTGAAATAGTAGTAGCTTTGATACCAATCTGGCGAAGCCCAAGAACTAACAATCCACAATTCAAGATCAAGAAGATAAAGACAAGACAAATCTCACGTATGCAAAAACGTGTACGTATGTGGACCCCTGGTCTGAGAGAGGCGGGGGGACGTGCCCCCACGCGAGTCTCGGGATCATCCACGTGAAGGAGAGCTCCGCCAAGGAACTCTCAAAAGAGTGCCCCTCACAGCATGAGCGGCGATGTAAAGTGAGATACCTCTCAATTCGGGGACTAGCTCGGATCCGAGACGCACCTTAAACGAAGAAAGAGTCGCCATCTAAGGAAGTAGGCCCTGGATCCCATGCTGTGCTCTGTCGAAACAGATAACTAGAGATATAAAAGGTCCGTGCCTGATGACGAATGGGGAAGGGGTTAGGCGCCCCCAATTCGCCCAAGTGCGAGCACCTGGTCTCTTATGCCATTTATTATTAACTTTGAAGAGTTTTGGACGAAAATCATACGAAATGGGAACGAATATCCCTGAGATAACGTCTAGCTAATCATGCATGTCTCGGAGATGAACAAGAAGCACACACAAAAAGGAAATGAAAGTCATGACACCTAAGAATAGCTAGATTATGAGTTTCATGCCTAATTGGTGTCTATGTTCTGGTGGACAAACACATGCATGCTACAGCTAAAAGTATAGGATCTGTACAGGAAAGTAAGAAAACACAGCATACAATATGACAAACCCTAGACTCTAATGCGATAATTGACTCGGACCAAGATGGCCATCCATCTTAGCTGCACTACGTATCCAGGCCTCGGGAAGAATCAGAGCCAACGTAGTTCGGCGACCTATGCTAAACCCTAATGCCTAACCTTCTAGGACCGCTATCCTAGACTGGATCAACTAGACCTGACTAGTTTTTAAAGCTTCTTTCACCATTACTTAAGTTCAAGTGAATGGTAATTTTTAGGACTCCCTATATGCCCTAACTAATGAAAGCGGACCCTACACCCTATGTGCGACTAGGCTGCGTGTCCTAAGGAAAACCATGCGCTCTCTAAGCGCGTCCTAGTCTAGCCATCGGCTCGACTAAGTGTCTAGCCGACCACGACTCGAGGCCTCCTAACTCTAGGGACACTCACACGACCAGACACGGCAAAGCAACACAATCAGGACAGACTCCTAACTCTAAGACACCCCACACACCTAGGACAGACTCCTAACTATATGGGAAGATCTTTTGAAAATTGCTGGTAAGGTTATTTTGAAGAATTTTTGAAGTTTAGAGAGGTTTGAAAGATTTTGAAGCTTATAGAAGTTTTTGAAGTTGTGAAGGATATTTGCAAAAAAAAGGTGACTGAACTCAGGATGCCAGCAGCACGCCTGAGCTGCCTACGTACCCCTCAGCTAGGGATCAAGCCATCCGTAGTTCGGACCAGATTTTCCTAACTACAATCCTAATGACTCGAGATTTTGAGATTTTCAATTTTTAGATGTTTTTTGAATTTTTAAGTGTTTTTGAAATATTTTTTGGAATTTTTGACACAAGAGGGCAGAACCCTATCATCGTAAGGGTATGACAGACTCCTGATATCCCGCAAAGGTTGGACAGTATCCTATGCTTTGCGGGGGGACGAACAGAATAACATCTCTGGAAGGGTTGGACAGCATCATATACCTTGCAGGAGTGGATAGAAAAACGCACGACTTGATGAGAGGGTGGACAGAATCCTAACCCCTATAATGATAGGACTGACTCCTGAAAGACTGAAGGACTGACTCCTATGCTGAAGACTGACTCTGAAAGATGAAAGGACAGACTCTTAAACTCTCTATGACAGACTCTAAAGAGGAAGAAATCCCTTAACCTGCGGGAACCCTAAGGTAGGAAGGGAAGGGGTTGGCTCAAGAAGCATTCCGTCATAGCCTCCGCCGGGGAAGTTTTTTGAAAATCGACGAAGCTATCGAATGCTAACGACAATCTCGAACTCCAATGAAGACTCCAAAAGCAAAAGGAAACTCTAGAAAACGAAACCCAAGCATCAACACAAACTCCAAAAGAATGAGTGAAAAAGGAAGGGTAGGCTCCGAGATTCCTACGATTAATTTAGAAGTACACAAAGAAAGCCCAATCAGCAGGGAGAAGAAAAATGGTCTTAGGGTGTCACCACACAACCAGCTAGTCAAACAAAATGACCAAGAATTATCGATGCCCCGAGTGACTATATCAACATTAGTCAAGAGCATCTGAAGGGAAGGATACCCCATAGGCCAACTGGATGGTCGAATCTATTGGGAATCATAAGCCTGCTATCATTAACAGGTGGCAAGGATAACCACAGAGTATTACAACTAAATTCAGTTTGTAAGCACAGAGGTATCCAAAAACAAGTTAGAATTGCAGAGTGCATTAAAAGACCAAGATCAACTTGTGCAGACCGCGCAATTCCAACTTGGTTTGTAATCAAAGTATATTACAACAGAAATTTATTTGCAAACCCCAATCACAGCCCAATCTATCTGCAATTTTAGGACGTTCAAATATATATATCAAGGCCACAACTAAAGAGGACCGACGATCACAACATTACCCAATGCTCAGGGCCAAAATAGATCCTCCTATCGAAACCAAATCATGCAATAGACACCATTCAATCGAAAGAAATGAAGCAAGAACAAACATCCTAGTGCGATCAACATTAGAAATAAATGGAAATGTTACCTGAGCTGTTAGAAGAGGAGAGATGACATACCTGAAGATCGCTACGAACTCAGGTCCGATGGCGGGATGCCAAAATGGGATGAGCGGTGGAAATGGGTGTGATTGACGGATGGGCAGAGGCCGGCTGGAGGAGACGGAGTTGGGGGTCGAGCTCCCTCTCTTTCTCTCTCTCTCTCTCTGTATATATGTATATTTTTATATATATATATATTTTTATACAAACAGACGAGCCCCTCTTCTCTCCCTCTCTCTCTCTCTGTCTCTCTATCTCTCTCTCTCTCTCTCTCTCTCTCTTTCTCTCTAAGAAAATTTCAGATTTTTAGGGTCTGTTTGGAGTTGCAGGGAGGGAGAGTCGGATGGTGGAGGTGGTTTTTCGGAGATGGGTTTAGGCCGGCGAGGGCGGCGAGGGCGGCTGCAATGGTGGAGGAGAAATGGGTTTTTAATGGGGGTTTTGACAGAGGGTTTAATGGGGGTTGAAGACGATGGAGGTGGTCGGAGATGGTGGCGGTTGGGGTGAAAATGAGATGGGTTTGTTGGTAGAAAATGGGGAAAATCAAAATGAAATGGGTTTTAGACCTAGGAACCAGGGAGATGGGTGAGATGGAGGAGGTGGTGGTGGCGGTTTGTCGAGTTAGAGGTGGTGGGGTACGGCGGTGGAGGTGGAAGAAATGGGGGACGACGGTGGCTGGTTTTTGGGTTTTGTTTTTTTTTTTTGAAATGGGTTTGGTTCGAAAATGGGTATTGGGTTTGGGTAAAATGGGTTTTGGGGTGGAGGAGTTGCAGAGGTGGTGGTTTGGGTGAAAATGAGATGGGTTTGTTGGTAGAAAATGGGGAAAATAAAAATGAAATGGGTTTTAGACCTAGGAGCCAGGGAGATGGGTGAGATGGAGGAGGTGGTGGTGGCGGTTTGTCGAGTTAGAGGTGGTGGGGTACGGCGGTGGAGGTGGAAGAAACGGGGGACGACGGTGGCTGGTTTTTGGGTTTTGTTTTTTTTTTTTGAAATGGGTTTGGTTCGAAAATGGGTATTGGGTTTGGGTAAAATGGGTTTTGGGGTGGAGGAGTTGCAGAGGTGGTGGTTTGGGTGGGGTTCGGTGGTGGAGAAAAGAAGAAGAAGAAGAAGAAAGCAAGGTGGAGGTACGGCCGAAATCCGGCAAGTTGCCAGAGAAGATGAGGTGGTCTTCTTCTTTTTTTGATTTTTTTTTTTGCTTCTCTCTTGCTCTCCTCTGTTCTTGATTTTTTCTTTTTTTTTCAAAGAATCCCCACCCTCTTTCATGCAAGAACTCTCTTTGTTTTTTATACCTAGGGTTAAATCCCTAACTCTAATCCTAACCATATATGTGGCATCTTCCTTTCCTTGGTTGTTCTCAACCCTTGATCCTCTCCCTTGCCCTAATTCTATCCTAGAAACCCTAAAAACATAGAGTGCCTAGTTGATCTAAGCCCTACACCTCATCTCTTTAATCCAATGGCCCATGCATGTTGCTTGCAAAGAAAGTAATGCCCATTTTACTAAATACCCCAAGGAGAAGGTAATTTTACCCTCTTGCCACTATACCCTATTTGGGTTTTCTTCTCTTAAAGGTATTATTACTCCCTCTCTCTTCTCCAAGCAACCCCAAGCTGGCTAATTCACTCCCCTCCTGTTTAACATGGGGAAGTGATTTAACACACATACGCTTTGATAAATGCACTCCTAGGGATATTAGCAGCCTCTTAGAAATTTTGCACTGCGGTGGGTGGGTACCATTTCTTCAGGAATTTTGGGTTTGGGATTTTATTCGATTTTGGGGGATTTTAGGGCCTTGTCAAAATGGGGTGTCTACAGATGCCCCTCTTTGGCAGAGTGTGCTTGTCGCACGGAAGCCAAAGCCGATCAGACAACACATTTTGACTGGCCCAAGATTTCGAACGGAATGGATGCAAGGGGGTGACGAGATGGATCGACGAGACAGATTCTCATCGAGAGGGAATGATAAGATGAATTGACGAGACAGATTCTCGAAAAAACTACTGAGATGGACTCTCAAGGGATAGTGAGACAGACTCTCACAAATTGCAGAATGGAATAATTAGACAGCCTCTAATTAAGCCACTCAGGGATTTGGAGATTATAAAGCGGAATGATTAGACAGCATCATGATCAAACTTGATTTAAGATCTGAGAAGACAGCATCTTGACAGATGAACAAGGCGGAATGATTAGACAGCATCATGATCAAACCTAAATTGGGATCTGAGGAGACAGCATCTTGACAGATCGACAAGGCGGAATGATTAGACAGCATCATGATCAAACCTAAATTAGGATCTGAGGAGACAGCATCTTGACAGATCGACAAGGCGGAATGATTAGACAGCATCATGATCAAACCTGAATTAGGATCTGAGAAGACAGCATCTTGACAGATCGACAAAGCGGAATGATTAAACAGCATCATGATCAAACCTGAATTGGGATCTGAGAAGACAGCATCTTGACAGATCGACAAGGCGGAATGATTAGACAGCATCATGATCAAACCTGAATTTAGGATCTGAGAAGACAGTATCTTGACAGATCGACAAGGCGGAATGATTAGACAGCATCATGATCAAACCTGAATTAGGATCCGAGAAGACAGCATCTTGACAGATCGACAAAGCAGAATGATTAGACAGCATCATGATCAAACCTGAATTTAGGATCTGAGAAGACAGTATCTTGACAGATCGACAAGGCGGAATGATTAGACAGCATCATGATCAAACCTGAATTAGGATCCGAGAAGAGAGCATCTTGACAGATCGACAAAGCGGAATGATTAGACAGCATCATGATCAAACCTGAATTTAGGATCTGAGAAGACAGCATCTTGACAGATCGACAAAGCGGAATGATTAGACAGCATCATGATCAAACCTGAATTAGGATCTGAGAAGACAGCATCTTGACAGATCGACGAAGCGGAACGATTAGACAGCATCATGATCATTCCTAAATTGGGATCTGAGAAGACAGCATCTTGACAGATCGACAAAGCGGAATGATTAGACAGCATCATGATCAAACCTGAATTAGGATCTGAGAAGACAGCATCTTGACAGATCGACGAAGCGGAACGATTAGACAGCATCATGATCATTCCTAAATTGGGATCTGAGAAGACAGCATCTTGACAGATCAACAAAATGGAATGATTAGACAGCTATCATGATCAAACCGAAATTAGGATCTGAGAAGACGGCATCTTGACAGATCAACAAAGCAGAATGATTAGACAATCATCATGATCATTCCCCAAATTGAAAATTTGATTTGAAAAATACGTTCAAGTTTTCTCAAATCCTGATTCGTTAAAACTGATATCTCAAACATCAATGCATGCTAGGTATCTTTTATGGTCTGACTTTCATCAGGACAAAAAAGATGCCCCTAGTATAATTTCGCTTCCAGTTGAGGAGTCTTAACAGAACTCGAACGGATTCAAGCTTTCTTTTATGAAATTTGGGGTTACAAAGATTTTGAAGGTACAAGAGACTGACTCTTGCTGAAAGGTTTACCACTTTTATGCCAATAGCAGGGCTCTGGGCCTCAAAGGCTTTCAAAATGCACACAAGACTGATTCTGCCTGAAACACTTTCAATTTTCTACCAGCTGTCAGAATTTCAGGTTACAATGGTTTTCAACTTTCAAGCGGACTGATGCTGCTTGACATATCTTCAACCCCCTGCCTGCTGCAGGAATTTCAAATGGGCCTGAGAGATTGCCGCGCTTCTAGACCATGTATAGGTCATTTCGCCTTCTGGAGATGCGACTTCATTTTCTGGTACCTGTTACCCCAGCTTTTGAAAGGATACTGAACCAAACAGGTCGCTTTGGGATACTCCTGACTCGACTGAGTACATGACTTGGACTTGACAAAGAATGACCTTGACAACTGCTTGACAAAGGAATTTTGGTGAGTACACAACCGAGTTACAAGACTGACTTTCAGGAAAGACCGAATCTACTTCTTAATTTGATAATTGTTTTAAGAGGGTACAGCTTACCACTCTTGGAACTCTTTGAATACCGCGTTTTAAGGTGATTTCGCCTCTTTCTGGTATTTAGTCATGGTTATTATACCCTTTGGATTGCTCGGTTTTAACCCCTAGCTTAGGGGAATATTAAAGGAAGCCTTGCTGGCACTACTCAGACCTTGGAAGTGATGCCAATACAGGTATGAAAGTCTTGCTGGCTTCTGAAATTTAGTCCTTTACGAGAAGTCACTGCCATGACCAGACTGCCCTTTTGGGTTTTCAATCTGGCGGACCGCTTGCCTTGATTTTTGCCTGGACTGCCTGCCCTTGCAGGTTTTCCGTCCAGCAGGCTCTGCACCCTGATTTTTGCCTAAGCCGCCCTTCCGGGTTTTCAGCTTAGCGGGTGAATGACCCTAACTTTTGCCTAGACCGCCCTTTCGGGTTTTCAGTCTAGCGGGTCTAAGACTCCATTATTATTTTCTTTCTTTCTCTGTTTTTCCACAACCTTTGCCTTATCACACCAGAATGACTTCTAGGTGGGTTAGGGTTTGAAAGAATTGGATTAGAGTGTTTGCATTGACTGGACCGAATCTGGACCCTTCCAGATAGCCTACGTACCTCCAAAGAGTGAGGATCAGGTCCGCGTAGTTCGCCCATTGGGGACTTTGGGTTGAGATTGTTTTGATTTGACTTTTTCTCTCCTCCATAGATTTGAAGGGTTTGCTTTTCTTTTTTTTTCTTTTTTTTGAATGATTTGAAAGATTTGACCGAACCCAACTTTGTCAGGTTGCCTACGTACCCTGTGGAAAGGGATCAGGTCATGGCGTAGTTCAGGCTTTGCATCTTTTATGACGCAAGTCATAAAAGATGCCCCTGGTTTGAAGGTGACAAAGAAATTTTGATTTTGCTTATTGGCTCAAAGGGTTTACAAACGGTCTTTGACTTTTCTCTTTTGTTTTTCAATTGAATTTTTGGATTTGAAGCTCAGATCGACCAAGGACGGCCTCTGGTGTCTTAGGCATAATACTTTTTAAGTTGATCAAGGTTTGTGGGTTCTGTTAGTTTTTCACCATTTTGATCAAGGAGTCTGACGGATTTTCCAGGCAGGACTTCATCGACAATGTAAGGACCCGACCAGTTTGGTCTGAACTTCCCTCGGGGATCATGGACCGGTGCCCTGTAGGATTTCAAAACGAGGTCACCTTTCTGGAGATCTCTGATCTTCACCTTCTTGTTAAAGGCTTTCTCAATTCGACGCTGATATCCCTGGACATGATACAGAGCTCTGAGCCTCTTCTCATCAATCATCTGCAACTCCTGATACCGGGCCCTTGCCCATTCTAATTCTGGCAAACCAGCTTCCATCATTACCCTTAACGAAGGAATTCTCAGCTCAACTGGTAGGACCGCTTCCATCCCATACACTAGTGAATATGGTGTAGCTCCCGTAGAGGCCCTGATCGACGTTCTGTAAGCCCACAAAGCATATGGTAGCTTATTTGACCAGTCCCTGTACGTCTCTGTCATCTTGCTGATGATGGTTTTGATGTTCTTGTTTACAGCTTCGACGGCTCCATTTGTCTGGGGCCTGTATGGTGAGGACTTGTGATGCTTAATCTTGAACTCCTCACATAGGCGTACCACTTCTTTCTTGAAGTGCGATCCATTGTCTGAGATCAGCTCATGCGGTACCCCATATCTGCAGATGATGTTCGTTCGAATGAATTTGGCAACTGAGGCTGAAGTCAGTGATGCGAACGATGCGGCTTCGATCCACTTAGTGAAGTAATCGATGGCTACCAGGATGTACTCATGCCCACTTGAAGATTTCGGAAACACCTTTCCGATAATATCGATTCCCCAGACTGAAAACGGCCACGGCGAAGTCAGAGAATGAAACTCAGAAGGCGGCACATGAATGAGGTTCGCATAAACCTGACATTTATGACACTTCTTCACGAATGCGAAGTAATCAGCTTCCATGGTTGGCCAGTAGTACCCAAGTCTCAGGATCTTTCTCGACAGCATCTTCCCGTTCATGTGAGGCCCACAGACTCCTTCATGCGTCTGTTCTACGAGATTAGCTGCTCGATCTTCATCTACGCAAAGAAGCTGGATTCCATCAAATGACCTCCTGAAGAGCTCATTGCCGCAGATAATGAAGTTAGCCGCCAACTTCTGGAGAGTCCTCCGCTCTTTTCCTGACGCTTCAGGGGGGTGCCCTTGGCCTAGAATGAGATTCTTTATATCAGTGTACCATGGCTTTCCATCTGGACATCGGGCTGCTATCTCTATAGCGTTCACATGCGCTGGAGCCCATTGTAACCGCACCACTAGAGGCTGGACTTCCATTGATGCAGAGATATCTAACATTGAGGCCAGTGTAGCCAAAGCGTCCGCGAAATGATTTCTTGTCCTCGACAGATGAGTGAATGTAACATTCTTGAATCTCTTGACCAGGGAATCCAGATGCGTGTGATACGAGATCAATCTATCCTCCTTTGTTTTCCATTGACCATTGATCTGACAAATGATCAAGATTGAGTCCCCGAAAACATCTATCTCTTGAATATGCAAAGCTAAGGCTGCTTCGAGATTAGCAATGCACGCCTCATATTCGGCCTCATTGTTGGTACACTTGAACTGCAATTTGATGGATACGGGGATGTACTCTTTCTTCGGAGATATCAACACTACCCCAACCCCTTGACCTCGGTTGTTCACAGCACCATCGAAATACATCAACCACCTGGTGCTTGGGACCTCATCTTCTATAGTCATGATCTCTTCATCAGGGAAATCTGCCGTCAGAACTGCATTCTCATCCACAGGCGCATCAGCCAACTGCTCAGCTATCACACGCCCTTTAACTGATTTCTGGGTTACATAGGCAATATCAAATTCAGACAATAGCAGCAACCATCTGGATGTTCTCCCGGTGAGGGCGGGCTTCTCGAACAAGTACTTCAACGGATCCATCCGTGAGAGTAAGAGAACCTTGTTTGATAGCAGGTAATGCTTAAGCCTCTGAGTTGCCCAAACCAGCGCCAGACAAGTCTTTTCCAAGATAGAATATTTGATTTCGTACTCCAGCATCTTCTTGCTGATGTAGTAGATAGGCTTTTCTTTCTTCGACTCAGGGTCTTGCTGGGCTAACATGCAACCCATAACTGTGTCGGTGACAGATAGGTACAGCAACAGTGGCTGGTCCGGAATAACTGGTGACAAGACAGGAGGCAGAGTTAAACATTGCTTGACTTTCTCAAATGCTTCCTGACACTCATCATTCCACTTCTTTGGAGAATTTTTCTTCAGCAGCTTGAAGATGGGTTCACACGTCATTGTCAACTGATTTATGAACCTTCTTAGGTACTGAACCTTTCCCAGGAAACCACGGATCTGCTTTTCAGTCCTCGGCGGCTCCATCTCTTGGATTGCTTTGATCTTTTGAGGATCTACCTCGATCCCTCTTTCGCTGACCATGAATCCCAACAACTTCCCTGAAGTAACCCCGAAAACACACTTGCTCGGGTTCAAGCAAAGCTTATACTTCCGGATCCTTTCAAAGAACTTCCTCACTACTACGGCATGCTCTGGTCGAGTCTTAGATTTAACAATCATGTCATCGACGTAAACTTCGACCTCTTTGTGAATCATGTCATGCAATAAGGTGGTAGCCGCCCTTTGATAGGTTGCCCCAGCATTCTTCAGCCCAAATGGCATCACTCTGTAGCAATACGTTCCCCATGGAGTGGTGAACGCAGTTTTTATCATGTCCTCAGGGGCCATCTTGATCTGATTATATCCGGAAAACCCATCCATAAAGGATAACAAAGCGTGACCAGCTGTATTATCCACCAGGAGATCGATGCTCGGCAAAGGAAAGTCATCCTTGGGACTCGCCCTGTTTAAATCTCTGAAATCCACGCACATTCTAACCTTTCCGTCCTTCTTGGGCACCGGTACTATGTTAGCCAACCATTCCGGATATTCAACCACTTGAATGAAGCCCGCATCTAACAGCTTCTTGACTTCATCATGGACTTGCAATTCCCATTCTGGTTTTAATTTTGAAGTTTTTGCTTTTTGGGCTTGGCACCTGAGACTAGGGGAAGACGATGCTGGACAATGTCTTCGCTTAATCCCGGCAGGTCATCATAGGACCAAGCAAAAACTTCTTTGTATTCCTTAAGCAAAGTGATTAATTCTTCACGCACCTCCGGGGATAACGTTTTGCCAATCCGTATTTCCCGGATTAAGGTTTCATCACCAATGTTGACGGTTTCAATTTCTTCTTCAAGTGGTTTAGCCCGACGCTGCTCCTCCTGAGCGATCATGTGTTTGATCTCAGGGGGAGTTTCGTCGACATCCTCATACGAGGGGGAGTCTTGATCATTGTTATTAGTTTTATCAATTTGAGAAGCAGAAACAGAGACAGGAAGATACTGAAACGAGTCCTTCATTTCATTCATAGAATCAAAATTTACATCATTGATCAATTGGCCCACAGCAGGCTTTACAGTATGCTCAAAAATAAAGTTTGTATCGTCAACTGAAATGTTGACACCTGACTCAACTGGACTATGTATGGACTTTGCAGTATATTCTATAACGGACTCATCTTCATAGACAGCATCTATACCGGAGGACTCACCATCCGCACCAGGAATGTCTAAACTTCCTAAGGTACCTGCATCCAAAGAATTGTTAGAAATAACAGACTTTATATTTGACTCGGAAACAGATACATACTTAGAAACTTTAGACTCTTTTGGAGGAACATGACTATACTGAAGAACTAAATGAGGAATGACCTGAGAGGTCCAGTTATCAAGGGGTACCTCAGCTGGGTAATTCGGCCCTTAGGGTTCAGGATGTGCGCATCTTCTCCGATCATGGCAATGATCGGTGCCTCAACCTCGAAGAGGGAGTCTAGAAGGCGCGGTTCTAAGTTCTCCGCCCAATCAAATTCCTGTTTTTTGACAGCTGTAATCTGCCCATGGAAGTACTCATCTGGCAATTCATCAGCGAAAAAGATTTCAAAACCCGGCAGCTCTTTCCCAGACTCATCCAACCACGGCTCGGGGAAACCACAGAACGGGTGATCAGCTCCTTCTTTCCTGTACCTACCATTCATCAACAGAATGAACGGTCCCATAGGCAGCTCTAGGCCCCGACGACGCAGCTCTGCCCACTTCAGCATGTACTGCTTTCTTTCCCTGATTTCTTTTTTGGTGGGTTCATATCCTAACCCAAACAAATTGTTTGCGACCTTCAGCTCCGGCCACTCGGTTAAACCTTGCAGACTTCTCCCCAGACCAGTTCCAGGAATATACCCATACCGGCGCATTATTCGGGCTACCTGCGCATTTGCACTGGACATAAACAGAATTTCTTCGCTCATAGCTTCTTCCATAGTAATGGTCGAAACTTCGAGTGAAAACCCAGTTAGACTGACATCTATGGTACTTGAACCGATCTGCTCCTGGGATATCTGCCCAACCTCTGGTTCTGGATCCCCTCTAACTGTGATAATCCTGTTATTCTTGATGAACTTGAGCTTCTGATGGACAGTGGAAGGAACCACTCCGACTTTGTGAAGCCAAGGTCGGCCGAGAAGGAGAAAGAAGGAGGTCTTGATATCCAGAACTTGAAATTCTATGTCAAACATTTCACCTACAATCTCAATTTCGGTGACCAAAGTTCCAATGACATCCCTTCTGGTCCCATCGTAAGCCAGTATCCCCTGCTCTGACGGAATGTAGTCATTTGGCCCAACCCCAAGGCAGTAGCGGTGCTCAAAGGACACACATTCAGAGCTGACCCGTTGTCAACCAAAACCTCTGGTACCTTCTTCTTATTGCACACGACGGTAACTCTGAGGGATTTTGTATGATTCTTACCTTCCGAAGTCAGATCTTCATCAGAAAAAGATACGGTCATAGCTGCTCTGGCCATAGATACGAGCCCAACCAGCTCGTCAGGGGTTATATTCACAGACACCTGTGCTGTATTCAATTCGCGAAGTATAACCTGACGATGCTTAGGTGATGACATCAACAGACCCCAGATAGAAACATTAGCTTGGGTCTTTCTAAGCTGCTTCAACAGAACGTCTTCATCTTCTTCAGGACGCAACCTCTGATTCTGATTTTCAACAGCTCTGGCAATCTCAGCGGGATTCTCTGCTCTCAGCTCGGGAGGCTTAAAGACGCGTCCACCACAAGTAACATGGCGAACCTCATCACAGGGATCGTTCAACAGAAGCAAATCATCATCCTCAAGCTTAAGGACATACGGGACTTCGCCTTTCTCTTCCTCCCCCTCGAATCTGAGGACATAAGGGCATCCAGAGGATTCCCCAACTTCTTGCGCAGAGGACAAGACATAAGGCTCTTCGCGTTTAACTTCCTCATCATCGGATTCCCATCTCAAGATATACGGCTCATCAGAAATAACGGCACATATACGGGAATGATCCAGGACAACCTCCTCAGTAAGAATGGCATAGACATTCGGAGGAGGCATAGCGTGCGTTGGCAATGGATTCATGGTGACATTAGGAAGAGCCTCCACCGCAATTTCTTTTGCCTCGATCTTATCCTGGATCCTATGCCTTAATGCCATACATCTGTCGGTCAAATGCCCAACACTCTGGTGATATTCGCAGTACTGATCTTTTCTCCAATATTTCGGGAGAGGATTTGGGGCTTCCCGGGGTTCTAGTAGAGTGATCTTCTTGTCCCTCAACAGTTTTTTGAGAGCCACAGATAGGGAATAGGGTAGAGTAGTGAATTGTCTGGGCTCATTTCTTTCTGGACGAACGCCTCCGGGACCTTCTCTCCTAACTGGACGAGCAGTATTCACATTGTTAACTTCCTTCGGAGGCGCCATAGGCCTTTTCCCCTCTCTGACATCTGATGTGGAGGCCCTAGTTCTCAGGCCGCCCTTAGCCAATATGTCTTCGATTCTAGTCCCGGTCTTGATCAGATGATCGAAGTCATTGAAGTACTGGATTGACATATGAGGAAAGTAAAAGGGGGAAAGATTCTTGACGGCAATCTTGATAAGATCGTCATCCGGTAACTTGTAGGTCATTTGGGCTGCCTTTCTCCTCCATCGCCGAATGAAGGAAGTGAAGGTCTCATTGGGTCCCTGCTTCAGCGATTTCAGGTCCCTTTTTGTCACGTCAATCCCCTCTTCCATGGAGAATTGCTGGACAAATTTGTTAGCCACACCTTCAAGGGTCCTGCTTTCTTCTGGCTTCAGATGCAAAAACCACTTCTTGGCTGTCCCAGTCAAAGTCCTAGGGAATACTAAAGCAATCTGCTCTGGGGATAAACCGTGCTGCTGCAACAGAGGAATGACTGACTTGAGATGGCTACGAGGGCACCTCATTCCGTCGTATTTGTCAAAGTCTGGCGTTTTGAACTTGGGCGGAAGTACGACCCCTGAAGCTATCATGAATTCAGACATATCCAAATTTTTGGGACCTTGGCACTTCATGGTTTCCATATCCCGGGTCAGCTTCTCAATTTGGTCAGCCAATTCCTGTGCTTTATCAGGATTTCCTAGGTTAGGAAGACAGTTCTCTGCTGCATATTAGCACTCATCAAAGTCTTCGATTTCAGGCAATACAGCTGGCCTGGGAGAAACAAGAGGAACGGAAAGTATAACTGGGGACTGCTGATTGGCCGGGTCTTTAGAGGTAGAAAGACGATCATTTTTCAGGAGGGCTATATCATCCTTCATGGCACTCAACTGAAGGAGAATAGCCTTCATCATTTCATTCGTATCAGGACTGTTGTTTCCGGTCTCTTCCATTGATTCAGATGCAAGCGGAATGGGTGAAAGAATATCTGGAAGGCCGAGGAGAAGCGGCGCAGGAGAAGTAAAGGATTCTGGGGAAAAGGAAAGTCTATTCAGCCTGGAATCTGAAGACTGACGGGACCAGGCCGATTTCAAATTGACTTTCTTGAGAGCGATGATGTCCCGCTAAGACTCCTGAATGGAAGTTAATAAGTTAGATTGCACATTTGATAATTGAGATGGAACACTTCACACAAATTCAAGACGAGAGAAATAGAAGAGAACACATTTTCATTGATCACAAATCAAACTGCAGTTACGATTGATAAAACATGTCACTTTTCATTACAAGTAAATGGAACCAAGTGAGCATAATGAAACTTGAAATTAAAATGACAATTGTATGAAAAGGGTCTTCAATGCTCCATGATCCGAGCTCTCTTTCCCGCAGGCTCTTCTGGTAACTCCTTCCGTTTGACTTTAGATGATAGAGCAAATCTCTTAACTGTAACCTTGTTTCCCCAAGCAGCTACAATAGACTTTATGAGACCGGGAGTAAGCTTTTCGCAAGGAGGAGGGGTTACAAATCCGGGAGGACATGGATTTCCCGTGATCTGATAAAGCAAACGAGTGGGTGCATAAAAGGTTGGCCTTTCCAAACCCATAAGATACACAAATGGATGCGGGCAGGTGCTAGTGATGACATGTAAGCATGAATGACTCACCCAGTGAAATTGATCCTTCTCCACGTGTTGCAACCAATTATGCCACTCATCAATGGATTGGGGTCTATTGGCCATTGGTTGCCACGAAAGATGATCCTTGAGGGTGTACTGAAGGGAGCTCTGTGGCCGAAGGATGGTGAGTTTTTCACAGAGCCATAAATAAAGCAGTTTGACACACCCATGGAAATTATCCTTAACCTCTTGCCGAGCAATAAGATCCAGCCCAGAGAAGGTTTCCGCCAGCATGATTGGGACAGGATTCCTTCCTTCGCTAATTTGATCGACTACACTCAGTAAGGTCACAGGGGCAATACTGGAGTCTTCACGGACAATGTGACGTGCAAGGACACCAAAGATTAAGGCACTGCGTCGACAATTTTGAAAACGGGAATCGATAGGGTCAACATTTTTAGAAAAACGCTCAATGAGGTCATCGAATTGCACGTACGTGTCCTTGAAATAGGGTATAGCATTAACAGTTTTGTTCTCAAAAAGCTTATAGAAAAGGGAACGAGGAGACGCTATACTCGAAGGTTGGATCCAGAGTCCCTCAGGTGGGAGTTCTAATAGGGCGCACCAATCCTCGAATATAGGACAGATTTCAAAGGGACCAAATTGAAAAACATGAAGAATAGGATCCCAGAGTCTTGTAGCTGCTTGAAGAAATTGCCAATTCACACCGGATGCGCTCAAATTATTAAACGTGCTGATGAACCTGTCGGCCATACTCCACGTTGCACGCTCGCGCGGGAGAGCTCGAATTGACTCACTTATCCAAACCCTCATCACTTTGTTCGACATTATTTAACCTAATCACAGATAGGATAAGATCAGAAGAGAGTGAAGATAACCTCGAATAACAAAATAATAGGGATAAATTTGACCGATCATATGGAAAGGATACAACTGGTGACACTGATTTTGTTCATCAATAATCATAGACTTTCGAATAGATCAGAAAGGTAGACCACGGCCACAAAATGACAGAAGTAGGTCATAGACTGGATCTCAAATCTGATGATGGACATTGACAACTGTATGATCAAGAGGATCTATAATGATAGATCATGGTCACAGAGACAGCGGACAAGCCATCAACCACATCTAAGACAGAGCATGCAAGTAGCGAAAATCTAACCCAATGAGTAATATCCACCCACAACACGGATCTATGACACATGAATAGACCATGGCCATGAGAGTGACGAGTATAGACCACTAACTAGGTGACTCTGAAAGAATGTACATATGATTGATTGAACCAGGAATCCCTCATTGGAAAAGAGGGTTCTGATCTAACCAACCGACAAAACAGAACATACCAAAGAGATTTGTACAATCTGAGGACAAAACGACAGATATAGTCTCAACAAAGGTAAAAGAAATACTATCGACTGCATCGAAGGAGTGCAAATAGGATGGATCAGACCTGGAACACCTACTGCAAAAGGGAGCCTGATCCGAACGACCGACTCGACAAATAGGGTATGTACAAGAAGATGGCAAAACTGTGCATCGACTCAGCGAGTAATACATGTACAAAGGAACAACACCACCGTACACTCAGGAGACAAAACATAGACCATGATCAGGATAAAGACCAAGGGAAATGATTAACCATTTTGAAGACTGGGGAATGAAACTATGTAGCTGATAGTTAGACCAGAAAATTCTATTGATAGACAGACCCTGGTCTAACAGGTTAGCACAAAGACCGATCAGGAAAATAAGGAATCAAGGACTGGACCATGACCATGAAAGGTGGTGAACAAAACCGTCGGCCAGACCCAAACTGAAAGAAGGAATAGACTCTACCTGATGATAATGGATCAGAACAACTCAAACACATGAACCCAACACACCGGGGTAACCATATGATAAGAGATCACAGGGTAAATCATGATCTAGCTGACAACGAAGCAAGAGTAAGGGTCATCGATCAGATCTGAAGGAATGCACGACTGCGACAGACACAGAAACCTAATCCAGGAGACGGTCCTAATCTGAGAATAAATATAACACATACCTGTACATATATAGATACATATCCTAACCAGGGGCACCGGCTCTAACCTGATCTAGCGGAGCCAAGAAAATCTTGACTCAAAAGTGCTTGTGAGTGTACTAGATAACGCGACGGGTAACCACGGTGTGACTTACCCTTCTACACTACATGGGTAGGCTGACTTCTATCCTAGGCTCACATATGCTGGTCGCACATGTTCGTCCTATATGAGTACATATATATAGTGTCCTAGCAAGGGTTCCTTAATTTTGGTTCTAAATGGAGCAACTAATATATACATACATAATATAATGAAGTAAAAGTAGGGCCCAGGCATCTCTGCAGGGTACTATGCTTATGACCATACCCTTGATGTATAATGCCAGCACACCCAGCATTATACAAAGTACGTTCATTGCTCATCGGCTGCTGTAGAACACCAGCACACCCAGTGTCTACGGCTGCAGCTCCGGCGCATAGCTCGGAAATAGATACAACGGTTCCCTCAAGGTCATAATTACCCATCTGGTACGCGTCATATCTATTCCCTGAGGCCAATAATGAAAATAATGAAAGAAATAAAGAATATGACAATGCATGATGTGCAGTGTGTGAATCCCTTGTTTTATTTACGCACCTACTTGGTGCCCCTGGATTTCTAACGATAAAGTTCCCATTTAACTTGGTTTTGACCCTAATTTCTTCAAAATTAATTAAAATGGCATTTTTACAGAGTTAGGCAATGTTTCAAAAAATTCCCCAGCAGAGTCGCCAATCTGTGGACCCCTGGTCCGAGAGAGGCGGGGGGACGTGCCCCCACGCGAGTCTCGGGATCATCCACGTGAAGGAGAGCTCCACCAAGGAACTCTCGAAAGAGTGCCCCTCACAGCATGAGCGGCGATGTAAAGTGAGATACCTCTCGATTCGGGGACTAGCCAGGATCCGAGACGCACCTTAAACGAAGAAAGAGTCGTCATCCAAGGAAGTAGACCCTGGATCCCATGATGTGCTCTGTCGAAACAGATAACCAGAGATATAAAAGGTTCGTGCCTGATGACGAATGGGGAAGGGATTAGGCGCCCCCAATTCGCCCAAGTGCGAGCACCTGGTCTCTTATGCCATTTATTATTAACTTTGAAGAGTTTTGGGCGAAAATCATACGAAATGGGAACGAATATCCTCGAGATAACGTCTAGCTAATCATGCATGTCTCGGAGATGAACAAGAAGCACACACAAAAAGGAAATCAAAGTCATGACACCTAAGAATAGCTAGATTATGAGTGTCATGCCTAATTGGTGTCTATGTTCTGGTGGACAAACACATGCATGCTACAGCTAAAAGTATAGGATCTGTACAGGAAAGTAAGAAAACACAGCATACAATATGACAAACCCTAGACTCTAATGCGATAATTGACTCGGACCAAGATGGCCATCCATCTTAGCTGCACTACGTATCCCGGCCTCGGGAAGAATCAGAGCCAACGTAGTTCGGCGACCTATGCTAAACTACAATGCATAACCTTCTAGGACCGCTATCCTAGACTCGATCAACTAGACCTGACTAGTTTTTAAAGCTTCTTGCGCCATTACTTAAGTTCAAGTGAATGGTAATTTTTAGGACTCCCTATATGCCCTAACTAATGAAAGCGGACCCTACACCCTATGTGTGACTAGGCTGCGTGTCCTAAGGAAAACCATGGGCTCTCTAAGCGCGTCCTAGTCTAGCCATCGGCTCGACTAAGTGTCTAGCCGACCACGACTCGAGGCCTCCTAACGCTAGGGACACTCACACGACCAGACACGGCAAAGCAACACAATCAGGACAGACTCCTAACTCTAAGACACCCCACACGCCTAGGACAGACTCCTAACTCTATGGGAAGATCTTTTGAAAATTGCTGGTAAGGTTATTTTGAAGAATTTTTGAAGTTTAGAGAGGTTTGAAAGATTTTGAAGCTTATAGAAGTTTTTGAAGTTGCGAAGGATATTTGCAAAAAAAAGGTGACTGAACTCAGGATGCCAGCAGCACGCCTGAGCTGCCTACGTACCCCTCAGCTAGGGATCAAGCCATCTGTAGTTCGGACCAGATTTTCCTAACTACAATCCTAATGACTCGAGATTTTGAGATTTTTGATTTTTAGATGTTTTTTGAATTTTAAGTGTTTTTGAAATATTTTTTGGAATTTTTGACACAAGAGGGCAAAACCCTATCATCGTAAGAGTATGACAGACTCCTGATATCCCACAAAGGTTGGACAGCATCCTATGCTTTGCGGGGGAACGAACAGAATAACATCTCTGCAAGGGTTGGACAGCATCCTATTGTAGACACCCCATTTTGACCGCTCCCTTATTGAATTTGTTTGATCGAAAGCTTGTCAAATCAGTGAGCTGGAGTCCCAAATTGAACCCTAGGGTAGCTTAAGGTCTCCCTTAAGTCTCCGTAAAATTTCGTCGCGATCCGAGTGCGTTTGCCTGGCGAACGAGCCAAGACAGCGGGCGCAATGTTGACCAAAAGGGGAGTGAATCATCTACAAGGGGGCTGTTCTGGAGTAGAATAGATGAGTCAAAAATTTATCATTTCCCTTTGATAAAGCCATCGGACGAAGTTAAAAAAAAAAATCCATTTTCGTTTCAAAAATCAGAGAGAAAATCTCAGATCTGGATCTGAGATTTTCAGAGATTAGAGATGGTTTTTTCTTGAATTTTCAAAAAAAAAAGAAAGCAGAGGAAGAGGGAGAGAGATTGCAGAGAAAAGGAGTGTTTCTCCCGGCAATGGTGCCGGAGCTCCGATCGGCCGGCCACCTTCTCCGAGACCAACAACCCCATCATCTTCTTCTTCCCCAAACCTATCACCACCTCCGACCACCAGCAACCCCACCTTCTTCTTCTTCTCTGCAAAACCCCAAAATCCCAAAACCCCAAACCCCTTTCATTTTTCCCTAAGATCTGCTGCGACCTCCGATCCAATCCCCACCACCCGATCCTATCTCCACCACCACTAGCTACTCCCTCATCCATCTCAGCCACCAAAGCTCCTCCGCTACCACCCCATCTCACCACTTCCCCATTATCACCACCGGTCAACACCACCCTCTTTTTCTCCGACCAAATTGTTGGAATCTGGTGAGCCCAAAACCATCGAATCCCATCTTCATTAGCCATCAATTTCATCCTCTAACCCAAAACCCATCCCACCACCGTACCTCTTCCATCATCCCCAAAACCCATTTTCGGCATCTCCTTCTCCGGCCATCACCTCCTCCGATCCTCACCACCACTACCACCCAAATCCACTTCGTTTCTACCCTATCTGACCACCAATACCTCTTTTAAACCGATTTTCATCAAAACCCAATCCATCTCCTTCAACCCCAACTCCTTTTCTACCGGCAAAATCCGTAGATTCCGGCCCGGAATTCGACCATTTCCAACCATCACACCATCAGCCACATCCTCCATTTCTCCTCTTTGCTAACCCATTTTTTTTCCAACGACCCTTGTACTCTCCGGTAATCCCAAATCCCCTGCAACTTCCGGCCAATTCTCTTATAAAATCCAATATTCCAGGCGCATACCAGATTGTTTGTTTCCAAATCCTTCGTCCAATTCTACTATTACCCGGTGCTGCACATTGGAGAAGGTAGATTTAAGTGATTTGTGAAAACAGTAGCAAATACCATTATCTCTGGTAATTGTCGATTGATTCTTTATCCAAATCCCTGGAAGAATTAGGTATTTTCTCCTTTCTTTGAATTACAATTTAAATCTAGTCGTATGGTATGATGATTGCTCCCCGAGAAAGTGATATATGGTTTGGTTTTGTTTAAAATTTATGGCAACCTTCCTGTGATCTGATAATTCCACTTTAATGTTCATTCAAGGGTGTATAATTTGGTTTTGTTTAAAGTTGTGATTATTCTTTCATCAATCATGCTAATTCTTCTTTGGGTAATTGCTTAAGGGCAACTGGTGACAATCTCATTGGATTTCATAGTAATCCTCCAGGGAGCTGTGGTTATTCAGGACCTTAAATATCGTCTGCAACATGTAGTGATACCTCTGTTTGGAATGTTGGATAAATTTTGTGATCTATTGGTATTCTCTCATTGATGGTCGTTTATAACATACAGCTGTAATTTGTTTGGGATATGTTTTTGTTGAAAAATTCAAGAATATATGGTATGAAAGTATATGATATTCCTTTCATATATGCAGATGTTGTGGTAGTAATGGAAATATTGTGGAATTTGCCCATTCAAAAATGTTTTCAAAGTCACCAAAGTTTTGACAGAAAATGATTTATGTTATGTAGTTACATGGATTGCTTATGAGGAACGGCATGGAATTTCAACAGGGCTCAAAACTGATGCTATTCTTATTTTGGTTTTGGATATTTTAGCTTTAGGATTACATTTTTGCTGAGTAAGCAATATCTGCTAGTCATGGTTTAGACGAATTCTTGATAAAAGCCTAATGCTCCATTGGAGCTGATAAACTTGAAGTGGAGGTATTGATATCTCAAGATAGGGGCGATGAAGGCGTTAGCCCAAGCCCATCATTAGAGGGACTTATCTGGTTGTGGTAGTACCCTCTTCTCTCTTCTTCTCCTTTCAGGTACCTTTAAATCTTAGATGACCCTTTCTCTTGAAAGGGCGATGAAGGCGATAGCCCAAGCCCATCTTTAGAGGACTCGCTCAATCCAAGTAGCGCTCCCCTCTTTTGTTTAGTAGGCCTACCCAACCTTTTGGATTTCTTTTAACTATTTTTTTTTTTTAAAAGAACCCTTCTCTGGGCAATGATAAGGTTACTTGGAGCCCGTCTTTGTGTTTTGTGGCTCACCGTTTTTTTTGCACTTGAATCTGCACAAGTTGATGTCCCCTGTTATGCACCAAAATTTATAAAAATCAGAAATATCATTGCATGCATTTGTATAATTTGTTGAAAATTTAAGATTCTTCTTTTATGTTAAGTTTTGAGTTAGGTTCTGAAGATGAATGGACTGTTTAGGTGAGACTATCTTCAAAGCTTATTATACTCATTCTTTTTTTTATTTAAATAAATTATTTAATAGGAAGAAGGAGATCAGATGACTACTCTATTCGATATTATCGACATGAGTACTGTCTGATTTCAAGGCGGGATATAGAAATATTATCATGTGTATATGATATCAGATGATTACTTTAGCATCATCTGATTTCATCCCCATATTGGGGTGGTGTTTGTGGTTGGGTATAGAAGTGTTTGATATTGTTTTCTTTTACTTTATTAGGCTATCCAGCGGCTGGTCTGGACTAATTAATGTTGTTTATCATTTTATGATTGCTATAGATTGTGTATTTTTTTATTGAAAATTCTTCTTTGCTTAGCACTTGATTTATTTAGAGAGCCTTTGAATCATTCGTTTGTGCGGTGATGTTATCGTGGGAGTCTTTGACTCATTTGATCTTTATTGATGTTATTAGGGAGTCATCTGTCTTGGCTTTGTAAGTAATTAGCCTTTAGAATGCCTGCTTGGCCTCATTTGTAGAATCCTCTCTGAGGTTGCACCTCAATTTGTTCCTCTGTTAATTAGAGACCAATTTGGTCAATTAGTTGTCCTAGCCTTGCTTACCCCTTGCAAGGGCAATGATAAGGTTACTTGGAGCCCATCTTTGTGTGTGTTTGGGAGACCCGCCCGGTCTCATTCTCTCGCTAGTTCTCCTCTTTGTGCGTCGTTTGGTTTTGGGAGAACACCCTACTCGGCTTGGCAGCATACCCCTACCCTTATGGGTACTGGGCGCACATTTGTTGCACCCTAGGGCTAGGCAGCTATCCGGCCCGGCTGGGTGTTTTACCTTTGCCAAATATGCACAAAGTCTCTTTTTCCTTATTACTTGTGAGCTTCTCCTTATTCGATAGTCCATTCGCATAGGAGTCAGCCCTTGATTAGAAAGTCTTTGACTCATTCATCCTTTAGATGGTGTTATTAGAGAGTCTTTGACTCATTCGCCTTTTAGGTGATGTTATAGGAGAGTCTTTGACTCATTTGCCTTTTCGGTGGTGTTGTAGGAGAGTCTTTGACTCATTTGTCTTTCAGGTGTTGTTATTAAAGAGTTTTTGACTCAATCTTTCTCTTATTGGTTTTTCTAGAGAGTCTTTGACTCATTTATCTTTTAGTTGGTTATAGTGGAGTCTTTGACTCATGTTCATTTTCTTTTAGGCAGTCTTTGACTCGTTTATTCTTTAGTTGGTGTTATTGGAGTCTTTGACTCGTATTTTCATTTCTTTTAGAGAGTCCTTGACTCATTTATCCTTTTAGTTGGTATTGTTAGAGTCTTTGACTCATATTCCTTTTCTTTTAGAGAGTCTTTGACTCACTTGTCCTTTGCGGTGTTATTAGAGAGTCTTTGACTCATTTGCTCTTATAATGGTATTATTAGAGCCTAGTTTCCCCTTTTAGCCCTAGGATTTGGCCGTAGGGTGTTGTTTTTTGTATTTTCCCTTAGGTCTTTGACCAAAAGGGTGAAAACTCTCTAAAACTTCAAAAACATTGGAAAAGTTTTAAAATAAAAAAACATTGAATATTTTAAAACGCAAAAACATTAGAAATTAAAAACATCAAAAAAATACTTGAAAAACCTTAAAGAAGTCTAAAGTGTTGAGTGTTTTAGAATTAGCAATTAGGAGAGTTCGTTTCGAACTACGTTGGCTTGATCCTCTTCCGAGGTACGTAATGCAGCTTGGGATCCATATCCCAGGTCCAGCCAAACTTTTTTTGTAAATAATATTTAAAACCTTCTTCAAAAACCTTTAAAACCCTGTTTTCAAAAGATCTTCCTCTAGAGTTAGGAGTTTCTCCTAAATAGAGAGTTTTAGAGTTAGGTTTTTTCTTTTGATAGGTTGTTTGATTGATTGTTTGTTGTGTGCTTGTTTTAGAGTTAGAGGTCTGTCCTAGAGTTATAGGAGCGCCTCCGTCCGGTCAGTCGGCGATCCACATCGCCGAGTGATGACTAGAATAGGATACGCTAGTCCACCCTTTGTTTTCCTTAGGAAGCACAGCCTAGTTACACATAGGTTGTAGGAACCACCTGCATTAGCTTAGGGCTAATCTGTTTTTTTAGTTAGGGCATATAGGGTGTCCTAAAATCCACAATTCACTGGAATTTAAATAATCGTACAAGAAATTTTAATAACTAGTCCGGTCTTTTAGATCGAGTCTAGGATAGAGGGCTACGTGTCTTAGGCATCATAGCTTAGAATAGGCGCGAAGAACTACATTGCCTTGATTCTCGTGGAGGCGGGGATACGTAGGCTTCTTTGGATGAATACCAGACCATCCGAGGACTCGGGCTAATAATTTAGAGTCTTAGGATTTGTTGTGTTGTTATTATATGTTTTGATGTGTTTTCTTACTTTATCGTACTGATCTTATACCTTTAGCTATAGCTTACATGTGTTTGCACATCAGAACTTAGACACTCATTAGGTATGTCACTCATAACCTAGCTATGCTTAGGTGACACATCTTTCATTTTATTTTATGTGTGTTTATTATTTGTATTCTCAGAAAATGCATGCTTAGGTAGACGACTCCTGAGGATTGTTCCCATTTCACATGATTTTTACCCAAACTTCTTTGGAGTTTATAAAAATGGCATAAGAGACCAAGTGCTTGCACTCGGACGAATTGGGGGTGCTCTCAGACCTTCCCCATTCGTAACCAGGCACGAACCCATGTATATTTCTGGTTATCCATTGCACAGAGGATTTGATTTTAGGGTTTCATGGCATATCCATGGATGGCGACTTTGAGTTTATTTCAGGTATGTCTTGGTTTCGAGCCTTGGCTCCGGATCGAGACATATCTCTTTCTTTTTATATCGCCACTCGTGCTATGCTATGAGGGTGGCATCCGTTTTGAGAGTTCCTTGGTAGAGCTCTCCTTCACACGTGGATGATCCAGAGGGTGTTGGGGACTAGTTCCCTCGCCTCTACCTCGGATCGGGGTCCACACCTATACCTTGCAGGAGTGGATAGAAAAACGCACGCCTTGATGAGAGGGTGGATAGAATCCTAACCCCTATAATGATAGGACTGACTCCTGAAAGACTGAAGGACTGACTCCTATGCTGAAGACTGACTCTGAAAGATGAAAGGACAGACTCCTAAACTCTCTATAACAGACTCTAAAGAGGAAGAAAGCCCTTAACCTGCGGGAACCCTAAGGTAGGAAGGGAAGGGGTTGGCTCAAGAAGCATTCCGTCATAGCCTCCGCCGGGGAAGTTTTTTGAAAATCGACGAAGGTATCGAATGCTAACGACAATCTCGAACTCCGCTGAAGACTCCAAAAGCAAAAGGAAACTCTAGAAAATGAAACCCAAGCATCAACATAAACTCCAAAAGAATGAGTGAAAAAGGAAGGGTAGGCTCCGAGATTCCTACGATTCAATTAGAAGTACACAAAGAAAGCCCAATCAGCAGGGAGAAGAAAAATGGTCTTAGGGTGTCACCACACAACCAGCTAGTCAAACAAAATGACCAAGAATTATCGATGCCCTGAGTGACTATATCAACATTAGTCAAGAGCATCTGAAGGGAAGGATACCCCATAGGCCAACTGGATGGTCGAATCTATTGGGAATCATAAGCCTGCTGTCATTAACAGGTGGCAAGGATAACCACAGAGTATTACAACTAAATTCAGTTTGTAAGCACAGAGGTATCCAAAAACAAGTTAGAATTGCAGAGTGCATTAAAAGACCAAGATCAACTTGTGCGGACCGCGCAATTTCAACTTGGTTTGTAATCAAAGTATATTACAACAGAAATTTATTTGCAAACCCCAATCAAAGCCCAATCTATCTGCAATTTCATGACGTTCAAATATATATATCAAGGCCACAACTAAAGAGGACCGACGATCACAACATTACCCAATGCTCAGGGCCAAAATAGATCCTCCTATTGAAACCAAATCATGCAATAGACACCATTCAATCGAAAGAAATGAAGCAAGAACAAACATCCTAGTGCGATCAACATTAGAAATAAATGGAAATGTTACCTGAGCTGTTAGAAGAGGAGAGATGACATACCTGAAGATCGCTACGAACTCAGGTCCGATGGCGGGATGCCAAAATGGGATGAGCGGTGGAAATGGGTGTGATTGGCGGATGGGCAGAGGCCGGCTGGAGGAGACGGAGTTGGGGGTCGAGCTCCCTCTCTCTCTCTCTCTCTCTCTCTCTCTGTATATATGTATATTTTTATATATTTTTTTTTTATACAAACATACGAGCCCCTCTTCTCTCCCTCTCTCTCTCTCTCTGTCTCTCTCTCTCTCTCTTTCTCTCTAAGAAAATTTCAGATTTTTAGGGTCTGTTTGGAGTTGCAGGGAGGGAGAGTCGGATGGTGGAGGTGGTTTTTCGGAGATGGGTTTAGGCCCGCGAGGGCGGCTGCAATGGTGGAGGAGAAATGTGTTTTTAATGGGGGTTTTGACAGAGGGTTTAATGGGGGTTGAAGACGATGGAGGTGGTCGGAGATGGTGGCGGTTGGGGTGAAAATGAGATGGGTTTGTTGGTAGAAAATGGGGAAAATCAAAATGAAATGGGTTTTAGACCTAGGAACCATGGAGATGGGTGAGATGGAGGAGGTGGTGGTGGCGGTTTGTCGAGGTAGAGGTGGTGGGGTACGACGGTGGAGGTGGAAGAAATGGGGGACGACGGTGGCTGGTTTTTGGGTTTTGTTTTGAAATGGGTTTGGTTCGAAAATGGGTATTGGGTTTGGGTAAAATGGGTTTTGGGGTGGAGGAGTTGCAGAGGTGGTGGTTTGGGTGAAAATGAGATGGGTTTGTTGGTAGAAAATGGGGAAAATCAAAATGAAATGGGTTTTAGACATAGGAACCAGGGAGATGGGTGAGATGGAGGAGGTGGTGGTGGCGGTTTGTCGAGTTAGAGGTGGTGGGGTACGGCGGTGGAGGTGGAAGAAACGGGGGACGACGGTGGCTGGTTTTTGGGTTTTGTTTTTTTTTTAAATGGGTTTGGTTCGAAAATGGGTATTGGGTTTGGGTTAAATGGGTTTTGGGGTGGAGGAGTTGCAGAGGTGGTGGTTTGGGTGGGGTTCGGTGGTGGAGAAAAGAAGAAGAAGAAGAAGAAGAAGAAGAAGAAGAAAGCAAGGTGGAGGTACGGCCGAAATCCGGCAAGTTGCCAGAGAAGATGAGATGGTCTTCTTCCTTTTTTGATTTTTTTTTTTTTTTGCTTCTCTCTTGCTCTCCTCTGTTCTTGATTTTTTCTTTTTTTTTCAAAGAATCCACACCCTCTTTCATGCAAGAACTCTCTTTGTTTTTTATACCTAGGGTTAAATCCCTAACTCTAATCCTAACCATCTATGTGGCATCTTCCTTTCCTTGGTTGTTCTCAACCCTTGATCCTCTCCCTTGCCCTAATTCTATCCTAGAAACCCTAAAAACATAGAGTGCGTAGTTGATCTAAGCCCTACACCTCATCTCTTTAATCCAATGGCCCATGCATGTTGCTTGCAAAGAAAGTAATGGCCATTTTACTAAATACCCCAAGGAGAAGGTAATTTTACCCTCTTGCCACTATACCCTATTTGGCTTTTCTTCTCTTAAAGGTATATTACTCCCTCTCTCTTCTCCAAGCAACCCCAAGCTGGCTAATTCACTCCCCTCCTGTTTAACATGGGGAAGTGATTTAACACACGTACGCTTTGATAAATGCACTCCTAGGGATATTAGCAGCCTCTTAGAAATTTTGCACTGCGGTGGGTGGGTACCATTTCTTCAGGAATTTCGAGTTTGGGATTTTATTCGATTTTGGGGGATTTTAGGGCCTTGTCAAAATGGGGTGTCTACAACGTAGAATTTTTATTCAATCGCAAAAAAACTCTCCCAACTCCAATCGTCTATCTCTTTTATTGCATTTCAAAAAGATTTCCAAAATCTAAAAAAGTAGCTAACTTTATATTGGCATATCAACTAAAACACTAAAGTTTCCCTAGGCTAAAAACTAGCTACAAATAAGAAAAGCAATTATACCCTATCAAATCTTGGAAACAAACTAGTTAAGAAAATGATAACCCAACTTTAGGAAACAAAATATTAAGAGAATAAGAAATTGCATTTTCCAAAATCTTCGAGTTCGCGTGATCTTGTAAATTTCCCATAACACATGTCCCCAATATCTCAATCCTGTAAACTTGCAAGTTTCCACCAAAAATAGTTCCTTATTAATTGAAACTTTCCGTAGTTTCCACTTGTGAATCTTCCCAAAATTAGCCATCATCAAAATTTCCTGCTAATATTTGGATTGCATCAGTCACTCCTTGCTGAGAAGATCTCCCCCTCAAATTTGATACATCGTCCTCAGACAAATCTTCTTCACTTCGTTTTCACCATACAATCTTGTTGGGACTTGGATCATCTGTGAAGTTAATCTGTAAATTGATCGCGATAGACTTCGGCTGGATGTTCTCACAACTGTTGTTGATAACCAATGAGTAAACCATCTCGACTGCCGTACATGTAATATGAGAAATATTATTTTTTAGCAAACCATCTGAATTGTCTTGAGGTGAAATCATTGCCTTTCGAATGACCAAGGCTTCCCTGACGTCGCCCGTGTAGTTCTAATATTTCATCATCATCCTTGTACTCATCCTAAATGGGTACATGGAAGGTCAAGATGAACACGTCTATGAAGAGTACGAGGATAAAGATGAAATAGTGGAAATACAACCTGTTTGTGATGAGTACGAGATGAAAGAGTAAAATATTAGTGTGGGAGCCGGTTTTTTCTCATGTTTGCGTAGGACGACAGGGGATCACCACAATTGGGTTTTAAAGGGAGGGGGTGTTATTTGATCTGCGCTACTTGCGGACTCGGGACCATAGTCCTAACATCGCAAGTTAGAGAAACTCAGAGTCGCCACCTAGATCAGGGACTAGGACCCGTGTCTGTTCTTCTAAGGGAATGAGCAACAAGGCTCGAATTCCATTAGAAGAACAGTAACCAAAGGGGTTCTTTTGCTCTAGGCCTGTGAACCTCATATTTTGCTCTGTTTTTAAGGCGTGGTCCTTACAGATATCTTGGTAAGGGTTGTGGTTACAATTGGGGAAGGTGTTAGGCACCCCTCTTGCCCGGATTAACCCGGTCTCTTAACTTAGATTGGCATTTTGGAAGGATTTGAAATGAAATAATTTGATTTTATTTCCCTTGTTAGATTATGCTTAATTCCGATTGTAAATGAAATAAATTTACAGAAAAAATTGAAAATAACCGATAGTTAACCTGATCGATATCGTAAGTTGTTTACGGAAGATTACCTTTAATATAAAGGTGTCAATTTTAGATGTTTCCTTTTGCTTGTATGAGATTCCATTTTTAGAATCCCTCCTAATCTATAAAAGAGGGTGAATGAGACATGTAATGGGACTTTTGATTTGATTATGAAATTAATGAATTAAGAGAGAAGACATCCACTCACTACAAGAAAAAAGGTTTTCCCCGGCGTTCTAGAATGCCGCTAAAAGATGGGCTATCCGCCGGGGATACCTTTACCGGCGGATATCCGGCGGTCATACACCCGCTGGTGAAGATACTGTGGGGAAAGATGTTGCCGGCGGTTTTAGATTACCGCCGGCGAATAACATATATTCCCGGCGGTTATAACCGCCGGCCAATTCCAGAGAAAAGTTTGACATGGAATTTATTGTCGGCGGTTGGACAACGCCGGGGAAAATGCAAACTAAGTGCCGGCGGTTATTAACCGCCGGCAATAGTTTTATCAGGTTCGGATATAATAATTTTGGAGGCGGTTTAAATAAGGATTTACCGGCGGTCATGACCGCCGGTAAATGCTTTTTTTTTTTTAAATAAAAATAAAAGAGGGTTATCATTCCCTTCATGGGTACATATATACCTGATAACAAATTATCGTTTAACACATTATCCACATCAAAGACAAGTAGAACTACACATCCAATAACATCACTTATCTTTCTTATGTTCATCCCTCCATGTAACCCTGCGTCCCACAAGTACTATTCGATTTTAAGTTCTCCACATACTCTTCCTCAAGTTGGTACTAGTTAAGCCAAAATTCATTTTAGTTGCCAACTTAATATTCAAATCATTAACAACAAAGTAAAAAATGAAAAGAAGGGGAGTTTATAGTCACATAAATACATGAGTATCTGACTTTGAATAGGGAACAAACTGAAAAATTATTGTTGTTGATTAGATTTAGAATGGAAAATATTCAAAGTTCATATCTCGTAGGAAATGCATATCGTCTCCCCTTCATTTAAGAATAGCTTAGCGACCTCAATGCCAACCTGCGATGAGCAAAATAGCACTGTCAACCTCACAAATTTAAAATGGTAAATCATAACACGCAACAGTGAATAAGGATATGCAAATAAAAAATTATATCCATGAAATTTTAAGGAAAACTTAAAGGACAATAAACGAAAGGAATATATAGGACAAAATTTCTTGTAACCATATTATATTTGTAAAAATTGTCCTTTATAAGTTGCATATATTAAGCATCTTATCCACAGTTGTTATCTAAACTAAGAAGAGTATGAAACAAGAACATTCTTTGAATGCCTTGTCATTCAGTAGAACAAAAGGTGCTGGACTCTAGAGCTGAAATTTTCTTTCACAAAGATGGTTTTTAACAGGTTGCATGATTCTTTTTTTTTTCCTGTCTGACAGTCACAAAAAAAAAGGTAAAAGAAGACATAGATGACCCTACATATAAGCTAAGGAACAGGAAAGTGAGACCCAAAAACAGAGGACTTGACACTCCCTCCTTAGGTTTATGTGTTGGTGACAGAGCCTGCTCATGACGAAGATGGTAATTTACAACTTGCAACAACTCACATGTCCAATATATAACCATATTCATTAAGCTCCAAGGAAACTTCTCACCTTCATTCACATAATGCAACCAATGTTATGAACAAGCCTATCAATCAGCAATGATGATTTGGAAGAAAAACGTCAAAGCAACAGACATAACTTGTGGACCAGGCCATGGAATCAGGTCTCAAACTTTCCAAAGCGATGTGTTGTTACTTTATCTAAACACTCCTCATATTTCTGAAGGTTTGGGATTCCCCAATGAGCATCAATTATAGAGATGTTATGGAAAGACCTTTGAACTTAGTTTTCCCTAATACTTATTGAACAATCGTGAACTTTACCTCTCAGAACAACTGCCTCAAGGACTTTCTGACTCCTTCAAAAACACAGATTTCTTTCATTCCAGTCCAAATGGAAGCATATGAAACCACATTCCAAAAGGGAGTCTCTCTGAAAGTTTTGGACTCCACAAACTTTGAAATAACTCTTTAAGAGTTGGAGCAAAGGCCCATGCTACCTCAAACCATCATAGGACTGCCCACCATAACCTGTTAGCTGATGGGCAATGTAGAAAAATTCTACAAAACAGCGAGCCCCAAACCACTCTTCCGCACTCTATTTTAACGGATGGACACGTCCACCTCCCTATCCTTGCAGCTAACAAGATTGAAGCGATTTACGAATGCATGGCGCAAAGGAACTTCTCCTAACCAAAGATGTCACAACAAGGATGGGAATGTAGGATCTCACAAAACGTCACTTTGGGTTTTGCCACTCTACACCCTACTATCTGAATTGACAATCAATGGGGTGATTTCCTCCAACAGTTAAGTAATTAACTAGAGGACTCTATTGTACTCTGAATCTTTAAGAATTCGACTAATCTAAATCTAACACTGCGAAAAAGGTCCTTCATAACTTGGCCCTCTTGCTGCCATGCTCCCTACACTTTATTATAATCTAAACTCATGACACCTCCCAACCTCCCCAACACATCTCATTTTTTGCTACAATAACCTGTCCAATGCTTCCCCGACCATCAGGACTCTTCCCTGCCTCATGAAAATTAAAAAAGTATTATGACATGTTATCATCCCATAATTAGTAACCAATCAACAGCAAATAGATGCAGACCATTAAAATCAGAACGACCAAGCTAATTCCGACTCTTCATTTCCTACAAAAAATAAAGTAAAAAAAATGCATCAACTCTAGAACCTGACCCTTCAAACTCCTGGACAGAGAGCCTGAGCCATATGACATGTCATTTTTTTATTTTTTTTTGAAAGATAACGATTTATCTGAAAATCCAAAACATTACAGTAAGTACGCAGAAAATACAGCAGTGAGCATAGGGACAAGGTGTCCCCCTCAGTACTTACAGCACAACCCAGAGAGGCAAAGACCCTCCCCACAACTACAAATCTACACCCTCTACCTCTACATGTATATTGACTATCTCCACCACCCCATCCTTTGCCAACTTATCAGCTTTTTCATTGGCAGAACTCAGAATATGCTGAAATTGTGGCTTGATTATCTGAACTAGGTCCCTAATTTCCAATATGAAACTTGTTAACTTCCAGGCTCCACTAGCTTACCTCAGAATGATGTGCCATATAGCGCTAGATTTAGTGCTAGATTTATTACCTTGGCTGTATGAAAGCTTCTAAAGATCAGCTTACCTTAGAATTTTCACCCTCAGAGATGAAACAAGCACTTTGTGAATTCAGCTCAAGTTTCCTTCTCGATACTTCCAGAAAAGAGTCCAAAATTGAATTTTTTGCCTCTTCAGATTGTAGCAGGCAAATATGTTCAATAGTAGTAGATGTTTTTATGCCAGCATTTGGACCATAACCACAATCAAACTAACTAAAATATTGCACGTGACTATGCACACCTTTTGCAGGATATTGTAGTTCTTGAGTACCGACATTCTTCTTGGTAGTAGCCGGTCCAATCCGCATCTACCTTGTAGAACATTACATCCCATTCATTTCAGTCATGGCACGCAAGCTCTACAACGAACTCCTGAAAAAAATTATGTGTGAATAAATAAAAAGAAGAAGACAAATAAGGCAATATTACATACAAAATTGATTGAATTGTACCTTCTCAAGCTTGTCCACATTTGTTGTTCAGTAATTAGGTATCTACTCAAAACCACCAAAGCCTCAAAGTTAAACAGTAACACCATAGCAATAAAATAGGCAAACGAGCAATATAATGCGCACAAGTTTTAATTCTAGATAAAGTAAGAGACCCATTATACGAAGAAGATATACAAAAGTCCATAAACGAAGAAACTTTACAAACTCAAAATGTCTATTACAATGCAACAAAAGGTATATAGTCTGAAAACCAACTATGAAACTGAAAAACAATCAAAACATATAGTAGAGGTCGGCCTCAAGCAGTATGAGCTGGTCTAATCTGCAAGAAGAAATCAAACAAAAAACTATTAAAATAAATTAGAAACACCAAGTTAATAGCAGCAAAAATAAGGAGTGGTAAAATTTTCATTGGTCATTTACTTACAAGATAGGACTGCCAAGCGACTGGTGCTCCCGCTGCATCTCCAATAGTCTTGAGGTATAGGGATGGCTTTAGCAAAGGTTCCTCCGGCTCAAATACGACATCGATTTGGACCACGGAGTATCCAAGTCCAATCGGCAAATCATCAACCTCATCATTCGGATCTCTGCTCAGAAAAATGCCCCTTGCCACTTGAACTCCCTTTCGTATTTTACTCAATAAAACAACCTTATCAACATTATAAGAAACAAAATTAATGACTTATGTAGATGATCGAAATATCAAGTCAGAATTTACATAACAGATTTATACCTCGTCTGAGGAGGGTGATCGTAATCCATGACTGCCAGAAGAGGAAGGTGCATTAGCTCGCGACTGCAAACCATCTTCGGGAGTCTGCTAAGAAAGATAGTGTAATAAATGTATGAAATGAAATATTTACGTATTAGTCCTAAGGGACATAGTGAAAAACTTACGTAGTTGGGGCTGACGCCCTGGAGGTGGGTTAAGATCTGCGACATTTGTTGTTTCACTTGTGTCAGCTCCTCTGCCATAATTGCATTCACCTGTTCTAATTGGGCCATTTTCGTGTTAAGATGCAAACTGTTTCCTCGGGGTTGAGGAGGCCTAGTTGCAGTGCCCAATGTTGTAGAGGGAGTAGCAAAAAACCCAAGCATACGCACCCTACCACGTGTCTCTTCGCCCATTAACTGGCCGAAGAGGTCATCTCTGGAAGGGATCCCGCTCGATTCAGGTTCGGGATTCTGCTCCTGACGCTCTTTGATTTTTGCCTTGAAAAATATGAGGGAAAATAATGACAAGTTATATAAATTGTTGACCTAAATAACAAATTATGTAAAACATACCATAATCTCCTTGGATTTAGGATCTGCAGCCTCCCCGTCTTTTTTCGTATGGGTAATCACAAACGTATCTGCACGGCTCGGCATTTTCTTCTTAGCTTTGAACTGTACTCATTTCAATAATGACAGCAAGTGATCAATATAAAAAAAGAGATAGTAAATCAACATAAAGGTTGCTGAAATTACCTCCATCTTGGTCACTCTTGCATAGCTCCGCGAACCGGCAGTGTGTGCTATCGTTTGTTGGGCTCGGTTTGCCTTATTTGTTACGCAAAGTTTCTGCAGTGTGAAAACAATAAATAGTTATATAACTATAATATTTTAAAGGAGAGAATAATACAGGAGGTAATATTGTCTACCTGCCCTTCAGGAGAGTTCCAAAAGTCGCATAGAATTTGATATTCTGACGGGATCACGCTTCCAGGTGGTGGTGGTTCATTTTGGAGGAAGTATTTAGTCCTCAGGGTTGACTTCCATTCCCGCCATTTCTTCCCAAGGTCTGCTATAACATACGGCTTGTTGTCTTCAGGAACGTCATATTTAGTCTGTATTACATGTCAAGTGAAATATAAGTATCATTAGGTTAGAATAATAAAAGTAAATGTAGACATATATACAGATTCAACAACGTTTACCTTGACAATTGCCCACATATCTTCTTTTTTTCAAGTGGAACCCTCCTCCAGTCCCTATATGAGATAGGACATTTTTCACCTGTCCTCGCAATATTTCCGAGGAAACTTTCGAAAGGATTTGTATTTTCTGAATCTGGCTGCCCAATTTGGTTGAATTCAACTGGTTCCGGCGGTCCTTGTCGGCCCCAAGTCTTTTTGCAACGTGTAGGCCCTCTTTTCCTCTTTGATGAGGAGGCATTGGACCGGTTAGGATGCTCCTCCTGAGATTGGTCAGTGAGAGGCTCCTCTTCAGACTGATCATCCGTACGCTCAAAGTCATGTGAATGGGATGGAGCCTGACTCTCTCTAGGCATTTTTTTAAATGTATAAGATAACCTGTAACTTGAAACAATACATAGAAAGAGATATCATAAATTCAAAATTTAATCAACCTTTCAGTCCAAGGAGAAAAAAATCAAGAACATAATCTAAACAGTAAGGGACAACATATAAGCTGTAACTCCAGTATTCATACAGTTAAAGGATATAGGTTAGCTAGAATTATACATCATGGGTCAACAGAAAATGGGGAAAAGGTGTATAATCTGAAGTGAACAGACCATAAATACCAAAAAAATCAAACCAATAAAAATCAAGATAAATAAGCTGTGTAAGTAGACCTGCTAGAGGAAAACATCATAGCATTCTCAAATTCCAATGGATGAAGATGAAACCAGCATCAGATGAACCTACTTATCAAATGAAACTTTTGCATGCACCTGAATTTAATAAGAGGAGTAACATCCTTCTAAAGAGCATATAAATTAGCTTATATGATTTTTTTTTACTTCTCAATGGTGGAATGTTACATACCTCAGATAGGATTCTTGTTTGATGGATGCGCAAGGAAATCAAACAGATCTTTCTGTTTACCAATGCATGAAAAAATATCAGATATCATAACCTTCTCCAATTCTAATTCAAGGACTTCATATAATCCACACGACCTTGCATATAATTAGTATAGAAAGAGCAAGAGCAATGAGTTCTTAACACTTGTACAGTCGAAAATCAGAAGAAGAAAAAACTTGTTATGTAAATAAAAGTACAATGACCAAATGATGTAAACGAGTTCTTAACACTTGAAGAAATGATGCCAAAAAAAAACCTTTTAATGTAGAATGATGGACCCAACCCATGCTATGATTGAGGTGGAAAATATTCCATGAAAGAAACTTTTCAACAGCATAAATGAGAGTACAATGACCAAGCTGTTCTTAGGCACAGATACACCTCATGACACAACTCAAATTTGAAATATCACTCAGAATTGCCTCCATCGATTTCCACGGAGGTATTGTCAACTCCATCACTATCATCTTGCTCCGTATCATATTCTTCTTCATCTTGGTTTTCCTGACTGAAGACATCCAATGGTATATCAATCTCTGTCCCAACAATATCTGTCCGTTCCCATTGTTCAATTTCTTCCAAATTCTGGATTTCCACCGCTTCGCTCTGTATATATGTCTCGTCATTGTCTCCACGCACTTCGTACAAATCCCTAGGTTTCGTCTTGATGATTACATGCCAATCATTGTTGTTGGGTTTATTGGGTTTATCATGTACGTAGAACACCTGTTGTGCTTGCGATGCCAATATGAAAGGCTCATCCGATGACAAACGTCGGCCCGTGTTTACAACCGTAAAACCGAACTCATCCTTTCTTATTCCTCTATTGGGTGTTATATCAAACCAATCACACTTGAATAGCAATGCCTTCAGTTGTTCGTAATAGTTGAGTTCGATGATATCCGTCAAGACACCATAGTAACTAACATCTCCCGCGGTTGGATTTCTATCTCGTGCGCTCGCAAAGCTATTCGTTTTTGCAATGACAACAACTCCGCTATTTTGTGTTCTTTTTCCCTGCTCGCGATCCTTAGTATTGTAGCGGATTCCATTTACAATATAGCCTGTATATCTCCTAACAATGTTAGATGGACCACCGCTCAACCATCTAAGTTTTTCTGAGATTTGCTCATTTGACTCATGCAACTTTTCAACCTATACAAAAAATGGGTGATTATGGCTATAGAAAAAAGTTGTATTCCAAATAGACCTGTTCTGAGTTCAAGAAAAAAAACTGACATGTTTTTGAAACCAATCTGGAAACCGCTCGTTGTGAGTGTGATCTATGTCCCTTGGGAGAGCATGGGGACGCTCGCTCCAAAGTTCGGCAATGTGTTTTCTACATGTGAATCAATGAATGTAAGAGAAAAGAAGAGTCGGGAAATATTAAATTATGACACTTGAAGTAACTTACTCAAGATATTGGTTGACAGCAGCGCAGTTGAAGAGAACATATCGATGTGCCTGCTTGACTGTCCGTGGATCTATGGGTTCCATATGAATCTTTCCTAGAGCGCGTCCTGATACTGAGAAAATAGCGAATCCTTCTTCAAATTCACACGGAGCATCTTCGTCATTCCTTTGTGGTCGGTTCAACTTTGATTCAACCCCTTCCAAATATCTTGCACAAAACGTTAAACATTCTTCCGCAAGGTACTGTGGGACCCGATCCCGCGAGAGGGGTGGTGGCGCGAGAGCCGCCACGCACTATCTCTTCTCTTGGTCTCTCGTACCCACGCGATTGGCGTGTGCCTTTTATTATTAATTTTAATTCATCTTTTATGTGAACTTGGGATCACTAAGGCAATCCGAATTCCACACAAAAAAGACTGACAGAGTCGCCACCTAGATGTGGGATCTAGGACCCATAATTAACCAGAAATCTAGACTCGCTACCTGGTTACAAGAATGGAAGGTATGGGGATTTATCCACCACATGCACCATTCCTGCCCGATAATCGGTCTTCAATTCCAAAAGTTAACTCTTTTAAATTCATTTTAAATGGCTCATTCAACTCTCTGTTAATGTGCTATCTATGTGACATGCATCCTACGATCTAATTTCAATGTGAATCCTAAATGTGTATCTTGATTTCTTAATTAGTTTGGATTCAATCTAAGTGAAAGTTCTCCTAAAATTCTAATTTCATGGAAAATCCTAAGTGATTTGATTGTTTCAACAGTTTTAAAAGTGATTAGCCCGAGTCCTCAGATGGTCTGGTATTCATCCAAAGAAGCCTACGTATCCCCGCCTCCACGAGAATCAAGGCAACGTAGTTCTTCGCGCCTATTCTAAGCTAAGATGCCTAAGACACCTAGCCCTCTATCCTAGACTCGATCTAAAAGACCGGACCAATTATTAAAGTTTATTGTACGATTATTTAAATTCCAGTGAATTGTGAATTTTAGGACACCCTATATGCCCTAACTAAATGCAGATTAGCCCTAGCCTAATGCAGGTGGTTATTACAACCTATGTGTGACTAGGCTGTATTTCCTAAGGAAAACAAAGGGTGGACTAGCGTATCCTACTCTAGTCATCACTCGGCAATATGGATCGCCGACTGACCGGACGGAGGCGCTCCTATAACTCTAGGACAGACCCCTAACTCTGAAACAAACAATCAAACAATCAAACAACCTATCAAAAGAAAAACCCTAACTCTAAAACTCTCTATCTAGGAGAAACTCCTAACTCTAGAGGAAGATCTTTTGAAAACAAGATTTTAAAGGTTTTTGAAGAAAGTTTAAAATATTATTTACAAAAAAGTTTGGCTGGACTTGGGATGTAAATCCCAAGCTGCACTACGTACCTCGGAAGAGGATCAAGCCAACGTAGTTCGAAAACGAACTCTCAAACTACGCTTCTAAAAGAAACACTCACACTTCAGATTTTTTAAGGTTTTTTTATATTTTCAAATGTTTTTGATATTTTTAAAGTTTTCAAATATTTTTGAGTTTTAAATTTCTAATGTTTTTTGGATTTTAAAGCTTTTCCAATGCTCAGGACATTTAGATGAATTCACTCTTACAGAGAACAAACAAGCATAACCATAAACTAGGGCAAAGCCCTAAAGCAAAAAGGGGAAACCCCAAACAAGCAACTAACGCCTCAAAGAGACGAACCACAACAAGAAAGATAGCGTCCCAAGAAGAGAGAAAACGATCCAAGATCCCAAGCAAGCAAAGCTTTAATAAGACTGAGTTAGCCTCTAATCAAAGCGAAGTAATCAACAACTCTAAAGGAGAAACTCCGAACTAACAACACTAAAGAGGGGAACAAATGAGTCAGAGACTCTCTAATACTACAACTTAGAGGAGGAATGAGTCAAAGACTCCCAAAAAACGCCAACAGAAGAACCAATGAGTCAAAGACTCCCTAGTAATACCACAAAAGAACGAATGAGTCAAAGACTCTCTAATAATACCTACTAAGAAAACGAAGTGAATCAAAGACTCTCTAAAAGAAAAGGAAACACGAGTCAGAGACTCCACTAACACCCACTAAAGGATAGATGAGTCAAAGACTCTATAAAAGAAATGGAAACATGAGTCAAAGACTCCACTAACACCAACTAAAGATAAATGAGTCAAAGACTCTCTAAGAGAAAAGGAAACACGAATTTGAACATTTGGCAGAGGTAAAACACCCAGCCGGGCCGGACAGCTACCTAGCCCTAGGGTGCAACAAATGTGCAACCCAATACCCATAAGGGTAGGGGTATGAAGCCAAGCCGAGTATGGTGTTCTCCCAAAACCAAACGGCGCACAAAGAGGACTAACGAGAGAATGAGACCGGGCGGGTCTCCCAAACAAACACAAAGATGAAGGTGCTTTAGAGATTTTAAGATTATTTTCACTTAATTTTTATTTTTTTAATGGATTTTACCCATTTTTAACCATATGAGTGATTTTACAAGTGAAGCTGTTGCAAACGAACTCGAAATGAGTTGAAACTTCTCCACCAACAAGATATGATGAGATGTAATTTACTGGAAGATTTTTACAGATTTTTACATTAAACTCATATTTAATATGGATTTAAAAATTAATTAACCAGATTGCAAAAATAACACATAAACTACTAGAAATAGATATCTAAATTCCATGAAATTTCTACAGTAGTAAGAGATAAGTGAAAATAGCATGCTGTGAGATTTCCATGAATTTAGAAAACTATTTACTATCAGTTTCGGATTTTTCAAATTTCAAACCAGATTATGAATTAACACTACAGCTCATATGAAACAAGATCCAAATCACTTGAAAATTTTACAGAAGCAAGAAGTATAGAATTTAAGACTACTGTAAAACTTTGGAGAATTTTATCTGTGATTTGACGTCAGTAACAATTCTCCCAAAATCTGATAATTTTCAAAGAATGCGTAAAATAATATACCAAACAAAATCCAAAAATTCTCACAAATTCATGGTAGAATGTATCATTATCATATTATTTTCTCACGAAATTTCATTATTTTTGGAATCTGTTTAGTATATCGTTTAGTTTTCTTTGTTAAAAATCATGCAAAAATCCGAAAATATACCAAATAATTCTAAAAAAATTCCGAGAACGGTGTACCTACCTGTGATCGAAATCCTCGCCGAATCCGAGAGCCGAAAAACTCAAAAATTCCGCCTCCGTGCGATCGCTTCCGCTTTCTTTCTCTTTTTGCTTCTTTTTTGTTTCTTTTTCTTCTTTTCTTGTTTCTTTTCTTCTTTTTTTCTTTTCAACCCCTCATAGCAACTTTGTTAGAACACATGATAGAAGAGAAATGAGTTCTCCCTCTTTTCTTACTCACCCTCATTGAACCATTTATAGCAAAGGAATGGGAGGGTGGTGGCCACCATTGTGGACTTATTCCATGGTAGGTGGCCACCATTGTGGACATATTCCATGGTAGGTGGCCACCATTGTGGACATTGAATTTTGACATGTGTGTGGCCCCATGCATGTTTTTTAAAGTCCTTTTGAGTAGGTAAAAGATAATCCAAATGGGTCCCATATGTGACCAAATTCCCAATTGTGCATAAAATCATATGCCCCACTCCAAAGTATGATCGGAACCGTTCATTTGATGGGCGACAATGTGATTTAATTTGTGCTCCGCTAATCAATCCTATGGGCTGATCCAAGCCATCCAATAGATCAAAATGTGAATATGTTACCCCATTTTTAAATCACTCCCATTTGATGATCCGAACCGTCCATTTGATGGGCGACAATTGATGATCTTGACCGTTCGAATGGTGGTTCGCAATGTAAATTGGTTGTGCCCCCTTAAATCATTCCTCTATGACGATCCAGACCATCCAATTGATGGGTCCCCTACCTAAGTAGGTTGTGTCCTCCTAAATCATTTCAATGGGCTGATCCGAGTAACTCAACCTGATGATCGTAACAAAATTGGTTGTTAAAACGACTTCTCTGAGATCTTGACCGTTCTCTTGATGATCATCTTTAGGTGTTGGATCGAAGTAGGTTCAAAACTCATTTTTCACTAAAACAATGTGCGGGCCACCCTGTTTGATCCAAATCTAAACAAATGCTCAAGACGGGCCCATCAATCGGATCCAAATTCTCTCTTGCTCGAATTCTTGGGAATAATCTCTCTCAACACTTAACGGAAAAGTGCGAAACATGGCGGAAATGATTGGATGGGGTTTCGCCCAAGCATAGCGAACTTCGGTCCGATCAAAATGGGGTGTCTACAGGTACCCCTCTGCAATAGATCCCTCCACACAATTTCTATTGCGAACATACGATTTTAATGTTAGAAGGTACCTACAAAACGTGAATACTTGTAGTACGTTCTGTACTGAAAATATGTACACAAATTAACTGTTGAAACAAATTTTGAGAAGCTCTGCATACCTTTCGATTGGGTACATCCATCGGTATTGTACTGGTCCAGCTAACCTTGCCTCATCCGCTAAATGAATCGGCAAATGCACCATAACATCAAAAAATGCCGGTGGAAAGATCTTTTCCATATGGCATAATGTTAGTGCTATCCTATTTTTCAATTTCATAAGTTCGCCCGATTTGAGAACCTTTGAACACAACTCTCTAAAGAAGCTACAAAGTTCAATCAATACCGAGCTGACGGTCTTTGGCAATGATGAACGTAAAGCTAATGGTAATAGCTGTTGCATCAGTACATGGCAATCATGGCTCTTCAATCCTGAAATCTTGCGCTGCTTCATATTCACACGTCGTGAGATATTAGATGAATAACCATCCGGAACTTTGACGTGTTTCAAGGCACCACATAAAATATCTTTCTCCTTTGAAGACATTGTGAAGCATGTTGGGGGCACGTATGTCTTGTTATTTCCTTTAGTTATTGGGTGAAGCGTTCTCCTGATATTCATTTTCTTTAAATCTAGCCGCGCTTTTACACTATCCTTTGTTTTTCCTTCAATATTTAGTAACGTCCCAATGACATTATCACAAACGTTCTTCTCGATGTGCATCACATCTAGATTGTGGCGCAATAACAATGATTCCCAATACGGAAGACAAAAAAATATGCTTTTCTTCTTCCAATTGTGTTCCTTACGAGGCATCTCTTCGGTATTCTCCTCAGGTTCATTGGGATTCTTCTCACGCCTCCTTTTCTTTCCATGGGTATTCGGCTTCTTCCCACTGTTATCTGACTTCTTGCCACGTGTATCTTGTTTCTTTCCACGTGTATCTAGCTTCTTCCCAGTTGTAGTTGGCTTCTTCCCACTAGTATCCGGCTTCTTACCAAATGTTACGTTAATGCTCTGTAATTGATCCAGAACTTGACTGCCTGATAGCGGAATCGGAGCTACCCTCCATTCTTCCGTCCCATCAAAACCTGACTTATCAGATCGAAATGTGTGATTGATCGGTAAGAATCGCCGGTGGCCCATGTAGCATTGCTTTCTTTCATGACTCAACCTTTGAGAACACGTTTCTTTATGGCAAGATGGACAAGCCAGTTTTCCTTTCGTGCTCCATCCTGACAAGTTAGCATACGCCGGGAAGTCACTAATCGTCCACAACACAGCTGCATGCATTTGAAACATTTCATTCCTCGCTGCGTCGAAAGTCTGCACACCATCAATCCATAGTTCCTTCAACTCTTCTACCAAAGGTTTCAAGTAGATATCTATGTCATTCCCTGGTGAAGATGGTCCTGGAATAAGCAGTGAGAGGATCATATACGGTTGCTTCATGCACATCCATGGTGGCAAGTTATATGGCATTAGAACAACTGGCCACGTGCTGTGAGCAATACTCATCGTCCTAAAGGGATTGAAGCCATCACTTGCTAACCCAAGTCTAACATTGCGAGTCTCTGAACCAAAGTCCAAAGTCTTCCATGCGGTTGAGTCTGCAGGATGCCTTAATATACCATCTTTTGTGCGGCCCTCATCATGCCATGTCATAAAAGATGCTGTTTTCCTCGACATGTATAGCCTCTGCAATCTTGGTTTCAGTGGGAAGTGACGCAGAATCTTGGCAGGAATTTTTTTCCCTTTTGTAGATGTCTCAGATGGCTCGTCGTCTGGATGTACTGCATCTGTTCTCCACCTCGATGCCCCACATGTGCGACATTTAAATTCATTAGCAGCTTCCTTCCAATACAACATGCAATCGTTAGGGCATGCATCTATCTTGTTGTAATCGAGGCCCAAATCCTTAATAATTTTCTTCGTTTCATAAAATGACTTTGGCAACGTTTCACCATCAGGAAGTGCCTCCTTCAAGAGATCAAGTAACATAGTGAACGATTTGTTGCTCCATCCATTGAGACACTTGATGTGAAAAAGTCGAACAAGGAAGGATAATTTAGTGAATTTGCTGCCCGGGTATAATTTCTGCTCGGCGTCCTCTAATAATTTGAAAAATCTTTGCGAATTTAAATCTAGCCCCTCCGTACTTGTATTTCCTAGATCAACCCCACCGTCTGATGGCACATTGTCCATAGTAGGGTTAAACAATGGGTTGAGATCGTGTAACATTTCATGCATTTCATCTTGTAGTATGGGTTCATCGTGCACTCGGTGATCACTGTCGGCCATAACACATGCCGATGGCACTGCCTCCCCATGAAAAATCCATGTATCGTAGCCCTTAAGCATCCCATCGACAACCAAATGATCCTCGGCCTGTATTCGATCAACCAAATAAATGTTCCCACATTTAACACGTGGACATTTGATCTTGTTCCCATAATTAGTTCTAGCAAATGCAAAATCAAGGAACCGATCCAACCCTGCCCTATATGCTGGGTCAACTCTGTTTTATCAAAAATGGGAACATGCGTGAGGCTTATAAATTAAGATAACGAATTGGTTAAATCCAAATTTAATAAACTAACCCTACGTTATGAGGGTCGTACCTTGGAAGTTGCATCCAACTTTTATCCATGACTACTCTCCGGCTTTACTCAAGAATAGAATGATAATGATTGGAACGAATGTGTACGACTGAAGAAAAACAAAGTGTCATTGAGGTCAAACACACTTGCTAAAATAAAGAATCCTAGTTTGGGAAGGAAAAATATTCAAAGTTGGAGGTCTAAATCCCAAGTTCTCTGCGAACACGAATTCCTAAAACATTAAAACAATGATCTTGTCCTTAAAGATAGAAAAATAGGGCATGAATCAATGCGGTTTCACCATCCATATCCAAAATGATGAACGGGTAAGTTGAGAAGAGAGATGTTAATGGTTTGATGATTAATTGGCCAGTGAAAGCCCATGTGTTTCACTCCATGGGCCATCCTTGAAGGGATGGTTTCCCATAACACCTAGCTTTCCTCTCTAAGAAGAACAACTTAACTTAAGAAAATCCACCCAAATCCCTTTCCAGAACCCTGATTCTAAGAAGAACAACATAATAATGTCTCAGCATAAAGCCATTTCAGAAAATAAACAGTGGGGAGCATAGAGGCATCATGTCCATATTATTACTAAAGAAGTTAACGCATCTCATTATTGTTTAAAAAGAAAGATTCATTTACTCTTGGGTTAAGTTTTTTATACAAGAAAAAAAAATTGCATTATAAAACATGCAATGTGCCTTTATGAAATCAACCAAAATGCATATACACGCACACACCTGTGTCTGTAATCTTGTCTTCACCACATCAAATGGGGTTGTAAAAAGTGCTGCAGTAGATCCAGCAAGGCCCTCAAACATTAGCTGCAAGGAGAAGTTCACATCATTCACAATAAAATGTGGTAAATCATACTTCTCAAAGAACTTGATATTAAGGTATAAATTTTGACAATCACGACAGATGATGGATATAAGCATATGAAGGGCACCAAACAATGTAAGATAGAATAATAATCGCAAGTTTATCTCTCTAATCAGTTTGCATCAGATAGTTTATATTAGGCTACAAACTTCTAAGGCAGACCTTCTTAACCACTAATCTGAAGTGCAAATAAGAGCATGTTCCAGCTTCAATACTTGCAGCCTATGCCTGCTCCAGCCCTATTGCATCCCCAACCCAAACTACTGAAGTCCTAACTCCTAATGACAAAGAATGGAAATAAAATAGAAAAATCACACTTTTTAGCCATCTATAGCGATTTTATTACGATATTTTTTTTCTCTGAATGTGGAAGGGGAGGACATCTTCATCCTTGAAATGCAAGCTATTTTAGAAGGAATTAAGCTTGCATATGTCAAAGGAATATCACATCAGTGGATAGAATCTGATTCTTCTGCAGCTGTCCATATTATCAATGGTAATTGGGACTCTCCTTGGCGAAAAACTGATATGGTCAATGAGATAAGTAATCGGCTTGCTAGTTTTAGTTCTTGGATGCTTACACATATATGGAGGGAAGGGAGGATTAGGGAAATCCTATGGATTGATGCTTTCTCTAGACCTCCATTCTAGTACCGTATAATTAAATCACGAATAAATCTGCATACCCCCATATCTCAGAATTGGCAGTCATCAATCAAAAACCAAATAAAAAATGGCCGGGAAAGGATATAGCATCTGAAAAAAGATGGAGATTTTGCGAGAGCAAAAGACCGCTCTACGTCGCTGTTGCCGTGGATGCAATAAAATGCCCTTGTACATGGAGCTAAACTTTACACATGAGAATTTTAGGGTCAGCAGTAAAGTAACTTTGCTTCATTTTTTATTTTATTTTTCTTTGCATTGTTACTCATTTTCTGAATTGTATTGTTTAGAGTTTTTCAATGAAAGACAATTTTCTTTCTTTTCTTTTTGTTTCATACACCATCTGTTTAACAGTTATCTTTTGCCTTTTCAGGCCTCGATAGTTAGACAGATGAAGGACTCAGAAATGGCGATGCAGTGTACCCTAATCTACCAGCTTACGAGCCGCCTTAGAGTCCTTTTCCAATCTATTCCATCTAGTGATTCAAAGCGCCTCCTATTTGAGTACTCGGCTACATCTCAGGACTGATCTGCATACAAATCAATCATCGGTCCACGAAAGCATACTAGTTATTCGAAAAGGAAATGTGTTATTTCACACAGACATACAGGTGTGTTATTTCACATGCATGTCTTTTCAGAAAATGTAAAATTAGATGTTGTAAATATGTTTGTAATCAATATTCTTTGGCTCAATGAAAAAAAAATGAGCTCTGTTCATAAGTTGCTCTGTCAACAGCTTGGTGAAATTCTATAATGCTTGAGCACTAGATTGTGTTGGTGGTATCAGCAATTGTTTTAGGCGTTCATAGACATAGAACTGCAAGCAGAGAAAAAAAAACCTTGCTAAAGCATTCAACCTCAGAAGGCACGGGAAAAGGAAAAACAAATGCCAGAGCTAATGAATTCTAAACCTGGTGAACAAACCCATGATATATGACACGCAAGGGAGTGAGACAACGAGAAAGATTAGCTCCTCAGTATCAAGTTGCCATTACATGACTAAGAATGCATGTAAAGGGAAAAATCATCTACTAAGCATGGATGTAAAAGGAAAAATCATCTACTAAGCCACGTAGCTCTCTTGTAGCAAGTATAGCAACAAATATGGAAATCCAAGCAAGGAGAGAAGTACCATCCACTTCTGATGTTCCGGATGTCTCCTGAGTCTCTGCCGTTGGAGGGGTGCACTCTCCAGACCTATAGAATAAGGCAATCATACATGATTTTATAAATAAATCAGACTGAGCAAGAGGTAGATACTAATACAGGGGTAGATACAAATACATGATTTTATAAATAAACCACATTGAGCATTAAAATCACAATATCAGATATTTCCATATGAGAAAAACGAAACCCCATCAAAACCCCAAACCCCATCTTTCACATAAAAGAGCTGAGAACCCCTAGATCTATTACACTGAACCATATCAAAAACCCAAACCACATCAAAAACCATATCAAAACAGCATCTATTACACTGAAACCACATCAAATGGAAACGAAAATCCAAAATCGAAACCCCAAGCTCCGTCAATGAAATCGAAACCCTATATACATCCAGGGATTTCGGTGAAGAGAGATAGAAAGAGAGAAACCCCGATGAAACCCTAACCAAAACTCAAATGGAAACGAAAATCCAAAATCGAAACCCCAAGCTCCGTCAATGAAATCGAAACCCTATATACATCCAGGGATTTCGATGAAGAGAGATAGAAAGAGAGAAACCCCGATGAAACCCTGATGAAATGATGAGTCGTTTTGGAAGAAAAGAGAAATCGTAGATGTAAAACGAAAATACCTTCTCCTCTTCTTCTTTTTCCACCCAAATCTGTGGATTTAGTTTAAATTGAAAGGGTCTGAGAAAGGGAAAAGGTTAAGATGAGAACCCTAGATAGATTGGGGAAGATAAAACTCGTAGAGGGAAAAATAGAGGTTTCCGCGCGAAAGACAGAGGTTTCCGCGCGAAAGGGGCAAAAAGGAAAATAGGGTTTCCCGGGCTAAGCTTCAGATTCCCACTTCCGTCTTTTTCCCTGCTTTAAACGTATATCCCGGCAGCTTAACTTATGACCGCCGGGTAATATACGTTTTCCACGGCGGTCAAAACCGCTGGGGAATCCTCTAACGGAATTTACCTTTTTTTGTCAGATCCTTCGTTGTATGCCGGCGGTTTAATCTTACCCGCCGGGAAATATTGCTATTTAGCGGCGGTTTTTACGACCGCCGGTGAATATCCGCCGGTAATTACAACTTTTCTTGTAGTGACTCTTGGGGTTTTCTTCATTTTTCTCTTTATTTTGCTATCGTAAGACTACAATTTCTTATCTTTGTGATTTATTTTTGCTTTACCGCCATATCGGATTGCATTACTTGGATTAGCATCTGCAGGAGTATTTTCAAGTTTTGCTCTAAGAAACTTGACTTCGACGGTGATCGAAGTATTTATCCCCTATGACGGTGATCGAAGGGCCCCTTTTCTTATTTTTTTGTCTATTTGCCTCCGCTTTGCTGCTACACGACGAAGAGCGTCCATATTTTTGGACTTCTTGTATTTTTGTGAACTTGATCTTGATTTATGGTTGGCGGTTCTTGGGTTGCCCCAATTGGTATCATAGCTGATTCCTTACTTGGGTTGAAGAAGAAATTTGGTAGCGAGAATTGCATGGATTCGCGATGGCTACAGAGCATCTTTGCCCACTTCAAACTTCAAAGGAGGGTTTCTAAATGCCAAGATTGGGAGGTAACACCACACTTAAAAAAATTTTATTATTACCTAGAGGAATAAATTATAATTGGGACTCACCACCAATTTATGATAAATATTCGGAAGATGCATATTTGATTATTGCTAAAAGTTAAGATCAAGAGTCATTATCTTTTGATGGTAATGAAATGATCGTCGAATCACTTGAAGCGATGATTGTTGTGCCACTGAAAATCATAGACGAAGAACCAAGAGAAATTGGATATGACAATTAATGAACGGAAAAAAAAATAAATCAGTTTTTTCATCAATTTATATTGATCCAGTTTTATTAGATCATACACTCAAGCTTACCGTGGATATTCGTGACTTCAAGCCTATTCAAAATCGTGATAGATTATTTATTCATCTTGAAGATTATGAAGTAGGTTTTGATCATTGAGGGATTCAATTGATGAATGTTATTCGACACTTTAAAACTCGAGGATAAGTTTTTTTGAACCAGGGGAGTATGATGCGGACGAAAATCACAAAAATGTTCAGTTTATTGGCGTGAAAGAATTCTTTTATTATTTATCTTCTATTTGTCACTTTATTTGTAGCGTATTTTTTAGGCATTAAATCTTGCCCTTTTGGCTTGATTTTGGTATAATTAGAAAGGTTTTTTCGATTACCTATATGATGAAACCAAGATCACACGATTTAGGTGTGATTTGAGAAAATTATGGGCATTTTTAGGATGTAGTAGGTTTTATGGGATTACTATTTTAGGTAAGTTTTAGTCAAGATTTTAGGTTCTATTTATGTTATTTTCGACGGACGACAAGTTATCTGAAGTCAAGCCTTGGACTTATAATGAAACTGCGACCCATCCTTGATTGAAAGCCTAGCTTTTTTACAGGAGAGGAAAGCCATATTCTCACCCGTGACACAGTGCCCATCCATAGTGCCTAGCTAAATTGTAACATACAAGTACTCACATGCGTAGACTTGTGTAGTCACCCTGTTCATGGTCATATAGCCACAATCAATGAACAAATAACTTATGGTATATTGTAGCTCCAAATATCAATTTTGGAGTTTTTATATGGTGTAAGGCCTTACAACTATAGGGTGGAGGTAAGGCCTTACCCCATATAATTTTTCCCTTCTTTAGACTTTACACATGAATAATTGGTAAAAAGGTTTATGAGCTCGAGCGCAGATAGCTTATCTGCGCTCGAGTGCTGATAAATTATGTGGGCCCACATTTATGGGGTGATCCAAAGCTTCCATTTGGAAGGCCCTTCCATAGATAGGATGTTTACCAAAAATCAGATCTATACGATCATCCTAACCCATCAAATAGTGGAGGGGAAAATGGACAGACACTGTTTGTCCACAAATCTGCCCATTTCCCCCTCCATAAATGGAAGGGTTAGGATGATCCGATGGAGCTGATTTTTTGTGGACACCCTATCTATGGAAATGCCTTCCAAATGAATGTTTTGGATCACCCCAACAATGTGGGCTCACCTTGTTTCTACACTCGAGTGCAGATAAGTTTATCTAAGCTCGAGTGAATGAATAGTTAGCCCTGAATAATTTCATAGTTACATATAAAATATTTTGGTCTAAAAATTGTTATTGTGTTGCCTATGACACGTCGATGGGTGGGGGAGAAGGTGAGAAGTTGCTGAAAAACAGAGAAAAGAAAAACTCAACTCAATATAGAGTTTTGATTTTCCTTATTTGTGAGCCACTTCGCACTATCTCCTCCCTTATGCCCTTTCCCTCTCCCTCTCTCTTGGAGTCCTGTGCTTGATCATTGAAAAATCTCTTGACGATGCCATTTTCCCACGTGGTGTGTGTTATTCTTTGCTTCCATGTAAAGCCACAAAGAAATCTTTAGAAGGACGCTATAGAAAACGATGGACCAAATACCTTTCAACTTTTTCAGAGTAATTCTTTCTCACCTGTCTTCTTCCTTTTGGTTGAAAAAACACATCAACGAAGCCAATGTCTCTCCACTCGTTTTGAGTTCTACTAACTTCCGCATCAAGATTTCTCTTCTATGCCACACCCACACGTACCATGTTTGGCAACCATAAAAAAATTTCCATGGAATACTTGTAGGCCCAACTTTGCGAGGGGGTGAAGAGAAACTACCTACTTAATTTTTGTTTTTTTTATTTTCTTAATTTTTATGTGTGTGTGCGCTTCCATTCCCACATTCTCAAGTTATTCCCTATTGAGCAATCTCTCTCAACTGGCCAGGTAAATATTCAATGAAATAGTTTTTTCAAGGCTGCCAAGCATGGCGTCTTCTTTGGAAGCCTAAAATTGGTCCATATTTTCAATAGAATTATTTTTATTTAATCTTTTTCTGCCAATGTGTGTGCGCGTGCGCGCGCGTGAGAGAGATGATTGATGATGATGATATAATAGCACCCTTTTCTTCTCCGGGCCACCCCTTTCTAGGGTTAAAAATTAATCATAGACATGATTTTAAATTTTGGTTTCGTATTACATTTTGGTATTGGCTGAAATCCGGTAATAATCAAAATTATTAGTTAATTATTTAACAAATTTCGGTAATTTCGGCTGAAATTTGGTCAAACCTGATATTTTGGATTTCACCAAATTTCGGTTTCGGTCTGAACCGAAATCTGAAATTTCGGCCGAAATTTAAGACCATAATCATAAATAGAGTAAAGTGGGGTGGCCCAGAGAGAAAGATGAGGGCTGATATGTCACTTAGAGGAATTCCCCCTCTTTATGGATCTTAAGATGGGTCCACCACGTTGATGGTTCATATTAGTCTTCCCAAGACGTTTTCCCTTTAAATTGATATAAGAATAAGATAATATAATGAAAATATGGGCTAGCGATATTCCCACTACCATGTTTTTATAATAAGACTAAATAACCTTGTCTTTTCTTATTAATCAGCTTTCAATGGGTATTACATTTCCCAAAAAGCTCTCACCAGACATTTTAAAAAGAAAAGACAATGTAAATTCGTTCGATTATCAAATCATGTTAATGTGAAATTGTGAATATGAAATAGAGAGAAATGTGAAAATGAGAGACATCAATGGGCAAGGAAATGATTGCCGGCACTTGGCACCGAATCATGAAGAGAAGATTGTTCAGCTGCCGGCTCCACCATTTCAACTTTGTTTAATCTTTTTGAGATTTTTTTATTATATTTTAAGTAAAAAACTCAACAAAGATTCCCTTTTTCTCATTGCTATGGCTTATTAAACCCTAAAATAATACTGACTTTCTAATTACTTGTTCAAATATCGCGTTTTCTTTCCGGCAACCTGTAGAATGACAAAACTACCCTTTAAATTAGAGGCAATTGCGGGAGAGAGCAGCAGATCTAAATAGAGGGTCTTAAAAAACGTTTCTTTACCATCTTCTTTCTGGGGGTTGCGAAGGACGGAGATTAGCTAAGTTTTAAATCAATTTTACAAGAGATTAGCATTTTTTAGTCTACTGATACTGATACTGGGATTAACATGTTTTGATAATTGCACAAACCCATCTTGTCTTTGTCATTAAAACAGCTGTCAAAGGTTATTAAATTTCCCAAAAATCTCTCAGCAAGCAATTAAAATAGAAAAGACAAGCACAGTCTGTGCTATTATTAAAACATGGCAGTGCTAATGTTAATGCTATTGATATTGGCACTGACATGTTTTAATTGTTTTGGGTAAATTTTGAGAGTTTTAATTGTAATCAATCTTTAAAAAATGTGTAGATTATAAAAGACAAGATGAGCTAGTGCAATCATTAAAATACATGATAGTGCCAGTATCATTACCCTTTTTAAATTTTGTATCAAACGAAACGTATCGAAACGATTCGGCAGCTCAAAGACCGTTTCTCTGTCAGCTTTTTCCGCTTTTCAACTTCGTGATACCTACTACTTCTCACTCTTCAAAACCAATCTCATTTCCTCAGCTTTTCTCTTTTATTCTCTCTCATGCCTCCTCCTCGGAAAACCGCTCTCCTTCCCTTTCACAAACCACCCTTTCCCCTTGTCCTCTAATAAAACCCTTCTCTCTCCATCAACACAAAATCCAATGGCATTTTTTTCTCTTCTCCTTCTCTTTCTTCTTCTCTGCATTTCTTTCTCAATCCGAGTTATATCCGAGCCGACTCAGGACAAGCAAGCCCTCTTAGATTTCCTCTCTAAAACCCCCCACGAAAATAGAATCGTTTGGAACTCGTCCGACTCAGCATGCAACTGGTTTGGCGTACAATGCGACCCCAATCATTCCTACGTGTCCTCCCTCCGGCTCCCTGGCACCGGCCTTGTGGGTCAGATTCCGGCCCGAACCCTAGGCCGTCTGACCCAGCTACGCGTCCTCAGCCTCCGATCCAACCGCCTTTCCGGCCAGCTCCCGCCTGACTTTTCTAACCTCACTCTCCTCCGCAGCCTCTACCTCCAACACAATCTCTTCTCCGGCGAGTTCCCACCAAGTTTAACTCAATTAACTCGATTGGCCCGCCTCGATCTCTCCTTCAATAACCTTACGGGAAAAATACCATTCTCCATCAACAATCTGGCCCAACTCACCGGCCTTTTCTTACAAAACAATTCCTTATCCGGTACTCTGCCCAGCATAAATATGCCAACCTTAAAGGACTTCAATGTGTCCAACAACAATCTAAACGGATCCATTCCCCAAACCCTAGCCCAATTTCCTGAATCTTCATTTTCAGGCAATCTCAATCTCTGCGGCGGCCCATTACCCCCTTGCAACCCTTTTTTCCCATCTACTCCACCATCCCCCTCTTCAAATTTCCCTCAAAACCCTAACAAAAAAAGCTCTAGAAAGCTCTCTAGAACCGCAATTATTGCAATTTCCGCCGGGTCGGCTGGGCTTCTACTGTTTTTAGCTCTGATTTTGATCCTCTGTTTGTTGCGAAGGCGGCGTAGGAGGCCGGCGAAGCCGCCCAAGCCTCCGGCGGTGGCGGAGGTGGGGACTTCGTCATCTAAGGATGAAATTGGAGGTGGGGGAACGGAATCTGAGAGGAATAGATTGGTGTTTTTTAATGGGGGGATTTATAATTTTGATTTGGAGGATTTATTGAGAGCTTCAGCTGAGGTTTTGGGGAAAGGGAGTGTGGGGACTTCTTATAAGGCTGTGTTGGAGGAAGGGACTACTGTGGTTGTGAAGAGATTGAAGGATGTTGTGGTTGCCAAGAAGGAATTTGAGTCTGTGATGGAGGGGTTGGGGAAGATTAAACATGATAATGTGGTTCCTTTGAGAGCTTTTTATTATTCTAAAGATGAGAAATTGCTTGTTTATGATTTCATGCCGGCCGGGAGCTTGTCTGCCCTTCTACATGGTAAGTTTCAAATTTCTCCTTTTCTGAGAAAATCTCTCATGGAAATTCTTTTTTTTCTTTTTTTTTCTTGGTCGGTTATTGGCTTAGAAAAAAATTTGCTAGATTTTCAGTGTGGAATTTGATAGGGCATTTCCGGTGACGTTTGAATAAGACAAAAAATGCTGAAAAGTGAGCCTCTGTGGCTGTTCTCTAATGCAAAAGTCTGCTGCGAAATGTGTTTTTGCGAAATTGTCTAGCACATCTCTTTCTTCACGGAAGTAGCTTGTGCAGTTGCGATTGAAATAAATTAGGGGTGTATATATAAAAAATAAGGGGCTGTAAGGGTGATGATATTTTCACCCCCTGCAGTAGGCATTCACCCCCTCTTAGCGCGATTTGACGTCAGAAAGCGTTAAAGTTGGTTACTGTTCACGTTATAAGGGGGCGAATGCGTACTGCACGGGGGTGAAAATATCATCTCCCGGTTGTAAATATCACGTTTGATATATTTTATTTACATGTATACCACTGACCACCTCACAGACCTTTTTTGTTGCGTCACCGACATGGTTCATTGCATTTCATCTGTCCGAGTAATTTTACTTGCCAAAGGTGACATCAAAATCCGAGAATTGCCGACAGGGGACTCACTTTTGAAAACTGGTTAGAGAGGGACGGAATGGGGGATATCAAGTCTCTAAAAGGGGGTTATTAACCCTCTAAATGGGTTTTCAAACTCTCAAAAAGGGGTTATTAACCTTCTTTAACAATTTTTTAAAAGTGTGTCCCCGTTGACAATTCTTAGTATTTTGATGTCCCCCGTTGGTAATTTTCCTTTTAATTAATGCTCGCTTTCGTTCCTTTTTATTCTTTAACTTTTGATTTGGAAAGTTACAAGAACACCCCTGCCATTACATTTTCGTCTTGGCATATAGTTCGGGAAAACTGATATCCGCAGTAGAATAACACTATTCTCTTTCTTTAACACTTTTAATTAGCTTTTCATGACTGTTACAATACTCGAGATGCTATCAATATCCTTTTGGAAGGTAAAACAAAGTGAGCAGTTCCATTATTAAAATATATTACTGCACAACAGTTTTATACATAATCGAGAATAAGAAGATGAAATGAGAGGCTAAACCAGCTGATATCATTCAGGAAACGACACTTTCTGATTTGCTGATGATTTGATTCTAATATGGCTCGCGGGTCCCACATTTGATTGATCCGAACCGTCGACTCGATAAGCCTTGCTTTGGATCTCATATGGCCCGAAAATTACCCCAAAATTAGTGTGATTACATGATTGGCTTGATTTTTCGACACAAGAGCTCCAACCCAATGCTTTCGAAATGGACGGCTTGATAAAAAAAAGATGTTACCTATTTTGTACCATCTAACCGGTTGGTGCGGGTGATGATACAGGAAGCAGAGGGGCAGGCCGTACGCCTCTGGACTGGGACTACCGGATGAAGATCGCCCTATGTGCAGGTCGAGGTATCGCTCACCTCCACATGGCTGGAAGGATAGTTCACGGCAACATAAAGTCTTCCAACATACTCCTCCAATCAAACATGGACGCGTGCGTGTCGGACTCTGGACTTAACTCGTTATTCGGCGTATCTACGTCTCCCAACAGAATAGCAGGCTACCGTGCGCCGGAGGTGATGGAGACTCGCAAAGTAAGCTTCAAATCCGACGTGTACAGCTTCGGTGTTCTGCTTTTAGAACTCCTAACAGGGAAGGCACCGAACCAGGCTTCGCTCGGGGAGGAAGGGATCGACCTTCCTAGGTGGGTCCAATCGGTGGTCCGCGAAGAATGGACGGCTGAGGTTTTCGATGTAGAGTTAACGAGGTATCAGAATATTGAAGAGGAGATGGTGCAGCTCCTCCAAATCGCCATGGCCTGTGTATCCACGGTTCCGGACCAGAGACCTGTCATCCAGGATGTGGTCCGCATGATAGAGGACATCAATCGGGCCGATACTGATGACGGGCTTCGCCATTCGTCGGATGAGCCATCTAAGGGTCACACCCCGCCGCAGGAACCGCTGACTCCTCCGGCGGGGACCACCCCCTGAATTTGTCATGGGTGTTTTATATACATTTTCGAAGATGTATAAAAAAAGGAAATTGCTAGCGTCCATCACAAAAGGCTTTTTGCAGCTGGTCTGTCACGCGTCAGACCAGCCACCTCGTCAATGAAGACAACAGCTTTTGTCTCCTTTAACGCGGTGGCTGGTCTGAAAAACGACAGACCAGCCGCGAAAAGCCAGCGATGGACCGTAGCAAATCCCATAAAAAATTGAAGGGAGATGGGATTGTTCTCGTCTGAATTGTTTGGGTCCTTCCATGATCTGATTGGGATGACTATTTGTTGATTTTAGTTGCTTATAAAATTATTAAATTTTTTTCAGGGAATTTTGTTTGTGCAATTCTTCTTCCATTCTTATTTCTCTCAAGAGAAAATCCCCCTCTTGTGTTTGTCGGAGCTTTCTGCTCTTTTCCCTGCATTTTCCCTTTCTTCAAAACCTCCCCATTAGCCTTCATGTGGGCGCCCTCTCACCCCCCTGTCGGATAATTCGCACCATGGATTACATTCTTTTTCTTGAGGGCGGGTGCGAATTTATCATCTCCCTAAACTATTGGTTTACGTTCTTTTTTCTTGTGGGCCATATGAAGGGGGTGGGCCCCACCTGAAGGCCTTTTACTTTCTTTTTTGGACTTCGATATTTTGGGAAGAGAGTGAGGTGTTTTGTGGTTTATATGTTAGGAGGATCTTTTGTCTGTTTACGGGACTTCGTCTTACTCCGGTGATGGTGTTTGGTGGCAGTTGTTGGCCGCCCAACTGACTTTCTCTGACGCTTAAAACAGCAATGGGTCAGAAGGCTAGTCTCCATCTCTAGTAGTGAGCTTAGATTCCGGGCCCACAGATTACCCATTTTTTTTTCTTTTTTTTTATGGGTAAGCTGGGATTAGGCAGACACCTACCAGAACAAACAAAAAATAAATAAAAATAAAAATAAAAATAAAAAAAAAAAATATATATATATATATATATATATATATATATATATATAGAAATTGGGTGTGCGGTCGAGCGCGCCTAAGCTTAGGTGCGGTCGAGTCAAGGGCCCAAACACATGGGTCCCACAGTTGTTGTGCTAATTAAAACCATTCATTTGCAAGGTCCCATCATCGATAGGGTGTGTACAAAAAATCAGGTACATTAGATCATCCTAACCCCTCCAACAGTGGAGGGTAAAAATGGGCAGATTTACGGCAAACGGTGTCTATCTATTTTGACATCCACAAATGGATGGGTTAGGATGATCTTATGGAGCTGATTTTTTATACATACCCCATCTATGTAAGGGCCTTTCAAATGAATGCTTTGAATCATCCTAACAAAGTGGGCCCACATGAGTTTGGGGCCCTCGATCGCACCTAAGCTTGGTGTGGTCGACCGCACAATCTTATTCCTATATATATATATATATATATATATATATATATATAAAGGAAAAAAAAGATACAACATGAAAAATGAGAACAAATTACCCATCTTTGGGCAGTTGATAGGGCCCACCTTTTCAAACCGTTCGATCTGTGCTGGCTTTTACTTCTCAATCCATTTGTACGCGACGGATTGATTCTGTAGGAATTTATTAAATACTAGAGTTGCTGGCAAAACGTGATTTCAGTTGGAACAAAGTCAGCTTGTCTTTTATAATTTGACTTTGAAAGCTTTTTTGAGTACTGTAATTAATTAAATCTGACAGCTGCTTAAATACTAAAAGACAATATGTGTGAGTGCAATTATCAAAACATGGCAGAACCATTGGCCTAAATATACTAAACCAGGAATGCTAAACTAAAGGGTGCCCTTGCAAAAAAAATCCACCAACAATGATAGTAAAATAGAGCATTAAAATTGTCACGCTCCGACCCCACTGTGTAGATTTTGTCCGGTTCTGGGTCATCTACTCTCTCTGGTTTGTTTTCCAGCAGCACTAACCGTGTCCGATCTCCGTGGGGCTCGTCCCCTGGAGATGCTGAAAACGCGTCTCCATAGGGGGAGGAGAAGTCCACATATATATAGCCCAGTAACTTTTCCTCCCTTTCCAATGTGGAATCTTTCAAAAATCAAGTGTTGGAAATAACATAAAAATAGAGCATTACAATCTACCTAAATGTTAAATACTTGAAATTTACTAGCCAATTTGGCCGAAAGTCATTTCCCGATGGATTTTGCATGTGAGAAAGGCTACAGGTTGAGTTGGGATTTGCCAGCCAATTTCACAGAAAGCCAGACACACAAGTGGACTTTTTGGTAGATTTTGTCTTATTCAATTAATTCATCTGAAGTGACTGTTCTCACATGCAAATGCCAGCCACAAAATCGACCTCCTATGTCACTTTCTCTGGTTAGAGAAGAGAGAGAAAGACACATGAGGGGTCGATTTAAGATATACGAGGGTTGATTTATCAGTCTCATATACTTTTTGTATTGTTTTGCATTTTTGTCTTTGTCAATTAATTAATAAAAGGAAAAAGATACGAAGACACGCTTGCATCCGGGTTGTTGTATTTCTAATTTTATAAAATAAAATAAAATGGGGCCTTTATTCATTTAAAAGTTTAGCATCTGTTAGTAAGCTACAATTGCGAGTCTTCCTAGCAGTTCTCTTAATTAAAGTCTCAACTATACAACTGTCCGAGACAAAGATGGAGACGATGGGGAATAGGAAGTCAACGTTTTTCATTTATTAAGAAATTTAATAAAGCGGTTACGAAGAAATTTAGATTCTTAATGTATTTAATTATTAATTAAAATGTTACATTTATAATGTTTTAAATAGCCTTGGAGCCACACAAAATTTTCCCATTTTGAATAAGTTTTTATAGGTATTAATGTAGTAATAGAGTTTGGGAGATGATATTTTCACCCTCCATATCAGTATGCATTAGCCCCCATATAACCTGAACAGTGGGCAAATGTAACGCTTTTTTAGGGCTCCAATTTCACTCGGCAAAGTAGGGATCCGCCTCGACCCGCCCCGCCCCGCCCCGCTTGGGGAGGGGATTCCCCGATTTGAGTGGGGATGGGGAAGGGGATTTTAAAAAGTTCCCCGGTGTGGGGAAGGGGAGGAGAAGGGGATGGAGTTGGCCCCGCCCCGCCCCGCATTAATGCCATTTTTTTCTTGTATTTTTTAAAGTTTTTTTTTTTTTTTTGGGAAAACTACTAGAAACCCCTTGGATCAAATCATATCTACAAGATTCCCCCAAAATTTTCATAATTTCCATTAGTACAGTTTTGTCCCTGAAATAGCATTTTATGTTTTCTTTTACCCATAATCCATTGGGCATTGTCCCTCATTATATTAGTATATTAGCCTTAGAAATCCCTAAAATCTCTCCATCGAACCATCACTGTAAGGCAACATTAAATTCTTTGAAAATCTCCCTCCCCCAAATAAAGGTAACATCTCTCTGATGAGTGATGAGATTTTATATGGTGTGCGCTCGTATAGTCCATTATTTTTCAAAAAGTAACGTATGGGCTACACCATAGGATGATCCAAACCGTCCATTTGATGGGCCACAACGTAAATAGATTGTGGCCCAAAAATCATTTCCGTATGATGATTGCAACCCTCCGATCTATAGAAGGTACCATAATATGCAATTCCTCTATAGATCAGATGGTTGGGATTATCCTATGGAAATGATTTTTGGGCCACAACCTATTTACGTTGTGGCCCATCAAGTGGAAGGTTTGGATTATCCTACAATGTGCCCATCAAGTGGAAGGTTTGGATCATCCTATGCCTATGGTAGTATGGTGTGCCCATCAAATGGACGGTTTGGATCTTCCTATGGTGTGGCACGTACAATACTTTTTGGCAAGTGGGATTGGGAATTAGGGATCTGCTAGGGACTATTGATCAATTAAATGAATCTGAGAGCAACCACCTTTGTCCCCATGTTAATAAAATGAATAAGAGAAAATCTTAGCCTATGTGGGTTGTGTGGCTACTCTCACATGCAACAGCCAAGCCGCAACATACCTGAAGTGATTGTCCCTAGCAAATCTTTAGTTTTAAATCTAACATTTAACAAAGTAAAGTGATTGTCCCCGAAGGATGCGGGGCGGGAAAGGGGAGGGGATGGGGATTAGATATTCCCCGTGGGGAGGGGAGGGGGATTCCCCACCATCCTCGCAGTGGGGAGGGGGAAAATTCCCCGCAAAGAGGAAGGAGTAGGGGACCCCAACCCGCCCCGTTGCCAGCCCTACGCTTTTTTACGTCAAATCACGTTAAAAGGGGCCGAATGCGTACTGCAGTGAGGGTGAAAATATCATCGCCCTAGAGTTTTTGCCCCATGCTATGAGTGGGTGTACAAGGGTCGGCCCTAAAACAGGAGGTATAAAATGGTTAGCCCAACCCATGGGTGTAAAATTATGGCCCCATCCCTTCAAAACATGAGGTATAAATAAAACGGTGGGCCCAGCCCATAAAAATATCAGTTGAAAAACGATGGGCCCCACCTAATTTATGTAAATTGGTGGGTCGTAGCAGTCCACGCCAAGAACGCGGTTAATTGCATTCAATCCTCAACAGGATAATGCAACATTTATTTGTTGCATCATTGATAATTGAGGAGGAGAAATTTCAGCTAATCAAATCCAAAGAGAAAAAAACCCTCACGTTTCTGTTTAGTAGTTGATTCTGAATTGGATTTGAATCGTAGGTTAGGGAGTACTTAGTGATAGCTGTTCGTTTAAATCAGTGGTCAAGATTGAATCCTAGTTAGAGGAGTTAAGAGGTTAATATATACCTATACGCAAGGGTTGTTTGAACGATTGACTATTATTTTCTTGAAACAGAGTATTTTGGTTTTCTTCTTAATTGAAAATCTCGCTCTTTGTGGATTCGAAGGTTTATACGGTCGGTTTTAACAGTCATCATTCAAGACTTGTATCTTCTTAGAAGCGTTCCGTTTGGTCCCTCTATTGAGGAACCTCACTCCAGACTAGTTGTTCGCACTTTTGGCTATGCCAGATTCCATCACAATGTGAGGTTAAGAATGGTGGGGTAAAAGAATTCAATAGGTTAATAATTTTCCTTGAAAAAGGAGGAACATTTTTATTTTTAAAATAATTTTCATAGAAAATGAGCTTACAAACACATAGGACACGTCTGGCTGCCAGCAAAAACATTTCCTGACAAATCACCATCTCCAATTGTAAATTGGAGAGAAATTAGGAAACAAATCCTGGAGATGACGTCTCCAGCGAAGAGAAGATGCACAAAATCCGATAGTTGAAATCTCTACTCAAAACCGAATCAATCGTTTCCGGTTTTTAGCAACTTCTCAACACCGGATCCGGATTCATTGGTTTTGGGATTTTGTTTCCAGAGTTTTAGCCGCTTCACCCTAATCTCCACTTGGAGATGGCAATTTGTCAGGAAATGTTTTTCCTGGCAGCCAAACGTGCCCGTAAAGGAAAAAGTTTTCCTATAAAATATTTTCAAGGAAAAAAACGAATGACAATGCAAAATTTCATGTTTAGTATATACTAGTAAAAATATCGCACGTGCAACCAATTTCGTGTAAGAACAACCACAGATTAAGTTCCATAAACAGAAGTATCTACTACAATAAGCTGGGATGAAAAGAAGAGAGTTTTTTCAATTTTTTTGAAAATTACGTGAGAATTACACGTCACATTTCTTGACTTTTTTTAACAAATGCACCCATTCAACTCATATAATTTCAATCCTACCCCCCCTCCTATATGCTTTTAACAAAGGCACCCATTAAATCATATAATTTCAATCCTACCCCATCCTTTATGCTTTTAACAAAGGCACCCATTAAAGCCCTATAATTTCGATCTTACCCCCTCCTTTATGGTTTTTTAATTAAAAAATTATAAGGTGATCTTGACCATCCGATTTAAGATAAGAGGAATTATGGAAACATCTATAGATTGGAGGGCTAGGATCGGCCTATGGAAATGATTTTTGGGGCACAACTTATTTATGTTGTGTTCCATAACATGGACGGTTTGGATCAACCTATGACGTGGTTCGTACAGTTCTTTGTCGGCCCGTGCATCGCACGGGTTTTTTACTAGTCTAATCTAATACAATAAGCTGGGATGAAAAGAGGAGAGTTTTTTCCGATTTTTTAAAAATTACGTGAGAATTACACCTCACATTTTTTGACTTTTTTGAACAAATGCACCCATTCAACTCATATAATTTCAATCCTATCCCCCCCTTTATGCTTTTAACAAAGGCACCCATTAAATCATATAATTGCAATCCTACCCCCTCCTTTATGCTTTTAACAAAGGCACCCATTAAAGCCGTATAATTTCGATCTTACCCCCCTCCTTTATAGTTTTTTAATTAAAAAACTATAGGGTGATATTGACCATCCGATTTAAGATAAGAGGAATTATGGAAACATCTATAGATTGGAGGGCTAGGATCAGCCTATGGAAATGATTTTTGGGCCACAACCTATTTATGTTGTGTTCCATCACATGGACGGTTTGGATCAACCTATGACGTGATCCGTACAGTTCTTTGTCGGCCCGTGCATCGCACGGGTTTTTTACTAGTCTAATCTAATACAATAAGCTGGGATGAAAAGAGGAGAGTTTTTTCCGATTTTTTAAAAATTACGTGAGAATTACACCTCACATTTTTTGACTTTTTTGAACAAATGCACCCATTCAACTCATATAATTTCAATCCTATCCCCCCCTTTATGCTTTTAACAAAGGCACCCATTAAATCATATAATTGCAATCCTACCCCCTCCTTTATGCTTTTAACAAAGGCACCCATTAAAGCCGTATAATTTCGATCTTACCCCCCTCCTTTATAGTTTTTTAATTAAAAAACTATAGGGTGATATTGACCATCCGATTTAAGATAAGAGGAATTATGGAAACATCTATAGATTGGAGGGCTAGGATCAGCCTATGGAAATGATTTTTGGGCCACAACCTATTTATGTTGAAATGGATTTTGGGCCACAACCTATTTATGTTGTGTTCCATCACATGGACGGTTTGGATCAACCTATGACGTGATCCGTACAGTTCTTTGTCGGCCCGTGCATCGCACGGGTTTTTTACTAGTTATCTATAAGCTAGTTGGCTGATATGATTGGTTAGTAACTTCAACAAAATAAGTAAGTGTACAACTAACATTGGTTAGTAACTTCAATACAATAAGTAAGTGTACAACTAACAGAAAAGTTGGTCCTTCCTTTTTCCACACGTAAAAAGATAATTAGACCCAACCTCATTCAAACTAAGTGTACAACTAACAGAAAAGTTGGTCCTTCCTTTTTCCATACGTAAAAAGATAATTAGACCCAACCTCATTCAAACTAAGTGTACAACTAACAGAAAAGTTGGTCCTTCCTTTTTCCACACGTAAAAAGATAATTTGACCCAACCTCATTCAAACTGCCTAACGAGGTTCCTCCATCATAGAAAAAAAGAAAATTTATTATTTCGAGATTCGAGAAATTGAATGGGATTCTGTACAGTTTTCAATGCACGAAATATAGCGCACAGACGAAAAATTTCAATATAGCCAATGACTCAATTAGAAGAAGCTTTTGTTCAATTACAAATGCAGATCGATTCATGTAATTAGAAAGTTTATCACACCGCATTATACAAAACAAATGTAAAGCAAAACCAAAGCGACAAAACATTGTAGTGTTTATGATTGTCTTTGATGAGTGTAAACTACCATATTGAGGGTCACTTTTGGTCCGATAGACTTGATCAGCTCCGAAAGATGAAATACAAGGCTCTATATGTGCAGCTCCAAATGTTGTTATGTGAAGGACTGCATACGGGATAGTTGCTCGCAATTATCTTGGCTTGGCTTCAAAATATTTATCGTAGCACAAAAGGTTATTCCTGTCAGACATTGCATATAAAAAAGCAATAAAATTTACTTCAGTCATCAATAAATTTCACGAATTAACTAAATTGAACAAATAAGTAATCACACCAGAGATACTACACAGTAGAGAAAAGCTTTTTCATGGCTTACCATAGTATAGGTGAAAGCCATAAGTACTTTTAGATATTTATGTTACCTTGTAAAAAATCTCTGAATGTTTCCTATATAGTGCAGAGCTTCTTTTAATATGCAACTTCTCATATGATAAGTGTAAAAAATGCAAGGGTGTTTTAGCAATTGAAAATGTAACTTATATTGGAACCTTGTTGGTAAATAATGCTTGTTATGTGGATGTAATGTCTTGGTTGTTTCCAAAACCAACCAAACCCAAAGAATATCGATCATCGTAACAACTCCGCTTCGAAGAGATTTTCAGAATGAGCCCATCCGTTGGAATGCCTACCACATAAATTGCCTACATCATCAAACAACTTCAGCAGTAGAGGGAAGTAGTAGCCACAAGGTAAAATATTGGTGAATTTCTCATACCACAGTATGTATCCAAACCTCATTAGAGTTGAGCAGTAGAAGTAGTACCCATATCGAGTGTTATAGTAAATAATGCTTTAAGTACAATTGTAGTGATCTTGGTGTAGCTTATTAGACTTGCACTTAAAGATGGAAGATTTTTGACATGGCTTTGTTCTTTTGAGAGTTAAACTATATGATTCCTAGAGTTGATGGCATAATAGGATCGTTAAAGGATCCCATTCATAAAGTAAGACAATGGATGTATTTGCTGTGATTGTGAATCTCGGGGCGGGGGGGCGCACGCGGTCACGCACACACACTCATTGTCTCTTTAAAACATTCTTTAGTGCATAGAAATAGAATAAAAGAAAGAGAAGTGCAAGATGATGCTGATGCTAAATTAAGGAGGAAAGAAGGATATTAAAGGTTAGAAAAAGAAGAAAAAAGGCCTACCAAAAAAAGAGAAGAAAAAGGAAAAAGAAAGGAGGAAATTAAGTCAAAAAGTTTTTAAATGAAACCAACGACTTGTAATCTTCTGAAAATATATATTAAGAGAAGCAAATAATTAAAATTATGCCCATACAGCCAAATCATAAAGTCACGCACGCGCTCACGCACACACACTCATTGTCTCTTTAAAACATTCTTTAGTGCATAGAAATAGAATAAAAGAAAGAGAAGTGCAAGATGATGCTGATGCTAAATTAAGGAGGAAAGAAGGATATTAAAGGTTAGAAAAAGAAGAAAAAAGGCCTACCAAAAAAAGAGAAGAAAAAGGAAAAAGAAAGGAGGAAATTAAGTCAAAAAGTTTTTAAATGAAACCAACGACTTGTAATCTTCTGAAAATATATATTAAGAGAAGCAAATAATTAAAATTATGCCCATACAGCCAAATCATAAAGTCACGCACGCGCTCACGCACACACACTCATTGTCTCTTTAAAACATTCTTTAGTGCATAGAAATAGAATAAAAGAAAGAGAAGTGCAAGATGATGCTGATGCTAAATTAAGGAGGAAAGAAGGATATTAAAGGTTAGAAAAAGAAGAAAAAAGGCCTACCAAAAAAAGAGAAGAAAAAGGAAAAAGAAAGGAGGAAAGTAAGTCAAAAAGTTTTTAAATGAAACCAACGACTTGTAATCTTCTGAAAATATATATTAAGAGAAGCAAATAATTAAAATTATGCCCATACAGCCAAATCATAAAGTCATGCACGCATACCAACACTCCTTGTTGAGTATAAATTATGCCCACATTTTGATGAATAAGTGGTAGAAGAAATGCATGCATGAGATACTTTGGACTGTACAAAGTTCTATGCTACGAACTCATGCATCAGCACTGAGCTAAATCAGAATAGAGTAGAAATAGGCTACCTAGCTAGAAATGTAACCACAACGTTCATATATTCCTTGCCTTTGCAGTTTTTGTTGAAGTGAATATTATGAAATTCTCGCCTGTTCGGAGGATGTCAAGTATGGCCCGGGCCTCCATCATTGAACCATTAAATTAGAAAATAACCAAATTATGCAAGAAAACCATAAAACAATGAACAACACAAGCAGGGGAGGCTTGCCATTGAAAATTGAACTAACGACGACAAAAACAAAAAAAACTTCTTCAAATACAAATAGCAGAGGCCCTTCATCACAAAATGAATATTTCAATCTAAATATATGACAATCTCCTTCTCATAGGTGTATTTAAAAGGCTTGCATCTTGGAATAGGCCCATCTTCTCCGGTGGTTATAAGAGTACAATCTACTCAATCTACAATGTACAACACAATTTATCAAATGAATAACTGTAGACACCCCATTTTGACCGGACCCAAGTTCGTGTCGCTTGGGCAAAGCCTCATCAAATAAGTGAGTTGGGATCACAAATTGAACCTTGGGATAGCTTAGGGTCCCACCAAGGTCCCCGTAAAGTTTCGGCAAAATCTGCCGAGAATTCGCCAAATAGGACGAGCCGAGAAGGAGGCATAGTATAAATGTAAAAAGGGGGGTGAATCATCTGCGAAAGATAATGTCCAGTTGAGAAGGGGGGTGAGTTATCCTGCGATGGACGCGCCCAAGCCGAATAAGACAAATCTGGCAGGCGCGCCTCATCATCTTTCCGCACGCTTTATCAATCGAGGGTGCCAATATCAATGCTTTTATTTTTGTATATATATAAAAAAAATCAAAGAAAAGAGGAGGTCATTTTTTTCGTTTTCTCAGAAATAGAGAGAAAGGGGGTTTTTGAAACCCTAATCATTTTCAGATTTCTTCCTCCGGTCTTCTTCTCCGGCGAGCTTGCCGGAGCTCCGACCGCATTGTTTTTCATTCGAATCTCTGTTTTTTTTTTCCAATTAGCTCTTGTCATCACAAATCTCTTCTTCTATCATTCTCAAACCCTAATTCATTCATCTTTTCGTTCTTCTAGAGATCTAGCTTTATATAGCTAGCAGATTTTCCAAATTCCTTTCATTCTTACATCATAACAGCTTAGATCTGATTTCTTTTGGTCATCACACCTTATCTTGAAGCCCTAATTTCATTTTTTTTAAGCTTCAGATCTGAGAGAGATTAAGAGAGAGAGAGAGAGAGAGTAGATCTAGATCTAGAAACCCTTGTCCAAAACCCTAACTCTCCGATCTCTTCCTCCGGCATTCTTACTAATTTCGACTCCTCTTTTCCGATGATCTTCCACCTTGCTCCGCTCATATTCCGATCAAATTCCAGCCGATTGTTCTTTCTCAGATTACCTTATTTCTTCCTTTGTTAGTTTTAGCACAATCATCCTCTTCTCTTGCTTCATGGAAACCCTAACTTTAAATTCCATTTTCTCTTAACCCTTTTTCTAGCTTTAAAAATCTTAGATCTAAGTCATCTTTTACATCTTTGCTATAAAAGACCTACGTTTTTCACTTTCTATCTTTGATTTTCCCTCTGCAAGCCTGAAAAATCAATGAAGCCGAGTTAAATCAAATGTTCTTTTGAGAAATTTGAAGCACCTGTTGGATCAAAATTTGCTGGAGAGTAAGCCTCTAATTGTTCTGTTGAAAATTTGACAAAGGAGAATAATCTAGTTGCTTTAAAATCTAAGAATTAAGGTACGTTGATTATCTGTTTTGATTGGATCTTTGATTATGTTTAAGCTTAAATTAAAGAAAGCTTAAGATCTGTTTGTTTTAAAAGCCTGCTGTGTGCTCTATATGGAAGAATAACATTTGACCTCTGAAATTCTATGTATTAAATTATTATTTTCCTAGAAAATTAGGTTTGTTGTGAGATCCTTGTGTAAGAATATCATTTGATTGCTGAAAAATTTGAATTCTCATGTATTGTTTAAAGTTTACATAGATCGTTGGCTTGTCATAGTTATTTTGGCGTAAATTTGAGTGTTGTTGCTGATCTCATAGGTATGTAATCATTTAAAAAAAATTTGTTCTACGAGTAATTTGGGGCTTTATGTATGACCTGATAGCTATATTGTCATCTAGTGGTTGTTATGTGGTGATTTAAACCTGATTGATAATTCAATAACTGTTTTGTTAGTAATCTGAGTTATGTCATTTATATGGTGGTTGTTTGTCAATGGTGTGGGTCTAATGTGTTCTGACATCTTTCACTCTAGTGTAAATTTGGCTTGACTCTTTAGTTGACCGAAATCTTAGAGGAAACTAGTTAAATGTGAGACCTCCACGCCACCATTTTCTTTGTCCATGTGTGTACGTAAGTGAATGTATGAATGGCTGTGTGTGCATGTGCCTATATGTCTAGATGTATGTATGTATATATCTATGTGGGTGTATCAATGTATATGAGAGTAAGTATATGTGCACAGGTGGCTATGCATGTGTACATGTATGTATATATGTATAGAGTTGTGTTCATTGCATGTGTGTGTCTCTACTTATATAAATGTGTCTAGATATACAGGGGTGCATTTAAAGTTTATGTTTCAGATCCCTGTTATCATAACACCATCCATGTTTTCATCCTAATTTCTAGCACAATTTAGCCTAGGTTACAAATTCTTGCTGGCACAGTACAAGTCCATGATTTGATCTCAGTTTTATACAAGATTTAACCCATGTTTTAATCCCTGTTTATTTCAGCCCCTGTTTAAATCAGTCCTATTTCAGCCTCTGTTTGAATCAATCTTTGTCTCAGCTCCTGTTTGAGTCAGCTTTTGTTCTAACCAAATGCTCTGATTTTGATAATATTGAAAGGCGAGATAGTAAGTTTGTGTAGTTACTAGAGGATAGGTGCATTAATGCCATCTCTTCATATTCCCATGTGTATATGATTAGATTTTGAGCTATGTTCACATTCACACAGACTAAATGAGCACAAGGTTTAATTTTGATCTGTGTTTATATTCCTTCATAAATAAAGACTAGTTTTGAATTGTGTAGGTTGCTATAGCCAAAATAAATTGATTTTGGGTCATGAGTAAGTTAGCAGGGGTATAATTTTTATCTTATGGTCGTTGCGAAAGTTGAATTATAAGAAGTTGTCCAGATTATCATGTACGCTGTTTTGAATCATTGGTCTTCACTATATTCTGGGAACGTATAGATTAACACTTGTTTGATTTTGATCAAAGAATTAATTCATTTTTGATAATTGTAGCCAAGTCATTTGTCTTAGTAGCCTTGGTTATCATCATAAAGTAATGGTAATGTGAGCATCAGGTTATGTGAGGTAAGGTCATTTACAGGGTGTTATTGAGGAAAACTGGCATTTCATATGATGAACATGGCTTAGCGGATATCACAGGTAGATTATGGTATATGAGAATAGTCATATAGATTTATTTTATAGGCAATATTACCTTCATTCACATGGTGGCTATTTTTTATTTTTTAATTTGCAATAGTTCAGTTGTGACGTATTACCAATATCATATGGTAATAATTTTTAAGGTTGTGTATGAAGGGAAATATCAGGATACAGTTGTAATTAATTCTGGTGCCATCAATTTTTATTTTTTATTTTTTCAAAAAAAAAGTATCTCAATCTCTTCATTTATCTTAATGGTTATGTCAAGAGGGATCCCTTCTTCTCATTATTTAATTTGTTCAATAGAATTTTGAAGATGATAGCTTTGCTATTTGATGTATGCCATTGGTCATGATTGATAAGCGGGTGTTATAAACTAGATGGATACTACACCATGCTTAAAGAACTAAATGCATTTGAGCATAAGCAGAGAATTGCATGACATTGAGAGAATTATGAAATCCTGATTGATTGGTATTTTGAGTGAAGATGTATGCATTGATTGTTTCATATTCGGGGCATAAGATTATAATGAGGAAATTGGTCTTCACCAGAAACATGAGTTGTATTGCCTCAAGAAGTGTCCCTGTTCATATAGGTTGGAATGTCTCAAACATGATCTATTCTTGTTTTCATTGTCTTTACCAGGATTCTGACAATTTATTCTAATAGATTTGGATAATGATATAGAATTTACATGCCTAAATTTTACTAAAGTGTTTTTATGTTATTGTGATTCAAATTTTATTTTTTTTTTACGAAAAAAATTCAATTAAATTAGTAATGTATCCATAATAGCACAGCACTTGCTCATCTTAACATTATCTGCACTATGAGATATTGATCATAGTATGAAATTTGGTTTAGCTCTTGAAAAAAAAAATGTGGAGAATATTCATGATGTAAAATTTGTTTGGGTTTCTTTAATTGTACAGTAGTTGTTTATATAATAAAAGTTGTTTGCATTTCCTTTGATGAATAGCAGTTATTATTTTTGAAATAAAATATGCTCGTTGCAGTCATGGAATGATATTTGCTGGATTTTCCTTCATAAATAGCATAGTAAGGATGTATAACAAGATCTAAATAGTCATTTTCTATGTCCTAAACTTGAGAGTCATGTTGCTATAATTCAAGACTTCTACTTAGGAATTGCTAGTAAAGGTTGAATGGTTTCATAAGAATGAAAACCTGGTAATTACATTGTTGTTTTGAATAATCTTGTGATTGTTGTGCTATGAAATTATTTTTCAATAGTTTGGGAGTTTAAGAAAATGTCTTATGTTACCTTATGAAATTTTTGTTTAGCCTCGGGAGTATACCAATAGATATTAAGTTTCCTAATTCAAAAAGGCGATGAAGGCGTTAGCCCAAGCCCATCCTTAGGGGATTTGCTCAGTCCAAGTAGCGTTCCCCTCCTTTGTATAGTAGACTCGCCTAGTCTTTTAGATGCCTTTTAGATATTAGTAGCCTTATTCATTGTAAGGGCGATGAAAGAGCCATCTAGAGCCCCTACTAGGAGACACACTCTGTCTCATTAAGGCCGTTCTCATTTGGAGACAAGCCTTGTGGTTTAGGGCCTATCTCTTAGGGAGTATACCTTAGACTTAGTCTGGAGTTAACTCTTAGGAGGCATGACTTGCCTCACGTGTAAAACCCTTTCCAAGTTGTATCCCAACTTGTACCCCCTGCTAGTTGGAGGCTAACTTGGTCTGTTAGAAGTCTAGCACCCTTATTTATGACCTTTGTGTATAGGAGGCATGCCTTGCCTCATTTATAGAGTTCCCTTGGAAGCAAGCCTCGTCATTTAGATTCTCCCCCTAAGAGAATCTGTTTTAGTTTGATAGAGAGTTTACTTGTAGGAGGCATGCCTTGCCTCGTTTATAGAGTCCCTATTTGGAGGCGAGCCTTGTCTCATTTAGAGAGTTTTTCCTTCAGGAGGCTTACCTAGCCTCAGGTTAAAGCCTCCCTTCTTTATTAAAGAGTATTTGACTCATTTGTCCTTATTAGAGAGTCTTTGACTCATTTATTTTTTTAGTAGTATTATCAGAGAGTCTTTGACTCACTCGTCCTCTTGGTAGTGTTATTAGAGAGTCTTTTGACTCATTTGTCTTTTAGCGGTTTTATTAGAGAGTCTTTGACTCATTTGTTTTTTAAAGAGGTGTTATTAGAGAGTCCTTGACTCATCTATCTTTGTGATGGCATTATTAGAGAGTCTTTGACTCATTCGTCCCTTTGGTAGTGTTAGATCATTTCCTTGTCTTTGGCACTAGCTTACCTGGTTTAGGGGTTTCCCCTGTTATCCTTAGGGTTCGTCCCTAGGGTTTTGCTTTGTGTTTTCCCTTAGGTCTTTGACCAAAAGGGTGAAAACATTCTAAAAATCCAAAAAAACACTTGAAACATTCAAAATATCTTAAAATCCAAAAATATTTCAAAACTGGAAAAATTCAAAATCATTTGAAGTGTTAATTTTTAGTAGTAATAGGAGAGTTCGTTTCGAACTACGTTGGCTTGATCATCTTTCACGAGATACGTAGTTCAGCTTGGGATTCATATCCCAAGACCAGCCAAACCTTGTAAATAGACTTCGAAAATCTTTCAAAAATCTTTAAAACCTTGTTTTCAAAAAGATCTTCCTCTAGAATTAGGTTTTTCGCCTAGATAGAGAGTTCTAGAGTTAGGGGTTTCCTTTTGATAGGTTGTTTGTCTGTTTGTTTGTTGTGTGCTTGTTTTAGAGTTAGGGGTTTGTCCTAGAGTTATAGGAACGCCTCCGTCCGGTCAGCCGGTCAGCTGGCGATCCACATCGCCGACTGATGACTATAATAGGATGCGCTAGTCCGCCCTTTATTTTCCTTAGGAAACACAGCCTAGTTACACATAGGTTGTAGGAACCACCTGCGTTAGCTTAGGGCTAACTTGCATTTAGTTAGGGCATATAGGGTGTCCTAAAATTCACAATCTACTAGAATTTAAATAATCGCACAAGAAGCTTTAATAACAAATCCGATCTTTTAGATCGAGTATAGGATAGAAGTCTAGGTGTCTTAGGCATCATAGATTAGAATAGGTGCGAAGAACTACGTTGCTCTGATTCTTGCGGAGGCAGGGATACGTAGGCTTCTTTGGATGAATATCAGACCATCCGAGGACTCGGGCTCAATTGTTTAGAGTCTTAGGATTTGTTATGTTGTGTGTTTTGTTATATTTTCTTACTTTCATGTTCAGACTTTATACCTTTAGCTATAGCATGCATGTGTTTGTCTATCAGAACTTAGACACCAGTTAGGTATGTCACTCATAACCTAGCAATGTTTAGATGTCACCTCTTTCATTTATCTTTTTTATGTCCTTATTATTTGTATTCTCAGGAAATGCATGCTTAGGTAGACGACTCCTGAGGATTGTTTACATTTCATATGATTTTCGCCCGAAACTCTTCGAGGTTAATAATAAATGGCATAAGAGACCAAGTGCTTGCACTCGGACGAATTGGGGGTGCTCTTCGGACCTTCTCCATTTGTAATCAGGCACGAGCCCATTTATATTTCTGGTTATCCATTGTACAGAGGATTTGATTTTGGGGTTTCATGGCCTATCCATGGATGGCGACTCTGAGTTATTTTAGGTACGTCATGGTTTGGGGATTTATCCTTGGATCAAGAGGTATCTAATTTGTATCACCACTCGTGCTATGCTATGAGGGTGGCATTTGTTTTGAGAGTTCCTTGGTAGAGCTCTCCTTCACGTTGTGGAGATCCAAGAGGCAATGTAGGACTCGTTTCCCCACCTCTCTCTCGGATCGGGGTCCACAGGTTGGTGACTCTGCTGGGGAGTTCTTGAAATATTGCCTAACTCTATAAAAATGCCATTTTTACTAACTTTGGAGAAATTTGAGTTAAAATCATTTTAAATGGGAATTCTATCGTTGGAATCCAGAGGTACCAGATAGGTGCATAATTAAAATAAGGGATTCACATATTGCACATCATATGTTATCATATTGTTTATTCTTTACTTTTTTCGTTGTTTTTCATTATTCTTGGCACTACGAAAATAGATACAGTGCGTGCCAAACTGGGAGGTCATTACCATGACGGAACTGCTGAATCTACTTTCAAGATATGCGCCGGTGCTGCAGTGCAGCACGTGGACATTGGACGTACTTTTATCTACAACAACTGATGAGCAATGAAGCATACTATGTATAACATGGGGCGTACTTGTGTTATACATATTAAGTATGATTCATACGCATAGTACCTAATAGATTGAGTTCGGAGCCCTACTTTGTTTTATATATTATATATATACTTACTGACTTAGTGAAACCCAACTAGGAAGTACCCGTGTTTATATAAATATATTGCATTCATATAGGGTCGAGCATGTGTTACTTACACATATGAAGCCTAGAGTTAGGAGCTTTGTCCCATTTGTAGACTAGAGTAGCTCATTTTACATGGCTACAGCACGGTCCTAGTACACTCATCAGTCAGTCTTGAGTCGAGACTTCCTTGACTCAGCTAGATTAGAATTAGGGCTGGTGCCCCTGATTAGGATTTGTGTGTATGTGTATATACCTATATATGCTAATTATATATATTAGGATCCTCCTCTTAGTTAGAGTTCCTTGTTCAATTCAATCGGTTATATCCAATCATTATTCAGATCTAGATCTAGTCAGTGGCTTTTGCTTGTCTTTATCTTGGCCTGTTGTTATAAGTTCTCACCTATGGTCAGTCCTTCATTTGATTACCTTTCTTTGATAACCATATTTCGTCTACCGATTATGAGCCGATTTTACCACCGTTACTCATATACCTTTGGTTGAGTTGTGGAAATCCTTTCTAGCGTCGTTATGCTGCCGAATTTTATCCAGAATATTTTGAGCATGACCGCTATTTCTTAGAGTTAGTTAAACCATGAGTTTACCTTACCTTGACTTTCTTGTTTAGCCGTTATGCTGCCGAATATTTCACAAAACATGTTAAGCATGACCGTTATTTCTTAGAGTTAGTTAAACCATGAGTTTACCTTACTTTGACTTTCTTATCTAGTCGTTGTGCTGCCGAATTTTTCGCAACCCATTTTGAGCATAACTGCTACTCTTTAGAATCAATTTACTTTGTCTAGACCTTGACCTCCTGGTATAGCCATTATGCTGCTGGATTTTATCCAAAACATGTTGAGCATGATTGCTATCCTTTGGAGTCAGTTTACCTTGTATTGATTCCCGTGTATAACCTTCACTAGCTTGGAACCCACTTTTAGTGAGAACTTCTGGTTTGATCAGTTGTATTTATATCCTTTCAGTTTCACTTTGTTAGTGGCCTGTACATATCGTTCTCGTGGTCACAATTTATTTGTTACCCTGTGATTATGTACCCATTCTTTTGATTGTGTCATAGATTCAATTTGTGTATCTATTATTCATTAGGGTATTTGCTTGTCTGTCTACTTATTTTGTCTAGAGATCTGGTCGATAGCTCGTTCGCTGTCCTTATGACCATGGTCTATCATTTAGATCCTCTTGATCGCACAATTGATGATATTCATCGCCAGATTTAGATCCGGTTTGCGACCTACTTTTATCATTTTATGGCCGTGGTCTATTGTCTGATCTCTTGGTTATCTCTCATCTTTGATGAAAAATTCAATGTCCCAGATTGTATCCTTCCCGTATAATTAATTGTCAAGTTTATTCTTATTATTTACTTAAAGGTTATCTTCCTTCCCTTATCATCTTGTTCTATCTGAGTGTCAGGTATGATCATGGCGAACAATTTGTTAGACAAGTGGATAGCTAAGACTATTAAATCTTTTCTTCTGAGGTGTGAAGAAAGGAGTGTGGCTGAGCGTTTCATCGGTTCATTTACTCATCTGAATAGTCGCGGTATAAATTGGAAGTTTCTTCAAGCAGCTGCTGGATGTTGGGATCCTGTTTTTCATGTCTTTCGATTTGGATCTTTTCAACTCCGTCCTATATTTGAAGATTGGTGTGCCCTGTTAGAGCTTCCTCCTGAGAGACTTTGGATCCGACCTTCAAGCGTAGACTCCCCTCATGATCTTTTTGCAAATTTTTTGAAAATAAGATCGTGAAAACTCTGCCATGCTTAATTGAGAAAAATGTGCAATTCCAAGTCCCTACAATTCTAGCTAAAACCTTTTATGGCTTAGACTTTATTGCTAGTAAAAAGGTGCAGGATAACTTTTTCGGATGTGCTAAGCTGATATATGTGTGGCTATGTGAGAAACTCACTATCCTTCAGCCACAAAACCGCATTGAGTACACCCTTAAGAGTTTTCATTCCTGGAAGACAAAGATTAAGAAACCTCAACTTAATGAATGGCACCATTGGTTGCAGAATGTAGGAGAAAATCAATTTTGTTGGGTGAGTCAATCCTGCCCACAAATTATCACCAGTACTTGCCCCTACTCATTTGTCTATCTTATGGGCTTAGAAAAATCATCTTTCTATGCACCTTTGTGTTTTCCTTGTCAGATTACTGGAATCTTGTGTCCTCCTAAGGTTATCACACCACCTAGTTGTGAAGACCTTACTCCTGATCTCATTGCATCCATAGTAGCTGCTTGGAGAGACAAAATCACGGAGAGGAGATCTGCTTTCATGTCTAAGCTTCGAAAGGGAGGAATATTTGGAGAGCCTGCAAACCGAAGAGCTCGAATTGGTGAACCATGAAGATCTTCGGCTCGAGATTGTCATTTCTTTTATTGTCTTCATTTGTTTTACTTGAATATAATCAGAATCAAAGATTATAAATCTGATTTCATTATAGATGAAAATTTAAAGAAAGAAATTTAACTTGATACATGTTATAGACAGTCAGTGATTCATAGTTTCATCATTTTACATGTAATCAATCGCTGGCATTATAACCTGTCAATATAGTCAATACAAAGGATGTTTGTTTTTCTTTTCTCTCTATTGGTGCAAATTATCTTATTTCATTTGTCAATCATTTAATCTAGTTTGTTAACTTCCAATCAGGATTCTGAAAGATAGCAACCATCGCTCCGAAAAAGGACTCTGAAGCTAAGCATACCTGGTCTAGACCTACCTCAGTGTCTTGACTCGTTCGTCACTTTGGTTCCCCTGTGTCATCTACAATACCTTTACCTTCTTCACCAGAGTCTTCAGGTTCCTTTGAGGTAAACCAAATGGCTGACTCGACTGACCTTCTGTTGAGTATGCAAGAAATGATGAAGAATCTCACTCGGGACATGGCCAGAATGAAAGACGAGATGGCAAACATGAAGACCCAAATAAGTGATAAGGCTTCTGCGTCTAGAAGTCCCATACTTCCACCTCCTCGTGCTACATCTCCGGAATTGCATAGGCCTGTTATCCCACCTTTTGAAGTCGATCTAGATGATGAGCAGTACACTGCAGAGTATTGTGTTCCAAGGGGGGTTGATAGAGAAAAGGAGAAGTTTGAAAAATTCGAAAAAGAAATGTCTGAGAAGTTTAGCAAGATGGCTCATGAAATGGAGCAGATGAAGGTGCAGAGGCCAAAGAAATTTGATGTCTCTGAATTGATATTGTCGAAACTGTCTTCGACAGTATCTTTGCCGCCAAACTTTAAAGCTCCGGATTATGATAAATATGACGGAACCGGATGTTCGCGGAATCATATGAGATGGTTTATCATTCTATCCCAGCAGTACGGTTTGAGCCGTGAGCAGATGGCCCTGTTGTTCCCGATCTCTCTGACAGGATTTGCGAAGAAGTGGTTCTCAAGGCTGAGGCCAGAAGAGGTGAGGACCTTGGAGGACATTTCTGAGAAACTGATAGAGCACTTCTCGATGGAAGAAGGTATTGAGGTCACAAAGAGAGACCTAAAACAGCTGAAGCAACTTCCTCAAGAAACCTTTACCTACTTTATCAGGCGTTGGAGACGCAAATTTGCCCAACTAAGCCAGAGAATGTCTGAATCAGAGCAGATAAAACTAGTTCTGAAGAGTTTGTCTCCTCAGTATTTTCATTTCTTGGCACCTCAACATTATCCGAGCTTTGACCACTTGATCAAGACGGGTACTCAAACAGAGGATGCTATAGCAAAGGGTCTGAGAGCAAAAGTTTCTTCTGAGGTCCGAGAGGGTAAAAGGCCGGTAATCTAGCCTAAAGAGGTTCACGCTGTCAGTTACACCAGGCCTGTGGCTAGGGTTACTGCAGAAGCTGCAAGAGCACCAAGGAGAGGTACCTTTGATAGAAAGTTTGATCCCCTTCCATATCCTATAACGATGATACTCAAGAGACTGATGAAAGATAGGAAGATCCGGCTCCCGGATATCAAACCTCCACCTAATCCCTTACCCACATTCTGGAAGATAGATCAATACTGTGAATATCACAGAGGTCCGGGGCACCTAACTGAAAATTGTTTGGCCTTGAAGCATGCCATTCAGAATATGATTGACAAAGACGAGTTGGTGGAGAGACCAAACGTCACTCAGAACCCACTTCCTAACCATCATGTTATGCCTCCTCCTACTACCAATGCAATTTTTGCTAGTGAGCCTTTGCTTGATCCGTCAACCCTCATTTGTGCCATTACCACAGAAAAAACCTATGTGATCAAGTTTGACGAAGGGGAGCTGGAAGCGGTAAAAAAGGAGCGTTATGTAATTTCCTTCGATGACGACGAATTTGCTGAGTCGTCTTCGTCTCAGTCTTGTGTATTTCAAACTGACAGTGCCGGAAATGCAAAGAAAGCTCCGTATGTCCTGAGGGCTGAGGATTTCAAAGAAGCAAAAAGCAGTAAAGCAACATATGTTTTCCGTATGGAAGATGATGAGCTGTTGTTATTAGATGACCAGTGTGATGAGATGCGTCATATGACCCGAGGCGGGCGTGTATTCAAACCTCCAGAGTTGAGTGTAGAAAATCCGGCAGAGGTTGCAAGAAATGCAGAAAATCCGAGGCAGAATAAGATCAGCGCAGATGAAGAAGAGGAGAATTTGTTGAAGCAGTTGAAAAAGACTCAGGCTAACATCTCTGTGTGGGGCTTACTCATGGCTTCATCCAAACACAGGAAGTTAGTCCTTCGAGAGCTTAACTCCGATCAAGTTTCTGTCGACACTACTCCTGATGAATTGGTGAGTTTGGTCGCCATGACAAAAGTGTCTAAGACCTTGTCTTTCACTGATGATGACCTGACTCCTGAAGGCCGAGACCACACCAAATCTCTCAAAATCACCGTCATTTGCAATAAGAAGAAGGTGCCAGAGGTGTTGGTCGACAATGGGTCTGCTTTAAATGACTGCCCACTGAGTACTGCGACAACCCTTGGATTTGGTCCTGAAGATTTTATTCCATCTGAGCAGGGTATTTTAGCATATGATGGTACTCGCAGAGACGTGATCGGAACTTTGGTCACAAAAATACAGATTGGAGGAGAGGAATTTGAAATAGAGTTCCAGGTATTAGATATTAAAGCTTCGTTTCTGTTGCTGCTCGGTCGTCCGTGGATGCACAAGGTCGGGGTTGTTCTGTCTACTCTCCACCAAAAACTGAAATTTATTCACAAGAATCGAGTGATAACTGTGAAGGGAGATCCGGATCTTGAAGTAGGGCAGATTACTCAAGCCTTGGCTGTGGGAAAGGCTGATGATATTAGTTTGACTGGTTTTTCTCTTGAAGTGACTGCAATCACCTTTGAGGAAGCTATGAATGAGAAAATTTGTTTCCTAACCAGTACAAACTCGAATGTTATAAAGATGATTCGCCGACAAGGGTACATATCAGGTGCCGGTTTGGGCAAATATCATCAGGGTCTGACTGAATTCCTTGAGTTTAAAGTATACAATGGCCTATTTGGGCTGGGGTACAAACCCACAAAGAAAGAAGTTAAAGAATTGAAACAGCTGATGATGAAATGGGCAGAATGTCGCCGCAGGGGGTTAGAATTACCGATGGCGCCGATTAATTTGACAATGAACGGCCGATTCCGAAAAGAGGGTGCAGATTTCCCTTTCTGTGGCTTTGCCGAGACTTGGCTGGACGAGAGTACAGGACAGAGGTTGCCGGGCTTTGAAATTTTCTTTGATCTGGAGTTAAAAGATGAGCAGACAGGTGTGCAGATCACAGAGTTTGAGCCAGAAACCGATTGGGCAGAACGCATAGAGCCGAGCCTTCTGGGTTCGTTGTTTCATGAGGAGCCACAGATTGTTTCTGTTATTGAGCAGAGTGCATTGATTTTGAATCCCACTCACTTAATCACCCTGCCAGAGGAACCGTTGACTAACTGGACCTCTCAGGTCATACCTGAGGTTACTTTTTAGTACAGTCATGTCCCTTCAAAAGAGTCAGTTGTTCGTAAGTATGTGTCAGTCTCTGAGTCTGATTCGGAGTCTGTTTATTCTAATGATTCTTTTGATGTAGGTACTATAAAGGTCAAGTCTCCTGCGGTTGGTGGCGATTCTTCTTCTTCTAACGGGATTGAGTCAGATGCCGAGTTAGATATTCTTTCAATACATAGTTCAGAGTCAATTGACACAAATGTCAATATATCCGTTGAGTCTGTAAATGTGTTTCAAGAGTCTATTGTAAAGCCCGATGTGGGTAATTCATCATTTGATGTACTTGATTCAACATTCAATGAAATAAAGCATTCTTATTCTGAGTACATTCCTGTTTCTATTTTTGTTTCTAATGTTTCTACTTCAGAATCTGATAATCTTAATAATAACAATCAAGACTCCCCCTCTGATGAGGATGCCGACGACACTCCCCCCTGAAATCAAACACATGATTCAACAGGAGGAGAGTCGTCGAGCAAAACCACTCGAAGAGGAAATTGAAACTGTGAATATTGGTGATGAAACCTTGATTCATGAGATTCGAATTGGCAAAATCTTATCTCCTGAAGAACGCGAGGGATTAATCATCCTACTTAAAGAGTTCAAGGAGGTTTTTGCTTGGTCATACGATGACATGCCAGGATTAAGCGAGGAAATTGTTCAGCATCGCTTACCTTTAATCCCTGGTATTAAGCCAAAGAAGCAAAAGCTCTGAAAACTCAAAACTGAATGGGAGTTGAAAGTTTACGAAGAAGTAAAGAAACTGTTAGAAGTAAAATTCATTCAAGTAGTGGAATATCCAGAATGGCTTGTGAACATTGTACCAGTGCCTAAAAAGGACGGAAAAGTTCGAATGTGTGTCGATTTTCGAGACCTGAACAAGGCCAGTCCTAAGGATGATTTTTCTCTTCCAAACATTGACCTCCTGGTAGATAATACAGCTGGACATGCTCTTCTATCCTTTATGGATGGTTTCTCAGGCTACAATTAGATTAAGATGGCGCCCGAGGACATGATGAAAACAGTGTTCATTACTCAGTGGGGTATTTACTGCTACAGGGTGATGCCGTTTGGTTTGAAAAATGCTGGTGCTACATATCAAGGGTTGCTACAACTCTTTTACATGATATGATCCATAAAGAGGTCGAAGTATACGTCGATGACATGATTAAGTGTGTCTTTGGTGTTACATCAGGAAAGCTCTTAGGGTTTATGGTCAGCGAAAGAGGGATCAAAGTAGACCCACAATAGATCAAAGCGATTCAAGAAATGCAGCCGTCGAAAATAGAAAGGCAGATACGAGATTTCCTTGGCAAAGTTCAGTATCTGAGACGGTTCATGACGCATCTAACGATGACGTGTGAACCCATTTTCAAGCTTTTGACGATGAATTCCTCGAAGAAGTGGAATGAAGAATGTCAGGAGGCTTTTGAAAAGGTTAAGCAGTGCCTATCCTTGCCCCCTGTTCTATCGCCGGTTATTTCAAGTCAGCCGTTGTTGTTGCACTTGTCTATTACAGATACAGCAATGGGTTGCATGCTTGTTCAGCAGGATCCTGAGTCTAAAAAGGAGAAGCCTATCTACTACATCAGCAAGAAGATGCTAGAATATGAATTAAAATACACAGTTTTGGAGAAGACATGTCTAGCATTAGTTTGGGCTACCCAGAGGCTTAGACATTATCTGCTGTCAAACAAGGTTCTTTTGCTATCACGGATGGATCCGTTAAAGTACTTGTTTGAGAAACCTGCCCTTACAAGAAGGATTGCGAGGTGGTTGTTGTTATTGTCTGAGTTCGATATCACCTATGTCACTAAGAAATCAGTTAAGGGGCGTATCGTTGCTGAGCAGTTGGCTGATGCACCTGTTGAAGAGAATGCTTTCTTGAAGGCAGATTTTCCTGACGAAGAAATTATGGATATTGAAGAAGAGACTTCGAGTACTAAGTGGCTTATGTACTTTGACGAAGCTGTCAACAATCGAGGACAAGGAGTAGGAGTTGTGCTTATATCCCCTCGGAAGGAGTATATTCCTGTTTCTATCAAGCTGCAGTTTGAGTGCACCAACAATATGGCTGAGTATGAAGCTTGCATCGCCGGACTTGAGGTGGCCGTCGTTTTGCAGATTCAAGATATTGATGTGTTTGAGGATTCTATCTTGATCATCTGCCAGATTAATGGACAATGGAAAACTCGGAAAGATAAATTGATCCCTTATAACACTTATTTGGAATCTTTGGTCCGAAAGTTCAAGAACATTACATTCACCCACTTGTCAAGGACTAAAAATCATTTTGCTGATGCTTTGGCAACTCTTGCCTTGATGTTAGACATTTCTGTATCAATGGAGGTTCAGCCGCTAGTTGTCAGACTTCAGTGGGCTCCTTCGCATGTGAATGCTATAGAGATTTTAGCCAGGTGTCCAGATGGGTGTGGGACCCGATCCCGCAAGTAGGGTGGGGCGCGAGCCGCCACGCTCTCTCTTGGTCTCTCGTACCCACGCAATTGGCGTGTGCTCTTTTATTATTGATTTTAATTCGTCTTTTATGTGAACTTGGGATCACTAAGGTAATCCGAATTCCATACAAAAGAGAGTGACAGAGTCGCCACCTAGATGTGGGATCTAGGACCCATAATTAACCAGAAATCTAGACTCGTTACCTGGTTACAAGAATGGAAGGTATGGGGAGTTATCCACCACATGCACCATTCCTGCCCGATAATCGGTCTTCAATTCAAGTTAACTCTTTTGAATTTCTTTTAAATGGCTCATTTATCTCTATATTAGTGTGCTAACTATGTGACATGCATCCTATGATCTAATTTCAATGTAGATCCTAAATGTGTATCTTGATTTCTTAATTTGTTTGAATTCAATCTAAGTGAATGTTCTCCTAAAATTCTAATTTCATGGAAAGTCCTAAGTGATTTAATTAAGAATTTACAAGAAAATTAATGTACAAAACTCCACAATTTGTTGTGGAGCCGACTCGTGATTGGTATGCCATCAAGCATCCAACCTGCCTACGTACCCAAGCCTCACTGGGATCAGAGTCGACGTAGTTCGGTGCACCTAAGCTAAGCTACTTATGCCTAACTCATCTAGGACACCGATCTAGACTGGATTGACTGTTTCAACAGTTTTAAGAGAAGTTATTTAATTCAAGTTGAGGATTTTATTATCCTAGGATTTCATCTAAGATGCTATATGATCCTATCTAAGTGCAAGTTGTCCCTTAGACTAATGCAGGTTAACCTACATCCTAGGTAACTAGGCTTGTCCTAGGGAAAATTTGGGTGACTAGTGTAACTAGACCTATGGCGCGGTTGCTATCCATAGCAAACGTCCGTGATGAGGCTGGACTCCTAACTCTAGGACTCCCTAAAACCTAGAACTCCCTAAAACCTAGGACACAACATGACGTAAGTGTTCCTAAATGGGGCTTTAATGGTTCTTAAGACGGGAACCGTAATCCAACGGTTCCGAAAGACATGAGATGAATTGATTCAAGTTCTTGAAGTTAATGAATTTCGGATTTCAAGGATTTTCGATTCTTAAACATTTAAAGAATACCAAAGGTTCTATGGTTCACGAATTTCGGCCTTGAATAGCATCCACGGGAGGGAATCGTGCGTTCTTCCCTTGTGCAATTTCATACTTAAGTTATAGCACCTTATTGCCTGGCATATCTCTCAGGATTTTCGTGGACAGTAAACCTCGGAGCCAATAACATGCTATAGCTTAAATACTCAAATTGTCAAGGATCGATTGCAATTGGGAAACGATTATGAATGCTATGGCCATTTTACAAGGGAAATCTAAGACTCCTAAGATTTTTGTTTCAATGGATTAAGGAGTGAACATGTGACAGAAATTTAAGGTTCTTTAGAAATTTTCATAATGATTTTTAATTAATTTCAATTTTTAGTGGATTTTATCAATTTCAGACCACATGAGTGATTTTACAAGTGAACTTATTGCAAAAAAATTCAAAATAAACTGAAATTTCTACAGAAACAAGATATGAAGGAATGTAGCTTACTGGAAAAATTTTACAGATTTTGATATTAAGCTCTTATTAATTCTTGATTTAATAACAATACGACCAGATTCTTAAAATAACACAGAAACTATTGAAAATAGAAATCTAAATTCATCGAAATTTCGACAGTAGTAAGATATGAGTAAACATAGTATGCTGTGATATTTTCATGAATTTTAGATACTATTTACTATCAATGTCGGAGTTTTGAATTTTCAGACCAGATTATGAATTTACACTACATCCCTTAGGAAACAAATTTCAAATCAATTGAAAAGTTTACAGCAGCATGAAATATGAAATATAAAACTACTGTTAAAAGTTTGAGAATTTTAATTGTGATTTGATGTCAGTAAAAAATCTCACAAAATCTGATTGTTTTCAAAGAAAGCATCAAATAATACACCAAATAAAATCCAAAAATCCTTAAAAATTCATGGTAGAATGTATTAGCATCATATTAGTTTCCCAGGAAATTTCATTAATTTTGGAACCTATTTAGTATATTTTCCATTTTTCTTCTTCAAAAAGATGTTTTTGAAGAGTTTTCTATTTTTAAAACATGATTCTTGAAAAATTACGACTTCGGAAAATTTCCTTTAACCTTGTTCTGATGTGATGAACGTAAAAAAAATTTAATATTCCAAAAAATAGATCATCCTGAGATAGTTATTTTTTCCAATTTCTTAATTTCTCAGTCATTATTTTAAATGAAATTCCATTCTTTACTCAAATTCTCCAAATCCTTTGATCCAATGTCCGATCCGATCCGATGGTTCTTTTAATCTATTTAAACAGATCAACATATTAAATTTTGAGACGAATCAGACTTGAAACACTCATGTAAAACACGATTTTGAGCATACCCATATAATATTGAATTAAATACAATTAAATGCTAAAACCATGCAAAAATATATAAAAAAAAACCGAATAATTCTGGAAAAATCTGAGAATAGTGCACCTACCTTTGATCGAGATCCTCGCTGAATCCAATAGCCTAAAATTCTGAGAAAATTTGCCGACGCTCAATCCGATGTCTTTTCTTCCCTTTCTTTTTTTTTCTTCCCCAGTAGAGGAGCCGCTGCTCTGTTGAGCGTGAGAGTTGCAGTGGGGAGCGAGAGATAACAGAGAGAATTGAGAGGGATAACAAAGAGATAGATGAGAGAGATAGAGACAACCGAGAGTGAAATAGATGACAGAGAGAGTTGAGAGAGATAGAGAGATAATAGAGAGTGAGATAGATAGAGAGATAATAGAGAGTGATAGGGACAGAGAAGTTGAGAGTGAGAGAGATGAAACAGAGGGATAGAGAGAGAACGTGAGAAACAGAGGGATAGAGAGAGTGAGCGTGAGAAACAGAGGGATAAAGAGGGAGGGAGTCGGCTGATGATCTATGTAAAAACACAATACTCTATTTTATATTTTTTTCTTTTTTTTATAACAGAGCTCTTGTTTAGAAAGTGTAGAGGGGATGAGAGGTGATGAGCGTGAGAGAGTTGAAAGATACAGAGGGACGGTGAGTGAGGGAGAAACAGAGTGGGAGAGATGGAGAGATGAGAGTGAAACAGAGTGAGAGAGAACTGAGTGAGAGAGGGAGAAACCGAGCGTGATAGAGTGCGAGAGATTGATCGAGAGATGGCTGCTGTTTGGGATGGGTGTAGAGGTGAGGGAGATGAGAGGTAGAGAGGGATAGGGAAAAACCTCGTCCCTCCCCGTAGAGATGGTCGTTTTTTCTGATGTATATGCCGCGCCCCCTTGAAGAGAGTCACCAATCCTCTTATGAATATCACACCCCTCCCTTTCTTTGAATATCATCTTTCTATCTATATCCCTTCCTTTCTAATTAGCCGAGTAGGTGCTCTTAGAAACATCTGTTTCTTCCTATAATTACAGAGGTAAAAATGCCCTATGTTGGTTGCCTTCTAAATATCAAAAGAACATCTTATATGAATTACCATGCATTTTAGTAATGAATCTAAATTTAAGCTTTCATTAGATGAGAAAAGCAAGTTATTAAGTTAGCAATTGCACTCACATGACCTTTCCTCAGCCAATTCTTCTTTAAGAAATTTCATTATGCAAGGTCCATATATGGGAACGAGCAACACATGGGAGGATGATCTAAACCATTCGATTCATTGGGCTGATCCAAATCGTCCAAATTTGCGGGCATCAAGTGCGAATTAATTGTACTCCCCTAATCAATCCTATGGGCTGATCCAAGCCATCCAATTGATTAACCACACCCTCTAGATCTTCTTCATTAGAGGATCCAAACCGTCCATTTGATTTGGCCGCAACGTAAATGAGTTGCACCCTTGAAATTATCTCCATAAGATGATCCGAACTACCTAATTGATGGGTCACAACATGGATAGTCATACCCCACAAATCAGCCATTGGATGATCCAATCCGCCAAATTAGTAGGCTGCAATGCAAATGGGTTGGGCCCTCAAATCATTTTTCATGGGATGATCCGAGCCACTCAATTAATGGACCAAGATGTAGAATGGTCGCGCCCAAAAATCATTTCCATGAGATGATCTTAACCATTCAACTAACGGGCTTCAATATAAATAGATCACCCTTCAAATTGCCCCCCATATTGTTTAATTGATGCCCCATAAATATTTTTCGATGGATTTAAATATGGACCAAGAATAATAGAATTGAATCACTTTGGGTGGGCCCCACGCATATTTAGTGGGCCGTTCAATTTTAAATCCCACAACCAAATGCTAGGCCTATTCCTTGGCCGAATTTTTCATGACATCCATTCATCGGAATTTTGGGCGGGTCTGCTTGTTTCAACTTAGTGAACCCCATTCCATGTTGGGCACACTTATTTCTCTTATAAAATTTGATTGTTAATATCCATAGTAAACTCCACAGATGTCTTGAATATTCCTTACATGGGCCAACTTGCTCGATCCAAATTTAATCCAAATGCTCAATGCGGGCCCAGCAAATGGGTCAAAATTCTCCCTTGCTTGGATTCTTCTGAATAACCCTTCTCAACACTTGGCGAAAAAAATACGGAACATTGCGGAAATGACCGGAAAGATTGAGAAAAGGTAAGAGACAGACACGAAAATGGAAAATGGTAGAAAACCGATAGCAAAACACTAACTTCTTTGTTGATTAAAGCGGAGCAAAATGAGGGTGTCTACAGATGCCCCTCTTTGGTAGAGATGACGTAGTCGTTGAATACCAAAGCAAAAGTGACAATACCATTTTGCGCAGCGTTTTGCCAACAAAGGACTCTCTAGACTAAATGCAACATAAATGCGAATGCATGCAACCTAACCTAATGCAAGACCTTAGATGAAGTCCTAGAATTTGAACATCTATCAAAAATCATTTACTCTAAACACCATGAGATGGCAGTTTAGAATAACGGAAAATCGGCTTCACTCTGGGTGCAAAAATCTTACCATCCAGAACAAAAGATGATTACGATGCGACGCCGTTTTTGAATGGGCAAAGAAGGAGCGGGATACCATTTTCAAACGGATTTTCAGAGGGAAAGGAATACCATTTTTGAACGGTTTCAGAGGAAACGAGATGCCATTTTCAAATGGTCTTAGAGGGAATAATTAATGACTTTCGAAAGATTTTTAAAGAAAACGAAGCCTCACGGGCTCAGATAAAATGTGATACCATATTTGGATGGGTTCAAATAGAACAGGACACTGCAATTATACAGACCCAGAGAAAACGAGACACCAGAATGAGACACCGGAACGAGACACCGTATTTGTACGGTTTCCCAAAGGAAATGAGCAACCATATTTGTATGGATCCCAAAGAGGAATAAGAGACCATTTTTTAATGGACTCAGAGAAAATGGAACTCCGTATTTATACGGATTTCAAGGGAATGAGACCTCAAATTTGTATGACCCTCAAAGAGAATAAGAGATCACTTTCGAATAGACTCGGATAAGATGAAATGCCGTATTTTACGAATTCCAAGGAAAGGAGACATCATAGTTGTATGATGTTCAAAGAAAATTAAGAGACCATTTTTGAATGGACTCAGAGATAATGAAATACCATATTTATACGGATTCCATGGAAATGAGACATCAGAATGAGACACCGGAACGAGACACCGTATTTGTACGGTTTCCCAAAGGAAATGAGCAACCATATTTGTATGGATCCCAAAGAGGAATAAGAGACCATTTTTTAATGGACTTAGAGAAAAAGGAACTCCGTATTTATACGGATTTCAAGGGAATGACACCTCAAATTTGTATGACGCTCAAAGAGAATAAGAGATCACTTTCGAATAGACACGGATAAGATGAAATGCCGTATTTTACGAATTCCAAGGAAAGGAGACATCATAGTTGTATGATGTTCAAAGAAAATTAAGAGACCATTTTTTAATGGACTCAGAGATAATGAAATACCATATTTATACGAATTTCATGAAAATGAGACATCACATTTGTATGATGCTTAAAGAGAATAAGAGACCATAGTTGTATGGACTCGAAGAGAATGGAGTACCATATTTATACGGATTCTAAGAAAATCAGACATCACATTTGTATGATGCTCAAAGAGAATTAAGAGATCATTTTTTAATGGACTCGGATAAGATGAAATGCCGTATTTTACGAATTCCAAGGAAAGAAGGCATCATAGTTGTATGATGTTCAAAGAAAATTAAGAGACCATTTTTTAATGGACTCAAAGATAATGAAATACCATATTTATACGGATTCCATGGAAATGAGACATCATATTTGTATGATGCTTAAAGAGAATAAGAGACCATAGTTGTATGGATTCGAAGAGAATGGAGTACCATATTTATACGGATTCCAAGAAAATGAGACATCACATTTGTATGATGCTCAAAGAGAATTAAGAGATCATTTTTTAATGGACTCGGATAAGATGAAATACCGTATTTTACGAATTCCAAGGAAATGAGGCATCATAGTTGTATGATGTTCAAAGAAAATTAAGAGACCATTTTTTAATGGACTCAGAGATAATGAAATGCCATATTTATACAGATTCCATGGGAATGAGACATCACATTTGTATGATGCTCAAAGAGAAAATACCATTTTCAAATGGACTCAGAGAGATACGATAATTTGAGTTTTGGCAGAGATTATCAGAAAAAGGAAATCGAAATCTCCAATTAACAACTTTGGAAGCAAAGGATTTAATTACATCATAAAGTAAAGGACTTTCAAGGCCCGAATTTGGGACGCCACTTCATTAGCAACCTGCCCCAGTTTGAGGCATCCTGACCTCCTTCTATTCTTTTATCAGAGGTATTTTTCAAAGATCTTTCGCCATTCATGACAGTCTCGCCTTTTCCAAGTTTCTCAGAACCTGTTAATGAACCTGCCTTCAGAGTGATTGTACCGTACAACAATTCTTAAAATAGAATTCGTAAATTTTTTTCTAAAAATAGAACCACAGACATTTGTAATAAAAGACAAAATGAGAAAGATTACTCAAGTAATCTCGTGATGCTTCTGACTTATCAGTATTTTCTTTTTTGGTTAGGCTGGCCTCTTTTAAAGAATATTTCTCCATTGATAAACATCTTCACTTATTTTCTTTTAAGACAGTAATACTTCGTATATATTTCTATCAACTTTCTGATTGCTAGAAATTAATGCCCCTAGTTTCAGGAATTGTTGTTATTAACTTTGCTTGACCTACCGTGATTTCAGAGATCGATGTAATTTTTCTGGCATGAATCCAATCTTACCACGACCAAGTCTCGCTTTTTGGATTTTCAACTTGGCGGACCGCTCGGCCTTAACTTTTGCCTGAATCGCCTTTTCAGGTTTTCGACTCAGCAGGCCACCCCCTTAACGTTTGCTTAAGCCGCCATTTCAGGTTTTCGACTTAGCAGAGGAATGATCCTAAATTTTGCCTAGATCGCCTTTTCAGGTTTTCAATCTAGCGGATCTTCAAGTTCCATTTCTTTTTTTTTTCTTTTTCTTTTTTTTTTCTCTTTTTTGTTTTTTTTACTTGAACACCAAAAGGACTTAATAGGGTAGGTAGGGATTTTCAAAGAATGGCTTAAGGTCTTGCAAGGGTTTCGACCGAACCTGTGAACAGGTTGCCTACGTATCCAAGTGTAGGAATCAGGTCATGCGTAGTTCAGGGCGAATGCCCCTAGTTTGAAGGTATTTCAATTTTTCTTTTTCTTTTTGCATGGATTTTTCCTTTTTCTTTTTTTTTCTTTTCAACTCCTTTTTTGAATAATTAATTTTCTTCTTTTGGAACAACCGAACTCGGTTTGACCGAGCTGCCTACGTACCCCAGTGTAGGGATCAGGTCCTGCGTAGTTCATGGCAAATGCCCCTAGTATATTGGGTTTTGAAGGAAAATGTTATTTAGGCTCAAAAGGGTTCGCAAAAGGTTATATATATATATTTTTATTTTGGGTTATGAATTTGGGATTTATTCGGCCAAAGGGCGGCCTTCTAGTGTTCAAGCATAGAACCTCTTGAGTTGATCAAGATTTGTTGGTTATGGAAATATTTCTCCATTTAAATTACGGAGCTTGAAGGCTTTTCCGGGTAAGATTTGGTCCACAATGTGTGGTCCTGACCAATTTGATTTGAACTTGCCTCTTGGATCAAACACTGGTGCTCGGTTCTCTTTCAGAACAAGATTGCCTTCTTCTAGCTCGGGCTATTCTGCGCTGGTAACCCTGTACATGGTAAAGCGCCTTTAACCTCTTCTCGTCTAGCATGTTCAACTCTTTATATCTGGCATCTGCCCATTCTTTTTCTGGCAACTTAACCTCAGTCAATACTCGGAGCGAAGGTACACGGATCTCAACAGGTAGCACTGCTTCCATCCCATAAACAAGAGAGTAAGGGGTTGCCCCAGTTGAAGCTCTAATTGATGTTCTGTAAGCCCACAAGGCGTACGGTAACTTATTCGACCAATCCTTATAAGTTTCTGACATTTTGCTAATGATAGTCTTGACATTTTTGTTTGCAGCTTCTACCGCTCCATTTGTCTGCGGCCGATAAGGTGAGGATTTATGATGCTTAATCTTGAACTCTTCGCAAAGAGTGATTACTTCTTTCTTGAAATGAGATCCGTTATCTGAGATAAGTTCATGGGGAATTCCATATCTGCATATGATATTGGTGCCTATGAATTTAGCAATTGATGCAGACGTAAGCTTTGCGTAAGAAGCGGCCTCAACCCACTTGGTGAAGTAGTCAATTGCAACGAGTATGTACTCGTGACCATTAGACGACCTAGGAGAAATCTTGCCAATGATGTCAATTCCCCATACCGAAAACGGCCAAGGAGAGGTAAGAGAATGCAATTCGGTAGGTGGTACATGGATGAGATTCGCATGTATCTGACATTTATAGCATTTCTTCACAAATGTGTGACAATCTGCTTCCAATGTTGGCCAATAGTACCCCAGACGTAGGATCTTCCTTGCCAACATCTTCCCATTCCTATGAGGCCCACACACCCCTTCATGAATATATGCGAGAATTTCTTCTGCCTGATCTTCAGTGACACATAAGAGTTGAATTCCGTCGAAAGACCGTCGATACAACTCCCCTCCACAAATGACAAAATTAGCTGTCAATCTCTGCAAAGTCCTTATTTCTTTATTCGACGCCTCATTGGGATGTCCCTAGCCTGAGGTGTAGTTCTTTATGTCCGTATACCATGGCTTACCATCGGGACTCTTGCAGTTATTTCTATAGCATCAACATATGCAGGAGCCCATTGCTCCTGAACCGTGATGGGCCTCATCTTCATATTGTGAGGTATGTCAATCATAGAAGCTACTGTCGCTAAGGCATCGGCGAATCTATTTTTCAACCTTGGTAAATAACTGAAAGTGATGCACCGAAATTGTCGAGCAAGAACATCCAAGTATTCATGATATGGCTGTAGCTTTTCTTCTTTGGTTCTCCACTCTCCTTGAGTTTGGCAAATGATTAGCTTCGAATCTCCATATACGTCAAGATTCTCTATGCCTCAAGCCCAACAATGCATGCTTCATACTCTGCCATATTGTTGGTGCAATTAAATTGCAACTTAACGGCAAGGGGAACATGCTCATTTCGAGGTGACACAAGCAATGCCCCTACTCCTTGCCCTGTTTGGTTTGCCGCACCATCAAAATAGAGGGTCCATCCAGTTTCCGGATATTCATCTTCTATTATCATGATCTCTTTATCTGGGAACATCGGCTTGAAAGGCTGACTTTCTTCTCGGGGTGCTTCTGCCAATTGCTCAGCAATGGCTCGGCCCTTTACTGATTTTTGGGTTACATGAGTGATGTCAAACTCAGACAACAATAATAACCATCTGGCGTTCCTGCCTGTCCGGGCTGGTTTTTCAAAGAGATACTTCAGAGGATCCATTCTTGACAACAGCAGGACCTTATGCGATAAAAGGTAATGCCTGAGTCGCTGAGTAGCCCAAACCAAGGCTAAGCAGATTTTTTCCAGGACAGTGTACTTCTATTCATACTCCAACATCTTCTTACTAAGATAATACACTGCCTTTTCATGCTTGGTTTCTGGATCTTGCTGTGCTAACATACAACCCATGGTGGTTTCTGTTACTGACAAGTAAAGCAGCAATGGATGCCCCGATATTACCGGTGCTACTATCGGTGGTTCAGCCAAACTTTGTTTTATCTTCTCAAAGGCCTGTTGACATTCCTTCGTCCATTCTTTGAAAGTATTTTTCTTTAGGAGCTTAAAGATAGGTTCACAAGTTGATGTCAGATGAGCGATGAATCGCCTTAGGAACTGTATCCTTCCTAGGAATCCCCGAATTTCCTTCTCAGTTTTAGGCGGCGGCATCTCCTGGATAGCCTTAATCTTCTGAGGATCTACCTCTATGCCCCCTTTGGCTCACCATGAATCCTAGTAACTTACCAGAGGTAACCCCGAATACACACTTGCTAGGATTTAGGCGAAGCTGGTATTTGAGTATTCTTTCAAAGAACTTCTTAAGGTTCGGGATATGATCTCTCCTTTCCTTGGCTTTTACAATCATATCATCGACATAAACTTCGACTTCTCTATGTATCATGTCATGGAGTAAGGCTGTAGCTGTTCTTTGGTATGTCACACCGGTATTCTTGAGACCAAATGGCTTTACCCGATAGCAATAGGTCTCCCATTGTGTAATGAACGAGGTCTTAGCCATGTCCTCGGGTGCCATCTTAATTTGATTGTAGCCCGAGAAACCATCCATGAAAGATAGTAATTCATGTCCGGCCGTATTGTCTACCAGGATATCTATATGTGGTAGAGGGAAATCATCCTTTGGACTTGCCTTGTTCAAATCCCTGAAATTTACACACATTCTCACCTTTCCATCTTTCTTTGGTACAGGTACTATAGTTGCGAGCCACTCTGGATATTCTACTACTTGCAGAAATCCAGCTTTCAACTGCTTAGTAACCTCTTCCTCTACTTTCAAGACCCATTCGGGCTTCATTCTCCTTAGCTTCTGCTTTTTAGGCTTAATTCCTGGTAACAAAGGTAGCTTGTGCTGAACAATGTCTTCACTCAACCCGGGCATATCTTTATAGGACCAGGCAAAAACTTCTTTATATTCCTTAAGTAGGTTTATTAATTCATCACGCTCTTCAGGAGATAGAGTATTTCCAATTCGTATTTCCTGTATTAAATCTTCTGTTCCGATGTTTATAATTTCGATTTCATCCTTAAGAGGCTGGGCTCGGCGCTCCTCGTCTTGTTTGAGCATATGCTGCAATTCAAGGGGAGTTTCGTCGATCCCTTCTTCCTCGTCTGAGGAGGGAGTGTTATCATTATTAAAGTCAGAAGCAAACACAGAGACATACTGAGAATCAGATTTCATTGACTGGAAAGAAATTACATCATTATCACTGGACTCATCCTGAACAGGCTCAGGATTCACATTATAAATAAAATCAGAAAATGACTCGCCTGGACTAGGCACTGACACGGATTTAATCGACTTGACTGGACTGAACTTAGCAATAAAATAAGTAGGAAAAGCATCAGAACTCCAGTTTGAAAGGTTTTCTGTTGCAGGTGCAATCTGACTCTGAGGTTCAGTAAAGGTATCATTGCTCTGAATAACCGCTACTAGCAAATCTTCACAGTCTGTTTCTTCATGCTCTTCAGAATGGTCTAAAACTGGCAACTCCTGCCAAGCAACATCAGGCACATCTTCTTCAAACAAGGACCCCAACATATCTGGCTCAAGGTAGACTAACCAGTCCTCAACAATTTTCTCAACATAGTATACCGGCGGTTCTGTTTCTAGGAGAGCAAGGCCACTGAATATTTCAAAACCAGGTATCATGATTCTTGTCACCGAGTCATACCATGGTTCGGAGAACCCATAGTATGGAGAAGTTTCGCCTTCTTTGATAAAGTGACCATTCATCGATAAGGAATATGGAGCCATTGGGAGTACCCTTCCGGTGCGGCGGATTTCTTCCTTCAATTTCAACAATTCTTCCATGGCTTCTTCCTCCTCCTCAATAGGTACATATCCAAGACCGAAAATTTCATGGTTTGCTTTGATTGGGCGCTAGTGAGATGCCTTGCTTGGATCACTGCCCAAATTCATACCAGGAAAGTAATTCATTTTTCTCATCATCTTGGCAACCACAGGACTGATGGCAAAAGGTAAACACAACCCCTCCCGAGAGGCCTCTTCATAGGAAATAGCAGCAACGTCGAACGTGAAACCATTCAAGTTGTAGTCTTTTGCTTTTGCAACTGGAAGGATCAGAGTTTCTCCTGTTATTTGTCCTATTTCTGGCTCTTCGTCACCCCTGACAGTGATCAACCTTCCTTTGCTGAACTTTAATTTTTGATGAAGGGTTGAAGCAACAACGCCTTCCTTGTGCAACCAGGGACGTCCCAGAAGCATATTAAACGAGGCCTTGATATCAATAACCTGAAACTCAACCTCAAATTCTTGACCGCCTACAACAATTTTGGTGGTAAGGACCCCTACCACATTTCTACGGGTGTTGTCATATGCGAGGATTCCAAGGGTTGATTCGGCAAAATCAGTGGGACCGAAACCCAAGGTAATTGCGTTTCTCAACGGACATACATTCAACGCAGATCCGTTATCTTCTAACACAGACAGCACTTTCTTGCCTTTACAGACAATAGTGACATGAAGAGCTCTAGCATGATTCCGACCTTGAGGAGGCAGCTCCTGATCTGAGAAACTAATGACTCTGGTGGCCTGGGTCAGAGCGACAACTTCAGCCAGTTGCTCTGGAGATATCTCTGAGGACACCTGCGTTGTATTCAATTCTTTTAACACAGCTTCTCTGTGTTTCTTTGATGCTATCAACAATCCCCAAACAAATATAACGGCCTGAGTTTTCTTCAACTGCTGCACAACTTCATCATCTGGGTCTTTCACATATTGCGGCTCCTCTCCTCGAGCCAATGCCCCTGGATTTTCGACTCTCAATTCAGCAGGTTTGAAAATTCTTCCGCCCCTTGTAACATGTCTGACTTCATCCAATTCTGGCTCATCATAAGTAATAACTTGAGGGACTTGTGGCTCATAGGTGATCACCAAGGGAGGTACAAACTCTCTTAGGTATGACTCATCACAGAAGATGATTTGGGGTTCAGAAATGGGTTCTAAGGCACATATGAGGGCGAGAGAGTCAAATTCAGAATCTCCTATGGTTATGGCATTAACGGCAGCAGCAGGGTTAACATGACCAGGTAGCGGTTTTGGGTAACATTGGGTCTTGGCTGGAATGCAATGACTTTCTCATCAATGAGTTTCTGGATTCTAAATTTCAAGGCAATGCAGTTGTCAGTAAGATGACCAGGACCCCTGTGATACTCACAGTGTAGGTCAGCTCGCCAATTTGCAGGTAGAGGATTGGGGGGAGGCTGGATGGCAGGTAGGGTTATACGACCTGAAGCAAGACACTGCTTAAGCACTTCTGAAGATGGAATAGGAAGAGGGGTGAATTCTACCTGGGTTCGTTGCCGAGGTGCGGTCGCGGGTTGGGCATAGTCCATCACTAGAGGTTCTTGGGACTTAGAAGATTGAGCATTGGAACGAGAGATACTACTGACTTGGGCTGGAGAGGACTTTTTGAAATCTCTGGGGTTTGGGTTGCTATGGTTAAATACACCTTGAGCCATAGCCTCCTCTATCTGGGTGCCTGCCACAATGAAGTGTTTGAAGTCTGGATAATATTGCAATGACATGTGATACTGGAGTTGGGGGGAAATATTTTTCATGATTATTTGAACCTGCTCTTCCTCAGAAGGGCGCTCCATCATCTGAGCTGCTAGTCTTCTCCATCTTTTCACAAAAATTAGAAAAGATTCCCTCGAGTCTTGCGTGGTTCTCTCTAAATCCTTTCTAGTGATTTCCGTCCCATCATCATATTTGAATTGTCTGATGAACTGTTCACCGATATCCTTCCATGTCCTATAACGAGTCTTGTCTAAGACCATGAACCACCTTCTAGCAACCTTGGTTAGAGAAATCGGGAACAACAGAGCCATTTGTTCAGCAGATAGACCTTGAGGCCGGCACATGATAGTGAACATTTGCAAGTGTGTGATCGGACAACCCACACCGTCATATTTGTCGAAATCTGGCATTTGAAAATTAGCAGGGAGACGGATTTCGGGAAACAGTGTAAGATCACTTGGGTTGAAACCTCCCTGGTCTTGAAGTTGGATGTCTTGAACTTTCCTGGTAAGACTTTCTAATTTTTCCATAACTGTCTTATCAACCGTGGACTGAGGAGGCTTACTGCGATCCTCGCTGTACTGCTCTTTTTCTAAGTCTTCTTCGGCTTTATCAGGGATAGTGATGAACACTGGTTGGGCAGGTGCTGCTGAAGTAGCTGCTTGGTGCATAGGCCCTTTATCTTTGGAAGACGATGGCGCCAACTTCTCGGAAAGCTGGGCTTTGATAACTCGGTTCTCCTCTTTGAGCTCTTGAAGTTGCTGGAGAATTAAGGTGAGGGTATCGGTAACAGTAACAGGTGGAGGATTATCCTGGTTTTTCACCATTGGTGAGGATAAGAAAGAAGGAGATGCTGGGGTTCTCAGAGAGGGTGGCGGAGAGACAGAGTTCCTCTCCAATCGTGAAGAGACCCGAACCCAAGGACCAGTGGGGTTAGCTATGGTGTTTACTGCCCTGAAATAGTTGAAAGACATATTTTAAAATCAGAAAGAAGTAGACAATGATGCACGCATAGACCAAGATAATGAGAGAGAAAGATGAACTTTATTGATCAATCATTAAAGCTTGAGTACAGGGTTCATTCTTTCAAAGACAAACGGATAAGATTAAACATGGAACTAAGCATTCTTTTTAGACTTCTTCTTCGGACAACAATCTTCCTCAGCTGACTCTTTTAAAGGTTTGATGATTCTGACATCCCAAACAGATGAAACGACTTTGACAACCTTGGGCTTGAGATCCTCAGGCGGATAAAAATGACGAAGGGGAGGCACAATAGATTGCTCCCATCCATACTGACGCAGGATCCTGGCAGGAACATAAAAGGAATTCTTTTTGAGACCAAGAAGGCGAACGTAGTTAGCTTCTTCGGTGTTGAAGACAACTTCTTGGATTCCAGGAATTTGCCAATAATCTGATCTTGTTGGCGAGAATTTAACCATTCAACCCAATCGCTTTTATGATCGAAAGAAATATCATGACGCCATTCACTGAAGGTGTATAACGTATGATCGAAATGGACAGGAGCTGCAATTTTTAGCTTGTGGCACAACCACACCTGGAGTAATGCAGGACATCCTGAGAAAGACCCAACGAAAGAGCGAACATAAGAGCCTGGATCTGAGCTGGCACGAAGGCGAGCCATATCATCCAATCCATTGAAGGTTTCTACAAGTATAATAGGAATTGGATTGGCGTCCCGATCCATTTGATCCACGAGGTCCAAAAGAACAGCTGACACAAAGCGAGAAGGCTGGACAGTGAGGAGCCTGGCGAAGGAGCAGAATCTCAAAGCGCGACGTCGGGCTTTTTGAATATCAACAGCACCAATGTGTCCAATAGGAGGGTAAATGTCAATCAGTTATTGCATGGACACCTCTTGGCCTTTCATGAAAGAGTTCATGGATTCATCTGGATTATTCATTAAGCGAAGGAACAAAGGATGATAATCTGGAACACAGGATGGCTTCACTAGAGAGCCATCCACAGGATATTCCAATAAGGCACACCATTCTTCAAAGGTGGGACACATTTCTTGGTTGCCAAAACGGAAGACATGATGACCGGGATCCCAACACTCTGATGCGGCATAGAGTAATCCCCAATCGAGCTTAATGGTTGCCACGTAGGCGAAGAGATTTTTCTCTTGCTCACTTATGGCATAGATGTGAGATTCTCTTAATGTACCACGGATCCAATCAAGAATTGTACGAGTAGACATGGTGCCTGTAAGCCAAGAGAAATGATACACGAATGATCAGGGTTATATGAACACGAGATTGGGATAAGTTCCTGCCAGTAAAAGAAAGTATGAATACATGATCGAATCACATGATAGAAGATTGAAAGGCGTACGATCAAAAGATGAGATGAGATAGCATAAGATTGCTTTAAACTGATAGATCATGAATGACTAATCCTATGAGATCTTCGAAAATGATGGGATTTATATCCTAATCCCAAAGGGAAAGTTTTTTGATCTTCGTACATTTTAACAGTGTTACCTGAAGGCATCAAACCCTAATCCTAATCTAGCGGAGTGGAGAGAGGATCTCGACTCATAACTTTGTTTGTGCACCTAAGGACCGATCGTAGCCATTGGAAGATGGACCACGGCCTAATCTAGACACAAATGGGTAGGATATCCTAAGCTAGGCTTACACACGTGATGACATGTGTTCGTATACTACATGCGTGTGTGGGCTAATCTAGGGGTAAGGCCAAGAGTTCCCTTAGCGTGAATCCGTGTTCGATATATTGTACCAGTGTCCGGCGTATCAGTACGTGAACAAGAGATCCGTCTACGCACCATAAGGTGCTAGGCTAAGGTTATAATGCTTCTCTAGCACAGAAGCACCAGGTGATGAAATCCCAGTCAACCATGCTAGATAACACTCCGGGTTCCTAAAATAGGACGTGTGTGCATGTGAGATGCAAGGGTTTAGATGCAAGTGTGTGCAATAAGTTCGCGCAATCTATGATGCCTTCAGGTTTTGTTAGATTAAATTTGAGTATGATGTGATGAGAAAAAAAAACAAGACAAACTAATCTAACAGGTATATAAGAGATAGAGTTTTTATGAGCCAGTTAAATTAAATCCAAATGAATTATCCTTTGAAGTTTTGGTGAAGTTAGGTGATCCCCAGCAGAGTCGCCAAACTGTGGGACCCGATCCTGCGAGGGGGGTGGGGCGCGAACCGCCACGCTCTCTCTTGGTCTCTTGTACCCACGCGATTGGCGTGTGCTCTTTTATTATTGATTTTAATTCGTCTTTTATGTGAACTTGGGATCACTAAGGTAATCCGAATTCCACACAAAAGAGAGTGACAGAGTCGCCACCTAGATGTGGGATCTAGGACCCATAATTAACCAGAAATCTAGACTCGTTACCTGGTTATAAGAATGGAAGGTATGGGGAGTTATCCACAACATGCACCATTCCTGCCCGATAATCGGTCTTCAATTCCAAAAGTTAACTCTTTTGAATTTCTTTTAAATGGCTCATTTAACTCTATGTTAGTGTGCTAACTATGTGACATGCATCCTATGATCTAATTTCAATGTAGATCCTAAATGTGTATCTTGATTTCTTAATTTGTTTGAATTCAATCTAAGTGAATGTTCTCCTAAAATTCTAATTTCATGGAAATTCCTAAGTGATTTAATTAAGAATTTACAAGAAAATTAATGTACAAAACCCCACAATTTGTTGTGGAGCCGACTCGTGATTGGTATGCACTGGGATCGGAGTCGACGTAGTTTGGTGCACCTAAGCTAAGCTACTTATGCCTAACTCATCTAGGACACCGATCTAGACTGGATTGACTATTTCAACAGTTTTAAGAGAAGTTATTTAATTCAAGTTGAGGATTTTATTATCCTAGGATTTCATCTAAGATGCTATATGATCCTATCTAAGTGCAAGTTGTCCCTTAGACTAATGCAGGTTAACCTACATCCTAGGTAATTAGGCTTGTCCTAGGGAAAATTTGGGTGACTAGTGTAACTAGACATATGGCGCGGTTGCTATCCATATCAAACGTCCGTGATGAGGCTGGACTCCTAACTCTAGGACTCCCTAAAACCTAGAACTCCCTAAAACCTAGGACACAACATGACGTAAGTGTTCCTAAATGGGGCTTTAATGGTTCTTAAGACGGGAACCGTAATCCAACGGTTCCGAAAGACATGAGATGAATTGATTCAAGTTCTTGAAGTTAATAAATTTCGGATTTCAAGGATTTTCGAATCCTAAACATTTAAGGAATACCAAAGGTTCTATGGTTCACGAATTTCGGCCTTGAATAGCATCCACGGGAGGGAATCGTGCGTTCTTCCCTTGTGCAATTTCATACTTAAGTTATAGCACCTTATTGCCTGACATATCTCTCAGGATTTCCGTGGACAGTAAACCTCGGAGCCAATAACATGCTATAGCTTAAATACTCAAATTGTCAAGGATCGATTGCAATTGGGAAACGATTATGAATGCTATGACCATTTTACAAGAGAAATCTAAGACTCCTAAGATTTTTATTTCAATGGATTAAGGAGTGAACATGTGACAGAAATTTAAGGTTCTTTAGAAATTTTCATAATGATTTTTAATTAATTTCAATTTTTAGTGGATTTTATCAATTTCAGACCACATGAGTGATTTTACAAGTGAACTTATTGCAAACAAATTCGAAATAAACTGAAATTTCTACAGCAACAAGATATGAAGGAATGTAGCTTACTGGAAAAAATTTACAGATTTTTATATTAAGCTCTTATTAATTCTTGATTTAATAACAATACGACCAGATTCTTAAAATAACACAGAAACTATTGAAAATAGAAATCTAAATTTATCGAAATTTCGACAGTAGTAAGATATGAGTAAACATAGTATGCTGTGATATTTTCATGAATTTTAGATACTATTTACTATCAATGTCTGATTTTTGAATTTTCAGACCAGATTATGAATTTACACTACATCCCTTAGGAAAAAAATTCCAAATCAATTGAAAAGTTTACAGAAGCATGAAAATGAAATATAAGACTACTGTTAAAATTTTGAAAATTCTAATTGTGATTTGATGTTAGTAAAAAATCTCACAAAATCTGATTATTTTCAAAGAAAGCATCAAATAATACACCAAATAAAATCCAAAAATACTTAAAAATTCATGGTAGAATGTATCAGCATCATATTAGTTTCCCACAAAATTTCATTAATTTTGGAACCTATTTAGTATATTTTCCATTTTTCTTCTTCAAAAAGATGTTTTTGAAGAGTTTTCTATTTTTAAAACATGATTCTTGAGAAAATTACGACTTCGGAAAATGTCCTTTAACCTTGTTCTGATGTGATGAACATAAAAAAAATTTAATATTCCAAAAAATAGATCATCCTGAGATAGCTATTTTTTCCAATTTCTTAATTTCTCAGTTATTATTTTAAAATGAAATTCCATTCTTTACTCAAATTCTCCAAATCCTTTGATCAAATGTTCAATCCGATCCGATGGTTCTTTTAATCTATTTAAACAGATCAACATATTAAATTTTGAGACGAATCAGACTTGAAACACTCATGTAAAACACGATTTTGAGCATACCCATATAATATTGAATTAAATACAATTAAATGCTAAAACCATGCAAAAATATATAAAAAAACCGAATAATTCTGGAAAAATCTGAGAATAGTGCACCTACCTTTGATCGAGATCCTCACCGAATCCAATAGCCTAAAATTCCGAGAAAATTCGCCGACGCTCAATCCGATGTCTTTTCTTCCCTTTCTTTTTTTTTTATTTTTCTTCCCCAGCAGAGGAGCCGCTGCTCTGTTGAGCATGAGAGTTGTAGTGGGGAGCGAGAGATAACAGAGAGAATTGAGAGGAATAAGTGTGCCCAACATGGATATTAACAATCAAATTTAACCATTCTTCCCTTTCCATGTTGGGCACACTTATTCATTTTATAAAATTTGATTGTTAATATCCATAGTAAACTCCACAGATGTCTTGAATATTCCTTACATGGGCCAACTTGCTCGATCCAAATTTAATCCAAATTCTCAATGCAGGCCCAGCAAATGGGTCAAAATTCTCCCTTGCTTGGATTCTTCTGAATAACCCTTCTCAACACTTGGTGAAAAAAATACGGAACATTGCGGAAATGACCGGAAAGATTGAGAAAAGGTAAGAGACGGACACGAAAATGAAAAATGGTAGAAAACCGATAGTAAAACACTAACTTCTTTGTTGATTAAAGCGGAGCAAAATGGGGGTGTCTACAATGGGAAGCCTTGGTTCGCAGATATCAGAAACCTTATTTCAGGCAGGGGAGATCCCCCAGAAGCTTCAAGTAAAGAAAGGAAGACTCTTCAGAATTTGGTTGCCAACTTCGTTATTTGTGGTAAAGAGCTGTACAGAAAGTTATTTGATGGCATACATCTCTTGTGCGTAGAAGAAGACAACGCTGCAGAGCTTATTGAGCAGACTCATGAGGGTGTTTGTGGACCTCATATGAATGGTAAGATGTTGTCTAGAAAGATTTTGAGACTTGGATTCTATTGGCCCACAATGGAAGTAGACTACTTCACATTTGTGAAGAAATGCCATAAGTGTCAAGTTTATGCAAATCTTATCCATGTTCCTCCTTCGGAGTTGCACTCTTTGACTTCGCCGTGGCCGTTTTCAGTATGGGGGATTGATATAATTGGGAAGATTTATCCGAGGTCTTCAAGTGGGCATGAGTACATTCTGGTCGCGATTGACTATTTTACGAAATGGATTGAAGCCGCTTCGTATGCTTCCATAACTTCGAACACAGTTGCGAAGTTCATCCGTGCCAACATTATTTGCAGATATGGAGTACGTCATGAGCTGATTTCAGATAATAGGTCGCATTTTAAGAAAGAGGTGTTACACCTGTGTGAAGAGTTCAAGAGAAGGCATCACAAGTCATCTCCTTATAGACCTCAAACAAATGGTGCTGTAGAGGCGGCGAACAAGAACATCAAAGTCATTATCAGTAACATGACTGAAACTTATAAAGATTGGTCGAATAAACTTCCATATGCCTTATGGGCTTATCGGACATCGATCAGATCCTCAACGGGTGTAACTCCGTATTCTTTGGTGTACGAAATGGAGGCAGTTCTCCCTGTAGAGTTGAGAATTCCCTCTTTGAGAGTGATGATGGAAGCTGACCTACCAGAGTCTGATTGGCTAGAGCCAGGTATGATGAGCTGCAGATGATAGATGAGAAGAGGTTGAGAGCTTTGTACCATATCCAGGGATATCAGAGGCGGATTGAGAGAGCTTTTAACAAGAAAGTCCGAGTCCGAGATTTGAAGCCTGGAGATCTTGTTTTGAAGTCTTACAGGGCACCGGTATTTGATCCTCGAGGGAAATTCAGGCCAAATTGGTCTGGTCCTTACATCGTTGATGAAGTCCTGCCTGGAAAAGCCGTAAGACTCCTCAATGAAAATTGAGAAAAATTAAATGAACCTACAAACATGGATCAGTTAAAAAAGTATTACGCTTAAGTACACCAGGAGGCCGTCTTTGATCGACCTGAGCTTTGAGCCAGCAACCTAAATGTTTTAAACAGTTTTGCAAACCTTTTGGGCCTATAAATTATTTTTTTTGTTTTCTTTGATAAACCCAAACTAGGGGCATTTTTTTATAATAATAAAAAAAAGAGGGGTTTGAACTACGTTATGATCTGATCCCTTTTTACAGGGCACGTAGGTAGCCTGATTAATTTAGGTTCGGTCACATCTTTCGTAACATTTTGAAAAAATATCCCTGAAACCCAAATGGGCGAACTACGGACCTGATTCCCATTTTCTTCAGGGATACGTAGGTAGTTTGGAGGGTCCAGATTCGGTCCAGTTACATGCAAACACATTAGGTTTTAGCCTTTTGAACCTAAGCTTACCTGAAAGCCCTTCTGGTGCATTTAGGCCCAGGTTTGTAGAGAAACAGAAAGAAAAAAAATGATGGAGCCTTAGACCCGCTAAGCTAAAAATCCAAAAGGGCAGTTTAGGCAAAAATCAGGGTATTGAGCCTGCTGGATGGAAAATCTGCAAGGGCAGACAGTTCAGGCAAAAATTAAGGCATGCGGTCCGCTAAATCAAAAACCCAAAAGGGCGATTTAGTCATGGCAGGGACTTCATGAGGGATAGAGCTTTCTGGAAGCCGGTTGAACTTTCATTTTCTCTTTGGCTCTTCTTTAATGTCTGAGTAAGCGCCAACGGAGCTTCTTTTGTTACTCTTTGAGTTAGAAAGATTGAGACTAAGTAATCTAAAGGGATAATAACCATGATGGAGATCCTGAAAAGAGGTTGAAACACTTTTAAACATGGTATTCAAAAGACTCTAAGAGTGGTGGACTTTTAACCATTTTAAAAAATTTATCAGACTAAGAAGCAGATTCAGTCTTTTAGAGTCTTGTTTTGAACTGTCTTTTGTTCTTTTTTTGTCAAAGTCTTTCTTTTTATCTAGTCGACGTCAGTTTTCAGAGTCCTGTTTAGTCATTATTCCTCCCAAAACTGGGGTGACAAGACTCAGAGACTCAGAGAAGCAGAGAATTTGTGGTTCCTGTGGATAATGTAAAGCAGAGCAGTATTCAGATGTTGACAAGCTTTTAGTTTAGTTCCAGTATCATCAAATGGCAGAAATGGAAGAAGATTTTCAGCAGAACAAGTTTTTTATACCTGTGAAAAGCCTTGTAAACCCAAGTGTTCATCAGAAAAATTTGTTGTAATCTCAAATGTTCATTAATAAAAGTCTTTGGCCCATTCCTTCTGTGTTGCTCTCCAATGAATTTTGCCATGGAAGTAATAATACTAGGGGCATCTTTTATGACTTACATCATAAAAGATGTCAAGTAATAATTGATATTTGAAATTAATATTCTCATCAAGTAGAGACTAAAGAAGTTCGAACACTCTTTATATTGAGCTTCTTACTCAAATTGTTTTCCTTTGGAGTTTAGTTTCTTTGAAATTTTTTTATCCCAACGGAGTCTAGAATCTACTCCGGCAATTTTTAAACTTCAGTCAAATGCTTTGCATCTTTTGAAAAGGGGTTGGTACTCTAAAAATTCTTTCAAGTTACTAGAGTCCAGTCTTTGACCGAAATCAAGCATCTTAATTTCTCTTTGCGAAAAGATGACTGGTCCTTTAATGAAATCATTAAGAGTTGATCTCTTCTTTCAGTCATTATGAGTTTCTCAGTTTCCTGTTATTTTGAAAGATTTTAATAAAGATAGAAATGGACAGATTCCGTATTCTGCAGTCTAGACCTTTTCATTCGCCGTATTAAAGATTTTAATAAGGTAAGGAATTATTAGGCTTCGTGTTACACGGCCCCGTCCTTCCTTTGTTTTGAAAAGAAGGTCTTTAATAGAGTAAGAAATTGCTGGATTTAGTGTTACACTATCTGGTTGTTTTTTCAATCTTCGTTTTGAAAGAGGTTTTTAATAAAGAAAATTACCGAACCTGTGTTACACGGTTTGGTCTTTTTGAAAGATTTTCAACATAGATGGAAACTACCGAACCTGTGTTACACGGTTTGGTCTTTTTGAAAGATTTTTAACAGAAATGGAAATTACCGAACCTGTGGTACACGGTTTGATCTTTTTGAAAGATTTTCAACAGAGATGGAAATTATCAAACCTGTGTTATCCGGTTTGGTCTTTTTGAAAGGTTTTTAATGGAGGAAATCGCTGAACCTGTGTTACATGGTTTGGTCTTTTCTTCGTTCGTTTTAAAAGGGAAAAAATTATCAAACCTGTGTTACACGGTTTGGAATTTTCTTCGATCATTTCGAGGGTTGCAATAAGGAAAATATTTCCGATCCTGTGTTACACGGATTGGTCTTTTCTTTCTTCGCCCCGGTATTTAGTACCCTGATGATTAGTAGTGCAATGTCAAGTAGTGACTTGCTTAATCATCGTTCCGCAATGTGCAGCTTCCTAACGAGTTAGGAGTCATGCGTATCTGCAAAGAGGTTTGTATGTGATTGTTTAGCAGGACATGCGAATTTAGGTTTATGTGGAACTGTTTAACAGAACCTCATAATCCGGAGTGATTCGTTACCTTGAAAGAAAGGAGTCAGAGTTACTCGGATAGTTAAACAGATGCATTTTCAGCAATGATCTGTATATCTATCGCCGGGCTTGAGACTTAGTTTCACCTTGGTATTAGATGTTTGAGTTTGGCTCAAATATTCAGTACCCTAATAAATAGTCGAGTAAGTTTTAGACTGATTGACGTGTTATAAAAAGGAAAAACTCTTTGAGTGTTTGATTTTGAACTTGTTTTGGACGAGTTTTAATACATTGGTCTTTGGCCTATTTTGCAGGTTTAAAAAAAAAAAAAAACTCTTTGAGTGTTTGGATTTGTATTTGTCCTAGACAAGTTGCAACGTGGTTTCTAAAAAATTGAAAAAAATAAAAACTTTTTGAGTGATTGAAGTGATTGGTTTGTTTGTTTGGTTTGTGCTCTTTGAGCAATTGTTGTGTGTATTTTAGTTTAGCCTTAAAAAAAAGAAAAAAGAAAGAAAGTTTGTTTGTGTTTTATTACTGTTCGTTCATCTTTGCTAGCTAGTTTAAATAGTTGAGTCGTGAGCGTTAGAGAGAGGCTATCTCTTTGAGATGTCGTAGTTGCCGAGTTAAGAGTCGGTGAGAGGCTATTTCTTTCAGATGTCGTAGTTGCCGAGTTAAGAGTCGGTGAGAGGTTATCTCCCTATTTTTAGTAGAGTCTTACCCTTGTGAATGCCGTTCTTAGAACCAAAAGTTCAAAAATTACTTTGCTTCATATTTGGGTAGATCAAAATGTGTCGTCTGTTCATCTTTGCCATTCGCGTGACAAGCACGCTCTGCCAAAGAAGGGCATCTGTAGACACCCCATTTTGACCGGACCCAAGTTCGTATCGCTTGCTCAAAGCCTCATCAAATTAGTGAGTTGGGATCACAAATTGAACCCTGCGATAGCTTAGGGTCCCACCGAGGTCCCCGTAAAGTTTCGGCAAAATCTGCCGAAAATTTGCCAAATAGGACGAGCCAAGAAGGAGGCATAGTATAAATGTAAAAAGGAGGATCAATCATCTGCGAAAGATAATGTCCAGTTGAGAAGGGAGGTGAGTTATCCTGCGATGGACGCGCCCAAGCCGAATAAGACAAATCTAGCGGGTGCGCCTCATCATCTTTCCGCGCGCTTTATCAATCGGGGGTGCCAATATCAATGCTTTTATTTTTGTATATATATAAAAAAAAAATCAAAGAAAAGAGGAGGAGCTCATTTTTTTCGTTTTCTCAGAAATAGAGAGAAAGGGGCTTTTTGAAACCCTAATCATTTTCAGATTTCTTCCTCCGGTCTTCTTCTCCGGCGAGCTTGCCGGAGCTCCGACCGCATTGTTTTTCATTCGACTCTCTATTTTTTTTTTCCAATTATCTCTTGTCATCACAAATCTCTTCTTCTATCATTCTCAAACCCTAATTCATTCATCTTTTCATTTAAATAATCGCACAAGAAGCTTTAATAACTAGTCCGGTCTTTTAGATCGAGTCTAGGATGAGGTCTAGGTGTCTTAGGCATCATAGATTAGAATAGGTGCGAAGAACTACGTTGCTCTGATTCTTGCGGAGGCGGGGATACGTAGGCTTCTTTGGAAGAATATCAGACTATCCGAGGACTCGGGCTCAATTGTTTAGAGTCTTAGGATTTGTTATGTTGTGTGTTTTGTTATATTTTCTTACTTTCATGTTCAGACTTTATACCTTTAGCTGTAGCATGCATGTGTTTGTCCATCAGAACTTAGACACCAGTTAGGTATGTCACTCATAACCTAGCAATGTTTAGATGTCACATCTTTCATTTATCTTTTTTATGTCCTTATTATTTGTATTCTCAGGAAATACATGCTTAGGTAGACGACTCTTGAGGATTGTTTCCATTTCATATGATTTTCGCCCGAAACTCTTCGAGGTTAATAATAAATGGCATAAGAGACCAAGTCATTGCACTCAGACGAATTGGGGGTGCTCTTCGGACCTTCTCTATTCGTAATCAGGCACGAGCCCATTTATATTTCTGGTTATCCATTGAACAGAGGATTTGATTTTGGGGTTCCATGGCCTATCCATGGATGGAGACTCTCAGTTATTTTAGGTACATCATGGTTTGGGGATTTATCCTTGGATCAAGAGGTATCTAATTTGTATCGCCACTCGTGCTATGCTATGAGGGTGGCATTTGTTTCGAGAGTTCCTTGGTAGAGCTCTCCTTCACGTTGTGGAGATCCAAGAGGCAGTGTAGGGACTCGTTTCCCCACCTCTCTCTCGGATCGGGGTCCACAATAACATGGTACACTTGAACTAAACAAAAATCTGCCATGATACATTACCTCGTAATATCACCACTTAATGTGTTGAGGAGAATGGTTTCTACAATATCATCTGCATTATGTCTAGTAAATATGTTGTCTGTTCTCAACAATGCAGCACATCGATCCAAAGCCTACAAGCATTAAGTAATACAATCATTTTAATATTGAAGTACTCTAGTCAAAAGATCTTTTTCCAGTAACAAGCTTGTCTGTTCTCAACAATGTAGCACATCGATCCAAACGCGAGAATTAAGCAACATAATCAATTTTATATTGAAGTATTCTAGTTAAATAATCTTTTTCCATTAGGAGAGAACAACTTCACAGATATTTAGAACCAAAAAAAAAAAAAACAAGAATAAATTTCATTAATGAGGAATTGCAAGAAGGCCTTCATCCTCTAGCGCATGGTAAGAAAATCACACAACCAAGAGTGTGTCAAGAAAAACCTTTAGAATGCTATTAGAGTAGTTATCTACAGAACTAACCTGCAGTATCAACAACTGCAACTAGCAACTGCAAGACCCTTTAGGTTTCAAAAGCTGTTCTATTACCTTCCAAAAGTGGAAGAATCTCAGCTCTCAACCACATCAAGAAAATGCACACAATTAATAATAAGGAAAAACAAAAGCAAAGCAGTTGTCATTTATGAAATGAAAGAAATAACAAGAATGGAAAATAACTCAAATGGATGATGAAAGCCTAAAAAATCAGCAGCAAAAAAATAAGGTGGTTCGTTGACCAATCCTTCCTAATTCACATCGTTGAGAAAAATTCATTTGTAATTATTTGCATAAGGGCTCAGAAAAGGCTAGACCCCACCTACACAAGAAAATTGTTGATAAAACTCCCAGATGGAATTTTCCCTTGACTCAATCCTTTTTTTTTCTCCTTTTCATTCCGGGAAGACAAGAAAATTTTGGATTGCAAGAAATTTCTGGAAAAGTTTCGAAAGGAAACAATTTCTAAAATGTCTTACTTTTTTTACAAACGAAAAAGATAACTCGAAATGGCCCTATTCAATTTTATATTTAGAGAGGCCTTCAATTTATGATGATATCCCTATAAATTAACCATAATCATATCATTTCCATCTAAATCTAGGGGAAAAATCACAAGAAAATCTTTTATTTTAAAAATGTTTTTCTTGTATCAAAATCATGCAGGAGATTAAAAACACACTGAAATGTAATTAGAGAGTTCATAAAACTTCAATTAGAATAAAAAAACTCTGTAGGACATTCAAAAGAAAAATGTACCCAAGGCAAATCTGTTAGATATCAATTCGGAAAACCATCCAAAAGTATACGAATCTGAACTCTCAAGGGCATGCAGAAAAACATGAAAAAGAAGAAGAAGAGTTAATTAGAGAAAGAACACACGACAGAGGAATGATAACAACTGTCCTGCAATAAAAAGATTTAACAGGTTCTCTGAGGAACCAATTTCAGCAAATGAAAAGAAAGGCGACAAGAATAGCCTCCCAAATCAAATAATGAAGAAAGCAGGACCATACTTTCAGCTAATATGCATTCAACATCACTAATCAACACTTGAAAAGAAGAACATCAATTCAGAATTCAAGCGAACTAAAATAATAGATTTTTTTTTCTTCAACAAAATAATAAATAGATAGTTGAGAAAAATACAATAAAAATTGCAATCCGTTGCAACGAACCTGGAAAAAGATCTAACCGAATTTAACAGAGAAAAAGCTGTAAAAAATCATCTCAAGTAAAACCCAATCAAAATCATTAACCAACACATGAGGAGAAGAGCAACAGTTTAGAATTCAAACTAACTTAAAATGAAACGATGAAAGTTCTCCAAAAAGAAAGTTACAAGAGAGAAAGGTTTTTTTTTTCGTAACGGTGAAAAGGGTTCTTAACCATGAACGAAGCCTCTGTAAGCTTCTTCTTGTTGATTGTTAACTTTGGGACAAGTGGTGAAATTTCATTGGTGCTAGAAAAGCATCTGGGGCAAGTGGTGAACTCTCGTTGGTGCTAGAAAAGGCCTTTGAAGTATGAGAATTTTGATACGCCTCTTCTCTTGGATTGGTTAAATGACAGAAAAGCCCTGGGATGGGGACACGACTGGAAATACAGAGAAAAGCCTTGGGGGTTGTGGGACACGACTGGAAATAGGTAGAAAGGGAGGAAGAAATTAACCCATGATTCTCACTTTATATATAGTATATAAGGATTATACATGATGAAGGCTAAGCTGAATGGCGCCCTTGCAAAAACAAGCAAAAAGCCCCCCACTGGATCCACCCATTGGTCACCTGGATGCAAAAGAACCAATTACTCCAAAAGCTTAAACTACTAGAGTTGGTGTTATTTAAAAATTTATACTTAAACAGTGGATCCAATGGGGGTGCCCTTGTGCCTGGTTTTCGCAAGGGCGTCCTTCAACTTGGCATTTCTCAAGATAGATAGGTAAAGCCATGGGTTTAAATTTCGACCGAAATCCGAATTTTCAAACCGAAATTTCAGATTTCGGTTGAGACCGACACCGAAACGGCCGAAACCTACCAAATTTCGGCAATTTCAGCGAAATTTGGAAAAAACATTAATTTTTTATTCCTTTACCGAATTGCAACCAAAATTACCCAAATTTCGGCAAAAAAAAACGACATTTCATGCGCCTTTACCGAATTTCAGCCAAAATTTTGGGATTTCGGCAAAAATTTCGGTTTCGGTTACCCCCCAAAATTTCAGCCGAAACCAAAATTTAAAACCTTCGGTAAAGCTAACATTAAGGAAATGTTAACGAGGAATGAAGAATAAAAGTTCCCAAATTTAATACAAGCCTTAAAAGGCAACCATTGAAGGGTCCTACCCAAAAGCCCTATGAATGCCACTTTCGGTGCACCTCATAAAGGCATGGCTCGCTTTCTCTCATGACTCACATGGTTCGTTTCCTTTACCAGAAGAAAGTTAAAAACCTATAAAGGACGCCAAAAACTAGAGGTGTCCTAGCTAAACAGCCAAGGAGGATGCTTAGCCTAAGGCTAGTGCCTACAAAATGACTAGAATATCTCTATTTTAGGGCTAAAGTTTCAGAAAAAAAGAAAGACTCAATCTGTGAAGGTGAAATTCGATCAACATTGGCTATAGAGTCTCTCTGGTTGGCCAATAGGACAATAGAGGAGAGTCCAATTCGCAAAAGGTGGTTTACGAAAAAAATAAAAAAATGATACACCGTTTGATCGGTTTTCTAGTTAACCAAATTTCCCCAACTTATACCAGTTGGATTGGTTTTCTGGTGGATCATCTTGCGGGCCTATATTTTTTTGATTGGAATTTTCAAATGACCAAATTTCCTCAACTAGAATCTCTTTCGTAGGACTTCTGTTGGATTTGTGCTTTGGGAGCACTACCCCAACTTGGGGCAGTTAAGAAGGACCCCCCCAACCTGAGTTACTAGGGAGGTCCCTGTGGATTTTGTAATTGTAGAGGCCCATAGAAATATACATTAAAGAGAATTTGAGACGTGAACATAAGAACTAATAAAATGGTATAAGTATAGTTATCTAGCTGCAATTTACCTTTTAGATAGGGATTCTTTGGGTAAAAGGTTGTACTAGTAGGGTTTCAAATTTGCAGTAAAACGGGTTAAGGATTATAATGTAAGACAGAGTTTTAGGACATAGTTGACAAAGAGATTTTAATTTGAATGTGAGTTATACTTGTCAAACCAAGTTACACGGATTCGTTTGAATGGGCAAAGTACCCGTATCAGACACGTCTCACATTTCAATACTTAGAACATTTTTGGGTCTCTTTTATTAGTTTTTTTAATATAAATACTACTATTTCAACTTTACAATTATTACATGTTTTCAGTTTTATTCATACTAACAGTAAGTTTTGTCTATGAAAATAAAACATTATATTTATTTAATCTTTTAAAAATTTCAATATATTACTTATTATAACTAACATGATCCATGTGTTGAATAAGAACTAAAACAAGTTATAGGCTTACTACGGCCGGTGAATTAGGAAATACTATGGTTCAATGATACGATACCAACATGATCTCCCCGTTCTGTAGAATCCTACGAGTTTTAGTGTCCTATGAGATTGATCTTCGATTGAGACGGATGAGGCAACGCTCATGTGAGAAGGTAGCTAAGCTAATCAGGTAACGAGACAGAGGCGCGACAACTACTGGCCAATAGGTCAGGTGCGGAATGAAAGGGGTAGCATATCTAGGAACGGGTAGGTAGGTCAGGTTGTCAGCTGCTCATAAGAGATTTTTTATTTGCTCGTCAGAAGATATTGGTAACGGCTAAATAGGAAGTCGGATAACAGAGTAGCTATGAAGCCCAAGTCTATAGGAAATCGATATCGTATGGAGCCACCATTACAACGTATAGTTGTGGGAGCCAGTCTTTTCCCTCGGCGTAGGACGTCAAGGGATCACCACATCGGGTTCTCAGGGAGTGTTTATTTCATCTGCGTTTCTTGCGGACTCGGGACCGAAATCCTAACTTCGCAAGAAAGAGAAACATAGACTCGCCACCTAGGTTAGGGCCTAGGACTCGTGTCTGTTCTTCCAAGGAAATGAGTAGTGGTACTCGAATTTTGTTGGAAGAATAGTAACCAAAGGGGTTCTTTTGCTCTGGGCCTAGAACCTTATCTTTTGCTCTGTTTGTTTAAGGCATGGTCCTTACAGATATCTAGGTAAGGGTTATGGTTACAATCGGGGAAGTTGTTAGGCACCCTCTTGCCCGGACAAATCCGGTCTCTTAACTTAAATTGGCATTTTTCGAAGAGTTTAACCAAGATAACTTATCTTTTTATCCTTCGTTTAGGTTACGTTTAATTCTAGGATGTAAATAAAGTGAATTTACAAAAAAGACCAAAAATAAGCGGGAGTTCTCCTGGTTGAGATCGTATGTTGTAGAATCAGTCCCGAAAGATCTCGTAACTGATCCCAATTAGGTTAACAAATCTAACTTAAAAGACAATGATGAAAGTAAAAGAAAGGTACTATACACAGAAGGGGGTGTATACACAAATCTAGAAAGCAAATAAACTAGGGTTTTTTGGAATTCAAAGGGGTATTTGGGCTAGAAATACACAGAAGGGGGTGTATACACAAAATAAGAGGGGGAGTGAGAGAGAAAAGAGATTAAAAACACCTTACCCCCTCCCTATTTAGGGTTTGGGGGTATTTGTTGGACATTTCGGGTGACATCACTTGGGTGACATCATCTCTCGAAAGGAGCGATGTTTCGTCTTTTCTCCATTCTCGAAAAATGTGATTTTTTTGTCTTTTATCGATGAGTTCGAATGTCCATAACTCCTTCGATTGAATTCCGATTCACACGCGGTCAGGTCCGTTAGATTCCTCATTTTGGAGACTTTTCAATGAAGCTAATATCGCTTGCTTTCGAGAAACAAAGTATCCTTTGGGTAGAAACGAAAGTTTCTTATTCAAAGTTAACTTACCGATTGAAATGCAATCTGACAATGGGCTTACTGACTTATGCTGTAAAAGGCGGGTGCTGTGTAAAACAGTCTTTTTGATTGCCGAAAAAGGTGGGTATTGTGTAAAACTGGCTTTCCAGTTACATTTCTAAGATAACACGATTTTTGAAAATCGTCTCCTTTTGCAAATACCCTAAAGAGAGATTGAGAGAAACTGAACTGGTGCTCTGTGACTCCTCATAAGGTTCTTCCTCGTGACACCTATCATTAGTACTACCTTGAGAAAATTGGGTGTCTATAGATGCCCTTCTTTGGTGGAGGGTGCAAGGCACCTGAATGCCAAAGTAAGGAGACAACAAAATTTTGTCACTGGAGACTAATGATAGGTTTGCAAGACTCACATCGGATCCTAAGGCGTACAACCCTCACCGAGGAATCTTGCTGTCAGGTTATCAAGTGGAAACCTCTCGCCGACGGTTTTTTTGGGTTTTTGCAAATACGAGTGTTTAAAATGAGTCTTGGGTGAACGTCGTTACTAACTGCCGGGAGGGTCATCGAAAGTCAGGTTTGGAGCCTGACTTGGGGAGGGACCTCGAGGGATGTCGTTTTAACATCCAGTACGGACACTGACAACCAAAAAATGCCGAAGTAGCATCTGGTGATTGGTACGATGGATCGTACTCTAGATTTGATTTGAGTAGAGCAAATGCATGACTGTCATTTGCTCTTAAATTTGACAGGTTGATTTGGTTGGATGTAGGACTGCGTAAAAACAGATTTACTCGGGTTTTGAGGGTTACGCCTGAACATTTAACTTGGTTGAGAATGAAGCCAAAACGTCGAGATTTGGCCTGGCGAGAGAGTGAGTCAGGGCCAATGGAATCGACTAGGCAAGCGAGTGAGTCTATGTCGATCAGGGATTGGCTTAGCGTGCGAGTGTGCCCAGAGCCAATGGAATTGACTAGGTAAGCGAGTGAGCCTATGTCGATAAGGGATTGGCTTGGCGTGCGAGTGTGCCTAGAGCCAATGGAATTGACTAGGTAAACGAGTGAGCTTATGTCGATCAGGGATTGACTTAGTGTGCGAGTGTGCCTAGAGCCAATGGAATTGACCAGGAGAGCTAGTGAACCTGGGTCGATCAGGGATTAGCTTGGCGTGCGAGTTTGCCTAGAGCCAATGGAATTGAACAGGCGAGTGAATGAGCCTGGGTCGATCAGGGATTGGCCTGGTGAGCGAATGAGCTAGGGGCAATGGAGTCGGGATTGGCTTAGCGTGCAAGTGTGCCTAGAGCCAATGGAATTGAACAGGCGAGCGAATGAGCCTGGGTTGATTAGGGATTGGCCTGGTGAGCGAATGAGTCAGGGCCAGTGGAATTGAACATGTGAGCGAATGAGCCTGGGTCGATCAGTGATTGGCCTGGTGAGCGAATGAGCCAAGGCCAATCTGGGCTGACAAGATTGAATCTGATAAGGATCTTGGTGTGATGAGTTTAATAGATTCCTCCAAGAAATGATTGCCTTTTATTTGCACTTAATTGTGTTTGTTGTTTATTTTGAAATAAAGTGCATTTTTGTGTAAATGGTTGCCATTCTAGGTGAGTATTTACACAAAATGCCCCTAATTTAATTCTTTTGACAACTTGATTTGAGCATTTTGCATTGTTAGTGACAACTAATAATGCAAAATGCCCCTAGTATGTTTTCCTTAATGATTTGATCATACATTTTGTATTATTAGTCATACTTCTATGGCTAATAATACAAAATGCCCCTAGTGTATATATTCCCATAGACAAGAGAAAGTTAATACAAGGTAAGAAACAAGAGGGCAATTTTATTGCAACGACAAGAGGGTTCTTTCTGAGCGCTCCTGATCATGAGGTTATATCTTTCAGAACATTCTTCTTCTGTTCGCGAGATACTGAGCTGCATCCTGATTTCTTCTAATCGGGGAGAGATTCGCTGTGTTTTTCCTTCAACGTATGACTACCTGTAGACACCCCATTTTGATCGGACCCAAGTTCGCTATTGTAGACACCCCATTTTGATTCGTTTTAATCAACAAAGAAGTTAGTGTGATGTTGTCGGAGTCTAATGTTTTTCATTCCCGTGTTCGTCCCTTATGCTTTCTCAATCGTTCCGATCTATTCTGCAATGTTCCGCATTTTCTTTTCGCCAAGTGTTGAGAATGGTTATATTAGCCAGGCGAGAGAGAGTTTGTACCCACTAAGTGGGCCCACCATGAACATGTTGATGAGCGCATTTATTTTTCTCATTTAAAGCCGTACTACTAAGGTATTTTCTTTGTTTCTGGTATTTCAGGTTTATATTGAGGGAATTCCGAGGAAAATATGCTAAAAGGATGAAATTTTACGAAAAATTGCAATTGTGGAACAATCTAAGTAGAAAATTGTGTGTGGGTTCCAATTTGGATGGTCAAGATCAAAGAAGAAAATCCAAAATTTTCAAGATATCTTAGTAGGCCAAATATTTAAGAATTCTTTTTGGGTCCAAGTTGAAAACGTCACACCGTTATTTTTCTTTGAAAGTTTCAAGCATTTCAAAGGTTAGATAAAGAACAAAGAAGAGTGAAATTCCTAAATTCAATGGTTGAGATTGAAATCAACAAAGCAAGAGGGAGGAAATCGAAATTTATTTTTGGTAAAACCACCCCCATATTTGGTTAGTTCACTTCCCTTGTTGGATTCCCTTGGTCGTTTCTTTCTCTTTCCCCCTTACCCATTAAATGAACGGTTTGGATCAAATTATGGAATAAATTAGAAAGCATGGTCAATTATCATTGTGGCCCATTAATTGGAAGATCCGGATTATATTGAGGAAATGATTTGGCTACACATATCAATTGGACAAGTGGAATTTTTGGAGGAGTGCCTTGACCAATTCGTGCAAGCTTGAGAAAAATGGGACCCACTTGGATTTGCATTTACGTGCAAGCTTGTTCTCTACACAACAGCAGCCCATGTGTTCTCATATGGAAAATAGTAATTTCTAATTATTACAACCATACACATGCAATATAAGTGGGACCCACCAGGGAAGAAACTATATTGTTTCCAAAGTTGCCATTCATGTTCCCACACCTCATGTTCCCACACCAAAGTCAACAAAAGAAAAAAATTTAATCTTTTTTGGAGGCCCCTCTCTCTCTCTCTCCCTTCTTTCCTTGGTCATCAATGATGGCTAGTCATGGTCATCTATGGTGGTTGGTCATGGTCACCCATGGTGGCTACCAATACCACACATGTTTAAAATTTAGTCATTTATGATGGCTATTAAAAATGTCTTTTTATCTCAAATAGTGTTCCTATATGCAGCTATAAATATGGCTTGTATTCTCAAAAACAAGGGGGAGAAAAAAGGAGTGTGGCTCATCTAATAAAAAGCAAAGAAAAAGAGAAGAAGAAGAAAGCAAGGCGAATCGTACAACGGCGAGGTTTTTCGGACTCCGCGGCTTTCGGATTCGGCGAAGACTCCATCAGAGGTAAGTACACTGTTCTCGGATTTTTCAGGATCGTTTGGTATTTTTTATGTATTTTACATGATTTTTAAGCATTTAATTGAATTTAATTGAATATTAATTGCGTGTGCTTAAAGTCATGATCTGCGTAAGCTTTCCAAATCCGTTTCATCCCGAAAGTTAATACAATGTTTGATCTAAATAGAGTACCATAACTATCGGATCAGATCGGGCATTGGATCAACAGTTCTTTCGAGTTTGAGTGAAGAGTGGTATTTTATTTAAAATATGGGCTGAGAAATTATGAAATTCGAAAAAATAGTCATCTCAGGATGATCTATTTTTTGGAATTTTAAATTTTTCTTGTGTTCATCACATCGGAACAAGGTTGGAGGATGTTTTCCGAAATCATAATTTTCTCGAAAAGCGTGTTTTAAAAATAGAAAACTCTTCAAAAATATCTTTTTGACCAAGAAAAATAAAATATATATTAAACGGATTCCAAAATTAATGAAACTTCATGGAAAACTAATATGGTACTAATACATTCTACCATGAGGTTTTCATAAATTTTGGACTTTGTTTGGTTATTATTTTATGCTCTCTTTGAAAATTATCAGATTTTGGGAGAATTTTTACTAACATCAGATCATCATTAAAATTCATAACATTTTTACATAAGTCTTATATTTCACATTTCTTTCTGCTGTAAAAGTTTCAAGTGATTTGGATCTTGTTTCATGTGTGGTGTAGTGTTAATTCATAATCTGGGCTGAAAATTGAAAAATCCGAAGTCAGTAGTAAATAATTTCTAAAATTCATGAAAATCTCACTGCATGCTATTTATATTCATATTTTATTTCTGTAGAAATTTCATAGAATTTAGATTTATATTTCTACTAGTTTCTGTGTTAATTGTGCAATCTGGTCATTTAATTGTTTAATCCAGATTAAATGTGAAATTAATGTAAAAATCTGCAAAACTCATACAGTAAGCTACATACATTCCCATATTGCTGCTGTAAAAATTTCAACTCATTTCGAATTTGTTTGCAATAATTTCACTTGTAAAACCACTCATATGCTTAAAATTGATAAAATCCATGGAAAATTCGAAATTAATTGAAAATCATATAAAAATTCCTAAAGAACTTTAAAATTCTGTCACATGTTCACTCCTTAATCCATTGAAACGGAAATTTTAGGATCTTTAGATTTTCCTGGAAAAATGGCCAGTGCATCCATAATCGTATCCCAATTGCAACTTGATCTTTGACAATTTGAATATTTAAGCTATAGCATGTTGTTGGCTCCGAGGTTACTGTCCACGAAAATCCTGAGATCTGCCAGGCAATAAGATGCTATAACCTAAGTATTAAATTGCACAAGGAAAGAGCGCACGATTCCCTCCCTTGGATGCCATTCTGGGCCGAAATTGGTGAACCCTAGAACCATTGGTATTCCTTAAGTGCCCAAAAACGGAAAATCCTTAAAATCTGAAATTCGTTAACCTCAAGAACTTAAATCGATTCAGCTTGTATCTTTCGGAACCATTGGATCATGGTTTCCGATCTAAGAAACATTAGAGCCCAATTTAGGAACCCTGGTGTCAGGTCGTGTCCTAGGTTTTAGGGAGTCCTAGAGTTAGGAGTCCAGCCTCATCACGGACGTTTGTTATGTATAGCAACCGTGCCATAGGTCTCGTTACACTAGTTGCCCAATCTTTCCTTAAGACGAGCCTAGTAAACTATGGTGTAGGTTAACTTACATTAGTCTAAGGAACAACTTGCATTTAGATAAGAATCATATAGCATCTCAGATGAAATCCTAAGATAATAAAATCCTCAACTTGAATTAAATAACTTCTCTCAAAACTGTTGAAACAGTCAGTTCTGTCTAGGTCGGTGTCCTAGTTGAGTTAGGCATAAGTAGCTTAGCTTAGGTGCACCGAACTACGTCGACTCTGATCCCAGTGAGGCTTGGGTACGTAGGCAGCTTGGATGTCTGACGGCATACCACCCGCGAGTCGGCACCACAACAAATTGTGGTGTTTTGGATATTAATTTTCTTATAAATGCTTAATCAAATCATTTAGGGCTTTCCATGAAATTAGAATTCTAGGAGAACTTTCACTTAGATTGAACCCAGACAAATTAATAAATCAAGATACACATTTAGGATTCCCATTGAAACTAGATTTTAGGATGCATGTCACTTAGTTCGCACATTAACATAGGGTTGAATGAGCCATTTAAAATAAATTTAAAAGAGTTAACTTTTAGAATTGAAGACCGATTATCGGGCAGGAATGGTGCATATGGTGGATAAATCCCCATACCTTCCATTCTTGTAACCAGGTAGCGAGTCTAGATTTCTGGTTAATTATGGGTCCTAGATCCCACATCTAGGTGGCGACTCTGTCAGTCTCTTTTGTGTGGAATTCGGATTGTCTTAGTGATCCCAAGTTCACATAAAAGACGAATTAAAATCAATAATGAAAGGCACACGCCAATCGCGTGGGTATGAGAGACCAAGAGAAGAGAGCGCGGCGGCTCGCGCCCCACGCCCCTCTCGCGGGATCGGGTCCCACAGACTGGCGACTCTGCTGGGGACAACCTAACTTCATTACAATTCCAAAGGATAACTCATTTGAATCTATTTCAACTGGCTCATGAAAACTCTATCTCTTTTATGCTTGTTAGATTAGTTTGTATGCTCTATTTTCTCATCACATTTACTCAAACTTAATCTAACAAAACCTGAAGGCATCATAGATTGCGCGAACTTATTGCACACACTTACATCACTTTCATCTAAACCCCTGCATCTCACATGCACACACGTCCTATTTTAGGAACCCGGAGTGTTATCTAGCATGGTTGACTGGGATTTCATCACCTGGTGCCTCTGTGCTAGAGAAGCATTCCACCCTTAGCCTAGTACCTTTATGGTACGTAAACGGATCTCTTGTTCACGTACTGATACGCCGGACACTGGTACAGTATATCGAACATGGATTCGCGCTAAGGGAACTCTTGGCCTTACCCCTAGATTAACCCACACATGCATGTAGTATACGAACACATGTGCATCACGTGTGTGAGCCTAGTTTAGGATATCTTACCCAATTGTGTGTGTGAGCCTAGTTTAGGATATCCTACCCATTTGTGTCTAGATTAGGCCGTAGTCCATCTTTCAATGGCTACGATCGGTCCTAGGTACACAAACAAAGTCATGAGTCGAGATCCTCTCTCCACTCCGCTAGATTAGGGTTAGGATTGATGCCTTCAGGTAACACTGATAAAATGTGCGAAGATTAAAAAACTTTTCCTTTGGGGTTAGGATGTAAATCCCATTCATTTCCAAAGATCTCATAGGATTACTCATTCATGATCCATCTGTTGAAAGCAATCTTATGCTATCTCATCTCATCTTGATCTCATCTTGTTGTTGATATCCATCATTCAGATTTTAGATCTGGTCCTTGACCCTACTTTTGTCATTCTTATGGCCATGGTCTATTATCTGAGCCATTGATTGATCCAATGTTTATCATATATCTTTTACCCCTGGATCATATCGAAATCATTGATGAAAAAGTTTGATCTCACCTGTATTCTTTGAGTGCATGATCGTTGTTGAGATCGAAACTTATTTTGATTAAGGATGTTTATCGTTCCTGACTCTTTCATTCCCAAAAGAAGAACGGTTATACCCAAAGAACACCTTAAGGAATAGATTGAGGATTCTTTCCAAATTAACATACCCGTTGATGTATTTCAAGATTACTCTTTTCTCTATTTGTTCAGAATCTTTATCTCATGATTATTGATCTAGTATGTTAACTTCCAATCAGGATTCTGAAAGATAGCAACCATCGCTTCAAAAAAGGGCACCCAAGCTAAACCTACCTGGTCTAGACCTACCTCAGTGTCTAGACTTGTTCGTCATTTTGATCCCACTGTGTCACCAACAGCACCTTTACCATCTTCACCAGAGTTGTCAGGTTCTTTTGAAGTCAACCAAATGGCTAATGATCCAGTGGACCCCATGATAACTATACAGGAAATGTTGAGAAATATGTGTCGAGATATAGCAGGGTTGAAAGATGAGGTGACTCATCTAAAAGACCAGAGTACTCAAAAGGTCTCTACTTCTAAAGATCCCACCATTCAGCCTCCTCCGGCCACATCTCCTAACCTCACCAGACCAGTCATCTCTCCCGTAGAGATCGATCTAGAAGATGAGCAATATGCTGGGGAATACTTTGTCCCTCCGGTTAACAAGGAAAATGAGTTGTTCGATAAGTATGAGAAGATGGCTCGTGACATTGAGAGCATGAAGGTTCAAGCGTCCAAGGGATTCGATATTTCTGAATTTCTGGTGTCCCCTAATGCCATATTCCCGCCTAAGTTCAAGGCACCAGACTATGACAAATATGATGGAACTGGGTGTCCGAGAAACCACGTCAGATGGTTCATCACTCTTTCCCAGCAGCATGGCTTAAGTCGAGAGCAGATGGCTCATTTGTTTCCTATGTCTCTTATAGGGGTAGCCAAAAGATGGTTTTTGAGGTTGAAACCAGAAGAGATTAGGACATTAGAAGAAATCTCTAACCGATTCGTAGAACAATTCTCCATGGAGGAAGGGATCGAGGTCACTAAAAGAGATCTGAAGCTGTTGAAGCAGAATCCTCAGGAGACATTCACATCTTTCATTAGGCGCTGGAGGCGCAAGTCTGCCCAACTGAGCCATAGAATGTCAGAGGAAGACCAGATAAAGTTGGTCCTCAAGAGCTTGTCCCCGCAGTACTTTCACTTCATGGCGCCGCAGCACTATCAGAATTTCGATCATTTGATTAAGACCGGCACCCAGATCGAGGATGCTATTGCTAAGGGCCTCCGAGCCAAAACGCTATCTGATGTCCGAGAGGGGAAGAGGCCTATGATCCAACCGAAGGAAGTACAAGCAGTCAGTTATACCAGACCAGTGGCCAAGCCTGTTGATGAAGTTGTTAGACCAATGGTGACGAAGCAGTTCAGGCAGTTTGACCCATTACCATTTCCACTGCCCATGATACTTAAGAAGTTGATCAGAGACAAGAAGATCAGACTTCCGGATGTCAAACCTGTACCTAATCCGCTGCCCGGAAACTGGAGAAGGGATCAATACTGTGAATATCACAGGGGCCCGGGACACATGACTGAGAACTGTTTGGCCTTGAAGCACGCGATTCAGAACATGATCGATAAAGATGAGCTTGCAGTTGAAAGGCCGAATATCACTCAGAATCCTCTCCCCAACCACCGTGCTGTTGCTCCTCCCACTACAAACGCTATCTTTGTAGATGAGCCCATCCTTGATCCCTCTACTCTCATTTGCGCTATTACATCTGATAAAACATATGTTTTGAAGTTTGACGATGAAGAGCTCAGAGAATTCAGAGAAAAAGAACCTTATGTGCTGTCGTTTGACGATGCTGAACTCACTGAGTCATCTTCAGCCCAGTCATATGCGCTTCAGAATGTTGGTCTGGAAGAAGCAAAGGAAGCCACCTATGTTCTAAGGATGGAGGACTTTGAAGAGGATGTCAGTAATGCACCTTATGTTTTCAGAACGGACGAAGACGAACTGCTGTTGCTGGATGATCAGTGTAACGAGATGCGTCACATGACCCGAGGTGGGCGAGTGTTCAAACCACCAGAATTGAGTGTAGAAAACCCGGCAGGGGTTGCAAGAAACTCAGAAAATCAGAGGCAGAATAAAGTGAGCGCAGACGAAGAAGATGAGAGCCTGTTAAAGCAGCTGAAAAAGACTCAGGCTAATATCTCGGTATGGGGTTTACTAATGGCCTCATCGAAGCACAGAAAGCTAGTCCTTCAAGAGCTTAATGCAGCACAAGTTTCTGTTAATACCTCACCTGACGAGCTTGTCAGTCTCGTAGCCATGGCCAGAGCTGCGAAAACATTGTCATTCGCTGATGACGATTTACCTCCTGAGGGCCGAGACCATACTAAGCCTCTTAAAATCACAGTCTTCTGTAACAAGAAGAAGGTGCCAGAGGTGTTGGTTGATAACGGCTCTGCACTGAATGTTTGCCCATTAAGCACCGCAGCAACCCTGGGGTTCAGTCCTGAGAATTTTATTCCATCCGAGCAGGGTATTCTAGCATATGATGGCACTCGCCGAGATGTAATCGGGACTTTGGTCACTGAGATACAGATTGGCGGAGAAGACTTTGAGGTAGAATTTCAAGTCTTAGATATTAAAGCTTCATTCTTACTGTTGCTTGGCCGTCCTTGGATGCACAAGGTCGGGGTTGTTCCGTCTACTCTCCACCAAAAACTGAAGTTCATTCGCAGGAACAGAGTGATAACGGTAAAGGGGGATCCTGATCTCGAGATAGGGCAGATCACTCCGGACATAACTGGGGAAAGATCCGAAGATATCAATTTGACGGGGTTTTCACTAGAGGTGACTACGATCACTTTCAAAGAGGCTTTGAATGAGGAAATTTGTTTCCTGACCAGTACGAATTCGAATGTCATCAGAATGATTCGCCGACAGGGCTATATGCCAGGCGCCGGGTTAGGCAAATATCATCAGGGTTTGACCGAGTTTCCTGTGTTCAAAACATTCAATGGTTTGTTCGGACTGGGTTACAAGCCTACAAAGAAGGAAATTGTAGAGATGAAGCAGTTGATGCTGAAATGGGCAGAAAACCGTCGTCGGGGCTTGGGGTTACCAATGGCACCCATTGATTTGAAAATGAACGGCCGATTCCGAAAAGAAGGCGCAGCCTTTCCTTTCTGTGGCTTTGCAGAGTTTTGGTTGGATGAGAGCACAGGGCAAATGCTTCCGGGGTTTGAGATTTTCTTCGATCTTGAGCTAGAAGATGAGCCAGTGGGTATGCAGATTGTAGAGACAGAGTCTGAGGCTGATTGGACAGAGCACATAGAGCCGAGTCTTCTGAATTCACTTTTTCAAGAAGGGTCACAGACTGTGGCCGTGATTGGCAGGAGCCCGCTGATACTGGACCCAACTCGTCTTATCACCCCGGCTGAGGAACCTCTGACTAACTGGACTTCTCAAGTCCTACCCCAGGTTATTTTCCAGTACAAACGAATCCCTTCAGAAAAGTCAGTCGTCCATAAATACGTGTCAGTCTCCGGGTTTGATTCAGAGTCTATATCTTCTAATGAGTCTTTTGATGCAGGTACCATAGATGACCATTCACCTGAGATCGGCGACGTTTCTTCCTTTTCAAGCGAGATTGAGTTGGAGTCTGTTCATAATAAAGCATCTGTTGCTGTTTCCTTTTATAGTCCTGAGTCAGTTGACGCAGGTGTCAACATTTCCATCGAGTCTGTAAAAATGAGTCCAAAGTTCATTGTACCCCCCGATGAGGGTAATTCGTCTGTTGATGTATATGATTCAAATTCCAATGAAATGAAGGATTCTTCTTTTGAGTACATTCCTGTCTCTATTTCATCTGCTGAATCTGCTCTAAAATCTGATAATCTTAAAAATAACAATCAAGACTCCCCCTCTGATGAGGATGCCGACGAAACTCCCCCTGAAATCAGACATATGATCCAACAGGAGGAGAGTCGCCGAGCAAAACCACTTGATGAGGAAGTTGAAACTGTGAACATTGGTGATGAAACCTCAATTCAGGAAATAAAGATCGGCAAAACTTTATCTCCTGAAGAACGTGAGGAATTGATCACCCTGCTTAAAGAGTTCAAAGAAGTTTTTGCTTGGTCTTACGATGATATGCCAGGATTAAGTGAGGAAATCGTCCAGCACAGATTACCCTTAATCCTTGGTGCTAAGCCAAAGAAGCAAAAACTCCGAAAGCTCAAAACAGAATGGGAGTTGAAAGTCTATGAAGAAGTGAAGAAATTGTTAGAAGTAAAATTCATCCAGGTGGTGGAATATCCTGAATGGCTCGCTAACATAGTACCGGTGCCCAAAAAGGACGGGAAAGTCAGAATGTGTGTTGATTTTAGAGATTTAAACAAAGCAAGTCCTAAAGATGACTTTCCTCTTCCAAGCATTGATCTCCTGGTGGATAACACTGCTGGACATGCTCTTTTATCCTTTATGGACGGATTCTCAGGGTACAATCAGATTAAAATGGCACCTGAAGACATGTTGAAGACAGCGTTCATCACTCAGTGGGGTACATATTGCTATAGGGTGATGCCGTTTGGCTTGAAAAATGCTGGTGCTACATATCAAAGAGCTGCCACGACTCTTCTTCATGATATGATTCACAAAGAGGTTGAAGTTTACGTTGATGACATGATCGTAAAGGGGAAGACTCGGCCTGAGCACACTGTTGCCCTGAGAAAGTTTTTTGAGCGGATCAGGAAGTATCAGCTTCGTCTGAACCCGAGTAAATGTGTATTTGGCGTTACGTCAGGAAAACTCTTGGGGTTTATGGTCAGCGAAAGAGGGATCGAAGTGGACCCGCAAAAGATCAAGGCGATTCAAGAAATGCAGCCGCCGACGACAGAAAGGCAGATCCGAGGTTTCCTTGGCAAAGTTCAGTATCTGAGACGGTTCATAGCACATCTGACGATGACGTGTGAACCCATTTTCAAGCTTCTGAAGAAGAATTCCTCGAACAAGTGGAATGAAGAGTGCCAGGAGGCTTTTGAAAAGGTTAAGCAATGCCTATCATTGCCCCCTGTTCTTTCGCCAGTTATTCCAGGCCAACCGTTGCTGTTGTACTTATCTATCACGGATACAGCGATGGGTTGCATGCTTGCTCAGCAGGATCTTGAGTCTAAGAAAGAAAGACCCATTTACTACATCAGCAAGAAGATGCTAGAGTATGAATTAAAATACACTGTTTTGGAGAAGACTTGTCTCGCATTAGTTTGGGCAACCCAGAGGCTTAGACATTATTTGCTTTCAAACAAGGTTCTTCTGCTTTCACGAATGGACCCTCTAAAGTACTTGTTTGAGAAACCTGCCCTTACAGGAAGGACTGCAAGGTGGTTATTGTTATTGTCTGAGTTCGACATCACTTATGTCGCTCAGAAATCAGTTAAGGGGCGGGTTATAGCTGAACAATTGGCCGATGCTCCAGTTGAGGAGAATGCTGTTCTAAAAGCCGAATTCCCTGATGAAGAAATTATGGATATCGAAGAAGAAGAGGTTCTCAGCACCAAGTGGTTAATGTACTTTGATGGAGCCGTAAACAGTCGTGGGCAAGGAGTAGGTGCAGTCTTGGTCTCCCCGAAGAAAGAATACATTCCTATCTCCATCAAGTTGCAGTTCGAGTGCACCAACAACATGGCAGAGTACGAAGCCTGTATTGCCGGACTTGAAGCAGCCTTAGCTTTGCAGATTCAAGATATTGATGTGTTCGGGGATTCCATCCTGATCATTTACCAGATTAATGGGCAATGGAAAACTCGAGAAGATAGATTGATCCCTTATAATATGTATTTGGAATCTCTAGTCCAGAAATTCAAGAGCGTCACATTTACTCACTTATCAAGGACCAGAAATCATTTTGCTGATGCTTTGGCCACTTTGGCCTCGATGTTAGATATCTCCGCTACAATGGAAGTTCAACCGTTAGCCATCAGACTGCAATGGGCACCTGCGCACGTAAATGCTATAGAGATTTCAGCTAGATGTCCAGATGGGAAGCCTTGGTACACAGATATCAGAAACCTCATTTCAGGCAAGGGTCATCCTCCGGAAGCTTCAAGCAAGGAAAGGAAAACTCTCCAGAAGTTATCTGCGAATTTCATCATTTGCGGTGAAGAGCTGTATAGAAGGTCATTTGATGGCATACAACTCCTTTGTGTTGATGAAGATAAAGCTGCGGAGCTTATTGAGCAGACTCATGAGGGTGTTTGTGGACCTCATATGAACGGGAAGATGCTATCTAGAAAGATCCTTAGACTTGGATTCTATTGGCCTACAATGGAAACAGACTGCTTCGCATTTGTAAAAAAATGCCATAAGTGTCAAGTCTATGCGAATCTTATTCATGTTCCTCCTTCGGAGTTGCACTCCCTGACTTCGCCGTGGCCGTTTTCGGTATGGGGAATAGACATCATTGGGAAGATTTATCCGAGATCCTCGAGCGGACATGAGTACATTCTGGTGGCTATTGATTATTTCACAAAGTGGATAGAGGCTGCATCTTATGCTTCCATCACTTCGAACACAGTTGCGAAGTTCATCCGTACCAATATAATTTGCAGATACGGAGTACCTCACGAGTTGATTTCAGATAATGGATCACATTTCAAGAAAGAGGTGTTACACCTGTGTGAAGAGTTCAAGATAAGGCATCACAAGTCGTCTCCTTACAGGCCGCAGACGAATGGGGCCGTTGAAGCAGCAAATAAGAACATCAAAGTCATTATCAGTAAGATGACTGAGACATATAAGGACTGGTCGAACAAACTTCCTTATGCCTTATGGGCTTATAGAACATCGATCAGGTCTTCAACAGGCGTGACTCCGTATTCTTTGGTGTACGGAATGGAGGCTGTTCTCCCTGTTGAGTTAAGAATCCCCTCTTTGAGAGTGATGGTGGAGGCCGATCTGCCAGAGTCAGAATGGGCAAAGGCCAGACACAATGAGCTACAGATGATAGATGAGAAGAGGCTGAGAGCCTTGTATCATATCCAGGGATATCAGAGACGGATTGAGAGAGCTTTCAATAAGAAGGTTCGTGTCCGAGATTTGAAGCCTGGAGATCTTGTATTGAAGTCCTACAGGGCACCGGTATTTGACCCAAGAGGAAAATTCAGGCCAAACTGGTCTGGTCCTTACATTGTTGATGAAGTCCTGCCTGGAAAAGCCGTAAGACTCCTCAATGAAAATGGAGAAAAATTAAATGAACCTACAAACCTGGATCAATTAAAGAAATATTATGCTTAAATACACTAGGAGGCCATCCTTGGACGATTTAAGCTTCAAGCCATACCCAAATATTTTAAACTATTTGCAAACCCTTTGGGCCTAGAAAAGAATGAATGATGAAACCCCCTTTTGCTAAAAGAACCTTTGAGCCGAAAGAAAGTCAAAATTTATTTGTTAAACTTAAACCAGGGGCATCTTTTATGACTTTCGTCATAAAAGATTTTACGTCCGAACTACACGTGACCTGATTCCCAATTTCTTTGGGGATACGTAGGCAGTCTGGAGGATCCAGATTCGGTCAAAATACATGCAAACATACCAAATTCTAACCGGTTTGAACCTAAGCCTACCCGAAAGTCCTTCTAGTGTACTCAGGCCCAGGTTTGTAGAGAAACAGAAATAAAGAAAAATGATGGAGTCTTAGACCCGCTAGACTGAAAACCCACAAGGGCGGTCTAGGCAAATGTTAGGATCATTCACCCGCTAAGCTGAAAACCCGAAAGGGCGGCTTAGGCAAAAATCAGGGTACTGAGCCTGCTGGATGGAAAATCTGCAAGGGCAGACAGTCCAGGCAAAAATTAAGGCATGCGGTCCGCCGAATCGAAAACCTGAAAAGGCGATTTGGTCATGGCAGTGACTTCATGAGGAGATGGCAGAGCTTTAAAAGCCAGCTTAACTTTCAGCTTCTTTGGCACCTTCTCAAAGTCTAAGTAGGCGCCATCAAGACTTCTTCTGATACTCTTTGAGTTAGAGAGGTTGAAACCGAGCAATCTAAAGGGATAATAGCCAGGACGAAAATACCAAAAAGGGGGTTGAAGTACCTTTAAACGCGGTATTCAAAAGATTCCAAGAGTGGTTGACTTTTACCATTTTAAAAAAAATAAAAATAAAAATAAAATCTTATCAGACTAAGAAGCAGATTTCAGTCTCTCTTAATGTTCGAGTCGTGTGTTCGTCAGTTGTCTCGTTCGTGGTTTGTCAAAGTGTTTCCTTGTTGAGTCGAGGTCAGTTGTCAGAATCCTGTTTAGTTAAAATCCCTCCCCAAGCCGGAGTGGCAAGAAAAATAAAAGGTAAAGCAGAACTCTCAGGAGAAGCAGAGAATTTGTGGCTCTTGTGAACAAGTACAAAGCAGAGCAGAGTTCGGAAGATTGATAGGCTTTTTAGCCCAGTTCCAACGTTAGCAGATGGCAGTGATGAAGCAGGATTTTGAGCAGAACCATGTTCTTGTATTTTTAAGAGCCTTATAAGCCCAAGTGTTCATCAGAAAAGTTTGTAACCCCAAGTGTACATTAATGAAAGCCTTTGGCCCATTTTTCTTGTGTTGCTCTCCAAATGAATTTTGTTATGGAAGTAATCATACTAGGGGCATCTTTTATGACTCACGACATAAAAGATGTCAAATACACATTGATATTTGAAATGGACATTCTCCTCAAAAAGAGACTAGAGAGTTTGAACACGCTCTTTTGGTTCAAGCTCTCCTGTCGAGTATTTGGTTCGTGTTGCTTTGGTAAAGCTTCAATCTCTAAAAAATAATAATAATAATAATAATAATAAGAAGAAGAATGACTCTTTGAGCGTGGCATTTGGGACTTTTTAAGTGTCCGCAGTGTGTCCCTACCTAACAAGTTGGGAGTCAGGCATACCTGCGAGGGGGTTTGTATGGATCCGTGTTGCATGACGGGCATACAAATCTGGATTTATATGGAACCGTGTTACACCACGGGCATATAAATCTGGGGTCTTATGAGATAATTTAGCAATTCCTTTGTTGATGTGAGACTCTTTGAGTAGTTGAGACCCTTCGAGTGTTACAGACTCTTCGGGTAGTTGAGACTCTTTGAGTATAAATGTTTTGTGTTGATTTGAGACTCTTTGAGTAGTTGAGACCCTTCGAGTGTTACAGACTCTTCGGGTAGTTGAGACTCTTTGAGTATAAATGTTTTGAGACTCTTTGAGTAGTTGAGACCCTTCGAGTGTTACAGACTCTTCGGGTAGTTGAGGCTCTTTGAGTATAAATGTTTTTTTGTGTTGATTTGAGACTCTTTGAGTAGTTGAGACCCTTTGAGTGTTACAGACTCTTCGGGTAGTTGAGGCTCTTTGAGTATAAATGTTTTTTGTGTTGATTTGAGACTCTTTGAGTAGTTGAGACCCTTTGAGTGTTACAGACTCTTCGGGTAGTTGAGACTCTTTGAGTATAAATGTCTCGCCATGATTTGAGACTCCTTGAGTAGTTGAGACCCTTCGAGTGTTACAGACTCTTCGGGTAGTTGAGACTTTTTGAGTATAAATGATCTTTGTTGATTTGAGACTCTTTGAGTAGTTGAGATCCTTTGAGTGTTAGTTGAGACTCTTTGAGTATAAATGTTTTTGTGATGTATTTGAGACTCTTTGAGTAGTTGAGATCCTTTGAGTGTTATAGACTCTTCGGGTAGTTGAGACTTTTTGAGTATAAATGATCTTTGTTAATTTGAGACTCTTTGAGTAGTTAAGGCCCTTTGAGTGTTACAGACTCTTCGGGTAGTTGAGACTTTTTGAGTATAAATGTTTTGCGTTAATTTGAGACTCTTTGAGTAGTTAAGGCCCTTTGAGTGTTACAGACTCTTCGGGTAGTTGAGGCTCTTTGAGTATAAAGATTTCTATGTGTTTGAAGCTCTCTGAGTGTTTGATTTGAGACTCTATGAGTGTTACATACTCTTTGAGTAATTTGATTTGATATTCTTTGAAGGGTTGATTTACGTCTGCATCGATAGTGGTCTGCTTTCTTTGAGGTAATTTCATTGGGTTCGTTTTCTTAAAAGCTTTATTTTAACAGAGTATGTTTGTGTTTGCTTTAATAGAGTCTTTGCGTATTGATTTAAATAGTTGAGTTGTGAGTATTAGAGAGAAGCCATCTCATTGAGATGTCGTGATTGCCGAGTTACGGGTCGGTGAGAGGTTATCTCCCATTTGCTTGTTGTTTAAGACTCTCTTAATGTTACTTTGTTGTGTGCCCTTGTGAATACCACCCTTAGAACCCGAGAACCCAAAAATTTGCTTTGCTTTTGGGTCAGTCAAAATGTGTCGTCTGTTCAGCTTTGCCATTCGCGTGTTACACACGCTCTGCCAAAGAGGGGCATCTGTAGACACCCCATTTTGATCGGACCCAAGTTCGCTATTGTAGACACCCCATTTTGATTCGTTTTAATCAACAAAGAAGTTAGTGTGATGTTGTCGGAGTCTAATGTTTTTCATTCCCGTGTTCGTCCCTTATGCTTTCTCAATCGTTCCGATCTATTCTGCAATGTTCCGCATTTTCTTTTCGCCAAGTGTTGAGAATGGTTATATTAGCCAGGCGAGAGAGAGTTTGTACCCACTAAGTGGGCCCACCATGAACATGTTGATGAGCGCATTTATTTTTCTCATTTAAAGCCGTACTACTAAGGTATTTTCTTTGTTTCTGGTATTTCAGGTTTATATTGAGGGAATTCCGAGGAAAATATGCTAAAAGGATGAAATTTTACGAAAAATTGCAATTGTGGAACAATCTAAGTAGAAAATTGTGTGTGGGTTCCAATTTGGATGGTCAAGATCAAAGAAGAAAATCCAAAATTTTCAAGATATCTTAGTAGGCCAAATATTTAAGAATTCTTTTTGGGTCCAAGTTGAAAACGTCACACCGTTATTTTTCTTTGAAAGTTTCAAGCATTTCAAAGGTTAGATAAAGAACAAAGAAGAGTGAAATTCCTAAATTCAATGGTTGAGATTGAAATCAACAAAGCAAGAGGGAAGAAATCGAAATTTATTTTTGGTAAAACCACCCCCATATTTGGTTAGTTCACTTCCCTTGTTGGATTCCCTTGGTCGTTTCTTTCTCTTTCCCCCTTACCCATTAAATGAACGGTTTGGATCAAATTATGGAATAAATTAGAAAGCATGGTCAATTATCATTGTGGCCCATTAATTGGAAGATCCGGATTATATTGAGGAAATGATTTGGCTACACATATCAATTGGACAAGTGGAATTTTTGGAGGAGTGCCTTGACCAATTCGTGCAAGCTTGAGAAAAATGGGACCCACTTGGATTTGCATTTACGTGCAAGCTTGTTCTCTACACAACAGCAGCCCATGTGTTCTCATATGGAAAATAGTAATTTCTAATTATTACAACCATACACATGCAATATAAGTGGGACCCACCAGGGAAGAAACTATATTGTTTCCAAAGTTGCCATTCATGTTCCCACACCTCATGTTCCCACACCAAAGTCAACAAAAGAAAAAAATTTAATCTTTTTTGGAGGCCCCTCTCTCTCTCTCTCCCTTCTTTCCTTGGTCATCAATGATGGCTAGTCATGGTCATCTATGGTGGTTGGTCATGGTCACCCATGGTGGCTACCAATACCACACATGTTTAAAATTTAGTCATTTATGATGGCTATTAAAAATGTCTTTTTATCTCAAATAGTGTTCCTATATGCAGCTATAAATATGGCTTGTATTCTCAAAAACAAGGGGGAGAAAAAAGGAGTGTGGCTCATCTAATAAAAAGCAAAGAAAAAGAGAAGAAGAAGAAAGCAAGGCGAATCGTACAACGGCGAGGTTTTTCGGACTCCGCGGCTTTCGGATTCGGCGAAGACTCCATCAGAGGTAAGTACACTGTTCTCGGATTTTTCAGGATCGTTTGGTATTTTTTATGTATTTTACATGATTTTTAAGCATTTAATTGAATTTAATTGAATATTAATTGCGTGTGCTTAAAGTCATGATCTGCGTAAGCTTTCCAAATCCGTTTCATCCCGAAAGTTAATACAATGTTTGATCTAAATAGAGTACCATAACTATCGGATCAGATCGGGCATTGGATCAACAGTTCTTTCGAGTTTGAGTGAAGAGTGGTATTTTATTTAAAATATGGGCTGAGAAATTATGAAATTCGAAAAAATAGTCATCTCAGGATGATCTATTTTTTGGAATTTTAAATTTTTCTTGTGTTCATCACATCGGAACAAGGTTGGAGGATGTTTTCCGAAATCATAATTTTCTCGAAAAGCGTGTTTTAAAAATAGAAAACTCTTCAAAAATATCTTTTTGACCAAGAAAAATAAAATATATATTAAACGGATTCCAAAATTAATGAAACTTCATGGAAAACTAATATGGTACTAATACATTCTACCATGAGTTTTTCATAAATTTTGGACTTTGTTTGGTTATTATTTTATGCTCTCTTTGAAAATTATCAGATTTTGGGAGAATTTTTACTAACATCAGATCATCATTAAAATTCATAACATTTTTACATAAGTCTTATATTTCACATTTCTTTCTGCTGTAAAAGTTTCAAGTGATTTGGATCTTGTTTCATGTGTGGTGTAGTGTTAATTCATAATCTGGGCTGAAAATTGAAAAATCCGAAGTCAGTAGTAAATAATTTCTAAAATTCATGAAAATCTCACTGCATGCTATTTATATTCATATTTTATTTCTGTAGAAATTTCATAGAATTTAGATTTATATTTCTACTAGTTTCTGTGTTAATTGTGCAATCTGGTCATTTAATTGTTTAATCCAGATTAAATGTGAAATTAATGTAAAAATCTGCAAAACTCATACAGTAAGCTACATACATTCCCATATTGCTGCTGTAAAAATTTCAACTCATTTCGAATTTGTTTGCAACAATTTCACTTGTAAAACCACTCATATGCTTAAAATTGATAAAATCCATGGAAAATTCGAAATTAATTGAAAATCATATAAAAATTCCTAAAGAACTTTAAAATTCTGTCACATGTTCACTCCTTAATCCATTGAAACGGAAATTTTAGGATCTTTAGATTTTCCTGGAAAAATGGCCAGTGCATCCATAATCGTATCCCAATTGCAACTTGATCTTTGACAATTTGAATATTTAAGCTATAGCATGTTGTTGGCTCCGAGGTTACTGTCCACGAAAATCCTGAGATCTGCCAGGCAATAAGATGCTATAACCTAAGTATTAAATTGCACAAGGAAAGAGCGCACGATTCCCTCCCTTGGATGCCATTCTGGGCCGAAATTGGTGAACCCTAGAACCATTGGTATTCCTTAAGTGCCCAAAAACGGAAAATCCTTAAAATCTGAAATTCGTTAACCTCAAGAACTTAAATCGATTCAGCTTGTATCTTTCGGAACCATTGGATCATGGTTTCCGATCTAAGAAACATTAGAGCCCAATTTAGGAACCCTGGTGTCAGGTCGTGTCCTAGGTTTTAGGGAGTCCTAGAGTTAGGAGTCCAGCCTCATCACGGACGTTTGTTATGTATAGCAACCGTGCCATAGGTCTCGTTACACTAGTTGCCCAATCTTTCCTTAAGACGAGCCTAGTAAACTATGGTGTAGGTTAACTTACATTAGTCTAAGGAACAACTTGCATTTAGATAAGAATCATATAGCATCTCAGATGAAATCCTAAGATAATAAAATCCTCAACTTGAATTAAATAACTTCTCTCAAAACTGTTGAAACAGTCAGTTCTGTCTAGGTCGGTGTCCTAGTTGAGTTAGGCATAAGTAGCTTAGCTTAGGTGCACCGAACTACGTCGACTCTGATCCCAGTGAGGCTTGGGTACGTAGGCAGCTTGGATGTCTGACGGCATACCACCCGCGAGTCGGCACCACAACAAATTGTGGTGTTTTGGATATTAATTTTCTTATAAATGCTTAATCAAATCATTTAGGGCTTTCCATGAAATTAGAATTCTAGGAGAACTTTCACTTAGATTGAACCCAGACAAATTAATAAATCAAGATACACATTTAGGATTCCCATTGAAACTAGATTTTAGGATGCATGTCACTTAGTTCGCACATTAACATAGGGTTGAATGAGCCATTTAAAATAAATTTAAAAGAGTTAACTTTTAGAATTGAAGACCGATTATCGGGCAGGAATGGTGCATATGGTGGATAAATCCCCATACCTTCCATTCTTGTAACCAGGTAGCGAGTCTAGATTTCTGGTTAATTATGGGTCCTAGATCCCACATCTAGGTGGCGACTCTGTCAGTCTCTTTTGTGTGGAATTCGGATTGTCTTAGTGATCCCAAGTTCACATAAAAGACGAATTAAAATCAATAATGAAAGGCACACGCCAATCGCGTGGGTATGAGAGACCAAGAGAAGAGAGCGCGGCGGCTCGCGCCCCACGCCCCTCTCGCGGGATCGGGTCCCACACTACCTTTGCTGGGTAATGGCTTCGCTAGGGAAAGGGTAATCTTTTCTCTGACTTTCTCTGAGAGAGTTTAGAAGAAAGGGAGAAGACTCGACTCTTACTTAAACAAATGCTTTTGATTTATTTTAAGTAGGTCGAACCTTAGAAGATGACTTTAGATGTATTTGTACATGGCAGTATTTCCTGCCCCTTATTTTTCAATCATGGTCCAAAGACCCTTTAGATTGTTCAGAGTTTTAACGCATTTTGTTTTAGACCAAAAAATGCTTCGCCCGGTCTTTATTGAAGACATGCCTTGCCAACAACCAAGTCGTCTTTTGCATGTTTTTGACTTGGCAGACCATTTTACCCTAAATTTTGCTAGAAACGAATCTTTGAGGTTTTTCATTTCCACAAGCACAATGACCCTAAATTTTGCCTAAGTAGCCCTTTCAGGTTTTCGACTTAGCGGGTCTTCAGATCTTCTTGTTCTGAATATTTGGAAGACTTCTGGAGATTATGGAAAATAGGTTGTTGGTTTTGCCAACGGTGACAGAGCCTGAGTTTTGTTAGGCTGCCTACGTACCCCTAAAAGGTTGGGATCATGCCCGCGTAGTTCGAGGGTTTTCTGTGGGAAAAATGATTGAAAGGAGAGTAATCTAAAAGGTTTTGTTGGCTTCGCCAAAGGGTGATCGAACCTGAGTTTTGTTAGGCTGCCTACGTACCCCAAATAGGTTGGGATCAGGTCCGCATAGTTGAGTCATTTTAGGATCTGATCGGCACATGGAGGCCTTCGATGTTTGATCGAGGTTGGTAGGTTCTGACATTCTATCTCCATTTTGGTTAAGAAGTCTGACGGCTTTCCTGGACAGAATTTCATCAACGATGTAGGGGCCAGACCAGTTAGGTCTAAACTTCCCTTATGATCGAAGACGTGATCTCGACATTCCCTAAACACCATATCCCCCTCTCTGGAAGTTCACGTCTTAGCTCAGCATCTTCAGTAGGTGCATCAGTTAGCTGTTCTGTGAGAACTCTGCCTTTGACAGTCTTCTGAGTAGCGTTCATGATGTCGAATTCTTACAATGAAAGGATCTAACAGATGTTTCTGCTGACCAGGGTTGGTTTCTCGAACAAATATTTCAGTGGGTTCGTTCAGATATGAGAAGGATTTTTTGTGATAGCAAATAGTGGATAAGCCTTTCAGTGGCCCATACTGATGCTAAACAGATTTTCTCCAACGGAGTGTAACTCAGCTTGTACTCCAACATCTTCTTACAAAGATAGTATACTGGCATTTTTGTTTTTATTCCAGGATCTTCCTGTGCCAACATACATCCGAGAGTTGTGTCTGTTGTTGAAAGTGGAATGGTCGTCAGGCGACTGCTGGTGATAATGATTGATCACTTCATCTCTGATTTTGAGGAAGCCATCTGGTCTTCATTCTTTTGAGTTTCTGCTTCTTCGGCTTGGTTTCTAGGAAGAGAGGGATATGGTACTTAACAATTTCCTCACTTGATCCTAGCATATCTTCGTAAGACCAGACGAAGACCCCTTTGAATTCTTTTAACAATTTGGTTAATTCTGCACGCTCTTCAGGGGATAAGGTTTTCCCAATCTTTACCTCCTAAAGCAAGGATTCAGTACCGATGTTAATAATTTCAATCTCATCTTCTAAAGGTTCTGCTCGACGCTCTTCCTCTCGTTTTGATTAATTCCTTAATCACGAGGGGAATTTCGTCTGCAACCTCGTCCGAGGAGGGTTGTTCATTATATTTTAAAGTATTTACTTTAGAAGAAATGAGAGACGGCGGCGAGTATAGAAAAAGTTCTTTTATTGATTTGCGAGATACATCAGAGGAAGAACTAACTGACGCGCCTTTGTCGGGCTCACTTACATTTGACGTTGTTTCAAAAGAAGCAGGATAGAAGATGTATTCTCATTCAACAGACGAGAAGTCTAAATTTGAAGGGATACTTGAAATGAACAATGGGACGAAGGTATCAGACAAGTTGGAGAGTTCTGCGTTGCCAGCATCGGTAATCATACTTTGCGGGGAAAAGGTAGAACAAATTCTTCGACCATGCTGACGATTGGAAGATCTTTTAGGAACATGGATTCTAAAAGCTTAGGGGCCAAGTTGTCACTCTGGTTAAACTTTGCCATTTCTTTGTGTTTATTTTGCTTCTTTTCAATGAGGTTCTGGATCGCGTGTTTCAAAGCAAGACATCTATCGGTTGGGTGTCCCCTTCTTTGGTGGTATTAACAACACTCTCCATTGTTCCAACTTTTTGGCAGAGGGTTTGGAGGCTGACGGGGTGCAAGCAAGAACAACTTCTTTTTCTGGAGAAGTATCTTCATGATGATAGAAGGACTAGCAGGTAAGGGGGTAAATTCCCTTGGATGTTTATTCGTAATGGCAGGCCCTTGGGGTGCACCACTTTGTTGCTAGATAACAGGTGGTCCAGAAACTGTTGCGACTCCCTTCGCCGTGTTAACTTCTTTAGGTACAGGGGGTTCCTGAACAACGTTCTTCGTATAAAGTCGAGCCTCAGAAACCCGTCTATGAACTATGTGGGCCTCTATTTTGCTTTCGGTGTCTATGAAGCACTTTAGACTTGCGAAACAATGAAAGGCCATGCGACATAGGGGGAGGAGAGTTAGGTTATGTCGCGTTATCTGAATTCTTTCTTGCAGAAACAGATCCATCATTGGCGCTACTGGCTGTTGGAGATCCTGAATGTCTTGGGACTGATCCGTGGGTTCTACCATGATGACAAGAGGAGTTGAAGGACTAGATGGTTTTGAAATTTCTACCGAAGAAGTAAGAATTGAAAGATTAGGTAAATCCGAGGTTCTTTCTAGACGAGCTTGGGTATGGGCCCAGGTTTTTGATTTCTTGGGTGCAATGGTTTCAACTGGTAAGAACTTTCTACTTGCAGACAGGAATATTCATGCACTTGTTTCAGAGCTTTTACACGCAAAGAGGAAGAACCACACAAAGTTTTTCTTTTTTTGTAATTTTTACAAATTTTGGATGGATCCTAGACAAGCAAAGGGGTTGAGAGCAAGGTTTGCCCTTACGGTCGTTGACTGGGAAAACAGCCCTAAACAGATTGAGTTTGATCAGAGTTTGGATAAAGATCTAATCCTGATCTCGAGGCGATAGATGGACAGAGGTTCGAGACTTTGATTATGACAAAGGTTTAGCTGGGTATATCCTCTCATGAGAGGATATATTCATTCGAATGGAGCCCTGACGCTTTGACCATGAAAAAGTAGTCGGGATAGGTTTGTCTTCAAAAGTGAAGACAACATGACTTGAGCACGTCCCTTGAATTATGAGCAAGACACTGGTCAGAAAAGGGGTCTATCTTCCCAAAGGAAGATATAGACAAATTGGGCAAAGTTCTGCCACTGCTTTGACCATAATGGATGGATGGGATGAGTCTAATCTTTCGAAAAGGCTGACTTGGGTTGAGCAGAGCTCGGGTACTGTGACCATAACCATGGTCATGATAAGATTATCTTCTTACAAGAAGACGAGTTTATTTGGGCAGAGGTCCGCCACTCTTGACCATAACAGAGGTCGAGGAAGGTCTAAGACAAATTCAAAAAGGATTTGACCAGGGTGAACGGGACAAGTCTAAGGACAGATAGACTTATTCGAGCAGAGCTTCGCCGTCTTGACCATAACAATGGTCAGGACAGAGCTAGACTCGATAAAGCAGTAGTGCCTGATGGGGCTGAGACCAAGACGGTCTGGATAGGAAGATGATTGAGAGATTACAATAACCTTTGAAAGATGGGACCAGAATGAGGGTCTTTTGGTTAAGCATGTAAACCGCAGGACGAACATCCTTCCAGGGTACAATGGTTGCTTATCCAAGGAATGTGATGATATGGGTTTGCAAACATGACTCTAGACAAAACTATAGATTTAGCAATAACCTCCAGTTTTGGGTAAAATGAGCTATGACCGTTTGCGCATCGGGCTAGGGTAATGACATCCCTAACAAGAAAAGGAAACCAGGGGACACCTTTCTAGAATCGCTCGATGTGCTCGAGGTGGGCCAAAGGTTTAGTGTATTCCTATTTGGGAAGACGCTCACATCTCTCAAGAGTAAATGGTTTTGGCTTTGCCTAACTCTAAGCTCAGCATGCCCTATGCGGGCATGGTAACATCAACATGCATATGTTGGACTTATGCATTGTGATGAAGGCTTGAAGGTCCATCTTGCTGAAGTGATTGAACAACCCTTGCCAGGTGGCTTCCAGCACGGCGGGAAGTTCAATACATCATCGATTTAACTCCACCACAAGGGCGATGTGCAAAGAGGTGGTGCTTTCACATCAAATGGAGGCGAGACCAGCGGCATCCAGGTGATGAAATCCTAAAGGTTACCGAATCCGTTCCAAGTACTAGTCACTCCCGAGAGTAATAGGAATGCAAAATATGGTGTGTGCATGTGTTTGCATAAAGTAAATAGGTAAGCCTAGGTGCCTCCCAGGGCGTTTTTGCAGAATTTGCGGTAATTTTGAGCATTGGCTCTTGCAATCCCTGCAAAACAACCATATGGTACTTGAAAGTAAATCTAACACTTGTTTTAATTTGCACATTAGGTGCGTCCGCAACTTGCGAAGTGTTCGCAACTAGCGGATACCCCTAAAGGCTACATCGGGTTAAGGATAACCCCAATAAAGGCAAAAAAAGCTAAGTTATTTGGTTGAATTTTTTTAAAATGCCAAGTCAAGTCAATTTAGAGTTATAACCTTTATTTTTTTATTTTCAGTAAGCAAGTCTGCTAAAAGAAATTATTATATTTATCCCCAGCAGAGTCGCTAGCCTGTGGGAGCTGGTTTTATCCCTCGCGCGTAGGACGGCAAGGGATCACCACATCGGGTTCTCAGGGAGTGTTTATTTGATTTGCGTTTCTTGCAGACTAGGGACCGAAATCCTAACTTCGCAAGAAAAAAAACTCAGAGTCGCCACCAAGGTTAGGGCCTAGGACCCGTGTCTGTTCTTCCAAGGAAATGAGTAGTGGTACTCGAATTTTGTTGGAAGAACGTAACCAAAGGGGTTCTTTTTCTTTGGGCTTAGAACAATATATTTTGCTCTGTTTGTTTAAGGCATGGTCCTTACAGATATCTGGGTAAGGGTTATGGTTACAATCGGGGAAAGTGTTAGGGACCCCTCTTGCCCGGATGAATCCAGTCTCTTAATTTAAATTGGCATTTTTTGAAGAGTTTAGCTAGGATAACTTATCTTTTTTCCTTCATTTAGGTTACGCTTAATTCCAGGATGTAAATAAAGTGAATTTACAAAAATTCCAAAAATAAGCGGTAGTTATCCTGATTGAGATCGTATGTTGTAGAATGAGTCCCGAAAGATCTCGCAATTGATCCCAATCAGGTTAACAAATCTAACAAAAAAGACAGTGTGGAAAGTAAAAGAAAGGGAGAAGGATTTATATCATAAGTTTTGAGAGCAATGTGAGCCAGAGATCTTATGTGATGCAGAACGTGCGGCGTTAATCAAATCTTTTATTTTTTATTTTCTATTTTCGTCATTTTATTTTTAGTATTTTTCTGGGGCATCAAAACTTGTCTATTTAGCTTGATTTTGGTGTTTTTAGAAAGGTTTTTCGATTACTATCTAAAGAGCCCAAGATTACGAGATTTGGACTTGATTTGGCTAAGTTATAGGCAGTTTTAGGATATGGTAAGTGTCTAATACGGAATTACTATTTTAGAATTATCTTAGAGATATTTCTTGCTTTTATTTATGTTGCTTTAGTTAGAAGATTGAGAATAATAGTTAGACAAGAATTTAGAATTGCTATGCTTAGGTTTTGGCTCTTTATATATAATGTAATGGCCTGAGGAAAGAAATAGATTTGAATAAAGTTTATTTTTGGGAGATCACTTGTGAAGAGAGCAATGGCTCTTTCACGTGGGTGAAGGAGCTTCACTCCTTTCACGTGTTATGTTAAAGCTTTTCTCCAAACCGTGGCCTGGGTTTTCAAGCCTCCACAAGATTATTTTAGTCGCTTCTTGTGTTGATCTTTATCTTGTGTTGCCGCTCTCACGCTCCCTTCGTCATTATGTCACTACCTCGTACCTTACTTTGTAAAGAAAATTACATAAAGCAGGTAAATAAATGTAATTTCACCAGAATTTGTAGAGAATTGGACAACGTAACCGCGCTGTTTGAAAAAGAGGAGCTCTGAAGTTCCTGAGATTTCGACGGCGTAACGACGCTGTGTTGATGCAGGGACTTCGAGTTTTGCAGAGATTTTGGCAGAACAACAGTGCTATTATTGAAAAATAGCTCGTGGTTCTGCAAAATTCAACAGAACAATGACGTTATTTGGAGGATGTCTTTCCAAACCATCAGAATTTCGACAGAATGTAGATGCTTAGTGTGAGCCACCTAGAGTTTCTCTACTTTCTCTCTTCTAGAAAGGAAATAAACTAGGGTTTTTTAGAATTCAAAGGGGTATTTGGGCTGGAAATACACAGAAGGGGGGTGTATTTGCTGGTCATTTCAACCAAATTTTGCCAGGGCAGAAATTTGGTGTCACCTGTTGACACCCCCATTTTGCTTCGCTCTAATCAACAAGGAAATTAGTGTTTTTCTATCGGTTTTTTGAATTTAGGGGTAGTTTGATCATTTCCACCTAATGTTGAGAGAAATTGTTCACAAAGATCCAAGATAGAGAAGTTTGAGCTAATTTGATAGACCCACATTATCATTTCAATTGAATTTGGGTCAAGCAGGTTGCCCCATCTGTTGTTTTTAAGGAAAATATGAATTTTGGTGCTGTTTGGATCCAACAAATACAACCATTCCACATGGGGGACTCATCGTGTGTTCAGGTGGTGGTCCCGTCACCATATTTTCTTACTATTCGGCCAAATTGGAATGGGGCCTGGTGTATTAAATGTTCGAACATTCGGAGGGCTCAATGTCATTTTTTGATTTGATTTTCCTTTCATGGGTGTTCGGTTAATAATGGAGGGGCTTATTAAAAGGGTTTAATAATTGCTTTACTTCCTTAAGACTCCTAAATTTGTCCAATATAGGGTGGGACACATTCAAATCATCTTTTAGAGTTACACTGAAGTAAGGAAACCAAGGTGTTTTGTTGCAATGTGAATTTTTCCCATGTCGAGATCCATAAATTGAACAGCTTGGATTGTGCTATTAGTTTGTTTTGTAGCCCCATCAATTGGACGAATAGATCATCCTATGGAAATAATTAGGAGGGTGCAACCCATTTGTGCAGCTGCCATCAATGGACAACTCGAATCATCCTATCGTGGCGAGTTACGGGGTATGTCCAATATATGTGGCAGCCCATTTAAATGGATGATTTGGATCACACTATAAAGATGATTTACGGGGTACAAGCCAATGTACGCTACATCCCATTCAATGGACAGTTAGGATCATCTCATCTCAGGGAGGTCATTTTGGGAACACGGCCAATTTACATTGTGGCACATCAATTGAACGGTCCGGATTAATCCTGTGGAAACAATTGAAGAGACGCACCCAATTTACATTGTAGCCCATTTAATGGACACTTTGGATTAGCCAACAAATTGAACGGATTGGATCATTTCAAGAGTCGAATTTGAAGCTTGCAAGGCCACATTTTTGCTCCATGGTAGGGACCACTTAAAAAAATGTTTGAGTTTACCCCAAGATGCACAACCGACACGCTCTCTCTCTCTCTCTCTCTCTCTCTCTCTTCCCACTTCTTAAAATAGATGGTTTGGATTACCTATGGAGGAGAGCACGTTAATTTAATCTTGGCACTTTAAAATGGATGGTTTGGATTATGGTGTCTGAAATTCCAAGGGTAGGCCCAAGTACTATTCTAATGGCAACTTATGAGGAGGTAAAATTAGGTTCCTAACAAGTTTTAAGCATTTGAAAACTCTAACCCAATTTTGAAGATTTAAGAGATCAAAATGGTAATCAAGCACACAAGTTAAATCCTAAGTGCAATGCAAATATAAAGCAAGAGATAAGAGAGAGTGCACCCGAGATTTAAAGTGGTTCGGTCCTCAAAACGCGAGGCCTACTCCACTCCACCAACCAAACCCGTTGATGGCTTCACTATGTTGATCTTCTTAACTTTGGCGAAGATTGGTGCCAATTACAATTCCAATTGCCTTTAACCTTGGTGGCAATCCTCACCACGGAGAGTGGGCTCCGCTTCTCCGAACACTCGCCCGAATACAATCTTTTGAATAAAGAAAGAAAGAACAAAAAATCCCTCACAAAGGTTTACAAGGTTTGTAGAAGATGTACAAATTGAAGCCTATGATCCAAATCCTAATTCTAGAGGATGAGAGGCATAAATAAGCTTGATTCACTCTTAGGATATTCCAATAGGTTTTTAGAGTGTTAGGATTGATAATTGGGAAGTTTAGAATACCCATATATATAGAAAAACTCAAATATGACCGTTTGGGGGCATAGTCGTAATTCTGGCAAAGTACCCCAACGGCTATAATTTCTTCCCGAAATAGTGGTCTCGGAGTTCCGAGAAATTCTCGGAGTTCCGGGAATTGAAACAGAAGATGAAAAATGTTACTGGACCATATCTCAAAGCTCCGAGGAATCTCTCGGAGTTCCGAGCTTGGAGCTTCGAGAATCTCTCGGAGTTTCGAGAAGCCTATTTCCAACAGATTTTCAATTCTTGTTTCTTATTCATTTGGGATTCCAACTCTACACCAAGTTGGGATTGTTATGAGGGTTCCAAAGTGTTGGAACACCACAAGGACAATCTCTTAAATATTTTAGGGTGTGTGAGATTACTTTATTTATGCCTCTAAACACCTAAACTAGGATTGGATCTTTACATTCTAAAACGACTTCGATCTTCAATTGCGATGCTTCAAGTCTTCATGCGTCTTGGATCTCCGATGCCTTTGGCCTTCCTAATGCGGTCCAATGAGAGCTTCTTGGCCTTAATCCAAGCAATCTTGTCTTAATACAATCATGATCTACAACTTAGACATTCAAACACATTAGTGATATAAAATCACTTGTATATTGGAATCATCAAAAGAAGATGGGAATGTGTAGACACCCCCATTTTGCTCCACTCTAATCAACAAAGAAATTAATGTTTTGTTATCGGTCTTTTTCAGTGTTTTTCATTCCCGTATCAGTCCCTTATGCTTTCTCGATCTTTTCAATCATTTCCGCCATGTTTCACATTTTTCCACTAAGTGTTGAGAAGGGTTAGTCAGAAGAATCTAATCAAGAGAGAATATGGACCTACTGGGTGGGCTCGCATTGAACATTTCGATTGGAATGGGATCAAGCAGGTGTGCCCTGCATTGATATTCATGAAAAATATGAATTTTGAGTTTATTGAATCTAAGAAATGAAATCGCTTTCCATGGGTGGACCCTCCAAATCGACTGACCCATTAAATATCTGTGGGCCCTTTCCAAAGTGATTTTATTTTATCTTATTGTTTTGAGTCCCACTTAAAGATGGGATGTTGTGTGTTGATAATTAGATGAAATTTGTCAAATTTATGTGGGGCCCATGATTAAAAGAATTGAAATTTAATGGAAATGATGTAGGTGGTCACAATCAATCTATGGTTTGGCCCATCATTTGGATGGACTAACAGAGGGAAGTAATTTGCGGGCTATGACCCATCTATGGCTCGTTAAATGAACATTTTGGATCATCTTATGGGGATGGTTTGGATCATTCCAAATGGGCTCCATCCCAAATTCGGCCACCATGTGTGGGCCTTGCTTATTGTGCAACCTTCCATCCTAAAGTGGGCCACCATGTGTGGGCCTTCTGTAAGAATATTCCCAATGAAGAGTTAACCGTTTGGGTTGGGTTATAAATAGAAATTCTCTATTGTGGGGAAGGAAGAGGCCAAAATAAGCTCTACTATTAGTATCCTAGGATTTGAATGGACGATTTTCACATTTTTTACCTAGTTTCTAATTAATCCTACTGCAAATAGAGGCAATACATGTGGGACCTCCATCGATTTTATACGTTTGAGGTTTCCTTGTTGCTGAAACAGCAACTATTCTCACGAAAAATATGGAATTACTACATTGGGAAGAAGCTATATTCGGTGCAAAGGATGGGTTACTTGATTTAAAAAAGAAAAAGATAGCAATTACATGGGAGAGAAAAAGGGAAATTGGTGGATGAAAAAAGAAAAAAAAAAGAAAGGAAAGGGGGAGGAGATTAAAAGAAAAAGAGTCACGACAGATGGGAGGAGGATCTTTCTCTCTCAGGGACTCTCTCTCGGTTTTCTGGCTAAAGGGATAATCTCTCCTTTCAACCATTCTACAGGTTTTTTTTAGCAAAGAAGGTTCTTTAGAAAAAGAAAAAAAAAGAGGTAGAACACGACAGCAGCTCTCCCTCTCCCTCTCTCACTCTGTTTTTTTCTCTCATACTTGTCTCTCACTCTGTTTTTCCCTCACAGCCAATCTCTATCTCTCTGACCCTTCCCTATCCCACGGTCTCTCAAGCTCTCCTCACTCACCAACTCTGTGTCTCTCCCTCTCGTTTCTCACACTCTGTGTCTCTCCCTCTTGTTTCTCACACTCTGTTTTCTCTCCTCCTCTCACCACCCTCTGTGTTTCTCCCTCTGTGTATCCCACCCTCACTCTCACTCTCTGTGTCTCACATTCTCCCTCTCTGTATAGCAAAGGAAAAAACCAAAAAAAAATAGACTTATCGTTCTCACTCTCCCTCTGTCTCGGTCTTTCTCTCACTCACAGTCTGTCTCGGTCTTTCTCACACTCACCTCCTCTAAAAAAAAAAAAATAGAGAGTCTCTCTATAAGCTCCATCTCTCTCTCTCTCTCTCTCTCTCCACAGTGAGAGAAACAAAAAAAAAGAAAGGAAGAAAGAAAGCGGACATCGGATCGAGCGTCGGCGAGATTTTCGGGATTTTTCGGCTCTTGGATTCGGCGAGGATCGCGATCAAAGGTAGGTGCACAATTCTCAGATTTTTTCAAGATTATTTGGCATTCTTTATATATTTTTTGCATGATTTTTAGCATTTAATTGAATTTAATTCAATATTATATGTGTGTGTTCAAAATCATGATCTACACGAGTGTTTCAATTCCGATTCGTCCCGAAATTTAATACATCGATCTATTTAAATAGACAAAAATAACCATTGGATCGGATCGAACATTGAATCAAAGGATTTCAAAAATTTGAGTGAAGAATGGAATTCCATTTAAAATAGTGACTGAGAAATTACAAAATTCGAAAAAATAGCTATATCAGGATGATTTATTTTGACGAATTTTAAATTTTTCTTGTGTTCATCACATCAGAACAAGATTAGAGGACATTTTCCGGAGTCGTAATTTTCTCAAAAATCATGTTTCAAAAATAGAAAACTCTTCGAAAACATCTTTTTGACGAAGAGAAATAAAATATATACTAAATAGATTCTACAATTAATGAAATTTCGTGGGAAAATAACATGGTAATGATATATTCTACCATGAAATTTTAAGAATTTTTGGATTCTGTTTGGTATATTATTTGATGCTTTCTTTGAAAATTATTGGATTCTGTGAGACTTTTTACTGACATCAGATCACAATTAAAATTCTCAAAATTTTTACAATAGTCTTATATTCCATATTTCTTGATGCTGTAAAATTTTCAATTGATTTGAATCTTGTTTCCTAAGGGATCTAGTGTAAATTCGTAATCTGGTCTTAAAATTGAAAAATCCGAAATTGGTAGTAACTAGTCTCTACAATTCATGAACATCTCACACTATGCTATGTTCACTTATATCTTATTACTGTAGAAATTTCAATCAATTTAGATTTCTATTTCTAGTAGTTTCTGTGTTATTTTTGCAATCTGGTCTCATTATTGTTAAATCAAAATTAAATAGGAGCTTAATGTAAAAATCTGCAAAACTCTTCCAGTAAGCTACATACATGCCCATCTTGTTGCTGTAGAAATTTCAATTCATTTCGAATTCATTTGCAATAACTTCACTTGTAAAATCACTCATATGGTTCAAAATTGATAAAATCCATTGAAAAATTGAAATTAATTAAAAATCATCATAAAGTTTCTAAAGAACTTTGAATTTTTGTCACATGTCCACTCCTTAATCCATTGAAACAAAATCTTAGGATCTTTAGATTTCCCTGGTAAAATGGCAATGCATCCATAATCGTATCCCAATTGCAACCGATCTTTGACAATTTGAATATTTAAGCTATAGCATGTTATTGGCTCTGAGGTTACTGTCCACGGAAATCCTGAGATATGCCAGGCAATAAGGTGTATAACCTAAGTATTAAATTGCACAAGGAAAGAGCGCACGATTCCCTTCCTTGGATGCCATTCGAGGCCGAAATTGGTGAACCCTAGAACCTTTGGTATTCCTTAAATGTCCAGAAACAGAAAATCCTTGAAATCTGAAATTAATTAACTTCAAGAACTTGAATCGATTTGTCTCGAGTCTTTCGGACCATTGGATTATGGTTTCCGATATAAGAACCATTAGAGCCTAACTTAGGAACACTTATGTCAGGTCGTGTCTTAGGTTTTAGGGAGTCTTAGGTTTTAGGGAGTCCTAGAGTTGGGAGTCCTAGAGTTAGGAGTCCAGCCTCATCACGGACGTTTGCTATGGATAGCAACCGTGCCATAGGTCTAGTTACACTAGTCACCCACTCTTTCCCTAGGACAAGCCTAGTTACCTAGGATGTAGGTTAACCTGCATTAGTTTAAGGAACAACTTGCACTTAGATAGGATCATATAGCATCTTAGATGAAATCCTAGGATAATAAAATCCTCAACTTGAATTAAATAACTTCTCCTAAAACTGTCGAAACAGTCAATCCCGTCTAGGTCGGTGTCTTAGTTGAGTTAGGCATAAGTAGCTTAGCTTAGGTGCACCGAACTACGTCGACTCTGATCCCAGTGAGGCTTGGGTACGTAGGCAGCTTGGATGTCTGATGGCATACCAACCGCGGGTCGGCTCCACAACAAATTGTGGGGTTTTGTATATTAATTTTCTTGTAAATTCTTAATTAAATCACTTAGGATCTTCCATGAAATTAGAATTTTAGGAGAACTTTCACCTAGATTGAATCCAGACAAATTAAGAAATCAAGATACACATTTAGGATTCACACTGAAATTAGATCATAGGATGCATGTCACATAGTTCGCACACTAACAAAGAGTTGAATGAGCCATTTAAAATAAATTTAAACGAGTTAACTTTTGGAATTGAAGACCGATTATCGGGCAGGAATGGTGCATGTGGTGGATAACTCCCCATACCTTTCATTCTTATAATCAGGCCGCGAGTCTAGATTTCTGGTTAATTATGGGTCCTAGATCCCACATCTAGGTGGCGACTCTGTTAGTCTCTTTTGTGTGGAATTCGGATTGTCTTAGTGATCCCAAGTTCACATAAAAGATGAATTAAAATCAATAATAAAAATGCACACGCCAATCGCGTGGGTACGAGAGACCAAGAGAGAGCGTGGCGGCTTGCGCCCCACCCCTCCCGCGGGATCGGGTCCCACAGTTTGGCGACTCTGCTGGGGACCACCTAACTTCATTAAAATTTCAAAGGATAATTCATTTGAATTTATTTTAATTGGCTCATAAAAACTCTATCTTATATGCTTGGTAGATTAGTTTGTTTACTTTCTCATCACATAATACTCAAACTTAATCTAACAAAACCTGAAGGCATCATAGATTGCGTAAACTTATTGCACACACTTACATCACTTGCATCTAAACCCTTGCATCTCACATGCACACACATCATATTTTAGGAACCTGGAGTGTTATCTAGCATGGTTGACTGGGATTTCATCACTTGGTGCCTCTGTGCTAGAGGCGCATTCCACCTTTAGCCTAGCACCTTATGGTGCGTAAACGGATCTCTTGTTCACGTACTGATACGTCGGACACTGGTACAGTATATCGAACACGGATTCGCGCTAAGGGAACTTTTGGCCTTACCCCTAGATTAACCCACACATGCATGTAGTATACGAACACATGTGCATCACGTGTGTGAGCCTAGCTTAGGATATCCTACCAATTTGTGTCTAGATTAGGCCGTGGTCCATCTTCCAATGGCTACGATCGGTCCTTAGGTGCACAAACAAAGTCATGAGTCGAGATCCTCTCTCCACTCCGCTAGATTAGGCTTAGGGTTTGATGCCTTCAGGTAACACTGTTAAAATGTACGAAGATTAAAAACTTTCCCTTTGGGGTTAGGATATAAATCCCATCATTTCCAAAGATCTCATAGGATTAGTCATTCATGATCTATCCGTTGAAAGCAATCTTATGCTATCTCATCTCATCTCTTGATCGTACGCCTTTCATTCTTCTATCATGTGATTCGATCATGTATTCATACTTTCTTTGTACTGGCAGGAACTTATCCCAATCTCATGTTCATGTAGTCTTGATCATTCTTGTGTCCCCTCTCTTGGCTTACAGGCACCATGTCTACTCGTACAATTCTTGATTGGATCCGTGGTACATTAAGAGAATCTCACATCTATGCCATAAGTGAGCAAGAAAGAAATCTCTTCGATTACGTGGCAACCATTAAGCTCGATTGGGGATTACTTTATGCCGCATCAGAGTGTTGGGATCCCGATCATCATGTCTTCTGTTTTGGCAACCAGGAAATGTGTCCCACCTTTGAAGAATGGTGTGCCTTATTGGAATGTCCTGTGGATGGCCCTCTGGTGAAGCCATCCTGTGTACCAGATTATCGTCCTTTATTCCTTCGCTTAATGAATAATCCAGATGAATCCATGAACTCTTTCATGAAAGGCTAAGAAGTGTCCATGCAACAACTGATTGACATTTACCCTCCTATTGGACACATTGGCGTTGTGGATATTCAAAAAGCCCGGCGTCGTGCTCTGAGATTCTGCTCCTTTGCTAGGTTCCTCACTGTCCAGCCTTCTCGCTTTGCGTCAGCTGTTCTTTTGGACCTCGTTGATCAAATGGATCGTGGCGCCAATCCAATTCCTACTATACTTGCAGAAACCTTCAATGGATTGGATGATATGGCTCGTCTTCGTGCCAGCTCAGGTCCAGGCTCTTATGTTCGCTCTTTCGTTGGGTCCTTCTCAGGATGTCCTGCATTACTCCAGGTGTGGCTGTGCCACAAGCTAAAAATTGCAGCTCCTGTGCATTTCGATCATACGTTATACACCTTCAGTGAATGGTGTCATGATGTTTCTTTCGATCACAAAAACGATTGGGTTGAATGGTTAAATTCTCGCCAAGAAGATCAGATTTATTGGCAAATCCCTGGAATCCAAGAAGCCGTCTTCAACACTGGAGAAGCTAACTACGTTCGCCTTCTTGGTATAAAAAAGACTTCCTTTTATGTTCCTGCCAGGATCCTGCGTCAGTATGGAAGGGAGCAATTCATTGTGCCTCCCCTTCGTCATTTCTATCCGCCTGAGGATCTCAAGTCCAAGATTGTCAAAGCCATTTCATTTGCTTGGGATGTCAGAATCATCAAACCTTTAAAAGAGTCAGCTGAGGAAAATTGTCGTCCAAAGAAGAAGTCTAAAAAGAATGCTTAGTTCCATGTTTAATCTTATCCGTTTATCTTTGAAAGAGTGAACCATGTACTCAAGCTTTAACGATTAATCAATAAAGTCCATCTTTCTCTTTCATTATCTTTGTCTATGTGTGTATCATCGTCTGTTCTTCTTTCTGATTTTAAAATATGTATTTCAAATATTTCAGGGCAGTAAACACCATAGCTAACCCTACTACTCCTTGGGTTCGGATCTCTTCACGATTGGAGAGGAAATCTGTATCCCCGCCACCTTCTCTGAGAACCCCAGCATCTCCTTCTTTCCCGTCTTCATCCTCACCAATGGCAGACAACCAAGATGGCCTTCCACCCGCTGCTATTACCGATACTCTTACCTTGATTCTCCAGCAGCTTCAAGAACTCAAAGAAAAGAACCGAGTTATCAAGGCTCAGCTTTCTGAGAAGTTGGGACCGTCATTGTCCAAAGATAAAGGGCCCATGCACCATACAGCTACTTCAGCCGCACCTGCCCAGCCAGTGTTCATCCCTATCCCTGACAAAACTCAAGAAGATTTGGAAAAAGAGCAGTACAGCAAGGATCGCAGTACGCCTTCTCAGTCCATGGTTGATAAAACTGTTATGGAGAAATTAGAAACTCTTACCAGGAAGGTACAAGACATCCAGTTTCAAGACCAGGGTGGTTTCAATCCAAGTGACTTTACACTGTTTTCCAAAATCCGCCTTCCTGCTAATTTTCAAATGCCAGATTTCGACAAATATGATTGTGTGGGTTGTCCAATCACCCATTTGCAGATGTTTACCATCATGTGTCAGCCTCAAGGCTTATCTCCTGAGCAGATGGCTCAGCTATTCCCTGTTTCACTTACTAAGGTTGCTAGAAGGTGGTTCATGGTCCTAGACAAGACTCGTTATAGGACATGGAAGGATATCAGTGAGCAATTCATCAGGCAGTTCAAATACGATGATGGGACAGAAATCACTAGAAAGGATTTAGAGAGAACCAAGCAAGACTCGAGAGAATCCTTTTTAATTTTTGTGAAGAGATGGAGAAGACTAGCAGCTCAGATGATGGAGCGCCCTTCTGAGGAAGAACAGGTCCAGATAATCATGAAAAATATTTCCCCCCAACTCCAGTATCACATGTCTTCGCAATATTATCCAGACTTCAAACACTTCATCGTGGCAGGCACCCAGATAGAGGAGGCTATGGCTCAAGGTGTATTCAACCGTAGCAACCCAAACCCCAGAGATTTCAAAAAATCCCCGCCAGCCCAAGTCAGTAGTATCTCTCGTTCCAATGCTCAGCCCTCTAAATCCCAAGAACCTTTAGTGATGGACTATGCTCAACCCGCGACCGCACCTCGGCAACAAACCCGGGTAGAATTTACCCCTCTTCCCATTCCATCTTCAGAGGTGCTTAAGCAGTGTGTTGCTTCAGGTCGCATAACCCTACCTGCCATCTGGCCTCCCCCCAATCCTCTACCTACAAATTGGCCAGCTGACCTACACTGTGAGTATCACAGTGGTCCTGGTCATCTTACTGACAACTGCATTGCCTTGAAATTTAGAATCCAGAAACTCATTGATGAGAAAGTCATTGCATTCCAGCCAAGACCCAATGTTACCCAAAACCCGCTACCTGGTCATGCTAACCCTCCTGCTGCCGTTAATGCCATAACCATAGGAGATTCTGAGTTTGACCCTCTCACCCTCATATGTGCCTTAGAACCCATTTCCGAGCCTCAAATAATCTTCTGTGATGAATCATACCTAAGAGAGTCTGTACCTCCCTTGGTGATCACCTATGAGCCGCAGGTCCCTCAAGTTATTACTTATGATGAGCCAGAATTGGATGAAGTTAGACATGTTACAAGGGGCGGAAGAATTTTCAAACTTGCTGAATTAAGAGTCGAAAATCCAGGGGCATTGGCTCGAGGAGAAGAGCCGCAGTATGTGAAAGACCCAGATGATGAGGTTGTGCAACAGTTGAAGAAAACTCAGGCCGTTATATCTGTTTGGGGATTGTTGATAGCATCAAAGAAACATAGAGAGGCTGTGTTAAAAGAATTGAATACAACACAGGTATCCTCAGAAATATCTCCAGAGCAGCTGGCTGAAGTTGTTGCTCTAACCCAGGCCACCAGGGTCATTAGTTTCTCAGATCAGGAGTTGCCTCCTCAAGGTCGGAATCATGCTAGAGCTCTTCATGTCACTATTGTCTGTGAAGGCAAGAAAGTACCATCTGTGTTAGTGGATAACGGATCTGCGTTGAATGTGTGTCCGTTGAGAACCGCTGTTACCTTGGGTTTTGGCCCCACTGATTTTGCTGAATCAACCCTTGGAATCCTCGCATATGACAACACCCGCAGAAATGTGGTCGGGGTCCTTACCACTAAAATTGTTGTAGGTGGTCAAGAATTTGAGGTTGAGTTTGAGGTTATTGATATCAAAGCCTCGTTTAATATGCTTTTGGGACGTCCCTGGTTGCATAAGGAAGGCGTTGTTGCTTCAACCCTTCACCAAAAATTGAAGTTCATCAAAGATGGGAAGTTGTTCACTGTCAGAGGTGATGAAGAGCCAGAAATAGGACAGATAACAGGAGAAACTATGATCCTTCCAGTTGCAAAAGCAGAAGACTACAACTTGAATGGTTTCGCGTTCGACGTTGCTGCTATTTCCTATGAAGAGGCCTCTCGGGAGGAGTTGTATTTACCTTTTGCTATCAGTCCAATGGTTGCCAAGATGATGAGAAAAATGAATTACTTTCCTGGTATGAATTTGGGAAGTGACCCAAGCAAGGCATCTCACTGGCGCCCAATCAAAGCAAACCATGGAGTTTTCGATCTTGGATATGTACCTACTGAGGAGGAGGAAGAAGCCATGGAAGAGTTGTTGAAACTGAAGGAAGAAATCCGACGCACCGAAAGGGTACTCCCAATGGCTCCATATTCCTTATCGATGAATGGTCACTTTATCAAAGAAGGCGAGACTTCTCCGTACTATGGGTTTTCTGAACCGTGGTATGACTCAGTGACAGGGATCACGATACCTGGTTTTGAAATATTTAGTGGCCTTGCTCTCCCAGAAACAGAACCGCCGGTATATTATGTTGAGGAGACTGTTGAGGACTGATTAGTCTACCTTGAGCCAGATGTGTTGGGGTCCTTGTTTGAAGAAGATGTGCCTGATGTTGCTTGGCAAGAGTTGCCAGTTTTAGACCATTCTGAAGAGCAAGAAGAGACAGACTGTGAAGATGTGCTAGTAGCAGTTATTCAGAGCAATGATACCTTTATTGAACCTCAGAGTCAGATTACACCTGCAACAGAAAATCTTTCAAACTGGAGTTTTAGTGTTTTTCCTACTTATTTTATTAAGTCAAGTCCCGTCAAGTCGATTGAATCCGAGTCAGTGCCTAGTCCAGGCGAGTCATTTTCTGATTTTATTTACTATGTGAATCCTGAGCCTGTTCAGGATGAGTCCAATGATAATGATGTAATTCCTTTCAATTCAATGAAATCTGATTCTCAGTATGTCTCTGTGTTTGCTTCTGACTTTAATAATGATAACACTCCCTCCTCAGACGAGGAAGAAGGGATCGACGAAACTCCCCTTGAATTGCAGTATATGCTCAAACAAGAGGAGGAGCGCCGAGCCCAGCCTCTTAAAGATGAAATCAAAATTATAAACATCGGAACAGATGATTTAATACATGAAATACGAATTGGAAATACAAAGATATGCCCGGGTTGAGTGAAGACATTGTTCAGCACAAGCTACCTTTGTTACCAGGAATTAAGCCTAAAAAACAGAAGCTAAGGAGAATGAAGCCCGAGTGGGTCTTAAAAGTAGAGGAAGAGGTCACTAAGCAGTTGAATGCTGGGTTTCTGCAAGTAGTGGAATATCCAGAATGGCTCGCAAATATAGTACCTGTACCAAAGAAAGATGGAAAGGTGAGAATGTGTGTAGATTTCAGGGATCTGAACAAGGCAAGTCCAAAAGATGATTTCCCTCTACCACATATCGATATCCTGGTAGACAATACAGCCGGCCATGAATTACTATCTTTCATGGATGGTTTCTCCGGTTACAATTAAATTAAGATGGCACCTGAGGACATGACTAAAACCTCGTTCATTACACAATGGGGGACCTATTGCTATCGGGTAATGCCATTTGGTCTTAAGAATGCCGGTGCGACATACCAAAGAGCAGCTACAGCCTTGCTCCATGACATGATACATAGAGAAGTCGAAGTTTATGTTGATGATATGATTGTAAAAGCCAAGGAAAGGAGAGATCATATCCCGAATCTTAAGAAGTTCTTTGAAAGAATACTCAAATACCAGCTTCGCCTGACTCCTAACAAGTGTGTATTCGGGGTTACCTCTGGTAAGTTGCTAGGATTCATGGTGAGCCAAAGGGGCATAGAGGTAGATCCTCAGAAGATTAAGGCTATCCAAGAGATGCCGCCGCCTAAAACCGAGAAGGAAATTCGGGGATTCCTAGGAAGGATACAGTTCCTAAGGCGATTCATCGCTCATCTGACATCAACTTGTGAACCTATCTTTAAGATCCTAAAGAAAAATACTTTCAAAGAATGGACGAAGGAATGTCAGCAGGCCTTTGAGAAGATAAAACAAAGTTTGGCTGAACCACCGATAGTAGCACCAGTAATACCGGGACATCCATTGCTGCTTTACTTGTCAGTAACAGAAACCACTATGGGTTGTATGTTAGCACAGCAAGATCCAGAAACCAAGCATGAAAAGGCTGTATATTATCTTAGTAAGAAGATGTTGGAGTATGAACAGAAGTACACTGTCCTAGAAAAAACCTGCTTAGCCTTGGTTTGGACGACTCAGCGACTCAGGCATTACCTTTTATCGCATAAGGTCCTGCTGTTGTCAAGAATGGATCCTCTGAAGTATCTCTTTGAAAAACCAGCCCTGACAGGCAGGACTGCCAGATGGTTATTATTGTTGTCTGAGTTTGACATCACCCATGTAACCCAAAAATCAGTAAAGGGCCGAGCCATTGCTGAGCAATTGGCAGAAGCACCCCGAGAAGAAAGTCAGCCTTTCAAGCCGATGTTCCCAGATGAAGAGATCATGATGGTAGAAGATGAATATCCAGAAACTGGTTGGACCCTCTATTTTGATGGAGCAGCAAACCAAACAGGGCAAGGAGTAGGGGCATTGCTTGTGTCACCTCGAAATGAGCATGTTCCCCTTGCCGTTAAGTTACAATTCAATTGCACCAACAATATGGCAGAGTATGAAGCATGCATTGTTGGGCTGGAGGCTGCATTGGCCTTAGGCATAGAGAATCTTAACGTATATGGAGATTCGAAGTTAATCATTTGCCAAACTCAAGGAGAGTGGAGAACCAAAGAAGAAAAGCTACAGCCATATCATGAATACTTGGATGTTCTTGCTCGACAATTTCGGTGCATCACTTTCAGTTATTTACTAAGGTTGAAGAATAGATTCACCGATGCCTTAGCGACGTTAGCTTCTATGATTGACATACCTCACAATATGAAGATGAGGCCCATCACGGTTCAAGAGCAATGGACTCCTTCATATGTTGATGCTATAGAGATAGCTGCAAGATGTCCCGATGGTAAACCATGGTATACGGACATAAAGAACTACATCTCAAGCCAGGGGCATCCCAATGAGGCGTCGAATAAAGAAATAAAGACTTTGCAGAGATTGGCAGCTAATTTTGTCATTTGTGGAGGAGAGTTGTATCGACGGTCTTTCGACGGAATTCAACTCTTATGTGTCACTGAAGATCAGGCAGAAGAAATTCTCGCAGATATTCATGAAGGAGTGTGTGGGCCTCATATGAATGGGAGGATGTTGGCAAGAAAGATCTTACGTCTGGGGTACTATTGGCCGACGTTGGAAGCAGATTGTCACACATTTGTGAAGAAATGCTATAAATGTCAGATACATGCGAATCTCATTCATGTACCACCCACCGAGTTACATTCTCTTACCTCTCCTTGGCTGTTTTCGATATGGGGAATTGACATTATTGGCAAGATTTCTCCTAAGTCGTCTAATGGTCAGGAGTACATACTCGTTGCAATTGACTACTTCACCAAGTGGGTTGAGGCCGCTTCTTACGCAAAGCTTACATCTGCATCAGTTGCTAAATTCATACGAACCAACATCATTTGCAGATATGGAATTCCCCATGAACTTATCTCAGATAACGGATCTCATTTCAAGAAAGAAGTAATCACTCTTTGCGAAGAATTCAAGATTAAGCATCATAAATCCTCACCTTATCGTCTGCAGACGAATGGAGCGGTGGAAGCTGCAAACAAAAATGTCAAGACTATCATTAGCAAAATGTCAGAAACTTATAAGGATTGGTCGAATAAGTTACCGTACGTCTTGTGGGCTTACAGAACATCAATTAGATCTTCAACTCGGGCAACCCCTTACTCTCTTGTTTATGGGATGGAAGCAGTGCTACCTGTTGAGATCCGTGTACCTTCGCTCCAAATATTGACTGAAGTCAAGTTGCCAGAAAATGAATGGGTAGAGGCCAGATATAAAGAGCTGAACATGCTAGATGAGAAGAGGTTAAAGGCGCTTTACCATGTGCAGGGTTATCAGCGCAGAATAGCCCGAGCTTTTAATAAAAAGGTTAAAATCAGAGATCTAGAAGAAGGCAATCTTGTTTTGAAAGAGAACCGAGCACCAGTGTTTGACCCAAGAGGCAAATTCAAGCCAAATTGGTTAGGGCCATACATTGTGGACCAAATCTTACCCGGAAAAGCCGTCAAGCTCCGTAATTTAAATGGAGAAATATTGCCAGAACCAACAAATCTTTATCAACTCAAGAGGTTCTATGCTTGAACACCAGAAGGCCGTCTTTTGGCCGAATAAATCCCAAATTCATAACCAAAAATTAAAAAATATATAACCTTTTGCAAACCCTTCTGAGCCTAAATAAAATTTTCCTTCAAAACCCAATATACTAGGGGCATTCGCCCTGAACTACGCATGACCTGATCCCTACACTGGGGTACGTAGGCAGCTCGGTCAAAAACCGAGTTCGGTTGTTTCAAAAGAAGAAAAATCAATCATTCCAAAAAGAAGTTGAAAAAAAAAAAAAACAAATCCATGTAAAAAGAAAAGAAAAGAAAAATTAAAATATCTTCAAACTAGGGGCATTCGCCCTGAACTACGCATGACCTGATTCCTCCACTGGGATACGTAGGCAACCTGTTCGCAGGTTCGGTCGAAACTCTTGCAAAACCTTAAGACATTCTTTGAAAAGCCCTACCTCACCTATAAAGTCCTTTTAGTGTTCAAGTAAAAGGAAAAAAAAAGAGAAAAGAAAAAAAATGGAGCTTGAAGATCCGCTAGATTGAAGACCTGAAAAGGCGATCTAGGCAAAATTTAGGATCATTCCCCTGCTAAGTTGAAAACCTGAAAGGGCGGCTTAGGCAAAAGTTAAGGGAGTGGCCTGCTGAGTCGAAAACCTGAAAAGGCGATTCAGGCAAAAGTTAAGGCCGAGCGGTCCGCTAAGTTGAAAATCCAGAAAGGAAGACTTGGTCGTGGTAAGATTGGGTTCGCACCAGAAGAATTACAATCGATCTCTGAAATCACAGTAGGTCAAGCAAAAATAACAACGATTCCCGAAACTCGGGGCATTAATTTCAAAGCAATCCGAAAGTTGATAGAAAGATACATGAAGTATCACTGTCTTAAAAATAAGTGAAGATGTTTATCAATGGAGAAATATTCTTTTAAAGAGGCCAGCTTAACCCAAAAGAAAATACTGATAAGTCAAAAGCATCACGAGATTACTTGAGTAATCTTTCTTATGTTTCTTTTTATTACAAATGTCTGTGGTTCTATTTTTTTTTAGAAAAATTTACGAAATCTACTTTAAAAATTGTTGTAGGGTGCAATCACTCTGAAGGCAGGTTCGTTAACAGGTTCTGAGAAACTTGAGAAGGGCGAGACTGGCATGAATGGCGAAAAATCTTTGAAGAATGATCTCTGGTCAATGAATAGGAGGAGGTTAGAATGCCTCAAACTGGGGCAGGTTGCTAATGAAGTGGCATCTCATTTTCAAGCCCCGAAAGTCCTTTGCTGCATGGTGTTATTAAATCCTTTACTTCCAAAATTTGTTAATCGAAGATTTCGATTTCCATTTTCTGATCATCTCTGTCAAAACTCAAATTATCATATCTCTCTGAATCCATTTGAAAATGATATGTTCTCTTTGAGCATCGTATAAATGTGATGTCTCATTTCCTTGGAATCCATATAAATATGGTATTTCATTCTCTCTGAGTCCATGCGGAAGTGGTCTCTTATTCTCTTTGAATATCATATAAATGTGATGTCTCGTTTCCTTGGAATCCGTATAAATACGGTATTTCATTATCTCGGAGTCTATTCTGAAAGTAGTCTCTTCTATTTTAACATTATACAAATGTGATGTCTCATTCCTTGGAATTCGTATAAATACGATATTCCATTATCTCTGGGTTATCTTTAAGCATCATATGAATATGATGTCTCATTTTTCTTGAAATCCGTATAAATACGTTATTTCATTCTCTCTGAGTCCATTTGAAAATGGTATTTTCTCTCTGAACATCATACGAATATGACGTCTCATTTCCTTGGAATTCGTATATATACGATATTCCATCATCTCTGAGTTATCTTCGAGTATCAAATGAATATGGTGTCTCGTTTTCCTTGAAATCCGTATAAATACGTTATTTCATTCTCTCCGAGTTCATTCGAAAATGGTATCTTAATTCTCTTTGAACATCATATAAATGTGATGTCTCATTTTCCTTGAAATCCGTACAAATACGTTATTTCATCCTCTCTGAATCCATTTGAAAATGGTCTTTTCTCTTTGAACATCATACGAATATGGTGTCTCATTTCCCTGAAATCCGTATAAATACGGTATTTCATTCTCTTCGAGTCCATACGAATATAGTCCCTTGTCTCCTTTGGGCCCGTACAACTACGGTATCCCATTTCATTTGAACCCGTACAACTACGGTGTCTCATTCTCTTTGAGTCCATATGAATATGGACTCTTATCCTTTTAGGCCTGTATGACTATAGTATCCTGCTCCCTTTGAGGCTGTATAACTACAGTGTCTCATTCCCATCAGGGTCCGTATAATTATGGCGTCATGTTCCTTCCGAGTCCGTACAATTACGGTCTCATTTCCATGGAATCCGTATAAATATGGTATTTAATTCTTTCTAAATCCATTCAGAAATGATCTCTTGCTCTCTTTTGGGCACCGTACAAATACGGTATCTCATCCTTCCTCAGTCTATTCAAAAATAGTCTCTTATTCCTCTTTGGGATCCATACAAATATGATATCGTATTTTATCTGAGCTCATTAAAAAATGATGCTTCGTTTTCATTAAAAATCTTTCAAAAAGTCATCCATTATTCTCTCTGAGACCATTTGAAAATGGCGTCTCATTTCCTCTGAAACCGTTCAAAAACGGTATTCCTTTCCCTCCGAAAATCCATTTAAAAATGGTATCCCATTCTTTCGTTGCCCGTTTGAAAACGGCGCCGCATCATAATCATCTTTTGTTCTGGATTGCAAGATCTTTGCACCCAAAGCAAATTAGGTTCTCCATTAGTCTAAACTGCCATCTCATGGTGTTTAGAGTAAATGATTTTTGATATATGTTCAAATTCTAGGATTTCATCTAGGATCTTGCATTATGTTAGGTTGCATTGTGTCTAGGGGGTCCTTTGTCGATTAAAGTTACGCAAAATGGCACTATCACTTTTGCTTTGGTATTCGATGACTACGTCATCTCTACCAAAAAGGGGCATCTGTAGACACCCCCATTTTGCTCTGCTCTAATCAACAAAGAAATTAATATTTTGTTATCGGTCTTTTTCAGTGTTTTCCATTCCCGTGTCAGTCCCTTATGCTTTCTCGATCTTTTCAATCATTTCCACCATGTTTCGCATTTTTCCGTTAATTGTTGAGAAGGGTAAGTCACAAGAATCTAATCAAGAGAGAATATGGACCTACTGGGTAGGCTCGCATTGAACATTTCGATTGGAATGGGATCAAGCAGGTGTGCCCTGCATTGATATTCATGAAAAATATGAATTTTGAGCTTATTGAATCTAAGAAATGAAATCGCTTTCCATGGGTGGACCCTCCAAATCGACTGACCCATTAAATATCTGTGGGCCCTATCCAAAGTGATTTTATTTTATCTTATTGTTTTGAGTCCCACTTAAAGATGGGATGTTGTGTGTTGATAATTAGATGAAATTTTTCAAATTTATGTGGGGCCCATGATTAAAAGCATTGAAATTTAATGGAAATGATTTAGGTGGTCACAATCAATCTATGGTTTGGCCCGTCATTTGGATGGACTAGATCATCAGAGGGAAGTAATTTGCGGGCTATGACCCATCTATGGCTCGTTAAATGAACATTTTGGATCATCTTATGGGGATGGTTTTGATCATTCCAAATGGTCTCCATCCCAAATTCGGCCACCATGTGTGGGCCTTGCTTATTGTGCAACCTTCCATCCTAAAGTGGGCCACCATGTGTGGGCCTTCTGTAAGAATATTCCCAATGAAGAGTTAACCGTTTGGGTTGGGTTATAAATAGAAATTCTCTATTGTGGGGAAGGAAGAGGCCAAAATAAGCTCTACTATTAGTATCCTAGGATTTGAATGGACGATTTTCACATTTTTTACCTAGTTTCTAATTAATCCTACTGCAAATAGACGCAATACATGTGGGACCTACATCGATTTTATACGTTTGAGGTTTCCTTGTTGCTGAAACAGCAACTATTCTCACGAAAATATGGAATTACTACATTGGGAAGAAGCTATATTCGGTGCAAAGGATGGGTTACTTGATTTAAAAAAGAAAAAGATAGCAATTACATGGGAGAGAAAAAGGGAAATTGGTGGATGAAAAAAGAAAAAAAAAAAAAAGGAAAGGGGGAGGAGATTAAAAGAAAAAGAGTCACGGCAGATGGGAGGAGGTTCTTTCTCTCTCAGGGACTCTCTCTCGGTTTTCTGGCTGAAGGGATAATCTCTCCTTTCAACCATTCTACAGGTTTTTTTTAGCAAAGAAGGTTCTTTAGAAAAAGAAAAAAAAGAGGTAGAACACGGCAGCAGCACTCCCTCTCACTCTCTCACTCTGTTTTTTTCTCTCATACTTGTCTCTCACTCTGTTTTTCCCTCACAGCCAATCTTTATCTCTCTGACCCTTCCCTATCCCACGGTCTCTCAAGCTCTCCTCACTCACCAACTCTGTGTCTCTCCCTCTCGTTTCTCACACTCTGTTTTCTCTCCTCCTCTCGCCACCCTCTGTGTCTCTCCCTCTCGTTTCTCACACTCTGTTTTCTCTCCTCCTCTCACCACCCTCTGTGTTTCTCCCTCTATGTATCCCACCCTCACTCTCACTCTCTGTGTCTCACATTCTCCCTCTCTGTATAGCAAAGGAAAAAACCAAAAAAATAGAGTTATCGTTCTCACTCTCCCTCTGTCTCGGTCTTTCTCTCACTCACCGTCTGTCTCGGTCTTTCTCACACTCACCTCCTCTAAAAAAAAAAACAGAGAGTCTCTCTATAAGCTCCATCTCTCTCTCTCTGTCTCTCTCTCTCTCTCTCTCTCTCTCTCTCTCTCTCTCTCCACAGTGAGAGAAACAAAAAAAAAGAAAGGAAGAAAGAAAGCGGACATCGGATCGAGCGTCGGCGAGATTTTCGGGATTTTTTGGCTTTTGGATTCGGCGAGAATCGCGATCAAAGGTAGGTGCACAATTCTCAGATTTTTCCAAGATTATTTGGCATTCTTTATATATTTTTTGCATGATTTTTAGCATTTAATTGAATTTAATTCAATATTATATGTGTGTGCTCAAAATCATGATCTACACGAGTGTTTCAATTCCGATTCGGCCCGAAATTTAATACATCGATCTATTTAAATGGACAAAAATAACCATCGGATCGGATCGGACATTGAATCAAAGGATTTCAAAATTTTGAGTGAAGAATGGAATTCCATTTAAAATAATAACTGAGAAATTACAAAATTCGAAAAAATAGCTATATCAGGATGATTTATTTTGTGGAATTTTAAATTTTTCTTGTGTTCATCACATCAGAAAAAGAATAGAGGACATTTTCCGGAGTCGTAATTTTCTCAAAAATCATATTTCAAAAATAGAAAACTCTTCGAAAACATCTTTTTGACGAAGAAAAATAAAATATATACTATATAGATTCTAAAATTAATGAAATTTCGTGGGAACATAATATGGTAATGATGTATTCTACCATGAATTTTTAAGAATGTTTTGATTCTATTTGGTATATTATTTTATGCTTTCTTTGAAAATTATCAGATCCTGTGAGAATTTTTACTGACATCCAATCACAATTAAAATTCTCAACATTTTTACAATAGTCTTATATTCCATATTTCTTGATGCTGTAAAATTTTCAATTGATTTAGATCTTGTTTCCTAAGGGATGTAGTGTAAATTTGTAATCTGGTCTTAAAATTGAAAAATCCGAAATTGGTAGTAAATAGTCTCCAAAATTCATGAACCACTCACAGTATGCTATGTTTACTTATATCTTATTACTTTAGAAATTTTAATGAATTTAGATTTTTATTTCTAGTAGTTTCTGTGTTATTTTTGCAATCTGGTCTCATTATTGTTAAATCAAAATTACATAGGAGCTTAATGTAAAAATCTGTAAAACTCTTCCAGTAAGCTACATACATTCCCATCTTGTTGCTGTAGAAATTTCAATTTATTTCGAATTCATTTGCAATAACTTCACTTGTAAAATCACTCATATGGTTCAAAATTGATAAAATCCATTGAAAAATTGAAATTAATTAAAAATCATCATAAAGTTTCTAAAGAACCTTGAATTTTTGTCACATGTCCACTCCTTAATCCATTGAAACAGAAATCTTAGGATCTTTAGATTTCCCTGGTAAAATGGCCAATGCATCCATAATCGTATCCCAATGGCAACCGATCTTTGACAATTTGAATATTTAAGCTATAGCATGTTATTGGCTCCGAGGTTACTGTCCACGGAAATCCTGAGATATGCTAGGCAATAAGGTGCTATATCCTAAGTATTAAATTGCACAAGGAAAGAGCGCATGATTCCCTTCCTTGGATGCCATTCGAGGCCGAAATTGGTGAACCCTAGAACCTTTGGTATTCCTTAAATGTCCAGAAACCGAAAATCCTTGAAATCTGAAAATAATTAACTTCAAGAACTTGAATCGATTTGTCTCGAGTCTTTCAGAACCATTGGATTATGGTTTCCGATATAAGAACCATTAGAGCCCAACTTAGGAACACTTATGTCAGGTCGTGTCTTAGGTTTTAGGGAGTCTTAGGTTTTAGGGAGTCCTAGAGTTAGGAGTCCAGCCTCATCACGGACGTTTGCTATGGATAGCAACCGTGCCATAGGTCTAGTTGCACTAGTCACCCAATCTTTCCCTAGGACAAGCCTAGTTACCTAGGATGTAGGTTAACCTACATTAGTTTAAGGAACAACTTGCACTTAGATAGGATCATATAGCATCTTAGATGAAATCCTAGGATAATAAAATCCTCAACTTGAATTAAATAACTTCTCCTAAAACTGTCGAAACAGTCAATCCTGTCTAGGTCGGTGTCTTAGTTGAGTTAGGCATAAGTAGCTTAGCTTAGGTGCACCGAACTACGTCGACTCTGATCCCAGTGAGGCTTGGGTACGTAGGCAGCTTGGATGTCTGATGGCATATCAACTGCGAGTCAGCTCCACAACAAATTGTGGGGTTTTGTATATTAATTTTCTTGTAAATTCTTTATTAAATCACTTAGGATTTTCCATGAAATTAGAATTTTAGGAGAACTTTCACCTAGATTGAATCCAGACAAATTAAGAAATCAAGATACACATTTAGGATTCACACTGAAATTAGATCATAGGATGCATGTCACATAGTTCGCACACTAACAAAGAGTTGAATGAGCCATTTAAAATAAATTTAAACGAGTTAACTTTTGGAATTGAAGACCGATTATCGGGCAGGAATGGTGCATGTGGTGGATAACTCCCCATACCTTCCATTCTTGTAACCAGGTAGCGAGTCTAGATTTCTGGTTAATTATGGGTCCTAGATCCCACATCTAGGTGGCGACTCTGTCAGTCTCTTTTGTGTGGAATTCGGATTGTCTTAGTGATCCCAAGTTCACAGAAAAGATGAATTAAAATCAATAATAAAAATGCACACGCCAATCGCGTGGGTACGAGAGACCAAGAGAGAGCGTGGCGGCTCGCGCCCCACCCCTCCCGCGGGATCGGGTCCCACAGAATGCCAAGGTGGGAACCATTGGGCTTACAATCTTCCCCTTTTTGATGATGACAAGCACAAGAGATTTTCCAATAAAGGCATACATATATTTCCTTACACTAGATTTTTCTCCTCCTTTGGCATCAATCAAAAAGATGGGGTAAAAGTAAATAAAAGGGATAAAGTTTTCAATTTTAAGCTCCCCCTTTTTTAAGGAAAAATGCAAACATAGAACTCCCCCTATTTAAAGTTTTTATTCAACACAAGAGGGGATATTTAAACAAACATACAAAGATATTCAATTTTAAGTGCAAGCCCCTAATCTAAACACATATGAATAGAATCATATGGGGGCTTTGGGAACCCAAGCTTTCTTGGTTCCACCACAATCCCTAATCTTAGATGCACATTGGAATTGGTACTAACCATTGATTCCACAATAATGGCATCTAACCTTTCATAGATAGACTAGTCCTATCATAAAATACATGATTAGGTCTATGACTAGCCTTCTTCAAGATTATGTCAATAATTTTATCACCATTTTGGAATCCATAGAGACATAATCTTAACCTTTTATTTTCATTATGAAGATGGGTTATTTGATTTAGAAAATCATTAGTGTCATCTTCATAAGATTTGGAAGAGCTTGCCACATTATGAAATTGTACTAATTGGCAATATTTCTCATCCAAAATACCCTTAAGGGTTTCAATCTCAAGTTTAAAATTTTTAATTTTTACTTTAGCTTGAGATTTGGAAGAAGAAGATTCATTTCTCAAAACATTAAGTTCATTTTCTAATTTTGAAATAGATTTTTTAAGAACTTTATTTTTTAAAATTTGAGAATGCAAGGTAATGCACAATTCATCATAAGATATGTTTCCACTATCACTACTTGATGAATTACAAGAGGGGTTAGAATTTACCTCATCTTCATGGCTGAGTGCCATGAAGCAAAGATCATCCTTATTAGCTTCCCCTTCACTTGAGCTTTTTTTTGAAGTGCTAGAAGCATCCCAAGTGGCTACAAGACCCTTGTTCTTCTTCCAATCCTTCTTTCCCTTGTACTTTGAGGAAGATGAGTTGAGAAGAGGGCACTCCGGTCTTTTGTATCCCGTCTTCTTACAATTATAGCATCTTATTCCTCCTTCTACTTCACTTTCTTCTTTCTTCTTCTTTTTGTCCTTTTTGTGCTTTTTTCTCCATAAGCTTTTGAATTTTCTCAAAGCTTCTTCTTCATCACTATCCGCCTCATTTGAGGAAGATGAGTCCGCTTTCACCTTGAGTGCTAAGGATCTACTCTCTTTTGGCTTCTTCTCCTCTTGTCGGCTAGTGAGGAGCATCTCATGAGTGATAAGAGATCCTACAAGCTCCTCTATAGTTAGCGTCTTGAGATCCTTTGATTCTTGTATGGCGGTGATCTTTGGATCCCAATGTGGAGGAAGTGACCTAAGCAACTCACCCACAAGCTCATCAGTAGGATAAGATTTACCAAGATTAGCTAATTCATTTGATATTTTAGAAAATCGAGTATACATTTCGAAAATACTTTCATTTTGACCAATTCTAAACATTTCATATTTGCTCTTTAACAAGTTTATTTTGGAATCCTTGACTTGTGATGTTCCCTCATGCGTAACGGCAAGAGTATCCCAAATAACCTTAGCGAAATAAAAAAGAGCTACTCTATTAAACTCCTCTGTAGATAAGGCGCAAAACAAAGAGTTTATAGCTTTGTAATTTAAATTTGCATGCCTTTTATCTACAACAATCCATTCTTCAAATCGTTTGGAAGGCAAAGTGTATCCATTTTCAACAATATACCAAAGTTCCACATCTATAGAAAGAAGATAGATGCGCATCCTTGTCTTCCAATGTCCATAGTTGGACCCATCAAAGAAAGGAGGTCTAGTTGTAGAATGGCCTTCCAGAAGTCCGGTTCCATTTATGTTTGCCATTTCACAATTAGAAAGTTACCAATGATCTTATGATCTTTCCCTTGTTAAAATTAAAAAAAATTTACCAAGGATTTTAAGAAAAGAAAATCTTTTAAGAGCCAAGGCTCTGATACCAAGTGAAATTCCAAGGGTAGGCTCGAGTACTATTGTATGAGGAGGTAAAATTAGGTTCCTAACAAGTTTTAAGCTTTTGAAAACTCTAACCCAATTTTGAAGATTTAAGAGATCAAAATGGCAATCAAGCACACAAGTTAAATCATAAGTGCAATGCAAATATAAAGCAAGAGATAAGAGAGAGTGCACCCGAGATTTAAAGTGGTTCGGTCCTCAAAATGCGAGGCCTACTCCACTCCACCAACCAAACCCGTTGATGGCTTCACTATGTTGATCTTCTTAACTTCGGCGAAGATTGGTGCCAATTACAACTCCAATTGCCTTTAACCTTGGTGGCAATCCTCACCACGGAGAGTGGGCTCCGCTTCTCCGAACACTCGCCCAAATACAATCTTTTGAATAAAGAAAGAAAGAACAAAAAATCCCTCACAAGGGTTTACAAGGTTTGTAGAAGATGTACAAATTGAAGCCTATGATCCAAATCCTAATTCTAGAGGATGAGAGGCATAAACAAGCTTGATTCACTCTTAGGATATTCCAATAGGTTTTTAGAGTGTTAGGATTGATAATTGGGAAGTTTAGAATACCCATATATATAGAAAAACCCAAATATGACCGTTTGGGGGCATAGTCGTAATTCTGCCAAAGTTCCCCAACGGCTAAAATTTCTTCCCGAAATAGTGGTCTCGGAGTTCCGAGAAGCCTATTTCCAACAGATTTTCAATTCTTGTTTCTTATTCATTTGGGCTTCCAACTCTACACCAAGTTGGAATTGTTATGAGGGTTCCAAAGTGTTGGAACATCACAAGGACAATCTTTTAAACATTTTAGGGTGTGTGAGATTACTTTATTTATGCCTCTAAACACCTAAACTAGGATTGGATCTTTACATTCTAAAACGACTTCGATCTTCAATTGCGATGCTTCAAGTCTTCATGCGTCTTGGATCTCCGATGTCTTTGGCCTTCCTAATGCGGTCCAATGAGAGCTTCTTGGCCTTAATCCAAGCAATCTTGTCTTAATACAATCATGATCTACAACTTAGACATTCAAACACATTAGTGATATAAAATCACTTGTGTATTGGAATCATCAAAAGAAGATGGGAATGCCAAGGTGGAAACCATTGGACTTGCAGTGTCAACTCTCTCTCACAAAGTAACCGACTCACTTTCCCCAATTTCGAAAGTAAATAATTTTCTACTTGGTGTGGGTCCCACTTCAAGAATTATCTAATTCTATATTTTATTGAAGAGAACTTCTATACAACCGCAAGATTAGAGATCTATGGTTGTTAAGATATTCTAATTGTTGTTTTTTGAAACCGGTTCTGTTTGGAAAGATTTCATGAAGCAAATCCATATGAAGAATCAACTGACCTCATCTTATGGATTCTAAGGATTCTTTTTTTTAATTAAATTTTTTAAAAGGGTGAAATGTTAACAACTTGAATTAAATAATCTTTATACAACTGTTGAAACAGTCTGTTTAGTCTAGATCGGTGTCCTAGATGAGTTAGGCATGTAGCTTAGTTTAGGCCACCGAACTACGTCGACTTTGATCTCAATGAGGCTTGGGTACATAGGCAACTTGGATGGCATTCCAAGCTCAAGTCGACCCTAAACACACTCCAGTAGGGTTTTAAGATTGTTTTATTTATTTCTTGATCATTTTCAAACCCTAAATTAAATTAATTAAAACACTTAGGATTTTCCCAAAATTAGATTTTAGGAGAACTCTCACATAGATTGAACCAAACTGAATCAAGAGAATCAAAAGATGTATCTAGAAACCACATTGAAATTAGATCATCTAGGATATGTGTCCGGTAGTTAGCACATCAAGAGAGTTTAAATGAGCCTTTTAAAAGAAATTTAAATGAGTTAATCTTTGGAATTGAAGACCGGATTATCGGGCAAGAATGGTGCATATGGTGGTAATCCGTCATTCTTTCTATTCTCGTAATCAGGTAACGAATCTAGACTTTTAGGATTGCAGATCATTGCAGTATCACTTATGGGCCCTAGGTCCCTTACCTAGGTGGCAACTCTGGTCATTCTCTTTTGCGTGAAATTCAGATTTCTTTTGTGATCCCAAGTTCACGGAAAAGATTATTTATATCAATAATAAAAAGCACACGTCATTCGCGTGGGTACGAGAGACTAAGAGGGAGGCGGGTCGCGCCCCCCTCGCGGGCTCAGGTCCCATAGATTGGCGACTCCATTGGGGACCACCTAACTTCATTAAAATTTCAAAGGATAACCCATTTAGATTTATTTTAATTGGCTCATAAAAACTCTATCTTATATGCTTGTGTCGCTCTTTGCTAGATTAGTTTGTATGTTATGCTTTATTTTCTTATCACACTATTCTGCAAACTAAATCTAACAAAACCTGAAGGCATCATAGATCGCGAGAACTTATTGCACACAGTTACATCACTTGCATCCAAATTCTTGCATCTCAGATACACACGTCCTATTTATGAACCCAGAGTGTTATCTAGCATGGTTGATTGGGAGATCCTGACCCGGTGCCTCTGTGTTAGAGAAACATTTATGGTGCGTAAACGGATTTGTTGGTTCACGTACTGCTACTCTGGACACCGGTAGAGTATATCGAACACGGATTCACGTTAAGGGAACTCTTGGCCTTACCCCTAGATTACCCCACACTTGCATATAGTACGAACATGCATGCATCACGTGTGTGAGCCTAGATTAGGATATCCTACCCATCATTGTCTAGATTAGGCTGTAGTCCATATTCCAATGGCTACGATCAGTTTTTTAGGTACACAAATGAAGTTATGAGTCGAGGTCATTTCTTTACTCCCCTAGATTAAGACTAGGATGTGATGCCTTCAGGTAACACCAGATAAAATGTAAGAAGATTAAAAGCTTTCCCTTTCAGATTAGGATATAAATCTCCTCTTTCACAAGATCTCATGGGACTAGTCTCTTTTTGATCTATTCTTGAAAGCAATCTTGTGCAATCTCACCTAATATTTTGATCATGTGTCTATCGTCTTTCTCTTATATGATTCAATCATACTTTTATTCCGTTTCTCAAATGGCAGGAACTGTGTCTCAATCCTATGATTATGTAATCCTGATGATCTAATCATACTTGTATCCCTTCTCTTGTCTCGCAGGCATTATGTCCACCTACAAAATTCTAGATTGGATCCGTGGGACTCTGGATGAATCACACTTCTTAGCCGTGCGTAAAGAAGAGAAAAAGGCTCTTTGGCTACTTGGCAACCATCGAACCTGATTGGGGACTACTTTATGCCGCATCAGAGTGTTGGGATCCTGATCATCATGTCTTTCGCTTTGGAAGCCAAAGAGGTTTTTCCCACCTATGAAGAGTGGTGTACCTTATTGGACTATTCAGTGGATGGCCCTCTTGTTAAGCCTTCCTGTCTGCAAGATTATCGTCCTTTGTTACGTCGCTGTAGACACCTCCATTTTGTTACACTTTAAAAAGCAAAAGATTCGGTAGTGTCATCGAGTTTTGAGTCGGTCTTCTGCATTTTTGCATTTTTAGGATAAGTTTTGTCTCATTATAGGAGTTTTGAAGTTCATTCGCGATCCTGAAAGTCTTTAGGGAATTCCATTAGTCTCCGGAAGATTAAAATTCAAGTTTCCAATCAAGTAAGAAAACCTGCTATTTTTGGAATTTCTCAGGGTTTTTCCTAATTTAATCAAATTTTGCACCACAGGGGTAATTAGGTAATTTTCAATGTGTTTCATTTGACCCCCGGGTTGTGTCTGAAAAATCTTGAGTGATTCCATGAATTTTGAAAAGCCTGCTAAATTTAGACCTTTAGGGGTTTCGTTCGATTTGGAAATTTTGAGTGTTGAAGGCATTTTGAGGGAATGTCAAATGATCCTGTTTGATATTACCAACCAAAAGAAGCAAACTTAAAAACTTTCTATTTTTGAGGTTTGACTACGAAAACTTTCCATTTTTAACTTTCTCCTTTAAAAAATGAACCAATTTGAAGGTATTTTGGTCGCATTTTGGTGGGTAATGGTCAAATAGGGGTGTTTTGGTCCAAAAATATGTTTCTTTAAAGGGGATGGTTCAACCATATGTTAGTAGTGCACTATAAAGGTCACTTGGGTTAGGTCCATCCATAAAATATTGAATTTAAAAGAGCTTTATTAAATTTTATGAAAAAAACCTAAAACCCATGAGAGAAGGCCCATTGGGCTAAAGTCCACAAAGTCGGGGTCCATGTGGACCCGCCAATGTGGGTCTGCCACATAAGTGGGTGCCCCACATGAGGAGGCCACATGCAAAAACGTCCAACATGGGATAGGGTGGTTGGTGACATCATATTTGTTTTGAAAAAGTAATAAAGAAAGGAAGAGTTATAATTAGAAAGGGCTTGTAAGGTCAGGTTAGTAAAATGGCCATAAATTTTTACTTTCTTGTCTAAAAAATTCATACTTATACATGTTTTGAACCTTTTGAAAAGATCTACAACTTTATAGTTTATGACTTTTCCTGAATCAACCTCTAAATAGGTCAAAAATGAGGTCAAACGTCGAACAACCCTTTTTGGACGAAAATCATTCATAAAAGCTAGTTTCCTATGTGAGAAGGCTCCTAGATTGATCTTGAAGGATCTCCATTGTGTAATTTAGCATTGCTTGGCTTGCAAGAAATCAATATTATAAGTAAATCCAATTTAGAAGGTAAGTGAAAAGCAAGCCATAGGTTAAAATTAGGAACTAACTAAAGGTAGGAGTCCTCACATTAGAAACTTCTAAATCCAATCTAACCCTAACTTTTTCTATAAAAACAAAGCAAGCACAACCTTTGGCTTCTCTCTAGAAAATTTATCTCTTTCTCTCTTCCTCCTTGGAATTCATTCCTCTCTTTTGTTGCTTTAGTGTTCATCTCTCTCTCAAGTGTTCTTCACAAAAGGGATTCTTAAATTCCTTCTTCTTCTCTAAGGCATCACACAATCAAGGATTATTAGAGTGTTCTTTGGATCTTTTTGAGCGTATAAAAGGGTTGGACAAAGCGTATATTTAGGATCACCAACCCTAGAGACGAGGATCGCGATCAACGGTAAGAATTCCCTTTTTTGCGAATTAAGAAAACATGCTAGGTTTTATTTTTTTGGAGATCAAATCAAAAAAATAGAATTCTCTTTTAAAATTCCAGTATGATATAACATAGAATATAAGTTTTTAAAATCAAAAATTTCGCCTAAAAACTAGTTTTCCTCAATTCAAAGATCGATTTTCTTTCTTTTCTTTTTGGTGTGGTTTTAAACGAGATTTACAAAGCAAGTGTTCGAAAATAGGATCGTTTTCAAAAACCAATATTTTTCTAGGATTTTAAAAATTCCAAAACTACTGGAAATTGTGATCTTTGACCATGGTTTGACCGTGTCGGTTTCCATTCGATTTTTCGAAAGGTAACCCAGCAAAGGGTTATTTTTTGAAGAATAAAATCGAAAATAGGTCAAATCAAGTCCACAGTTGATGAAATTTTGACCCAAAACTGATTTTTGAATTTCCAGTTCACCCAAAAAATTTTGAAATTTTTTTGAATCTTTTTAGTCGGATTTGCAATTATTTTAGATTTTGGCTATTTTTAATAAATATCAAAAGGTTTTAAAAATTGATGAAACTCTCCAGAATTAATGTTGAATAATAAATTGAATTTCTCATGGAAAATAGTTTAAAAAAAAAATGCTTTTTTATCCGTTTTCTAATCCCTTCTTCCTTTTACTAGTCGTAATTCTTTTTTATATTAAATTAATGAAATTTCGAATCTATTTCCCATAAACCAGTAGTTTAGGCCATTAGAAGGTTAGTAAAAAAGTTTCAAAAGATTTTACAAAGGTTTAATATGATTTTACAATTTTCTTTTAAAAAAATGGGTTTTAATTCCTAGGATCGAATTCCCCTTTTTATTCAAAAATCAATTTTATGGAGGGTCATTGATTTTTAGATCTTAAAATTTTGACAGTAAATCGTATAACCTATTTACTATCTACTGGAATTTTTACATGATTTTAAGCCACCATTTAATCTTCTTTTTAATTGATTGATTGATTTTATTCGAATTTTATATGAAATTGAATTGGCATCAAATCTTGATAAAAACCTTTTAAATTTTTACAGTAGTCTAATACCTTGATTCTATCTACACTGTAAAAGTTTTACTTGATTTAAGATTTGTATGCTATGAGTTAATTTGTTAATTTGTAATCTAATCTAACTTTTGGGAATTCAGAAATGGATAGCAAAATTTGTTCTAAATTCATGAAACTCTGCCAGTAGTCGAAGCTCATTCATATCTGGTTACTGGAAAAGTTTCAATAAATTGGAGTTCGATTGGTTAGGGTTACTGTGTAATCCTAGTAATCTGGTCTTAATGTCAATAAATCATAATTTAATGGAAAATCAATACAAAAGTCAGTAAAAATCTCCAAAAAAGATTAACTTTTCATCGTGAATTCAATCCCTAACTTGTTTGAAACAGAAATCTTATGGTTCAGAGATCTCCCATGTAAATTCGCTATATCGTGATAGTTTAACTGCCGAGATCGCAACCACAATCGTATACTAATTGCGATTAATCCTGCATAATTAGAGTGCGTAAATTATAGTAGGATATTTGCTCTGAGGTCCACTGTCCACGGAAATCCTAAGAAATATGCCAGGAAATAAGATACTATAACTTACGTGCTAAATTACACATGGGTTGACAGCACAATTCCCATCCATGGTTGCGTTTCGAGGCCAAAAGTTGCGAACAATAGAGCCTTTGGTATTCCTTAGATGTTTAGGAATTAAAAATCCTCAAAAGTCAAAAATCATTAAGTTCAACAAATCGAATTAACTCGATCCGCGTCTTAGGAGCCGTTGGATTACGGTCTCCTATCGTAGGAACCTTTAGGGCCCCTTAGGAATACTTACATCACGTTGTGTCCTAGGTTTTAGGGAGTCCCAGAGTTAGGAGTTCAGCCTCATCACGGCCGTTTGCTATGGATAGCAACCGTGCCGTAGATCTAGTTACACTAGTCACCCAATTTTCCCCTAGGACAAACCTAGTTACTTAGGATGTAGGTTAACCTGCATTAGTCTAAGGGACGACTTGTACTTAGATAGGACCATATAGCATCTTAGATGAAGTCCTAGGATAATAAAATCTTCAACTTGAACTAAATAATTTCTCTTAAACTGTTAAAACAGTCAATTCAGTCTAGATCAGTGTCCTAGATGAGTTAGGCATAATTAGCTTAGTTCAGGTGCACCGAATTACGATCGACTCTGATTCCAGTGAGGCTAGGATACGTAGGCAACTTGGATACTTGAGTGGCATACCAAGCCTGAGTCGGCCCCACACACAATCGGTGAGGTTTTTCAGGGTAGTTTTTATTTTCTTTCATCATTTAAAATCTTAAATTAAAATTGATTAAATTACTTAGGACTCTTTCCCAAATTAGAATTTTAGGAGAACTTTCACTTAGATTGAATTCAAACAAATTAAAAAAATTAAGATACACATTTAGGAATTACATTAAAATTAGATTTTAGGATGCATGTCACGTAGTTTGCATATTAATATAGAGTTAAGTGAGCCATTTAAAAGAAATTCAAAAGAGTTAACTTTTGGAATTGAAGACGGATTATCGGGCAAGAATGGTGCATGTGGTGGTAACCCCCCATACATTCCATTCTCGTAACCAGGTAACGAGTCTAGATTTCTGTTCAATTATGGGTCCTAGATCCCTCATCTAGGTGGCGACTCTGTCACTCTCTTTTCCGTGGAATTCGGATTGCCTTAGTGATCTCAACTTCACGGAAAGGAAGAATTAAATCACACCTTGCTAGGCTCGGCGGCTTACCCCTGCCCTTATGGGTACTGGGTTGCACGTTTGTTTGCACCCTATGGCTTGGTTGCTGCCTGCTTGGCTGGGTAATTAAAATCACCATTCGCGTGGGTACGAGAGATCAAGAGAGGAGAGTATGGCGCCTCGCGCGCCGTGTCCCGCTCGCAGGATCGGGTCCCACCTAACTTCATTAAAATTCCAAAGGATAACTCATTTGAATTGATTTTAATTGGCTAATGAAAACTCTATCTTATATCTTGTATGCTTGATAGATTAGTTTGCATGTTCTATTTTCCCATCACATCATAGATTACGAAAACTTATTTCACACACTTACATCACTTGCATCTAAACCCTTGCATCTCACATGCACACACGTCCTATTTTAGGAACTAGGAGTGTTATCTAGCATGGTTGACTGGGATTTCATCACCTGGTGCCTCTGTGCTAGGGAAGCATTCCACTCTTAGCCTAGTACCTTTATGGTGCGTAAACAGATCTCTTGTTCATGTACTGATACGCCGGACACTGGTAAGTATATTGAGCACAAATTCGTGCTAAGGAAACTCTTGGCCTTACCCCTAGATTACCCCACACATGCATATAGTATACGAACACACGTGCATCACGTGTGTGAGCCTAGTTTAGGATATCCTACCCATTTATGTCTAGATTAAGCCGTAGTCCATCTTCCAATGGCTGTGATCGGTTTTAGGTACACAAACAAGTCATGAGTCGAGATGTTCTCTCCACTCCGCTAGATTAGGCTTAGAATTGATGCCTTTAGGTAACATTGCATAAAATGTAAAAAGATTAAAAAACTTTTTCTTTGAGATTAGGATATAAATCTCATCTTTTCCTAAGATCTCATAGGTTATTTTCTTAGATTATCCCTCATGTACAATCTCATCTCAACCGTATCCTTCTTCGTCTATGATCCATCTATCAAGAACGGTGATTTTATCTCCATATTCCTCTGATCCCGTGGCTTTCATTAGTTTCATCTTCTAAATTTCTCTTGCTTAATCTTCATCATCTTGAGGTTTAGAAAGTCCATTTCATAGGTCCATTACCTCGTCAGTCTTTGTTCGGATCATTGTCAAGGTTGTCATTACCTCTCAATTGTCTGCCCATTCGTCTCTCATACTTAAGGCTGCATTTGAACAATCATTGGACTCATTCTAGTCAAGAAAGTTCGTTCCATGACACCCGAGTTTGAGCTCATTGCACTAGGGGCATTATTCAAATCTTCTCTCTTAATAACCGAGTGTTCATTCTATAGTTCTTAGACTAGTGGCATTCTCCTTTACTATCATTTCGCAATTGTCATACCATGCTCATTTCACGATTCATTTTGTCATCCCATTGTTTGCAAAGGCCACAGTCATCTCTAATCATTGAGAAGAAATACATGTTGAATCTCAATCTTATACCTTGTGCTTATTGTTTCCATGTCAGGAGCATTCACCATTGATCCAGCTCAAGCAACTTGGGTTCGAATACACTCTCGTTTGGTCAGGAAGTCACCTCCCCCATCTCCTTCGAATGCTTCTCCATCATCTCCATCTACACCCATGGCAGAACACGTTGAGAACCCTCAGACCAATAACCTTGAAGTTATGATGGCCGCACTCCTTGAACAAATGAAAGGATAAAAGAAGATAATCAGTTTCTTAAAGCCCAATTCACCGAGAAGTTTGGTCTATCATTTTCTTCACCTTCAAAGGGCAAAGAACCCATGAACCCTATCATGTCAGAGCTTCATCCTAAGCCTATGGTGATTCCCATTCCTCAAGGCCCATTTGATGTTACTGATGAAGAACAATATGGTGAAGAGAACTACAACCCGGTCTCATTACCAGTTGATAAGTCAGTTATGGAGAATTTGGAACAGCTAAATAAGAAGGTTGATAATAAGCACATTCAAGACCAAGGGGCCTTTAACTTAAATGATCTCACACTCTTCTCGAAAATCTGGCTTCCGAAGAATTTTCAGATGCTAGACTTTGACAAGTATGATGGCACGGGGTGCCCTACTTCCCATCTCTAGATGTTCACTATCATGTGCCAACCTCAAAACTTATCTCCTGACCAAATGGCCCAGCTTTTTCCAGTTTCTTTAACTAAGGTAGCCAGGAGGTGATTTTTGGGATTGGACAAGACCCGCTATAGGACATGGAAAGACATTGCTGAACAGTTTGTGAAGCAATTCAAGTAAGATGATGAGGCAGAGATCACTAAGAAAGACTTGGAAAAGACCAAACAAGATTCAAAGGAGTCTTTCTTGACATTTGTGAAAAGATGGAGGGGGTTGGCAACACAGATAATTGATCGTCCTACTGAGAAAGAGCAAGTTCAGATGATACTAAAAAACATGTCCCCTTAGCTCTATTATCACATGTCTCTCTAGTATTATCCTGACTTCGAGCACCTCATTAATGCTGGCACACAAATTGAAGAAGCAATGTCACAAGGGGTGTATAACCGAAGCAATCCTCATATCCGAGATTTTAAGAAGCCTGCACCCCCACAGGTCAAAGAGGTTGGCAGTGTCTCTCGTGCCAATCCTCAACTGTCGAGACCTCAGAACCCTATAGTCATGGATTATGATCAACCCATTGTCGCACCCCAGCAGCAACCAAAGAAGGATTTTGATCATCTACCTGTTCCACCTTCTAAAATCCTACAAGATTGTTTAGCCTCAGGGCGCATCATTTTTCCTCCCATTAGACCACCTCCCAATACTTTACCCCGAAGTTGGAGAGCACATGAGCACTGCGATTACCACCAAGGCCCGGGCCACGTCACTGATCGATGCATAGCCTTGAAGTATGTGATCCAGAAGTTGATTGATGAGAAAAAAATTGGCATTTCATCAGAGGCCGAACGTCATCAATAATCCTATGCCGACTCATGCAATACCGCCGCCGGCAAATCTCAATACTTAAGACAACCCAGGGTTGAAAGAAGCACAGGTTCAGTTGTGGAATGAGAGGTTGAAGATACCAGTCATGAGCCAGCCTTTGCCGAGCCTCCAAAGCCAGACCTTTGCAGCGTTTAAAGTTAAAGTTTCGGTCATTTAATATTTTGTGTTGAGTCGGTCAATATGTTAGTTCAGAAATTGAGTCTATTCTTACAAGGTTACTAGTCGGGTGAGTCTTTTTCTGCATTTATTTTCAAGTCCAAAAATTTGGAATCCTGAGCATGTTCAGGATAGGTCATCATTTGTAGTGTCTTTCTATTAAATGAAATTTGCTTCCCAATAATATTTCAGTGATTTCTTCTAATCTTAATAAATAAAAATGAGACTCCCTCAAATGAGAAAAAGAAATACCGATGAAACTCCCCTTGATTGGCATCATATGTTCAAATAAGAGGAGGAGCGCCAGACCCAGCCTCTCAAAGAGAAAATTGAAATGATAAACATTGGCACGAAAATTTTAATCCAGTAAATGCCAATTGAAAATGCATTACCCTCCAAAAGAGTGCGAAATAAACTCATTTCGAGAATAAGAGGATTATCTAGGAGCGCTATAACTGATACTAGGGGCAAGACATAGATAGAAAGGTAAAGAGAATGAAGGAAGTGAGAGACATATGCTATACAAGGGTCATGGATTGGAAACAACTTTCATATTTTCAGTCAATGACCTTGGTTCCCAAATTCATAATGTAAGCCCAATGGTTCCCACCTTGGCATTCCCATCTTATTTTGATGATTCCAATACACAAGTGATTTAAGATCACTAATGTGTTTGAATGTCTAAGTTGTAGATCATATTGGTGTTAAGACAAGATTGCTTGGATTGAAGCTAAGAAGCTCTCATTGAACCACATTCGAAAGGCCAAAGACATCGAAGATCCAAGACAATTGAAGACTTGAAGAATCTATTGAAGATCGAAGTCTAATAGAATGTATAAGATCCAATCTTAGTATTAGATTTTAAGAAGCATAAATTAAGTTAATCTCACACACCCTAAATGTCTAAGAGATTGTCTTTGTGGTGTTCCAACACTTTGGAACCCTCATAACAATCCCAACTTGGTGTAAAGATGGAAGCCCAAAAACAGAAATTGAAAATCTGCTTGACATAGGCTTCTCAGAACTCCGAAAGAATTCTCGGAGCTCCGAGCTCGGAACTCCGAGAGATTCCTCGGAGCTCCGAGAAATGGTCCAGTAACATTTTCTCAATTCTGTTTGTATTCCCGGAACTCCGAGAATTTCTCGGAACTCCGAGAACACTATAACGGTAAGAAAAATAGCCGTTGGTAATTTTCCCAGAATTACCACTATGCCCCTCAAACGGTCATATTTGGTTTTTCTATATATATGGACATTCCAAACTTCCAAATTATCAATCCTAACACTCTTAAACTCTACTTGAATTTCCCAAGAGTGAATCAAAGCTTATTTATGCCTCTCATCCTCTAAGATTAGGATTTGGATCATAGGCTCAATTTGGACATCTTATTCAAAGTTGTAAACCCTTGTGAGGGATTTTTTAGTTCTTTCTTTCTTATTCTAAGATTGTATTTGGGCGAGTGCGAAGGGGACGTGGAGCCATCCCAAGAGCGAGTGCGAGGAGACGCGGAGCTTTCTCCGGTTCGTGGCAAGTCTTGCGAGGCGGAGCCGAACCAAATTGTAATTGGGTTGATTCCTCACCATTAAAGGAATCCTTAGTGAAGCCATCAACGGGTTTGGTTGGTGGAGTGGAGTAGGCCTCGCGTTTTGAGGACCGAACCACTTTAAATCTCGGGTGCACTCTCTCTTATCTTTTGCTCTAAATTTGCATTGCACTTAGGATTTAACTTGTTTGCTTAATATTCATTCCTTGATCCCTTGATCCCTTGATCTACAAAATTAAGTTAGAAGTTTTCAAAAGATTAAAACTTGTTAGGAACCTAAATTTTTGTCTCCTCATTTGTTTCCATATCGGGACCAGCCTCGGATTTTCACTTGGTATCAGAGCCTTGGCTCTTAAAAGATTTTTTTTTCTAAAAATCTTTGGAAAATTTTTGTTTTCAACAAGGAAAAGATCATAAGATCTTTGACAACTTTCTAATTGTGAAATGGCGGATAAAAATGGAACCGGACTTCCAGAAGGCCATTCCACAACTAGACCTCCTTTCTTTGATGGGTCCAACTATGGACATTGGAAGACAAGGATGCGCATCTATCTTCTTTCGATAGATGTGGAACTTTGGCACATTGTTGAAAATGGATACATTTTGCCTTCCAAACCATTTGAAGAATGGAGTGTCGTAGAGAAAAGGCACGCAAATTTAAATTACAAAGCTATAAATTCTTTGTTTTGCGCCTTATCTACGGAGAAGTTTAATCGAGTTGCTCTTTTTGATTCCGCCAAGGTTATTTGGGATACACTTGCCGTTACCCATGAGGGAACATCACAAGTTAAGGATTCCAAAATAAACTTGTTAAAGAGCAAATATGAAATGTTTAGAATTGGTCAAAATGAAAGTATTTCCGATATGTATACCCGATTCTCTAAAATTTCAAATGAATTAGCTAATCTTGGTAAATCTTATCCTACTGATGAGCTTGTGAGTAAGTTGCTTAGGTCACTTCCTCCTTATTGGGACCCAAAAGTCACCGACATCCAAGAATCAAAAGATCTCAAGATGCTATCTATGGAGGAGCTTGTAGGATCTCTAATCACTCATGAGATGCTCCTCACTAGCCGTCAAGAAGAGAAGAAGCCGAAAGAGAAAGAAAGAGAAAGCCGATCTCTAGCTCTAAAGGCCTCCAAGACGGACTCATCATCAAGTGATGCGGATAGCGATGAGGAAGAAGCTTTAAGGAAATTTAAAAGCTTATGGAGAAAGCAACACAAAAAGGATAAAACGAAGAAGAAAGAAGAAAGTAAAGTAGGAGGAGGAATTAGGTGCTATAATCGTAAGAAGACGGGACATATAAAATCGGAGTGTTCACTTCTCAAGTCATCTTCCTCAAGATACAAGGGAAAGAAGGATTGGAAGAAACACAAGGCTCTTGCAGCTAGTTGGGATGGGGAAAGCACGTCGGGCAAGAGTTCAAGCGAAGGGGAAGATAAAAAAGAGGATCTTTGCCTCATGGCACTCTCCCATGATGTTGAGGTAAATTCTAACCCCTCTTGCTATTCATCAGGTAGTGATAATGAAAAAATATCTTATGATGAATTATGCTCAACCTTGCATTATCAAATTTCTAAATAAAGTTCTTAAAAAATCTATTTCAAAATTAGAAAATAAACTTGATGTTTTGAAAAATGAGTCATCCTCTTCCATATCCAAATCTCAAGCACAACTTGAAAATGTTAAACTTGAGATTAAAACTCTTAAGGGTTGTTTGGATGAGAAAACTTGCCAAATTATCAAACTTCAAGATATGGCAAGCTCTTCCAAAACTTATGAAGATGCCAATAATGATTTTCTAAATCAAATAACACATCTTCATAATAAAAATGAAAGGTTAAGATTATGTCTTCATGGTTTTTTAAATGGTAATAAAATTATAGACATAATCTTGAAGAAAACTAGTAAAAGACCTAATCATGCACATTATGATAGGACTAGTTTATCTAACCCTCATGTTAGATGCCATTATTGTGGAATTAATGGTCATTACCAATTCTAATGTGCATCTAAGATTAGGGATTATGGTGGAACTAAGAAATCTTGCGTTCCCAAAGCCCACATATGATTCTCTTCATATGTTCTTAGATTAGGGGCTTATGCTTAAAATTGAATATCTTTTTATGGTTAATTTAATATCCCCTCTTATGTTGAATAAAAATTCTAAATAGAGGAGTTTTATGTTTGTCTTTTTTCTTGAAAAAGGGGGAGCTTAAAATTGTAAATTTTATCCCTTTAATTTTTCTTTTACCCCATCTTTTTGATAGATGCCAAAGGGGGAGAGAAATCTAATGTAAGGAAATATATGCATGCTTTTATTGAAAATCTCTTGTGCTTGTCATCATCAAAAAGGGGAAGATTGTAAGCCCAATGGTTCCCACCTTGGCATTCCTATCTTATTTTGATAATTCTAATACACAAGTGATTTAAGATCACTAATGTGTTTGAATGTCTAAGTTGTAGATCATATTGGTGTTAAGACAAGATTGCTTGGATTGAGGCCAAGAAGCTCTCATTGAACCACATTCGAAAGGCCAAAGACATCGAAGATCCAAGACAATTGAAGACTTGAAGAATCTATTGAAGATCGAAGTCTAATAGAATGTATAAGATCCAATCTTAGTATTAGATTTTAAGAGGCATAAATTAAGTTAATCTCACACACCCTAAATGTCTAAGAGATTGTCTTTGTGGTGTTCCAACACTTTGGAACCCTCATAACAATCCCAACTTGGTGTAAAGATGGAAGCCCAAAAACAGAAATTGAAAATCTGCTTGACATAGGCTTCTCGGAACTCCGAGAGAATTCTCGGAGCTCCTGGCTCGGAACTCCAAGAGATTCCTCGGAGCACCGAGAAATGGTCCAGTAACATTTTCTCAATTCTGTTTGTATTCCCGGAACTCCGAGAACACTATAACGGTAAGAAAAATAGCCGTTAGTAATTTTCCCAGAATTACCACTATGCCCCTCAAACGGTCATATTTGGTTTTTCTATATATATGGACTTTCGAAACTTCCAAATTATCAATCATAACACTCTTAAACTCTACTTGAATATCTCAAGAGTGAATCAAAGCTTATTTATGCCTCTCATCCTCTAAGATTAGGATTTGGATCATAGGCTCAATTTGTACATCTTATTCAAAGTTGTAAACCCTTGTGAGGGAATTTTTAGTTCTTTCTTTCTTATTCTAAGATTGTATTTGGGCGAGTGCGAAGGGGACGCGGAGCCATCCCAAGAGCGAGTGCGAGGAGACGCGGAGCTTTCTCCGGTTCGTGGCAAGTCTTGCGAGGCGGAGCCGAACCAAATTGTAATTAGGTTGATTCCTCGCCATTAAAGGAATCCTTAGTGAAGCCATCAACGGGTTTGGTTGGTGGAGTGGAGTAGGCCTCGCGTTTTGAGGACCGAACTACTTTAAATCTCGGGTGCACTCTCTCTTATCTTTTGCTCTAAATTTGCATTGCACTTAGGATTTAACTTGTTTGCTTAATATTCATTCCTTGATCCCTTGATCTACAAAATTAGGTTAGAGGTTTTCAAAAGATTAAAACTTGTTAGAAACCTAAATTTTTGTCTCCTCATTTATTGCCATATCGGGACCACCCTCGGATTTTCACATAATATAAAGCCAACAAATTCACGATAAGAAGTTCAAGAGCAAGCATTCAAAAGCGATCATCAAATATCAAGAGTTACAGATCCATAAATGGAGGATGTCAAAGAACAAGTTTCGCTCCATCAAAGTCGAAAGCACATATCAGAATCTTGAAAGAAGAAGATCCATTATCTCTTACATGGAAATGCCGTCAAACTCTGTAAAAAAAAGCAAAGAAAAAAAAAGTAAAGAGAATTATTGACTTAGATCAACTCCAAATCTGAACATTGGAAGGCCTCCTTTGGCCGAACAAATCCCAAACTCATTACCCGGTGTGAAAAAAGAAGAAGAAGAGAACACCCTTTTTGCAAACCCCTTTGAGCCTGAATAATATTTTCTTTCAAAACCCATTAACTAGGGGCATTCGCCCCGAACTACGCGAGACCTGATCCCTACGCTGGGGTACGTAGGCAGCTCGGTCAAATGAGTTCGGTCAATTCAAAAAAAAATGAAAAAAGAAGATATTCAATAGTTCCAAAAAGAAGAAAAAAGAGAGTCAATCAATCATAATAAAGAAGTCAATCGAAAAAAGAAGAAGAAAAGAAGAACAAGTTACCTTCAAACTAGGGGCATTTGCCCTGAACTACGCACGACCTGATTCCTACCCTGGGATACGTAGGCAACCTGTTCACAGGTTCGGTCGAAATCTTTGTTCAACCTTAAGCCATTCTTTGAAAAGCCCTATCCTACCTATAAAGTCATTCAGATGTTCAGAATCAAAGATCTAGGCCTAAACAAAATGAACAAGAAAAAAGAACGGAGTTTGAAGATCTGCTAGACAGAAAATCTGAAAGGGCGGTCTAGGCAAAATTTAAGATCATTCCCCTGCTAAGTTGAAAACCCGAAAGGGCAGCTTAGGCAAAAGCTAAGGGGATAGCCTGCTGAGTTAAAAACTCAAACGGGCGATTCAGGCAAAAGTTAAGGTCAAACGGTCAACCAAGTTGAAAACCTGAAAAGGGCGACTTGGTCATGGTAGGAGAAAATATCCAAAAAGCCATATCCAGCATCAAGATCGAGGATTCAAGAAGTTCAAGCAGGCACACTTTGCATCCTCGAAACTAGGGGCATGAGATCAAGCAATCTAAGGAGTAGTAATCAAATCCTTGGAGTATTACAGTTTTAAAAGGAGAAGTTCAGTGTTTATCAATTGTAAAATTACTCTTTGAAAGGCCAGACCTACCAAACAAAATGTTAACTAAGTCAGAAGCATCACTTTGAGTTGGTCTAGTCAGTCCATCCATTTCTATTCTTTCAGAAATCCTCGATTATTCGAATAGTGTCTTTTACCAGATTTTCCCTTTGAAGAGAGTCGGTCGTTGTCTTTGAGTCCAAAGGTCGCAACTGTCTTGGTGAAAAAGGTAAGGCATCAGCTCATCCGCAACTGTAACTGAGCCATACGAATCCTAAAAGAAGGAATTCAGGAATCAAGTGAAAGAAAAGCCAGCAAGTTCCGAAAGCATTCAGAAGCATAAATATCAAAAAATGCGGTTTTCATAAGAAGACCCTATCCTAGAAAGACACCATAGGCTTGGGAGAGTCTCATAGGTGATCATGATTGGGCCGATTTCTCAGCAAAATGGATCATTAAAATTTTGAATTACCTTTCAGTCAATTGAATACCATCTTAATCAAGAAATTTTTGTCCAAATACATGCTAGAAGAAAAATCCCGCCTTCCAATTTCAGTATCTAGGAAAGCCGTTGTTCTAGATTACAAGTTCAGGGATTTATATTAAGATTTTAGTTTGTCAATTCAAGAATTCCCAGCAATAAAGACCTACAGTCTTTATGCAATAAACTATTTTTTTAAAGCTTCCTCAAAGCATTCTCAGCAATTCTCATAAAGTCATGTTTCATCGTTTCTTCTCTAGGGATAAATGTAAATAGCCGTTGCATTTTACTCCTGTTATGCGTTGTCTCGTCATTCGTTTGAATTTTGGTCTTGCACAATATCTATTGTCCTCGAATCCGATTTCACACATCTAAAGTTCATCAATTTTCAAATTTATCAAATTCAAGTTCATGCTTAAATCTCCAATTCAAGTTCATTTCAAATCATCAACTCAAGTTCACTTGAAATTTCCAAATTCAAGTTCATTTCAAGTCATTAAATCAAGTTCAGATTAAATTTTAAAATCCATCCTCCTTTTCTTTTTAGAGAAAAAGCGAAAGTGCCTCTGGATCGCAATTCATCCTCCTTTTCTTTTCAGAGAAAAAAAGAAAGTCCCTCTGGATTGAAAATCTATCTTCCATTTTCTTTTCAGAGAAAAAGCAAAAGTGCCTCTGCATCGAAAATTCCTTCCTTTCTTTTCAGAGAAAAAGCGAAAGTGCCTCTGGATCGAAAATCCATCATCCTTTTCTTTTCAGAGAAAAAGCAAAAGTGCCTCTTGATCGAAATTCATCCTCCTTTTCTTTTCAGAGAAAAAGCGAAAGTGCCTCTAAATCGAAAATCTATCTTCCTTTTCTTTTCAGAGAAAAAATGAAAGTTCTTCTGGATCGAAAATTCATCTTCCTTTTCTTTTTAGAGAAAAAGCGAAAGTGCCTCTGGATCGAAATTCAACATCCTTTTCTTTTCAGAGAAAAAGCGAAAGTGTCTCTGGATTGAAATTCATCCTCCTTTTCTTTTCAGAGAAAAAGCGAAAGTGCCTCTGAATAAAAAATCTATCTTCCATTTTCTTTTCAGAGAAAAAGTGAAAGTGAATCTGGATCGAAAATTCCTTTTCCTTTCTTTTCAAAGAAAAAGCGAAAGTGCCTCTTGATCGAAATTCAACTTCCTTTTTCTTTTCAGAGAAAAAGTGAAAGTGCCTCTGGATCGAAAATCTATCTTCATTTTCTTTTCAGAGAAAAAGCGAAAGTGCCTCTGGATCGAAAATCCAACATCATTTTCTTTTCAGAGAAAAAGCGAAAGTGCCTCTTGATCGAAATTCTACATCCTTTTCTTTTCAGAGAGAAAGCGAAAGTGCCTCTGGATCGAAATTCATCATCCTTCCCTTTTCAGAGAAAAAACGAAAGTGCCTCTGGATCGAAAATCTATCTTCTATTTTCTTTTCAGAGAAAAAGTGAAAGTTCTCTAGATCTAAAATTCATTTTCCTTTCTTTTCAGAGAAAAAGCGAAAGTACCTCTAGATCGAAATTCAACCTCCTTTTCTTTTCAGAGAAAAAGCGAAAGTGCCTCTCGATCGAAAATCTATCTTCCTTTTCTTTTCAGAGAAAAAGCGAAAGTGCCTCTGAATAGAAAATTCATCTTCCTTTTCTTTTCAGAGAAAAAGCGAAAGTGCCTCTGGATCGAAAATCCTTTCTTTTCAGCGAAAAAGCGAAGGTGCCTCTGGATTGAAAATTCTCTATCTTTTTTTTTCAGAGAAAAAACGAAGATGCCTCTGGATTGAAAATTCTCTCTCATTTTTTTTAAAAAAAAAGGTGCCTCTTAATTGAAATATTCTTCGCCCTTTTTGTTTAGAGAAAAAGCGCAAGAGCCTCTAAACCAAAAAGATTTTTTCATCTGTCTTAGAGAAAAAGCTTAATGCCTCTATGACAAAGAATTTCATCCGAATAATTCAATTTCTCAAAATTCTAGGACTTCATCTAGGGTCTTGCATTAGGAAGCATTTGCATTTAGGTTGCTTTGTGTGTACTGAATATTTTTGTTGATCAAAGCTACGCAAAATGGTTTTGTCACTTTTTCTTTGGTATTCGATGACTACGTCGTCTCTACCAAAGAGGGGTATTCGATGACTACGTCCTCTCTACCAAAGAGGGGGTCTTGCGTCGGTCTTCTGCATTTTTGCATTTTTAGGATAAGTTTCGTCTCATTATAAGAGTTTTGAAGTTGATTGGCGATCCTGAAAGTCTCTAGGGAATTCCATTAGTCTCCGAAAGATTAGAATTCAAGTTTCCAATCAAGTAAGAAAACCTGCTATTTTTGGAATTTCTCAGGGTTTTCCCTAATTTCATCAATTTTTGCACCACAGGGGTAATTTGGTAATTTTCAATGTGTTTCATTTGACCCCCGGGTTGTGTCTGAAAAATCTTGACTGATTCCATGAATTTTGAAAAGCCTGCTAAATTTAGACCTCTTAGGGGTTTCGCTCGATTTGGAAATTTTGAGTGTTGAGGGCATTTTGGGCATTTTGAGGGAATGCCAAATGATCCTGTTTGATATTACCCACCAAAAGAAGGAAACTTAAAAACTTTATATTTTTGAGGTTTGGCTAAAAAAACTTTCCACTTTTAGATTTCCCCTTTAAAAAATGAACAAATTTGAGGGGTATTTTGGTCGCATTTTGGTGGGTAATGGTCAAATAGTGGTGTTTTGGTCCAAAAAAATTATTTCTTTAAAGGGGATGGTTCAACCATATGCTAGAGGTGTACTATAAAGATCACATGGGTTAGGTCCATCCATAAAATATTGAATTTAAAAGAGCTTTATTAAATTTTTACGAAAAAAACCTAAAACCCATGTGAGAAGGCCCATTGAGCTAAAAGTCCACAAGATCGGGGTCCCTGTGGACCCGCCTATGTGGGTCGGCCACATAAGTGGGTGCCCCACATGAGGAGGCCACGCAAACACATCCAACATAGGATAGGGTGGTTGGTGACATCATATTTGTTTTGAAAAAGTAATAAAGAAATGAAGAGTTATAATTAGAAAGGGCTTGTAAGGTCAGGTTAGTAAAATGGCCATACCTTTTTACTTTCTTGTCCAAACAATTCATAGCTATACTTGTTTCGAACGTTTTGAAAATATCTACAGCTTTCTAGTTTATGACTTTTCCTGAATCAACCTCTAAATAGGTCAAAAATGAGGTCAAATGTGGGACAACCCTTTTTGGATGAAAATAATTCATAAAAGCTAGTTTCCTATGTGAGAAGGCTTCTAGATTGATCTTGAAGGGTCTCCATTGTGTAATTTAGCATTGCTTGGCTTGTAAGAAATCAATATTATAAGTAAATCCAATTTAGAAGGTAAGTGAAAAGCAAGCCATAGGTTAGAATTGGGAACTAACTAAAGATTAGGAGTCCTCACATTGGAAACTTCTAAATCCAATCTAACCCTAACTTTTTCTATAAAAACAAAGCAAGCACAACCTTTGGCTTCTCTCTAGAAAATTCATCTCTTTCTCTCTTCCTCCTTGGAATTCATTTATCTCTTTTGTTGCTTTAGTGTTAATCTCTCTCTCAAGTGTTCTTCACAAAAGGGATTCTTAAATTCCTTCTTTTTCTCTGAGGCATCACACAATCAAGGATTATTGGAGTGTTCTTTGGATATTTTTGAGCGTATAAAAGGGTTGGACAAAGCGTATATCTAGGATCACCAACCCTAGAGACAAGGATCGCGATCAACGATAAGAATTCTCTTCTTTGCAAATTAGAAAAACATACTAGGGTTTTATTTTTTTGGAGCATCAAATTTATGAATTTTCTTTTAAAATTCCAGTATGATATAACATAGAATATAAGTTTTTAAAATAAAAAATTTCGCCTAAAAATTAGTCTTCCTCCATTCAAAGATCGATTTTCTTTCTTTTCTTTTCGGTATGGTTTTAAACGAGATATACAAAGCAAGTGTTTGAAAATAGGATCCTTTTCTAAAACTAATATTTTTTAGGGTTTTAAAAATTCAAAAACTACTGAAAATCGTGATCTTGGACCATGGTTTGACTGTCTCAGTTTCCGTTCGATTTTTTGAAAGGTAACCCACCAAAGGGTTATTTTTTGAAGAATAAAATGGAAAATATGTCAAATCAAGTCCATAGTTGACGTAATTTTGACCCAAAACCGATTTTTAAATTTCCAGTTCACCCAAAACTTTTTGAAATTTTTTGAATCATTTTAGTCAGATTTTTAATTATTTTAGATTTTGGCCATTTTTAATAAATACCAATAGGTTTTAAAAATTGATGAAACTCTCCAGAATTAATGTTCAATAATAAATTGATTTTCTCATGAAAACCTTTTTTGAGAAAAATGTTTTTTTATCTGTTTTCTAATCGCTTCGTTTTACGTGTCGTAATTCTTTTCTATATTAAATTAATGAAATTTTGAATCTATTTCCTACAAACCAGTAGTTTAGACCTTTAGAAGGTTAGTGAAAAAATTTCAAAAGACTTTACGAAGGTTTAATATGATTTTATAATTTTCTTTTAAAAAAATGGTTTTAATTCCTAAGATCGAATTCCCCTTTTTATTCAAAAATTGATTTTATGGAAGATCATTGATTTTTAGGTCTTAAAATTTTGACAGTAAATCATATAACCTATTTTATATGTACTGGAATGTTTACATAATTTTAGGGCACCTTATAATCTACGTTTTAATTGATTCATTGATTTGAACAGAATTTTATGTGAATTTGAATTGGCATCAAATCTTAATAAAAACCTTTTAAATTTTTACAGTAGTCTAATACCTTGATTCTATCTATACTGTAAAAGTTTTACTTGATTTAAGATTTGTATGCTATGAGTTGATTTTTAATTTGTAATTGATGAACACATTTATGTGTGAATGGTAGTAGTAGGATGCATGCATATTTTATGTTTTAAGCGGTGCTACTAAGGTATTTTTGTTGTTTTTGTTGTTTTAGGATTTTTATTGGAATTATGAAGGAAATGGAGCTTAACATATGAAAATAGTGAAGAAATGACAAATTGCCATGAGAATCCAAAGTTCCAAGATGCCTTAGTTGGCCGAATTGGCATGATGCTTTAGTAGGATCAAATTGATAATGCCACACCCCCTTACTTTGCTTTGAAAGATGAAATTTCAAGGATGGATGATGAAAAACAAGAGAAGAGAAAGGATCTTAATTCCAATGGTTGAGATTGAAATGATCAAGAGAGGAGAAGGGAATTATTTGTTGTTTATGTGCATTACAAAGGAAGGGTAGATTTGCAATTTGCGAAAGTATATGGCATGATTGCAATTCATTCGAAAGATAGGGACAATTTGGTCCTTTCATGCACATATTCCTCAACTTGGAAACTTTCCATTATTTTTCTACCATTTAGAAAGTTGCTTGACAAAATAATCAGAAGGTTTTAGACAAACCTTTGGAAAGAAAAAAAATAAGAAAGTAACCCATGTGTTTTTTAGAAGAGATAGAGAAAGCCCATTCAAGCCTTAATCCTGTCCTTTCATTTGTTTCCTAAGATTAGCCTTTTAATCTCCACCTTACATCTTTTTTAATCCCTTAATTTAGCAACCTTTCTCACCCAAAATCTATATATCAATCTCTCTTGAACTCTCTCCCATCTTCTTGAATTTTTAGTCTCGTCTCGTCACGTCTTCAGCAGTTTTTTTTTATTTTTTTCTAAAAGTTCAACGGACCATAACTTCTTCGTTTTAGCTCTGATTCGCGCGTGGTCGGATCCGTTAGACTCGTATCGACGAGAGGAATCCAATCAAGGTTTGAAGGAGGACAATGATTCAACCATTGAAGGAGAAAAAGAATAAGTTTTTCTTATTTTGCTCTTTATTTTAAATTACAATTTGATGTATTTTTGCTTTCAATTTCAATTAAAGAAGAGTTCTTTTTATTTTCTTTTTCCTTCTCAAGTTCTTAATGCAATTCTCTTCTTTCTACTTTTTTTTTATTTCTTTGACTTTCTTAATGAGTAACAAAATCCTATATACTTAGGGTTTAGATGAAACTATGGGGAAGGAGAAAGGTTTTTAATTAAATTTAATGGTATGAAATTAATGGTTTATAATTGTTGCATACCAATCATTCATGCCATTGGCTTTCCCCTTTCGTATGAGTGATTGCTATGAACATTATAAATATTTATATTGCCTTTAAAATTGGAGTGTGTCTTTGATAAATTACTCATGGGCAATGACATCTATTGATCTTATTTCTCATAAACTAATTATCAAATATACAATTCAATACACAAAAATTATTTTAATTAATCAATCTAATCCAAGCCCATGGTGGATTCTAACCCTAAGTAATCTTTTATATTGAATTAAGATTTTTACACTATTCCAAATTACTTTTGCAATTTTTCAATTTACTTAGGTCCTCAGAATTTTGGTTTTCTAATTAAATTAGATAAGTAGTTAAAAGAGATCATTAGAACCTTGGTACACTTTGCCTAAATTAAGATTTTAAATCAAAAAGATCTTAGTTGAATTTGATTCTTAGATTGAATAGAATATACGCTTATATATAGTGTTGGCTCCGAGGTCTAAGTCCACGGAAATCCTGAGTCCATTCCAGGCAACATTATATCATAGGTAGTATTCTAATCAGTAAAAGAATAGGATTGACAACTAGATTTCTCTTCCCTGAGTTCGACCCGTATTTACACGATCCGTGCACTTGCGGTTATTTAAAATCACAATCAAGTTTTTGGCGCCGTTGCCGGGGAAGAGAGTTGCATTAGAATCTTAATTATTCGAAGTGTTAGATTAGTAGTTATTTTTAGTTTAGTTATATTTTTGGTTTCTTGGCTATCCATCTCTCTTATTTGGTTTTCTTGTGTTTATGACCGTAGGTTGGGTGCGGAACTCGGCCAATCGACTAGAAAGAACTAACAGGTTAGAGACGGCGGAAGACATCGCACCAAATCCAAATCAAGTAGTCATGGCGGAAGAACAAGAGCCGCCAAAGAGTTTACGCGATCGCTTCTATCCGGCCCGAACCGCGCAACCTTCTTGCATTAGATTGCCGATTGCACAGGGCAATAATTTTGAGCTAAAATCGTAATTTATCTCTTTGCTTCCTCATTTTCATGGCCTCCCTTCTGAGGAAGCTTATTTATTTTTGCGTGAGTTTGAAGATGTATGTGCTTTGATTAAGTTGCAACAACTTACCGATGATGCGGTAAAGTTGCGGTTTATTACGTTTTCACTCAAGGATGGAGCAAAAAAGTGGCTCTATGGCTTACCAACGAACTCCATCACCACTTGGGAGGAGTTCGTCGTCGCTTTCCTAAAAAAGTTTTTTCCATTACATAAAACTAATAAGCTTAGGAACGATATTTTACAATTCAAACAAAAGCCATTAGAGTCATTTTCTAAGTTTATGGAGATGTTCAAAGACCTACTCAAAGAGTGTCCTCACCATGGAATTGATTTGTGGCACTTATGCCAAATTGTTTATGAGGGCATAGATTACCAAACAAAGCAACTTCTTGAGTCCATGTGTCCTAATGGTTTTACATCTTTCACGGATGAGGCCGCAGCATGGAACTTCTTACTTGATTTGGCGGAAAGAACAAGAGAGTGGGAATCCACTCAAGACGGTGAGAGAGCCACTTCAAGTAAGGGATTTCTAATAGAGGATGCCGTGGCAAAAGACGCCCATCTTGATAGCCTAATCAAAAGGCTAGAAGCAATAGTTGTCAAAGGACCCTCACAAGTCAATCAAATTGCACATAGTGTTTTCATGTGTAATTGGTGTCAAGCCATAGACCATGTCATGGAAGAGTGTCCAACTCTTGCTAAATTTGGTAATTCTAATGAGAATGTGAGTGCTCTTTATGCTAATAATCCTTATTCTAGCACTTATAATCCGGGATGGAGAAATCATCCCAACTTTTCATGGAGTCAAAGTGGGCCATCTAATTTCCAATGCCAAGGCCAATTAGGCCAACCTAGGCCCACCTTCCCTCCCACTTTTGTTCGGCCATCCCCTTCCCCTCCTACTTTTCAAAACCTCATGATTAATAATGTTTCAAATCCGCAACCGCCGGATTTTCAAAAACAAGGAGAGTCGGCACGCATAGCTTCCTTAGAAAAAAGCATAGAACTTCTCACTAGCACTTTCATGACAAGCCAACACAGCATGGAGAAGCAAATCTCCCAACTTGCCATGGCGTTGCATGAGAGGGAAAAGGGGAAGATGCCAAGTCAACTCGTTCCTAATCCAAGGAACGTGAATATGAATGTGAATCAACAGGTACCGCCAAATCAGTTGAATGCCATTCAACCAATTTTGCCGCCGCAAGAGCCCTCCAACGAATGTAATGCCGTATATGCTTTAAGGAGTGGTAGAGATTACCACAAGGAGGAGGTCAGATCTGAACCTTCTAAAAATGCGCAAGATCTACCAAAGGAGGTAAGTGAAGAACTTTCCTCCACAGGCTCAGAAAAGGAGCCCAAACAGGTAAGTCCATAAGAGGTAACTTCTCCCCTTGCACGAGATTTCATTCCTAAAGCTCCTTTTCCAAGGAGACTTGCTACTAATAAAAAGGTAGATCAAATTGATAAAATTTTAAATGTTTTTAAACAAGTGCAAATTAACATTCCTTTATTAGATGCAATTTCTCAGGTTCCTACTTATGCCAAAGTGTTGAAAGATTTGTGCACACAAAAGCGCACAACTAATGTGCCCAAGAAAGCTTTCTTGGCCGCAAATATAAGTTCCATCTTGTCTCAACAAATGGTGGCTAAGTATAAGGATCCAGGATGTCCTACTATTTCTTGCACTATTGGTAACACAAATATTGAACATGCTCTTTTGGATTTGGGTGCAAGTGTAAATCTCTTGCCTTTTTCTGTATTTAAGCAACTAGGATTATGAGACCTCAAACCAACCACCATCACTCTTCAATTGGCGGATAGATCAATTAAAACACCCAAAGGGATGGTTGAGGATGTGTTAGTTAAAGTAGGTGATTTTTTATTTCCCGTAGATTTTGTTGTGTTAGATACCGAGCCAGTTGCTAATATCAATGATCAAATTCCTATCATCCTTGGTAGGCCTTTCCTTGCTACTAGCAACGCTTTAATTAATTGTAGGAATGGCCTAATGAAATTATCTTTCGGCAACACGTCTGTAGATTTTAATATATTTTGGCTAGGTAAGCAACCGAAATTACATGAAGAAATCAATATGTTGCATTTATTTCGTGACGATATAGAAACTAATTTTGAAATCGATTTTGATGCAGGTTTTCAAGAATGCTCAGAAGAATTGGGAGATGTAGGAGGGGGAGACTTCTTTTCTGATGCTCTTAGCATCCATCAAATAGAGCCAAGATGACCCATATTTACATCCCTTCCCAAGCCATTCATTGAAGAGGCCACACGGTTAGATTTGAAGCCTTTGCCTTCAAATCCAAAATATAGGGTTATAGGTGAAATTCAAACTTTTTCTGAATTAATTGCGGATCTAACCTCAAGTGAAGAGGAAGAGTTATTTAACTTGTTAAAAGCTAATAGAGAAGCCATTGATTGGATAATGGCCGATATCAAAGGAATGAGTCCTTCTATTGAGCAACCCCACATAGAATTCATTGAGGGTTCCAAACCTTCAAGGGAACCCCAAAGAAAGGCTAATCATGTGATGAAGGAAGCCATCCAAAAGTTGCCCTTCGTAGATCAAAAGCCTACACTGAAATACAATATGAGAATTTGGAAGAGGTTATGGGTCTCCATGAGCCTCTTTATTTCATGTTTTCTTGATCATATCAGGTGCGCCTCTCTCTTTATTGTCCTTGTTTTTATTTCTATTTTTGCATGCATTGAGGACACTGCAAGATTTAAGTATGGGGGGTAGCTTTTGGAAACTTTCTTTTATAATCTTTTCTATAGTTAAAGTTAGAAATTTTCTTTTCCTTTTGTTTTTGGTATTTTTCTCAAATTAGAAAGAACTTGGTATTCTTAAAAGGAAAGTTGTTTTCTTATTTTAAGAAAGAAAGTTAGTGGATATTTTAATTTTGGAATTTGAAAATTAGAAAGAATACTTTCCTTTCTTAGTTTTGTTTTCTTTTGGAATCTTTCTTTTAAAATGATTTGAATAAGAAATAGAAATAGAAACTTGCTTTTTATATGGTATGGATAAAAAGGAAAGAAAGGTTGAAACAAAAGAAAGAAAGAATTATTTTTAGAAAGTTTGCTTCTTGATTATAGTTTTGATTTGTAGCCTTTTTTACTTGAGCAAGTAAGTCCGAGGGGTGTTCTACACCTAGTTCCTTAAAGCCAACTGGTTTGAGAGCAACTGACTGAAAACTCCATACATGGGTCAATTAGAAAGCTTAATAAATCAAAGCATTGCACATAATCAAAGGTAAAACTTGAACTCATATGCATCAATGTCTATGATATATGCAAATCAAAGATTAGTCGGACACTGCTTAGTAGCCTGGGTGTCTGGTGCATGCCCTACATGTCATTCACCCCAAAAGCAGTAGAGGAATACATAAAGTGAGTTCTATTCTTAGAAAGTAATGGAAAAGTGGAAATGATGGTGGACCATATAAGATTGCAATTTTTCTATTAAGTTTCGAAATCAAATTTCTTTATGCTACGATTACATTAGAGGCAATTTTAAGGGAGTAAAGTAGGACAAATTCAAAAGAGGATTCCTTGATTAAAATATCTTTTTAATTTTTCAACTTGGAATAGGATTCAAAGTTTAAGTATGGGGGTATTTCTGTTCTTTTATTTTGAGTAATTTATCAAAGAAAAAAGAATCAGAAATCTTTGGCTTTATTCTATATTTTGGATTTGTAAAAGAAAGTTTTATTTTTAGAAAGTTAAATATTTGAAATTTTGTGTGTATATTCACTCCAAACACTCACGAGACACAACTCGTCCACTAGGGTAACCTAGGGGTTTAATGGCTTGTTGCACATGCTAAGTGCAATCGTGATTCCTACGATTGAGAAGATTACACAAAATCCCTAAGCAATCGAATTCCGAATCAGTTGAACCTTTTCCAGCAACAAGATATGGATGATTGTAATTTACTGGAAGAGTTTCATGAATTTTAACTAAGTTTTACTATCAATTTCGGAATTCTCAAAATTCAAGTCAGATTATGGATTAACAAAACAACGTATAACATATGGCTTTCAAATTAGCTTAAACAATTACAGTATAAAGTCAATCATGATATTAGGTTACTGTAAAAATTTCAAAGATTGTTATTATGATTTGATGCCAATTTAATTTCACACAACAATTGGATGAAATCAAAGAATTAATTAAAAGGCAAACCTAATGGTACCCTTAAATCAAAGAAAAATTTCAGTAGATATGTAATAGATTATAAAAGTTTCTATCAAAATATCAAAACCTAAAAATTAAGACTCCTCCATAAAATCGATTTGTAAATAGAAAAGGTGAATTTATTTCCTAGGAATTAAAACCAGTTTATTAAAATAAATTATAAAACCATATTAAAACTTTACAAAACTAATTGAAATTTTTTCTCTAACATTCCAGTAACCTAAGTTACTGATTTGTGAAGAAAAATTTGAAAAATTCACTAATTTAATATGAAAAAGAATTACGGCACGTAAAACGGAGAATCGATTAGAAAACAGTAAAGAAAACATCGTTTTCAAAACCAATTTCCATGAAAAATTCACTTGATGTTTAAATTTTAATTCTGGAAAGTTACATCAATTTTTAAAATATTTTGGTATTTATTAAAAATAGGCCAAATTTAAACTAATTTAAATTCGGATTAAAACTCAGTTTGGAAACAAATTTTCACGAAATTTGGGCTTGATTTGACCCGTTTTCTATTTTATTCTTCAAGAAATAACCCTTTGCTGGGTTATCGTTTGAAAAATAAATCGGAAATCGAGGCGGTCAAACCATGGTCCAAGATCTTACTTTCGAGTAGTTTTCAAATTTTTATTAACCTAAAAAAAAAATTTGATTTTTGAAAAAGACCATGTTTTCAAATACTTGCCTTGAAAACCCAATTTAAATCCATATCGAAGGAAAAAGAAAGAAAATAAATATTTATATGGAGAAAAATTAATTTTTTGGTGAAATTTTAGATTTTGAAAATTTAAAATCTATAATATAACATACTAGAATTTCAAAAGAAAAGTCATTTATTTAATCTATCAAAAGAAAAACTCTAGCATGCTTTTTCTAATTCGCAAAGAAGAGAAATCATTACCGTTGATCTCGATCCTTGTCTCTAGGGTTGGTGATCCGAGATATACACTTTGTGCAACCCTTTTATACGCTCAAGAAGACTCAAAGAGTGCTCCAATAATCCTTGATTATAAGATGCCTTGGAGAAGAAGAAGAAGTTCAAGAACGCCTTTTGTGAAGAACACTTGAGAGAGAGATTAACACACTTGAAGAGAGGAATGAATTCCAAGGAGGAAGAGAGAGGGATGAATTTTCTAGAGCTAAGCCAGAGATTCTGCTTGCTTTGTTTTTATAGAAAAAGTTAGGGTTAGATTGGATTGAAAGTTTCCAATGTGAGGACTCCTACCTTTAGTTAGTTTTTAATTCTCACCTATGGCTTGCTTGTCCCTTACCTTCTAAATTGTATTTACTTCTAATATTGATTTCTTGCAAGTGAAGCAATGCTAAATTACACAATGAAAATCCCTCAAGATTAATCTAGAAGCCTTCTCACATAATAAACTAGCTTTTATGAATTATTTTCGTCCAAAAAGGGCTGCCCAATGTTTAAGCTGATTTTTTACCAATTTAGAGGCTGATTCAAGAAATGTCATAAACAAGAAAGTTGTAGATCTTTTCGAGACGTTCGAAACAAATATAACTACAAATTTTTGGATAAAAAATTAAAAAGTTATGGTAGTTTTAGTAACCTGACCATACAAGCCCTTTCTAATTATAACTCTTCATTTCTTTATTATTTTTCTAAAACAAATAGGATGTCACCAACCACCTCATCCAATGTTGGACGTTTTTGCATGTGGCCTCCTCATGTGGGGCACCCACCCAATTGGTCCCCACCTTGTGGGCTTTAGCCTAATAGGCCTTATGACATGTATTTTGGGTTTTTTTCAATAAAAATTCAATAAAATCCTTTAAATTCAAAATTTTTATTGATAAACCAACCCATATGATATTTATAGTGCATCCCAAACACGTAATCGAACTATCTTTTTGGACCAAAATGCCTCTATTTGACCATTACACATCCAAATGCGACCAAAATACCCTCAAATTGATTCACTCCTAAAGGAAAAAATAAAAAATGGAAAGTCTTTGTGGTCAAACTTCAAAAATAGAAACTTTTAAAGTTCGGTCCTTTCGGTGAGCAATATCAAACAGGATCATTTGGTATCCCCTGAAAATACCCAAAATTCCCTCAACACTTGAATTTCCAAATTAAGCGAAACCCCTGAGAAATTCTAAATTTAGCAGGATTTTCAAAAATCAGGAAATCATTCATAATCTCTCAGACACCTTTCGGGGATCAAAAGAATTACACAGGAAAAGACCAAATTACCCCGAGGTGTAAGAATTTGGTGAGACTAGGGAAAACCCTAAGAAATTCTAAAAATAGCAGATTTCCGAAAATTTTTGAACAAACTCAAGATTTCTTAGACACAACTTAGGGACCAAATATGACATGTTGGAAATGTCTAAAATACCCCCGAAGTGCAAGATTAAGAGAAAATCTTGAGAAATCTAAATTTAGCAGGTTTCCCAAATCTTACGAAATTACTCATAATTCATCAACCGTACCCTCAAGATGGTTTTGGATATATGAGAAATGATTGAAATATCAATAAGATGATGAAAATGTGGAAGCCCCTTGAGTTTCTAAAAGTAGCAACTTTTTCAAAATTTGTAAAATCACTCAAGATTTCTCAAATATAACTCGGGGGTCAGACGAGACACATCGGGAATGACCAAAATACCCCTGTAGTGTAAAAATTGGCAAAAATGAGGAAAACCCCGAAAATTCTAAAAATAGTAGATTTTTTCACTTGCTTGGAAACTTGAATTTTCATCTTCTACATACCATTGGAACACCCTAGAAACCTTTAAGATCGCGAATCAAGTTCAGAATTCCTTCAACGAGGCGAAATCTACCCTAAAATGCACAGATGCCTAACCTTAGGTGGAATACGGACTCGAAACTTGACAAACTACCGAATCTTTTACTTTTTTAAATTGTAGCAAATTGGGGGTGTCTACAGATGCCCCTCTTTGGTAGAGATGACATAGTAATTAAATGCCAAAGCAAAAGTGACAGAACCATTTTTGCGTAGCTTTAATTAACAAAAATATTCACTACTCACGATGCAACCTAAATGCTTCCTAATGCAAGACCCTAGATGAAGTCCTAGAATTAAAAAGTTAATGGAATCATTTACTTTGAACACCCTGAGTTGGTGGCTCGGAATAAATGGAGAAATGAACTCAATCTAAGAGCAAAAATCACGCAACTTGGAATGAAAAATAATCCCGATGCGGCGCCATTCACAAAGGGGCAATGAGAGAATGAGATATCATTTTCGAATGGATTCTGAAGAGAAGGAACAAAGATCGTTCTCAAACTGTTTTTAGAAGAAAATGAGACACCGTTCACAAGCGAGCTCAAGGAGGATAAGAGACCATTCACAAATGGACTTACAAAACGAGACACCGTTCACAAACGGGCTCAAAGAGGATATGGGGCCATTCACAAATGGACTTGGAAAATGAGACACCGTTCACAAACGGGCTCAAGGAGGATATGAGACCACTCACAAATGGACTTCAAAAATAAGACACCGTTCACAAACGGGCTCAAATAGGATAAGAGACCATTCACAAATGGACTCGGAAAATGAGACACCATTTACAAACGGGCTCAAAGAGGATAAGAGACCATTCACAAATGGACTCGGAAATGAGACACCATTCACAATCGGACACAATGAGGACATGAGACCATTCACAAATGGACTCAGAAAATGAGATACCGTTCATAAACGGGCTCAAAGAGGATATGAGTCCATTCACAAATGGACTCGGAAAATGAGACACCGTTCACAAACGGGCTTAAAGAGGATATGGGGCCATTCACAAATGGACTAGGAAAATGAGATACCGTTCACAAACGGGTTCAAGGAGGATATGAGACCATTAACAAATGGATTCAGAAAATGAGACACCGTTCACAAACGGGCTCAAGGAGGATATGAGGCCATTCACAAATGGACTCGAAAAATGAGACACCGTTCACAAACGGGTTCAAGGAAGATATGAGACCATTCACAAATGGACTCAGAAAATGAGACACCGTTCACAAACGGGCTCAAGGAGGATATGAGACCATTCAGAAATGGACTCAGAATATGAGACACCGTTCACAAACGGGCTCAAGGTAGATATGAGACCATTCACAAATGGACTCAGAAAATGAGACACCGTTCACAAACAGCCTCAAAGAGGATATGAGACCATTCACAAATGGACTCAAAAAAAAAGAGACACTGTTCACAAACGGGTTCAAAGAAGATAAGAGACCATTCACAAATGGACTCGTAAAATGAGACACCGTTCCCAAACGGGCTCGAAGAAGATAACAGACCATTCTCAAATGAATTCATAAAATGAGATATCGTTCACAAACGGGCTCGAAGAATTTTAAGGGACCATTCCCAACTGGACCCGGTAAATGAGACACCGTTTCCAAATAGGCTCGAAGAAACGAGATAGCTTCGATTGATGAATTCAACAACGAAGAATTTTGAGATTTTTCATGAATTTGAATTTGACTTAAGATTAGATTTGATGAATTTTAGAGTTTTTAAAATCAATGAAATCAGGCATAATGGAGATCGTGCCCGATAAAGATATTGGAAACTAAGACTTTGACTAATGACGAGATGACAAACCTTAGGAATGAAGAAGCATGACTAACGAGAATGGTTTAGGAACACTTTCATGAAGCTTCAACAAGATTTTTTGCAAAGAGACTGTCGGTCTTGTCTTCTGGGGATTTTGATAACTGAAACCTTGATCTAAATACCTGAAATTGGTAATCTAGAACAACGGCTCTCTTGGATACTAACATGGAAAAGTGGGATTTGCCTCTTGGTAGGTGTTTAGATAAACATTTCTTGACCATGATAGTATTTAACTAACTGGAAGGAAATTCTGAATTTTAATGGTTCATCTTTCTGAGAAATTGACTCAACCACCATTGCATCTGAGGCTCTTCCAAGCTTAAGGTGCCTTCCTGGGGTATGATCTTCTTACGGGAACTGGACTTTTTGATGTTTCTACTTCTGAATTCTTCTGAGCTGATCTTCTTTGAAACGAAACTATTTTTCTAGATTCTCGAGCTCTTTCAGGTACAATCGCATGGAGCTAACAAGGGCGGGCCTCCTTCACTGAGATAATTGCATCATTTGGACACAAGGACGACGATTGACTCTTTCTAAAGAGAAAACTTAGATAAAAGGTACTACTCAAAGGATTGAGGAGCTCTGAAGGAGTGAACTTAGAATAACAAAGATTGACTGACTATACTGACAAATAGAGTGATGCTTCTGACGTAGTTAATATTTTGTTTGGTAAGTATATCCTTTCAAAGAGTAGTTTCTCAATTGATAAACATTGGACTTCTTCCTTAAAACAGTAATGCCTCAGGGATTTGGTTACCATTCCTAGGATTGCTTGGTTTCAATGCCCCCAATTTCTAGGATGACACTTGAACTCGCTTGAACTTCTTTTTGATATTTAGTCTTGATACCGGCTGTAGCCTTCTTATAATCATTTTCTTACCGTGACCAAGTCACATTTTTGGGGTTTTTAACTTGGCGGACCGTGTTAATCTTAACTTTTGCCTGAACCACCTTTCTAGGTTTTCGATCCAACAGGCTATCCCCTTAGCTTTTGCCTAAGCCGCCCTTTCGGGTTTTCAACTTAGCAGGGGAATGATCTTAAATTTTGCCTAGACTGCCTTTCAGGTTTTCAGTCTAGCAGATCTTCAAACTCCGTTCTTTTTTTTCTTTTTGACTTTTTGTGTTTCAGGACCTAGATCATTAATTCTGAACACTCGAAGGACATTATAGGTAGAATAGGGCTTTTCAAAAAATGGCTTAAGGTTCAACAAAGATTTCGACCGAATCTATGAACAGGTTGCCTACGCGTCCCAGGGTAGGAATCAGGTCGTGCGTAGTTCAGGGCGAATGCCCCTAGTTTGAAGGTTAATTGATTTTTCTTTTTTTCTTTCTTTCTGGAATGATTGACTTCTCTTCTTTTGGAACTTCTCCCTCTTTTTTTTCTTCTTTTCTTTTCTTTGAGAACTTGTTCTTTTCCTCTCTTTTTTTTTATTTTCAATTCTGGAACTATTGGATTTTGTTCCTTTTGAAATAACCGAACTCGGTTTGACCGAGCTGCCTACGTACCTCAGTGTAGGGATCAGGTCTCGCGTAGGTCAGGGCAGATGCCCCTAGTTTGATGGGTTTTTAAGGAAATTTCATTCAGGCTCAAAGGGTTTGCAAACCGGTATTCTTTTGACGCTGGGTTATGATTTTGGGATTTATTCGACCAAAGAAGGCCTCCCGATGTTCAGATTGGGAATCGATCTAGGTTACTAGAGTCCCTCTGATACTTATTATTATTATTATTATTTTATTTATTTTTTTTCACGGAGTTTGACGGTATTTCCCGGTAAGAGATTATGATTCTTCTTCCTTCTAGATATTGATATGTACTTTGACTTTGAGAGTGCATACTGGTTTTTGGTTATCCTTTCATCCTTGAATCGGTGACTCTAGATATTTTGATGATCGCTCTGAGATGATTGCTCTTGCACTTTTCATATTGAATTCGATGGGTTTACATTATCACTGAGGAAACCAGTGACCAGGGCCATTGACTGGAGATACGGAAGTTGTTTCCAAACCACGCCACTTGTATAACATATGTCTCTCACTTTCTTCATTATCTTGAGCTTTCTATCTATGTCTTGCCCCTGGTATCGGTTGTAGCGCTTCTAGACAATCTTCTTATCCTCGAAATGGGTTTATCAATTCCTCACACTCTAATGTATTTCCCATAGGCATTCACCGAATCAAAGTTTCAGTGCCAATGTTTATCATTTCAATTTTCTCTTTGAGAGGTTAGGCCTGGCGCTCCTCCTCTTGTTTGGACATACGCTGCCAACCAAGGGAAGTTTCGTCGGCATCTTTTTTCTCATTTGAGGCGGGAGTATTATTTTCATTTGAGTCAGAAATATAAGCACTAGAACATATGAAAAAGCAAATTTTATTGAATGAAAAAGATTACATCATTATAACTCATCCTGAACAGGCTCAGGATTCACAACTTTTAAAACGAGAAGAAAAGCAAAAGATAACTTGCCTGGACTAGGCATTGACCTTGAACTGTAGAACTGTAAGACTTGACTCAATAACTGGACTGACCATAATGACTTGACTCAAAAAAGTAGAAGACTAAGACTTCAACTGCTGTCTGATGTTGGAGGCTCGGCGAAGGCTGGTTCATGTCTGGTACTTTTGAATTTAGTCTCTTCTTCACTGCAGATGTTACAGAGCTTCTCAAGTCTAAACAATGTCTAAGTATTATTTGGTGGTGGTGCAGCAGCATGATTCGGCAAAGGATTGTTTGTAACATTGGGCCTTTGCTGGAAGACAAGGCCCATGTTGTCGAGCAACTTTTGGATTTTGAGCTTTGGGGCAATGCAATTGTCGGTATGATGGCCAGGGCCTCTATGATATTCACAGTGTTGGTCTACTCTCCAATTTACTGGTAAAGGATTAGGGGGAGCTCTAATGTCAGGTATGGTAATACGACCTGAGGCTAGGCACTACTTGATTATCTCTTATGGTGGAAGAGGGAGAGGGGTAAATTCTGTCTAGGCCTTTGGTCGAGGTGCAACCCTTGTTAGATTGTATCTGAATGCCATGGGGTTTTGCGACTGGTTAGTTCCTTATACATTTCTTATCTTGAGTATCTGAGCTGGTGTAGGTCCCTTAATATCTTTTAAAGGAAAATGGCTCGTGTTATAAGTCCCATATGCCGTGGTCTTTTTTAGTTCTTGACCTGTGGAGATCGGGCATGCAGCATTCACAGCGCATTGATGATTCTAATAATATTCCATGGGTTCTAGCAGCAAGAGATCGTGGAATACATCTGGCAACACTACGTTCAATTTTCCTTCATCATCTAAATCACTGTCACTACTGCTGCTACCACTGAGTTCAATTATCGGATCTGGTTTGGAAAACTCGAATCTCTGATTTCCTACATCTGACATTTCTTGTTCCATACTCAACCACTCCAAATCATCGGATCGTGGGATTGAGAGATTGATGAATTCCCTTCTTGGTTTCTTAAATGACTCTCTGTGATCATGTTCATGGGTCAGAGACTTGAGTGGTTCTTTTGAGCTTTGACTGGCCGGATTCCATATAACGAAACTTCGTGCTCTATCATCTTGGTATTCAGAGTCCTGTGGTTGGGAATAATTTGTCGGCATTTGCTGCTTCACTTGATGAACTTCTTGTGTTAACGTGGTCACTTGTCTAGAGAGATTAGCAATCAGTTCTTCAAAACCCATAACCATGGAACTTTGAGAATGCCCATATGCCATGGAGAAGCTAGGACTTTTGCCCTTATAAGCAACAGTGGTTGGACCAAATTTCTCAATCAGTTGAGCTTTGATGAATTGATTTTCTTCCTTCAATTCCTTCATCTGCTGAACGAGCTGAGTCAAGGCTTCCATGATGTAAGAGAGCTGGGAATTTTCCATGAGTATGGAAGGAGAGGATTAAAGATACTTCCAAAGATGATGGGGAATTAGCTTCCTCACTGACCGCGAATAGATTCAAACCCAAGAAGCTTTCCTGGATTTTCAGTTGTGAACAGTCCTGACATGGAAACAATAAGAACGGTATATGAGCTTAACATTCAAGGGGGGCTTTCAACTTGATGAGTGAAACATGATTATGGGCTAAACAAGCAATTTGAATGACATAATGAATCCTATAATGACTGAGGTATGATGACACGACTGCGCAAGGGAATGCCCCTAGTTTAAGGATCATGAGAATGGACTCTGAGGGACTTGGCAAAGCAATCTTGTAAATGGTTTCCCCTTAGAGTAAGAAGAGACCAAAGATGCAAGTATGATTAGATCATCTAGATCAGGTATGATCAGATCATCAGGATTGCATAATTAAAAGAATTGAGAGTCTGTTCCTGCCAGTTAAGGGAAGGTATGAAGACATGATCGAATCGCGTGATAGAAGAATGAGAGACACATGATCAAAAGATGAGATTGCATAGGATTAATTTCGACGGGTAGATCAAGAATGACTAATCCTATGAGATCTTGGGAAAGATGGGATTTATATCCTAATCCTAAAGGAAATTTTTTTAATCTTCTTACATTTTAACAAGGGTTACCTGAAGGCATCAAACCCTAATCCTAATCTAGCGGAGTAGAGAAAGAATCTCGACTCTTGACTTTGTTTGTGCACCTAAGGACCGATCGTAGCCATTTGAAGACTGACTACGGCCTAATCTAGACACAAATGGGTAGGATATCCGAAGCTAGGCTCACACACGTGATGCACGTGTGTTTATATATTATATGCATGTGTGGGATAATCTAGGGGTAAGGCCAAGAGTTCCCTTAGCGTGAATCCGTGTTCGATATACTGTACTAGTGTCCGGCATATCAGTACGTGAACAAACGAATCCGTTTACGCACCATAAAGGTACTAGGCTAAGGGTGGATTGCTTCTCTAGCACAGAGGCACCAGGTGATTAAATCCCAGTCAACCATGCTAGATAATACTCTGGGTTCCTAAAAGGACGTGTGTGCATGTGAGATGGAGGGGTTTAGATGCAAGTTATGTAAGTGTGTGCAACATGTTTGCGCAATCTATGATGCCTTCAGGTTTTGTTAGATTAAGTTCGAGTATGATGTGATGAGAAAATAAAGCAAGACAAATAAACTAATCTAGCAAACATATAAAAGATAGAGTTTTCGTGAGCCAACTAAAGTAAATTCAAATGAGTTATCCTTTGAAGTTTTAATGAAGTTAGGTGGTCCCCAGCAGAGTCGCAAGTCTGTGGGACCCGATCCCGTGAGAGGGGAATGGCCCATGACCCGCCTTCCTCTCTCTTGGTCTCTCGTACCCACGCAGTTGGTGTGTGCTTCGTATTATTGATTTAATTCATCTTTTTCGTGAATTTGAGATCACTAAAGCAATCCAAATTTTACGCAAAAGAGAATGACAGAGTCGCCACCTAGATGAGAGATCTAGAACCCATAATTGACCAGAAATCTAGATTCGTTACCTGATTACGACAATGGAAGGTATGGGGAGTTACCACCACATGCACCATTCTTGCCCGATAATCCGGTCTTCAATTCCAAAAGTCAACTCTCTTGAATTTCTTTTAAATGGCTCATTTAACTCTATATTAATGTGCAAACTATATGACATGCATCCTAAGATCTAATTTCAATGTATTCCCTAATTTGTATCTTAATTTGTTTGGATTCAATCTATGTGAATATTCTCTTAAAATGCTAATTTGAGGGAAATCCTATATATTTTAATTAAGAATTTATAAAAAAAACTAATATACAAAATCCCACCATTTGTGTGTGGGGCCGACTCGTGATTGGTATGTCATCAAGCATCCAAGCTGCCTACGTACCCAAGCCTCACTGGGATCAGAGTCGACGTAGTTCGGTGCACCTAAACTAAGCTACTTATGCCTAACTCATCTAGGACACCGATCTAGACTGGATTGACTGTTTCAACAGTTTAAGAGAGATTATTTAGTTCAAGCTGAAGATTTTATTATCCTAGGACTTCATCTAAGATGCTATATGGCCCTAGCTAAGTGCAAGACGTCCCTTAGACTAATGCAGGTAAACCTACATCCTAGGTAACTAGGCCTGTCTTATGGAAAAATTGAGTTACTAGTGTAACTAGATCTATGGCACGGTTGCTATCCATAGCAAACGGCCATGATGAGGCTAGACTCCTAACTCTAGGACTCTCTAAAACCTAGGACACAACGTGACGTAAGTGTTCCTAAGGGGCCCTAAAGGTACTTACGATGGGAAACCGTAATCCAACGGTCTCAAGGACAAGGATTAAATCAATTCAGTTTGCCGAAGTTAATAATTTTCAATTCTTAAAAAGTTTTCGATTCCTAAAATCTATGTAATACCAAAGGCTCTAGGGCTTGATTAGTTTCAGCCTTGGATTGCATCCGTGGAAGGGAATAGTGGTCTCAACCTTTGTATAATTTAACACATAAGTTATAGTATATTATTGCCTGCCATGTTTCTCAGGATTTCTATGGACAGTGTACCTCGGAGCCAACAACATACTATAATTTACATGTTCAAATTATGCAGGATCGATCACAATTAGTATACGATTACGGATGCGATCTCGGGAGTTGAACTAACGCGATATAGCGAATTTACGTGGGAGAGGTCAAGTCTTTTGATGCAGGTACCGTAGAGGTCAAGTCTATTTCTGAGGTCGGTGATGGGTTCACTTCTCCTAGCGAGGTCGAGTTAAAGGTTGTTTCTGTCGATGAACCTGATGTTTTTTTCTTTGCATATGTTTAAATCGGTTGATACTGATGTCAACCTATCATTTGAGTTTGTAAATACATTTCAAGAGTCCGTTGTAAAGCCTGATGTGGGCCATTCATCATTGGATGTATTCAATTCTACTTTCAATGAAATAAATGACTCATTTCCTGTGTACATTCCTGTTTCTATTTCTTCTACTGAATCTACTTTAAAATCTGATAATGTTAATAATAACATTCAAGACTCCCCCTCTGATGAGGATGCCGACGAAACTCCCCCTGAAATCAAATATCTGATTCAAGAGGAGGAGAGTCGCCGAACGAAACCACTCGCAGAGGAAATTGAAACCATGAATATTGGTGATGAAACCTTAGTTTGGGAAATAAGGATTGGCAAGACTTTATCTCCTGAGGAGCGCAAGGATTTAATCACTCTACTTAAAGAGTTCAAGGAGGTTTTTGCTTGGTCTTATGATGACATGCCGGGATTGAGTGAGGAGATTGTTCAGCACAAATTACCCTTAATCCCTGGCATTAATCCAAAGAAGGAAAAGCTCCGAAAACTCAAAACTGAATGTGAGTTGAAAGTTTATGAAGAAGTCAAGAAACTTCTAGAGGTGAAATTCATCCAAGTGGTCGAATACCCTGAATGACTCGCTAATGTAGTACCGGTTCCTAAGAAGGACGGGAAGGTTCGAATGTGCGTTGATTTTCGGGACCTGAATAAGGCAAGTCCAAAAGATGATTTTCCATTGCCGAACATTGATCTCCTGGTGGATAATACTGCTGGACATGCTCTGTTATCCTTTATGGATGGGTTCTCGGGATATAACCAAATCAAGATGGCACCTGAGGACATGATGAAAACAGCATTCATTACTCAGTGGGGTAATATTGCTACAGAGTAATGCCATTTGGGCTAAAGAATGCTGGTGCTACATATCAGAGAGCTGCAACTACTCTTCTTCATGATATGATTCACAAAGAAGTCGAAGTCTATGTAGATGACATGATCGTTAAAACAAAGACTAGATCAGAGCATACAGTTGCCTTCAGAAAATTCGTTGAGAGAATCAGGAAATATCAGCTTCGCCTGAATCCAAACAAGTGTGTATTTGGAGTTACAGCAGGGAAACACCTTGGATTTATGGTCAGTGAAAGAGGAATTGAGGTGGATCCTCAAAAGATCAAGGCAATCCAGGAAATGGAACCGCCTAGGACAGAAAAGCAGATCAGAGGTTGTGGGACCCGATCCCGCGAGAGGGTTGAGGCGCGAGCCGCCACGCTCTCTCTTGGTCTCTCGTACCCACGCGAATGGCGTGTGCTTTTTATTATTGATTTTATTTATCCAACCAAGCAGGCAGCAACCAAGCCATAGGGTGCAAATAAACGTGCAACCCAGTACCAATAAGGGCAGGGGTAAGCTGCCGACCCTAGCAAGGTGTGATTTAATTTATCTTTTCCGTGAACTTGGGATCACTAAGGCAATCCGAATTCCACGCAAAAGAGAGTGACAGAGTCGCCACCTACATGAGGGATCTATGACCCATAATTGACCAGAAATCTAGAGTCGTTACCTGGTTACGAGAATGGAAGGTTCCTACGATGGGGGCCCTAAAGGTTCCTAAGGGCCCTAAAACCTAGGACACGACATGACGTAAGTGTTCCTAAGGGGGCCCTAAAGGTTCCTACGATGGGAAGCCGTAATCCAACGGTTCCAAAGACATGGAGTGAGCTAGTTCAATTTGTTGAACTTAATGATTTTTAATTTTTGAGGATTTTCGATCGTAAACATCTAAGGAATACCAAAGGCTCTATGGTTCGCAAGTTTCAGCCTCGAATCGCAACCATGGAAGGGAATCATGCTCTCAACCCTTGTATAATTTAGCACGGAAGTTATAGTATCTTATTGCCGGGCATATTTCTCAGGATTTTCGTGGATAGTAGACCTCGGACCCAATAACATACTATAATTTACGCACTCCAATTATGCTGGATCGATCGCAATTAGTATACGATTATGGTTACGATCTCGGCATCTAAATTATCCTAGAATGTTATTTTACAAAGGAAATCTATTACTCCTAAGATTTCTATTTCAGATGGTTTAGTGATTAAATACATGATGAAAATTTAGAGTTCTCTGAAAATTTTCAAGGTGCTTTGAATTAATTTGGATTTTAAATAAATTTATGACAATTCGATCAGATTAATGATTTTACAAAGAAGCCTATAGCTAATTAAGTTATTTGTTCCAGAAAATTAGGATATGATGTTTTCTTGAAAAATATATTCTGCTTGAATTTTTCATCATTTTAAAGATTGAAATTCGATTTTTAATATATTTTCCACTTTCGGGTCAGATTGATGACATTACACTAAAATATATAGCAAACGAATTCCAAATCCAACCACATTTTTACTAGAACATTCTCGGATGAATAGGAAATTATCAGAAACTTTGCAGACATTATTTTGAAAATTAGCTATTTTTAACAGATATATTTATGTTCTCAACAGAGAAATTAAAAATCAATAACAAATATTAAAATATGCCCAAAATTCATGCGAAATTTACAATATGATTCGGACTGGTCAGTTCATCTTCTTACCAACTTTCAGCTTTTAAGGAGTTCGTTTAATGATATGTCCTTCATATACATGAAAATCAGTGATTTTATCAAAACAATTCCAGTAAAAATAATAAATAAATTTCAAATCTTTTGAAAAATTTTGTATGATATTTAAACATTAAAAATCTACTGAGGACCAAATTTCAATCAGGTTTGAATTGTTTTGTTATATGAACGATGTTTAGAACCATCAAAATCCTATTTCTGAGTTTTATTTAAACGAATTTTTGAGCCATCAAGACAAATGAAATCTACAGGAATTTTTAGATTTTTGGGGTTATTTAAACCTCATTAAGACTCAGAAAACATAGCTTTGCGAAAAAATCTTTGTTTTAAAACACTCACTTTGTAAAACGATTCAAAAGCCACTAGATATCCCAATCGGTTAAATACCCAATTTTCTCATATAACGATTCCTTTTTTTACCAAAATTGATAATTAAATAAACTGACCCATCAAAATCATGCATGGTAGCTTTTACGAAAATCACGAAGAAAACAAAGAAGAAATGGCCCTAAGCATGCTTTTTTACTTTTGATCTTACAAAGATGAAGGAACCTACCGTTGATCGCGCTCCTTGTCTCTAGGGTGCGTAAATCTGAGGTATACGGTTTGTCGCACCCTTTTATACGCTAGAAAATCTCTTTGATGAAGTTACGAACCGAAGCTATGTGCGAAGACCCGCAGAAAGATGGCTGACTTGGCACAATGAAGAATTAACACCACCAAGAGAGAATGAGTGAATCTCTTTTCTTTCTTTTTTCTTTATTCACCCAATAATCGAGAAGGCTTGGATGGCAATCCGAGCTGAATTCGAGAGCGTTCGCGGATATATAATGTAAGCGCGATCCAATACTTTTTTTTTTATTCACCACCGTGGAGAGAGAGGAGCGAGAAAGCGAGAAAGATAAGAGAGTGAGCTAGAGAACCGAGAGAGGGTGAGAGTGGGTTAGAGATTAGAGAGGGCTGTGAGAGAGAGTTGAGGGGGTTGTGTTAAATAATTGGGAAGACTCAAAAAAATCCAAGAGAGTTCGATCAGATCCCTTTTCTCCTCCATCTATCCTCTTTACCGGGTTGGAGTTTTTTTTTTTTGAGAAGAAAATAACCAAATCAACTAAAATAAGAATGAACTCCTATTTTAGCAACTCAAAAAGAAACTCCTCTAAACTCTTTGGCGGGAATTTCCTTTTCTAAAAAAAAAAACTACAATCTTCACGTGGCAATCATTTTAGAAAGGTCCCTGGCCTTGCTTATAATACCTCTTTGCACGTATAAATATATTCTTCTGTTGATTTATTTGCATGTATAATTAATGGCAATATCCCATGGGCGAGAATTTGGGCAACATTCCATGCAAAGCAACTCGTATTTCCTCACACGTATCAACTGAGTTTCAGAATGTTGCTAAAAAAATTTTTATAAAGATTCCTTATGTGGCACATCACCCAACCTCCTAGAAAGAAAATTGCTTTCAAGTATCTATATGTAAGAGGGCCCACTTTTCTATTAAACTCAACTCCTATTACTACCACTCCTTCTGTTATCTTCACATGCATGTAAATGCATGCCCTCATCCCATCCATGCAAAGCAATATTGCCCTCTTCTCATAAAAGAGAAAGAGAGATTTAGTACCATAATCTAAACCACCCATTTTAACGTGCCAAACTTAAATTAACTTGCACTCCCCTATAGATAATCCAAACCATCTCTTTTAAGAAGTGAGAAGAGAGATAGAGGGTGTCGGTTGTGCCTCTTGAGGTAACCCAAACTTTTTTTTTAAAAGTGGTCCCTACCATTAAAAAAACGTGCCCTTGCAAGCTTCAACTTTGGCTCTTGAAATGATCCAAACCATTCCATTTGTTGGCTGAGCCAAATCATCCATTTCGATGGGCTGCAAATACATTATGCTTCCCCTATTTATTTCCAAAACTGATCTTAGCCATCTACTGAATGGGCCATCAAGATTGCGTCCCAAAATATCATTTCCGTATGTGGGGCCCATATTTCGACCTTAATGTTGTACTCCCCCTCACCATAGATGATCTAAACTGTGCATTTGATTGGGCCACAATGTAAATGGTTCATGCCTGCTAAATCTTTTCCATAAGATGATCCCACTACCCAATGGATGGACCGAAACATAAATGGGTTGAAATGTAAGTCGGTTGCGCCCTACAACTTGCTGCCATAGGACGATCCGAACTCTCTATTTTATGGGCTGCGGCATAAACAAATCATGTCCCCAAAATTAGCCTCACAGAATGATCCGAAGCGTTCAAATAAAATGCCTCAATATAAGTAAATCACACCCTTCAAATCCCCTCCATAGGATGATTCAGAATTGCTTAATTGGTGGGTCACAACACGGGTGGTTGTGTCCTACAAATCTTTTTCATTGGATTTCAAAACTTTTAATCATGGACTCAGAAGAATAAAATTGAATCGCTTTGGGTGGGCCCCACACATATTTAGTGAGTCACATGATTTTAAATCCCACCACAAAATGCTAAGCCCATTCTTTGGCCGGATTTCCCATGGAAAGCAATTATATTTGCTTAGATCCAAATGAATTCAAACAATGCAGGATACATTTGCTTGATCAAAATGTTCAATTCGGGTCCACCAAATGGATCCAAATTCTCTCTTGTTTGAATTCTTGTGAATTAACCTTCCCAACACCCGACGGAAAAATGCAAAGCATGGTGGAAATAACCAAAAAGATCGAGAAAATGTAAAGATGGACACAAAAATGAAAAACACTAGAAAATCGATAGGAAAACGCTAACTTCTATGTTAATTAAAGCGGAAAAAAATGGGGGTGTCCACAGATGCCCCTCTTTGGTAAAGATGACGTAGTCATCGAATACCAAAGGAAAAGTGACAGAGCCATTTTGCGTAGCTTTAATCAACAAAGGACTCCCTAGACACAATGCAACCTAACCTAATGCAAGACCCTAGATGAAGTCCTAGAATTTAATCAAGATCATTTATTCTTACCACCATGAGCTGGTGGCTCAGAATAATGGAGAAATGGATTCAATCTGATTGTAAAATCATATACTTCAGAACGAAAGATAATTATGTTGCAGCGCCGTTTTCAAATGGGCAATGAGGAATTGAGAGATCTTTTTCGAACTCGTACTTGTACGGGTTCAAAGGGATAGGAGGCCGTATTTGTACGGACTTGAAAGGAAAAAGATACCATAATTGCATGCGTCCAAAGAGAACAGGACACTGTAGTTGTACAGACCCAGAGGAAACGAGACACCGTATTTGTACGGTTTCCCAAAGAAAATAAGCAACCATATTTGCATGGATCCCGAAGAGGAATAAGAGACCATTTTTGAATGGACTCAGAAAGGATGAGATACGGTATTTGTACGATTCCCAAGGAAAATGAGATACCACATTTGTATGGATCCCAAAGAGGAATAAGAGACTATTTTTTTTAATGGACTAAGAAAGGATGAGACACCGTATTTGTACGGTTTCCCAAAAACAATGAGCAACCATATTTGTATGGATCCCGAAGAGGAATAAGAGACCATTTTTTAATGGACTCAGAAAGGATGAGATACCGTATTTGTACGATTCCCAAGGAACATGAGATACCAAACTTGTATGGATCCCGAAGAGGAATAAGAGACCATTTTTTAATGGACTCATAAAGGATGAGATACCGTATTTGTACGATTCCCAAGGAACATGAGATACCAAACTTGTATGGATCCCGAAGAGGAATAAGAGACCATTTTTTAATGGACTCAGAAAGGATGAGATACCGTATTTGTACGATTCCCAAGGAACATGAGATACCATATTTGTATGGATCCCAAAGAGGAATAAGAGACCATTTTTTTTAAATGGACTAAGAAAGGATGAGATACAGTATTTGTACCGTTTCCCAAAGAAAATGAGCAACCATATTTGTATGGATCCCAAAGAGGAATAAGAGACAATTTTTGAATGGACTCTGAAAGGATGAGATACCATATTTGTATGATTCCCAAGGAACATGAGATACCATATTTGTATGGATCCCAAAGAGGAATAAGAGACCATTTTTTAATGGACTCAGAGAAAATGGAACACCATATTTATACGGATTCCAAGGAAATGAGACATCATATTTGTATGACGCTCAAAGAGAATAAGAGATCACTTTCGAATGGACTCGGAGAAAATGGAACACCATATTTATACAGATTCCAAGGAAATGAGACATCATTTTCGCATGATGTTCAAAGAGAAGTGACCATTTTCAAATGGACTAAGAGAGATATGATAATTTGAGTTTTGACAAAGATTATCAGAAAAAAGAAAATCGAAATCTCCATTTAATAACTTTGGAAGCAAAGGATTTAATAACACCATATAATAAAGGACTTTCAAGGCCCGAATTTGGGACGCCACTTCATTAGCAACCTGCCCCAACTTTCTTCTATTCATTGACCAGAGATCATTCTTCAAAGATTTTTCACCATTCATGACAGTCTTGCCTTTTCCAAGTTTCTCAGAACCTGTTAATGAACCTATTTTTAGAGTGATTGCACCCTACAACAATTCTTAAAATAGAATTAGTAAATTTTTTTTTCTTTTTTAAACAATTAAAAAAAACCACAGGTACTTGCAATAAAATGACGAAGTAAGAAATATTACTCAAGTAATTATGTGATGCTTCTGACTTATCAGTATTTTCTTTTGGGTTAGGCTAGCCTCTTTTAAAGAATGTTTCTCCATTGATAAACATCTTCACTTATTTTTAAGACAGTAATACTTCATATATCTTTCTATCAACTTTCTGATTGCTAGAAATTAATGCCCCTAGTTTTAGGAATCGTTACTACTTTTGCCTGACCTACTGCGATTTCAGAGATCAATGTAATTCTTCCGGCATGAACCCAATCTTACCACGACCAAGTCTCCCTTTTTTGGATTTTCAACTTGGCGGACCGCTCGGCCTTAACTTTTGCCTGAATCGCCTTTTCAGGTTTTCGACTCAGCAAACCACCCCCTTAACTTTTGCCTAAGCCGCCCTTTCGGGTTTTCAACTTAGCAGGGGATTGATCCTAAATTTTGCCCAGATCGCCTTTTCGGGTTTTCAATCTAGCGGATCTTCAAGCTCCATTTCTTTTTTCTCTTTTTTTTCTTTTTTCATTTTTTTTCTTTACTTGAACACCAAAAGGACTTTATAAGTAGGATAGGGCTTTTCAAAGAATGGCTTAAGGTTCAACAAAGATTTTGACCGAACCTGTGAACTTGTTGCCTACGTATCCCAGGGTAGGAATCAGGTCGTGCGTAGTTCAGGGCGAATGCCCCTAGTTTGAAGATAAATTGTTTGAAGGTTAATTGATTTTTTTTTCTTTCTTTCTGGAATGATTGACTTCTCTTCTTTTGGAACTTGTCCCTCTTTTTTTTTCTGGAACGATTGAATTTCTTTTCTTTTTTGAATTAATCGAACTCGGTTTAACCGAGCTGCCTATGTACCCCAGTGTAGGGATCAGGTCTCGCGTAGTTCGGGGCAAATGCCCCTAGTTTGACGGGTTTTCAAAGGAAAATATTGCTTAGGCTCAAAAGGGTTCGCAAAAGGTTATATATTTTTATCTTGGGTTATGACTTTGGGATTTATTCGGCCAAAAGACGGCCTTCTGGTGTTCAAGTATAGAATCTCTTGAGTTGATCAAGGTTTGTTGGTTCTGGTAATATTTCTCCATTTAAATTATGGAGCTTGACGGCTTTTTCGGGTAAGATTTGGTCCACAATGTACGGTCCTGACTAGTTTGGTTTGAACTTGCCCCTTGGGTCAAACACTGGTGCTCAAAACGAGATTGCCTTCTTCTAAATCTCTGATCTTAACCATTTTATTAAAATCTCGGGCTATTCTGCGCTGGTAACCTTGCACATGGTAAAACGCCTTTAACCTCTTCTCATCTAGCATGTTCAACTCTTTATATCTGGCATCTGCCCATTCATTTTCTGGCAACTTAGCCTCAGTCAATACTCGGAGCGAAGGAACACGGATCTCAACAGGTAGCACTGCTTCCATCCCATAAACAAGAGAGTAAGGGGTTGTCCCAGTTGAAGTTCTAATTGATGTTTTGTAAGCCCACAAGGCGTACGGTAACTTATTCGACCAATCATTATAAGTTTCTAATATTTTGCTGATGATAGCCTTGACATTTTTGTTTGCAGCTTCTACCGCTTCATTTGTCTGTGGTCGATAAGGTGAGGAGGAATTAGGTGCTATAATTGTAAGAAGATGGGACACATAAAACCAGAGTGTCCACTTCTCAAGTCATCTTCCTCAAGATACAAGGGAAAGAAGGATTGGAAGAAACACAAGGCTCTTGCAGCCGGTTGGGATGGGGAAAGCACGTCGGGCAAGAGTTCAAGCGAAGGGGAAGATAAAAAAGAGGATCTTTGCCTCATTGCACTCTCCCATGATGTTGAGGTAAATTCTAACCCCTCTTGCTATTCATCAAGTAGTGATAGTGAAAACATATCTTATGATGAATTATGCTCAACCTTGCATTCTCAAATTTCTAAAAATAAGGTTCTTAAAAAATCTATTTCAAAATTAGAAAATGAACTTGATTTTTTGAAAAATGAGTCATCCTCTTCCATATCCAAATCTCAAGCACAACTTGAAAACTTTAAACTTGAGATTAAAACCCTTAAGGGTAGTTTGGATGAGAAAACTTGCCAAATTGTTAAACTTCGAGATGTGGCAAGCTCTTCCAAATCTTATGAAGATAAAGCTAATGATTTTTTAAATCAAATAACCCATCTTCATAATGAAAATGAAAGGTTAAGATTATGTCTCCATGGATTCTTAAATGGTGACAAAATTATTAACATAATCTTGAAGAAGACTAGTCGAAGACCTAATCATGCACATTATGATAGGACTAGTTTATCTAACCCTCATGTTAGATGCCATTATTGTGGAATTAATGGTCATTACAAATTCCAATGTGCATCTAAGATTAGGGATTATGGTGGAACCAAGAAATCTTGGGTTCCCAAAGCCCCCATATGATTCTCTTCATATGTTCTTAGATTAGGGGCTTTTGCTTAAAATTGAATATCTTTTTATGGTTAATTTAATATCCCCTCTTATGTTGAATAAAAATTCTAAATAGGGGGAGTTCTATGTTTGTCTTTTTCCTTGAAAAAGGGGGAGCTTAAATTTGTAAATTTTTATCCCTTTGTTTTTCTTCTACCCCATCTTTTTGATAGATGCCAAAGGGGGAGAGAAATCTAGGTTAAGGAAATATATGCATACTTTTAATGGAAAAATCTCTTGTGCTTGTCATCATAAAAAAGGGAGAGATTGTAAGCCCAATGGTTTCCACCTTGGCATTCCCATCTTATTTTGATGATTCCAATACACAAGTGATTTAAGATCACTAATGTGTTTGAATGTCTAAGTTGTAGATCATATTGGTGTTAAGACAAGATTGCTTGGATTGAGGCCAAGAAGCTCTCATTGAACCACATTCGGAAGGCCAAAGACATCGAAGATCCAAGACAATTGAAGACTTGAAGAATCTATTGAAGATCGAAGTCTAACAGATGTATAAGATCCAATCTTAGTATTAGATTTTAAGAGGCATAAATTAAGTTGATCTCACACACCCTAAATGTATAAAAGATTTTCCTTGTGGTGTTCCAACACCTTGGAACCCTCATAGCAATCCCATCTTGGTGTAAAGTTGGAAGCCCAAGAAACAGAATTGAAAATCTGTTGCTGATAGGCTTCTCGGAACTCTGAGAGAATCCTCGGAGCTCCAAGCTCGGAACTCCGAGAGAATCCTCGGAACTCCGAGAAATGGTCCAGTAGAAGTTTTCCATCTTCTGTTTGTATTCCCGGAACTCCGAGAGAAATTCTCAGAACTCCGAGAAATATTCTCGGAACTCTGAGAACACTATAACGGTAAGAAAAATAGCCGTTGGTAATTTTTCAAGAATTACCACTATGCCCCTCAAACGGTCATATTTGGTTTTTCTATATATATGGACTTTCCAAACTTCCCAACCATCAATCATAACACTCTTAAACTCTACTTGAATATCCCAAGAGTGAATCAAAACTTATTTATGCCTCTCATCCTCTAAGATTAAGATTTGGATCGTAGGCTCAATTTGTACATCTTATTCAAAGTTGTAAACCCTTGTGAGGGATTTTTTAGTTCTTTCTTTCTTATTCTAAGATTGTATTTGGGCGAGTGCGAAGGGACGCGGAGCCATCCCTAGAGGGCTAGTGCGAAGGGGACGCGGAGCCATCCCAAGAGCGAGTGCGAGGAGACGCGGAGCTTTCTCCGGTTCGTGGCAAGTCTTGCGAGGCGGAGCCGAACCAAATTGTAATTGGGTTGATTCCTCGCCATTAAAGGAATCCTTAGTGAAGCCATCAATGGGTTTGGTTGGTGGAGTGGAGTAGGCCTCGCGTTTTGAGGACCGAACCACTTTAAATCTCGGGTGCACTCTCTCTTATCTTTTGCTCTACATTTGCATTGCACTTAGGATTTAACTTGTGTGCTTAATATTCATTCCTTGATCCATTGATCTACAAAATTAGGTTAGAGGTTTTCAAAAGATTAAAACTTGTTAGGAACCTAAATTTTCACTCCTCATTAGTTGCCATTTTGGGACCACCCTTGGATTTTCACCTTTCTTTATTCGAGGCCTCTTCGGGATGCCTCTGGCCTGAGATGTAGTTCTTTATGTCCGTATACCATGGCTTACCATCGGGACATCTTGCAACTATTTCTATAGCATCAACATATGCAGGAGCCCATTGCTCCTGAACCGTGATGGGTCTCATCTTCATATTGTGAGGTATGTCGATTATAGAAGCTAGTGTTGCTAAGGCATCGGCGAATCTATTCTTCAACCTTGGTAAATAACTGAAAGTGATGCACCGGAATTGTTGAACAAGAACGTCCAAATATTCATGATACAGCTATAGCTTTTCTTCTCTGGTTCTCCATTCTCCCTGAGTTTGGCAAATGATTAACTTCGAATCTCCATATACGTCAAGATCCTCTATGCCTAAGGCCATTGCGGCCTCAAGTCCAACAATGCATGCTTCCTACTCTGCCATGTTGTTGGTGCAATTAAATTGTAACTTAACGGCAAGGGGGATATGCTCATTTTGGGGTGACACGAGCAATGCCCCTACTCCCTGCCCTGTTTGGTTTGCTGCTCCATCAAAATAAAAGGTCCAACCAGTTTTTAGATATTCATCTTCTACCATCATGATCTCTTCATCTGGGAACATCGGCTTGAAATGCTGACTTTCTTCTCGAGGTGTTTCTGTCAATTGTTCAGCAATGACTCGACCCTTTACTGATTTTTAGGTTACATGGCTGATGTCAAACTCAGATAACAATAATAACCATCTGGCAGTCCTGCCTATCAGGACTGGTTTTTCAAAGAGATACTTCAAATGATCCATCCTTGACAAAAGCATAACCTTATGTGATAAGAGATAATGTCTGAGTCGCTGAGTAGCCCAAACCAAGGCTAAGCAGGTTTTTTCTAGGACAGTGTACTTCTGTTCATGCTCCAACATCTTCTTGCTAAGATAATACACAGCCTTTTCATGCTTGGTTTCTGGATCTTGCTGTGCTAACATACAACCCATGGTTGTTTCTGTGACTGACAAGTAAAGCAGCAATGGGTGCCCCGGTATTACTGGTGCTAATATCGGTGGTTCAGACAAGCTTTGCTTTATCTTCTCAAATGCCTGTTGACATTCCTCTGTCCATTCTTTGGAAATATTTTTTTTAAGAGCTTAAAGATAGGTTCGCAAGTTGATGTAAGATGAGCAATGAATCGTCTTAGGAACTGTATCCTTCCTAAGAGTCCTCGAATTTCTTTCTCGGTTTTAGGCGGCGGCATCTCCTGGATAGCCTTAATCTTATCGGGATCTACCTCTATGCCCCTTTGGCTCACCATAAACCCCAGCAATTTACCCGATGTAACCCCGAATACACACTTGTTCAGATTCAGACGGAATTGATATTTGAGTATTCTTTCAAAGAACTTTTTGAGATTCGGGATATGATCGCTCATTTCTTTGGCTTTCACAATCATATCATCGACATAAACTTCAACTTCCCTGCTTATCATGTCATGGAGTAAGGCTGTAGCTGCTCTTTGGTATGTCGCACCAGTATTCTTAAGACCAAATGGCATTACCTAATAGTAATAGGTCCCCCATTCTATAATGAACGAGGTCTTAATCATGTCCTCAGGTGCCATCTTAATTTGATTGTAATCGGAGAAACCATCCATGAAAGATAGTAATTCATGCCCGGCCGTATTGTCTACCAAGATATCGATATGTGGTAGAGGGAAATCATCTTTTGGACTTGCCTTGTTCAAATCCCTAAAATCTACACACATTCTCACCTTCTCATCTTTCTTTGGTACAGGCACTATGTTTGCAAGCCATTCTGGATATTCCACTACTTGTAGAAAACCCAGCAGTCAACTGCTTAGTAATTTCTTCCTCTATTTTCAAGATCCACTCGGGCTTCATTCGCCTTAGTTTCTGCTTTTTAGGTTTAATTTTCGGTAATAAAGGTAGCTTGTGTTGGACGATGTCTTCACTCAACCCGGGCATATCTTTGTAGGACCAGGCGAAGACTTCTTTATATTCCCTAAGTAGGTTTATTAATTCGTCGTGCTTTTCAGGAGATAGAGTATTTCCAATTCGTATTTCCTGTGTTAAATCTTCTGTTCCGATGTTTATAATTTTGATTTCATCTTTAAGAGGCTGGGCTCGGCGCTCCTCCTCTTGTTTGAGCATATGCTGCAACTCAAGGGGAGTTACGTTGATCCCTTCTTCCTCGTCTGAGGAGGGAGTGTTATCATTATTAAAGTCAGAAGCAAACACAGAGACATACTGATAATCGGATTTCATTGACTTGAAAGAAATTACATCATCATCATTGGACTCATTCTGAACAGGCTCAAGATTCACATTATAAATAAAATCAGAAAATGACTAGCCTGGACTAGGTACTGACACGGACTTAATCGACTTGACTGGACTCGACTTGGCAATAAGATAAGTAGGAAAAACATTAGAACTCCAGTTTGAAAGATTTTCTGTTGCAGGTGCAATCTGACTCTAAGGTTCAGTAAAGGTAGCATCGCTCTGAATAACTGCTACTAGCACATCTTCACGGTCTGTCTCTTCTTGTTCTTCAGAATGGTTTAAAACTGGCAACTCCTGCCAAGCAACATCAGGCTCATCTTCTTCAAACAAGGACTCCAACATATCTGGCTCAAGGTAGACTAACCAGTCCTCGACAGTTTTCTCAACATAATGTACGGGCGGTTCTATTTCTGGGAGAGCAAGGCCAGTAAATATTTCAAAACCAGGTATCATGATTTCTGTCACCGAGTCATACCATGGTTCGGAAAACCCATAGTATGGTGAAGTCTCGCCTTCTTTGACAAAGTGACCGTTCATCGATAAGGAGTATGGAGCCATTAGGAGTACCCCTCCGGTGCGGCGGATTTCTTCCCTCAATTTTAACAATTCTTCCATGGCTTCTTCCTCCTTCTCAGTAGGTACATATCCAAGACCAAAAGTTCCATGGTTTGCTTTGATTGGGCGCCAGTGAGACGCCTTGCTTGGATCATGGCCCAAATTTATGCCTGGAAAGTAATTCATTTTTCTCATTATCTTAGCAACCACAGGACTGATGGCAAAAGGTAAACACAACTCCTCCTTAGATGCCTCTTCATAGGAAATAGCAGCAACGTCGTACGCGAAACCATTCAAGTTGTAGTCTTCTGCCTTTGCAACTGGGAGGATCAGAGTTTCTCGTGTTATTTGTCCTATTTCTGGCTCTTCGTCACCTCTGACAGTGATCAACTTTCCATCTTTCATGAACTTCAATTTTTGATGAAGGGTTGAAGCAACAGCGCCTTCCTTATGCAACCAGGGACGTCCCAGAAGCATATTAAACAAGGCCTTGATGTCAATAACCTGAAACTCAACTTCAAATTCTTGACCACCTACAACAATCTTGGTGGTAAGGACCCCGACTACATTTCTGCGGGTGTTGTCATATGCGAGGATTCCAAGGATTGATTCGGCAAAATCAGTGGGACCGAAACCCAAGGTAATGGCAGTTCTCAACAGACACACATTCAACGCAGATCCGTTATCTACTAACACTGATGGTACTTTTTTGCCTTTATAGACAATGGTGACATGAAGAGCTCTAGCATGATTCCGACCTTGAGGAGGCAGCTCTTGATCTGAGAAGCTAATGACTCTGGCAGCCTGGGTTAGAGCAACAACTTCAGCCAGTTGCTCTGAAGATATTTCTGAGGATACCTGTGTAGTATTCAATTCTTTTAACACGGCTTCTCTGTGTTTCTTTGACGCTATCAACAATCCCCAAACAGATATAACGGCCTGAGTTTTCTTCAACTGCTGCACAACCTCATCATCTGGGTCTTTCACATACTGTGCTTCTTCTCCTCGAGCTAATGCCCCTGGATTTTCAACTCTCAATTCAGCAGGCTTGAAAATTCTTCCGCCCCTAGTAACATGTCTGACCTCATCTAGCTCCGGCTCGTCATAAGTAATAACTTGAGGAACTTGTGGCTCATAGGTGATCACCAAGGGAGATACAGACTCTCTTAGGTATGACTCATCACAGAAGATGATTTGAGGTTCAGAAACGGGTTCTAAGGCACAGATGAGGGTGAGAGGGTCAAACTCAGAATCTCCTATGGTTATGGCATTAATGGCAGCAGGAGGATTGGCATGACCAGGTAGCAGGTTTTGGGTAACATTGGGTCTTGGCTGGAATGCAATGCCTTTCTCATCAATGAGTTTCTGAATTCTAAATTTCAAGGCAATGCAGTTGTCAGTAAGATGACCAGGACCCCTGTGATACTCACAATGTTGGTCAGCTCACCAATTTGCAGGTAGAGGATTGGGGGGAAGCCGGATGGCAGGTAGGGTTATGCGACCTGAGGCAAGACACTACTTAAGTACCTCCGAAGATGGAATAGGAAGAGGGGTAAATTCTATCTGGGTTTGTTGTCGAGGTGCAGCCGCGGGTTGGGCATAGTCCATCACTAGAGGTTCCTGGAACGAGAAATATTACTAACTCGGGCTGGGGGAGACTTTTTGAAATCCCTGGTGTTTGGGTTACTACGGTTGAATACACCTTGAGCCATAGCCTCCTCTATTTGGGTGCCTGCCACGATAAAGTGTTTGAAGTCTGGATAATATTGCAATGACATGTGATACTGGAGTTGGGGGGAAATATTTTTCATGATTATTTGAACCTGCTCTTCCTGAGAAGGGCGCTCCATCATCTGGGCTGCTAGTCTCCTCCATCTTTTCACAAAGGTTAGAAAAGATTCCTTCGAGTCTTGCTTGGTTCTCTCTAAATCCTTTCTAGTGATTTCCGTCCCATCATCATATTTGAATTGCTTGATGAATTATTCACCGATGTCCTTCCATGTCTTAAACGGGTTTTGTCTAGGACCATGAACCATCTCCTAGCAACTTTAGTGAGCGAAACAGAAAATAGTTGGGCCATTTGCTCAGGAGATAAGCCTTGAGGCTGACACATAATGGTAAACATCTGCAAGTGAGTGACGGGACAACCAACGCCGTCATATTTATCAAAATCCAGCATTTGAAAATTTGCAAGGAGACGGATTTCGGGAAACAATGTAAGATCACTTGGGTTGAAACCACCCTGGTCCTGAAGTTGGATGTCTTGAACTTTCCTGGTAAGACTTTCTAATTTTTCCATAACCGTCTTATCAACCGTTGACTGAGAAGGCTTACTATGATCTTCGCTGTACTGCTCTTTTTCCAATTCTTCTTCGGTTTTATCCGGGATAGGGATGAACACTGGCTGGGCAGGTGCTGCTTAAGTAGCTATATGGTGTATAGGCCCTTTATCTTTGGAAGACGATGGCGCCAACTTCTCGGAAAGCTGGGCCTTAATAACTCGGTTCTCCTCTTTGAGCTCTTGAAGTTGCTGGAGAATTAAGGAGAGAGTATCGGTAACAGCAACGGGTGGAGGATTATCTTGGTTTTCTGCCATTGGCGAGAATGAGGGTGAGAAAGAAGCAGATGACGGGGTCCTCAGAGAAGGTGGTGGAGAGACAGATTTCCTCTCCAACCGTAAAGAAATCCGAACCCAAGGAGTAGTAGGCTTAGCTATGGTGTTACTGCCCTGAAATATTTGAAAGACATATTTTAAAATCACAGAAGGAAGCAGACAATGATACATACATAGACCAGGATAATGAGAGAAAAAGATGAACTTTATTGATCAATCATTAAAGCTTGAGTACATAGTTCACTCTTATTAAATCACAGATAAACTGACAGGACTAAAAAGACTAAACATTCTTTCTAGACTTTTTCTTCGGACGATAATCTTCCTCAACTGACTCATTTAAAGGTTTGATGATTTTGGCATCCCAAGCAGATGAAACGGCTCTGACAATCTTAGGCTTGAGATCTTCAGGCAGATAAAAATGACGAAGGGGAGGCACCACAGATTGCTCCCTTCCATACTGACGCAGAATTCTGGCAAGAACATAAAAGGAAGTCTTTTTGAGACCAAGAAGGCGAACGTAATTGGCCTCTCCAGTGCTGAAGATAGCTTCTTGAATTCCAGAAATTTGCCAACGAATCTGATCTTGTTGGCAATAATTTAACCAGTCAACCCAATCATTTTTGTGATCAAAGGAAACATCATGACGACACTCGCTAAAGGTATACAATGTATGATCAAAATGGACAGGAGCTGCGATCTTCAGCTTGTGACACAACCACACCTGGAGTAATGCAGGACATCCTGAGAAATACCCATTGAAAGAACGAACATAACGACCTGGATCTGAGCTAGCACGAAGGCGAGCCATATCATCTAACCCATTGAAGGTTTCTGCAAGTATAGTAGGAATTGGATTGGCGCCACGATCCATTTGATCAACGAGAGCTAAAAGGACAGCTGACGCGAAGCGAGAAGGCTGGACAGTGAGGAACCTAGCGAAAGAGCAGAATCTCAGAGCGCGACGTCGGGCCTTTTGAATATCAACAGCGCCAATGTGTCCAATAGGAGGGTAAGTGTCGATCAGCTATTGCATGGACACTTCTTAGCCTTTTATGAAGGAGTCCATGGATTCATCTGGATTATTCATTAAGCGAAGGAACAATGGACGATAATCCGGCACACAGGATGGTTTCACCAGAGGGCCATCCACAGGATATTCCAACAAGGCACACCATTCTTCAAAGGTGGGACACATTTCTTGGTTGCCAAAACGGAAGACATGATGATCGGGATCCCAACACTCTGATGCGGCATAGAGTAATCCCCAATCGAGCTTAATGGTTGCTATGTAGCCAAAAAGATTTTTCTGTTGCTCACTTATGGCATAGATGTGTGATTCATTTAATGTACCATGAATCCAATCGAGAATTTTACGAGTAGACATGGTGCCTGTAAGCCAAGAGAAGGGATACAAGAAGGATCAAGATTACATAAACATGAGATTAAGACAAGTTCCTGTCAGTTTAAAGAAAGTATGAAGACATGATCAAATCACATGATAGAAGAATGAAAGGCATAGGATCAAAAGATTAGATGAGATTGCATAGGATTACTTTCAATGGATAGATAAAAAATAGACCAATCCTATGAGATCTTAGGAAAGATGGGATTTATATCCTAACCCCAAAGGGAAAGTTTTTTAATCTTCGTACATTTTAACAGTGTTACCTGAAGGCATCAAACCCTAATCCTAATCTAGCGGAGTGGAGAGAGGATCTCGACTCATGACTTTGTTTGTGTACCTAAGGACCGATCATAGCCATTGAAAGATGGACTACGGCCTAATCTAAACACAAATGGGTAGGATATCCTAAGCTAGGCTCACACACGTGATACACGTGTGTTCGGATACTACATGCATGTGTGGGTTAATCTAGGGGTAAGGCCAAGAGTTCCCTTAGCGCGAATCCGTGCTCAATATACTGTACCAGTGTCCGGTGTATTAGTACGTGAACAAGAGATCTGTTTATGTACCATAAAGGTACTAGGCTAAGAGTGGAATGCTTCTCTAGCACAGAGGCACCAGGTGATGAAATCACAGTCAACCATGCTAGATAACACTCCGGGTTCCTAAAATAGGATGTGTGTGCATGTGAGATGCGAGGGTTTAAATGCAAGTGATGTAAGTGTGTGCAATATATTCTTGTAATCTATGATGCCTTCAGGTTTTATTAGATTAAGTTCGAGAATTATGTGATGAGAAAGTAAATAAACTAATCTACCAAGCATATAAGAGATAGAGTTTTTATGAGCCAGTTAAATTAAATTCAAATGAGTTATCCTTCGAAGTTTTAATAAAGTTAGGTGGTCCCCAGCAGAGTCGCCAAACTGTGGGACCCGATCCCGCGAGAGGGTTGAGGCGCGAGCCACCACGCTCTCTCTTGGTCTCTCGTATCCACGCGAATAGCGTGTGCTTTTTATTATTGATTTTAATTACCCAATCAAGCAGGCAGCAACCAAGCCATAGAGTGCAAACAAACGTTCAACCCAGTACCCATAAGGGCAGGGGTAAGCTGCCGAGCCTAGCAAGGTGTGATTTAATTTATCTTTTCTGTGAACTTGGGATCACTAAGGCAATCCGAATTCCACGCAAAAGAGAGTGACAGAGTCGCCACCTAGATGAGGGATCTAGAACCCATAATTGACCAGAAATCTAGACTCGTTACTTGGTTACGAGAATTGAAGGTATGGGGAGTTACCACCACATGCACCATTCCTGCCCGATAATCGGTCTTCAATTCCAAAAGTTAACTCTTTTGAATTTCTTTTAAATGGCTTATTTAACTCTATATTAATGTGCGAACTACATGACATGCATCCTAAGATCTAATTTCAGTGTAATTCCTAAATGTGTATCTTAATTTTCTTAATTTGTTTGAATTCAATCTAAGTGAAAGTTCTCCTAAAATTCTAATTTCATGGAAAGTCCTAAGTGATTTAATTACTTTTAATTTAAGGATTAATGTATAAAACCCCACCACTTATGTGTGGAGCCAACTCGGGCTTGGTATGCCACTCAAGTATCCAAGTTGCCTATGTATCCCAGCCTCACAGGAATCAGAGTCAATCGTAGTTCGGTGCACCTAAACTAAGCTACTTATGCCTAACTCATCTAGGACACCGATCTAGACTGGATTGACTGTTTTAACAGTTTAAGAGAAATTATTTAGTTCAAGTTGAAGATTTTATTATCCTAGGACTTCATCTAAGATGCAATATGGTCCTAGCTAAGTGCAAGACGTTCCTTAAACCAATGCAGGTTAACCTACATCCTAGGTAACTAGGCCCGTCCTATGAAAAAGTGGGGTAACTAGTGTAACTAGATCTATGGCACGGTTGCTATCTGTAGCAAACGGCCGTGATGAGTCTGGACTCCTAACTCTAAGACTCCCTAAAACCTAGGACACGACATGACGTAAGTGTTCCTAAGGGGGCCCTAAAGGTTCCTATGATGGGAAGCCGTAATCCAACGGTTCCAAAGACATGGAGTGAGCTAGTTCAATTTATTGAACTTAATGATTTTCAATTTTTGAGGATTTTCGATCCTAAACATCTAAGGAATACCAAAGGCTCTATGGTTCGCAAGTTTCAGCCTCGAATCGCAACCATGGAAGGGAATCATGCTCTCAACCCTTGTATAATTTAGCACGTAAGTTATAGTATCTTATTGCCTGGCATATTTCTCAGGATTTTCGTGGACAGTGGACCTCGGAGCCAATAACATACTATAATTTACGCACTCCAATTATGCTGGATCGATCGCAATTAGTATACGATTATGGTTACGATCTCGGCATCTAAATTATCCTAGCATGTTATTTTACAAAGAAAATCTATTACTCCTAAGATTTCTATTTCAGATGGCCTAGTGATTAAATATATAACAAAAAGTTAGAGTTCTCTGAAAATTTTCAAGGTAATTTGAATTAATTTGGATTTTTAAATGAATTTATCACAATTGGATCAGATTAATGATTTTACAAAGAAGCCTATAGCTAATTACGTTATCTGTTCCAGAAACTCTAGGATATGATATGTTCTTGAAAAATATATTCTGCTTGAATTTTTCATTGATTTTCCACTTTCGGGTCAGATTGATGACATTACACTAAAATATACAGCAAACGAATTCCAAATCCAACCAAATTTTTACTAGAACATTCTCGGATGAATAGGAAATTCTGAGAAACTTTACAAACATTGTTTCGATAATTAGCTATTTTTAACAGATATATTTATGTTCTCATCAGAGCAATTAAAAATCAATAAAAAATATTAAAATATGCCTAAAATTCCTTCGAAATTCACAATATGATTCTGCCTGGTTAGTTCATCTTACTACCAAATTTCAGCTTTTAAGAAGTTCTTTTAATGATATGTCCTTCATATACATGAAAATCAGTGATTTTATCAAAACAATTCTAGTAAAAATAATAAATAAATTCCAAATCTTTTAAAAAAATTTGTATGATATTTAAACATTAAAAATCTACTGAGGACCGAATTTCAATAAGGTTTGAATTGTTTTGTTATATGAACGATTTTTAGAACCATCAAAATCCTATTTCCGGGTTTTATTTAAACGAATTTTTGAGCCATCAAGACAAATGAAATCTACACCAATTTTTAGATTTTTGGGGTTATTTTAACCTCATTAAGACTCAGAAAATATAGCTTCACAAAAAACTATTTGTTTTAAAACACTGACTTTGTAAAACGATTCAAAAGCCACTAGATATCCCAATCAGTTAAATACCCAATTTTCTCATATAACGATTCCTTTTTTTACCAATATTGATAATTAAATAAACTGACCCATCAAAATCATGTATGGTAGCTTTTACGAAAATCACAAAGAAAACAAAGAAGAAATGGTCCTAAGCATGCTTTTCTACTTTTGATCTTACAAAGATGAAGGAACCTACCGTTGATCGCGCTCCTTGTCTCTAGGGTGCGTAAATCTGAGGTATACGCTTTGTCGCACCCTTTTATACGCTAGAAAATCCCTTTGATGAAGTTGCGAACTGAAGCTATGTGCGAAGACCCGCAGAAAGATGGCTGACTTGGCACAATCAAGAATTAACACCACCAAGAGAGAATGAGTGAATCTCTTTTTTTTTCCTTTATTCACCCAATAATCGAGAAGGCTTGGATGGCAATCCAAGCTGAATTCGAGAGCGTTCGCGGATATATAATGTAAGCGCGATCCAATACTTTTTTTTTATTATTCACCACCGTGGAGAGAGAGGAGCGAGAAAGAGAGAGAGATAAGAGAGTGAGCTTGAGAACCGAGAGAGGGTGAGAGTGGGTTAGAGATTAGAGAGGGCTGTGAGAGAGAGTTGAGGGGGTTGTGTGAAATAATTGGGAAGACTCAAAAAAATACAAGAGAGTTCGATCAGATCCCTTTTCTCCTCCATCTATCCTCTTTACCGGGTTGGAGTTTTTTTTTTTAGAAGAAAATAACCAAATCAACTAAAATAAGAATGAACTCCTATTTTAGCAACTCAAAAAGAAACTCCTCTAAACTCTTTGGCGCCAATTTCCTTTTCTAAAAAAAACAAACTACAATCTTCACGTGGCAATCATTTTAGAAACGTCCCTGGCCTTGCTTATAATACCTCTTTGCACGTATAAATATATTCTTCTGTTGATTTATCTGCATGATGGCAATATCCCATGGGCGAGAATTTGGGCAACATTCCATGCAAAGCAACTCGTATTTCCTCACACGTATCAACTGAGTTTCAGCATGTTGCTAAAAAAAAATTTATAAAGATTCCTTCTGTGGCACATCACCCAACCTCCTAGAAAGAAAATTGCTTTCAAGTATCTATATATAAGAGGGCCCCACTTTTCTATTAAACTCAACTCCTATTACTACCACTCCTTCTGTTATCTTCACATGCATGTAAATGCATGCCCTCATCCGATCCATGCAAAGCAATATTGCCCTCTTCTCATAAAAGAGAAAGAAAGATTTAGTACCATAATCTAAACTACCCATTTTAACGTGCCAAACTTAAATTAACTTGCACTCCCCTATAGATAATCCAAACCATCTCTTTTAAGAAGTGAGAAAAGAGATAGAGGGTGTCGGTTGTGCCTCTTGAGGTAACCCAAACTTTTTTTTTAAAAGTGGTCCTTACCATTAAAAAATCGTGCCCTTGCAAGCTTCAACTTCGGCTCTTGAAATGATCCAAACCATTCCATTTGTTGGCTGAGCCAAATCATCCATTTCGATGGGCTGCAAATACATTATGCTTCCCCTATTTATTTCCAAAACTGATCTTAGCCATCTACTTAATGGGCCATCAAGATTGCGTCCCAAAATATCATTTCCGTATGTGGGGCCCATATTTCGACCTTAATGTTGTACTCCCCTCACCATAGATGATCTAAACTGTGCATTTGATTGGGCCACAATGTAAATGGTTCATGCCTGCTAAATCTTTTCCATAAGATGATCCCACTACCCAAGGGATGGACCGAAACATAAATGGGTTGAAATGTAAATCGGTTGCGCCCTACAACTTGCTGCCATAGGACGATCCGAACTCTCTATTTTATGGGCTGCGGCATAAACAAATCATGTCCCCAAAATTAGCCTCACAGAATGATCCGAAGCGTTCAAATAAAATGCCTCAATATAAGTAAATCACACCCTTCAAATCCCCTCCATAGGATGATTCAGAATTGCTTAATTGGTGGGTCACAACACGGGTGGTTGTGTCCTATAAATCTTTTTCATTGGATTTCAAAACTTTTAATCATGGACTCAGAAGAATAAAATTGAATCGCTTTGGGTGGGCCCCACACATATTTAGTGAGTCACATGATTTTAAATCCCACCACAAAATGTTAAACCCATTCTTTGGCCGGATTTCCCATGGAAAGCAATTATATTTGCTTAGATCCAAATGAATTCAAACAATGCAGGATACATTTGCTTGATCAAAATGTTCAATTCGGGTCCACCAAATGGGTCCAAATTCTCTCTTGTTTGAATTCTTGTGAATTAACCTTCCCAACACCCGACGGAAAAATGCAAAGCATGGTGGAAATAACCAAAAAGATCGAGAAAATGTAAAGATTGACAGAAAAATGAAAAACACTAGAAAATCGATAGAAAAACACTAACTTCTATGTTAATTAAAGCGGAACAAAATGGGGATGTCTACAGAGGTTTCCTCGAAAAAGTTCAATACTTGAGAAAGTTCATATCTCATTTAACTATGACATGTGAACCAATTTTCAAGCTTTTAAAGAAGAATTCTTCGAAGAAATGGAATGAGGAGTGTCAGGAAGCTTTTCAAAAAGCTAAATAGTGTTTATCTTTGCCTCCTGTTTTATCTCCCGTTATTCCAGGTGAGCCATTGTTGTTGTACTTGTCCATCACAGACACAGCAATGGGTTGTATGCTTGCTCAGAAAGATTTAGAATCTAAGCAGGAAAGGCCCATCTATTACATCAGTAAGAAGATGCTAGAATATGAGTTAAAGTACACTGTTTTGGAAAAGACTTATCTAGCATTAGTTTGGGCTATCCAAAGGCTTAGACATTATTTGCTGTCAAATAAGGTTCTTTTACTTTCACGGATGGATCCGCTGAAGTACTTGTTCGAGAAACCCGCCCTTACAGGAAGAACTGCAAGGTGGTTATTATTGTTATCTGAGTTTGACATCATTTATGTCACTCAGAAATCAATTAAAGGACGGGTTATAGCTGAGCAGCTGCCTGATTCTCCTACAGAAGAAAATGCTTTTCTGAAAACTGAATTTCCTGATGAAGAGATCATGGATATTGAAGAAGAAACTCCAAGTACCAAGTGGTTGATGTATTTTGACGGAGATATACTCTTTCTTTGATATCTCCAAAGAAAGAGTATATCCCTATATCCATCAAGCTGCATTTTGAGTACACGAACAACATGGCAGAGTATGAAGCCTGTATTGCAGGACTTGAGGCAGCTTTAGCTCTTCAAGTTCAAGACATAGATGTGTTTGGGGACTCAATGCTCATTATTTGTCAAATCAATGGACAATGGAAAACTCGAGAAGATAAATTGATCTCTTATAATACATATTTGGAATCTCTGGTTAAGAAATTTAAAAATATCACTTTTACTCACTTGTCAAGAACCATAAACCATTTTGATGATGCTTTGGCTACTTTGGCTTCCATGCTAGACATCTCTGCAACTATGGAGGTCCAACCCTTAGCTGTGAGATTACAGTGGGCTCCAGCTCATGTGAACACAATTGAGATATAAGCCAGGTGTCCAGATGGGAAGTCGTGGTTTACGGACATAAAGAACCTCATTTCTGGTAAAGGACATCCTCCTGAAGCTTCGAGCAAAGAGAGAAAGACTCTTTAAAGATTAGCTGCCAACTTCATCATTTGTGGTGAAGAGCTGTACCGGCGATCTTTTGATGGCATACAACTTGTTTGAGAAATTAAATAACCGCAAGTGAACGGATCGTGTAAATACGGGTCGAACTTAGGGAAGAGAAATCTAGTTGTCAATCCTATTCTTGTACCGATTAGAATACTAGCTATGATATAATGTTGCCTGGAATGGACTCAGGATTTCCGTGGACTTAGACCTCGGAGCCAACACTATATATAAGCGTATATTCTATTCAATCTAAGAATCAAACTCAACTAAGATCTTTTTTATTTAAAATCCTAATTTAGGCAAAGTGTACCAAATTTTAATGATCTCTATTAACTAGTTATCTAATTTAATTAGAAAACTAAATTCTAAGGGCTTAAGTAAATTGGAAAATTGCAAAAGTAATTTGGAATAGTGTAAAAACCTTAATTCAATATAAAATATTACTTAAGCTTAGAATCCACCATGGGTTTGGATTAAATTGATTAATTAAAACAACTCTTGAATTGGGTTGAAAATTCGATTAACTAGTCAATAAGGAATAAGATCAAAGGGATGTCATTCCTTATAAGTAATTAATCAAATCCACTCTCCAATTTACATTGATTATATAGAACTTTATATTTGTTAATCAACAATCATTCATACGAAAGGGGAAAGCCAATGGCATGAATGATTGGGATTTTCCAAACACAAAATCCTACACAATTTTTCAATTGAGTAGATTGATTTAATTATAAATATTTCTCCTTCCCCATGGCGTCAACTAAACCCTAAGTAATTAGGATTTAGTTGTTCATGGAAAAAGGGAAGAAAAAAATAAAAAATAAAGGAGATAGAAAAGAGAAGAGATGTCATATAAGAACGTAAATAAGCAAAATAACACAAGTACTCTCTTTAATAGTGAAATTGAAAATAAGAGTACATCAAATTTTAACTTAGAATTGAATTGAAAATAAAGAACAAAAATAAAATAAACTTATTCTTTTTCTCCTCCGAACAATGGTTGAATTCTTGATCACCCTCCTTCTTTCCTTGGTGTCGCCTTGGATTAGGATCTCGGACGGTTGGATCGTTCCTTGATTGAGAGAAAGAAAAGAAAAAGAGCTTGAAAAGAGAGCAAGAAAGAATAAGAGATAGTAGAAAGAAAGAAAAAGCAAAAGCATAGAGAGAGAGAGCAAGAGAAAATTGGGCAAAACAATATTAGGGGAAGAGAAAATATGGGACGAAAATTCAAGAGGGAGTAAAAGAGAATAACAATAAATGAAAAATAAAGAGAGGAGAGAAAATTATCTGCCAAGATTGCAGTAGTGAATCAACTTTTTCGAGATTTAGAGCGAGGAGAAGAAAAGGTTGCCCGAAATTTAAGAGGGATGTGTGTCCAAATTGACCGACCCTTGGATGATTTCTTTAAAAAGAGTGACAATTGTTTTCTTCCTAATTCCAAACATATAATCCACTTTGCCTAAAAATATAGGAATTGCCATTCTTTTTTCTTTTTTTTTTCTTCTTTTCACCTTGAGAGACAAGGATAGCAAGAAAATCCTACCTTTCATGCCGTCCCAAATTTGGTTTTCACTTTTCTTGTTATATGGAAATTTTCCATATAAAATGGATCACAATAGCTTGCATACCCTGTATCATTGGTAAATAATAGCAAGCACATATAGTACGTGGGCTACTTCCTTATAATAATAAAAATCATTCTTTATTCCTCACCCGTGCAAATGTAGCAACTGCATGCCCAACGTCCAAAGAAAAATCCCATTTTCTTTGTTGCCCACAAATTGACCGAATATAATATTCTTAACAAACAATCTTGGTGGGGCCCTTTGTAAATTGGCAACAATATTTGGTCCAAGCAACTTTCCTTTCTATTCAACTAAATTTCACTCTAAAAACAGCAGCCATCCGTATTTATTCTAAGGAATTCAAAAAGAACATTAGCATCGTTAGATTCTTTCTAGATTTGCATTCTTATATGCTAACCATTTTAGAAGCACCTTAAAACTATTTGAGTGCCTTCTTAATATGGAGACTCCACCCGTGGATTGATTTCCCAAATTCAATAAATATCCCCACTTCAATCATATTACAAAATAGCAGGCCCACTTATTTTGGCCGAAAGCCCATTTAATGTTCTGCAAAAACAACTTGTGGGTCCACTTTATTGGGTTGATCAAAACCGTTCACTTGTTAGGCAATATTGTAAATGGGTTATCCCTCTAACTCAATTCCATAAACTGATATGGGCCGTCCATTTTATAAGTTGCAAAATAGATGGGTCATATCCCCTTAAATAATTCTCGTGGGCTGATCCAAGCCATCCAATTGATTGCACATGTGTGGCCAAACCTTTTCCATTGGTTAATCTAACCTGTCCATTTGTTAGGCCACATTTTTAATTAGCCACCTCCATCTCCAATAATTGTACACTTCCTGGATAAATTCAATCTCCCATATTTTTATTATTGAAATGATCCAAACCATTTGTTTTAATGGGCTGATCTTATGGTCGGTTGGGCTATTTCTATAAAAAGTGTAACCGTAGTCAACTTTTATAAGGAATGTAAATACAAGCTCTAAGTGGGATCCACCATTGCCAAAACATGTACTTCCCCAACACATCCGAACCACCTTAGCAGGCCATTATTTTAATTCAATATCAGCCCATTACTTTTGATATCCACAGCCCATCCAAAAATCTATAGGAATTTTGCACCCAAAATCCACTTTATCAAAACCATCAAAATTGTGAACCTAGATGGAATTAGTTGTGCCCAAACCATTTTTATGCGCTGATCTAAACCTTTCAAAAAGTGGGATGTACTTTAAACAATTTGTACCTGAAACAATCAATTCTATGAAGTGATCCAAACCGTCCAAGTGATGGCCACAACATAAATGGGTTGCCCTCAAAAACATCATTCTCAAGGGTTGATCTTAACCACTCATTTGAATGCCATGATATAAATCAATTGTACTCCTCCATAGGGTGATCCAAAATGTCCACTAGGTGGGCCACACTGTTAATTGATCGAACCGCCATCTTAGAATTCCATCTCTTGGAACTAAATTTCCATTCCTTGAAAAATTATGGAAAGTTCTTCACTTTTTGGTCATCTTATCTCCATTCTACGTGGAATTCATGAATAACCCTGAAACACCAAAGACACACAAAATACCTTAGTAGCACCACTTTAATTATGAAAAATGCATGATTCCTACCACTACAATTCACACATAAATGTGTTCATCACAACTCCTATGTGTTGATGAGGACAAAGCTGCAGAGCTTATTGAGCAGACTCATGAGGGAGTCTGTGGCCCTCATATGAATTGGAAAATGTTATCCAAAAAGATTTTGAGACTTGGTTTTTATTGGCCCACAATGGAAGCAGACTGCTTTGCCTTTGTGAAGAAATGCCACAAGTGCCAACTCTATGCGAATCTTATTCATATTCCTCCTTCGGAGTTACACTCTTTGACTTCGCCATGGCCGTTTTCAATGTGGGGCATTGATATAATTGGGAAGATTTATCCGAAGTCCTCGAGCGGGCGTGAGTACATTTTGGTAGCTATCGACTATTTTACAAAGTGGATAGAGGCTGCATCATATGCTTCCATAACTTTGAACACAGTTGCGAAGTTCATCCGCGCAAATATCATTTGCAGATACGGAGTACCTCATTAATTGATTTCTGACAATGGATCACATTTCAAGAAAGAGGTGGTACACCTGTGTGAAGAGTTCAAGATAAGACATCACAAGTCATCTCCCTACAGACCGCAGACAAATGGGGCTGTAGAAGCAGCGAACAAGAATATCAAAGTCATTATCAGTAAGATGACTGAAACTTATAAAGACTAGTTGAACAAACTTCCATATGCTTTGTGGGCTTATCGGACATCGATCAGGTCTTCGACAGGTGTGACTCCATATTCTTTGGTGTACGGAATGGAAGCGGTTTTGCCAGTTGAGTTGAGAATTCCCTCTTTGAGAGTGATGATAGAGGCTGATTTACCAGAGTCCGAGTGGGCAAAGGCCAGATATGATGAGCTGCAGATGATAGATGAGAAGAGGCTGAGAGCCTTATACCACATTCAGGGATATCAAAGGCGGATAAAAAGAGCTTTCAACAAGAAAGTTCGATTCGGTGACCTAAAGCCAGGAGATCTTGTCTTGAAGTCCAACAGAGCATCGGTGTTTGATCCCAGAGGGAAATTCAGGCCAAACTGGTCTGGTCCTTACATCGTCTATGAAGTCCTGCCTGGAAAAGCCGTAAGACTCCTCGATGAAAATGGAGAAAAATTAAATGAACCTACAAACCTGGATCACTTAAAGAAATACTACGCCTGATACACCAGGAGGCCATCCTTGAGCGATTTGAGCCTGCAAGCCAACAACCTATATGTTTAAACCATTTGCACACCCTTTGGGCCTAAAAAAATCTTATTTTCTTTGATAACCACAAACTAGGGGCATTTTTTATTTTTTTTGTTTTTTTGTTTTGAATTATGTTATGACCTGATCCCTTTTTAAAGGTACGTAAGCAACGTGCTCAATTCAGGTTCGGTCACTACCATCTGAAAAAGAAAAAATAAAACAACAAATAACCAAAAAATCCTTGAAGTCCAAATGGGCGAACTACGCAAACCTGATTCCCATTTCTTCAGGGATACGTAGGCAGTCTGGAGGGTCCAGATGCGGTTTAAATACATTTAAACACACCAACCCCTGCTTGAACCTAAGCCTACCTGAGAGTCCTTTTGGTGTATTTTAGGCCCCAGGTTTGTAGAGAAATAGAAGGAAAGAAAAAATGATGGAGTCTTAGGCTCGCTAGACTGAAAACCCGTAAGGGCAGTCTAGGCAAAAGTTAGGGTCATTCACCCGCTAGGTTGAAAACCCGAAAGGATGACTGAGGCAAAAATTAGGGTGCTGAGCCTGCTGGATGGAACATCTGCAAGGGCAGTCAGTCCAGGAAAAAATTAAGGCATACGGTCCGCCAAATTGAAAACCTGAAAGGGCGATTTGGTCATGGCAGTGACTTCATGTAGAAAGGACAGCTTCAAAGAGCCATCAAGACTTTCATTTTTTCTTTGGCATCACTTAAATGTCTGAGTAAGCGCCAGCAAGGTTTCCTTTGATACTCTTTGAGTTAGGGAGGGTAAAGCGAAACAATCAAAAAGGATAGTAACCATGACTGAGATACCGAAAAGAGGAACGAAACGCCTTTAAATGCGGTATTTAAAATATTCTAAGAGCGGTTGACTTTTACCATTTTAAAACATTTATCAGTTTAAGAAGCAGATTCAGTCTCTCTTAGTGTAAAAAGTCACGTGTTTGTCAGAATCCTCGTTTGCTACTTGTCAAAGTCTTTCCTTTGTCGAGTCAAGTTCAAGTTTGGAGGTCTTGTTAGTCAAAGTTCTCCCAAAGCTGGGGTGATAAAAACAAAACAAAACCCTCAGAGAAGCAGAGAATTCGTGGCTCCTGTGGATAATGTGAAACTGAGCAGAGTTCAGAAAGTGACAGACTTTTAAACTCCTTTGCAGTATCAAAAGACGACAGAGATGAAGAGAATTTTGAGCAGAACTATGTTCTTATACTTGTGAAAATTTTGTAAACCCGAGTGTTTGATAATGAAAAGCCTTTGGCCTGTTTTTCTTGTGTTGCTCTATAATGAATCTTGTTATGGAAGTAATCATACTAGGGGCATCTTTTATGACTTATGTCATAAAAGATGTCAATCAAACAATGATATTTGAGATGGATATTTTCATCAGATAGAGACTAGAGAAGTTTGAACATGCTCTTTTGAGTTGAACTCCTCAGTCCAGTTGTTCTCCTTTGGAGTCAAGTCTTTTGGAAATTCTTTACCCCAGCGGAGTCTAGAATTCATTCTGGCAATCTTCAAACCTCCGTTGGATGTTTTTCACCTTAGAAAAAGGGTTGATACCCGAAAATTTCTTCAAGTTAATTGAGTCTGGTCTTTGACCGAGATCATGCATTTTTAGTCACTCTTTGTGAGAGATGACTGGTCCATCAATGAAATCGATAAGAGTCGATATTTTGCTTCATTTGTTTTGAGATTTTTAATAAGGGAGAAAGTTACCAGAGTCTGTATCTCATGGCCTGGTCCTTTTCTTTTATCAATTTGAAATTTTATAATGTCTTTGTAAGCCCAATGGTTCCCACCTTGGCATTTCCATCTTCTTTTGATGATTCTATTACACAAGTGATTTTATATCACTAATGTGTTTGTATGTCTAAGTTATAGATCATGATTGTATTAAGACAAGATTGCTTGGATTAAGGCCAAAAAACTCTCATTGGACCGCATTAGGAAGGCCAAAGACACCGGAGATCCAAGACGCATGAAGACTTGAAGCATCGCAATTGAAGATCGAAGTCGTTTTAGAATGTAAAAATCCAATCCTAGTTTAGATTTTAAGAGGCATAAATAAGTATCCACACACCCTAAATGCTTAAGTGGTTGTCCTTGTGGTGTTCCAACAATTTGGAACCCTCATAACAATCCCACTTGGTGAAGATTTGGAAGCCCAAAACAAATAAGAAACAAGAATTGAAAATCTGCTGGAAATAGGCACCTTTCACAAATGGGCTCAAGGAGGGCATGAGACTATTCACAAATGGACTGAGAAATTAGCTAAACCACCATTGCATCTGAGTCTCTTTCAAGCTTAAGGTGCTTTCCTGGGGTATGTTCTTCTTACGGGAACTGGGCTTTCTGATATTTCTACTTATGAATTCTTCTGAGCTGATCTTCTTTGAAATGAAGCTGTTTGACGAGATTCTCGAGTTCTTTCAGGTACAATCGCAGGGAGCTGATGAAGTCGGGCCTCCTTCACCGAGACAGTTGCATTATTTGGACACAAGGACGACGATTGACTCTTTCTAAAGAGAAAACTTAGATAAAAGGCACGACTCAAAGGATTGAGGAGCTCTGAAGGTGTGAACTTAGAATAACAAAGATTGACTGACTATACTGACAAATAGAGTGATGTTTCTGACTTAGTTAATATTTTGTTTGGTAAGTCTATCCTTTCAAAGAGTAGTTTGTCAATTGATAAACATTGGACTTCTTCCTTAAAACAGTAATGCCTCATTGATGGCCTCAGCTTGAAGATAAACCAAACACATGTCAAAGGAGCTGGAGCATACTTGGATCAATCATACCTTGGAGGGTCAACCAAGGAGAAGCTCAACATCAACCATCTCAAAGCATTGAACAAAGAAAGGAAGATCAATGAAGGCCAAAGCTTGTGGATCAACAACTTGCAAAGGAGCTTGAACCAAATGGTGGCATCATCCTTGGAAGATGTCAAGCAAAGAAGCTCAAACCTTGAAGATCCCAAAGAAAGCCATGCACTCAAAGAGAAGATCAAGCAATGGCTACCTCAGGAGTTCATTCAAGAGAGTACTTAGAATGGTAGTATGTATCTCATTTCTCTCTTGTGTTTTCTCTTGATCAAGGCACACATATTAAAACCCCTAAAAATATTTTTTTCAAATAGACTAACACACCTTTTAAGTACTTAAATGGATAAGTAAATGGCAATGGTGGTGTACCAACATGTTGGGACCCATATGGCATTCAGCACAACAATGAACAAAACAAAGTTCTGAAGCAACAACCTGGACCAGCAGCTAAATCCTATCAAAACTTGTTTAAAATATTTTCAAATATTTTTTAAAATATTTTTAACAGATATCTCTCATTTTTCTCATATCTGTAGAGTACAAGAACGTCAAAATCCAACAAGAAATGAGGAAGATATAAATTTTACAAGTTGGAAGTACATTGCTGGAAAACCAGTCTCGGAATTTCGAGAATTTTCTTGGAACAATAAAAAAATATAGCTGTTGTGGCCCAACGGCTTGTTGAATATTTGACCCGAAAATGACTTTTGTGCCCCTGAAACGGTCATATTGAGTTGGGACTTCATATATACTCATTCAAATGGTCCAAAATACTTGATGAACACACACCAACTCAAGTAAACCCTTGAAAATCATTTGGCCATTATTTTTGGGTAAAATCTCTCTCCATCTCACTTATGCTTTGATGAGGGAAAATTCTTTTGAGATTGGATTAGGCATTACTTGTAATCATCGTTGAGAGTGTATTGTGAGCTTTACATTGTATTAACCTATCTAGAGGCAAGTGAGCAACATCCTTCTTCTCTTCATTGTATTTGGCAACAAAGAGTGCCGTATTTAAGACCCTTGGAGCTTGGACGCTCGGATTGTACAAGGCGAAAGGAACGCCGTATTTAAGTTCCTTGGAAGATTGTGGATACCTCAAGGAGAGCAAACTTGAGAAGAGTGGAGTAGGTCTTGGGTTTAAGACTGAACCACTATAAAAGCCCTTGTGTCAAAGCCTCTTGTCTCTTCCTCTCTACTCTTGTGGTAAGTGCTAAACTCTTGTAGTTGAACATTATTCTTAATTTTGTTTTACTTGTATGAACCATCCACAAAGTGTTTGTCAAATGAACTAAAAAGAGAGTAGATGAACTAGGGTTCCACCAAGTGTTTGATAAAAGGCCTAAAAGAAACCATTCATCTTATTCTTTCATTTTGTTGTGGGATTTACATTATATTTGTAATCTTTAATCACCCACCAGGTTTTTGATAAAAAGACTAAAAAGAAAATAATTAACTAGGGTTTTCAAAAGTCACATAACAAGTGCTTGTTAATAGGTCTAAGAGAGAATATTCATTTAAGCTTTTAAAACTAATCTAACAAAAGTTTTTAAAGAGGATAAATTTTTAAAGACACCCAATTCACCTCCCTCTTGGGTTGCCTATTGGGATTTCAAAAAGGCTGGTATTGACTATGAGGAAACCTTCTCACCAGTAGTCATGCTAAAGTCCATTAGGATTTTATTAGCCATCTCTGCACACTATGATTACGAAATCTAGCAAATGGACATCAAAACCGCCTTCTTGAATGGAAACATTCAGGAAGATATATATATATATATATATATATATATATATATATATATATATATATATATGGTCCAGCCGGAGGGTTTTGAAGCTGCTGGAGAGCGTAGTCAAAGAGTATGCAAGTTGCAAAGTTCCATTTATGGATTGAAGCAAGCTTCCCGTAGTTGGAACCTTCGTTTTGATCAAGCAGTCAAAGAGTTTGGCTTCTGTCAAAAGGTAGATGAGGCTTGTGTTTACATTCTTGGTTCTTTATGTAGATGGCATCCGACTCATTGGGAATGATGTAGGAATGTTATCAAGTACAAAGTTATGGCTTTCAAGCACGTTTGCTTTGAAAGATCTGGGAGAAGCTTCATACATTCTAGGACTTAAATTGTTTAGAGACCATAAGAATAGGAAGCTTGGGCTATCATAAGAAACTTTCATAGATAAGTTATTGGCAAGGTACAACATGACAGATTCCAAGAAGGGATTAGTTCCTTTCAGGCATGGAATCAAGCTATCCAAGAAGATGTCTCCCAAGACACCTGAGGATAAGAGGGTCATGAACAATATTCCCTACGCTTCGGCTGTGGGAGGTCTTATGTATGCTATGTTATGTACAAGACCGGATATCTGTCACTCTGTAAGTGTGGTTAGCAAATATCAGTCGGACCCAGGTCTGGAGCATTGGACATCAGTTAAACATATTTTCAAGTATCTTCGGAGAACTAAACAGTATTGTTTAGTTTACGATGCAGACGAGTTAGTCATTTCTGGTTTCACCGACGCACTTTCAGTTTGACGTTGATGACATAAAATCATCATCGGGTTTTGTGTTTACTTTAGCAAATGGTGCAGTGTCATGGAGAAGTTGTAAGCAAGATACCACAGCAGATTCTACGACTGAGGCTGAGTACATCCCTGCGAGTGAAGCAGTGAAGGAGGCAGTATCGCTGCAAAAGTTTTTGGATGACCTTGAAGTCGTACCCTCTGTCAAGAGACCTATTACGCTGTATTGTGATAACAGCGGAGCGATTGCTCAAGCAAAGGAACCAAGGTCTCATCAGAAGTCCAAGCATGTACTTCAAAAGTATCATGTGATACGAGAGATCATTGACAGAGGAGATGTAGCTATTTCAAAGGTTGCTTCAGTGGATAACGTGGCGGACCCTTTTACCAAGCCTCTTAGTCAAAAGGTGTTTGACAGGCATGTTGAGGGGATTTGTCTAAGATATATGCATAACTGGCTTTGAGGGCAAGTGGGAAATTGTTACAGTTGGTTCCCTAAAACCCAGTATATTTCGCATGTTAATCAATAAAAGTTTTTTTCATGACAATTTATGAGTACTAAAAGTTAAATATGTGTGATATATTACTTATTATTGACACGTATTTGTCCTTAGGTAGCAAAGTAGGAAACCCGTGGTCATGGATTTACAGATCATAAGGAGCAAGGAGATATGGGATTCTGGTTCTTTGCAGAGCTTAGTAGTTTCTAGTTGGGGTTGAGGTTAGACACCCCCTTGTACACAACTAGCATCTATCTTGCCTACATGCACAAGATATGGAGTGACTTATCTCATTCACTTGGGTAGTGGACCCTAAGCAAGATAGAATGGGTACGGTAATGAGATTGCATACTGAACATGATCACATTAAAAATAGCTTGTGGACAGGAGACAGTTAAGCTATTCTGCCAGACAGGACCCTTTACATGTCCTTTGACCTGAGGGGTCATATTAGTCTGTTGGCGAGTCTCTCTTTTTTTTTGTCTATCTAACCGTGATTCTCTTGGAGTCACCAGAGGGTAGTACTAGAGTGTTGGACAAACCTTCGAGGACAATAGTGATACCCGACATGAAATTCTCCACCTATTTAATAGGATAACATCTACGGTTTTGGTCAGAGTAGTAGGCCTAGAAAATACCTGTCCAAGTGGATTTGACAAAGTGTTTATCAAAATGATTTGACAAAATAAGTTTTGAAATGGTTTTAGCAAATGCATTTGCAGGCTAACACTGCTTGACTGAAAGGTATACCATGAGTGAGCCCAGGGGGTAGTTGATGTCCACCGTAGGACTTAACTCAATAGATGTGGACTTGGAGAAAGGACTTGCACATTTGATGTGATTAGGGGTATGATGATTTGACGGTTATCTTCAAGGTTACGTCTCGATGAAAGCCACTGACTCAATGCGATTGTAGCATTAGTTAGAGAGCAATAATCGCAATGGGGCCCACTTGTGGGTTCTGCAGGATCTACCGTTAAATCCCTGCTACGATCCCAATCACTACTCGATTGACCTATTATAATCTATTAGATAGAGGTCCCGCATTTATTTGGTTGCCTACACGAACTAGTTTCGTGGCGTTGGATGCATTGAAAGGATTTACACAATGTATATAGTGTATATGCACTATGGGATACATTGGGAATACCAAAATGGTTAAGTATTAACCATATGGGTATTTTGGGAATATCATAAATTATATTGGAGCTTTAATCCTATTGGATAGGATTGGATTGCATTAATTTAACTGTGAATGAAATGTGAAATGCAATGGGAATTTGAATTGGAAAAGTGACTCACATGGGACGAATTTGGGTGGGACCCATGGCCACACGCCCCATGTGGTGTGCCGTTATCAATTTGGAATTCAAATAATATTTAGAATATTATTGCTTGATTTTTTTTTTCCAAGTTAAAGCAGCACATGTGATGAAATTGGAAAGAGAGAGAAAGAAAAAATCAACAAACAAAATTGGAAACTTAGGAACCACATGGGGCAACCAAGGGTTGCTTGGGCAACAAGCAATCCTCTTGGGGGACGTCCCATGTGGGTTTCCATAAGTGGGGTTGCTTGCTTTGCCAATTGGATCTTCCAATTGTGGCTAATTTCCATAGTTTTTTATATTTCTTTAGAAACTTTGGATTGTGCATATGGAAATTGAAAACTCTATAAATACAAGATATATTGCTGAAGTTTACAAGAGTTCTTCCATAATTTCATGTGCTGTAAATTAGTAGAGACACCCCAAAGTCTCTCTTCTTCTTCTTCTTCAATTCCTTCAACTAGTTTTGTCTTTTCTAGGTCAAAGGCAAACATCCAACCAAGCTCCATTGATCTAAATACATATTCCCATATTATAATCTGATGTAGATCAGGTTATAAAGTGAACAAAGAGTTGTACACAAGATCCTTTGCGCAACAAAAGGAATCCATCGATTCAACTTGCGGTTTCGCGTCGATTAGATCGCCGGCAAATTTTCGAGGAGTAGATCAAGCAGACGAGTTCGTTTCTACATAAACCAAAGGTATTTATATTTGTATTTATTAAATAACAATAAAATCAATTAGTCCCTAGGAATCCTGGGTTAGAACAAAAATTTTGTTCTACACGGTTTATTGTTCCGCAATGTGTAGCGATTTTGTTCGGGGTTTTACAACCAATCTAACAGAGGAGAGTGAGTTGGTGAAGAAGAAAAATCAAAACGACATACTTTTGAAAGCTTGATAGAGAAGATGAAGGATACTAAGTGGAAAGAACAGGGTTAAGGGTTTGATGATTATATCTTTGCATTCTCTTGTCCTCTATTGATGACCGGCCAAGATTGGAATTCTTGGTCAAGTAGATGAAACTACCACTTTTGAAGTTTCCTTTTAAACCAATAGTCTTGAGGTGATAAGTTGAAGTTGGATGGAAACTGTGTTAGGTGAAAGGCTTTATTGAACCAAATTAATGTGGAACTTACCTCCAGCCATGGCGATTAGAATCAAAGATCACATATCCCTCAATTTTTGGCAAACCACGAACACGTACCACGATCTCTGCTGCGTATGAACAAGAGAAGAGAAATCTTCTAATCTTGAGAAAACCTTTAGGCTCGATCGATGGAATCGCAGGCACAAATTTTCCTCTCAGATTAGGGACCCTCTTGATGATGGAACTTTAGCTATAACATATGAGTATTGTTCCCATCAAACGCAACCCATATTTATAGATTTTGGCACAAACGAATTTGTGTCCTTCCACACTTCAAACACCGTAGTGTTTTAGAGTTTTAAAATACTAGGGATTTATCCATAAGATTCCCTTTGTAAATAGAACACAAAGTGGATAGGGAAACTAATGTTTTATCTTAAAGTGGGTCCCACCAATGTGGGCCACACTAAAACGCCAACATTAGGTTGTCTACTTATTTCCCCTGTTGTCATGTAGGGCATTGTAACATTCATTGCTCTCTCCTTGAGCTAAATATCTGCGATTTCCTGTAGCTTTAATTATTCTAAGACTTCAAGTAACTACTTTGAGTATTTCTTTTTAATGATATTGTTGCAAGAAGACAAAAATGTTTGCAAGGACAATGACGAAACAGAACTGTTTTTTAAAAGCATTTTTTTTGTAGATTATTACTTCCTATTATGATTTGAACTAGGCAATTCTCAAATCCATCTCATATGCCCTTACCAAATGACCAACATGAACCTATTAGGCCCTGTTTGGATCGCAGGAATTTTCTTAAAGAGTTTGGAAAGGAAAAACTTATTCAGAATTTCTTAATTTTCCCCATTGTTTGATTTCACATGGAAAAAAATAACTAAAACCAGCATGGTTCAAGTTCTATTTATAAGGAGCTTCAATTTTATGCTGATATCCCTCTAATAAGCCACAACTAGACCATTTCCTTTTGAATTGCAAGAAAATATTTTCTACCCGAAATATGTATGATGGATAACTGGTTGAAATCACCATAATCCAACATATATGACAAAAATTAGAGGAAACTAACAATTGAATTAGTCTAAGAACTGCTTGACCAGCCCACTTTATGTATAATACATTCATTCAAGAGAAGGGAAACATCAGAAAACTATTTATCCAGGTCACTATATGTATATTATACATTCATCAAAGAGTGGGGGGCATCAGGAAACTGTTTATCATCTTATATACTAAAATTGGTACATAAAAATGTGAAAATTACATGCATTCTGCACTTTTTGATTCTAACAAAGCATTGAAAGAAAACCATTCATTCACTCAGTGATTCAGACCACTCTGGTCGTATGCACTAGGAAGCAGAGTGTAGTGTTTTTTTTATCAGCTGCACCCAGAACAAAAACTTGGATATACCTTTCAAACTCATAGTCTATCTTCTCTGGAAGTTGAACACCTTTATAGAGAAAGCGAAGACAAACGCAAAGAGAACGCCGAACCCAACAATCACAGCAGCAACCACTGGTAGGAAGTCATGCTTGAATCCGAAATAACTCGTCACAAATTGTGCTACTGTCTGTTTTACACCACCAAGTGGATCTTCAAGTGGTTCGTCTAGGTCTCCAAATTGTGAAGTAACTAGTCCATACAGGGTCCAGGCGATTGGGCACGCCCAATAATACCATCTCCACCAAATAGGAATGCTCTGTAATCAACGGAAAAATGTTTTTAAGTGCCTTTCCATTATGAGGAAACCCAACATTTATGGAGTGGATAAAATTGAAACTTACAGGTCGTGGAATCATAAAACCCGAGAAGATATTCCATACTGCATAGAACGCCGAGGAAACAATAGCGGCGATGTTGTGATTAGGAGTCACAGCTACGGCCATCATCCCATAAAAAGTGAAGTATAACAATGTGAAGTACATGAAGAACAGATACCACAAGAACTTGACAACTGTCCACTTAAATCCAATCATCGCATACACTATAACTCCATATACTACAGCCTGTGCTAGGATGTATGGAATCTCAATCAAAACCTGTCAATCCAACACAACAAGGTGAGATGTGAGACCAAAAAAGAAGAAAATTCATAGAGCAATATTAGTACGCCGGTAAAGAAGATAATCAGTAAAGACAAGTAAATCTTTTTAGGATGAGTTTGCAAACCAAACTAAGTAAACATAGAAAATTTCTGTTGGAGCAATCTCTCACGGGATCCAAGGATAGCCCATATTGCCGATTAGATCAAGAAGGTTAATCCATATTTTGCATTGAGATATGATAGAAATCTCACACTTTCAACATTACAAAGAATGATTACCTGTGCAAATGCGTATGGTAAAGCAGAATACATGCCAGCAGCTCTCTCCCTGTAAAAAACAGTTCTTTCAATAGCGACCACCGGCTGCACGGATGACGCATTTTGCACCCCAAGGAACAGAACAGCAGCATACATGGAACCCATTGCATTAAACAAATCCTGTTGCCTCGTCCTGCATTTTCAACATTGTATTAATGTACTTCTTTATAGTATTTTGGTATTTTATTTTTCAAAAAAAAATTGTATCAATGTATTGTGCCATCTTTGAGTCCAAAATCAAAATGGCGTGTATGAATTAGGGGATTTTCTGAATGGTCACATGTATGAATAAGTTCACTTACGTTTTAGAGCCAAGATTCCAGAACATGGACCCAAACATCAAGGCTATGAACATTGTGAAGAAAAATCTCACTGCAGTATATGGAGGATTGCGCCAGTAAGACCAGTGCTGTTTCCACAGGCATGCAATGCATTGAACGAGGAAGGACTGAGAATACTGAGTGGGGAAATGGAGATCACTCGAACCAGGAGGAGGTTTACTCAATTCCTGTATCAAAGCTTTGTTTCTCCTACAATAAATGGCATAAATAAGTAAATATCTAGGAAAAAGAACGGTTATCATTTCAGACATGGATATGGATGGCCTAATAGCATTCATCAACCCACCTAAACAGTTCCGAGTTCTTGTATATATCAGCAAAGTCAACCCCCAAAGCCTCTTCTTGTGCCATTGAACTCACCTCCAGCATCCATGTTGCGGGATTATAACCATCTTTTACCTTACTGACTCCGTCAATGCTCTTAACAAAATAAAACCACATTCTATCAGTACCAATATTGGGGGGAGTTGAGGCACGCACACAGTTAATAAAACTCATTTAAATTTTTGTGTGGTTACCTCAAAGTACTTGATCATATGGCAAGAACGGTGACCCAATGGGCCAACGAATATTTCTTCACCCCCTCGCTTCAAAAGGAAGAGCTGCAATCAGGTAGAAAAGACATCAAGAACTAGGAATTAGCAAATAAAGCAAATTATACAAATCAAAAGTTCTTTCACTTCCATTATTATTCACCTCATCAAAAGCCTCGAATATATCGATGCTGGGCTGGTGAATTGTGCACACCACTGTTCTTCCCGTGTCCACAGTGTTCCTCACTGTTCTCATCACAATAGCTGCTGCCCTGGCATCGAGCCCGGAGGTAGGCTCGTCCATGAATATTATGGAGGGGTTCGCAACAAGCTCAACAGCAATGGTTAGCCTCTTACGCTGCTCGGTTGACAGCCCACTGACACCAGGTAATCCAACTAGTGCTTCCCGCAATGGTGACAACTCCACAAGATCCATGACTTCCTCAATGAACATCTGCACTCATCAGTTTGGAAATAAGTAGATGCACAAATAAACACATAAAGGGCCTAAGCAACAGAGAGGTGTGGGACCCAACCTTCCTAGTTGTAGAATTGACTTCCTGGGGTAACCGAAGCCATGCCGAGTAGACGAGAGACTCATAGACAGTGACATTTGGGGAGTGGATGTCGTTCTGTTCACAGTATCCGGATATGCGAGCAAATGTTTCCTGGTTCTTAGGATAGCCAGATATGGTGACGTCTCCTTCTATATATCCACCAGTTTTCCTTCCAGCCAACACATCCATTAGAGTGGTCTTCCCAGCACCACTAACACCCATTAATGCTGTAAGAACACCTGGTCTGAAAGCCCCACTCACACCCTTGAGGAGTTCTAATCTATCTTCCGGAAATCCTTGGGCTTTCATCGCCTGTGATTTCAAAGATAGTAAAAACTCAATTTTGTGATCAATAAAATGTGTGAAGAAAACATCAACCTCTAAGACAGAGTTACAGTTTATTTGAAACTTGAAGGTTACCTGTGGCATGTCTACGGAGTATCTGACATTGTCAAAAGTGATGGAAAGAGGTGCAAATGGGAGAACCATCCCTTTCTTGTTCTGACTAGAATCAGAAATGCCTGTTGTTTGTGAAGAAGATCCTTGATTGTTCCTCCCACTTTCACTGCCTCTTGCTGTAGTGACATATATTGAATTAGGTGGATTCCTTGAAGGATAAATTATTATAGAAAATGAATTGAGTGATCTTACTTTTCGAGCTCTTTCCTCTAGATGATAGCTCGATAACCTCTCCTGTTCTGTTAGCATGTTTCTCGTTCAAGATGTCCTCAGATAAAATTGCCTGAGCGCTTCCCCATGCTGCATCATCCATTAAAGCCAACTATCAGAAAACACTACTGAGTAGTTCTTAATTTTTAAACAGCAAAAAAAAAAAATTTGTTAGAACTGTGATTTGATTAAATCACAGCCCATCTGAGGGAGAAAACTCACGGTTGAGATACGAAAGAGTCAAAGTAAAAAGGCCATTCAGCAAGAAGACATATCCAACTAATGCGCCAACACCGATCCAATACCAGTATGCTTCGGGAAAGATTCCACGGGACTTCAAAACTTGCACTCCCAATGTGGAGTTGGATCCATTAGGGACCTGTAACACATTCCAAACAAAACTTGAGCTGATTTTCCTTCTCAAAATAAGAGTATTATAACTTCATAACAAGATTCTTACATGGCTCCAACTTTTCCCAAGGAACTCATTGACTGCAATTGCATTCTGACCATACATCAAGGGTGAGATCCAGTATCCCCATATCCACCATTTTTTCACATCCTCTGTAGCAAAAGGATAAGGAAAAAACTGCGGTCAATCCAAGCATACACACTAAGAGAACTTCACAGTTCATCAAAGTTCTTAAAGTTGATGAAGCCTGAGCATTTTAGACATTGGTGAAAGAGAATGTTTAGTTTGTGTGCTTTGTACCTCGAGACAATAGGAATCCACCCAAAATCATAAACGTAACCAGTCCAAAAGACCCAAATGTATTTGCGACAATCATGTCCCTACCCAATGCAGCAAGGAACTTGAACAGTCCAGAGGCCATCTGATTAACGCATAGAAGTAGCAGATATTGTCTCAAAAACCTGTAACAAGAAGATTTTGTGTTATTGGAGAGAAACATTGAAAGGGGAAGGCAATCGTAACGTACATCAGAAATGAGATGTTATAATCTCTTTCCTGGACCTACCTCTCGATACTAGGATCGAAGCCAATAACATAGTATGTCATGAAAACCCAGGCAGCCACCTCCAAAAAGGATATGGGGATCTTGAGGATCCACGCAGGTAGAGCATATGCCCATGGAGGGAAGAAAAGGAGATCTCTTTGCTTGTAGAAAACAGGAAGTTTAGCAATGGTCATTGCAAGCTCTGCGAATCCATTAAACATAATCGATATAAGTGAGAAAAACAGAGCACCCATATAAATTCCCCCATCTGTTACTGTCTCACGGTGCATCTCTGTGCGCAAAAAGACCGTCATTGTGATGCTTCCAACAATTATAGTCTGAAATTAGACATAGAACACAGTTTAGTGGTTGGTCTGTTGTAATTAAAGATAAAATTTTGGAGGATGCAATTACTCACTTGTGCCGTTTTGAATATGTAGACAAATGAGTTCCTCTTCATCAACAAATATTCTCTCGCAATACAGGCCTTCAATAGCTCTTTCTTGCTAACGCCATATTTAGCAGTTGTCAGAGCAGCAGGATGACTCTTGGCCTTGTCAAATGGAGTGCCGAGTTCATCTCCTAATTTCCGACCTATATGAAACGACTGGAATGCTTCTGCAAACTCTTTGACTGGAACAAAGCGGTATGCCTCATCCTTACGTACCCAGTATTGCGGTTGATCTTTCCTCGATGTCACCTATTGACAAGAAAAAAAAGTCACAAGCTCAGCTTTAGCATGATATATGCATTTCACAAATGAAAAGTTGTCATTCAAGACACAGTATAAAGTGAGATGAACGGGAAGGAGAGAGCAAACCAGTTTGGGCAACTTACTTCCTGCAAGAAGTCTGCAACGCCTTTTCTCTCAGGGCATTTGAAGCCCAAGGATTCAAAAAACTCGAGAACATTTACACGGGGACCCTGATACACTATTTGTCCTTCTGAGAGAAGAATGATGTCATCAAAGAGGTCATAAGTCTCTGGTGCTGGTTGTAGCAAAGAAATAACTGCCGTCCCATTGAGAATGTGAATGGACTGCCTGAGAGAATTCACAATCTGGTAGGTTGTGGAACTGTCCAGGCCCGTGGATATCTCATCCATGAATAGTGCCCTAGCCGGTCCGACAAGCATCTCCCCTTTATGTGTCAAAGAGTCCCCAAAGAGTTAACCCAAATTCTTCATGAAATTGCAAGAATAACAGACATATTTCGATTTACTAGTCTTTCTACCTGTTGTAACACGTTTCTTCTGTCCTCCAGAAATTCCCCTCACCATTTCATCCCCAACCATAGTATCAGCACAAATATCCAGTCCTAAAATCTGCAGTTTTATGAAGAGAAAGGAAAAGAATTCATCTATGTGCACCTGAAAACTTTTTTCATAGCTGTCGATAGACCTTTAGAAATGACATATTTCTCTAGGCGAAGCACATACCTTCAGAATATAGTCAGTAACTACACTGGCCTCCTGCCCTCCCAATGCAGCTGCCTGCAATGATAGAGACACAAAAGTAGAGTGTCATAACCTTAAAAAGAAATCAAGTTTTGCCTAACTTCCAACAGAGACAACCCTTATATGGAAAATCCTGGGATGATCCCAATACACTATCTGATAATTGCATACAGATTACATAGATAGGATCACACAAAATTAAAATCAAACTCTAGAGGTCCATTTGCACTTGTACTGTTGGAACAAATACCAACCAATACACAATAATATTGAAGACTCAAGTGTTCTGTTCGATTTCAAGACAAAATATAGAAAACCCAATGGTGGTTTTAAAGTACAAATCTTAAATCTGTATGTTTGACAGAGAAGGATACTTATCCAAACTCTACCTTCATGTAGACATCGATATCAGGATCACTAGTAGTGATGGAACAAATGCCAACCAATATACAGAAATATTGAAGACTGAAGTATTCTGTTCGATTTCAAGACAGAATATAGAAAACCCAATGGTGGTTTTAAAATACAACTCTTAAATCTGTATGTTTGACAGAGAAGGATCCTTATCTAAACTCTACCTTCATGTAGACATCGATATCAGGATCTGGCTTAATATTCGCCTCCTTCTCTCTTCTTGACAGCTCCGCTAACATTTCTGCAAATTGTCGTCACACAAAAGAAACAAATGATTCAAAGCCTGTGAAAATCCCTAACTAGCTACTGTACATCAAAACCAATCATGTATAACGTACCATAACCAGTTCCAACTCCTTGACATCTTGCAGAGAAAGCTAAGGTTTCTCTGACTGTCATTTCTCCTATATGGAGATCATGCTGACTGATATAAGCAGATGCCCTCTGAGGCACAAACTCATCCATTCCATGACCATTGTAAGTTACTCTACCAGAAACCTGTTTTTTTAAGCAGAATCTCCTTTTAGTTTTTTGAATCTGTACATGAAATTATTCTCAAAAAGTGAAGAAATTAGAATAAATTTCCTCCAATGAAGCAGACGGATATATAATACTTTACCTTCAGATTTGAATCGAGCTTCCCAGCCAATGCTAGCAGTAAAGTAGTCTTTCCTGAGCTTGGGGGTCCTAAAAGCAAAGTCATTCTGGAATATTTACACAAAGAACAATTGGTTACATAGAGAATCGGCATCTGGGAAGGAAACTAGAACAAATTAAAATTCAGTTTATGATCGGATGGAGGCCATTCTTTACCTGCAAGGCTTGATAATTCCACTAACATCGTGGAGGATTGGTAATGGTTTCTTTCTACTTGGAAAAACACCTATGGTGTTGAGGAACGCCTTCGAAAGTAAAAGAGATAATCGCCATCAGTACACTTTATGAACAAAGATGTACGCACTATGCACTAGAGACATCAAAAATCAGCTTTTGTTATCTCTAAGTTTATATATGTGAATTACCTCCACCATATTAATAGAAGCATTATAGAGTGTAGGCAAAGCTCTGCCTCCCACATAGGCCTCTGCATCGATATTCAAATTCTCAAACCGAACTTCGATTGTGGGAATCTCAATTCCAACTCTGAAAAGAAACAAGATTTTTTATTTTATTTTTTAAAAAAAGGCTAATACATATGAAAATTTCATTCACCCAGGACAATCTCAATTCCAACAAGTAGAGTTTTTTTTGTTTTCTTTTTTTTTTTGTTTTTTGAAGGGTAACAAGAAGTAGAGTTGATAAAAGGCTAATAAATGTGAGAATTTCAAACACCCAGAACAATCTAAATTCCAACAACAAGTGGATGTTAATAAAAGGCCAATAAATATGAAAATTTCAAACACCCAGAACATTCTCAATTACAACAAGTAGATGTTAAAAAAGGGCTACTAAATATGAGAATTTCAAACACCAAGAACAATCTCAATTCCAACAACAAAGAAGACTTAATAAAAGACTAATAACTATGAGAATTTGAAACACCCACAACAACTGATAAGAAAAAACAAAGAAAACAACATGGAATTGGGGAAAAAAAAGTAAAAGTAAAATCATAATAAGAAGAAGAACAGATCTTACTGGTCGATGCGTCTTTTTAATTTCAACAAGAACTTCTCATTATCATCCTCTGCAGCTCCAATTAATCTATCTATCAAATTCTTCTTATCTTGAAATGCTAGATTCAGAATGTCGACCTCCTTGTGCTCGCCTCTAGATGCTGCCAATATCCCTTTCCTTATCCGATTGTACGTCGGCAATTTCTCAAGAGCAGCCCATCTCAGAGCTTCTTCATCATCTTCTTCGCGCGAAGATCTAGAGAAAACTTCAGGCGCTGTGTGCCTCCATACTGATGAATTCCTTCTCAAACTACCCATTCTATAGAGATCACCTGAATCCATTATTTAGACCCCCCAAAACCTCTAAAACAGGCAAAAAAAACCCAACAAAGCCCAGAAAATTCTTTGAGTTTTAGGAAGCAGAATCCATTAATTAGACCACCCAAAACCTCAAAAACTGGAAAAACCCAACAAAACCCAGAAAAAACTCTTTGAGTTTTAGACCATGAAACTTTGAAATCTCCAAAAACCCAAGAAAACCCAAAATAAATTCTTTGAGTTTTAGGCCAAGAAACTTTGAAACCTCCAACAACCAAACAAAACCCAGGAAAAAACTCAACTTTGAAACTTCCAAAAACACAAAATACTCAACAAAAAGAAGAGAGAATTCTGGTCTTCCAGGCAAAGGAACTTGAAGATTTTGAAGCCTAGAGGACACAGAACAGGGGAAGACTGAATGGGTTTTCCTCTGAGAGGTGGTTCTTATCCTCCACAGGACGTTGAATGGATCTGAGTAAGTTGAAAATAGGGATCGATTTATATTTATTTATGGGGAAAGTTGAGGGAGCCAGGTCTCTATTTGAACATATATATATATATATATATATATGATGAGTTAATAAAATGGTCAGAAAAACGGTCAGCAATGGCGGGAGGAGGACCTTCACCTTTGCATCAGTGAGTTTGGTAAGATTGGTAAGAACTAAGATCTAAGATTGGCAGATGTTCCCTTGATCATTTTTCTATTATTAATCTCAGCCATTACTAAAACGTGATTCGCCGATTGGAGTGCTATTTTGACAACGGAGTTTTGAGTTTTGACTTGCTCGTTAAAACATGAGAGTGCCAGTATCATTTCTCTATGAAGCCATCCCGGACTTAATTTCTCAATAGGAGGCACCCCGTGTTATTAATAAAGACACTCCTCTTTCTGTATTCCTTATCCACATCAAATTTAATAGTGTTTAAAGTAAGGACTAAGGAGTGTCATTCATAAAATAACAGAGTTTTTTCATTGGATGTCAAAGTGAGGTGCATGTATGTATGTGCCGATAGAAAAAGTTTCACATGTGCTCTAGGCTATGGATACAATGGGCCCAGTAGCTTGTCTTTTTATATTATTTTAGCTCAGTGGTTGAAGCTTTGTTTCTCAACCATAAGGTCTCAGGATCGATACTAGCTCACAAACAAAAAAACGAAGGCACATTTCTGGTAGGACTGATTATAGAGAAAGCACGCTTGCGTACTGGTAGCTATTACAGCCATGACCTGATTGCATATGACAGTAATGGAAATTTATATTTTCTCTTATATAGGCAGCTTCCTAAAGCTCCGCTCAGTTAGTTACTCCAGTCTAAAAAAATCTGAGGAAATGACATGGCGAAAAGAAGAATAGGAAAAAATGGATAAGGAAAGAAGGGAAACAAGAAAGTCAATCGTATGGTGTTAAGAAGTTTGCCGTGGCCAACAAAATAAATAGCATTTAATTGCGACAGGCCTAGAGCCCACCAGCAGTTAAAGATGTGAGGGCAGCTGCAAATATCTTCAGCAATTCTATTTTCTAGAAAAATAAGGCAGTCATGCATGTAAGCAAAAAAGAAAAATGATTTTAATTTTAAGGGAAAAATACTGATATACCTCCTCAACTATGGCCAAATTCTACTTGTAATCCAGTGGTATTGAAGATACCAAAGACACCCCCTCAACTTTCTGACATTTTTAAGCAGACCCCCTCTGTTGACTAGTTTTATTAAGCCACTTGCAGAGGGATTAGGGTTACGCCATTTCCCACCGCCGTCGTCACCACCTCCGGTCACCGCCATCACCTCCACCACAGACAAGGAAACCCCACTCTATAGCTACATCAAACCCCATATTTCAAGAAAAAACACTAATAAAAAAAAAGATCTAAAATATTAGGGGTTCTGTGCATGAAATGAAAAAAACAATGTCCTTGAGAACAAGGTAATGCTTTTAGAGAGATATCAGTGTAATATTTTGAAATAATTTAAAAAAAGGCTAATGATATTTGCACAACCATGTTTTGAAAATAAAATAAATTCACCTTGTCAATTCCCTTTTGATTGGCTGCTGAGAGCTTTTGGGAATTGTGAGAGCTTTTGTGATGTAGGACGTTCTGCTATTGTTTTTATCCCTTTGGATTAGCATGAGATAATTGTGGAATAGGGATATAGTTTATCCTCATCCTTAGATATAGAATTAGAGTTAAAGTAGAACTCTAGCTTATTTTCTATAAATATTGATGTATTGTGTATGTAAAAATTAGTTCTTTCGATGGAATGAAATTATTTCAGTTTGTTTTTCCTTGTGGATTCAAGGGTTGTATTATCTCCATGTGGATTCAAGGATTTTTGTCAAAAGGAGACGGTGTTCTTCTTTTATCGGGTTAAAGACGGTGTTCTCTGGCTATTCCGCATGCTTCCGCATACGCCATTTTGACAGCTAGATAAATAATAAAAGACAAGCAGAGAGAGAGAGAGAGAGCCTTTGATGTCCATTTAGTAGGTCCCATAGTTTTGGAGGCACCATATAACATGTCAATCATGCAACCCTAAGTTCTATTAATGAGTATTATTTGTTGTGGGCAGTGATAAATCGACCCCTTGATATCTTAAATTGACCCCATCTCTCTGTCTCTAAGCACTCCCCTATATGGGGTCGGTTTATCACTGGCCTTTGCTGTTAAAGGTTAATTTTTGCTCATGTGCAGTTTTTTTTATGGTTCGTATTAATGACAAAAGTTGACACTATTGGATGTTTAGGTTGTAGGATTGATGTGAATTTTGGGTTAAAAAATATCCAAAGCAAGGCCTATTAAATGAAGCGTTCAGGTCAATCAAAGGTGGCGCCCACCATGCTATGGTAGTCATGCATCATAGTATTGCAATGATATTATGCATTACACATTAAATAAAAAATATTGTCTGGTAATTTGTCGTTCCAAAAAAATCCGCATTCTGATTTGCAGTTTTATTGGTCAAGTTGAATGATACTACTTTGGTATATCATCTGATTAATTCTGTTTATTATAGATTCTTATATGATTGATGAACATATTCTAATTCCACTCTGTTCACTTCTGTTCCCTGGTGCTGTTTTCCCTGGAAAACAGCCTTTTTTTTCCCTGACAAGATAGAATTTTTGTGTTCACTTCTTTTCCAGGGAAAAATATTATCAGATGTGGAATTTCTTATTTAAAAGCTGAAAATGACGTGGAAATTGACTTTTTCCTGTTACTCGAGATTTGGTTTTCGATTAAATATATCGGAAAGAGGGTTTCCAAGGAAAACGAAACATTTTCCTTGACAATTTCCCTGGATTCCTTTTCCTTTTGCCATGTCACTTGGAAAGGAAAGGAAAACGAAATCCTTTCCTTTCCTTTCCGGGGAAAAGAGTTCCCGGGAAATCAAATCCCTTGAAAACAGCCTATTTTTTCCTTAACAAGGCATAATTCTGGTGTTCACTTGCTTTCTTGAGAAAGTAACAAGCCTAGGTGAAAAATGTCAAATAATGACATGGAAATTGCCAAAAATGATGTGGAAATGTCTCTTTTCTCACAAGTGTGGGAACCAAATCCCACTATTTTGGTCGGATCTGCTTTCCCGAGAAAACTAGTGAAAAAAGGTGGGCAAGCAGTTTCTCTGGAAACCTTTTCCAGCACAATTCCTGCGCACGTGAACAGGCGCGGGAAACCTTTTCCTACACAGTTTCCCTGGATTTCTTTTCCTAAGGCTCTGTTCACTTGCATTCCCAGGAAAGCAAATCCCTGGAAAACAGCCTCTTTTTTCCTTGACAAGACAGAATTCTGGTGTTCACTTGCTTTCTTAAGAAAGTAACAAGCCTAGGTGGAAAATGTCAAATAATGACATGGAAATTGCCAAAAATGATGTGGAAATGTCTCTTTTCTCACAAGTGTGGGAACCAAATCCCACTATTTTGGTCGGATTTGCTTTCCCGGAAAAACTAGTGAAAAAAGGTGGGCAAGCAGTTTCTCGGGAAACCTTTTCCTACACAGTTTCCTTGGATTTCTTTTCCTAAGGCTCTGTTCACTTGCATTCCCGGGAAAGCAAATCATTGGAAAACAGCCTATTTTTTCCTTGACAAGACAGAATTCTGGTGTTCACTTGCTTTCTTGAGAAAGTAACAAGCCTAGGTGGAAAATGTCAAATAATGACATGGAAAGTGCCAAAAATGATGTGGAAATGTCTCTTTTCTTACAAGTGTGGGAACCAAATCCCACTATTTTGGTTAGATTTGATTTCCCGGGAAAACTAGTGAAAAAAGGTGGGCAAGTAATTTCTCGGGAAACCTTTTCCTGCACAGTTCCTGCGTACGTGAACAGTCGCGGGAAACCTTTTCCTACACAGTTTCCCTGGATTTATTTTCCTAATATCACGTCAAATTCCTGGGAAACCTTTTCTTTTCCTTTCCCTAGAAAACAAGTGAACAGAGCCTAATGCCAAGTCAGATTCTTGGGAAACCTTTTCTTTTCCTTTCCCGAGAAAACAAGTGAACAAAGCTTAAAGGAAAAATTGGAGTGGCGGCATAGAAAACAAGAAAGGTCCACTTGTACTTCTAGTTGTTCTTATCTTTTCCTGGGAAAATATATGAATCCGCATATAAGAATGGGCACTGATAAATCCGCCCCTTTCTATTAGACTATTACCATATTCACGCCCCATATTTCAAAATAGACTGTACAGCCCACACCATATAATGATCCAAACCGTCCATTTGATGGGCCACAATGTAAATAGGTTGTGCCTCAAAAATCATTTCCATAGGATGATCCTAGCCGTCTGATCTATAGAGAAACTCCATATAATCAAACCTCTATAGATCGGACGGCTAGGATCATCCGATGGAAATGATTTTGGGGGCACAACCTATTTACATTGTGGCCCATCAAATGGACGGTATGTATCATCCTATGGTGTGGAATGTACAGTCCGTTTTGAAAAACAGGGGGTGAATACAGTAATAGAAAGGGGCGAATTTATCATAAAAATTTGTACATGACCCTATCTAGAAGCAGCGGTCAGCTTTCTAACATCACTATTCTTACTTTTTTGTCACTAATGTCAACCAATGTGTGAAAACAGAATGGCTAATTTTGCAGCAAAGAAGCTCCTATGCGACCTTGTTTAGGTCCCCACCTCTTTGAACATTGGCTGGTTAAACAAGTTGAATCATTAGTAACCGACAAATATTGGGTCCCACAGGAGGTGAGTGTATGTGAAATCAAGACCATTGATCTTGTAGAAGATCCAAAAGCAAACCCATATAGTCTTGGCCCCATTGAGAATGGACATTTCAAGGATATGTTCTTTTGTTCTGTCATTAATTAACGAGAATGTAGTAGCTACAGAGCATAGGAAAAATAAAAATACAAAACCAAGAGCAAGGAAAGCAAGAAAGAAAAGAACAGCAAATCAACCAGAGCCTCTCTAGAGGAAGGTGATTTAACATAGTCAAGCTATCTTTATCCATACAAAGCTCTAGCTAACTGATTAGCATTCTGGTAAAAAAAATTAATTTATTATTATTAGTCTACTGATATTTGCACTACATGTTTTGATAAGGACACAAACTCAGCTTGTCTTTTCCTTTTTAACTACCTGTCAAAAGGCATTAAAATTCCCAAAAAGCTCTCAATAGCCATTTAAAAGGGAATAGACAAGGTGAGTTTGTGCCATTATCAAAACATGGCTTTTATTGTTACCTAAGTTGGGATCGAACCTGCGAGCTGCGACCTCAACTTTGAGGAAGTGTGGTTGTGCAAGTATGAAAAGCATATTATTAATTAATTAATTAATTAATTATGCCATTCACCTTCAAAACATGGTTGTGCAAGTATCATTAGCCTTTTAGAAATAATTAATTAATTATGCCGTTCACGTAAAAAAAATAATGACTAGTCATGGTGCAACCAAACTCACAAGGGAAGTAACACAGACCCAAATATTGTTTCTTGTACGACTGACTCCGTCTCAGCACCCTGTCCACCTCCGGTTACGTAAGGTGCAACTGAATACTTTTTCCCACTCATAAAACCCACCCGTTTTATTAAAAAAAAAAAGTCAAATTAAAAATACAATTTTGTGTAGATAAGGTGTCCTTTTCACGAGCTTTTCTTGTGGTAACGGCACCCTTTGCCCAGACTTCTTCCCCCTTTATTAAGGAACATTTTCATTTCCCTTTTATTTAATTTTCAGAGAATAGGTCATCATAATTCACAACAACCATGATTAATCTTGACGCATCACCATTGCTCCGTGTACTTTCTGGTCCTTAATTTTTTCTTTAATCATGGAATAGGTCGTTGCCTCGTTGGTGTGGAAAAATGAATGATTCCGATCTTTAATAATGGTGGGCCCTACTATTATTTTTGAAAAATATTCACACATTACATGTGGACATCAGATAAAAACTCCTGATTTTGTATGTCCCAGTACCAGCAAAGTATTGGATTTGTTGATACGAACACAATTAGAAGTTTAGAACCTATTGTCATTGACCCCACCTTATGGGAAGATCGTAACTAGGGGTGAGCATCATTCAGTTATAACTGAATAACCGAACTGAACCGAAACCGATTTGATCTGTTTGGTTCGGTTTTTTTCCATTTCGGTTCGGTTTCAGTTAGTTTTTTTGGAAATTCGGTTATTCGGTTTCGGTTTCGGTTATCTAAAAAAAATAAAATTCGGTTAACCGAAATTATGATAAAAATCATTTTTTTTCTAAAAAAAAGTGCTATATGTGCACTCCGTAGGATCATCAAAACCGTCAATTTGATTGATCACAACTTAATTAGGTTGTGTTCAAAAAATCATTTCGATCGGATGATCCTACCCCTCAGATCCAAACCAGGATTTTGCTTTTTTCCCTCTTTTTCTCCCACAATTTGGTTATTTGGTTATAACCGAATAACTGATTTTTTTCCCGTTCGATTTGTAAAAATTTCGGTTCGGTTTCGGTTGCTGAAATTTGGTAACCGAAATTATTTCGGTTACCAAATTTTGATTATTTCGGTTCGGTCATAACCGAATAACCACCCGTAATCGTAACCCCTTGACACATCGCGTTTTATTTTTATCTGGTTGCACAAAAACCAGGCTTTCCTAGGGCTTTACTTGGGTTTTGCATTTGTTAGGATTGTGAATGCAAATATTCAAATTTGAACTTATAATTTTGGATGGAAGAATCAAAATAAAGAATTTTCCTTTGATTTTCAAATCTCATGACGTTTGTGATGCCTTGAGATTTAAACCCAAAGCCTACAAGTACGTGCGTTTAAACTCTCATGTTTCTCAGTCATACAATGGAAGAAGGTCACGAGGACAAAGAGTACAAAGAAAAGAGAAAAACTAACTAAGTAGGGGAGGAAAACAAAAACCTCCGCTCAAGGGCGATGCCAGAAATTTTGCACAAGGGGGGCAAAAATTATAGTAATTTTTTATCTATCTTGAAATTAAGATAGAAAAATTTTCTATCTGAAATTTTGCACAAGGGGGCAAAAATTATAGTAAATTTTGCACAAAAAAGGAAGATAAAAATGGTAAAATTAAAATTTTAAACTTATTTTCTATCTTAGGGATGATTGGAAAGGGGGGGCATATTTTTTAAAAAAGGGGGTAAGTATTAAAAAATTATTAAAAAATAAAGGCATATTTTTTTTTTCCAAAAAAATAAGGGGGGCAATTGCCCCCCTTTCCTCTCATGTGGCATCGCCCCTGCCTCCGCTGAACTTACTCTGGCTCGGGCTTATGTACTTATTGTAATTCTCATCTACAATCAATAAAATGTTAGATTATTAAAGATGACTGAAAATAATCACTATACTGGGTTTAAATGTTGAAATCAATATCATCTTGAAGGGATCGATTTGCTAAGGACCATCGCAGAAGGCATTTCGTGGATCGTCTGTTGCATTGGAGCGGAGTTACTTTGCAACATATTTTGTCTTATTTATTTAAGCAAGCCTATGTGGCTGTTCTCCCATGCAACAGACAGTCCATGAAATGCCTTTGCATGGTCCCTAGCAAATGCCCCATCAGCCAGTTCCAATATGCGCCGACCAGGGTCTCTTTGGCCTTTGCCCATCAAGTTAGAGAAAAATCCGGACGGCCAAAGATACTCCGTCAGCTGTCAGGAAACCTATTTAGTGCATCCCTCACAAGTTTTGACTTTTTCTCGTACGGCATCCGGCGGTTGAGATATGATTTCAAAGCAGAGGTAGTCTAAACGGAAGGGCGCCCTTGGGGAAATAAGGTGACAGGGCGCGCCCATTGGTTGAAAGTCGTGAGAAGGCATCTATGAATTATGATAGAACAGAAAATGTAAAAAGTCAAGGGCATTTAGGGCCCGTTTGGATGCAGAGAAGATTTTGATTTTGATTTCTCACATTTGAAGCCCTTTTTGTACTGTAATTTGGATCCGATCAAATTCTTGAATTTCCAATTCAGCAACTGATAGTGAAAAAAATCAGATTTCCAAATAAGCTATGCAAATAAGAAATTGGAAATCCACAGATCTGGCAGTTTCCATCACCCTCTCTGCTCCCCAACCTCTCTCCTCCACTAGAGTACCCCCTTCCGTCCTTCTCTCCCTCAACATGAGCTGCAGAATCTATTCATTTTATATTCAAAACTCAATTCCAAATCCAAATACAATATACCAGTTATCCAAATAGGCCCTAAATGCACTCTGACTGACAAACTTTCAACCAATGGGGGCGCCCTTTCACCTTACTTATGGAAGGGCGCCCTTCAGTTTAGCATTCCTCTTCAACTTGTCATTTTGATTTCAAAATACAATTATTTCATTTTTTTTTCCTTTATTTTATTGCAGCCCATTGCCTATTGACCATATTTTCTCTATCAGGCAAAGTTAAAAGTGGGGCCCAAATACTCGATTCAAATCATTTATTTCATAGGAGCAATGGCTGCCCATGAAGCAAAATTCCCTCATGAGAGTGGATTTTGCTAAATGACCCAAAGGCGGAGGGAAAAAATGGTTTGTTAAAAATGTTTTGAATCATTGAGAAAACCGCCGTTCCTTCACTCAGGTGGCTGATGCTTATTAAAACACACTCAGGTGGCTGAATATTGGAAGAACACCATGAAACACAACCTGATCCTTTCTGAATATAAGCAGCAAGGGCTAAATGCAAACAGACAACACCTGAATACACATCACCATATGCCACTGATCCAAGAACAACCTAATAAGTTATACGAATTGACAAAATAATTCCTTTCAACTAATCTTTCCAAACAACTAAGCATTCAAAGCTATATAGCACAACTTAATCAGTCACATTAAAAGCCACTGACCCATTTCATATGATTATCTAAATGGCATCTAATAGATCTGCAATCATATGGCTCTATCAAAATGAATCTTCAGAGGAATCTACTTTTAGCATCAAAAGAGTAGGCAAAACATGCCCTTTTATGACAAGAAACTTCAAGCATTTATGTATAAACTTATGAGACATCACACGAATGAACAAGCTAGCATAATGCTTAACTTTTCATTAAAACATTCTGATGGGGTATGAAAAACAACAACTAATGAGTTGTCGACACGTGGCCCCGGAAGGGCCCACCACGAAATCGACACCTGCCCAGGGGTAATCTGGTAATTACCTGAGAGTAGGTAAACCTAAACTCACAGAAGGGCCGACACCTATCCTAGGGTAGGTAATTCAACCACCCCAGGCCTCCCTCTATAAAAGGCCTCTCAAGGCTCAAAGTAAAGGGTAATAACTTCTGGAACTACCACTCTAAAAATCTGGCTCTGCAATTCTGCTCATACTGACTTGAGTGTCGAAGGGCCCGTCCGGAGCAACGACTCCAGATCGGTCTTCTGACCTCGTGCGTTCCTATGCAGGACTTAGTTCTTTCACCTCCAGTTCGGTACCTTGGGCCCACTAGATCAGCTCTCTCGTCACTGCCGTACCTGTTACCGATTTTAGGCCTAACAGATTGGCGCCATCCGTGGGACTCCGAACTAAAAGCTATTCGAATCTCCTATACAAAATGGCAGGGCGGAAGAGTGCTCGGGTACCAACTGCACGAACTACCCGAGCTGTCATACATCGCGGGGTTCGAAGTGACCGAATCGCCTCGCAGGTAGTAGCTCCCTTTGCAACCGCAGAGCAGAGCCCAGCTCATTCAGAACACTTCAATCCCACTCCCACTCCGGATCAAGTGCAAGCTCTCTTCCAACAGATGACTGCTCTTGTCGATCAATACCAACATCTGATCCAAGCGCCTCCCCAGCATCCCCCAGAGGCCCCACGACCTGTATAGGAAAGGTTGAGTACCCACAGGGGGGAGCCCGCACCTCTCAGCAGAGATCAGACCCCCCACTCTACGAGGAGAGTTCATCATTCAAGGACCAGGCACGCCCATACGGAACCTCACTATCACCACAGGTCACGTTCTCGCTCAGTGCAAAGACACCGAGCTCAGGAGGACCGTGCACCCCGAGAGAGGCCCAGGCATCGTCTAAAAGGCTCGGAGAGTCACTCCGGCTCCGCAGCTAGTCCCTCCGTGGAGAAAAACAGATCAGTGGGCCGAGCAGACCGAAGAGTTGATCCGATGCTACGGAAGATAGAAGAAATAGACCACCGTATAGAATGGCAAAGGATCAGGGCCGGCCTGCTGCGAGGGTGTTCTCAAGCAGACCGCCGTTCACCGACGATGTTATGAACGCGCCAGCGCCCAGGGGGTTTAAAATGCCGACCGTCCCGCAATATGACAGGACCACTGACCCTGTGGACCATTTGGAAACGTTCAGAAAAATGATGCTCCTCCACGGCGCTTCTGATGGCTTCCTCTGTAGAGCATTCCCGACCACACTGACTGGTGCGGCCCGGGACTGGTACTCAAGGATCAAACCGAACTCCATAAGCAACTTTGATGATTTTGGGGACAATCTGGTCCGCCATTTCATGAGCAGCCGGAGGCCAAGGAAAACAACAGCATCCCTGATGGCCTTGCGGCAGGAGGATAACGAACCTTTGAAGGCGTTCGTCAGCCGTTTCAACAGGGAGGCGCTTCAAGTGCCGAATTTGGATCCCTCAGCCGCCATGAATGCACTCCTCGCAGGCGCTAGATCCAAAGATGTTTGCCGGTTAGTTGCTTGCCAAAACCCACACTCACTGGCGGATCTGATGGCCGGAGCAGAAGAATATATAGCCGTGGAAGAGACTCTGGCGGCCTTGGACTCAAATCGGAGGAGAATCTCTGAAGACAAGAACCTTACCAAGCAGCGTAGGGATGATAAGGCCCCAGAGGAGGGAGGAAAACTTCACCCCTCTCAGCACCTCTCGGAGGCACATATTGGCCGCGATCAAAAGACAGGAGTTCGTCAGGTGGCCGACCAGAATGATCTCCAAGGGAAATAAGAGAGATAAGTCGAAGTATTGTTGGTTCCACAAAGACCACGGGCACGACACAGACGAGTGCTGGCAGCTCAAGGAAGAAATCGAGCTACTGATTGGTCGATGCTACTTTAAAAAATATGTCTAAGCTGGCTGCATCCGGATACACCACTCTCGGGAGTATATGTATGGAGTTTATACAGAAATCCAGTATAAAAAATGAAGCCGCCGAAGTAATGCAGGTGGAGCACGAGTCGTGCTGGATGGACGAAATCATTGAGTACCTACGTAGTGGGAAGCTTCCCGAAGCTAAGAAGGAGGCCCGCAAAGTGATACAGAGAGCAACCATGTTTTCCCTCGATGGTGAGAGCCTGTATAAACGGTCGTACACTCTTCCATACCTAAAATGCCTCCGTCCAAGCAACGCCGCATATGCTCTGCAAGAGACGCACGAAGGAATTTGCGGAGAGCACCTAGGGGGCAAGGCCTTGTGGACCCCGATCCGAGATAGGCGGCGCGAGGGAACTGGTCCCTGACACCTTCTCTGGATCATCCACGTGAATGGAGAGCTCTACCAAGGAACTCTAAAAACGGATGCCACCCTCATAGCATAGCACGAGTGACGATGTAAAAAGAAAGAGATATATCTCGATCCGGAGCCAAGGCTCGAAGCCAAGACATACCTGAAATAAACTCAGAGTCGCCATCCATGGATATGCCATGGAACCCTAAAATCAAATCCTCTGTGCAATGGATAACCAGAAATATATATGGGTTCGTGCCTGGTTACGAATGGGGAAGGTCTGAGAGCACCCCCAATTCGTCCGAGTACAAGCACTTGGTCTCTTATGCCGTTTATTATTAACTCCAAAGAAGTTAGGGTAAAAATCATGTGAAATGGGAACAATCCTCAGGAATCGTCTACCTAAGCATGCATTTCCTGAGGATAAAATAATAAGCACACATAAAATAAAATGAAAGATGTGTCACCTAAGCATAGCTAGGTTATGAGTGACATGCCTAATGGGTGTCTAAGTTCTGATGTGCAAACACATGCAAGCTATAGCTAAAGGTATATGATCAGTACAATAAAGTAAGAAAACACATCAAATCCTATAATAACAGCACAACAAATCCTAAGACTCTAAATGATTAGCCCGAGTCCTCGGATGGTCTGGTATTCATCCAAAGAAGCCTACGTATCCCCGCCTCCATGAGAATCAAGGCAACGTAGTTCTTTGCGCCTATTCTAAGCTAAGATGCCTAAGACACCTATCCCTCTATCCTAGACTCGATCTAAAAGACCGGACCAATTATTAAAGTTTATTGTACGATTATTTAAATTCCAGTGAATTGTGGATTTTAGGACACCCTATATGCCCTAACTAAATGCATATTAGCCCTAGGCTAATGCAGGTGGTTCCTACAACCTATGTGTAACTAGGCTGTGCTTCCTAAGGAAAACAAAGGGTGGACTAGCGTATCCTGCTCTAGTCATCACTCGGCGATGTGGATCGCCGACTGATCGGACGGAGGCGCTCCTATAACTCTAGGACAGACCCCTAACTCTAAAACAAACACACGACAAGCAAACAAACAAACAACCTATCAAAAGACACAACCTAACTCTAAAACTCTCTATCTAGGAGAAACTCGTAACTCTAGAGGAAGATCTTTTGAAAAACAAGGTTTTAAAGGTTTTTGAAGAAAGTTTAAAATATTATTTACAAAAAGTTTGGCTGGACTTGGGATGTGGATCCCAAGCTGCACTACGTACCTCGGAAGAGGATCAAGCCAACGTAGTTCGAAACGAACTCTCCTAATTGCTACCTCTAAAATATTCAACACTTTAGATTTTTGATATTTTTTAATGTTTTTGATGTTTTTAAAGTTTTTCCAATGTTTTGAGTTTCAAATTTCTAATGTTTTTGGGTTTTAAAGCTTTTCAAATGTTTTTGGATTTCGAATTTCTGATGTTTTTAGATTTTTAATTTCTGATTTCACCCTTTTGGTCAAAGACCTAAGGGAACACACAAAGCAAAACCCTAGGGCTAAACCCTAGGTCAAACAGGGGAAACCCCTAAACCAGGCAAGCTAACTATCAAAGATGACAAAAGGATCTAAGACCCAGAAGGTAAAGCTCCAATGAGACTGGGCAAGTCTCCAACAAACAAGAATAACGACAACACTAAGGAGAAGCTCCTAAAAACAACTAAAGAAAAAAGGGGAAATGAGTCAAAGACTCTCTAATACTGCTATCTATAGGACGAGTGAGTCAAAGACTCCCAGAAAGAAAAGGAATATGAGTCAAAGACTCTAACAATACCAACTAAAAGGATAAATGAGTCAAGGACTCTCTAAAAGAAATGGAAACACGAGTCAAAGACTCCAATAACACCAACTAAAGGATAAATGAGTCAAAGACTCTCTAAAAGAAAAAGAAAGATGAGTCAAAGACTCTCTAAAAGAAAAAGAAAGATGAGTCAAAGACTCCACTAATACCAACTAAAGGATAGATGAGTCAAAGACTCTCTAAAAGAAAAGGAAACACGAGTCAAAGACTCCACTAACACCAACTAAAGGATAAATGAGTCAGAGACTTCCTAAAAGAAAAGGAACATGAGTCAAAGACTCCACTAACACCAACTAAAGGATAAATGAGTCAGAGACTCCCTAAAAGAAAAGGAACAAGAATTTGCACATTTGGCAGAGGTAAAACACCCAGCCGGGCCGGATAGCTACTTAGCCCTAGGGTGCAACAAATGTGCGCCCAGTACCCCATAAGGGTAGGAGTATGAAGCCAAGCCGAGTAGGGTGTTCTCCCAAAAACCAAACGACGCACAAAGAGGAGAACTAGCGAGAGAATGAGACCGGGCGGGTCTCCCAAACACATACAAAGATGGGCTCCAAGTAACCTTATCATTGCCCTTGCAAGGGGTAAGCAAAGCTAAGACAACTAATTGACCAAATTGGTCTCTAATTAACAGAGGAACAAATTGAGGTGCAACCTCAGAGAGGATTCTACAAATGAGGCCAAGCAGGCATTCTAAAGGCTAATTACTTACAAAGCCAAGACAGATGACTCCCTAATAACAACAATAAAGATCAAATGAGTCAAAGACTCCCCCGATAACATCACTACACAAACGAATGATTCAAAGGCTCTCTAAATGAGGCAAGGCATGCCTCCTATGGGTACACTATTTATCAAAATCAAAGCAACCTCCCTGAGGTTAAGCTAAAAAAAGAGGCTTGCCTCCAAAGGAGGATTTTCTAATGAGACAGAATATACCTCCTAGTACAGGTTCTAGTATCTAAAGAAATCTAGAAGACTAAGTTAGTCCACCAAGAGAGCAGAAAAGAGCTACTAGGCAATCTCAAATTTCCATTCAATTCTTATAAAAATAAATCAAGTGCTAAGCAAAGAATAATTTTCAATAAAAAAATACACAATCTATAGCAATCATAAAATGATAAACAACATTAATTAGTCCAGACCAGCCACTGGATAGCCTAATAAAGTAAAAGAAAACAATATCAAACACTTCTATGCCCAACCACAAACACCACCCCAATATGGGGATGAAATCAGATGATGCTAAAGTAATCATCTGATATCATATACACATGATAATATTTCTATATCCCGCCTTGAAATCAGACAGTACTCATGTCGATAATATCGAATAGAGTAGTCATCTGATCTCCTTCTTCCTATTAAACAATTTATTTAAATAAAAAGGAATGAGTATAATAAGCTTTGAAGATAGTCTCACCTAAACAGTCCATTCATCTTCAGAACCTAACTCAAAACTTAACATAAAAGAAGAATCTTAAATTTTCAACAAATTATACAAATGCATGCAATGATATTTCTATTTTTTATAAATTTTTGGTGCATAACAGGGGGCATCAACTTGTGCAGATTCAAGTGCAAAAAAAAAAAAACGGTGAGCCACAAAACACAAAGACGGGCTCCAAGTAACCTTATCATTGCCCAGAGAAGGGTTCTTTTTAAAAAAAATGGTTAAAAGAAATCCAAAAGGTTGGGTAGGCCTACTAAACAAAAGAGGGGAGCGCTACTTGGATTGAGCGAGTCCCCTAAAGATGGGCTTGGGCTATCCCCTTCATCGCCCTTGCAATGAGGAACTAGCTTCTGGAGGGATTGAGATCCCCTTACCTTAAGGTAAATCTAACACCTAATATTACACACCATCATCATTTTGGATAGAAAACACTTGGGTAATAATCAAGAGATAAAATGACATCAAGGTGATTATCCTACAAGGAATACATGAATGAATAAGGACACTCCTAATTATAATCAAGCAATCATATCAAAATAGTGCTAATTATATAAACAACCATCGCGCTTCATCTCAGGATTAAAAATCATACTATACTGGTATAATAGAGCTTGACAAATCAAGAATCTTGTCTACACTACACACCCATGCTCCTGATATATCACAACACTACATGGCATTGATTAAAACCAAAACAGACATCATGACATTGTTTCTATGTATCCACAAAATTTCTAAATGATCACCTGTTGAAATGATAGTACTATTTTAAACCTTGAAATTTTATCCATAAAGCGAACAATAAATTTTTATAATAGAAAAACACAATGATATGTTGAACATTCACATAGAGGATACAACTTATATAAGAATACACTTGTACACAGATACATTTATACACATCTTTATGGACTGAACTTTATACTAAACGAAAACTGATTTTATAGGCTGAATTATGCTTGAAACAGGGGCTGAAAAAATATATAAAAAAAACAAGGGGTGAGATGCTTACAAGCAGGGCTGACATGTGCTTAGGAATGTGTATAAAATCAGGGCTAACTATGGACAGATTTGCGCCTCAAACAGGGGCTGAAATGCTAACCAAACTATACCCAAAACAGAGAGTGGATTATTGTGCAGAAAATGTGCAACACTTGTACCAAAACTGGGTAGATTTGAGGATAAAAATCTGTACAGTACAGGGCTAATCATATGGACAGAATTTCATGCTAAACAGGGGCTGAAAATATAGACCCCCTGTAAAATTTTAATAGGGTTATGCTAGCATGGAAGAAACCATTTGACTTAAATCCATCACACAGTGCATTGTGCACACATAATCTCATCAGACCCAACCAAAGTGCTGCGCATGAAACTCCCACTGGACTCCACCAATGTACAGCTCATAAGTCACTTCAACCATATTAAATCCATAGGCTTTATGTGCAAAACTGGGCTGAAACAGGGGCTAAACGAGAGACTTGATTGTGCTAGTAAGGGCTGAACCAGGAACTGAAGAAGAATAATCAAAGACTTGATCCCATATTTATATTACCAGGCTACTTACATAGCAGACGTTTAGAGACTGCATAACTTAGAAATGTAAGTCAAGAAAGAAATGAAACCTTAATGATAAAGAATGACACACACACACACAAGTCTACAAATAACCAACAGGGAAGATGAACTCCAATTCAATGCCTATGTAATGCGGGCTTTGCTTACCAATACATGAGATCAAGTCAAAGTACATATATGATTCTTGCCCAGACTTCTCCTTTGTTAACCATCTAGATGGGTCAATATTTATCATAGTGATCATCTGTCCAACTTAAACAATTAAGCCCAAGACATCACAGACAGCAGACTAATAACTTGAAGGTGAATTGTCCCCCTAAAATAACAACCTCAACAGGTTCAAATTTGCACAGACTCACCTTACATTAGAACTAGAATTCCAGATTTATCACATGTAATTCCAAATATTAACAGACCCAATGCAAAATAACACAGAGGATATGAATTATTCATAAGATGCATGGATCTATGAACCTACTCATTCTCATCACCTCATTTTATTAACAATTGTTATGTAGAATTTTTTTTTAAGGTCATTAACACAGAAACTTTCACCCAGAAAATCAAATCTAGATCCAAATCTAAAAGAAGAAGAAAGAGAAAAAAAAATTAGATAAAAAATAAATGAAAATCTTCTCAACTCAACAGATTATTGAAAAAAATAACTTACCTTATTTAAGCTTTTAATGCTATCCCCAGAGGACTTTTCTTTTGATCAAAGCAAAAAATATGTACGATCCGAAGCTTTCTTCGATTTTCCAACTTTAATCGCCACAATCGCTTTTCCACAAATACAAGATCCGAAGCTTACAAGGTAACAGAAGGCTCGATCTAAGGCTTTTAAAATCAGATCTAGAGTTTCTAAGATAAAACGAGGAAAATTTCGGTTTTCTAAAGGGTTAGCTGAAAGAAAAGGGGTCAGATCTAAATGGATAGCAAGGAACACTAATTTGCAAGTGAAAAGATCGACCGAAATTGGACGGAGGATGATCAGAATCTGGCAGATCCGTTTGGAGAAGAAGATATGAATGGGAAAAAAAAAGAAAAATGTTATTTCTAGCACAACTTACAGAGGTTCAAGATGATAGGATGATCGGAGCATGGCCGGAGGATGATCGGAATCTGTTAAATCTGATCGGAGAAGATGATCGGAGGAAAAACAAAAAAACAAAATCTCTCGCTCTTTCTCTCTCTGATTTCTCTTCTTCTTCTTTTTTTCTTTCAGATCCAAAATCTCAGATCTGAGATTAATCTGAAAATCCAACAGAATACGATCGAAAATTTGGAGGGGAAGATGATAGGATTTTACCGGAGAGAGAAGAACAAGGTTTCTAGGGTTTGAAGGAGATGAAGGAATTCTGGAATATCGCCGGAGAAGGGAAGAGTCAATCATAGAAAAGAGAAAAATGGATTAGGATTTGGGAAATCTAGGATTTTCCCTCTCAGCTCTCTTTCTCTCTTAGATTTTTTTCAACGAAAAAATGAACAGTGCCTTCTCATTTCTGATTTTTTTTATATATATTTAAAAATAAATACTGATAACGGCACTTCCAAGTGATAAGGCGCGCGGAAAAGGATGAGGCGCGCCCGCCACTTTTGTCCTATTCGGCCCGGGCGCGCCTATCGCAGGATAATTCGCCCCTCTTTTCACTTGAACATCCCCTTCAGCAGATAATTCACCCCCCTTGGATTTGTACTACGCACCTTCTCTCGGCTCGTTCACTAAGCAAATGGGCTCAGTTCTCGATGAAATTTTACAGAGACCTTGATGAGACCCTAATCTATGCTGGGGTTAAATCTGGAGCACCCATTCACTCTTTGGACGGGGTTTTGCTCAATCAGCATGAACATGGGTCCGGTCAAAATGGGGTGTCTACAGATGCCCCTCTTTGGCAGAGCGTGCTTGTCACGCGAATGACAAAGCTGAACAGACGACACATTTTGACTGACCCGAAAGCAAGACAAATTTTTTTTTTTGGTTCTAAGAACAGCATTCATAAGAGTAAGACTCTACCAATAATAAGGAGATAGCCTCTCACCGACTCTTAACTCGGCAACAAAGACATCTCAAAGAGATAGTCTCTCCCTAATACTCATGACTCAACTATCTAAACTAGTTAACAAAGATGAACGAACGATTATAAAAACACAAACACTTCTTCTTTTTTTTATCAGGCTAAGCCAAAGTAAACATAACAATTGCTCAAAGAGCGCCAACCAAACAAACAAACCAATCATTTCAATCACTCAAAGAGTTTTCATTTTTTTTTAATCTTCTAGAAACTACGCTGCAATTTGTCTAAGACAAGTATAACTCGAAACTCTCAAAGAGTTCCTTTTTGTTCTTTTTTTTAAAATCATGCCGATCAGTCTAAGACTTGACCAATTATTAGGATACTCGAATATTTGAGCTAAACTCAAACTTCTAATACCGAGGCGAGACTAAGTCTCAAGCCTAGCGATAGTTATACATATCATTGCTGAAAATAAATCTGTTTAACTATCTGAGTAATTTTGACTCCTCTCTTTCAAGGTAGCGAATCACTCCGGATCACGCGGTTCTGCTAAACAGTTCCACATAAACCCAAATTCGTATGTCCTGCTAAACAGTCTCATACAAACCTCTTCGCAGATACGCATGACTCCTAACACATTAGGAAGCTGCACATTGCGGAACAACGATTAGGTAAGTCACTACTTGACCTTACACTACTAATCATCGGGGTACTCGAACATTTGAGCTAAACTCAAACTTCTAATACCGAGGCGAGACTAAGTCTCAAGCCAGGCGATAGATATACAGATCATTACTAAAAATGAATCTGTTTAACTATCAGAGTAATTCTGACTCCTCTCTTTCAAGGTAGCGAATCACTCCAGGTCACGCGGTTCTGCTAAACAGTTCCACATAAACCCAAATTCGTATGTCCTGCTAAACAGTCTCATACAAACCTCTTCGCAGATACGCATGACTCCTAACACGTTAGGAAGCTGCACATTGCGGAACGATGATTAGGTAAGTCACTACTTGACATTACATTACTAATCATCTGGGTACTCGAACATTTGAGCTAAACTCAAACTTCTAATACCGAGGCGAGACTAAGTCTCAAGCCAGGCGATAGATATACAGATCATTACTAAAAATGAATCTGTTTAACTATCAGAGTAATTCTGACTCCCCTCTTTCAAGGTAGCGAATCACTCCAGGTCACGCGGTTCTGCTAAACAGTTCCACATAAACCCAAATTCGTATGTCCTGCTAAACAGTCTCATACAAACCTCTTCGCAGATACGCATGACTCCTAACACGTTAGGAAGCTGCACATTGCGGAACGATGATTAGGTAAGTCACTACTTGACATTACATTACTAATCATCTGGGTACTAAATACCCGGGAGAAGGAAGAAAAGACCAATCCGTGTAACACAGAATCAGAAATATTTTCCTTATTAAAACCTTCAAAATGATCGAAGAAAATTCCAAACCGCGTAACACAGGTTTGGCGACTTCCTCCATTTTCAAGAATACCGAACCGTGTAACACAGGTCGGTAATTTTCAAATCTGTTAAAATCTTTCAAAAAGACCAAACCGCGTAACGCAGGTTTGATAATTTCAAACTTTGTTAAAATTTTTCAAAAAGACCAAACCGTGTAACGTAGGTTTGATAATTTCAAACTTTGTTAAAAACTTTCAAACAGACCAAACCGCGTAACGCAGGTTTGATAATTTCAAACTTTGTTAAAATCTTTCAAAAAGACCAAACCGTGTAACGTAGGTTTGATAATTTCAAACTTTGTTAAAATCTTTCAAAAAGACCAAACCGCGTAACGCAGGTTTGATAATTTTAAACTTTGTTAAAATCTTTCAAAAAGACCAAACCGAGGTTTGATAATTTTTCTCTCCTCTTTTTTTTTAAAACCCCTCAAAAGGACTGAACCGTGTAACACAGGTTTAGTAATTTCTCCTTATAAAATATTTTCAAAAATATGTCAAAGGAACCACCAGATAGTGCAACACTAAATCCGATAATTTCTTATTCTATTAAAACACTCTTCAAAACACTTTGAAGAAAAGACCAGACCGTGTAACGCATATTCTGGTAATCTCTATCTTTATTAAGAAGCTCCTCAGAACAAAAGAAGAAAGACCAGATCGTGGAACACGGAATCTGTTAATTTCTATCTTTATTAAAAATCCTTCAAAACTCGGGTAACTTGAAAGAATTTTTGAAGGTCAAACCCTTTTTTTTTTTTTTTAAAGATGCAAAGTATTCTACTGAAATTTGAAAATCTCTGGAGTGAATTCTAGACTCCACTGGCATAAAAAATTTTCAAAGAAATTCAACTCCAAAGGAAAATAACCTGACTAATAAGCTCAATATAAAGAACATTCGAACTTCTCTAGTCTCTATTTTATGAAAATATCTATCTCAAGTATCAATGATTACTTGACATCTTTTATGACGTAAGTTATAAAAGATGCCCCTAGTATGATTACTTCCATGACAAAATTCATTAGAGAGCAACAAAAAGGAAATGGGCTAAAGGCTTTTATTACTGAACATCTGAAATTACTACAAACTTTTCTGATAAACACCTGGGTTTACAAGGTTTTTCAATAGGTACAAGAAACTTGTTCTATTCAAAATTTTCTTATCTTTGTCATCTGCTGATACCGGAACTGAGCTAAAAGCTTGCCGACATCTGAACACTGGTCCGCTTTACATTGTCCACAGGAACCACAAATTCTCTGCTTCTCTGAATCTCTGAGCTTTTATCACCTCGGCTTTGGGAGGAATACTGACTAAACAGGACTTTGGAAATTAACTTTGACTCGACAACAGACTGACTTTGATAGACAATGACAAAAGACTTAGACGAGTTTTAAACAAGACTCCAAAAGAGACTGAATCTGCTTCTTAAACTGATAAACATTTTAAAATGGTTAAAGGTCTACCACTCTTAGAGTCTTTTAAATACCATGTTTTAAGATGTTTCAACTTCTTTTCAAGATCTCCGTCATGGTTATTATCCCTTCAGATTGTTTAGTTTCAATTTCCTGACACAAAGAGTAGCAAAAGAAGCTCTGATGGCACTTACTCAGACATTAAAGAAGAGCCAAAGAGAAAAATAGAAGTTCAACCGGCTTTCAGAAAGCTCTGTCCTTCACGAAGTCCTGCCACGACTAAATCACCTTTTTGGGTTTTTGATTTAGCGGACCGCATGCCTTAACTGTCTGCCCTTGGAGATTTTCCATCCAGCAGGCTCAATGCCCGCCTAAACTGCCCTTTCGGGTTTTCAGCTCAGCGGGTCTAAGACTCCATCATCATTTTTTTTCTCTACAAACTTGGGCCTAGATACACCAGAAGGACTTTCAGGTAGGCTTAGGTTCAAAAAGGGTAAACCTTAGTGTTTTTTAGTGTATTTAAACCGAATCTGGACCCTCCAGACTGCCTACGTATCCCTGAAGAAAATGGGAATCAGGTATGCGTAGTTCGCCCCATTTGGACTTGCAAAAGATGCAAGAGATGTGACCGAACCTGAATTGAACAGGCTACCTACGTACCCTTAAAAAGGGATCAGGTCATAACATAGTTCAAACCATTTCTCTTTTTTCTTTTTTTATATATCTATATAAAAAAATGCCCCTAGTTTGGGTTTATCAAAGAAACAAATTGTTTATAGGCCCAAAGGGTTTGCAAAATGGTTTAAAACATTTAGGTTGTTGGCTCAAAGCTCAAGTTGATCAAAGACGGCCTTTTGGTGTATTTAAGCATAATACTTTTTTAACTGATCCAGGTTTGTAGGTTCATTTAATTTTTCTCCATTTTCATTGAGGAGTCTTACGGCTTTTCCAGGCAGGACTTCATCAACGATGTAAGGACCAGACCAGTTTGGCCTGAATTTACCTCTCGGATCAAATACCGGTGCCCTGTAGGACTTCAAAACAAGATCTTCAGGCTTCAGATCTCGGACGCGAACTTTCTTGTTGAAAGCTCTCTCGATTCGCCTCTGATATCCCTGGATATGGTACAAGGCCCTCAACCTCTTCTCGTCTATCATATGCAGCTCATCATGTCTGGCTCTAGCCCAATCAGACTCTGGCAAGTCAGCTTCCATCATCACTCTCAAAGAGGGAATCCTTACCTCAACGGGGAGGACTGCTTCCATTCCGTACACCAAAGAATATGGAGTTACACCTGTTGAAGATCTGATCGATGTCCGATAAGCCCATAAGGCATATGGAAGCTTATTCGACCAGTCCTTATAAGTCTCAGTCATCTTGCTAATAATGACTTTAACATTCTTATTTGCCGCCTCTACAGCCCCGTTTGTTTGAGGTTTGTAAGGAGATGACTTGTGATGTCTTATTTTAAATTCTTCACACAGGTGTAACACCTCTTTCTTGAAATGCGACCCATTATCTGAAATCAGCTCATGAGGCACTCCATATCTGCAAATAATATTGGCACGAATGAACTTCGCAACTGTATTCGAAGTAATGGAAGCATACGAAGCGGCTTCAATCCATTTCGTAAAGTAATCAATTGCGACCAGAATGTATTCATGCCCGCTCGAAGACTTCGGATGAACCTTCCCAATTATGTCAATTCCCCATACTGAAAACGGCCATGGAGAAGTCATAGAGTGTAACTCCAAAGGAGGTACATGAATAAGATTTGCATAGACTTGACACTTATGGCATTTCTTCACAAATGCGAAGCAGTCTGCTTCCATTGTGGGCCAATAGAATCCAAGTCTCAAAATCTTTCTTGACAACATCTTCCCATTCATATGAGGTCCACAAACTCCCTCATGTGTCTGCTCAATAAGCTCTGCGGCTTTGTCTTCATCAACACAGAGAAGCTGTATGCCATCAAATGACCTTCTGTACAGCTCTTCACCACAAATAATGAAGTTGGCAGCCAACTTCTGAAGCGTCTTCCTCTCTTTGCTTGAAGCTTCTGGAGGATGCCCTTTATCAGCAATAAAATTCTTGATATCTATATACCATGGCTTCCCATCTGGACACCTGGCTGAAATTTCCACAGCATTCACATGTGAAGGAGCCCACTGAAGTCTGACAACTAGCGGCTGAACCTCCATTGATATAGAAATGTCTAACATCGAGGCTAAAGTAGCCAAAGCGTCAGCAAAATGATTTCTGGTCCTTGACAAGTGAGTGAACGTAATGTTCTTAAACTTTCTGACGAAAGATTCCAAATAAGTGTTATAAGGGATCAATTTATCTTCTCGAGTTTTCCATTGCCCATTAATCTGGCAAATGATCAAGATAGAATCCCCAAACACATCAATATCCTGAATCTCCAAAGCTAAAGCTGCCTCTAACCCGGCGATGCAAGCTTCATACTCGGCCATATTGTTGGCACATTCAAACTGTAGCTTGATAGAAACAGGAATATACTCTTTCCGAGGGGATATAAGCACAGCTCCTACTCCTTGTCCTCGACTATTGACAACTCCATCAAAGTACATAAGCCACTTAGTACTTGACGCTTCTTCTTCAATATCAATGATCTCTTCGTCAGGAAATTCTGCCTTCAGAAAAGCATTCTCTTCAACAGGTGCATCAGCCAACTGTTCAGCGACGACACGCCCTTTAATTGATTTCTGAGTGACATAAGTGATGTCAAACTCAGACAATAACAACAACCACCTAGCGGTTCTTCCTGTAAGGGCGGGTTTCTCAAACAAGTACTTTAACGGATCCATCCGCGAAAGCAAAAAGATCTTGCTTGAAAGCAAATAATGTCTAAGTCACTGGGTAGCCCAAACTAATGCTAGACATGTCTTTTCCAAAACTGTGTACTTTAACTCGTATTCTAACATCTTCTTACTGATGTAGTAAATGGGCTTCTCCCTTTTAGACTCCGAATCTTGCTGAGCAAGCATGCAACCCATCGCTGTATCTGTGATAGACAAGTACAACAATAATGGCTGACCTGGAATAACTGGTGACAAAACAGGGGGCAAGGATAGACACTGCTTAACCTTTTCAAAAGCCTCCTGACACTCTTCATTCCATTTCTTCGAGGAATTTTTCTTCAGAAACTTGAAAATGGGTTCACACGTCATCGTCAGATGTGCTATGAACCGTCTCAAATATTGAACTTTGCCAAGGAAGCCTCGGATCTGCCTTTCTGTCTTCGGCGGCTGCATTTCTTGAATTGCCTTAATCTTTTGCGGGTCCACTTCGATCCCTCTTTCGCTGACCATAAACCCTAAGAGCTTTCCTGATTTAACACCAAAGACGCATTTACTTGGGTTTAGGCGAAGCTGATATTTCTTGATTCGTTCAAAGAACTTTCTCAGGGCGACAATGTGCTCAAGTCGAGTCTTGCCTTTCACAATCATGTCATCGACATATACCTCAACCTCTTTATGGATCATATCGTGTAAAAGAGTTGTAGCAGCCCTCTGATATGTAGCACCAGCATTTTTCAGACCAAACGGCATCACCCTATAGCAGTATGTACCCCACTGAGTGATGAACGCTGTCTTCATCATGTCCTCAGGCGCCATCTTAATCTGATTGTAGCCTGAGAACCCATCCATAAAAGATAGAAGAGCATGACCAGCTGTATTATCAACCAGGAGATCAATGTTGGGAAGAGGAAAGTCATCTTTAGGACTTACCTTGTTCAAGTCTAAAAAATCGACACACATTCGAACTTTTCCGTCCTTTTTGGGCACCGGTACGATGTTTGCAAGCCATTCTGGGTATTCAACCACTTGAATGAATTTTACTTCTAACAGCTTCTTAACTTCTTCATAAACTTTCAACTCCCATTCAGTTTTGAGTTTTCGGAGCTTTTGCTTCTTTGGCTTAATACCAGGGATTAAGGGTAATCGATGCTGAACAATTTCCTCACTTAACCCTGGCATGTCATCATATGACCAAGCAAAAACTTCCTTGAACTCTTTAAGCAGGGCGATTAATTTCTCGCGTTCTTTAGGAGATAAAATTTTGCCAATTCGAATCTCCCGAATTAAGGTTTCATCACCGATATTCACGGTTTCAATTTCCTCTTCGAGTGGTTTTGCTCGACGACTCTCATCCTGTTGAATCATGTATTTGATTTCAGGGGGAGTGTCGTCGGCATCCTCATCAGAGGGAGAGTCTTGATTGTTATTATTAAGTTTATCAGATTGTGAAGCAGAAACAGTAGAAATAAAAGTAGGGACAGGAATATACTCAGAAGAATCTTTTATTTCATTGAATGCTGAATCAAGTACATGAAATGATGAATTACCCACATCGGGCTTTACAATAGACTCTTGAAACAAATTTACAGACTCAATGTATAGATTGACATTTGTGTCAATTGACTCTGAACTATGTATTGAAAGAATATCTAACTCAGTGATAGAAACAGCATCAGACTCAATCCCGCTGGTAGAAAAGGAATCACCATCGACCTCAAGAGACTCGACCTTTATAGTACCTGCATCAAAAGAATCGTTAGAATAAACAGACTCTGAATCAGACTCAAAGACTGACATGGACTTACGGACAACAGACTCTTTTGAAGGGACACGACTGTTTAGGTAAGTAACCTGAGGTATGACCTGAAAGGTCCAGTTGGTCAATGGTTCCTCTGCCGGGGTGATTAAGTGAGTAGGGTTCAGAATTGAGGTCCTCTGATCAATCACAGCAATAGTCTGTGAATCTTCAAGAAACAATGAACTCAGAAGGCTTGGCTCTACATGTTCTGCCCAATCAGCTTCTGACTCAACTTCTGAAATCTGCATACCAATCTGATTGTCTTCTAACTGCAAATCGAAGAAAATTTCAAAGCCTGGTAACCTTTGCCCTGAACTCTTATCCAACCAAGTTTCGGCAAAACCACAGAAAGGGACATCTGCACCTTCTTTTCAGAAACGGCCATTCATAGTCAAATTAATTGGCGCCATTGGTAATTCTAACCCTCTTCGGTGACATTCAGCCCATTTCCGCATCAACTGTTTCATCTCTTTAACCTCTTTCTTTGAGGGCTTGTACCCCAGCCCAAATAGACCATTGGATGCTTTGAACTCAGGGAACTCGGTCAAACCCTGATGGTATTTACCCAGCCCTGCGCCTGGCACGTACCCCTGTCGGCGAATTATCCTGACGACATTTGAGTTTGTACTGGTCAGGAAACAAATTTCCTCATTCATAGCTTCTTTAAAGGTGATGGCAGTCACCTCTAATGAAAATCCAGTTAAATTAATATCCTCAGCCTTCTCCACAGTCAGGTCCTGAGTAATCAGCCCTACTTCAAGGTCTGGGTCTCCCTTTACAGTTACCACTCCGTTTTTGTGAAGAAACTTCAGCTTTTGATGAAGAGAAGATGGAACAACCCCAAACTTGTGCAACCAAGGGCGGCCAAGCAATAGCAGAAATGAGGCTTTGATGTCCAAAACCTGGAACTCTATTTCGAAGTCTTCTCCTCTGATCTGTATTTCAGTGACCAGAGTTCCGATCACATCTCGGTGAGTGCCATCGTACGCCAGAATACCCTGCTCAGATGGGATGAAATCCGCAGGACCAAATCCAAGGGTTGTTGCAGTACTCAACGGGCAGACATTCAGAGCAGAGCCGTTGTCAACCAACACCTCTGGTACTCTTTTCTTGTTGCAAACGACCGTGATTTTCAGAGATTTTGTGTGGTCTCGGCCTTCAGAAGGCAAATCATCATCAGTGAAAGACAAAGTCTTAGACACTCTTGTCATGGCAACTAAGCTTACCAGCTCATCAGGAGTAGTGTCTACAGAGACTTGTGCTGAGTTAAGCTCTTGAAGTAATAACTTTCTGTGCTTGGACGAGGCCATGAGTAAACCCCATACTGAGATATTAGCCTGAGTCTTCTTCAGCTGTTTCAGCAAGCTCTCTTCTTCCTCATCTACACTGACCTTGTTCTGCCTCGGATTCTCCGCATTTCGCGCAACTTTTGCAGGATTTTCTACACATAATTCCTGGGGTTTGAATACACACCCACCTCGGGTCATGTGACGCATCTCGTCACAATGGTTATCTAACAACAATAGCTCATCTTCTTCAAAGTCCTCAGCCCTTAAGACATTAGGAGTTTTCTTTACTCTTCCTGCATTATCAGTCTGAAATACACTAGACTGAGATGAAGACGATTCAGCCAATTCATCGTCGTCAAATGAAATTACATATGGTTCCCTCCTTTCCACTGCTTCCAACTCCCTATCATCAAACTTCATGACATAGGTTTTTTCTGTGGTAATGGCACAAATAAGGGTTGATGGATCAAGCAGAGGCTCATTAGCAAAAATTGCATTGGTAGTAGGAGGAGGCATGGCATGATGGTTAGGAAGTGGGTTCTGAGTGACGTTTGGTCTCTCCACTGCCAATTCATTTTTGTCAATCATATTTTGAATGGCATGCTTCAAGGCCAAACAATTCTCAGTCAAATGCCCTGGACCTCTATGATATTCACAATATTGGTCCATCTTCCAGAATGTGGGTAAGGGATTGGGTGGAGGTTTGATATCCGGGAGCCGGATCTTCCTGTCTTTCATAAGCCTCTTGAATATCATTATGATAGGATATGGAAGAGGATCAAACTTTCTGTCATACGCAACTCTCCGTGGCGCTTTTGCAGCCTCTGCAGCAACTCTGGCCACAGGCCTGGTGTAACTGACAGTGTGAATTTCTTTGGGCTGGACCATAGGTCTTTACCCTTCTCAGATCTCTGTGGAAATCTTTGCTCTCAGACCCTTGGCTATGGCATCCTCTGTCTGAGTACCAGTCTTGATTAGATGATCAAAACTCGGATAATGCTGAGGAGCAAGAAAATGAAAGTACTGGGGAGACAAACTCTTCAGAACCAGCTTTATCTGCTCTGATTCAGTCATTCTCTGGCTTAGCTGGGCAGATTTGCGTCTCCAACGCCTGATAAAGAAAGTAAAGGTCTCCTGAGGACCTTGCTTCAGCTGTTTAAGGTCTCTCTTCGTGACCTCGATGCCTTCTTCCATAGAGAATTGCTCTATCAATTTTTCGGAAATGTCTTCCAGGGTTCTCACCTCTTCCGGCTTCAGCCTTAGGAACCACTTCTTTGCAATTCCCGTCAGAGAGATCGGGAACAACTGAGCCATCTGCTCACGACTCAGACCGTACTGCTGTGAGAGAATGATAAACCATCTCATGTGATTACGCGGACATCCGGTTCCGTCATATTTATCATAATCAGGGGCTTTGAAGTTTGGAGGCAAAGAAACTGTCGACGACAGTATCAGTTCAGAGACATCAAACTTCTTAGGCCCCTGGACTTTCATCTGTTCCATTTCATGAGCCATCTTGCTAAATTTTTCGGACATTTCTTTCTCAAAATTTTCAAATTTCTCTTTTTCTCCATCAACCTTTGGAGCGCAATACTCTGCAGCGTACTGATCATCATCTATATCAACCTCAAAAGGCTGGATAACGGGTCTATGCGACTCCGGAGCTGGAACATGAGAAGGCTGAAGTACGGGTCTGGACGTGGAAGTCTTATCATTTATCTGGGTCTTCATGTTTGCCATCTCTTCTTTCATTCCGGCCATGTCCCGAGTAAGGTTTTTCATCATTTCTTGCATACTGAGCAAAAGGTCAGTTGGGTCAGCCATTTGGTTTACTTCAAAAGAATTTGAAGACTCTGGTGAAGAGGATAAATGCACTGTGGATGACACAGGGGAATCAAAATGATGAACGAGCCTAGACACTGAAGTAGGTCTAGGCCAGGTGGGCTTAGCTTGAGAGTCCTTTTTGGGAGCGATGGTTGCTATCTTTCAGAATCCTGATTGGAAGTTAACAAACTAGATTAAATGATTGACAAATGAAATAAGATAGTTTGCACCAATAGAGAGAAAAGAAAAACAAACATCCTTTGTATTGATCATATGACAGGTTACAACGCCAGCGATTGGTTACATGAAAAAAATGATGAAACCCTGAATTGCCAGCTGTCTATAATAGGTATCAAGTAAAATTCTTTTCTTTAAATTTTCATTAGATTTACAATTTTTTTACTCTGATTATATTCAAGTAAAACAAATGAAGATGATAAAGAAATGATAATCCCAAGCCGAAGATCCTCAAGATTCTGCAATCCGAGCTCTCTTGGCCTCAAGCTTTCCGGGTAACTCTCCACGTCGGACCTTAGATGTTAAGGCAAACCTCTCTTTCACGACCTTATTTCTCCAAGCAACTACGATGGACTGAATGAGATCAGGAGACAATTTTTCACACAAAGGAGGTGTTACTGCTCCAGGGGGACAAGGGCGTCCCGTGAGCTGATGAAGAAAACGGATTGGTGCATAAAAGCTTGATTTTTCTAACCCCATAAGATATACAAAGGGATATGAGTAAGTGTTAGTGATAATTCGCAAGCAAGAATGACTCACACAACAAAATTGGGTTTCCTCCACATGCTGTAACCAATTACGCCACTCATCGATGGATTGTGGTGGGATGGCCATTGGTTGCCAGGATGAGAAATCTTTCAAGGTGTACTTGTCGTGGCTTTTTCTCTGGAGGATAGTGAGTTTTTCACAAAGCCATACGTATAAGAGTTTGACACACCCAAAGAAATTGTCATGAACCTCCTGACGAGCAATAAGATCCAGTCCGGAGAAAGATTCTGCGAGTATGGTGGGAACAGGATTCCTTCCTTCATTGATTTGATCTACCACAGCTAACAGGGCCAAATGAGCATTATAAGAATCACCACGAAGCACATAACGTGCGAAGACACCAAAGATCAGGGCATTACGCCGACAATTCTGAAAACGGGAGTCAGTAGGGTTAACATTTGTAGAAAAAAGTTTGATTAGGTCCTGGACTCGCACGCTTGTGTCTGTGAGGCATAACAGAGTATCAACCATGGAATTTTTAAACAATTTGCAGAAAAGAGAATGAGGGTCATCTGGACTCAGAGGTTGGACCCAAAGTCCCTCCAATGGGCGCTCCAACAGGACGCACCAATCCTCAAAGATAGGACAAAATTCAAAGGAACCGAATCTAAAGACATGAAGAGTAGGATCCCAAAGATTGGCAGCTGCTTGGAGAAATTTCCAGTCTATACCGAGTATGCTCAGATGATTGAATGTACTGATAAACTTTTCGGCCATACTCCTTTCTGAATGCTCACGAGGAAGAGTTTTAAGAGTCTCCTTTATCCAACTCTTCAACACATTATTGGCCATGATCAAACCTAATCACCCAGACAAGACAAAATTATGAGAGAAAGGAGATACCCATAAACAAATGAAAGGGATAAATTTGATGATCAATTACAGGAGAAGCATACAATCTGGGACATTTGAATTTTTCACCAAAGATGAGAGATAATCAAGAGATCAGACAATAGACCACGGCCATAAAATGACAAAGTAGGTCGCAAACCGGATCCAAATATGGCGATGAATATCATCAACTGTGCGATCAAGAGGATCAAAATGATAGATCATGGTCATAAGGACAACGGACAAGCCATCAACCAGATCTAAGACATAACAGGTAGACAGATAAACACATATTCTAATGAAGAATAGATACACAATTTGAATCTATGACACAACAAAAGAATAGATATATAATCAAAAGGGTAGCAAATAAAACTATGGCCACGAGAATGATACAGACCAACTACTGACCTTAGTGAAACTGACAGAAGACAGATATGATTGATCAAACTAGAAGTCCTCACTAAAAGTGGGTTCCCAGTTAATCCAGACTATACATGGAAACCAAGGCAGCACAACGGCTATACGAGGAGGTCAAGGTCCTGACTGAGTAAACTGACTCTAATGAGTAGCAGTTATGCTAAAAAATATGTTGCGAAAAATTAGGCAGCATAACGGCTAGACAAGAAAGTCAAGAAAAGGCAAACTCACGGTTTTCCTAACCCTAAGAAATAGCGGTCATGCTCAAGAAATATTCTGGATAAAATCCGGCAGCATAACGACGCTAAACAAGGGATCCCCATAGCTTAACCAAAGGTATATGAACAATGGTTACCAGAAAAAGGTAATCAACTGATGGACTGACCTATGGTGAAAATATACTACAACGGGTCAAACCCTATAATCAACAGATCAAGGACCAAACCTGGCCAAGGTAATGGCGATCAAAAGCTACTGACTAGATCTAGATCTGAATAACGAAGGGATATAACTGATTACGAAAGAATAAGGAACTCTAACTAAGAGGAGAACCTTAATACATATAATCAGTATATATAGGTATATACACATACACACAAATCCTAACCAGGGGCACCAGCCCTTAATTATAATCTAGCTAAGTCGAGAAAATCTCGACTTAAGACAGACTGATAAGTGTACTAGGACCGTGTTGTAGCCATATAAAATGAGCTACCCTAGTCTACAAATGGGTCAAAGATCCTAACTCTAGGCTCCACATGTGTGAGCAACACATGTTCGACCCTAAATGGATGCAATATACTTTTTATAAACACGGGTACTTCCTAGTTGGGATTCACTAAGTCAGTAAGTATATACATAATATATAAAACAAAGTAGGGCTCCGGACTCAATCTACCGGGTACTATGCGTATGAAACATAGGGCGGCCTACATGGTTGATCCGCATGAGTTGAGCACCCACCTTGATGATGTCACAATGGTGACATCATATTTGTTAAAAGAAAAATAAAAAGAATAAAAAATGAAAAGAAGGAAAGAAGGAAAAGAGGAATGATTGCTTAAAAAAAATTTCTTCCAAAGAAGCAATGTGGAATGAGAATAACATGTCTTGATTGACAAGAAATTAAGATTGGAATCAAATCCAATTTGGAAACAAGAAAGAAAGAAAGCAAGAGGGGAAAATTGGAAACAAGCCAAAAAGGGAGCTCTCACATTGGAAATTGTTATTTCTCTCTTAATCCTAATTTTTTTTAATATAAAAATCAAAGCAAACAATCCAGAAAAAGAAAGAAAAATCCAAATTCGTCCATTTTCTCTCTCCTCCCAAGAAAAAAAAAAGAAATTTTTTTTTCTTTTCTCCCTTGAAGTGTGATCTCTCTCTCAAGTGTTCTTCAAAATAGGAATTCTTGAATTCCTTCTTCTTCTCCAAGGCATCATACAATCAAGAATGATTGGAGTGTTCTTTGGGTCTTCTTCATCATAAAAAAAGGTGCGACAAAGCGTATACGTTGGATCTACGCACCCCAAAGACAAGGAGCGCGATCAATGTGGTGGAAATAAATAAAAAAGCAAAGAAAGAAAGGGAAGAAAGGACGCAGGATCGAGCGTCGGCGAGATTTTTCAGAATTTTCGGCTTTTGGAATGGGCGAGGATCTCCATCACAGGTAGGTGCACTATTCTCAGATTTTTCCAGGATTATTTGGTATTCTTTATATATTTTTGCATGGTTTTTAGCATTTAATTGAATTTAATTCGATATTATATGTGTGTGCTTAAAATCATGATCTACATGAGTGTTTCAATTCCGATTCGTCCCGAAATTTAATACACTGATCTATTTAAATAGACTAAAATAACCATCGGATCGGATCAGACATTGAATCAAAGGATTTTGAAAATTTGAGTGAAGAGTGGAATTTCATTTAAAATAATGGCTAAGAAATTACAAAAGTTGAAAACATAGCTATCTCAGGATGATTTGTTTTATGGAATTTTAAATTTTTCTTGGGTTCATCACATCAGAACAAGGTTAAAGGACATTTTCCGGAGTCGTAATTTTCTCGAAAATCGTATTTTAAAAATAGAAAACTCTTCAAAAATATTTTTTTGACGAAGAAAAATAAAATATATACTAAACAGATTCCACAATTAATGGAATTTCGTGGAAACATAATATGATACTAAAACATTCTACCATGAAGTTTTGAGAATTTTTGGATTTTGTTTGATATATTATTTAATGTTTTCTTTGAAAATTATCAGATTTTGTGAGAATTTTTACTGACATTAGATCACAATTAAAATTCTCAAAAGTTTTACAGTAGTCTTATATTTCATATTTCTTGCTTCTGTAAAATTTTCAAGTGATTTGAAATTTGTTTCCTAAGGGTTGTAGTATAAGTTCATAATCTGGTCTTGAAATTGACAAATCCGAAATTGGTAGTAAATAGTCTCTAAAATTCATGAAAATCTTACAGCATGCTATCTTTACCGATATCTTATTTCTGTAGAAATTTGAATGAATTTAGATTTCTATTTCTAGTAGTTTCTGTGTTATTTTAACAATCTGGTCATATTATTTTTAAATCAAAATTAAATAGGAACTTAATGTACAAATCTGCAAAACTTTTCCAGTAAGCTACATACATTCCCATCTTGCTTCTGTAGAAATTTTAATCCATTTCGAATTCGTTTGCAATAAATTCACTTGTAAAATCACTCATGCGGTTTAAAATTGATAAAATGCACTCAAAATTGAAATTAATTAAAAATCATTATCAAAATTTCTAAAGAACCTTAAATTTTTGTTACATATTAATTCTTTAATCCATTGAAACAGAAATTTTAGGATCTTTAGATTTTCCTAGTAAAATAGCAAGTGCATCCATAATCGTATCCCAATTGCAATCGATCTTTGACAATTTGAATATTTAAGCTATAGCATGTTATTGGCTCCGAGGTTACTGTCCACAGAAATCCTGAGATATGCCAGGCAATAAGGTGCTATAACCTAAGTATTAAATTACACAAGGAAAGAGCGCACGATGCCCTTCCTTGGATGCCATTCGAGGCCGAAATTGGTGAACCCTAGAACCTTTGGTATTCCTTAAATCTCCAGAAACCGAAAATCCTTGAAATTTGAAATTAATTAACTTCAAGAGCTTAAATCGATTTGTCTCGTGTCTTTCGGAACCATTGGATTATGGTTTCCGATATAAGAACCATTAGAGCCCAATTTAGGAACATTGGTGTCAGGTCGTGTCCTAAGTTTTAGGGAGTCTTAGGTTTAGGGAGTCCTAGAGTTAGGAGTCCAACCTCATCACGGACGTTTGCTATGGATAGCAACCGTGCCATAGGTCTAGTTACACTAGTCACCCAATCTTTCCCTAGGACAAGCCTAGTTACCTAGGATGTAGGTTAACCTGCATTAGTCTAAGAGACAACTTGCATTAGATAAGATCATATAGCATCTTAGATGAAATCCTAGGATAATAAAATCCTCAACTTGAATTAAATAATTTCTCTTAAAACTGTTGAAACAGTCAATCCAGTCTAGATCGGTGTCTTAGTTGAGTTAGGCATAAGTAGCTTAGCTTAGGTGCACCGAACTACGTCGACTCTGATCCCAGTGAGGCTTGGGTACGTAGGCAGCTTGGATGTCTGATGGCATACCAACCGCGAGTCGGCTCCACAACAAATTGTGGGGTTTTGTATATTAATTTTCTTGTAAATTCTTAATTAAATCACTTAGGATTTTCCATGAAATTAGAATTTTAGGAGAACATTCATTTATATTGAATTCAAACAAATTAAGAAGTCAAGATACACATTTAGGATCTACATTGAAATTAGATCATAGGATGCATGTCACATAGTTCGCACATTAACAAAGAGTTGAATGAGCCATTTAAAATAAATTTAAAAGAGTTAACTTTTGGAATTGAAGACCGATTATCGGGCAGGAATGGTGCATGTGGTGGATAACTCCCCATACCTTCCATTCTTGTAACCAGGTAACGAGTCTAGATTTCTGATTAATTATGGGTCCTAGATCCCACATCTAGGTGGCGACTCTGTCAGTCTCTTTTGTGTGGAATTCGGATTGCCTTAGTGATCCCAAGTTCACATAAAAGATGAATTAAAATCAATAATAAAAATGCACACGCCAATCGTGTGGGTACGAGAGACCAAGAGAAGGCGTGGCGGCTCACGCCCCACCCCTCTCTCAGGATCGGGTCCCACAGTTTGGGGACTCTACTGGGGACCACCTAACTTCATTACAATTCCAAAGGATAATTCATTTGAATTTAATTTAACTGGCTCATAAAAACTCTATACTTGTTAGATTAGTTTGTCTTGTTTTATTTTCTCTTCACATTTTACTCGAACTTAATTTAACAAAACCTGAAGGCATCATAGATTGCGCGAACTTATTGCACACACTTACATCACTTGCATCTAAACCCTTGCATCTCACATGCACACACATCCTATTTTAGGAACCCGGAATGTTATCTAGCATGGTTGACTGGGATTTCATCACCTGGTATCTCTGTGCTAGAGAAGCATTCCACCCTTAGCCTAGTACCTTTATGGTACGTAAACGGATCTCTTGTTCACGTACTGATACGCCGGACACTGGTACAGTATATCGAACATGGATTCGCGCGAAGGGAACTCTTGGCATTACCCCTAGATTAACCCACACATGCATGTAGTATACGAACACATGTGCATCACGTGTGTGAGCCTAGCTTAGGATATCCTACCCATTTGTGTCTAGATTAGACCGTGGTCCATCTTCCAATGGCTACGATCGGTCCCTAGGTGCACAAACAAAGTCATGAGTCGAGATCCTCTCTCCACTCCGCTAGATTAGGATTAGGGTTTGATGCCGTCAGGTAAAACTGTTAAAATGTACGAAGATTAAAAACTTTCCCTTTGGGGTTAGGATATAAATCCCATTATTTCCAAAGATCTCCTAGGATTAGTCATTCCTGATCTATCCGTTGAAAGTAATCATATGCAATCTCATCTTTTGATCATGTGTCTATCATTCGCCTCTTGTGGGATTCGATTATGTCTTCATTCCCTTTCTCAATTGGCAGGAATTGTGTCTCAATCATTTGATTGTGCAATCTTGATGATTTGATCGTACTTGTACCTTTAGTCTTTTCTTACTCTAAGGGCAACCTTTTTCAAGAATATTTTGCTAAGTCCTTCAGAGTTTACTCTCATAATCCTTGAACTAGGGGCATCCCCCTATACGAATCTGTCATCATTGTCATGTCTTGGTCCTTTAGGATTCATTCTATTGTCCCAATTACTTGCTTAAATGTGTAATCTTGTTTTCAGTCATTGAGAATGGACATTCCTTGAATGTCAAGCTCATATACCGTTCTTATTGTTTCCATGTCAGGACTGTTCACAGCTGAAAATCCAGGAAAGCTTCTTGGGTTTGAATCTATTCGTGGTCAGTGAAGAAGCTAATTCCCCATATTCTTTGGAAGCGTCTCCAATCCTCTCCTTCCATACTCATGGCAGTCTCTATGAAAAATTCACAACTCTCTTACATCATGGAAGCCTTGACCCAGCTCGTCCAACAGGTGAATGAATTGAAGGAAGAAAATCAATTCATCAAAGCTCAACTTACTGAGAAATTTGGTCCAACCACTGTTGTTTCTGAGGGCAAAAATCCGGGCCTCTCCATGGTTATGGGTTCGGAAGAGCTAATTGTGAATCTCTCTAGACAAATGGCTGCGCTAACAGAAGAAGTTCATCAGATGAAGCAACAAATGCAAACCTGGTATTGTCAGTCCCAAAGTTCGGAGCACTTCGCTGACAAAAATACCAAAGTCCAGGATGTTGTTACCAGAAACTCTGTCTCTCAGCACCAGCAGGATTCTGTTGGGCCCTTAATTCTTGAATATGACCAAGAGCCGCCGTTTGAAACTCCTAAAAGAGAATTCACTTACTTGCCGATCTCGCGACCTGATGCTTTGAAATGGTTGCTCAAGGAAAGAATGATAACACTATTGGGATAAGAGCATGTTCCTAATCCTCTTCCCAGTCCCGGGACCTTCCAAATGAAAGAATTTTGTGATTATCATTTACGTCATGGTCATGCAACTGATGAATGCCTCAGCTTGAAATATGATATTCAAGACCTTATAGACATGGGGCTCCTCGACCCTCAAAACCTTTTGTCAAGCGGCGAAGCTCCATCCTTTCCTGATGACCGCAAACCGTGGGTTGAGCAAATGAAGAGAAAGTCTCACGATAATCGCAACCAGCAATTCACAATGATGGGTCGAAATACATTGAGCCCGGTCTCCATAGGTCAGGAAATTAAAGTGGCCACAACACATGGGGCTTATAGCGGGGGCAATTGTACTTCAAAAAATATCAACGAGCTACAGAACCATATGGTATTCAAATATAATCAATCAGGGATTGCAGCTCAGCAAAAGCCCAATAGGGAATTCACCCCTCTCTTGTTTCCACCATCTATTATACTACAGCAAGGATTGGAATCCGACGATATCTATTTACCTCACATTAAGGAACCTCCTAATCCGCTCCCCAGGACATGGAGGGCGGAAGAGCACTGCGATTTTCATCGAGGATCGGGGCATAGTACTGATCAGTGTATAACTCTGAGGCATGTGATCCAGAAGTTGATCAATGAGAGCAAGCTACCATTTCAGCAAGTGCCAAATATTGTTGATAATCCTATGCAAAACCATGTTGTACCGCCGCTGGATGATGTTTAGACACTTGGGGTTTGAGAAGCTCAAGTTCAGTTGCAGTGAATGAGAAGAACCAGAAGTTAAAAGGCACTTGTTATGATGATGATTCAGTTTTCGCCGAGCCTCCGAAGCTAGACAGTTGCAGCAGTTAAAGTTTTAGTCATTTACTATTTTATGTTGAGTCAGTCATCATGGTCAGTACAATTGTTGAGTCCGGTCTTACGGTTCAAGGTCAATGCCTAGTCCATGGCAAGTTATCTTTTGCTTTCCTTTTATTTAGAGTTGTGAATCCTGAGAATGTTCAGGATAGGTCGTCAGATGTAATAGCCTTTTCTTTAAATAAAATTTCAGTTCCAAAAGTTCACTGGTGTCTGTTTCTTAAGTATGCTTCTGATCTTAAAATAAGACTCCCTCCTCAAATGAGGACAAAAATGACGAAACTCCACTTGAGTTACAGTGATTACTTGAACAAGAGGAGGAGCGCCAGTCCCAGCCTTTCAAAGATGAAATTGAAGTGGTAAACATTGGCACTGAAACTTTGATTCAGTGAATGCCGATTAAAAGTACATTACCCTCTGAAGAGTGTGAAGAATTAATAAACTTATTTCAAGAACAAGAAGATTGTCTAAAAAAGCTACAACCGATACCAGGGGCAAGACATAGATAGGTGTGGGACCCGATCCCGCGAGAGGGGTGGGGCGCGAGCCGCCACGCCCTTTCTTAGTCTCTCGTACCCACGCGATTGGCGTGTGCTCTTTTAGTATTGATTTTAATTCATCTTTTGTGTGAACTTGGGATCACTAAGGCAATCCGAATTCCACACAAAAGAGACTGATAGAGTCGCCACCTAGATGTCGGATCTAGGACTCATAATCAACCAGAAATCTAGACTCGCTACCTGGTTACAAGAATGGAAGGTATGGGGAGTTATTCACCACATGCACCATTCCTGTCCGATAATCGGTCTTCAATTCCAAAAGCTAACTCTTTTAAATTTATTTTAAATGGCTCATTCAACTCTTAGTTAATGTGCTATCTATGTGACATGCATCCTATGATCTAATTTCATTATGGATCCTAAATGTGTATTTTGATTCCTTAATTTGTTTGAATTCAATCTAGGTGCAAGTTCTCCTAAGATTCTAATTTCATGAAAAGTCCTAAGTGATTTAATTAAGCATTTATAAGAAAATTAATATACAAAACCCCACAATTTGTTGTGGAGCCGACTCGCGGTTGGTATGCCATCAGACATCAAAGCTGCCTACGTACCCAAGCCTCACTGGGATCAGAGTCGACGTAGTTCGGTGCACCTAAGCTAAGCTACTTATGCCTAACTCAACTAAGACACCGACCTAGACGAGATTGACTGTTTCAACAGTTTTAAGAGAAGTTATTTAATTCAAGTTGAGGATTTTATTATCCTAAGATTTCATCTAAGATGCTATATGATTCTTATCTAAATGCAAGTTGTCCCTTAGACTAATGCAGGTTAGCCTACATCCTAGTTTAGTAGGCTTGTCCTAGGGAAAGATTGGGTGACTAGTGTAACTAGACCTATAGCACGGTTGCTATCTATAGCAAGCGTCCGTGATGAGGTTGGACTCCTAACTCTAGGACTCCCTAAAACCTAAGACTCCCTAAAACCTAGGACACGACCTGACATAAGTGTTCCTAAATTGGGCTCTAATGGTTCTTATGACGGAAACCGTGATCCAACGGTTCCGAAAGACACGAGATGAATCGATTTCAGTTCTTGAAGTTAATGAATTTTAGATTTTAAGGATTTTCAGTTTCTGGACATTTAAGGAATACCAATGGCTCTAGGGTTCACCAATTTCGGCCCAGAATAGCATCCATGGAAGGGAATCGTGCGCTCTTTCCTTGTGCAATTTAATACTTAGGTTATAGCATCTTATTGCCTAGCATATCTCAGGATTTCCGTGGACAGTAACCTTGGAGCCAACAACATGCTATAGCTTAAATATTCAAATTGTCAAAGATCGGTTGCAATTGGGATACGATTATGGATGCACTGGCCATTTTTCCAGAAAAATCTAAAGATCCTAAAATTTCTGTTTCAATGGATTAAGGAGTGAACCTGTGACAGAATTTTAAGGTTCTTTAGAAGCTTTATGATGATTTTTAATTAACTTCAGTTTTTCAATGGATTTTATCAATTTTAAACCATATGAGTGATTTTACAAGTGAAATTGTTGCAAACGAATTCGAAATGAATCGAAACTTCTGCAGCAACAAGATGGGAATGCATGTAGATTATTGGAAGAGTTTTGCAGATTTTTACATTAAGCTCATATTTAATTTTTATTTAACAATAATAAGACCAGGTTGCAAAAATAACACAGAAACGAATAGAAATAGAAATCTAAATTCATTGAAATTTCCACAGTAGTAAGATATAAGTAAAACTAGCATGCTGTGAGATTTTCATGAATTTTAAAAATCATTTACTATCAATTTCGGATTTTTCAATTTTCAGACCAGATTATGAATTAACACTACATCCCTTAGGCAACAAGATCCAAATGAATTGAAAATTTTACAGCAGCAAGCAATATGAAATATAAGACTACTGTAAAAATTTTGTGAATTTTAATTGTGATCTGATGTCAGTAAAAAATGTCACAAAATCTGATAATTTTCAAAGAAAACATCAAATAATATACCAAACAAAATCCAAAAATTCGTAAAAATTCATGGTAGAATGTATCAGCATCTTCCACGAAATTTTATTAATTTTGGAATCTGTTTAGTATATATTTTATTTTTCTTCGTCAAAAAGAGGTTTTTGAATAGTTTTCTATTTTTAAAACACGATTTTCGAGAAAATTACGACTCCGGAAAACGTCCTTTAATCTTGTTCTGATGTGATGAAGACAAGAAAATTTTAAAATTCCAGAAAATAAATCATCCTGAGATAGCTATTTTTTTCAATTTCAAAATTTCTCAGTCATTATTTTAAATGAAATTCCATTCTTCATTCAAATTCTCCAAATCCTTTGATCCAATGTCCGATCCGATTCAATGGTTATTTTAGTCTATTTAAATGGATCAGTGCGTTAAATTTCGAAACGAATCGGAATTGAATCACTCATGTAGATCATTATTTTGAGCACACACATATAATATTGAATTAAACTTAATTTAATGCTAAAACCATGCAAAAATATATAAAAAAATACCAAATAATCCTGAAAAAATCTGAGAATCGTGCACCTACCTGTAGTTGAGATCCTCGCCGAATCCAAGGGCCGAAAAATTCGAAAAATCTCGCCGACGCTGGATCCGATGTCCACTTTCTTTCGTTGTTTTCTTCTTTTATTTTTCTTACGTTGATCGCGCTCCTTGTCTCTAGGGTGCGTAGATCCGAGGTATACACTTTGTTGCACCCTTTTATATGATGAAGAAGACCAAAAGAACACTCCAATAATTCTTGATTGTATGATGCCTTGGAGAAGAAGAAGGAATTCAAGAATTCCTTTTGTGAAGAACACTTGAGAGAGAGATCACACTTCAAGAGAGAAAAGAAAAGAAAATTTCTTTTTTTTCTCTTGGGAGGAGAGAGAAAATGGACGAATTTGGATTTTTTTCTTCCTTTTCTGGATTGTTTGCTTTGATTTTTATATATAAAAAAAGTTAGGGTTAAGAGAGAAATAACAATTTCCAATGTGAGAGCTCCCTTTTTGGCTTGTTTCCAATTTTCCCCTCTTGCTTTCTTTCTTTCTTGTTTCCAAATTGGATTTGATTCCAATCTTAATTTCTTGTCAATCACGAAATGTTATTCTCATTCCACATTGCTTCTTTGGAAGAAAACCTTTTTAAGCAATCATTCATCTTTTCCTTCTTTCCTTCTTTTCATTTTTTATTCTTTTTATTTTTCTTTTAACAAATATGATGTCACCATTGTGACATCATCAAGGTAGGTGCTCAACTCATGTGGGTCAACCGTGTGGGCCGCCCACCATGGTGGTTGACCCATATGGGTGAACCCACATGAGCTCCATCTTTGCGGGCTTTAGCCCAATGGGCCATTTCACACGGGTTTTGGGTCTGTAAAAAATCAATAAAATCTTTCTAAATTCAACATTCTATATATGGACCCAACCCATTTGACATTTATGGTGCATCCCTCACACATGATCGGACCATCTTTTTTGGGAAATAACTTTTCGGACCAAAATGCCCCTACTTGACTGTTAGACATCCAAATGCGACCAAAATACCCTCAGATTGGTTCACCCCTAAAGGGAAAAATTAAAAATGGAAAGTCTTTGTGGTTAAACTTCAAAAATAGAAACTTTTAAAATTGGGTCCTTTCGGTGAGCAATATTAAACATAATCATTTGGTATCCCCTGAAAATACCAAAAATGCCCTCAACACTTAAAATTTCCAAATTAAGCGAAATTCCTGAGAAATTCTAAATTTAGCAGGTTTTCCAAAATTCAGGAAATCATTCATAATCTCTCATACATATTTCGGGGATCAAAAGAATTACACAAGAAAAGACCAAATTACCCCAAGGTGCTAGAATTTTGGCGAGACTAGGGAAAACCCTGAGAAATTCTAAAAATAGCAGATTTTCGAAAATTTATGAACGGACTCAAGATTTCTTAGACACAACTTAGGGACCAAATATGATATGTTTGGAAATGTCTAAAATACCCCCGAAGTGCAAGACTAAGAGAAAATCTTAAGAGATCTAAATTTAGCAGGTTTCCCAAAGCTTACGAAATTACTTATAATCCATCAGCCGTACCCTCAAGATGGTTTTGGACATATGAGAAATGATTGAAATATCCATAAGATGATGAAAATGTGGAAGCCCCATGAGTTTCTAAAAATAGCAGCTTTTTCAAAATTTGTAAAATCACTCAAGATTTCTCAAATATAACTTGGGGGTCAAACGAGACACATCGGGAATGACCAAAATACCCCTGCAGTGCAAAATAGGCAAAAATGAGGGAAACCCTGAAAATTCTAAAAATAGCAGGTTTTTTCATTTGCTTGGAAACTTGAACTTTCATCTTTCATAGGTCAAAGGAACCCCCTAGAGACCTTCGGGATTGTGAATCAACTTCAAAACTCTCATAATGAAATGAAATCTACCCTAAAATGCATGGATGCCTAATCTAATGCTGAATACGGATATAAAAATTGATGATACTACCGAATCTTTTGTTTTTTAAAGCCTAGCAAAATGGGGGTGTCTACAATAGGAAGCTCAAGAGAATGAAGAAAGTGAGATACATATGCTATACAAGAGGCATAGAGCGGAAACAACTTTCGTATTTCCAATCAATGACCTTGGTTCTCAAATTCATAACATGAAGCCAACAAATTCAAGATAAGAAGTTCAAGAGCAAGTATTGAAAAGTGATCATCAGATATCAAGAGTTACAAATTCATAGATGGAGGATGTCAAAGAACAAGTTTCGCTCTATGAAAGTCGAAAGCATATATTAGAATCTTGAAAGAAGAAGAGTCATTATCTCTTACCGGGAAATGCCGTCAAACTCCGTGAAAAAAAAACAAAAGAGAAAAATAAAATCAGTACCAGAGGGACTCTAGTAACTTAGATCGATTCTCAATCTGAACATCAGAAGGCCTCATTTGGCCGAATAAATCCCAAAATCAGAACCCAATGTCAAAAGAATACCGGTTTGCAAACCCTTCAAGCCTGAATAAAATTTTCTTGAAAACCCATCAAACTAAGGGCATCCGCTCCGAACTACGCAAGACCTGATCCCTACACTGGGGTACGTAGGCAGCTCGGTTGAACCGAGTTCGGTCGATTCAAAAAAAAGAAAAAGGGGAGAAGTTCCAAAAGAAGAGAAGTCAATTATTCCAGAAAGAGAAAAAAAAAGAAAAATCAATTAACCTTCAAACAATCTATCTTCAAACTAGGGGCATTCGCCCTGAACTAGGCACGACCTGATTCCTACCCTGGGATACGTAGGCAAGCTGTTCACAGGTTCGGTCGAAATCTTTGTCGAGCCTTAAGCCATTCTTTGAAAAGCCCTATCCTACCTATAAAGTCCTTCTGGTGTTCAGAACTAATGATACAGGTCCCGAAACACAAAAAGTGAAAACAGAAAAGAAAAAAAATGTAAGCCCAAGGGTCTACTCTCCTATCTTGTTTTGATGATTCTAAACATAATTGAGTGTGTTTTTGAATACTAATCAATTCGCTTTGAAGTGTTGTGTTTAAGATAGGATTGATCGTTGAAGAAACCAACACTCAACTTGGTCATGCTTAAAGGTGTACCAAACAAGAGCCAAAGGAGCTAAGTGTAGCTCACATCATCACTCAAGCAAGCATCCAAAGATGGAAGATCATTTGAAGACCAAAGCTAAAGAGGGATCGAAGATTGCATAGGTATCATTGTACATCCTTTCTCTTTAGATTTTCAAGTCAAGGCAAAACGTTTTCAAAGTGTTTTCAATTTGTTTTTCAAAGAACACTTAAGAACTTAAAATGGATTAGTGAATGGTTATGTGGTGGACCAACATGTTGGGACCCTCATAAACATTCCAAAATAACCATAGGAGTTGAGTTCCAAAAGCTAAAAATCAAACAAGCAATAAAAATAAAAAACTGCGGATTTTTAGGCTTCTCGGAACTCCGAGATTTTTCTCGGAGCTCCGAGCTCGGAACTCCGAGAGTTCCCTCGGAACTCCGAGAAAATTTCTCGGAACTCCGAGAAATGGTCCAGTAGAAATTTTATTTCTTCTGGCCGTTGTCTCGGAACTCCGAGAATATTTCTCGGAACTCCGAGAATGATTCTCGGAACTCCGAGAACCCTGCGACAGCTCAGAATATAGCCGTTGGGATTTGAATTAATTCTTGTATTTTGATATTTCCACCCCCAAACGGTCATATTCTTTGGAGAGGCTATAAATACAATATGTAGAGAAGTTTTTCTAACTCTCTTGATCATTTGAAAACATCCTTGAGCATCAAAGAAAACTTGCAACCTATTATTGCTTGAGATTTTTGTTTTCCCCAAACTTGCCTTGCAACTTGCAAATCTATTTGAGTTGGGATTTTAGAGCTTTCACTTGCAACCATCATTGAAGAGCAATCAAGGATCTACAAAGAGCATCAAGCTTTCAAGAAGAAGCCAAGCTATTCAATCCTCATTCCTTGTATAGGTGGCTAGGGCATTCCTTATTTTAATTCCCTAGAGAGCAACCGCTTAGAACTCGGCGGAGAAGGAGAGTCTTTGTAAAGGTGTAAGGGCATCCTCATTTAATATCCCTTGGAAGTGTAACCGCCTCGGAGCCGGGCATCGTGGAGGTCTCCAATAGTGGAAATCCTTAAGGACGATCTTAAGAAGAGTGGAGTAGGGCTTTGCCCGAACCACTATACATCGGTGTGTTCTTTCTTGTCTTGCATTTCCAGATAAATGCCTTTATTATCGTTTTGTGTCGAATAAGGTCGCAATTATTTGCTTGTATGTAGATGAAATGTTGATTCTTGGTTCTGATCTCTCTGTAGTGAGTGACGTGAAACTAACCTTGGGTAAAGAATTCGACATGAAAGACCTGGGTGTTATTGACACCATTCTTGGTATGAAAGTAAGTTTTGAGAGGCAAGGAATTTCCCTTAGCCAAGCCCATTATATTGAAAAATTACTTTCTATATGGTGATGTAGTGAGTGCAAACCGATTGAGACACCATTTGATTATACCAAGAAGCTGATCTCTAATGAATGAGACAGTGTGAATCAGTTAGATTATTCTAGACTGATTGGTAGTCTCATGTATCCTATGAGTTGCACTAGGCCAGACATAGCCTTTACAGTTGGCATGCTGAGTCGTTTTACTAGTAATCCTGGCCATGAGCATTAGGATGCCCTTATGAGGCTGATGAGATACCTTAAGGGTACTCAAAATTATGCTCTTTGTTATAGTGGCCATCCTCCTATTTTGAAAGGATATTCTGATGCATCATGGGGTTCAGAATTAAGAGACAGTAAGTCTACCAGTGGTTATATGTTTACCCTGGGTGGAGCTGCTGTTGCGTGGAAGTCGAAGAGATAGACTTCCATTGCCTTGTCGTCTATAGAATCAGAACTTTATGCTCTAGCTTCAGCTGCAGATGAAGCAGAGTGGATAAAGAATCTGATTATGGACATTCCACTTACTAGATTAAGGATTCATTCCTTAAGTGTCTTCTGTGATAATCAAGCTACAATTACGATTGTGAAGAACTCACTCTTTAATGGTAAGAGGAGACATCTTAGGCTGAAACATGCCATGCTGAATTATCTCATTGAACACGGGATTATCACTTTGATTGATGTGAGATCGAAGGATAATATGGCCGATGCTCTCACAAAAGGATTGAATAAAGCTCGAACATTCAAAATTGTAAAGAAAATGGGATTAAAATGTGAAAGATAGAGGAAAATTAAGTTAAAGCCTTTATAGAAAAGACTTAACTTATATTATCCAGATTATAGACTTAATCTACATTCTCCATGTTAATTTGAAGTTTTCGAATATTCCTTGATATGTTTTCTTTATGTTTAAAGTTGTTGTATATCATTCCACACTTGATGATATACCCTCTTTTGAGATAGGTTGTACATTCCACATTTGATGATACAATTTAACTCAAACTTGGTTAGCCTGTTTGGGAATGGTTGAACATTCCACACTTGATGATTCAACTTGACTCAAATATGGATAAGATGACTTAATATTTTATGGAAACATGAACTGGTTCTTTGCAAAACAAGCTATTTTAGTCTTGTTCTTTGTTGAAACTTGATAATGTTGCTTATGGTGAGAGTAATACTGATACTTTTTCAGCCATTCATGTGTGTAATTTATGTTTTACACAAATGGTTGGATTCATTCTCATGAAATCCATATTGTGGTAATTCACAGGGATTGGCGAAAAAAGAGGAGCGCATCTTGATTTTGACTTTGATGAAGATGACTTACTTGATGAGTAAATCTTTTAAAGTTGTAAAGACTGAGTGCCTTCTTTCAGCATGTGTATAGAGTTCACTTATAAGTGAAACTTTATTTTGGATCTTGATGAGAATCATACCCCATGTATAAATTTTTCTGAGATCAGTGAGGTTCATGTATATATGAAACTTCATTTTGGTTGAGTTTATTGTATATAAAACTCTTGTTTGTTCATAAAAGTATTTGTGTTTTTCAGTTGGATTACAGATCTTTTATGATAATGTGATGTGGATAGTTCAATATATTGTTTGAACATCACACTTTCTATCTATGGATCGTGCTATATGTAGAACATAAGGAGGAGATTGTTGGATAGATGTTCAAATATAAGCCCATAGATAATGGACCCAAACACCTGGTCCATTATCTATATGGGCCCAAACACCTGGTCCATATGGGCCCAAACACCTGGTCCATTATCTATATGGGCCCAAACACCTGGTCCATTATCTATGGGCTTATATTTGAACATATATCCAACACGGACCCAATTCGGATTGGATTCACGTACATCTGTGCCACATCCCTTTGAATTCTAACTCGATTGGGACCAAGTCTGTCAGAGTCACGGATCCAACCTATATCTATTTCACACAGTTATAGCGACACAAAAAATTTTCTCTAACAAAAGAATACAATTTAAAGAATGGTAAAAACAATGGACTTTGAAAGAAAGGAGGCTGCCGTTGCCAACCTTGGGCTATGGCAATTCTAAACTTGCTCATTTGACTTATTCAACAATGGACTTTGAAAGAAAGGAGGCTGCCATTGCCAACCTTGGGCTATGGCAATTCTAAACTTGCTCATTTGACTTATTCAACAATGGACTTTGAAAGAAAGGAGGCTGCCATTGCCAACCTTGGGCTATGGCAATTCTAAACTTGCTCATTTGACTTATTCAATTAATGGGTGGCAATACCAGTTTCCATCTAGAAATTGTTATAGGGCCATGTGGGATCATGGCATTTTGTTTCAATTTTATTGATAGAATTTACTTGTATTCTATGCTTAGAATTAGATGAATAATTCATCTTTAACATTATCTTTTTCCCCACTTAAAAATCATTAAAATCAGGTTTCTACATATTTAGTGTCTAATCCATTGTGATTCTAGACGCCTGATCAATGGCTTTCAGTGATGGACGGTTCACTTTCCAGTCACTAATTTGACATATTATCAATGGGTTAAATCTTAGCTCCACATGAATTCAAGTGGGGCCTATCTTATCAAAAGAATGTTCTCCCCTTGTTTGGATGTTGAATTCTCTGATTGGCTGGTTGATAAAAACAGATAGGAATCCCCCTTCACAAAATTTGCTTTTATTTAGAAAAGAATAATAGGCGTACGGCAGTCAATTCTGTAAAGTAGGAGATATAAATAAGGCCAAGTTGCTACTCTTCACGGATTGCCCCTTAGTAAGGGCCAAAAAAAAAAAGGGAGAGAGAAAGAAAGGGGAATGAGATTATTTAAATACTTGGATTCTTAAGAATTATGCCATTTCCAAACATTATCTCAATTAATTTAACAGTTTTTTAATAGTTTAATTAGCTGCAGGGTGAACATTAAAAACAAATGAAGGTATTAGAACTCCAAGACAAGTAACCATTTAGTATAAGATACTCGATTTTGGCCTTGGATATTAGGACACAATGCTATTAAGTTGTCTCTTCCTACTTCTTTATTAGGAAATGATAATTCCAACTTTTTCTAGAATTTTCATTCATTTTTTTGTCTTTTCCTAAACATGGTTATCTTTCTCCGTCCCTTTTGTTTAACTTTTCTGAAAAAAGAAAAGTCATGTCGAGGGAAAAAGAAACAATAGGGAGTCGGAGTTTCATTTCTTTCTTATATTAAGAGTTGCTGAAAATCTTGAGCTGATTGTGAGGGGCCTCCTAATCACTTAGCCTCACACCTGCACTTGAGCAATATTCCAACTTTAGGCCCTAGTCAACTTATTTAAGTGATCTAGCTTTGTACCTAGGCAAGTAGGGCACTTAGGCACAGAAGCAAGCAAGAGTGGAATGAGGATAAAAATTATATTGCTCTGACGCATGCTTACACAAAAACACTCATATAATGTAACACAAGAGTGGAATGAGAACGGGACTTATATTGCTCTCAAGAATGCTTACATGTTCATTGGTTTGAGGGTAATTTACAGAATTGGAGAGGCCTCTCACTTATTTATAGCCTTATAGGCTACCCCATCTCGTACAAATAGCGAGGATCTTGCCACTGGACAATCATCCAACGGTCTTAGACCAACCACATCGACCTGACCCAAAAATACCCTGGGCCAGATTCAGAAACCATGGTCTTGGGTTGGTTCACTTTTCAGGTTGAAAAACCCGACCCAATCTTGGGTCATGTCGAATGTAAAGACAGAAAAAAAAAACCATGGTCTTGGGTTGGTTCACATTCTCAAGTTAGTACGTGTGAAAAAATCTGACCCAATCCGCGAGAAACTATATCACGTAGGGTCATGTTTATAAATCTCGAGTTTCCAAAAAAATACCCAAACCGATCCGAAATGGTACGGGTAGGGTAGGGTTCAGTAGCGTAGGGTTCAATAAAACGCAACCCGTCCGACCCGAGTTGCAATCTTATATACCTAGAACCCTCTAAATAAGTTTCTAGAACCCTCCAAGCACGTCTCTACCAAGAGAACATAAGAATATAAAATCCTACATTCTCGACAAGTGTCTATTCACTTCATAATCAAATAAACACATGCACTTGGTCATCCTTCATAATTTTTAATGTTTCTTATGTGTAAGGAGGAATGATAGAATGAAGGGCATCCTTGCAAAAAACAAGTTACAAGGGCACTCCTATTGGTCACTGTCCAAAAGTGAATTTAATGCTGCTTTAATTTAGGGAACTGATATCCACACCCACTCTCAAGGTGGCAAATGAGCCGTGCTGGGCCAGGCCGTAACAGCAAATTCCGGCCTGGATGCGCCCAATGGCCGGGCACTGCACGGCACAGAAGGGTTCATGGGCCGTGCCGTGCCGGTCCGATCTCCTCTGAGGCACGGCATGGCACGGCCTGCGGTCCGTGGCCCGCAGCCCTTCTCCTTTTCCAATGGTCTATCTTTGGCAACCAAACATTTTGCTTGCTTTTTACCCGTAGGCCTCTTTCTCATCTCATTAGAAAGAAGAGTAGCAGTGACCTCCTCTAATTCTATGGTATACTTACCATAGAGTAATGTTGTAACCAAATGCTCATAAGATGGAGGTAGAGAAGTCAACAAAATCAAGGCCTTGTCTTCATCATCAATTTCCACATCAATGTTTGATAATTTTGTTATAGGCATTCAAGTGTTCCATCACTTCAATTCCTTCATCTTCAAGGTGTATAGTTGTTGTTTCAAATACAACCTAGTTGTGAAAGACTGTTATGTACAAACTCTCAAGTTTCAACCACATATCCCCCGCAGATTTCTCATACATTACATGGTATTTGACATCGTTTCCCAACGACAAGCGAATAGAGCTCATAGCCTTGAAATCCATGTCATTCCAATTATCATCTGGCATATCTGCCGGCTTCTTCGCCTTCCCTAACAATGCTTTATGTAATCCTTGTTGAACCAACAAACCTCTAACATTGACTTACCACAAATTAAAACTATTTTTTTTACGTCAAATCTTTCCACTTCAAATTTTGCGCTAGAAACTGTCACCTCCATTATAGAACCAAAGCGCTGATACCTCTTGTTACGGAATAAGGGCTCAAATCAGCCCTCCGCGGTGACCTGTTAACAATCTGAACACGGAAGTGTGTTTTCAGTATAACGTGTTAACACTAGGCAATGTATCCGAAGTAAATTTGCAAGAACAAAATTAAAAAGTGCAAGCCAAACCACAAGAAAAGCACACAAGATTTATGTGGTTCACCACACGATGTGTGTGGCTACGTCCACGGGAGAAGACTTCAAATGATTTCACTATGTAGAAATAAAAGAGTTACAAGAAGCACTCACCGGATTACAAAAGCCAAAAGCTTTCTCCGGAGAATTGATCTCTAACCCGTATAGGATCCAAGTGCCTTCGCTCCCTAGAGTAGCTCTGCTTCTTCTTCTTCTTCACCAAGCCCTTCAAGAGAGTGGCAAAACGAACCCTTCAATCTGTATTATTGAAGACCTTTTTGTTTTTACTCTTCTTGAAGCCGTATGCCTTCACCTTGCTTTTTACCAAGCCGCACACCACACCTCAACTTACGTTTTTACGTTTTTTTAGTTGTTTTGTTGAAGTCATACGTGAGACGTTCTCACTGTTGCCGTTTTGGATAAGTCTCCCAAAACCACAAAATAAAATAAAATCAAACGTCAATTATTTGATTTCATATCAAAGTAAGAGTCATATGTAAATAGGATACGTGTAGTTTACACCGTGAAGGCAACTACCCTAGAGAAATTCAAAGGCAACTGAACAAGAGATACAGATTGGGACAACCGCCTTTCAGTTGTATGAAATACATGATCCGTTCCTAAAGAATTCGCCTCGGCAACTTATCAGGAGTCTCTGAAGATTCAGGCTAGATCAGACGAGAGAAAGCCCAAAAGGCCAAAGATCGTGCGAAGAAGAAAACCGAATGCCTTTTAATCCAAAAGACATGGCGAATGTACTAGGCCAAAGGAGGATACAAGAGATACGTTAGTTTCGTCACTTTGATTCAGAGTTTCTTTCGTCGGAAGATTGTCTGAAAAGATTACGTACGTCTCAAGTGTGCTACTTACGTCATTCAACATGCGTGGAGAGCCCGAATCGCTCGACAGAGCTTGTGTGAGCCCGAATCGCTCGACAGAGCGATAGTGAGTCAGATCTTCTGCAAGACTATCCATATTTGATTATTCGAGATTTCTTTTGCATGCCAATACTAGAGGATGTTCCACTACAACAACAATATGAAGTTTTCAAGCTCAAGATTAATCAAAAGTCTTCAATACACCATTGTATTCCGTTCAGAAAGTACTATCAAGATGAATGCTTATACGATGTTGTTGACATGGATACCGAGTTATCTGTATATGACATCAACTTGCTTCAGGAAGGAATAATTAGAGCTAAACTCGAGGACGTGTTTCTTTCAAGTGGGAGGGAACTAATGTAGGACATGTTTGCTATTTTATTTTTCTTTTGTTTATTCTTATTTTAAAAAAATTAAGATATAGAAATAAGGTAGGAGTCCTGAAGATAAAGATAGATAGAGTTTATCCTAATCTTAGAGAAAACCCTATAAATATGTGGTCATATGATATGTAAAGGGGGGTCTTGTAATGGAATAAAATTTCAGTTTTCATTTTTATCTTCTTCCTTGTGGATTCAAGGGTTTTCTCTTGTGGATTCAAGAGTTTTCTATCAAAGGAGACAATGTTCTTCTTCTATTGGGTTGACGACGGTTGAGTACCAAGATCTAAACTTGATGACGAGTTTCCTTTAAGTGGGGGAGATTTGATGTAGGACGTTTCGCTATTTATTTTTTTTATCTTTTTTATTAGTTTAATTGTTTTGGGTCTCTTAAATTAATTAGCATGAGATAATTGTGGACTAGAGATAGAGTTTATCCTTATCCTTAGAGATAAAGTTAGAGTTAAAGTAGGTTTCTAGTTTATTTTCTATAAATAATGATGTATTGTGTATGTAAAAATCAGTTCTTTCGATGTAATGAAATTATTTCAATTTGTTTTTCCTTGTGGATTCAAGGGTTGTATTATTTCCTTGTGGATTCAAGGATTTTTGTCAAAAAGAGATGGTGTTCTTCTTTTATCTGGTTGAAGACGGTGTTCTTTGGCTATTCCGCACGCTACTGCATATGCAATTTTGACAGCCGGATAAATAATAAAAGACAAGGAGAGAGAGAGAGAGACCGAAACACACACACAGAGAGAGAGAGAGAGAGAGAGAGAGAGAGAGAGAGAGAGAGAGAGAGAGCCTTTCATGTCCATTTAGTAGGTCCCATGATTTTGGTGGCACCATATAACATGTCAATCATGCAACCCTAAGTTCTATTAATGTGTATTATTTGTTGTGGGCAATGATAAATCGACCCCCTATTATCTTAAATTGACCCCATCTCTCTCTCTCTCTCTAAGCACTGCCCTATATGGGGTCGATTTATCACTGCCCTTTGTTGTTAAGTGTGAACTGTTGCTTATGTGCAGTTTTTTTATGGTTTGTATTCAATGACAAAAGTTGACACTATTGGATGTTTAGGTTGTAGGATTGATGTGAATTTTGGGCTAAAAAATATCCAAACCAAGGCTTATTAAATGAAGGGTTCAGATCAATCAAAGGTGGAGCCCACCATGCGATGGTAGGCATGCATCATAGTATTTCAATGAGATTATAATGCCTTGTCTCCCTAAAGAAGATACTCCCTTGCAAACCATTCACTTTTTGGATATCACTTTAAATCCCTAAACAAGATACTCCATTTCATTCGGATATCACTTAACTTTAGAAAAGTAATTTAAAAAAAAAGATCGATTGTGCCCGGAATATTTATCCATGAACCCTAGCGGCACCTTTAAATTTTATTAATATAAAAAAATTATAACAAGAAAGAGGAGCTGAGGAGGACATAGAACCTTGCCTCCAACCCACCAACATACAAGGAATGAAAAGACAAAAAATAAATACAATTACATTGAATTAGAAATTGGAAATTACAAACTTCTAAATTAAAAGTTTTCATCAATCTGCAGGTGATGAGCTTGAGTCAACTTCTCATCTATGACTTTGCATTCTATCATCTACATCAAGCCAGTCCTTCAGGCACATGTATACCTCCAATATTTTTTATGACATTCTGGATCGTTTGTCATCTAAAACCATGTTACCTGTACTAAAAGCAGACTCCGATGCTACTGTAGACATCGGGGGGGGGGGGGGGGTTTAGTAGATCACGTGCTATGACGGATAACACTGGATAAGTTTTTCCATTTGCTTTTCACCACGGCGAAATTTCAAAAGTTTCGTATTCTTCGGGATTGATATAATGTTCATTTTCCTAATACAATGATACTTCGTTGTAATACGTAGCACTAACACTACCAGATTTTGGTCATTTTTGATTTATTAATGTAAAAATTAGATTATTTTTAGGCCTAGAGCTCGTAGAAGAACTCGGTCTTCTTTGTCTTTGTCCATGTTCTACTTGATATATATGTGTAGATACCCCCATTTTGCTACACTTTTAAAAAGTAAAAGATTTGGTAGTTTGTCAAGTTTTGAGTCTGTATTCCACCTAGGATTAGGCATCTGTGCATTTTAGGGTAGATTTCGCCTCGTTGAAGAAATTCTGAAGTTGATTCGCGATCCTAAATGTTTCTAGGGTGTTCCAATGGTATCTAGAAGATAAAAATTCAAGTTTCCAACCAACTGAAAAAACCTGTTATTTTTAGAATTTTTGGGTTCCCTCATTTTTGCCCATTTTACACTACAGGGGTATTTTGGTCATTCCTGATGTGTCTCGTCTGACCCCCGAGTTATATTTGAGAAACCTTGAGTTATATTTGAGAAATCTTGAGTGATTTTACAAATTTTGAAAAAGCTGTTATTTTTAGAAATTCATGGGGCTTCCACATTGTCATCATCTTATGGATATTTCAATCATTTCTCATATATCCAAAATCATCTTGAGGGTACGGCTGATGGATTCAGAGTAATTTCGTAAGTTTTGGGAAACCTGCTAAATTTAGATCTCTCAAGATTTTCTCTTAGTCTTGCACTTCGGGGGTATTTTAGACATTTTCATCATATCATATTTGGTCCCTAAGTTGTGTCTAAGAAATCTTGAGTCAATTCATAAATTTTCGGAAATCTGTTATTTTTGGAATTTCTCAGGATTTTCACTAGTCTCGCCAAATTCTAGCACCTCGGAGTAATTTGGTCTTTTCCTGTGTAATTCTTTTGATCCTCGAAATATGTCTGAGAGATTATAAATGATTTCCTAAATTTTGGAAAACCTGCTAAATTTAGAATTTCTCAGGGGTTTCGCTTAATTTGGAAATTCTGAGTGTTGAGGGCATTTTGGATATTTTCAGAGGATACCAAATGATCCTGTTTAATATTATTGCTCACTGAAAGGACCCAATTGTAAAAGTTTCTATTTTTAAAGTTTGACCATAATGACTTTCCATTTTTAATTTTTTCCTTTAGGGGTGAACCAATCTGAAGGTATTTTGGTCGCATTTGGATGTCTAACAGTCAAATAGGGGCATTTTGGTCCGAAAAGTTGTTTTTCAAAAAAGATGGTCCGATCATATGTGAGGGATGCACCATAAATGTCGAATGGGTTGGGTCCATATATAGAATGTTGAATTTAGAAAGATTTTATTGAATTTTTACGGAAAAACCCGAAACTCGTGTGAAATGGCCCATTGGGCTTTAGCCCGCTAAGATGGAGCTCATGTGGGTTCACCCATAAGGGTCGACCACTATGGTAGGCGCCCCACATGGCTGACCCACATGAGTTGAGCACCCAACCTTGATGATGTCATAATGGTGACATCATATTTGTTAAAAGAAAAATAAAAAGAATAAAAGAAAAGAAAAGAAAGAAACAAGGAAAAGATGAATGATTGCTTAAAAAAGTTTTATTCCAAAGAAGCAATGTGGAATGAGAATAGCATGTCTTGATTGACAAGAAATTAAGATTGAAATCAAATCCAATTTGAAAACAAGAAAGAAAGAAAGCAAGAGGGGAAAATTGGAAACAAGCCAAAAATGGGAGCTCTCACATTGGAAACTACTATTTCTCTCTTAACCCTAGCTTTTTTGTATAAAAATCAAAGCAAACAATCATAGGAAGGATTCAAAAAAATCCAAATTCATCCTTTTTCTCTCTCCTCCAAAAAAAAAAAAGAGAAAAAAACCTCTTCTCTCTTGAAGTGTGTTCATCTCTCTCTCAAGGGTTATTTACAAAAGGGATTCTTGAATTCCCTTTTCTTCTTCAACAAATCACACAACAAGGATCTTTGGGGTGTTCTTTGGGTCTTCTTCATCATACCAAAGGGTTGGACAAAGCGAATATCTCGGATTACCAACCCAAGAGACACGGATCGTGATCGACGGTAAGAATTTCCCTTCTTTGCGAATTAGAAAAGCATGCAAGGGTTTTATTTTTTGAAGCATCAAATATATGAGTTTTCTTTTAAAATTTCAGTATGTTATAACATAGATTATAGGCTTTTAAAATCTAAAATTTCGCCCAAAAATTAATTTTCCTCCACATAAATCTTGAATTTCTTTCCTTTCTTTTCAATATGGATTTAAATGGAATTTTCAAATCAAGTATTTGAAAAAATGATCTTTCTCAAAAAACAAATTTTTTTTAGGGTTCTAAAAATTCTAAAACTACAGGAAATCATAATCTTTGACCATGGTTTGACTACCTCGGTTTCCGTTCTATTTTTTGAAAGTTAACCAAACAAAGGATTATTTCTTGAATAATAAAATGGAAAACGGGTCCAATCAAGTCCGAAATTTATGAAATTTTGTTTCCAAACCGATTTTTGGATTTCCTGTTCACTATAAAATGTTTGGAATTTTTTTATTTTCTTTAATCTGGTTTTAATTTATTTTAACTTTGAGTTATTTTTAAGAAATATCAAACAATTTTAAAAATTGATGAAACTTTCCAGAACTCATGTCTAATTATAAATTGAAGTTTTCATTGAATAAAATTTTGAAAAAATGTTTTATTTACTGTTTTCTAATCAATTCTTCGGTTTACGTGCCGTAATTCTTTTTCGTATTAAATTAGTAAATTTTTTAAATTTTTGTTTACAAACCAGTAACTTAGATTACTGGAATGTTAGAGAAAACTTTTCAATTGGTTTTGCAAAGTTTTAATATGGTTTTGTAATTTATTTTAATAAATGGGTTTCAATTCCTAGGAAACAAATTCTCATTTTCTATTTAAAAATCAATTTTATGGAGGAGATTTAATTTTTAAGTTTTGAAATTTTGATAGAAATTTTTATAATCTATTATATATCTACTGAAAGTTTTTATTTGATTTTAGGATACCATTAGGTTTGTTTTTTAAGTAATTCTTTGGTTTCATCTGATTTTTGTGTGAATTTCAATTGGCATCAAATCGTAATAACAATCCGTGAAAGTCATATAGTAGTCTAATTTCATGATTATCTTTATATTGTAAGAGTTTGAGTCGATTTGAAATTGATATACTATAGGTTACTGTGTTAATTTATGAACTAATTTGAATTTTGAGAAATCGAAAATTGATATCAAATCTTAATGAAAATTCATGTAATTTTTCCAGTAAGCTATAATCATCAATATCTCTATTCTGTGAAAGTTTACATTAATTTGAAATTGATATGCTATAGGTTGCTGTGTTAATCTATAATCTGATTTGAATTTTGAAAAATTAAAAATTGATATCAAATCTTAATGATAATTCATGACATTTTCCCAATAAGCCACAATCATCCTTATCTTGTTACTGGAAAAGTTTCAACTGATTTAGAGTTCAATTGCTTAGGATTTCTGTGTCATCATAGTAATCTGATCTTAATGTTAATAAATCATAATTTAATAGCAAATCAACACAAAAGTCAATAAAAACCTCCAACAAATCTTAACTTTACATCATGAATTTAATCCCCAACTTGTTTGAAACAGAAACCTTAGGGTTCATAGATCTCCCATGTAAATTTGCTATACCGCGATAGTCTAACTGCCGAGATCGCAACCACAATCATATACTAATTGCGATTAATCCTGCATAATTGGAGTGCGTAAATTATAGTATGATATTGGCTCCGAGGTCCATTGTCCACGAAAATCCTGAGAAATATGCTAGGCAATAAGATACTATAACTTACGTGCTAAATTATACAAGCGTTGAGAGCACGATTCCCATCCATGGTTGCGATTCGAGGCCAAAATTAACAAACCATAGAACCTTTGGTATCCCTTAGATATTTAGGAATAAAAAATTCTTGAAAATAAAAAATCAGTCAATCTAAAAATCATCAATATCAACATATTGAATTAACTTAATCAAAGTCTTAGGAGCCGTTGGATTGCGGTCTCCTATCGTAGGAACCTTTTAGGGCCCCTTAGGAACACTTACGTCACGTTGTGTCCTAGATTTTAGGGAGCCCTAGAGTTAGGAGTCTAGCCTCATCACGGTCGTTTGCTATTGATAGCAACCGTGCCATAGATCTAGTTACATTAGTCACCCAATTTTTTCCTAAGACAAACCTAGTTACCTAAGATGTAGGTTAACCTGCATTAGTCTAAGGGACGTCTTGCACTTGGCTAGGACCACATAGTATTTTAGATGAAGTCCTAGGATAATAAAATCTTCAATTTGAACTAAATAATTTCTCTTAAAACTGTTGAAATAGTCAATTCAGTCTAGATCTGTATCCTAGATGAGTTAGGCATAAGTAGCTTAGTTTAGGTGCACCGAACTACGATCGACTCTGGTTCCAGTGAGGCTGGGATACGTAGGCAACTAGGATACTTGAGTGGCATACCAAGCCCGAGTCGGCTCCACACATAAGTGGTGGAGTTTTGTATATTAATCCTTAAATTAAAAGTAATTAAATCACTTAGGACTTGTCATGAAATTAGAATTTTAGGAGAACTTTCACTTAGATTGAATTCAAATAAATTAAGAAAATCAAGATACACATTTAGGAATTACATTAAAATTAGATTTTAGGATGCATGTCACGTAATTCGCATATTAATATAGAGTTAAGTGAGCCACTTAAAAGAAATTCAAAAGAATTAACTTTTGGAATTGAAGACCGATTATCTGGCAGGAATGGTGCATGTGGTGGTAACTCCCCATACCTTCCATTCTCGTAACCAGGTAACGAGTCTAGATTTCTAGTCAATTATGGGTCTTAGATCCTTCATCTAGGTGACGACTCTGTCACTCTCTTTTGCGTGGAATTCGGATTACCTTAGTGATCCCAAGTTCACGAAAAAGATGAATTAAATCACACCTTGCTAGGCCCGGCGGCTTACCCCAGCCCTTATGGGTACTGGGTTGCATGTTTGTTTGCACCCTATGGCTTGGTTTCTACCTGCTTGGTCGGGTAATTAAAATCAATAATAAAAAGTACACGCCAACCGCGTGAGTACGAGAGACCAAGAGAGAGTGTAGCGCCTCGCGCGCTCGTGAACCTTTCGCGGGATCGGGTCCCACAATATGATACATAGACCTTAATAATGATCTAATTTCATTTATATTATTTCTTGATTCATTAGGATCATTATCGAGGTTTTTATTGCACTCTTCTAACAAGACTTCTAAACCTTGTAACTTAAATCCAGTTCCATTATTGTACTTAAGGAATATAGAATTGGAATTTTATTAAAATATTTTTTAAATTTAGTCTCTATGACTTCAATTATTTGTTCATATTATTCAGTTCTATTTGATTAAAAAGTAAGAGTAATGTTATATAAAGTACTCATAATTATGTTTGAGGTTGGTTTGTATACAGCAGAAAAAATATTAGTTGCAGTGTCAAAAACTTTAAGAAAATTCATGAAACCCTTACAAGTATTCCAATCTATGGACTTTGATCCGAGGATGATGAGGAAAAGAGTCCCTACATCCTCTAGATCTCGACATGAAAGAGAGCTCTACCAAGGAACTCTCGAAACAGATGCCACCCTCATAGTATAGCAAGAGTGGCGATATAAATGAGATACCTCTCGATTCGGGAGTAAGTCTAGATTCGAGACGTATCTAAATAAACTCAGAGTCGCCATCCATGGATAGGCCATGGAACCCAAAAACCAAATCCTCTGTGCAATGGATAACCAGAAATATATATGGTTCCGTGCCTGATTACGAATGGAGAAGGTTCGAAGAGCACCCACAATTCGTCCGAGTGCAAGCACTTACTCTCTTATGCCATTTATTTATTGATTTTGAAAAGTTTTGGGCGAAAGTCAAATGAAATGGGAACATATATCTCCAAGAAGACGTCTACCTAATCATGCATATATCAGAGATGATTAATAAGCACACACAAAAGAAATGAAATAAGTGTCACCTAAGAATAACTAGGTTATGAGTGACATACCTAACTGGTGTCTAAGTTCTGAGGGACAAACACATGCATGCTACAGCTAAAGGTATAAAGTCTGATCATGAAAGTAAGAAAACATAACAAAATACACAATAATAACAACACAACAAATCCTAGGACTCTAAACGATTTAGCCTGAGTCCTTGGATGGTCTGATGTTCATCCAAAGAAGCCTACGTATCCCCGCCTCCACGAGAATCAGAGTAACGTAGTTCTTCGCACCTATTCTAAGCTATGATGCCCAAGACATCTAGACATCTATCCTAGACTCGACCTAAAAGACCGGACTAGTTATTAAAGCTTCTTATGCGATTATTTAAATTCCAGTGGATTATGAATTTTAGGGCACCCTATATGCCCTAACTAAATGCAGGTTAGCCCTAAGCTAATGCAGGTGGTTCCTACAACTTATGTGTAACTAGGCTATTTTTTCTAAGAAAAACAAAGGGTGGACTAACGCATCATATTCTAGTCATCAGTTGGCGATGTGGATCGCCAACTGACCGGACGGAGGGGCTCCTATAACTCTAGGACAAACCCTAACTCTAAAATAAGCACACAACAAACAAACAATACATCAAGGACAAACCCCTAACTCTAAAAAACTCTCTATCTAGAACAAAGTCTTAACTCTAGAGGAAAATCGTTTTTGAAATCAAGGCTGTAAAGTTGTTTATTCAAAGAGGTTTAAAATGCTATTTACAAAAGTTTGGCTGGACTTGGGATATGGACCCAAGCTGCACTACGTACCTTGTTGAAGAGGATCAAGCCAACGTAGTTCGAAATATGAACTCTCCTAATTATCACTAAGACTTTAAAATTTCTACTTTTTTTTGAATTTTTAAGATTTTCAAATGTTTTTAGATACTTTAAATTTCAAATGTTTTTAGGACCTTTAAACATTTTCACTCTTAAAAGGAGCACGCAAGCACAATCACAAACTAGGGCAAAGCCCTAAAGCTAAAGGGGAAATCCGAACAAGCAACTAGTGTCTCAAAGAGACGATCCACAATAAGAAAGCTAGTGCCCCAAGAACAAAGAAAAAGATCTAAGATCCGAAGTAAACAAAGCTCTAATAAGACTATGTGAGTCTTTAACAAAGAAGAATGGCAACAACTCTAAAGGAACAACTCCTAAGCCATAAGACAAACTAATAATCTATCAGATAGACTTCTAAACAAAATAACATTAAAGAAGGGGTGCAAACAAGTCAACGGATCTCCAATAATGCTACCGAAGTAAGGGCGGATTAGTCAAAGACTCAAACACTAAAGAGGGCAACTAAACAAATGAGACACAACATGTCTCCTATAATGGAGGACTCTAGATTACTCTTTCATTGCCCTATCAATGATAAAAAAAAAAAAAAACTATCTAAAAGTCTAAGCTAGTCTTTAACTAAAAAGGGAAGTATTCCAACATGAAACTTAGGCAAATCTTCTAAGAGGGTAAACTCTCTAAATGAGACAAAGCTTGTCTCCTAAAAAGGGAGGTCCTGGCTATCGCCATAATAGCCTCTGTATTAATAGACAAGAACAATCTAAAAAGACTAAGTTAATCTCTATAAGAAGAGAAAGAATAAGCCATAAGCGGTGAGTCCAAGTTAGTGTCAAGGAGTAGAGGAAGAAAAGAAAAGCTTTCTAGTTTATTAAACAGTTTACTAGATTAATAAATTATTGGAGTTCAAAGTCTCCAGTACTAGAACAAAGTTAAAAGGTCAACTAAGTAATCAATAGCATGCAATGATAACCTAGAATAACTTGATGATAATGAAATTTAAAGCATTCATATAAGACTAGGTTATATCATTGTATTACCTTAATGCTTTTTAAAACCAACAGTCCTCGAGATATTCAAAATGAATAATTTTGTTAAACTAAAGTTTCAAATCAAATGAAACAAGAATACTGAAATCATGAAGTTAATTCATGCGACTATTATTAACAAATATAAACCATGAAAAATAATCCTTGCGTTATTAATGAGCCAAACAAACACATGTATTACTATATCCTAACAAATGTTTTGGAGTTTCCTTATCTTAATCCTTTCAATAATACTAAGACCATAAATCAAATTCTAGTTACAATATAACTTTTCAATGATTTAGACAAAGAATTAATGAGCAAAAATTCAAAATTTCATATTGAAATTTTATGTGCCTTTGAGCAAGAGAGTAACAGTATAAACTTAAATAACTCTAAAATATAACGTACTTAATATGCACTTTATACTTTTCTAAACCATGAATATACAATTTCAACATAATAATCTCAACAGGCTATATTAGTGTACTCAAAGATATTTCCAATGTATGCAAAGATATCCATTTCAGATTTTACATCTTAATGTTACCATTACCAATCTCCAGATAAGACATCTTACGAAAGTCAATCAACAATTTTATCAAAAAAAAAAAAGCAGGTAAGACAAAACTGAAAGAGTTTATGTCACAAAATTAAAGAGTTTTATAGCAACAAATAACTCATATTCAACCAGAAAATCATGCACACTTCTTGTGGTAAATTACATTGCTACAGTGTATTACCATATTGTGTCATCTGTTTCTATTACTTTTGGAATCAATTGGAAAGACAAATGCAGCCTACATGGAAATTAGTTTCATGACAATTGATCCAATAGAGAACAAATATAACTCCTCGCCTTTAGCCCCAAATTAAACAATAATTATAATAATAATCACTTAAACAAGTTCTGCTTTAAAGCCAAATAAGAATTGACCATGAAAGTGAGATATGTAAATTATGTTGTACATTTACCATTATGCTGTCTGAATAAAGAATAAACAAGCAGACTTCTATGTTGTGATCCAATATGATAGTAAGTTCATAAAGAAAACAAATTAGTATTGAAGCATATGTAAAATCTGTGTATGCTTAAAGAAATGATGAAGGAGCTTAAACACTTGGCAAAGAAAATGGCCACGGTATATGAGGACCGAAACTTGTACATAGAGTTATCTTTTTCTTAAAAATATCACACTATCACCATATGACATTTTTTTTAGCACTATCACACAAATACCATAATATTACGAATTAAAATTATCATAAAAAAAAAGACTTATGAATGCTTCTAGTACAAATTGATGCCAACACCAATATTCTACTATCAGCACTTGTATCACTTTCAAAAAAATAATTTTAAACTTATTCTTACATGTCCAGTTGATGATCAGGGCATATAAATAATGATCAAGGCATATAAATAATGGTACAAACATACAACCCATTCAATCCATTCGAAAATAATGAGTGTATAAATCTATTACACTTGATAAATGCAAAATAAAATACTATAGAGATATATCAACACTAAAAAAAAAATACAGCTATTCTATCATCGACATTACACCAAGATATTAAGTATATTATTGGATATTCTTGATGAACACCCCTGAAAATAAAGTAACTAGCTAATGTTGTATCTAATTATTATGTAAACCATATATACATCAACATACTGTCCATTCTCATGTCTTTCCATAAAAAAAAATCAATTAAACTATGTATTCTATGCCAATTATTGGCTGTCATGTACATGTAAAGCAATCTATTAATTTTGTAAAGAATGTTCACTTTCATGGAACTAGAACCTTCCTATGAGGGAATTAGTTATTTTAGAACCTAATAAGATTGAGATCAGGAAAACAAGAGGAGAGAACACCAATATAATTAATACTATGAGCCACAAGGTAGTCATTTACAGGACATGCACAACATAATTTTTTACATGGAGGAACCTAAAATATTCAATAAGATTGGATCCCATTAAACAAATGATAAGTAGAAATTTATCATAACCATTCGAATGATCTATATAAAGTTCAGAACAGAGCATAAAAAATTAGCCATTGATTGATAAAAAAAAAAAATGCTTTTCCTCTTTCTTCTTCATTTTTACGTGCCAAAATATTAATCCTCCAAATTAAGAAAAAGGTTACTACCCTATGCAGATTAGTTTATTGGCTCAAAATGGAGAAATTTCGAAAGACTATCACCAGCCTTAAGAGGATGAAATGAAAGAAATTAATTATATAAACATACTCAATACTAAAAAAAAATAATTTTATCTTTAAAAAAAAAAAAAACTTTAGTATCTACAAAATCAATAGTCTAAAGCAATTTTGAATAAGAATTATGACAATTCAAAAGATAGTACAATATATAACATAGGCAAAAACAGATTCTGATCCATTCATCATTGAAACAGGCCTATTAGAAAGGAAAAGGTTAAGATGGGAAATTAAGATTCAGAGCAAATTAGACTTAAAAACATGAGACAAAGAGCATTGTTAAAATAACCATACATCGTCTAGCTATAATTTAAACGAAAATTTATCATAAACAGGTTCAATAGGAATTAACTGACATGATAAAAAAAAATCCAAAATCAGTTCACCACATCATGAAATCAATCAACAAAAGAATATGACTTACCTGAACTTTCTTAGCTGTAAAGAAATTAAGAAATCTTCAAGATCAGATCTACTCTCTATTCCCTTTGTAATTTTTCTTTAAATCTGCTCTTCTCTCAACTTTTACTCCATTTCCTTTTAGATCCGAGGCTTGAGGATTTAGACCTTGAATTCCAAAATTAGGATCTACAAATATAATAAGACTAGGTCTTGAAATAAAGAAGAACAGATCAAAGAAAAGGAAGAACAAAGTTAGGGTTTGATGAAAAGAGAATAAGCTAGATCTGAAGTTTTAGGATGTAGATCTAGAGATTTCAAGTGAAGAAATGAGTGGCCAGAGCTCGCTGGAGATGAAGATTGGGCCGAAGATTGGCCGGAGATGATTCAAAAATGAGTAAAATGTCTCATAACCCTAAATTTTCGCCCTTTCTCCCTCTCTCTGAATTTTCTAGAAAAATAGAGAGAATCCCCAAAAATGAAGAGGGCCCTTCTATTTATAGAAAAATCTCATAATTTTTAAGCCCTACAAGTTGACAAGACACCCCTCTACTATATTTAATACTGCTTCAAGCTGGAAAGAGGTGATCCGCAAAAAAAATCTTAGTGAAAATAAAAGATAAATTTACGCCCCTTGAGTTACCTAGGAACACCTATCTACTGCAAAATTAGACTAACCGGGACATCCTCACATCGGATAAAGCACTCCCCTTCTGTTACACTATGTATACACTATCTCACGAACTACACTTGTCTTATTAGGCAAACCCTGGAAGATTTTTCTGAAATTTTAGAGGGACCTAAATGGGACCTTGACCTATGCTAGGACTAGTTTTGGGACATCAAATTCAACTATTTAAAGGATTTTTTAACAAAAATAACGGTTTAAGGTTCGGTCAAAATGGGGTGTCTACAGATGCCCCTCTTTGGCAGAGTGTGCTTGTCACGCGAATGCCAAAGCTGAACAGACAACACATTTTGATCGACCCGAAAAATAAAGCAAAAGCAAATTTTTGGGGTTTTTGGTTCAAAGATGACATCTACAAAAGTAAAACAACAAAAGGACCCTACAAGACTCAAAGTTCATAAGCAAATAGGGAAGTGGCCTCTCACTAACCCTTAAAAATGGTAACCATGACATCTCAAAGAGATAGCCTTTCTCTAACGCTCATGATTCAACTAAGCAAACAAACACAAAACACAAACACTCTTTCATTTTTGAAATCACAAACACTCAAAGTGTTCAAAACAAACCACTCACAAAGGTAGAAACTAATCACTGGAACAAACACAAACCAAACACTCTAAGATTTTTATATCAAGACCTTTCCAAAACAAAATAAAACCGAAATACTCAAAGAATTTTTTCTTTATATGGTGCCACATAAACCAGCTCCATATAAATCCAAATTCGTATGGTTCTGCACAAACCAGATCCATATGAATCTCATCTCAGTTATACCAAAACAAGCATAAAAATAAACACTCAAAGAATTTTTTTTTATGTGGTGCTGCATAAACCAGCTCCTTATAAATCCAAATTCTTATGGTTCTGCAAAAACCAGATCCATATGAACCCTTCACAGATATTACAAAACTCAACATCCGAAAATTTTTTTTTTAAAAAAAAAGTGTGGTGCTGCATAAACTAGCTCCATGCAAGTTTTCAAAATAAATATGGTGCCGCGTAAACCAGCTCCATGCGATTTTTCAAAATAAATGTGGTGCTGCATAGACCAGCTCTATGCGAACCTTTCACAGGTACATGATAATAAGCATAAAACCAAACACTCAAAGAGTTTAATACCAGGGTGATAGCTATACAGACCATTGCTGAAAATACATCTGTTTAGCTATCAAGGTAACTCTGACTCCTCTCTTTCAAGGTAGCGAATCACCCAAGATTTATATGGTTCCGCATAAACCAGCTCCATATAAACCCAAATTCGTATGGTTCCGCATAAACCAGTTCCATATGAACCTCTTCGCAGATATGCCTGACTCCTAACTTCATTAGGCAGCGACACATTGCGGATCAACCATGATTTGTATGGTGCCACATAAACCAGTTCCATACAAATACAAAACCAAACACTCAAAGAGATTTTTTATTTATCATTGTATGAAAGACTTCACCAAAATAAGTATAAAACCAAACACTCAAAGAGTCTTATTTCGAAAACTGAAGAAAAAGACCAAACCGCCGGGCACAGACTCCGGTAATTTCTCACTTTATTGAAAACTTCTCAAAACGATGAAAGAAAATCAAGACCGTGAAACACGGAGCATTTAATTTCTAACCTTATTAGAAACTCAAAACAATGGATGATTGAAAGAAAACACATTATAAACTTTCAAATTGATAAAAGAAAAGGACCAGGCCACGAGATACAGACTCTGGTAACTTTCTACCTTATTAAAAAAAATCTCAAAACAAATGAAGCAAAAGATTAACTCTAATCGATTTCAATGATGGACCAGTCATCTCTCACAAAGAGTGACTAAAAATACATGATCTTGGTCAAAGACCGGACTCAAGTAACTTGAAGAAATTTTTGGATATCAACTCCTTTTCAAAGGTGAAAATATTCAACGGAGATCTAAAGATTGCTAGAATGAATTCTAGACTCCGATGGGATAAAGAATTTTCAAAAGACTTGACTCCAAAGGAGAACAAGTGGACTGAGGAATTTACCTCAAAAGAGCATGTTCAAACTTCTTTAGTCTCTATTTGATGAAAATATCCATCTCAAATATCATCATTTGATTGACATCTTTTATGACATAAGTCATAAAAGATGCCCCTAGTATGATTACTTCTATAACAAGATTCATTGTAGAGCAACACAAGAAAAACAGGCCAAAGGCTTTCATTGATATACATTTTGGGTTTACAAAATTTTCACAAGTACAGGAACATAGTTCTGCTCAAAATTTTCTTCATCTCTGCCATATGCTGATTCTGCAAAGGAGTTTAAGAGTCTGCCACTTTCTGAACTCTGCTCAGTTTCACATTATCCACAGGAGCCACGAATTCTCTGTTTCCCTAAGGTTTTTTTTACTCATCAGCCCAGCTTTGGGAGAAATTTGACTAACACAACCTCAAAACTTGAACTCGACTCGACAATGGAAAGACTTTGACAAGCAACAAATGAGAACTCTGACAAATACATGACTTTAACACTAGAAGAGATTGAATCTGCTTCTTAGTCTGATAAATGCTATAAAATGGTAAAAACCAACCACTCTTAGAATCTATTGAATACCGCATTTAAAGGCGTTTCATTTTTCTTTTCGGTATTTAAGTCATGGTTATTATCCCTTCAGATTGCTTAGTTTCAACCTCCTTAACCCAAAGAGTACCAAAGGAAGCTCTACTGGTGCTTACTCAGACACTGAAGTGATGCCAAAGAAAAATGAAAGTCTAGCTGACTCTTTGAAACTCTGTCTTTTCTGCATGAAGTCACTGCCATGACCAAATCGCCTTTCTAGGTTTTCGATTTGGCGAACCGTATGCCTTAATTTTTGCCTGGACTGTCTGCCCTTGCAGATTTTCCATCCAGCAGGCTCAGCACCCTAATTTTTGCCTAAGTCGCCCTTTCGGGTTTTCAACTTAGCAGGTGAATGACCCTAACTTTTGCCTAGACCGCCTTTGCGGGTTTTTAGTCTAGCGAGCCTAAGACTCCATCATTTTTTCTTTCTATTTCTCTACAAACCTGGGGCCTAAAATACAACAAAAGGACTTTCAAGTAGGCTTAGGGTCAAGCATGGGAAATATTGGTGTGTTTGAATGTATTTAAACCGCATCTAGACCCTCCAGACTGCCTACGTATCCTTGAAGAAATGGGAATCAGGTTTGTGTAGTTCGCCAAAAAGGACTTTCAAGGATTTTTTGGTTATTTGTTGTTTTATTTTTTTCTTTTTCAGATGGTAGTGACCGAACTTGAATTGAGCAAATTACTTACGTACCCTTAAAAAGGGATCAGGTCATAACATAATTCAAAACAAAAAAACAAAAAAATAAAAAATGCCCCTAGTTTGTGGTTATCAAAGAAAACAAGATTTTTTTTAGGCCCAAAGGGTGTGCAAATGGTTTAAACATGTAGGTTGTTGGCTTGAAGGCTCAAATCGCTCAAGGATGGCCTCCTGGTGTGCTGTAAGCATAATACTTCTTGAGTTGATCCAGGTTCGTAGGTTCATTTAATTTTTCTCTATTTTCATCGAGGAGTCTTACGGCTTTTCCAGGCAGGACTTCATCGACGATGTAAGGACCAGACCAGTTTGGCCTAAATTTACCTCTCGGATCAAATATCGGTGCCCTATTAGACTTCAAGACAAGATCTCCTGGCTTCAGGTCTCGGACACAAACTTTCTTATTGAAAGCTCTCTCAAATCGCCTTTGATATCCCTGAATGTGGTATAAGGCTCTTAGCCTCTTCTCATTTATCATCTCTATCATCACTCTCATAGAGGGAATTCTCAACTCAACTGGCAAAACCGCTTCCATTCCGTACACCAAAGAATACGGAGTCACACCTGTCGAAGACCTGATCGATGTCCGATAAGCCCACAAAGCATATGTAAGCTTGTTCGACCAGTCTTTATAAGTCTCAGTCATCTTACTGATAATAACTTTGATATTCTTGTTCGCTGCCTCACAGCTCCATTTGTCTGAGGTCTGTAGGGAGATGACTTGTGATGCCTTATCTTAAACTCTTCACAGAGGTGTACCACCTCTTTCTTGAAATGTGATCCATTATCAGAAATCAATTCATGAGGTACTCCATATCTGTAAATGATATTTGCACAGACGAACTTCGCAACTGTATTCGAAGTTATGGAAGCGTAAGATGCAGCCTCGATCCACTTCGTAAAATAGTCGATAGCTACCAAAATGTATTCATGACCACTTGAGGATCTTGGATAAATCTTTCCAATGATGTCTATTCCTCATACTGAGAATGGCCATGGCGAAGACAAAGAATGCAACTTCGAAGGAGGAATATGAATGAGATTTGCATAGACTTGGCACTTGTGACATTTCTTCACAAAGGCAAAGCAGTCTGCTTCCATTGTGGGCCAATAAAAACCAAGTCTCAAAATCTTTCTGGATAACATTTTACCATTCATATGAGGGCCACAAACTCCCTCATGGGTCTGCTCAATGAGCTCTGCAGCTTTGTCCTCATCAACACATAGGAGTTGTATTCCTTCAAAGGATCTTCGATACAATTCTTCACCACAAATGATGAAGTTGGCAGCTAACTTCTGAAGGGTTTTCCTCTCCTTACTTGAAGCTTCTGGAGGATGTCCTTTACCAGAGATAAGATTCTTGATGTCAATAAACCACGGCTTCCCATTTGGACACCTGGCTGATATTTCAATCGCATTCACATTTGCAGGAGCCCACTGTAGTCTCACAGCTAAGGGTTGGACCTCCATAGTTGCAGAGATGTCTAGCATCGAAGCCAAAGTAGCCAAAGCATCAGCAAAATGGTTCCTGGTTCTTGACAAGTGAGTAAAAGTGATATTCTTAAATTTTTAACCAAAGATTCCAAATATGTATTATAAGGGATCAATTTATCCTCTCGAGTTTTCCATTGTCTATTGATTTGACAAATAATGAGCATTGAGTCCCCAAACACATCTTTGTCTTGAACTTGAAGTGCTAAAGCTGCCTCAAGTCCTGCTATACAGGCTTCATATTCCGCCATGTTGTTCGTGCACTCAAACTGCAGCTTGATGGATATAGGGATATACTCTTTCTTTAGAGATATCAAAACTGCACCTACTCCTTGACCCTGGTTATTAACTGCTCCATCAAAATACATCAACCACTTAGTACTTGGAGTTTCTTCTTCAATATCCATGATCTCTTCATCAGAAAATTCAGCTTTCAGAAAAACTTTATCCTCTGTAGGAGAATCAGCTAACTGCTCTGCTATAACCCGTCCTTTGATGGACTTCTGTGTGACATAAGTGATGTCAAACTCAGATAATAGTTACAACCACCTTGCGGTTCTTCCAGTAAGGGCGGGCTTCTCAAACAAGTACGTCAACGGATCCATCCGTGAAAGTAAAAGAACCTTGTTCGATAACAGATAATGTCTAAGCCTTTGGGTAGCCCAAACTAATGCTAGACAAGTCTTTTCCAAAACAGTGTAATTTAACTCATATTTTAGCATCTTCTTACTGATGTAATATATTGGCTTTTCCCGCTTAGATTTTGAATCTTTCTGAGCAAGCATACAACCCATTGCTGTGTCTGTGATGGACAAGTACAACAACAATGGTTCGCCTGGAATAATGGGAGATAAAACAGGAGGCAAAGATAAACACTGTTTAACTTTTTCAAAAGCTTCCTGACACTCCTCATTCCATTTCTTTGAGGAATTCTTCTTTAAAAGCTTGAAAATTGGTTCACATGTCATAGTTAAATGAGATATGAACCTTCTCAAGTATTGAACTTTCCCAAGGAAACCTCTGATCTGCTTTTCTGTCTTAGGCGGTTCCATTTCCCGGATTGCCTTGATCTTTTGAGGATCCACCTCAATTCCTCTTTCACTGACCATAAATCTAAGGAGTTTCCCTGATGTAACTCCAAATACACACTTGTTTGGATTCAAACGAAGCTGATATTTTTTTATTCTCTCAAAGAATTTTCTCAAGGCAACTGTATGCTCTGGTCTAGTCTTCGCTTTAACGATCATGTCATCTACATAGACTTTGACTTCTTTGTGAATCATATCATGAAGAAGAGTAGTTGCAGCCCTCTGATAAGTAGCACTAGCATTTTTCAAACCAAACGGCATCACTCTGTAGCAGTAAGTACCCCACTGAGTAATGAACGTTGTTTTCATCATGTCCTCGGGCGCCATCTTAATCTGATTATACCCGGAGAATCCATCCATAAAGGATAAGAGTGCATGTCCAGCCGTATTATCCATCAGAAGATCAATGTTCGGCAATGGAAAATCGTCTTTTGGACTTGCCTTGTTCAGGTCCCGAAAATCAACGCACATTCGAACATTCCCGTCCTTCTTAGGCACCGGTACTATATTAGCGAGCCATTCAGGGTATTCGACCACTTGGATGAATTTCACCTCTAGAAGTTTCTTGACTTCTTCATAAACTTTCAACTCCCATTCAGTTTTGAGTTTTCGGAGCTTTTGCTTCTTTGGATTAATACCAGGGATTAAGGGTAATTTGTGCTGAACAATCTCCTCACTCAATCTCGGCATGTCATCATAAGACCAAGCAAAAACCTCCTTGAACTCTTTAAGTAGAGTGATTAAATTCTTGCGCTCCTCAGGAGATAAAGTTTTGCCAATCCTTATTTCCCGAACTAAGGTTTCATCACCAATATTCACGGTTTTAATTTCCTCTGCGAGTGGTTTCGCTCGGCGACTCTCCTCCTGTTGAATCATATGTTTGATTTCAGGGGGAGTTTCGTCGGCATCCTCATCAGAGGGGGAGTCTTGATTGTTATTATTAACATTATTAGATTTTAAAGCAGATTCAGTAGAAGAAATAGAAACAGGAATGTACAAAGGAAATGAGTCATTTATTTTATTGAAAGTAGAATTGAATACATCCAATGATGAATGGCCCACATCAGGCTATACAATGGACTCTTGAAATGTATTTACAAACTCAAATGATAGGTTGACATCAGTATCAACCGATTCAAACATATGAAAAGAAGAAACATTAGGTTCATCGATAGAAACAGCCTTCAACTCGACCTCGCTAGGAGAAGTGAACCCATCACCGACCTCAGAAATAGCCTTGGCCTCTACGGTACCTGCATCAAAAGAATTATTAGAAGGAAAAGACTCTGAATTAGACTCAGAGACTCACACATACCCATGAACAATTGACTCTTTTGAGGGAAAATGACAGGACTTAAAAGTAACCTCAGGTAGGACCTGAGAGGTCCAGTTAGTCAAAGGTCCTTCAGCTGAGGTGATAAGGTGAGTGGGGTTCAGTACAAGTGGGCTCTTGCTGATCACGGCCACAGTCTGTGACCTCTCATGAAAAAGGGAGCTTAGTGCGCCAGGCTCCATTGCATCTGCCCAGTCTATTTCAGCTTCTGTTTCAGTTCCTGTGCCCTGCAGACTCATCAACTCATCATCAAGCTCTAAGTCAAAGAAAATCTCAAAGCCTGGTAGCCACTGTCCAGTCGATTCATCTTTCCATGCCTCAGCAAAGCCATAGAATGGGATATCAGATCATTCTTTGCAGAATCTCCCATTCATTGTCAAATCAAATGGTCCCATTGGTAAGTCCAGACCTTTTCGACAACACTCTGCCCATTTCAACATGTATCGCTTCATCTCTCTGACCTCTGCCTTAGTCGGTTCATACCTAAGCCCAAACAAACCATTAAAGGTCTTAAACACCGGCCATTCAGTCATACCCTGATGGTATTTGCCCAGTCCTGCACCTGGGATATAACCCTGTAAACGGATCATTCTGACGACTTTGGAATTTTTACTGCTCAGAAAGAAGATCTCTTCGTTCATTGCTTCTTTAACAGTTATGGTTGTTACTTCCAAGGAGAAACCAGTCAAACTAATATCTCCTGCCTTTCCCATAATCAATTCTTGAGAAATCTGACCCACTTCAAAATCTGGGTCTCCCTTAATAGTGATCACCTTATTGTTCAGAATGAATTTCAATTTTTGATGTAAGGTGGATGGGATAGCTCCGACATTATGTAACCAGGGATGCTCCAAGAGCAACAAAAAGGAGGCTTTAATATCTAACACTTGGAATTCGATATCAAATTCTTCTCCTCCAATATGTACCTCCGTAACTAGAGTTCTGATCACATCTCTTCTAGTCCCGTCATAAGCCAGAATACCTTGATCATAAGGGACAAAGCTCTCAGGTCCAAAACCAAGAGTAGTCGCTGTACTGAACGGGCATACATTCAGTGCTGACCCATTACCAATAAGGACTTCAGGCACCTTTTTCTTGTTACAAAAGACAGTAATCCGGAGCGGTTTCGCATGGTCTTTCCCTTCTGGTGGCAAATCACTGTCTGTAAATGATAGAGTTTTTGCTGCTTTAGCCATGGAAACTATGCCGACAAGCTCGTCAGGAGTTATCTCAACAGACACCTGAGCGGAGTTTAGCTCTTTCAGCACCACTTTCCGGTGCTTTGAAGACGACATCAAGAGACCCCAAACAGAGATGTTTGCTTGGGTTTTCTTTAACTGTTTCATAAGATTATCATCTTCTTCATTTATGACAAGTCTATTCTGCCTCTGGCCATCAGCAGCCCTTGCAATCTCAGCCGGATTGTCAGCGCTCAACTCAGGAGGTTTACAGACTCTCCCTCTCATGGTCATGTGACGCATCTCGTCACACTGATCATCTAGTAGCAACAACTCATCGTCATCCATACTTAAAACGTAAGGAATTCCACTGACATTTTCTTCTTGGAAGTCATCCATTCCCAAAACATATAGAGTCTTCCCCTCCTTCCCCATATCGTCATAATGAGGGATATATGACTGAGATGAAGAGGACTCAGCAATCTCAATATCGCTAAATGACAATACATACGGCTGTTTCCCTTTCACATCCTCAAGTTCTTCCTCGTCAAACTCCAAAACATATGTTCTATCTGACATGATAGCACATATAAGAGCAAAGGGATCAAGGATGGGCTCATCTACAAAGATGGCATTAGTAGCAGGAGGGGGAATAGCTCGATGGTTCGGAAGAGGGTTTTGAGTAACGTTTGGTCCTTTAACTGCGAGCTCATCCTTATCAATCATATTTTGAATTGCATGCTTCAAGGCGAGACAGTTTTCAGTCAAATGACCTGAATTCCTGTGATATTCACAATGTTGATCTAGCCTCTAGTATGGTGGTAATGGATTTGGCACAGGTTTCAGATCCGCCAGTTTTATCTTTTTATCCCTTACCAGCTTTTTCAATATCATGGGTAAAGGGTAAGGGAGTGGATCGATTTGCCTAAAAACAATTTTCCTTGCTGGTCTGGCCACCTCAGCAACAACCTTGACCTCTGGTCTAAAAACTGGCTTAAACTAATTCACTACATGGACCTCCTTAGGTGGGGTCATAGGCCTCTTGCCTTCTCGCACATCAGACAAGGTCTTTGCTCTAAGGCCCTTAACTATAGCATCCTCTATCTGGGTGCCAGTTTTTATTAAGTGATCAAAACTCGGGTTATGTTGTGGTGCTATGAAATGGAAGTACTGTGGGGACAGACTGTTGATCACTAATTTGATTTGATCTTCTTTTGGCATCCTCTGACTCAACTGTGTAGATTTGCGCCTCCAGTGCCTGATAAACAACGTGAAAGTTTCTTGGGGACCTTGCTTAGCTACTTCAAGTCTCTCTTTGTTATTTCAATCCCCTCCTCCATTGAAAACTGTTCAACAAACAGGTTCGATATATCATCCAAAGTTTTGGTTTCCTCGGGCTTCAGTTTCAAAAACCACTTTTTAGCTATTCCTATGAGAGACATGGGAAATAACTGAGCCATTTGTTCACGACTCAACCCGTGCTGCTAAGAGAGGGTAATGAACCATCTGACATGGTTTCTTGGGCACCCAGTGCCATCATACCTATCATAATCTGGTGCCTTGAACTTTGGCGGCAAAGTGACACTAGGGGTTTCAAAATATTCAGAAATATCGAACCTCTTTGGCCCTTGGAACTTCATGCTTTCAATGTCCCTAGCCATCTTCTGACACATACTGAATAACTCCTTCTTATTCGTCTATGGAGCACAATATTCTTCGGCATATTGATCCTCATCGAGGTCAATCTCCATGGGAGGAATATGAGGTTAGGAAATGTAGCAGGAGGAGGTTGGATGACAGACGCTTTAGAAGTAGAGGTCTTATCGGTATTCTGGGGTTTTAGCACGGCCATTTCTTCTTTCAATCCCGATATATCTCGAGATATGTTTCTCAACATTTCTTGAATGACCACATGGGATCAGTTGAATCAGCCATTAGGTCAGACTCAGATGAGTTAGGTAACTCAAGTGTAGGGGATAAAGATTCTCTGGATGCTATAGGTGAGTCAAAATGACGGACAAGTCTAGAGACAGAGGAAGGTCTAGACCAGGTAGGTTTGGATTAGTTATCTTTTGATGAGCGATGGTTGCTCTCTTTCAGAATCCTGAATGGAAATGAACATATTAGATTAAATGAATGATGAGTGAAATAAGACATTCTGAGCAAATAAAGATAAGAGAAAACAAATACACTTTCATTGATAAAACTTGATTCGATTACAAAGATAAACTGGTAAAATAAAGGATAGCATGATCATAATATTGAAATTTTGGATTACAAGATGCTTAGGACATAAGATAGATGAAGATTCTCAATCATCTTTTTCCTCCAGTCTAGCCCTCTTAGGTTTACGATTTTCGATGTTCTCCAATAACCACTGATAATACCCTTCGGATACTCCACAATAAGTCTTGCCTCGCAAGCTCCACGATGATCGCATTACTTTATGATCCCAATCTCTACAGATTTCTCCGGCAATATGACGATTCAATTGTACAAGAGGACAATCAGGTGCTGGGAGATAAAACTCAGTTCGAAAATCCCCATGCGAACATTCAGTTTCAAGTCCTCCGAACTGACGGAAGATACGGCCTGGGATATAGAATGAGGTTTTCTCAAGACCAAGAAATTGAACAACTCTGTTAGCTCGGGTCTGGGTTACAAACTGATGATAAACAGGGAACCACCAAGCAATTTGGTCAGCTTGACGGGAAGCTAACCACTCAATCCATTCATCCTTAGTATAGAAAAAAGTTTTGTGTTCCCATTGGTCAAACTTGGACAAGGTAAAGTCTTTATTTTGTAAAGGTACATAAATTTGGAGTTTTAAACAGAGCCAAATGTATAGAAGGACTGGGGATCCAGCAAAAGTGGTACGGACTCCATTGACAATGTCATCCAATCCATTTAGGGTTTCTGCAAGCATGGTGGGGATTGGATTACTCGCTTCAAAAATTTGATAGACAAAGTCCAAAAGTTGAGGAGAAGCATAATGGATATCTTGGGAGAGTAACCATTTGGAGTAGACACATACAACCAAGGCATGACTACGGCTGGTTTGGAATTCTTTGGTTAGGTTATCGGGCTGAGCAAAAAATTTGATCAATTGCTTAATGGACACACCCTTCTCCCCTAAGATAGATTTAACTGGAACAATTTGGGGGGAAATAAGCTGCTTAAAGACATGATTATAACCTAACTTGGTATCAATTTTGACCAAGGGGCCAGAGCGATCGCGATCCATCAAATAACACCATTCGTCAAAAATTGGGCAAACCTCTTGCATGCTGAATCGAAACACATGGACATCGGGTTGCCAAAAGGTGGTGGCTGCCTTAAGGAGGTTCCAATCAATCTTATGCGTAGCAAGACTGTAGAAATGGGAAAAGTCATGACCAGAGAAGCTAAGGCGACCACCTCTACGATCAGAAATCCACTCTTTCAACACCTCATTAGACATGATAAATCACCTGATAATCAAGGAAGGTAAATAAGATGAGAATGAGGTTCAACCCTAAATATTGAGTTACAAAAGGAAAGGAATTGACAATAAATCATATACTCAAAGGATACAGGTAGGATACAAGCAGGATCAAACTTTTCCATTAATGATCTCGATATGATCCAAGGGTAAAAAGATACATGATAAACATGGATCAAATGGATAGTCACTAGATTGCAGATCATGGCCATAAGAATGACAAAGTAGGGTCAAGGATCAGATCTAAAATCTGCGCGATGGATGGATATATTTGATCAACTTAGACAAGAAGTTCCTACTAAGAAGTAGATCCTGGTCTAAGAATCAAGAAATACCAAGATTGAATATATCATCAATGAAACAGGATGTAGACCATGGCCGTAATAGTGTCAAAATAGAATCTGACCAGGTCCAAATCTAAAAGATGAACCGACATCAAAGATAGACTTAGACAAGGAAGCCTCATAAGATGAATAGGCCGAAGTCTATAAGGATCGAGTTTACCATGAATGAATCAAAAGATAGACCATAGCCACAAGGGCGACAAGGAAAGAGCCACATGGTAGGTCTAAATCTGAAAAATCGATTGATATCATTGATTGGATTAAATAAGGAACCTCACTAAATAAGTAGGCCCTAATATAATAATCAATAGATATAGGTATATAAACATATATACACCCTAGCCAGGGGCACCATCCCTAGTCTAATTTAGCAGAGTCAAAGAAATCTTGACTCTTGACAGACTGATGAGTGTACTAAGAGTGCGTCTGTAGCCACATGAAGTGAGCTACCCTAATCTATAGATAGGATAAGGCCCTAACTCTAGGCTCCACAAGTGTAAGTAACACATGTTCGTTACTATATGCAAACAAGAGAACAATACAATATATAGAAGGGTGTAGACACCCCATTTTGACCGGACCCGGGTTCGAGTTGCTTGTACAAAGCCTCGTCAAATCAGTGAGCTGGGGTCCCAAATTGAACCCTAGGGTAGCCTAAGGTCTCTCGTAGGTCTCCGTAAAATTTCATCGAAATCCGAGCGCGTTCGCTCAGTGAACGAGCCGAGAGAGTGTGCACAGTACAGATTAAAAAGGGGGTTGAATTTATCATGAAGGGGGGGTGCATAATTCCGTCCGGGCCGCGCTTGATTCGCGCGCCCATCAATATTTGTGCGCCCATCAAATGGGTAGTGCGGATATCAGCATCCAGTTTTTTTAATATAAAAAAAAATGCGAAGAACAGAGGGGGGGATTCTCATTTTTTTCGTTCGACGCAGAGAGAGAGAGCCGGTGAGCGAGAGATCTGCATTCCGGCTTTCTTCTCCGGCAATTTCACCGGAGATTAGATCATCACCATTCTCCTTTCCGCTACCTACCATTACCCTCTCTAGCTATCCCCTTTCTACCACCACTCCTACCTTCTTCCACCTCCGATCATCATCTTCTTCATTTTTCCTCCCCCATAAATCTGAAACTCTCTTCTCTGACCGTTTCTCCGGTTCAAGCTCCGGCCGAAACTCCGGTTAGTTTATTTTTGAAATTTTCCTCTTCGATTTTCTTTTATTCATCATCTTCTCTACAGAAAATCTCAGATCTGATCTCAGATCTGAGGAGTGAGAGGGAAAAGAGGGTTTGCAGAGAGAGAGAGAGAGAGAGAGAGAGAGAGGAAGAGATCCGGCCGATCATCTCTTCCAGCAAGTTTTACTGGGGCACCGGCCATTACCTCCTCCGTGTTTCCACCTCCATCATCGCTTTCTCCGGTAAATCCCATCGTCCCCAGCGATCTCTTCTCTGAACAGATCTCCGGCCAATTTTTTCAACCGACATCTCTGCAATTCTTGTTTTGATTTTCTTCATCGTTACTCTCTGTGATTGCCTTAGATCCTTCTTTTCCCCAAATTGGAACCCTAAAATCCAAGCTTATCATTTAGATCTGCACTTAAGGGGCTCTTCTGTGTAAACCCTATCATCTCCTCCGGTAGATCTGCAAAAATCCCGACAAGCCCCATGGATTCCGGTTGATCCTCCCATTTTCTTTTAATTTTCCCATCATTTCTCTTTCTCCGATCATGCTCCCCATCTCCGGCAATCTTCCCGGCTTGACCGACAACCGCTATTTCCCCGATGGTGCCGCTATTTCATTTCCGGGAGGAGTTGAGAGAATCAAAGAGAAAGAGAAGGAGCTTCAATTAGGGTTTGGGGAAGATTTATTCAGAATCTGAAAAGAAATTCGACGGTTCTTGCAAATATGTTCATCTTCACCACTGTAAGTACGTAATTTCCTCTCTTGTTTCAGGGCATTAACCCACTGTAGATGTAAATGTTTTGGTCAAAATCTTTCTGCCTTCCTTTTGGTCTGTACTCCTTTAATGTACATGTTGTTGCTTTGATTTTTTCTTGAGTTTGTGCTGAATTTGAGTATGAAATTGCAAGTCAAATACAAGGTTCAAAGTCCATAAGTTCTTTGATTGGTTCTCAATAAGGAAGTGACGGTTCAATGGTTGATTTTTTTTTATAATCGAAATGTTCTCCCTTATATGTGTCTAAGTATATGCCTTGGAGATTATTATTCTTATGGCCTGTTAGGATCAGATTAAGGATCAATCATTGGAACCATGATTCTTTGAACTTTGATTTTTGATTTTTGATTTTTGATTTTGTCTTGCCTAAAACTATACAATTAAAAATTCATGTTGTCGTGCTTTAATGTGTATCTACATATAAGTACCTGTCAGAGAAAAACCTTGTGTAACAGCTGTTAGTGACTCTCAAGATTGGGCGATGAAGGCGCTAGCCCAAGCCCATCTTTAGGGGACTCGCTCAATCTAAGTAGCGCTCCCCTCTCTTGTTTAGTAGGCCTACTCAACCTTTCAGATATGCCCCCTGTTACACACTACAATTTGTATAAATTAGAATTATCATAATCTTTTGATTTCTTTTTTATATATATTCTTCTCTTGTACTAATCTTTGAGTTAGGTTTTGAAGATGATAATAAATGGACTGCTCAGGTGAGACTCTCTTAAGGTTCATACACTTGTCTTTTATTTAAATAAATTGTTTTAGGAAAGAAGGAGATCAGATGACTACTCTATTCGATATCATCGACATGAGTACTGTCTGATCTCAAGGCGGGCATAGAAATATAATCCTGTGTATTTGTGATATCAGATGATTACTTTAGCATCATCTGATTTCACCCCCATATTGGGGCAGTGGTACTTGTGGTTGGGCATAGAAGTGTTTAATGTTGTTCTTGCTTTGTTAAGCTATCCAGCGGCTGGTCTGGACTAATTAATATTGTTTATCATTGTATGATTGCTATTATTACAGATTGTGCACTCTTTAGTTGTAGATCATATTTTGCTGATATTTGATTTGATTTTATAATAATTGATTGAAATTTGCGATTATCTGGTAGCATTTTCCTCTCTCTTTGATTAGACTAGCACAGTCTTTTAGATTTCTGTTAGATTTCTTTAGATACTATAACCTGTACTAGGAGACATACTCTGTCTCGTTAGGCAATCCTCCTTTGGAGGCAAGCCTCATTTGTAGAATCCTCTCTGAGATTACACCTCAGTTTGTTCATTTGTTAATTAGAGACCAATTTGGTCAATTAGTTGTCTTAGCCTTGCTTACCCCTTGAAAGGGCAATGATAAGGTTACTTGGAGCCCATCTTTGTGTGTTTGGGAGACCCGCCTGGTCTCATTCTCTCGTTAGTCCTCTTTGTGTGTTTTTTTTATTTTGGAAGAACACCCTACTCGGCTTGGCTTCATACCGCTACCCTTATGGGTATTGGGTTGCACATTTGTTGCACCCTGAGGGCTAGGTAGCTGTCCGGCCCGGCTGGATGTTTTTACCTTTGCCAAATATGCACAAGGTCTCTTTTTCCTTTTGCTTGTAAGCTTCTCCTTAGTCGATAGTCCATTCGCATAGGAGTCAGCCTTGATTAGAGAGTCTTTGACTAATTCATCCTTTAGATAGTGTTATTAGAGAGTCTTTGACTCATTCGCCTTTTAGGTGGCGTTATTAGAGAGTCTTTGACTCATTTGTTCTTTCAGTTGGATTTATTAGAGAGTCTTTGACTCACCTTTCCTTTTGCAGTATCATTAGAGAGTCTTTGACTCCGTTATCTCATTTTCAGTGTTATCAGTTTCTCTTTTAGAGAGTCTTTGACTCATTTATTAGTTGGTAATAGTGGAGTCTTTGACTCATGTTCCTTTTCTTTTAGGGAGTCTCTGACTCATTTATCCTTTAGTTGGTGTTAGTGGAGTCTTTGACTCGTGTTTCCTTTTCTTTAAGAGAGTCTTTGACTCATTTGTTTGTGTGAGGTTGTTATCAGTGGAGTCTTTGACTTGTGTTGTTGTCAGTGGAGTCTTTGACTCGTGTTTCCCTCATTTGCTCTCTTTGAAGAGTCTTTGACTCTTGTATCTCTCAGTTGCTCTTTTTGAAGAGTCTTTGACTCTTGTATCTCTCAGTTGCTCTTTTTGAAGAGTCTTTGACTCTTGTATATCTCAGTTGCTCTTTTTGAAGAGTCTTTGACTCTTGTATCCCTCAGTTGCTCTCTTTTGAAGAGTCTTTGACTCTTGTATCTCTCATTTGCTCTTTTTGAAGAGTCTTTGACTCTTGTATCCCTCAGTTGCTCTCTTTGAAGAGTCTTTGACTCTTGTATCCCTCAGTTGCTCTTTTTTGGAGAGTCTTTAACTCTTTTATCCTTCAGTTGCTTTTATTAGAGAGTCTTTGACTCATTTATTCGTCAGTTTCTGCTATTAGAGAGTCTTGGACTCATTTGCTCTTATAATGGTATTATTAGAGCCTAGTTTCTCCTTTTAACTCTAGGGTTCGTCCCTAGGATGTTGTTTTGTATATTCCCTCCGGTCTTTGACCAGAAGGATGAAAACATCAGAAATTTTAAAATCCATAAACATTGAAATCATTAAAAATCTCAAAAACATTAGAAACTTAAAACATAAAAAATAGTTGATTTGCTGTAAGTGTTTGATAGGTAGAGAGTTCGTTTCGAACTACGTTGGCTTGATCCTCTTCCACGAGGTACGTAGTGCAGCTTGGGATTTACATCCCAAGTCCAGCCAAACTTTTTTTGTAAATAAACGTTTTAAACCTTCTTCAAAAACCTTTAAAATCTTGTTTTCAAAAGATCTTCCTCTAGAGTTAGGAGTTTCTCCTAGATAGAGAGTTTTAGAGTTAGGGTTTTTCTTTTGATAGGTTGTTTGATTATTTGTTTGCTGTGTGCTTGTTTTAGAGTTAGGGGTCTGTCCTAGAGTTATAGGAGCGCCTCCGTCCGGTCAGTCGGCGATCCACATCGCCGAGTGATGACTAGAGTAGGATTCGGTAGTCCACCTTTGGTTTTCCTTAGGAAATACAGCCTAGTTACACATAGGTTGTAGGAACCACCTGCATTAGCCTAGGGCTAATCTGCATTTAGTTAGGGCATATAGGGTGTCCTAAAATCCACAATTCACTGGAATTTAAATAATCGTACAATAAACTTTAATAATTGGTCCGGTCTTTTAGATCGAGTTTAGGATAGATTGCTAGGTGTCTTAGGCATCATAGCTTAGAATAGGCGCGAAGAACTACGTTGCCTTGATTCTCGTGGAGGCGGGGATACGTAGGCTTCTTTGGATGAATACCAGACCATCCGAGGACTCGGGCTAATAATTTAGAGTCTTAGGATTTATTATGTTGTTATTATATGTTTTGATGTGTTTTCTTACTTTCTCGTACTGATCCTATACCTTTTGCTGTAGCTTGCATGTGTTTGCACATCAGAACTTAGACACCCATTAGGATTGTCACTCATAACCTAGCTATGCTTAGGTGGCACATCTTTCATTTTATTTTATATGTGTTTATTATCTTTATCCTCAGGAAATGCATGCTTAGGTAGACGATTCTTGAGGATTGTTCCCATTTCAGATGATTTTTACCCAAACTTCTTTGGAGTTAATAATAAATGGCATAAGAGACCAAGTGCTTGCACTCGGACGAATCGGGGGTGCTCTCAGACCTTCCCCATTCGTAACCAGGCACGAACCCATATATATTTCTGGTTATCCATTGCACAGAGGATTTGATTTTAGGGTTCCATGGCATATCCATGGATGGCGACTCTGAGTTTATTTCAGGTATGTCTCGGTTTCGAACCTCGGTTCCGGATCGAGACATATCTCTTTCTTTTATATCGCCACTCGTGCTATGCTATGAGGGTGGCATCCGTTTTGAGAGTTCCTTGGTAGAGCTCTCCTTCACTCGTGGATGATCCAGAGGAGGGTGCTAGGGACCCGTTCCCTCGGCGCCTATCTCGGATCGGGGTCCACAGGCTGGCGACTCTGCTGGGGAGTTTTTGAAACATTGCCTAACTCTATAGAAATGCCATTTTTACTAACTTTGGAGAAATTTGAGTTAAAATCATTTTAAATGGGAATTCTATCGTTAGAATCCAGGGGCACCAGACAGGTGCGTAATTAAAACGAGGGATTCACACACTACACATCATGCATTGTCATATTTGTTATTTATTTCATTATTTTTCCTTCTTGGCTCCATGGGATAGATTTGATGCGTGCCTGACTGGGATGTTATTACATCCTAATGGTACTGTTGAATCTATTTCCAAGCTATGCGCCGGTGCTGCAGCCGTAAACACTAGGTGTACTTGTGTTTACAGCAGCCGATGAGCAATGAAGCATACTATGTATAACACTAGGTGTACTTGTGTTATACATATTAGGTATGTTTCATACGCATAGTACCCGGTAGATTGAGTCCGGAGCCCTACTTTGCTTTATATATTATGTATATACTTACTGACCTAGTGAAACCCAACTAGGAAGTACCTGTGTTTATATACATCTGTATTGCATTCATATAGGGTCGAACGTGTGTTGCTTACACATGTAGAGCTTAGAGTTAGGAGCTTTACCCCATTTGTAGACTAGGGTAGCTCATTTCACATGGCTACAGCGCGGTCCTCGTACACTTATCAGTCTGTCTTGAGTCGAGATTTTCTTGACTCAGCTAGATTAGAATTAGGGCTGGTGCCCCTGGTTAGGATTTGTGTGTATGTGTATATACCTATATATATTGATTATGTATATTAGGGTTCTCCTCTTAGTCAGAGATTCCTTATTCCTTTCAGTTGGTTATATCTTTTCCTTATTCAGATCTAGATCTAGTCAGTGGCTTTTTGCTTGCCTTTACCTTGGCCAGGTTTAGTCCTTGATCTGTAGATTACAGGGTTTGACCCGTTGTTGTATATTCTCACCTTTGGTTAGTCCATTAGTTGATCACCTTTCTCTGGTAATCCTTATTCATATACCTTTGATTGAGCTATAGGGATCCCTTGTATAGCTGTTATGCTACCGGATTTTATCCAGAATATTTTTGAGCATAGCCGCTATTTCTTAGGGTTAGTTAAATCATGAGTTTACCTTACCTTGACTTTCTTGTCTAGTCGTTATGCTGCCGAATTTTTCGCAAAGCATTTTGAGCATAATCGCTATTTCTTAGAGTTAGGAAAACCATGAGTTTACCTTTTCTTGACTTTCTTGTCTAGCCGTTATGCTGCTGAATTTTTCGCAAAATATTTTTGAGCATGACTGCTATCCTTTAGAGTCAGTCTACCTTATCTCAACTCTCATGTGTAGCCTCGATTAGCTTAAAACCCACTTTTTAGTGAGAGCTTCTGATTTGATCAGTTGTATTTATATCCTTTCAGTTTCACTAAGATAGTGGCCCGTACATATCGTTCTCGTGGTCGCAATTTATTTGTTACCATGTGATGATATATCCACCTTTTTGTTGTATCATAAATTTATCTTATATATACATCACTCAGTGGGATTAGATCCTTGTCTTTGTCTACCTGTTTTGTCTTGAGATTTGGCCGATAGCTCGTTTGCTGTCCTTATGACCATGATCTATCATTTCTGATCATATTGATCGTACAGTTGTTGATATCCATCATTTAGATTTTAGATCTGGTCTTTGACCCTACTTTTGTCATTCTTATGGCCATGATCTATTATCTGAGTCATTGATTTTCATTTGATCCGTGTTTACCAATCATATATTTTTTACCCTTGGATCATTTCAAAATCATTGATGCAAAAGTTTAATCTTACCTGTATTCTTTGAGTGCATGATCATTGATGAGATCGAAACTTATTTAGATTAGGGATGCTTATCGTTCCTAACTCTTTCATACCCAAAAGAAGAACATTTGTACTCAAATGAGACTTAAAGTTGTGGATTGAGAATTCATTGAGACCCTGTTGATGTAGGTCATATTATCACTGTCTATTTTTCTTTAACCTTCATAGACAGTATTTCTTGGATTTTCAGAATAAAATACCTTTTGGTGTGTTTCAAGATTACTCTTTTCTCTATTTGTTCAGAATCTTTATCCCATGACTATTGATCTAGTGTGTGTGCTTCTAAGTCAAGAGTCTATGTTTAGCGAAAGACCATTCTTTCAAAAGACTGACCATATCTAAACTCATTTGATCCAGGCAGTCTATTGTTTTACCCACATTGTCAATATAAGCCTTTGGTTGCCCCATTTAACCTAGACCTTGTGGAATTGCCTTTTCTGAGATTCCTACTCCAGGATCGAACTTTATAGTTATCATTCTCATGAGGAAAGGTGTATCACCTATAAACTTTTAGTGTCAGTTCACTACCTTTGAAGAAGTGTCCTGTATCTTTAGATTTGCCTTTCATTGAGTGTACATCAACTTTCTTTTCTCTAAGTTGAAAAAGTTCAATTATGTAGATGTTAAAAAAAGAAAGAAAGAGAGAAGTGTCATAGCTGTCAGTCTTTCTTATATAGAGTCAGCGTTCTGTTTTCTATCAGAACTGATTAAGAGCCCATTGAGGTGTGTCAAAAATCATCAATGTACTTACAGTCTTCAATTCAATAAAATGGTTGATTTCGTATCTTTGATACTCTATGATTCACTCTTAGATCTAATGTTTAAACAACTAAAGACCCCCTTCTCGGATGAGAATGCAGACGAAATTCACCTCGAGATCTGAAAGATGGTCGAATGAGAGGAAGAGCGTCGAGCATAGCCACTTAAAGAAGAAATCAAAGCCATTGATAGTGGTATCGAAATCCGAAACTCGGGAGAAATGGATTGGAAAAACTTTATCTCCCAAGGAGCGCAAAGAATTGATAAACCTGTTTAGAGGGGTTTGAGGTAGTCTTGCTTGATCCTATAAGGATAAACCAGGGGAATGCCCTGTCGTTGAGCAAAGCAAGATTTCATCTGCTTTAGGCATCCAGTTGAAGAGTATAATTTTAAAGAGATAAGCATCAGACATCCTGTGGAGCTGATGAGATACTGAGAGAAGATTTTCAGACAAGGAGTTGTGGAACCTTGAGCATAAATGTAAGATTTTCAAGATGGGAGTGAAGCACAGTGGTTGAAGTTTTGCCTGGCATGCCGTCAGACTCCTAGAAAATTTTTAAGTCTTTGAACCTTAAGCAAAAGAGCTTATGCACCAAATACATCAGGAGGCCATCATTGGACGTTTGAGCCTTAATAGCCAAAATCCTAACGTTTTAAAATCCTTTTGAGAACCCTTTGGGCCAACAATTTAAAGCCAATGTTTCTTTTCAAACACATTTTAAACCCGGGGCATTTATGCGCCAGAACTACGTCAGACCTGATCCTCATTTCTTCAGGGGTACGTAGGCAACTTGATTAATTCAAGTTCGGTCAAACCTTGGGATAAAATTCCTTTTCAAAATTTTGAAGCTAAATGCTAAACCATTCTTTGAAAAACCCCAAAGCGAACTACGCGGATCTGATCCTCCATTTTTGGGGTACGTAGGTAGTCTGGCTAGACCAGATTCGGTCCAAATCCTTAGAACCTTAGGTATTCAACCCTTTTGAACCCAAGCCCACCTAGAAAGTCCTTCTGGTGAAACAAGCAAAGGTTCGAGGAGAATGAAAAGAAAAACAGAAAGAAAAGAATGAGAGTCTGAAGACCCGCTAGGTTGAAAACCCGAAAGGGCGGCCTAGAGAAAGGTGAAAGTCGTTTTTCTTGCTTAGTCAACAAGCAAAGAGATTGATTTATCAAAAATCAAGAGTAATGGTCTGCTGGATTGAAAAGCTTGAAGAGACAATCTAGTAAGAGGCAAATACTTTCCATGAAAAGTTGAGTTGAATAGAAGGAGTTCCTCAGTTACGTAGAATTCCCAAGTTTGAGTGCAAGCGAAAGTTCAGACAAGTAGTCTTTTAGACTGAAAACTTGGACAGAAAAAGTTGAGACTAGTAGTCTTTTAGACTGAAAAATTGGAGAGCAAAAGTTGAAGCAAGTGGTCTTTTAGACTGAAAACTTGGAAGACATTAATTGTGACTTCTTCCGAAAAGAGAAATCAAGGAGACGGAAAAGCAACCTCTAAGCAGGGCAGGACCCTGGAATCCGAGTAGTCTCGACAAGACTTACTTTGATATCCTTTTTAAACTAGGGGCATTAAGACTGAACAATCCGAAGGGAGTAATAACCATGACGGAAATCCCGATGGAGGAAATTAGAGCTTCTTGACTTGGTTTTTGAGAATACTCTGAGAGTGGCTAGCCTTACCATAACAAAATAACACATTTTATCTAAGGGTGAATCAAAATTTAGTCAAGTCCCTTGAATATTGTATGTCTTCTTTGAAAGAGTCCTCAGGAGTCTGTTCCTTGTTTATCATTGTTTTCTTTTAGAATCCAAAGTGTTTGGCACTGAAAAGAATGGGTGTACACCTTCCGAAATGTAAAGAAAAATCTGGAGTAGATCCTGGTTAAAAAATCAAGGAAAGGGTAAGAAACATTTGGTCCAAACCTACCAGAGACATCAAAGCCTCAAGCACTGAGCAAAATGAAGAACTCTTACGTTCAACCTTTGTGGAGATGGTTTTACCACTATACCTAAGAAAGAACCCATGCAAACTCAAATTTTTCCTACTTACCTCGGTTCTGCTTTCTTAAGACCTTGTCATGGAAGCACATCATACTAGGGGCATCTTTTATGACTTGCGTCATAAAAGATATTACACAATGATAATTGGGATATCTATTCTTAGCAAATAGAAACCAGAGAAGCTTGAACATACTCTTTGAGTTAAATTCCTTGATCAAATTGTCTCTAAGTTTCAGAAACTTCAATTCCCAGCGGGGTATATAATCTACTCCTGCATCCTTCAAACCTCTTCAGAATGCTTCTCACCTGTTAAAGAGAGTCAGCACCTGAAACTCTCATCAATCTACTTGAGTTTTGCTTTCAGCAAAGATCATGCGCTCGTAGTTATTCTCGGTAAGAGATGTCTAGCCCATTATTGAAATCAATCAAAGATGGTAAATTCTTCATTCCTTTTGAAGGTTTTTAATAAGGATAGAAATTGATGGTTCCGTGTTCCACGGTTTGGTTTTTCTTCCATGGTTTTAGAAAGTTTTCAATAAAGGAAGAAATTACTATATCCTGTGTTATACGGTTTGATATTTTCTTCCATTATAAAAAAAAAAACCTTTGGTTTGCGCTTGTTTTGACAAAAAAAAAAAAAAGCTCTTTGAGTGATTAGTGTGTACTTATCTGATTTGTACTCTTTGAGTGTTTGGTTTTTGTTTGCTTTGACAAATTTTTAATTCAATGACAAAAACTCTTTGAGTGTTTTTAAGAGATGAGCATTACCGAACCTGTGTTACACGGTTTGGTCTTTTTGAAAAGTTTTATTGGGGAAAAATCGTTGATCCTGTGTTACACGGATTGGTCTTTTCTTCCTTCTCCCGGGTATTTAGTACCCTGATGATTAGTATTGTAATGTCAAGTAGTGACTTACCTAATCATCGTTCCGCAATGTGCAGCTTCCTAACGTGTTAGGAGTCATGTGTATCTGCGAAGAGGTTTGTATGGGACTGTTTAGCAGGGCATACGAATTTGGGTTTATGTGGAACTGTTTAGCAGAACCGCGTGATCCGGAGTGATTCGCTACCTTGAAAGAGAGGAGTCAGAGTTACTCGGATAGTTAAACAGATTTATTTTCAGCAATGATCTGTATAACTATCGCTGGGCTTGAGACTTACTCTCGCCTTGGGTATTAGAAGTTTGAGTTTAGCTTGAATATTCGAGTACCCTAATAAGTGGTCGAGAAAGTTTTAGACTGATCGACGAGATTTTAACAGAATTGGTAAATCACCGAACCTGTGTTGCACAGTTTGGTCTTTTTGAAAGATTTTAACAGAATTGGAAATTACCGAACCTGTGTTACACGGTTTGGTCTTTTTGAAAGATTTTAACAGAGATAGAAATTACCGAACTTGCGTTACGCGGTTTGGTCTTTTTGAAAGATTTTAACAGAGTTTGAAATTACCGAACTTGCGTTACGCGGTTTGGTCTTTTTGAAAGATTTTAACAGAGTTATAAATTACCGAACCTGTGTTACACGGTTTGGTCTTTTTTGAAAGGTTTTATTGGGGAAAAATCGCCGATCCTGTGTTACACGGATTGGTCTTTTCTTCTTTCTCCCGGGTATTTGGTACCCAGATGATTAGTATTGTAATGTCAAGTAGTGACTTACCTAATCATCGTTCCGCAATGTGCAGCTTCCTAACGAGTTAGGAGTCATGCGTATCTGCGAAGAAGTTTGTATGGGACTGTTTAGCAGGACATACGAATTTGGGTTTATGTAGAACTGTTTAACAGAACCGCGTGATCCGGAGTGATTCGCTACCTTGAAAGAGAGGAGTCAGAATTACTTGGATAGTTAAACAGATTTATTTTCAGCAATGATCTGTATAACTATCGCTAGGCTTGAGACTTAGTCTCGCCTTGGGTATTAGAAGTTTGAGTTTAGCTCGAATATTCGAGTACCCTAATAATTGGTCAAGTCTTAGACTGATCGGCATGATAAAATTTTTTTTTTTTACTCTTTGAGTGTTTGGAAATTGTACTTGTTTTAGACAAGTTTCAAAAGGTTTATAACAAAAAAAAAAAAAAAAAAAAAAAAAACTCTTTGAGTGTTTAGTTTTGAACTTGTTTTGGACGAGTTTCAATACGTTGGTCTTTGGCCTATTTTTGCAGGTTTCTAAAAAGGAAAAACTCTTTGAGTGTTTAAGTTTGTGCTTGTCTTAGACAAATTGCAACGTGGTTTCTAAAAAAAAAAATGAAGGCTCTTTGAGTGATTGAAATGATTTGTTTGTTTGTTTGGTTGGTGCTCTTTGAGCAATTGTTATGTTTACTTTGGCTTAGCCTGATAAAAATAAAAGTTTGTTTGTGTTTTGTTACTGTTTGTTCATCTTTGCTAATTAGTTTAGATAGTTGATTCGTGAGTATTAGGGAGAGGCTATCTCTTTGAGATATCATAGTTGCCGAGTTAAGAGTCAGTGAGAGGCTATCTCCCTATTGTTAGTTGAGTCTTACCTTTATGAATATCGTTTTAAAAACTGAAAACCTAAAAATTTGCTTTGCTTTCGGGTCAGTCAAAATGTTTCGTCTGTTCAGCTTTGCCATTCGCGTGTTACACACGCTCTGCCAAAGAGGGGCATCTGTAGACACCCCATTTTGACCGGACCCGGGTTCGAGTTGCTTGTACAAAGCCTCGTCAAATCAGTGAGCTGGGGTCCCAAATTGAACCCTAGGGTAGCCTAAGGTCTCTCGTAGGTCTCCGTAAAATTTCATCGAAATCCGAGCGCGTTCGCTCAGTGAACGAGCCGAGAGAGTGTGCACAGTACAGATTAAAAAGGGGGTTGAATTTATCATGAAGGGGGGGTGCATAATTCCGTCCGGGCCGCGCTTGATTCGCGCGCCCATCAATATTTGTGCGCCCATCAAATGGGTAGTGCGGATATCAGCATCCAGTTTTTTTAATATAAAAAAAAAATGCGAAGAACAGAGGGGGGGATTCTCATTTTTTTCGTTCGACGCAGAGAGAGAGAGCCGGTGAGCGAGAGATCTGCATTCCGGCTTTCTTCTCCGGCAATTTCACCGGAGATTAGATCATCACCATTCTCCTTTCCGCTACCTACCATTACCCTCTCTAGCTATCCCCTTTCTACCACCACTCCTACCTTCTTCCACCTCCGATCATCATCTTCTTCATTTTTCCTCCCCCATAAATCTGAAACTCTCTTCTCTGACCGTTTCTCCGGTTCAAGCTCCGGCCGAAACTCCGGTTAGTTTATTTTTGAAATTTTCCTCTTCGATTTTCTTTTATTCATCATCTTCTCTACAGAAAATCTCAGATCTGATCTCAGATCTGAGGAGTGAGAGGGAAAAGAGGGTTTGCAGAGAGAGAGAGAGAGAGAGAGAGAGAGAGAGGAAGAGATCCGGCCGATCATCTCTTCCAGCAAGTTTTACTGGGGCACCGGCCATTACCTCCTCCGTGTTTCCACCTCCATCATCGCTTTCTCCGGTAAATCCCATCGTCCCCAGCGATCTCTTCTCTGAACAGATCTCCGGCCAATTTTTTCAACCGACATCTCTGCAATTCTTGTTTTGATTTTCTTCATCGTTACTCTCTGTGATTGCCTTAGATCCTTCTTTTCCCCAAATTGGAACCCTAAAATCCAAGCTTATCATTTAGATCTGCACTTAAGGGGCTCTTCTGTGTAAACCCTATCATCTCCTCCGGTAGATCTGCAAAAATCCCGACAAGCCCCATGGATTCCGGTTGATCCTCCCATTTTCTTTTAATTTTCCCATCATTTCTCTTTCTCCGATCATGCTCCCCATCTCCGGCAATCTTCCCTGCTTGACCGACAACCGCTATTTCCCCGATGGTGCCGCTATTTCATTTCCGGGAGGAGTTGAGAGAATCAAAGAGAAAGAGAAGGAGCTTCAATTAGGGTTTGGGGAAGATTTATTCAGAATCTGAAAAGAAATTCGACGGTTCTTGCAACTATGTTCATCTTCACCACTGTAAGTAGGTAATTTCCTCTCTTGTTTCAGGGCATTAACCCACTGTAGATGTAAATGTTTTGGTCAAAATCTTTCTGCCTTCCTTTTGGTCTGTACTCCTTTAATGTACATGTTGTTGCTTTGATTTTTTCTTGAGTTTGTGCTGAATTTGAGTATGAAATTGCAAGTCAAATACAAGGTTCAAAGTCCATAAGTTCTTTGATTGGTTCTCAATAAGGAAGTGACGGTTCAATGGTTGATTTTTTTTTATAATCGAAATGTTCTCCCTTATATGTGTCTAAGTATATGCCTTGGAGATTATTATTCTTATGGCCTGTTAGGATCAGATTAAGGATCAATCATTGGAACCATGATTCTTTGAACTTTGATTTTTGATTTTTGATTTTTGATTTTGTCTTGCCTAAAACTATACAATTAAAAATTCATGTTGTCGTGCTTTAATGTGTATCTACATATAAGTACCTGTCAGAGAAAAACCTTGTGTAACAGCTGTTAGTGACTCTCAAGATTGGGCGATGAAGGCGCTAGCCCAAGCCCATCTTTAGGGGACTCGCTCAATCTAAGTAGCGCTCCCCTCTCTTGTTTAGTAGGCCTACTCAACCTTTCAGATATGCCCCCTGTTACACACTACAATTTGTATAAATTAGAATTATCATAATCTTTTGATTTCTTTTTTATATATATTCTTCTCTTGTACTAATCTTTGAGTTAGGTTTTGAAGATGATAATAAATGGACTGCTCAGGTGAGACTCTCTTAAGGTTCATACACTTGTCTTTTATTTAAATAAATTGTTTTAGGAAAGAAGGAGATCAGATGACTACTCTATTCGATATCATCGACATGAGTACTGTCTGATCTCAAGGCGGGCATAGAAATATTATCCTGTGTATTTGTGATATCAGATGATTACTTTAGCATCATCTGATTTCACCCCCATATTGGGGCAGTGGTACTTGTGGTTGGGCATAGAAGTGTTTAATGTTGTTCTTGCTTTGTTAAGCTATCCAGCGGCTGGTCTGGACTAATTAATATTGTTTATCATTGTATGATTGCTATTATTACAGATTGTGCACTCTTTAGTTGTAGATCATATTTTGCTGATATTTGATTTGATTTTATAATAATTGATTGAAATTTGCGATTATCTGGTAGCATTTTCCTCTCTCTTTGATTAGACTAGCACAGTCTTTTAGATTTCTGTTAGATTTCTTTAGATACTATAACCTGTACTAGGAGACATACTCTGTCTCGTTAGGCAATCCTCCTTTGGAGGCAAGCCTCATTTGTAGAATCCTCTCTGAGATTACACCTCAGTTTGTTCATTTGTTAATTAGAGACCAATTTGGTCAATTAGTTGTCTTAGCCTTGCTTACCCCTTGAAAGGGCAATGATAAGGTTACTTGGAGCCCATCTTTGTGTGTTTGGGAGACCCGCCTGGTCTCATTCTCTCGTTAGTCCTCTTTGTGTGTTTTTTTTATTTTGGAAGAACACCCTACTCGGCTTGGCTTCATACCCCTACCCTTATGGGTATTGGGTTGCACATTTGTTGCACCCTGAGGGCTAGGTAGCTGTCCGGCCCGGCTGGATGTTTTTACCTTTGCAAAATATGCACAAGGTCTCTTTTTCCTTTTGCTTGTAAGCTTCTCCTTAGTCGATAGTCCATTCGCATAGGAGTCAGCCTTGATTAGAGAGTCTTTGACTAATTCATCCTTTAGATAGTGTTATTAGAGAGTCTTTGACTCATTCGCCTTTTAGGTGGCGTTATTAGAGAGTCTTTGACTCATTTGTTCTTTCAGTTGGATTTATTAGAGAGTCTTTGACTCACCTTTCCTTTTGCAGTATCATTAGAGAGTCTTTGACTCCGTTATCTCATTTTCAGTGTTATCAGTTTCTCTTTTAGAGAGTCTTTGACTCATTTATCTTTTAGTTGGTAATAGTGGAGTCTTTGACTCATGTTCCTTTTCTTTTAGGGAGTCTCTGACTCATTTATCCTTTAGTTGGTGTTAGTGGAGTCTTTGACTCGTGTTTCCTTTTCTTTAAGAGAGTCTTTGACTCATTTGTTTGTGTGAGGTTGTTATCAGTGGAGTCTTTGACTTGTGTTGTTGTCAGTGGAGTCTTTGACTCGTGTTTCCCTCATTTGCTCTCTTTGAAGAGTCTTTGACTCTTGTATCTCTCAGTTGCTCTTTTTGAAGAGTCTTTGACTCTTGTATCTCTCAGTTGCTCTTTTTGAAGTCTTTGACTCTTGTATATCTCAGTTGCTCTTTTTGAAGAGTCTTTGACTCTTGTATCCCTCAGTTGCTCTCTTTTGAAGAGTCTTTGACTCTTGTATCTCTCATTTGCTCTTTTTGAAGAGTCTTTGACTCTTGTATCCCTCAGTTGCTCTCTTTGAAGAGTCTTTGACTCTTGTATCCCTCAGTTGCTCTTTTTTGGAGAGTCTTTAACTCTTTTATCCTTCAGTTGCTTTTATTAGAGAGTCTTTGACTCATTTATTCGTCAGTTTCTGCTATTAGAGAGTCTTGGACTCATTTGCTCTTATAATGGTATTATTAGAGCCTAGTTTCTCCTTTTAACTCTAGGGTTCGTCCCTAGGATGTTGTTTTGTATATTCCCTCCGGTCTTTGACCAGAAGGATGAAAACATCAGAAATTTTAAAATCCATAAACATTGAAATCATTAAAAATCTCAAAAACATTAGAAACTTAAAACATAAAAAATAGTTGATTTGCTGTAAGTGTTTGATAGGTAGAGAGTTCGTTTCGAACTACGTTGGCTTGATCCTCTTCCACGAGGTACGTAGTGCAGCTTGGGATTTACATCCCAAGTCCAGCCAAACTTTTTTTGTAAATAAACGTTTTAAACCTTCTTCAAAAACCTTTAAAATCTTGTTTTCAAAAGATCTTCCTCTAGAGTTAGGAGTTTCTCCTAGATAGAGAGTTTTAGAGTTAGGGTTTTTCTTTTGATAGGTTGTTTGATTATTTGTTTGCTGTGTGCTTGTTTTAGAGTTAGGGGTCTGTCCTAGAGTTATAGGAGCGCCTCCGTCCGGTCAGTCGGCGATCCACATCGCCGAGTGATGACTAGAGTAGGATTCGGTAGTCCACCTTTGGTTTTCCTTAGGAAATACAGCCTAGTTACACATAGGTTGTAGGAACCACCTGCATTAGCCTAGGGCTAATCTGCATTTAGTTAGGGCATATAGGGTGTCCTAAAATCCACAATTCACTGGAATTTAAATAATCGTACAATAAACTTTAATAATTGGTCCGGTCTTTTAGATCGAGTTTAGGATAGATTGCTAGGTGTCTTAGGCATCATAGCTTAGAATAGGCGCGAAGAACTACGTTGCCTTGATTCTCGTGGAGGCGGGGATACGTAGGCTTCTTTGGATGAATACCAGACCATCCGAGGACTCGGGCTAATAATTTAGAGTCTTAGGATTTATTATGTTGTTATTATATGTTTTGATGTGTTTTCTTACTTTCTCGTACTGATCCTATACCTTTTGCTGTAGCTTGCATGTGTTTGCACATCAGAACTTAGACACCCATTAGGATTGTCACTCATAACCTAGCTATGCTTAGGTGGCACATCTTTCATTTTATTTTATATGTGTTTATTATCTTTATCCTCAGGAAATGCATGCTTAGGTAGACGATTCTTGAGGATTGTTCCCATTTCAGATGATTTTTACCCAAACTTCTTTGGAGTTAATAATAAATGGCATAAGAGACCAAGTGCTTGCACTCGGACGAATCGGGGGTGCTCTCAGACCTTCCCCATTCGTAACCAGGCACGAACCCATATATATTTCTGGTTATCCATTGCACAGAGGATTTGATTTTAGGGTTCCATGGCATATCCATGGATGGCGACTCTGAGTTTATTTCAGGTATGTCTCGGTTTCGAACCTCGGTTCCGGATCGAGACATATCTCTTTCTTTTATATCGCCACTCGTGCTATGCTATGAGGGTGGCATCCGTTTTGAGAGTTCCTTGGTAGAGCTCTCCTTCACTCGTGGATGATCCAGAGGAGGGTGCTAGGGACCCGTTCCCTCGGCGCCTATCTCGGATCGGGGTCCACAAAGGGGTACCGTTGCGAGGTCCACCTGGCCGGGTGCATAGTTACTTGTACACTGTGACATAGAGTCCAGTGTACAAACTATGTTCGTTTTACACACGAAGTGTCCAGGTGCTGAGTATACTACTGGTGCGGTGGCACTAGAAGGCGGGTATAGCCCTCACTGCTCCTACTCCTAGTATCTCGAATAGGTCATCTGACAGTGTATCTACAGTAAACCATAGCAGAAAGTAATCACAAAATAAATAATATATGCATGGATGAAAGTGGTGTGTGAGCCCTTGTTTTATTTATGCATTTATTTGGTGCCCCTGAATTCTAACGACAGAGTTCCCATTTAACTTGATTTTGGCTCAAATCTCTTCAAAATTAATTAAAATTGTATTTATACAGAGTTAGGCAATGTTTCAAGAACTTCCTAGCAGAGTCGCCAGCCTGTGGACCTCGATCCGAGGATGATGAGGAAACGAGTCCCTACATCATCTAGATCTCCACATGAAAGAGAGCTCTACCAAGGAACTCTCGAAACAGATGCCACCCTCATAGCATAGCACGAGTGGCGATATAAATGAGATACCTCTCGATTCGGGAGCAAGTCCAGATTCGAGACGTATCTAACCAAATCCCTACTTAGAGTCGCCATATATGGATAGGCCATGGAACCCAAAAACCAAATCCTCTGTGCAATGAATAACCAGAAATATAGATGTGTTCGTGCCTGATTACGAATGGAGAAGGTCTGAAGAACACCCACAATTCGTCCGAGTGCAAGCACTTGGTCTCTTATGCCATTTATTTATTGATTTTGAAAAGTTTTGGGCGAAAGTCAAATGAAATGGGAACATATATCTCCAAGAAGACGTCTACCTAATCATGTATGTCTCAGAGATGATTAATAAGCACACACAAAAGAAATGAAATAAGTGTCACCTAAGAATAACTAGGTTATGAGTGACATACCTAACTGGTGCCTAAGTTCTGATGGACAAACACATGCATGCTACAGCTAAAGGTCTAAAGTCTAATCATGAAAGTAAGAAAACATAACAAAATACACAACAATGACAACACAACACATCCCAGGACTCTAAACGATTTAGCCCGAGTCCTTAGATCGTCTGATGTTCATCCAAAGAAGCCTACGTATCCGCGCCTCCACGAGAATCAGAGCAATGTAGTTCTTCGCACCTATTTGAAGCTATGATGCCTAAGACATCTAGACCTCTATCCTAGACTCGACCTAAAAGACCGGACTAGTTATTAAAGCTTCTTGTGCGATTATTTAAATTCCAGTGGATTGTGAATTTTAGGGCACCCTATATGCCCTAACTAAATGTAGGTTAGCCCTAAGCTAATGCAGGTGGTTCCTACAACCTATGTGTAACTAGGCTGTTTTTTCTAAGAAAAACAAAGGGTGGACTAACGCATCCTATTCTAGTCATCAGTTGGCGATGTGGATCACCAACTGACCAGACGGAGGCCCTCCTATAACTCTAGGACAAATCCCTAACTCTAAAACAAGCACACAACAAACAAACAATACATCAAGGACAAACCCCTAACTCTAAAGAACTCTCTATCTAAGACAAAGTCTTAACTCTAGAGGAAGATCGTTTGTGAAATCAAGGCTGTAAAGTTGTTTATTCAAAGAGGTTTAAAATGCTATTTACAAAAGTTTGGCTGGACTTGGGATATGGACCCAAGCTGCACTACGTATCTCGTGGAAGAGGATCAAGCCAACGTAGTTCGAAATATGAACTCTCCTAATTATCACTAAGACTTTGACATTTCAACTTTTTTTTGAATTTTTAAGATTTTCAAATGTTTTTAGATACTTTAAATTTCAAATATTTTTAAGATTTTAAATGATTTCAATGTTTTAGGACCTTTAAACATTCTCACTCTTAAAGGAAGCACGCAAGCACAATCACAAACTAGGGCAAAGCCCTAAAGTTAAAGGGGAAACCCGAACAAGCAACTAGCGTCTCAAAGAGACGATCCACAATAAGAAAGCTAGCGCCCCAAGAACAAAACAAAAGATCTAAGATCCGAAGTAAACAAAGCTCTAATAAGACTATACGAGTCTTAAATAAAGAAGAATGGCAACAACTCTAAAGGAACAAGTTATAAGCCATAAGACAATCTGAAAATCCAAGGGTGGTCTCGAGTACGACAACTTATGAGGAGTGAGAAATTAGGTTGCTAACAAGTTTTAACTCTTTTGAAAACTCAAACCCAATTTTGGAAATTAAGAGATCAAAAAGAAATTCAAGCACACAAGTTAAATCTAAAGTGCAAAATGCAAATGCAGAGCAAGAGTAAGAGAGATTGCACCCGAAATTTAAAGTGGTTCGGTCCTCCAAACGTGAGGCCTACTCCACTCCACCAACCAAACCCGTTGATGGCTTCACTAGGGATCTTCTTAACTTCGGCGAAGATCAATGCCGATTGCAATTCCAACCGCCTTTAACCTTGGTGGCGATCTTCACCACGGAGAGTGGGCTACGCTTCTCCGAACACTCGCCCGTTACAACGTTCTTGACTAAGAAAGAAAGAACAAAAAATCCCTCACTAGAGTTTACAAGAATTGTAGAAGATGTACAAATTGAGCCTATGATCCGAATCTTAATCTTTAGAGGATGAGAGGCATAATCAAGTTTGGTTCACTCTTTGGATGTTCAAATGAAGTTTTAGAGTGTTAGGATTGATGGTCTTGAAGTTTAGAATGCCCATATATATAGGAAAACCAAAATATGACCGTTCAGTGGCATTGTGGTAATTCCTGCGAAAATTCCCAACGGCTATTTTTCCGACCGTTATAGTGTTCTCGGAGTTCCGAGAAAAATTCTCGGAGTTCCGGGAATACACACAGAAGTTGGAAAAAGTCTACTGGACCATTTCTCGGAGTTCCGAGAATTCTCGGAGTTTTCCGAGAATTTCTCTCGAAGTTCCGAGAAGCCTATTTCATGCAGATTTTCATTTCTTGTTTTTAGGCTTCCAACTTAACACCAAGTTGGGATTGCTATGAGGGTTCCAAGGTATTGGAACTCCACAAAGACAATCACTTATATATTTAGGGTGTGTGTTTATTTACTTAATTATGCCTTTCAAAATCCTAAACTAGGATTGGATCTTTAATACAATCTAATATAACTTGATCTTCAATGGATTCTTCAAGTCTTCATTTGTCTTGGACTTCGATGTCTTTGGCCTTCATGATGTGGTCCAATGAGATCTTCTTGGTCTCAATCCAAGCAATGTTGTCTTAGCACCAATGTGATCTACAACTTAGACAATCAAACACATTAGTGATCATAAATCACTTGTGTATTGGAATCATCAAAATAAGGTGGGAATGCCAAGGTGGAAACCATTGGGCTTACACAAACTAATAATCTATTAGATAGACTTCTAAACAAAACAATATTAAAGAAGGGGTGCAAATAAGTCAACGAATCTCCAATAACGTTACCGAAGTAAGGGCGGATTAGTCAAAGGCTCAAACACTAATGAGGGCAACTAAACAAATGAGACACAACATGTCTCCTATAATGGAGGACTCTAGATTACTCTTTCATTGCCCTATTAATGATTTAAAAAAAAAAAAAAAAAAAAACTATCTAAAAGTCTAAGCTAGTCTTTAACTAAAAAGGGAAGTATTTCAACATGAAGCTTAGGCAAATCTTCTAAGAGGGTAAACTCTCTAAATGGGACAAAGCTTGTCTCCTAAAAAGGGAGGTTCTGGCTATCGCCATCATAGCCTCTGTATTAATAGACAAGAACAATCTAAAAAGACTAAGTTAATCTTTATAAGAAGAGAAGGAATAAGCCATAAGCGGTGAGTCCAAGTTAGTGTCAAGGAGTAGAGGAAGAAAAGAAAAGCATTCTAGTTTATTAAAAAGTTTACTAGATTAATAAATTATTGGAGTTCAAAGTCTCCAGTACTAGAACAAAGTTAAAAGGTCAACTAAGTAATCAATAGCATGCAATGATAACCTACAATAACTTGATGATAATGAAATTTAAAGCATTCATATAAGACTAGGTTATATCATTGTATTACCTTAATGCTTTTTAAAACCAACAGTCCTAGAGATATTCAAAATGAATAATTTTGTTAAACTAAAGCCGCAAATCAAATGAAACCAGAATACTTAAATCATGAAGTTAATTCATGCGACTATTATTAACAAATATAAACCCTGAAAAATAATCCTTACGTTATTAATGAGCCAAACAAACACATGCATTACTATATCCTAACAAATGTTTTGGAGTTTCCTTATCTTAATCCTTTCAATAATACTAAGACCATAAATCAAATTCTAGTTACAATATAACTTTTCAATGATTTACACAAAGAATTAATGAGCAAAAATTCAGAATTTCACATTGAAATTTTATGTGCCTTTGAGCAAGAGAGTAACAGTATAAACTTAAATATCTCTAAAATATAATGTACTTAGTATGCACTTTATACTTTTCTAAACCATGAATATACAATTTCAACATAATAATCTCAACAGGTTATATTAGTGCACTCAAAGATATTTCCAATGTATGCAAAGATATCCATTTCAGATTTTACATCTTAATGTTATCATTACCAATCCCCAGATAAGACATCTTACGAAAGTCAATCAACAATTTTATCAAAAAAAAAATGCAGGTAAGACAAAACTGAAAGAGTTTGTCACAAAATTATAGAGTTTTATAGCAACAAATAACTCATATTCAACCAGAAAATCATGCACACTTCTTGTGGTAAATTACATTGCTACAGTGTATTACCATATTGTGTCATCTGTTTCTATTACTTTTGGAATCAATTGGAAAGACAAATGCAGCCTACATGGAAATTATTTTCATGCCAATTGATCCAACAGAGAACAAATATAACTCCTCGCCTTTAGCCCCAAATTAAAAAATAATAATAATAATAATCACTTAAACAACTTCTGTTGTAAAGCCAAATAAGCATTGACCATGAAAGTGAGATATGTAAATTATGTGCTACATTTACCATTATGCTGTGTGAATAAAGAATAAACAAGCAGACTTCTATGTCGTGATCCAATATGATAGTAAGTTCATAAAGAAAACAAATTAGTATTGAAGCATATGTAAAATCTGTGTATGCTTAAAGAAATGAAGGAGCTTAAACACTTGGCAAAGAAAATGGCAATGGTATATGAGGACCGAAACTTGTACATAGAGTTATCTTTTTCTTAAAAATATCACACTATCACCATATCACATTTTTTTTAGCACTATCACACAAATACCATAATATTACGAATTAAAATTATCATTAAAAAAAATGACTTATGAATGCTTCTAGTACAAATTGATACCAACACCAATATTCTATTATCAGCACTTGTATCACTTTAAAAAAAAAATTTAAACTTATTCTTACATGTCCAGTTGATGATCATGTCATATAAATAATGATCAAGGCATATAAATAATGGTACAAACATACAACCCATTCAATCCATTCGAAAATAACGAGTGTATAAATCTATTACACTTGATAAATGCAAAATAAAATAATATAGAGATATATCAACACTAAAACAAAAAATACAGATATTCTTTCATCGACATTACACCAAGATATTAGGTATATTATTGGATATTCTTGATGAACACCCCTAAAAATAAAGTAACTAGCTAATGCTATATCTAATTATTATGTAAACCATATATACATCAACATACAGTCCATTCTCATGTCTTTCCCTAAAAAAAATCAATTAAACTATGTATTCTATGCCAATTACTGGCTGTCATGTACATGTAAAGCAATCTATTAATTTTCTAAAGAATGTTTACTTTCATGGAACTAGAACCTTCCTATGAGGGAATTAGTTATTTTAGAGCCTAATAAGATTGAGATCAGGAAAATAAGAGGAGAGAACACCAATATAATTAATACTATGAGCCACAAGGAAGTCATTTACAGGACATGCATAACATAAATTTTTACATGGAGGAATCTAAAATATTCAATAAGAGTGGATCCCATTAAACAAATGATAAGTAGAAATTTATCATAACCATTGCAATGATTTATATAAAATTCAGAACAGAGCATAAAAAATCAGCCATTGATTGATAAATAAAAAAAAATGCTTTTCCTCTTTCTTCTTCATTTTTACATGCCAAAATATTAATCCTCCAAATTAAGAAAAATATTACCACCCTATGCAGATTAGTTTATTGGCTCAAAATGGAGAAATTTTGAAAGACTATTACCAGCCTTAAGAGGATGAAATGAAAGAAATTAATTATATAAACATACTCAATACTAAAAAATAATAATTTTATCTTTTAAAAAAAAAAAAAACTTTAGTATCTACAAAATCAAAAGTCTAAATCAATTTTGAATAAGAATTATGACAATTCAAAAGATAGTACAAAATATAACATAGGCAAAAACAGATTATGATTCATTCATCATTGAAACAAGCCTATTAGAAAGGAAAATGTTAAGATGGGAAATTAAAATTCAGAGCAAATTAGACTTAAAAACATGAGACAAAGAACATTGTTAAAATAACCATACATCGTCTAGCTATAATTTAAACGAAAATTTACCATAAACAGGTTCAATAAGAATTAACTGACATGATAAAAAAAAATCAAAAATCAGTTCACCACATCATGAAATCAATAAACAAAAGAATATGACTTACTTGAACTTTCTTGGCTGTAAAGAAATTAAGAAATCTTCAAGATCAGATCTACTCTCTATTCCCTTTGTAATTTTTCTTTAAATCTGCTCTTCTCTCAACTTTTACTCCATTTCCTTTTAGATCCAAGGCTTGAGGATTTAGACCTTGAATTCCAAAATTAGGATCTAGAAATATAATAAGACTAGGTCTTGGAATAAAGAAGAACAAATCGAAGAAAAGGAAGAACAAAGTTAGGGTTTGATGAAAAGAGAATAAGCTAGATCTGAAGTTTTAGGATATAGATCTAGGGATTTCAAGTGAAGAAATGAGTGGCCAGAGCTGGCTGGAGATGAAGATTGGGCCGGAGATTGGCCGAAGATGATTCAAAATGAGTAAAATGTCTCATAACCCTAAATTTTCGCCCTTTCTCCATCTCTCTGAATTTTCTAGAAAAATAGAGAGAATCCCCAAAAATGAAGAGGGCCCTTTTATTTATAGAAAAATCTCATAATTTTTAAGCCCTACAAATTGACAAGACACCCCCTATACTATATTGAACACTGCTTCAAGCTGGAAAGAGGTGATCCGCAAAAAAAATCTTAGTGAAAATAAAAGATAAATTTACGCCCCTTGAGTTACCTAGGAACACCTATCTACTGCAAAATTAGACTAACCGGGACATCCTCACATCGGATAAAGCACTCCCCTTCTGTTACACTATCTCACGAACTACGCTTGTCTTATTAGGCAAACCCTGACGGATTTTTCTGAAATTTTAGAGGGACCTAAATGGGACCTTGACCTATGCTAGGACTGGTTTTGGGACATCAAATTCAACTATTTAAATGATTTTTTAACAAAAACAATGGTTTAGGGTTCGGTCAAAATGGGGTGTCTACTCAATCTTCTAGGGATACAGTGTAACGGAAAGATTGAGGTATATTTTTATTACAAAATGATGAAATTAAATTTTTATATGGAAGGCAGTGTTTGAACATTAAATAAGTTGAATTCCACCTATGTCTAACATCTAATTTGAATTTGAAAAATTCTTTCCATAGGTGTTACATTATTTTGCAAATTCTTGTCGTCTATACATTGAAGATCTGATAAATGAAAGAAAAGTTTTAATTTTTTCTACCTGTGGGTCAATAAGAGTTAAACCATCTTGCACAACCAAATTCAAAATAATATACGCACATCTAATATGAAAAAATCTCCATTTAAAATAGGTTTCAATTTAGATTTTAATAACTCTACTGCAGAAGTATATTACTAGCATTATCTAGAGTTATAGAAAATATTTTTTTAGAATATTATATTCACAAGCAGTAGATAATATATGTGTTGCTACAACATTTTCAGTATGTGAAAAATTTAGAAGACTAAAGCTAATTATTCTTTTTTCTAACATTCAATGGGAATTGATATAGTGTACAATTACACAAATATATGATAAACCTTTTTTTGTACTCCAAATATCAGAAGTAGGTGAAATTTTCCCATTAAATTCTTGAAAACTTGAAATTAGTTGTTGTTTACATTAATAAAAAAGATAAAAAGTGTCTTATTTTAGAGTGTTTCTAGGTACCTTTTTAAAAACAGAGTTTAAAGCAGATTTATCATATTTTTTCAAAACGTTTATCTTCTCCAAAAACAAATGGTTGTTCGAAGTGTACAAAGTATGCTGCTAGTTCTCTTCTATTTTGATCTTGAGAGTAGAAAATTGTACTTAATGAGCTAGACGTGTGACTTAGTTGGGTTTGCTTAGGGTCTAATGATCCATGAGTTTTAGTACAAGCTTCCGCATGCCTTTTTAAGTGGGTCGTTCCACCGGCAACACTACAACTAAGATCTCTTTTACATATGTACAAACTACCCTAATATCTACTTTTCCATTATGACGTTTTATCTCTTCACAAGTAAAGGTAGACCAAACATTTGAAGTTCTACCTCTTTTAGGTTTAGAGCTAGAAGGAGCTTGGCTCCATTAGCACTAGTGTTGCGTTGATTTTGGACTTGAAATTGCGATTCAGGGGTTGATTCTTCCTCTTCCTCACTCCACTGGCCTCCCAAACAAACTTCCATTAACTTATCATTGTTCATGACTTGGTTGGCGTCATGGCTAATATTGGGGTAGAAGACTTCTTCGGAATTGGTCATTAAGAGAGGTTTAAAAAAATATGGGGAAAGGAGAATTACAATTAAGTTTATAAATGTTAAATATTTAAATGGGTACAAACCTCAACTTAATTGAGCAAAACGTCGCCCTCTTGTTAATCGCCAATCGCCATCTTCGTGTTAACCGCCAATCGCCGGCCTCTTAATGAGTAGTTAGTGCTACTAACTAGAGAGAGAGGGAAGTTGATTGGAGAGGGTGAAGTAGAATAGGGAGAGAGATAAGTTGATTAGGGAGAGTGTATTGGAGAGCTTAGAGAATAGAGAGAGAGAGAGAGAGAGAGAGAGAGAGAGAGAGAGAGAGAGAGAGAGCTTTGGTGAGAAATGAAGGGGGAGGGAAGTGATATTTATAGGCTTGGCTTGGTTATTTTTTGACTTCCCAAAATACTCCCAAAACAAGTTGTTGGAGTGGGTAATTTGGTAAAAGACATGAAATGACATAAATACCCGAAAAAAATAGTTGTTGGGGAGGGTATTTAGAGAAGGTAAAATATTTAAACAATGAACATCCAAATATACCCCCCAAAACTAGTTGTTGGAGGGGGTAATTTGGTAAAAGACATGAAATCACATAAATGCCCTAAAAAAATAGTTGTTGGGGAGGGTATTTAGGGAAGGTAAAAAGTTTAAACAAAGAAAATCCGAAAATACCCCCCCTAGCTAGGCGTTTTTTCCACTTCAGGGGGGCTATTTTCGGTATTTTATAAAATATACAAGTTTTGGAATAGAATACCCCCAAACTAGCTATTTGAAACATCTTTTGGAGGGTATTCTTGGGTTTTTTTTTTTAAAAAACACATCTTTTAAAGGGGGGGGGGGGGTTCAACCTCGCTGGCCGTGCCGGTGAGTCGTGCCTGACGGGCGGGCAAACCAAGCCCCGCATGGCCCGCAACTTCGTGCTGTGCCGGCATAGCCCGTGCCGTGCCGCGGGCAGCAGGCCAGCACAGCCCATTTGCCACCTTGACACCACCCCGCAAGAACGGTTTATCTGAGAATGTTTCACTGTTTGAGGATAAATTCACCCTGTTTAACGTTTTTCTTTGCCTTAAAAACTTAACGAATTACGTTGAGGTGGGGGGAGGGGGGATATCATTTCCCTTAATTTAATAGTGGTCAACGTCATTACTTCTTTTTCTGTGCCCACTTTCTTGAGATGCTCTAATGGGGGCGCCCTTGTAACTGGTTTTTGCAAGGATGCCCTTGACTCTATCATTGCTCGTTAGAGATATAAATAGAACAAACACATGCCCCTTTTTTATTTTTTTCCCAAACATTTCTTTATTTTTTGAATAAATGCCAAGTTAATTATTCCTAAATCCAAACTTTGTAACTATGCTACCAAAGAGAGTAGGGCCCCGGTTTTCAACTATCCAAATGCCCATCCGATGGACCTCACTTTGGATGGAACCATGTAGCAAAAATCTATTATTTTATTATTTTGTCACAAAGACAGAATTGAAAAGTAGACAAGAAGAAAGCGACGGGGCAATTTGTGATATTAAAGTGAATCGGGGGTATTTTGTAATGGATTGGTGGCCGAATGACGCGGCCGTGATTCAGGCGACCCAACGACCTTCACTGAACTTTTGTTTTGCTAAATTTCGTAAAGTTTATAATAGTGAAACGATTATCCGCACTCCCTTATTTTGATAATCTCACTCTACATTTATTACTCACTTTTCTTATTAGCCATTGAGAGACGGATGCTTTCACGATCAATGAAACAAGCAATGTTTTTCTTATGTTTTTATTATTATTATTTTTTTTCTTATTTTCTCCTTTGTTGTTCCCCATTTGGTTTGTAAGGGGGCTGTTTTTTCTTGCTTCATGTTTTCCTTTTTTATCTAATATATCTGGTAGGGTCCCGCCTAACCCCAAAAAATGTTTTTCTTATTGACTATTGAGAGTCGGATGCTTTCGGGATCAATGGCAAAAGGCAATGATTGGGGCTATATGGAATGAATACATGTGAAATCAAGACCGTTGATCCATTAGAAAATGATGAGGAGACCCGTGGTCCTCATCAGATCCTGAACAGATATCCCATGCATGCATAAGATAAAGGACTATGAAAAAATAAATCAATGGTTTTGATTTTGTCGGAGAAAGACTAAGCTAGGCTTGATGAATCAAGAGCGTAGATCATCCGATCAAGTTGCTCTCAACAACAGTTGCCAAGACTGTCTTTTGCTGTTTGGATAACCAAAATGATTTTAACACTCCAATGTTTTTATAGGTCGCGAAAGTACCTTGTCATTTTGCTTTTAAAGGGCTGTCCAAAGAGAAAAGTTCAGAATGTCGGAATGTCTGTGATAGTTTCGAGAAATTACGGATTTTAGGTACTTTTGAAAACAAGCATCAAACACGAGTGATTCTTCAAAATCAGGTGGAAAAAAGACCTGATACCCTTCTGACGTCAACAAAAATGTCTTTTTTCATTACTGCCTTTTAAATTGGCGCGCTTCGCAAGGCTTCTTTTGGTTCGTCTGAATGTGTATTTGAACTGACAGAACCTTGGGTTCGTTTCTATCTTGGCCGTCGGAAATAACTAGAGACGGATGGATGCTTGACACGTGTTGAAAAGCTTTTTGGAATGCTGGCTCCTCTAGACACAGCCAGTTTGGTTTGGATTTGAAATCTTTTTTTGAACCCAAAGTCCCTTGGGTTCGTTTAAATCTTGGCTGTCACTAATATGCATAGACGGTCGGATTCACGACACGTGACCATCGATATGGAACGGTGGCTCTTCTTATAATACCGCCTCTCTGTATGAGATTCCGTCGGCGTACCAATTATTTCCGCCCGCGTACGCTCTATTTCCGCTTACACCCTATTTCCGTCGGTGTACCCCTTGATATTCCGGCGGAGTACTCTAGATCTGGCGGCGTATTCGATATTCTGACGGCGTACTCGATACGTTTGGAACACATGTTTGAACCCAGAAAATCCGGCAGCGTACTCGATATTCCGGCGGCGTACTTGATATCTTCGAACAATGTGTGTTTCTTGAATCCGGCGGCGTACTTGATATTCCGGTGGGCGTACTCCAGAATCCGGCAGCGTTCTAAGCTAAAAGAGACATGGGAAACAATAAAATGTTCAATAACGTTGCCGTTTTAAGCCAAAAGAGACGTACGTGATTTGACGTGAAAAGTGAGAAACTTTAACGCTTTTTGATGATATTTTCACCCCCTGCAATGACGTTCCTTTAAAATTTTTATAGGTAATGATTGACTTTCTCATCCATCAAGAAGGGCAACAAACGAGGACTCTGATCATGTCAGAAGGGTATCAGGGTCTTTTTTCCACCCGATTTTGAAGAATCACCCATGTTTGATGCTTGTTTTCAAAAGTACACGAAATCCATAATTTCTCGAAACTCTCACATACATCCCGTATTTTTCTCCGTTGCAAAGCTTATTTACAATTCCCAAAAATCTCTGACAACACCAATTAAAAGCAAACATGTCAATACAACCGATTGCTAAAATCAATTCCCTTGGATAATTGTCTTATATGGAGGAGAGTAAAAGTTGGTGTTTTTTTCAATTGCAAGAGGTTAAATATAAAGACCGGAGTGCCATTACTGAAACAAGTGATCAGTGTTGCTATCATTTCCCTTTATAAAATAGAAAGTCTTTTGGGTTATAAAATGACAAGTCTTTTGGGTTGGTTTTCTCCAGGAAAATGACATCGTATCAGCATGTACCCAAGTCAATCTTGTGCATCATCACAAGTCCCTTCGTTACCCTTTGTGTGCATTTGGATTGCCAAAATCAGCAATATCCTACTCCGTTTCTGCCCAATTCCGGTGTTTGATTAAAAACCATGATAGAAATTGTGGGGCAAAAATGACACAGGGGTGGAACTAAGGATAGATAATCTATTTCCGACCCCGAAAGGTGGTATTCTGATTCCTCCCAAGCCAAAATGAAAATTTTAAATACCTCCTTTTATTTGGGACTTGCTAGGCAATTTTGCATAAAGCCATTTGGTGGGCCTTCAAATTTTAAAGGGGGCTGGGCCCAATTGAGCTGGGCCCCTATTAAGGAGTTTGGCCCAACTAAACAGAGGCAGTTGCACCCCCCAACTAAACAGAGGCAGTTGCAACAAACGAGGACTCTGATCATGTCAGAAGGGTATCAGGGTCTTTTTTCCACCCGATTTTGAAGAATCACCCGTGCTTGATGCTTGTTTTCAAAAGTACACGAAATCAATAATTTCTCGAAACTCTCACATACATCCCGTATTTTTCTCCGTTGCAAAGCATATTTACAATTCCTAAATATCTCTGACAACACCAATTAAAACCAAACATGTCAATACAACCGAGTGCTAAAATCATTTCCCTTGGATAATTGTCTTATATGGAGCAGAGTAAAAGTTGGTGTTTTTTTCAATTAGAAGAGGTTAAAATAAAGACCGGAGTGCCATTACTGAAACAAGTGATCAGTGTTGCTATCATTTCCCTTTATAAAATAGCAAGTCTTTTGGGTTATAAAATGGCAAGTCTTTTGGGTTGGTTTTCTCCAGGAAAATGACATCGTATCAGCATGTACCCAAGTCAATCTTGTGCCTCATCACAAGTCCCTTCGTTACCCTTTGTGTGCATTTGGATTGCCAAAATCAGCGACATCCTACTCCGTTTCTGCCCAATTCCGGTGTTTGATTAAAAACCATGATAGAAATTGTAGGGTAGAAATGACACAGGGGTGGAACTAAGGATACATAATCTATTTCCGACCCCGAGAGGTGGTATTCTGATTCCTCCCAGGCCAAAATGAAAATTTTAAATACCTTTTTTTATTTGGGACTTGCTAGGCAATTTTGCATAAAGCCATTTTGGTGGGCCTTCAAATTTTAAAGGGGGCTGGGCCCAATTGAGCTGCGCCCTATTCAGGAGTTTGGCCCAACTAAACAGAGGCAGTTGCACCCCCCAGCTTAACATATTGCAACAAACGAGGACTCTGATCATGTCAGAGGGGTATCAGGGTCTTTCTTCCACCCAATTTTGAAGAATCACCCGTGTTTGATGATTGTTTTCAAAAGTACGTGAAATCCATAATTTCTCGAAACTCTCACATACATCCCGTATTTTTCTCCATTGCAAAGCTTATTTACAATTCCCAAAAATCTCTGACAACACCAATTAAAAGAAAACATGTCAATACAACCGAGTGCTAAAATCATTTCCCTTGGATAATTGTCTTATATGGAAGAGAGTAAAAGTTGGTGTTTTTTTCAATTGGAAGAGGTTAAAATAAAGACCAGAGTGCCATTACTGAAACAAGTGATCAGTGTTGCTATCATTTCCCTATATAAAATAGAAAGTCTTTTGGGTTATAAAATGGCAAGTCTTTTGGGTTGGTTTTCTCCAGGAAAATGACATCGTATCAGCATGTAACCAAGTCAATCTTGTGCCTCATCACAAGTCCCTTCGTTACCCTTTGTGTGCATTTGGATTGCCAAAATCAGTGACATCCTACTCCGTTTCTGCCCAATTCCGGTGTTTGATTAAAAACCATGATAGAAATTGTGGGGCAGAAATGACACAGGGGTGGAACTAAGGATACATAATCTATTTCCGACCCCGAGAGGTGGTACTCTGATTCCTCCCAGGCCAAAATGAAAATTTTAAATACCTTTTTTTATTTGGGACTTGCTAGGCAATTTTGCATAAAGCCATTTGGTGGGCCTTCAAATTTTAAAGGGGACTGAGCCCAATTGAGCTGGGCCCCTATTAAGGAGTTTGGCCCAACTAAACAGAGGCAGTTGCACCCCCCAGCTAAACAGAGGCAGTTGCAATAAACGAGGACTTTGATCATGTCAGAAGGGTATCAGGGTCTTTCTTCTACCCGATTTTGAAGAATCACCCGTGTTTGATGCTTGTTTTCAAAAGTACGCGAAATCCATAATTTCTCGAAACTCTCACATACATCCCGTATTTTTCTCCGTTGCAAATCTTATTTACAATTCCCAAAAATCTCTGACAACACCAATGAAAAGCAAACATGTCAATACAACCGATTGCTAAAATCTTTTCCCTTGGACAATTGTCTTATATGGAGGAGAGTAAAAGTTGGTGTTTTTTTTCAATTGGAAGAGGTTAAAATAAAGACCGGAGTGCCATTAGTGAAACAAGTGATCAGTGTTGCTATCATTTCCCTTTATAAAATAGAAAGTCTTTTGGGTTATAAAATGGCAAGTCTTTTGGGTTGGTTTTCTCCAGGAAAATGACATCGTATCAGCATGTACCCAAGTCAATCTTGTGCCTCATCACAAGTCCCTTCGTTACCCTTTGTGTGCATTTGGATTGCCAAAATCAGCGATATCCTACTCCGTTTCTGCCCAATTCCGGTGTTTGATTAAAAACCATGATAGAAATTGTGGGGCAGAAATGACACAGGGGTGGAACTAAGGATACATAATCTATTTCCGACCCCGAGAGGTGGAATTCTGATTCCTCCCAGGCCAAAATGAAAATTTTAAATACCTCTTTTTATTTGGGACTTGCTAGGCAATTTTGCATAAAGCCATTTGGTGGGCCTTCAAATTTTAAAGGGGGCTGGCCCAATTGAGTGGGGCCCCTATTAAGGAGTTTGGCCCAACTAAACAAAGGCAGTTGCACCCCCCAACTAAACAGAGGCAGTTGCAACAAACGAGGACTCTGATCATGTTAGAAGGGTATCAGGGTCTTTTTTCCACCCGATTTTGAAGAATCACCCGTGTTTGATGCTTGTTTTCAAAAGTACGCGAAATCAATAATTTCTCGAAACTCTCACATACATCCCGTATTTTTCTCCGTTGCAAAGCATATTTACAATTCCTAAAAATCTCTGACAACACCAATTAAAACCAAACATGTCAATACAACCGAGTGCTAAAATCATTTCCCTTGGATAATTGTCTTGTATGGAGTAGAATAAAAGTTGGTGTTTTTTTCAATTCGAAGAGGTTAAAATAAAGACCGGAGTGCCATTACTGAAACAAGTGATCAGTGTTGCTATCATTTCCCTTTATAAAATAGCAAGTCTTTGGGTTATAAAATGGCAAGTCTTTTGGGTTGGTTTTCTCCAGGAAATTGACATCGTATCAGCATGTACCCAAGTCAATCTTGTGCCTCATCACAAGTCCTTTCGTTACCCTTTGTGTGCATTTGGATTGCCAAAATCAGCGACATCCTACTCCGTTTCTGCCCAATTCCGGTGTTTGATTAAAAACCATGATAGAAATTGTGGGGCAGAAATGACATAGGGGTGGAGCTAAGGATACATAATCTATTTCCGACCCCGAGAGGTGGTATTTTGATTCCTCCCAGGCCAAAATGAAAATTTTAAATACCTTTTTTTATTTGGGACTTGCTAGGCAATTTTGCATAAAGCCATTTGGTGGGCCTTCAAATTTTAAAGGGGCTGGGCCCAATTGAGCTGGGCCCTATTCAGGAGTTTGGCCCAACTAAGCAGAGGCAGTTGCACCCCCTAGCTAAACAGATTGCAACAAACGAGGACTCTGATCATGTCAGAAGGGTATCAGGGTCTTTCTTCCACCCGATTTTGAAGAATCACCCGTGTTTGATGCTTGTTTTCAAAAGTACGCGAAATCAATAATTTCTCGAAACTCTCACATACATCCCGTATTTTTCTCCGTTGCAAAGCATATTTACAATTCCTAAAAATCTCTGACAACACCAATTAAAACCAAACATGTCAATACAACCGAGTGCTAAAATCATTTCCCTTGGATAATTGTCTTGTATGGAGTAGAATAAAAGTTGGTGTTTTTTTCAATTCGAAGAGGTTAAAATAAAGACCGGAGTGCCATTACTGAAACAAGTGATCAGTGTTGCTATCATTTCCCTTTATAAAATAGCAAGTCTTTGGGTTATAAAATGGCAAGTCTTTTGGGTTGGTTTTCTCCAGGAAATTGACATCGTATCAGCATGTACCCAAGTCAATCTTGTGCCTCATCACAAGTCCTTTCGTTACCCTTTGTGTGCATTTGGATTGCCAAAATCAGCGACATCCTACTCCGTTTCTGCCCAATTCCGGTGTTTGATTAAAAACCATGATAGAAATTGTGGGGCAGAAATGACATAGGGGTGGAGCTAAGGATACATAATCTATTTCCGACCCCGAGAGGTGGTATTTTGATTCCTCCCAGGCCAAAATGAAAATTTTAAATACCTTTTTTTATTTGGGACTTGCTAGGCAATTTTGCATAAAGCCATTTGGTGGGCCTTCAAATTTTAAAGGGGCTGGGCCCAATTGAGCTGGGCCCTATTCAGGAGTTTGGCCCAACTAAGCAGAGGCAGTTGCACCCCCTAGCTAAACAGATTGCAACAAACGAGGACTCTGATCATGTCAGAAGGGTATCAGGGTCTTTCTTCCACCCGATTTTGAAGAATCACCCGTGTTTGATGCTTGTTTTCAAAAGTACGCGAAATCCAAAATTTTTCGAAACTCTCACATACATCCCGTATTTTTCTCCGTTGCAAAGCTTATTTACAATTCCCAAAAATCTCTGACAACACCTATTAAAAGCAAACATGTCAATACAACCGATTGCTAAAATCATTTCCCTTGGACAATTGTCTTATATGGAGGAGAGTAAAAGTTGGTGTTTTTTTTCAATTGGAAGAGGTTAAAATAAAGACCGGAGTGCCATTAGTGAAACAAGTGATCAGTGTTGCTATCATTTCCCTTTATAAAATAGAAAGTCTTTTGGGTTATAAAATGGCAAGTCTTTTGGGTTGGTTTTCTCCAGGAAAATGACATCGTATCAGCATGTACCCAAGTCAATCTTGTGCCTCATCACAAGTCCCTTCGTTACCCTTTGTGTGCATTTGGATTGCCAAAATCAGCGATATCCTACTCCGTTTCTGCCCAATTCCGGTGTTTGATTAAAAACCATGATAGAAATTGTGGGGCAGAAATGACACAGGGGTGGAACTAAGGATACATAATCTATTTCCGACCCCGAGAGGTGGAATTCTGATTCCTCCGAGGCCAAAATGAAAATTTTAAATCCCTCTTTTTATTTGGGACTTGCTAGGCAATTTTGCATAAAGCCATTTGGTTGGCCTTCAAATTTTAAAGGGGGCTGGGCCCAATTGAGTTGGGCCCCTATTAAGGAGTTTGGCCCAACTAAACTTAGGCTGTTGCACCCCCCAACTAAACAGAGGCAGTTGCAACAAACGAGGACTCTGATCATGTCAGAAGGGTATCAGGGTCTTTTTTCCACCCGATTTTGAAGAATCACCCGTGTTTGATGCTTGTTTTCAAAAGTACGCGAAATCAATAATTTCTCGAAACTCTCACATACATCCCGTATTTTTCTCCGTTGCAAAGCATATTTACAATTCCTAAAAATCTCTGACAACACCAATTAAAACCAAACATGTCAATACAACCGAGTGCTAAAATCATTTCCCTTGGATAATTGTCTTGTATGGAGCAGAGTAAAAGTTGGTGTTTTTTACAATTCGAAGAGGTTAAAATAAAGACCGGAGTGCCATTACTGAAACAAGTGATCAGTGTTGCTATCATTTCCCTTTATAAAATAGCAAGTCTTTTGGGTTATAAAATGGCAAGTCTTTTGGGTTGGTTTTCTCCAGGAAATTGACATCGTATCAGCATGTACCCAAGTCAATCTTGTGCCTCATCACAAGTCCTTTCGTTACTCTTTGTGTGCATTTGGATTGCCAAAATCAGCGACATCCTACTCCGTTTCTGCCCAATTCCGGTGTTTGATTAAAAACCATGATAGAAATTGTGGGGCAGAAATGACATAGGGGTGGAACTAAGGATACATAATCTATTTCCGACCCCGAGAGGTGGTATTTTGATTCCTCCCAGGCCAAAATGAAAATTTTAAATACCTCTTTTTATTTGGGACTTGCTAGGCAATTTTGCATAAAGCCATTTGGTGGGCCTTCAAATTTTAAAGGGGCTGGGCCCAATTGAGCTGGGCCCCTATTAAGGAGTTTGGCCCAACTAAACAGAGGCAATTGCACCCCCCCCCTTTTATGCTACATTTAGCTCCACCGTGCCTCCCTTTTTGAAGGAGAGAAGAGTCACCTCGTAGCATATTTCGTCTTATTCATTTAGTTCATCTGAGGTGGCTGTTCTCTATGGAAAAAGTGAGCCGCAAAAATGTTTTTCTTTGAAATTGCATAGCAAGCCACTTTTTTTTGTTTTTTCATTTTGTTTCCAGTAGAATTGGAATAAGATGCCAACTCTTATTCCTGATCTCCGCAATCCAAATGCCGCCCTAATTCAGCGTATGATCATGACCCTTTCATCAAGTGTGATGAAAAAGGCATCCTTTTAAGATATTTCTAACAAACTGCACATTCAGAGTTTGAAGAGACTCTAAGAAGACATGATTTACAACTTCACTTTTATTGAAAAGTTGTAAATAGCAAGTTGAATGATGCATCAATGTAGAGCATCTGCAAATTGATGAAATGCCAAGAGCACATATAAGTCCATCCATTTTATGCTTCTATAGTTCTATGCAATGTAAGTATTAATAGATGAGGCTTTCATTGTCACAAAATCAACTACCCTTGTTTATGCCTTCTAATAATAGGGTTAAAATACGGCGAGGCTATTAGATCGCACCACGTGTCACCAATGGAATCTAATTATGATTAAGCAAAACACTAAGATACCGCTGGGCCACTTGATCCCGCCACGTGTCATCTCCCCGCCAACAAGAAACTTCATCATCACGATTATGGGCAAGATTACACAACAAAGCCACGAGTGTCGTCGAACCAGGGAGACAACCCAATCTAGCGAAAGAAGGTTTTCTCTCTGAAATGATGAAAAGATCCATGCGGCGCCCCATAAAGAGAATTTACATGCAGGATCAAAGTATAAATACACCATTAAGTCCCTAGGAAAGGGACTCTGGGAGGAAATCAGGCACTATTAAAGGAAGCTCTAGACCGTTATTAAGACCGTTCGACCCCAAGCAGGAAAGGGAAAAAGGTGTTGGACGCCTTATCCCTCCCCCTACCCCCTACTCTCAACTCACGCACCCAAACATCAGAGAAAGAGCCTGTGCTTGGTCCTGGTAAACCTGATTATACCTCAGCCATATCCTGCTGTTCATTATATTGTTGGCCTAGAATCCGACTTGGGTGTCGAAGTGGTCGTCCGGGACCCACCCCGGACCTCCCTGACCCCTTTGTTTGTGATTGCAGACCCCAGCGGAGGCCTTCTACCCACCGCGGGATCGCGAACCTGGATTCTGGCGCCATCATATTGGGGCCATCCGTGGGACCCGTTTGAGCCTGAATACTTTGTGATGATGAGAAACCACAACCAACAGCAAGAAATAAAAGTAATGATTAGGAGCCAGGCCCAACATGCATAAATTCATGTCTCTAATTCTCGGGAGTAGAACTCGTAGGCCTCGGGCCAGCATTTGCCCGCCTCCAGCACACCGCAGATGGTCCTTACTATGGAAATGTTCAACGAGCTTCGTTAGGAGCTCCTTCTACGGCTGCCTCCGTTACCAAAACCTCCAGTTCTAGAAATTCCCCCGGCACCGCACGGTCGGACTGATGTTTATGAAGAAAATAATGAGGAGTCACCAGAGGAATGTCACCATCGGCGAAGGCACGAACCAGTCTGAGCCGCCTCCCTTTCGAAAAATAGCCCTTTACCTCCCCCAACCAGGGGATGTTAACCGGATGCCGGGCGACAAGCTACTCAAAGCAATTCCATCCCTACCCGGACAACTCGATTCCAAGAGTTACCCCAGGTGTGGGCGGAGGAGGTGGCTACCTCAGCGCAACTGCTAGGGCTAGACCAACTAGCAGACATGCAAGACAAATCCGGGAAGTTAAGCGAGAAATGAAAAAAACCATACGCCCACGACATCCTGGATGAATGGGAAAGAGAGACAGGGATAGATCTCTCCCGATTCGGTTGTTACGATGGAACCATAGACCCCCTGGAGTTCCTCCAAACTTTCAGGAGGGTAATGGCACTCCGGGGTACATCAGATGGATTCATGTACAGAGCCTTTGCCTCCCTGTTGAGAAAAACCGCTAACGATTGGTACTTACGTTTGGAGCCGGACTCCATTGGATCCTTTCATGAGTTCGGAAGGAAGTTCACCGCGAGGTTCGCCAACAATCGCCTCCGCCACGATCCGACGGATGCTCTCCTGGCCCTCCGATAGGGAAGGAGCGAGACCCTGAGAGACTTCATGTTGAAATTCAACGCCGAGTTGGCTCAACTTTCCAATATCGATGTCCAGATAGCGATTGCAGCCCTGAAGCACACTACCACCGACCAAAATCTCAAACTATACCTCACTCTCAAGCCACCGCGGGATCTACAAGAACTCGAATCCAAAACTAACAAGTTCATACGAGCAAAAGAAGCATACGTATGGGAACGAAGCCGAGCAGGCCTTGAAGAAAAGAAGAAAGAAGATGGTAGGGGGCCGGAAAATCGCGGGCCGATGAGAGACCGGCAAACCGGAACCCCATCCCCATCTTTGAAAGGTTAGGAAATGCTTCCCTGAAGGTCCCGCTCTCCCATGTCCTGTTCGCCATCAGAGATCAGGGTCTCCTGACCCCTCCCAAGAAAATGAGCACTGACCCGAAGAACCGCTCCCCCGGAAAGTTTTGTGATTTTCACAGGGACCACGGCCACGAAACTGACCATTGCTTTCATCTCAGACTCCAGCTAGAAAAACTAGCCGAGGAAGGCCATTTAGATTGGTACCTGTAGACACCCCCAGTTTGCTCCACTTTAATCAGCAAAGAAGTCAGTGTTTCGCTATCCGTTTTTCAGTGGTTCCCAATCCCGTGTCTGCCTCTTGTGTTTTCTCAATCTTTCTGATCTTCTCCGCAATGTTATGCATTTTTCTTTTCGCTAAGTGTTGAGAAGGGTTATTCACAAATATCCGAGCAAGGGAAAATTTGGACCCGTTTGGTGGGCCCCCATTAAGCATTTGTTTAGATTTGGATCAAACAGGGGGCCCGCATTGAACATTTTTAACTGGAATGGGATCAAGTCAGTGTGCCCCACATTGTTTTTATTAAATGAGAATGTTGAGCTCATGGATTCTCATGCTGTGACCCACCAATCTAATAGATAAGATCATCATTAGGAGGTAACCATCACTTTATAGGGAGCATCTAATTGGATGGTTAAGATCATACTTTGGAAACGGTGCAGATGAGGGCACGCCCAACTTGTGCCGCGGCCCGCTACATAAACAATTTTGATTGACTCACAGAATTGAACTAAGGGGCACAGCCCATTTATTTAGCAGCTTATCAAGTGGACGGATTGGATCATTTCATGCCCTATATTGTGAAAATAATACCCATGCATGACACCATCTGTTGAGTCATATGTATGTATACATGCATGAGATATTACAAGGATAAACCCCACGCAACTTATAAGATTTCGTATAATAATGTTCCCTATCTAAAAAGATGATAAAAATGGTATATGTACATGCATTAAAAGGTGGCAGCAAGGGTGTTTTCTTTTTAAGAAGCTTGACTCTTATGGAAACTAGGTGGAGCCCAGCCCAAGAAAAGAATTCGATTCTTTCTTACCAAACATGCCAATTTCCCATCCTTAAAAAAAAAAAAAAAAAAAAAAAAAGGCAAGAGAGAGGCTTGGAATAAAAGCAAGATATGGCATTCTATTTTCGGGTCTAATCAATTTTCTTTCTTGTTCCCAACATAGAAGCTTCTAAATCTCAGCAATCTTCTCTCTTGGAAACACCATCTAAATAAGTTAATTTCTGTTTAAATAAGAGGAATTTCTCTCATTCTGGAGGAGGAAAGAAGAGCGTATTATCTCTTGCTCTGTTGTATTATCTCTTGCTATTAACAGAGGAGAGTATTGAGGTTTTAGAGGAGGAAGCTTTCTAAAAAAAAAAGAAGGGAAGTCCCGGTTTTGGGAGGGAGGCACGCGATTTTTCTGAAAGAAAAGGGAACCAAAAAAAAAAAAAAAGAAAAAAAGAAGAAGAAGGCTCTGAGGCTGTGGATCACGCTGGCTCTCGTCCTCTCGATCCTCCCTGGGCCATCATTCTTCTTCTCCATCCTCTCTAGCCCTCCACTCACCTTCTGTTACAAAGAAAAAAAAAAAAAAAAAACAGAAAAGCTAAGAGCAGAGTATCGGATCCTTCTCCCTTGCTTGGCCGAAACCCATCTCTACGCTCATCCCAACAGCAGCCCCCAACCTCCGTCTCCATGTGAAAAAAAAAGGAAAATAAAAAGAAAAGAAGAAGAAGAAAATAACGTAACACTCTGTTTTCACGTTTTCTCTCTCTCTCTCTCTCTCTCTCTCTCTCTCTCTCACTCTCACTCTCCACGTTCTGTGCTTCTCCCCATTCCCTCTCTGATTATTCCGTTCCCCTACCTCGATCTCTCCCTCCAACCTTCCCTCTGCAACAGCTTTTTTTAAAAAAAAAAGAAGAAGAGGAAAAACGTGGAAAAAACAGAGCAATGGATGCTCTGTTTTTTCTCTCTTGTTACCAAACCTTCTCTCTCTCCATCTAGCTCTCTCTCTCTCATTCTATCTCTCTTGCTCACTCTCTCTCTCTCTATCTCTCTGTCTTGCTCTAACTCTCTCTCTCTCTCTCTCTCTCTATCTCTCGGCCTCCCTTATTCTCACCCTCTCTCTGTTGACTTTCTCCCTCTCTCTTTCGATCTTATTCTCTCATACTCTCACACTCTCTATCTCACTCATCCTTCTATCTTTCCCTCTCAAAGTCCCTCCCTATCTCTCTCCCCATCCACTTGAGAAAACAAGAAAAATAAAAGGAAAAACAAAGAAAAAAAGAAGAAGGAAGCGGAGCGGATCGAGTGGCGGCGGGATTTCTCGGACTTTCCGGCTCTCGGATTCGGCGTGGAACTCTATCACAGGTAGGTGTACTGTTCTCGAATTTTTCCTAAATTATTTGGTGTTTTTTTAGATTTTTGCATGATTTTTAAGCATTTAAATGATTTTAATTCAATATTAAATGTGTGTGCTTAAAATCATGATCTGCATGAGTGGTTCAATTCCGTTTCGTCTCGAAATTTGATACAATGTTCTACTAAAATGGAGTAAAATAACTACCGGATCGGATCGGACATTGGATCAACGGTTTTCTAGAATTTGAGTGAAGAGTGGTATTTTATTTAAAATATTGGCTGAATAATTACGAAATTCGAAAAAATAGCCATATCAGGATGATCTATTTTTTGGAATTTAAAATTTTTCTTGTGTTCATCATATCAGAAGAAGGCTGGAGGACGTTTTCCGGAATCGTAATTTTTTCGAAAATCGTGTTTTAAAAATAGAAAATTCTTCAAAAATATCTTTTCGACGAAGAAAAATAAAATATATACTAAACAAATTCCAAAATTAATGAAATTTCGTAGGAAAATAATATAATGCTGATACATTCTACCATGAATTTTTGAGAATTTTTGGAATTGGTTTGGTATATTATTTTATGCTTTCTTTGAAAATTATCAGATTTTGGGAGAATTGTTACAGATATCAGATCACAGATAAAATTCCCAAACGTTTTACAGTAGTCTTATATTCCGTATTTCTAGTTTCTGTAAAATTTTCAAGTGATTTAGATCTTGTTTCATATGGGATGTATTGTTAATTCATAATCTTGTCTGAACATTAAAAAATCCAAAACTGATAGTAAATGGTTTCCAAAATTCATGAAAATCTCACCGCATGCTATTTTTACTTATATCTTGTTACTGTATAAATTTTATTGAATTTAGATTCCTATTTCTAGTAGTTTCTGTGTTATTTTTGCAATCTGATCAATTAATTGTTAAATCAAAATTAAATATGAGCTTAATGTAAAAATCTGTAAAAATCTTCCAGTAAGCTACATCTCATCATATCTTGCCGCTGTAGAAGTTTCAACTCATTTCGAGTTCGTTTACAACAGTTTCATTTGTAAAATCACTCATATGATTAAAATTGATAAATTCTATTGAAAATTCGAAATTAATTAAAAATCAATTTAAAGCTTCTAAAAGAACCTTAAAATTCTGTCACATGTTCACTCCTCAATTCATTGAAACAGAAATTTTAGGATCTTTAGATTTTCCTGGAAAAATGGCCAGTGCATCCATAATCGTATCCCTATTGCACTCGATCTTTGACAATTTGAATATTTAAGCTATAGCATGTTGTTGGCTCCGAGGTTACTGTCCACGGAAATCCTGAGATATGCCAGGCAATAAGATGCTATAACCTAACTATTAAATTGCACAAGGAAAGAGTGCACGATTCCCTTCCTTGGATGCCATTCTGGGCTGAAATTGGTGAACCCTAGAACCATTGGTATTCCTTAATTGTCCATAAACTGAAAATCCTTAAAATCTGAAATTCATTAACTTCAAGAATTGAAATCGATTCATCTCGTGTCTCTCGGAACCATTGGATTATGGTTTCCGTCGTAAGAACCATTAGAACCCAATTTAAGAACACTGGTGTCGTGTCGTGTCCTAAGTTTTAGGGAGTCTTAGGTTTTAGGGAGTCCTAGAGTTAGGAGTCCAGCCTCATCACGGATGTGTGCTATGTATAGCAACCGTGCCATAGGTCTAGTTACAATAGTCACCTAATCTTTCCCTAGGACAAGCCTAGTAAACTAGGATGTAGGCTAACCTGCATTAGTCTAAGGAACAACTTGCATTTAGATAAGAATCATATAGAATCTTAGATGAAATCCTAGGATAATAAAATCCTCAACTTGAATTAAATAACTCCTCTTAAAACTGTTGAAGCAGTCAAATCAGTCTAGATCGGTGTCTTAGTTGAGTTAGGCATAAGTAGCTTAGCTTAGGTGCACCGAACTACGTCGACTCTGATCCCAGTGAGGCTTGGGTACGTAGCCAGCTTGGATGTCTGATGGCATACCAACCGCGAGTCGGCACTACAACAAATTGTGGTGTTTTGTATATTAATTTTCGTGTAAATGCTTAATCAAATCATTTAGGATTTTCCCTGAAATTAGAATTCTAGGATAACTTTCACTTAGATTGAATTCAAACAAATAAAGTAATCAAGATACACACTTAGGATCTACATTGAAATTAGATCATAAGATGCATGTCCCGTAGTTAGCACATTAATAGAGAGTTGAATGAGCCATTTAAAATAAATTTAAAAGAGTTAGCTTTTGGAATCGAAGACCGATTATCGGGCAGGAATGGTGCATGTGGTGGATAAATCCCCATACCTTCCATTCTTGTAACCAGGTAGCGAGTCTAGATTTCTGGTTAATCATGGGTCCTAGATCCCACATCTAGGTGGCGACTCTGTCAGTCTCTTTTGTGTGGAATTCGGATTGCCTTAGTGATCCCAAGTTCACATAAAAGATGAATTAAAATCAATAATAAAAATGCACACGCCAATCGCGTGGGTACGAGAGACCAAGAGAGAGCGTGGCGGCACGCGCCCCACCCCTCCCGCGGGATCGGGTCCCACAGTACCTTAAGAGCCCTGCGCGAATAGAGCGCTCCCACCACTAGAACAAAGCACCCCGCTCTTCCCCTACCGACAGATCGAGAAGCCGGCGCCGGTCCCGCAGCAGGCACTGGTCTCGCAACATACATCGGTCTTGAGACCGTCGCCACCACTCCCGGCACCACCGGTCCCCCAAAAGAGAAGAACCTCCTCGCCCAGGCACCGGCCCCTGAGCAGCCCCCCACTATTGTTGGAAAAATCAACATCAACGCAGGATGACCTGCGCCAGGAGGGCCAACGACAGCCGGTCGATGAGCAAACGCAGAGCACGTATTCTCCTTAGAAATGCCTTCTAAAAGGGCCCGGACGGATCCACCCAAGGAAGGCCAGGTCATCTCCTTCTCCACCGAAGACTACAACGGACTGCAAGTCCCGCAAGACGATGCGCTGGTTATCAGATTGATCATCTCCAACTTCTATGTAGGAAAGATCTTGGTAGACAAGGGGAGCTCCATCAACGTGTTGTACCTCGAAACCTTCGAGGAAATGAAAATGGGCGAGGGAAGGCTGGGGCCTGCAGAGTACTCCATATACAGATTTTCAGAGGCGTCTGTGCAGGTCAGTTGTAAAATTGACTTACCCGTCACCTTCGAGACTATCTCCTCCAAAAAACCATTACGGCCACCTTTTTGGTCGTGGATATACCTTTCACTTACAGCGCCATCATAGGACGACCAGCCTAAGGGATCTGGGAGCATTGGTCTCTACCCCTCACCTCAAAATGAAGTTCCCCACCCTAACCGGGATAGGAGAAGTATGCGGATAACAAATGATAGCACGCCAGTGCTACATAGCAAGCTTGAAAGGGAGCAATGCCCCAGCTGAAAATTTCACGATCGGAAGCGAAGAGCCCCGAGAACGAGCCCACATGGTTAGAGGAGAGCCAATCGAGGAGCTAGACTCCGTTCCCATATCTGAGAACCATCCAGAGAGAGAGGTCCGGATAGGCTCCCTACTAAGAGGCACCCTACGGGACCAAATGGTTAGCTTCCTCAGAGCCAACAAAGATGTATTCGTGTGGTCCACCTCAGACATGCCTGGCATAACTGCGGAGATTGCGGTTCACCGGTTGCATGTAAATCCAACCCTCAAGCCCGTCCGACAAAACAAGAGAAACTTCGCGACAAAGCGACTATCAAAGCTGAGGTGGAAAAACTGCTACAAGCCGGATTCGTTAGGGAAATTCGGTATCCCAAGTGGCTATCCAACGTGATCATCGTCAAGAAAGCCAATGGTTGTTGGCAGGCGTGTATAGACTTTACTTATCTAAACCAAGCCTGCCCGAAAGACCCCTACCCCTTGCCATGCATAGACCTGCTCATCGACGCCACTTCCGGGCACGAGCTCCTCACCTTCCTAGACGCTTTCTCCGGCTACAACCAGATAAAGATGCACGAGCCAGATATTCCAAAGACAACGTTCATCACTGACCAGGGCGTCTACTGTTATACGGTCATGCCCTTCGGGTTGAAGAACGCGGGGGCCACGTACCATAGGCTCATGAATAAGCTGTTTCAAAAGCAGATAGGTAGAAACATGGAAGTATATGTGGATGATATGTTGGTGAAAAGCCTGGAAGCCCATCCGACCTCAAAGAAACCTTTGACATCCTGCGACGAGCCTGGATGAAACTCAACCCAGCAAAATGCGCCTTTGGGGTGACATCCGGGAAATTCTTAGGACTCATGGTTAGTCAAAGAGGCATCGATGCCAACCCTGAAAAAGATCCAAGCCATCTTAAGCATGGAACCCCAACGACTGAGGTAGAAGTGCAGCGGCTAGTGGCGCGGGTCGCCGCCCTCGGCCGCTTCATGTCTAGATCAGCCGAAAAATGCCAGCCGTTCTTTAAGCTACTAAGGAACGTACGGGAGTTCGAATGGACCCCGGAGTGCCAAGAAGCTTTCGACGCTTTAAAGGAGTACCTCCAAACACCGCCAGTGTTGACCAAGCCCGAGCCTGGGGAAGAGTTCTTTTTATATTTAGCTGTCAGTCCTACGGCGGTAAGTGTGGTACTGGTTCGACGAAAAGACAAGCAGGAGCCTCAGGTGTACTATGGGAGCAGGATCCTCCATGGTGCGGAGGTCCGGTACCTAAATATAGAGAAGTTCACCTTCGCCATCGTCACCGCTGCCCGGAAGCTCTGCCCCTACTTTCAGGCCCACCCATAGTACTCTTAACAGACCAACCATTGAGAAAAATCTTACAAAAGCCAGAGACCTTCGGAAGAATGGTAAGCTGGGCAGTCGAGTTGGGAGAATTTGACATACAAGTCCGACCAAGGCCAGCTATCAAATCCCAGGTCCTCGCCGATTTTATAGTGAAATTCACTGCCCCCGCCCCAGAACCGACGTTGGCGGAAGAAACCAAGGCCCCCGCAGAGCATTCAGCCCATGGAGACAAGCGCGATGGGACCGGACCACCCGAGGAAGGCAATGAGACCCTTTGGATTCTGCACGTAGACAGCTCGGCGAGCAAAGGAGGGTGCGGAGCAGGAGTGGTCCTTCAGGGGCATGATGAGTTCATGGCTGAATACGCCCTGCGACTAGACTTCAAAGCCTCCAACAATGAGGCTGAGTATGAGGCCTTATTGGCAGGGTTGAGCTTAGCCATGGAACTAGGCGCAAAGAAATTAAAAGTCTACAGTGGATTCACAACTGGTGGTCGAGCAAGTGAATGGAACCTACGAAGCCAAAGAGCTCAGGATCAAAAGATACCTCGGGAAGGTAAGAGAAAAGCTGAAAGGAATGGGGGAAGTCGAGGTTCTCCGGGTGCCATGGGGCATGAACAATCGTGCGAACACCCTCTCCAAAATGGCCTCTGAAGAAACCCATGACTTCGGCTCCATGAACACGGAATACTGCTTCACCCCAGCATTGATGAGAAGCAAGTCTTCGAAATTCCGGTCGGGCCAAACTGGATGGACCCCATAGTACGGTACCCAAAGGACGGGATACTGCCTGAAGACAAATTGACGGCCAGGAGGCTAATCGCAAAGGCTGCCCACTACGTACTCCACGGATCCAAGTTATACAAACGGTCATACACTTGGCCATACCTTCGATGCCTAGTACCCTTTGAGCCAGAGTACGCTCTACGGGAAGTGCACGAAAGGTTCTACGGAGATCATGGAGGTGGAAGGACTCTAGCCTAAAAAATCATAAGACACGGCTATTTTTGGCCGACGATCTTCAGAGACGCCCAAGACTTCGTTAGAAAGTGCGGTCCATGCCAGAAGTTCGCTACCACCCTCCATCGGCCGGCCACCCCTATAACTCAATAACAAGCCCGCTGCCCTTCGCCATGTGGGGTATGGACCTAGTTGGCCCATTCCCAAAAGCCCCGGGAGGGCATACAATGTTGTACATCGCCATCGATTATTTCATCAAGTGGGTCGAGGTCAAAGCTGTGGCAAGGCCAAACTCAAAACCAACAGAAATTTTTTTCTATCATGACGTGATCTGTCACTGTCGCTTCGGCATCCCAAAGATACTCGTGAATGACAACGGACCCCAGTTTGCAAGTGCTGAATTTTGCAAGTTCTATGATAATCTGAGTATCGAACACAGGTTTGCCTCCGTAGCACACCCTCAGGCTAACGGACAAGTGGAAGCAACCACCAGGATCCTACTCCAGAGTCTCAAGAAGCGGTTGGGGGAAGCAGGGAAGTCCTGGGCGAAGGCACTCCCTAATGTGCTCTGGGCCTACCGGACAACGCCTCGAGCTACGACAGGAGAATCTCCCTTTAGTTTAACCTTCGGGGTCGAAGCTGTCATTCCAGTAGAAATTGGTCTCTCCACTTTCAGCATGGAAAACTACGACGAGCATGAAAACTCTGAGCTCCTCCGGAACACTCTCGACCTAATCCTGGAAAAAAGAGAACGGGCTAGTCTCCGAATCGCCTCCTACCAACAGAAAGTGGCGCGATACTACAACTCCCGTGTGAAAAAGCGCTTAGTAAAGTCCAGAGATTTGGTATTACGACGATCAGAGGTATCTGACCCCCAAAGCTCCGGAAAGCTCGCCCCAAAGTGGGAAGGGCCCTACAAGGTCGCTCGGGCACTCCGACCCGGAGCCTACCAGCTTGAACACCTCGACGGGACCCCAGTCCCTCAAAGCTGGAACATGGACCACCTTCGAAAGTTTTATCAGTGAAAAGGAAGGGTAAGAGCTGTGACTTGTTTTAAGTTATTATATGTGTTTCGTTTGTCACTTTTTGTTATTTCAGTACAAAGCTATGTATTTCCTTTCACGATCAATGAAATAGCATTCCCTACAAACTATGCGTATCTCTACTTTCCGGCCCGTGACGTACGTGGGGCCGAAAGAACATAGGGAGCGAAACAGAGGTAACATCTAGGTTGATCTCCCCGAAAATACCCTAAAACGCTCCCCATGAGAAAAGAAGACCTGTCCTTTTTAGAGGGTAGACAAAGCCCATCAACTCCGAACTGATCACTCGAGAGGAAGATGGCCCTTCCATGAGCAACATACCCTGAAGTGACACCCTGCGAGGGCACTAGAGGTATTCCTGCCTACGAAATCGAATGGCGGCAATATTCCAACAAAAAGAAACCTGTAACCACCTTTCTGGGAAAAGGGCTCAACCACCCTATACTGTGTCACATAAAATGTACAGGGGAAGACAAAATACAAACAAGCCTTCCCTTCCCCTGCCCTCCCACAAAAAAAAGAAAAAGAAAAAGAGAGAGAGTACAAAGAATTATTACAGACCCAGTACATCGACCTCAAACAGGGCCTTAAGGAAATAAAGTTCGATAAAAAATCTAAAGGTATTTGCACTCACCATCCTACTGGCCCTCTACAGGAGCCTCAACGACAGTAGAGACATTTGGAGCTGCCGTGCTCGCCAAATCGTTAACCAGCTCCATGGCATCTACCACCCCCTGAGGAAGGTCCTCCGGAACGGTCTCCTCGTCTTCGTACATCAACCTCTCCAGAGGGAAAGATGGATCGGCCTCGCGAACACGCCGCCGTCACTATATAAAAGCCTCTATCTCAACATCAATGCTAATGCGGCCGCGGCCTTAAAGAACTCCTCAGAGTACAGCCATTCTTCCCACGCCTTCGCCAACGCCTCAGCATGCGTTTTTTGGGCAACCAACAGATTATTCTCTGCCCTGTCCCTCCTCTGCTCAGACGTTTGGAGCCGCCCCTGAAGGTCCTTTACGGTATCGTCAAGCGCCGCCTTCTCGGCTTGGGCCTTCTCGAGATCCTCACCCAACTTATGGACACCCTCTTCAAAAGTGCCCATCTCGGACTCATCCTCGAGCATATACTCCAGCATCTTTCTGGTATAACTCTGAGCCTGCAAGGTCCCACCACAAACGAGTCGTTAGCAATTCACCGCGTACTATCTCAAGGCAACCGAGAAAACAAAAGCCGACCAAACATTACTTACACAAGATATAGAATGGAGATATCGGGCACCCAATGCCCTACGAGGAAACTTTTCCAACTCGGCCTCATCACCAGGGAGGGTCGTCATCAACCCCAACTCCACCCCAACCCGCGGGTTCGAAAGAACACCATCCTCAACACCAATCCTCCACTCCGGCCTGAATACCTCGCAGTGCATCTGGTAACACTGCGCAGGGACCTCCATTTTGTCCAAGAGAAACTTGGTTATGCCCGACCCCTCCAACCGACTGGGAACGTCATAAAAAAATACAGTCGAAGCCCGGACCAACAAGCTTCTCCTAGTTAAAGTTGCTATAGTCTGACTCATTGGGGAAAAACTTTCTCCTCCACTCATTGGAATGCCTCCAAGACTTAGGAAAACCCCAATCCGCATCCGATGGAGGGATTATAAACACAAACTCCACTTTCCACCTCTTAATGGAAGACGGTAAGTTCGCCTCAACCTTCACCTAGGGGTGCTGGGTCAGGTACAACCAGCTATCCTCACTCTTCAGCGAAGGACTAAGGGCAACGCAACTCCTAAGCAAAGGGAGGGTAGGCTGAACCTTGTGTAGGTCCGCTTTGGCCACAAAGGCCAAAAGAGTGCGCCAGCTATTGGGTGCCAGTTGGGAAGGGCCACCCGATAAAATTCAAGGGCCTCCACTATAATACCCAAGAGCGGAAACCTAACCCCTGCCCTAAAAGCCTCCACATAAAAGGTCACCTCCTCCTCTGTAACACCCTCACACACCCCCTCCCTAGAAGTAGGGATCCTAATCCCGTACTCTTCAGGAATGTTCTACTCATTTTTAATCTTCTCCGCTGCCATCTTTTCCAAGAAACTTTTGAACGACGCCACCCGGCCAGGACAGATAATGGCGCCGTCCCTTATATCCCTAATCTCCGCCTCACGAGTAGTGGGAGCCTGAACAAGGGGTTCAGATGGGGTGTCCTCCTCCGACGAACCAGAGGACTCAAGTCTATCCTCCAGTTCTCTAGGCATCTCGTCGTCTCGGAGATCGCCACCTCCGACCGTTACCAACCGCCTCCTTTTCCTTGGTTGGTCACTCTCCACTACTTCCACTGACTCACTATGTGGATTTTGGGAATCAGTTGTATCGGACATCGCCAAAGAACAAATGAAAACGAATTAGAAATCAGTTGAAACAGAAGGTATGGAACTCACGGGAACAAATAACGAAGACGGACAAAAACAAGGGAAGAATCGACAGCAGGAGAAGAAAATTGGCCGGCGGACAAAATCGCCTCAGAGGAAAACCCACTTCACCCTGTAGACACCCCCATTTTGCTCCGCTTTAATCAATGAAGTGGTTAGTGTCTTTCTATCGGTTTTCTAGTGTTTTTCATTTTTTCGTGTCCGCCTCTTATGTTTTCTCTATCTCTTCGGTCATTTCCGCTGGGTTTCGCATTTTTCCGCCGGGTGTTAAGGAGGGTTATTCACAGGAATCTAAACAAGAGAGAGAGAGAAAGAGCTTTGGAATAAGTTGCTTTGGGCAGAGTCAATTGAATGGGCCCTTGCAGTTTTTTTTTTGAAGAAATGAGTTTTGGCTTACTTGGATCCAATATTTGAGGTTGTTAGTAGGAGAGAAACTCTCTTCGATATATCCTAATGAATCTATGGTCCTGATCATATGAGGTTAATTTCTGTGCGCATCCCGTTGTGGCCCCACAAATGAATGATTCGAATTTGCTTGTAGAAATGATTTAGGGGGAGCAACCAACTCATGTAACAGCCCACACATTGGATGTTTGAGATCATCTAAAAGAGGGTGTCTGTGATGAAGTTAGGATTGAGAGAGAATACAAGAGAAAATATAAGCAGGAAATATGCGCCAAAAATTTAGGGGAAGGATTCGATAAAAAATTAGCCAACTCATTTTCCCTACAATCTCTACCTTTCTCGTTTTTATTCCCTCTTGTTTGTTGCTTTCTTTCACCCTCCATTCCAAGATAGAAGGTCTGGATTATAAAAAAAAAGAAGGATGCTATATCTCAAAACTAATGGGGATATTTAGAAGATTTACGTTGAGAATAAAAAGAAGAAAGAATGTGATTAAGAAAGGAGACAGCTCATAATTTCTATTTCTCATTACTTTCTTTTGATCTCACAACAAGATGGAGGGTTAGGATCAAACCCAATTGAAGAAAAGTAGTGTTAAAATTTTAAGCCATATGCCAGAATTAGAGGAGATAATTAAGGAAACAAAGGGGGGGAGCCGAATTCTATAAGAAGGGATAGAAAAGGAACGAAGGGGCTCTGAATTTTTTCTCCCTCTCTTACATACTCTCTCTCTCTCTCTCTTCCTTTCACAAGGAATGGTGTAGAACCTCTCCCATCTCCTGTTTTGTGTTAACCCTCTATCATCTTCCATTATATCTCCTCCCATCCCTCATCTCATCCATCATTGCTACTGTCACATCCTCTCTCATCTATTTAGAAAAAAGATTTGTTTTTCTCTTTGCTATTGCAGCCATCTCTCTTCTCTCATATACATCTCATGGAATAAAAAAGCAAGATCTTAGCTCTCACACACTTTTCGAACGGTCATCTATCTTCCCATCTCTCAATAGACTTCCCTCATTCACTCTTGGCAACTACATTCTCACTTTTCATATCGTCTTTCTCTCCGAAGTGGCCGTACACCTTGCTGTTCACCCAAAACAACGGATTAATCATCCCTTATCAATTTTTGGGGCCAAACCTCCTATAGTGGTCGAGTCTCCTTGGATCCAAGCTCTTGGGACCGAACACTCTTCTTCTTCCAAATCTTCCTGCGCCCAAAAATCTAGTGGCCGAAACCATTTTGGAGCGAGATCTTTCTGGCCAAGTTTTCCTCTAAAAGATTTGAGTTGCGGCTCTCTCCATGGTGGTGAATAAAAAAAAAATTGGACAACGCTAGATTCTATACCGGCGAACGCTTTCGGATTCAATCTCAAAATTTCGGCATCAAATCATCATCCTCGGACTCTCGTGCTTTCGGATTAGGCTCGGATCGATACCAAAGGTAAGTGCACTCTTTTCAGATTTTTCTAGAATTATTCCGTTTTTTTTTACGTATTTTTGCATGGTTTTAGTATTTACGCTCATTTAATTCAATAACATATGGTGGGCTCAAAATCGGGTTTACATGAGTGTTTCAAAGTCCGATTCGTCTCAAAATTTAATGCAATGATCTATTTAATGGAACTAAAAGAACTATCGGATTGGATCAAACGTTGGATCTAAGGATTTCTAGAATTTGAATGAAGTTTGAAATTTAATTTGAAATAATGACTGGAATATTAGGAAATTGGAAAAAATAGCTGCCTTAGGATGATCTGTTTCTTGGAATATTATAATTTTCTTGTGTTCATCATATCAGAGCAATGTTAAAGGACATCTTTCAGAGTCATAATTTTCTCAAAAATCATGTTTAAAAAAATAGAAAAACTCTTAAAAGACATCTTTTTGAAGAAGAAAAATGGAAAATATACCAAATAAGTTCTAAAATTAATGAAATTTTGTAGTAAAATAATATGTTGCTGATATATTCTGCCATGAAGTTTTAATAATTTTAGGATTCTATTTGGTATATTGTTTGATATTTTCTTTTGAAACAACCAGATTTTGTGAGGTATTTTTATTAATATCAAATTATGATTAAAATTTTCAAAAACTTTACAGTAGTCTTATATTACAAATGCCATATTACTGTAAAAGTTTCAATTGATTTGGAATTTGTTTCCTAGGGGATACTGTGTAAATTCATAATCTGATCTGAATCTTTAAAAATCTCAAATTGATAGTAAATCATATCTGAAATTCATGAAATTTTCACAGTAGACTATATTCATTCATACCTAGTTACTGTAGAAATTTTATTTGATTTAGATTTCTATTTCTAAGGATTTCTTTGTAATTTTAACAATCTGGTCCCATTATTATTAAATCAGAAATTAATAGCAGCTAAATATAAAAATCTATGAAAGTTTTCCAGTAAGTTATATTCATTTATATCTTGTTACTGCAGAAATTTTAATTTATTTCGAATTTTTTTGCAATGAGTTCATTTGTAAAATCATCCATTTGATCTGAAATTGATAAAATCTATTAAAAATCGAAATTAACCAAAATCATTATGAAAACTTCTAGGGAACTTTAATTTTCTGTTACGGGTATTCATTCCTTAAGCCGCTGAAACAGAAATCTTAGGAGTCTTAGATTTCCTTTGTAAAGTGGCCATGCTAGGATAATTTAGATGCCGAGATCGTAACCATAATCGTATACTAATCGCGATCAATCCAGCATAATTGGAGTGTTAAATTATAGTATGTTAGTGGTTCCGAGGTCTATTGTCCACGGAAATCCTGAGAAATATGCCAGGCAATAAGATACCATAACTTACATGCTAAATTATACAAGTGTTGAGAGCACGATTCCCTTCCATGGTTGCGACTCGAGGCCGAAACTTGCGAACCATAGAGCCTTTGGTATCCCTTAGATGTTTAGGAATAAAAAATCCTTGAAATCGAAAATCATCGAGTTCAAGAAATTGAACTAACTCACTCCATGTCTTTGGAACCGTTGGATTACGGCTTCCCATCGTAGGAACCATCAGAGCTCCACTTAGGAACACTTACGTCTCGTTGTGTCCTAGGTTTTAGAGAGTCCTAGAGTTAGGAGTCCAGCCTCATCACGGTCGTTTGCTATGGATAGTAACCGTGCCAATAGATCTAGTTACACTAGTCACCCCTTTTTTCCCATAGGACAAGCCTAGTTACCTAGGATGTAGGTTAACCTGCATTAGTCTAAGAGACAACTTGCACTTAGATAGGATCATATAGCATCTTAGATGAAGTCCTAGGATAATAAAATCTTCAACTTGAACTAAATAATCTCTCTTAAACTGTTAAAACAGTTCATCCAGTCTAGATCGGTGTCCTAGATGAGTTAGGCATAAGTAGCTTAGTTTAGGTGCACCGAACTACGTTGACTCTGATCCCAGTGAGGCTTGGGTACGTAGGCAGCTTAGATGCTTGATGACATACCAATCACGAGTCGGCTCCACACATAAGTGGTGGGATTTTGTATATTAATCCTTAAATTAAAAGTAATTAAATCACTCAGGACTTTCCATGAAATTAGAATTTTAGGAGAACTTTCACTTAGATTGAATTCAAATAAATTAAGAAAATCAAGATACACATTTAGGAATTACACTGAAATTAGATCTTATGATGCATGTCATGTAGTTCGCACATTAATATAGAGTTAAATGAGCCATTTAAAAGAAATTCAAAAGAGTTAACTTTTGAAATTGAAGACCGATTATTGGGCAGGAATGGTGCATGTGGTGGTAACTCCCCATACCTTCCATTCTCGTAACCAGGTAACGAGTCTAGATTTCTGGTCAATTATGGGTCCTAGATCCCTCATCTAGGTGACGACTCTGTCACTCTCTTTTGTGTGGAATTCGGATTGCCTTAGTGATCCCAAAGTTCACGGAAAAGATGAATTAAATCACCTTGCTAGGCTCGGCGGCTTACCCCTGCCCTTATGGGTACTGGGTTGCACGTTTGTTTGCACCCTATGGCTTGGTTGCTGCCTGCTTGGTTGGGTAATTAAAATCAATAATAAAAAGCACACGCCATTCGCGTGGGTACGAGAGACCAGGGAGAGCGTAGCGCCTCGCGCGCTTCACCTCTCTCGCGGGATCGGGTCCCACACACCCAAAAAAGACGAAGAAACAAAAGGAAATAGTCCCGAGAAAGCTTCAAAAATTAGGGTTTCGACACGCGTAAACTAGCCCCTGCCCATTCCAATCGGATGGGACATACACACGTAGCGCCAATTTGGGAATTCGAGGAAACCGCCAAAGTCGAAGCGCCATTTCTCACTACGAAAAGACTCTTCTACCCTTGCTACAAACTTCCGGAACAAGTTATCTCTACAAGTTTCTGGCCGAAACGAGGCGGGCCGCAATTTGAGGGATCCTCCCCGAACTTGGTCCCACTTAATGGAAATTTGGAAAAGGACTCGGAATTTCAATCATCCGGCCGTACCTACACACGCTTGTTCCACTCAGATGAAAAAAGGGTCTGGTTGAGCAAAATGGCTCGGAACTCAAAACAAGGGTCCGACCGCACAGTGATTATTCCACGTAGATAGAAAAGGGCCCGGTTGAGCAAAACGGCTTGGAACTCAACACAAGGGTCCGACCGCACCACGGTTATTCCACTCAGAGGGGAAAAGGGCCCAGTTGGGCAAAACAGCTCGGAATTCAACACAAGGGTCCGACCACACCACGATTATCCCACTCAGATGGAAAAAGAGCCTAGCTGATCAAAATGGCTCAGAACTCGACACAAGGGTCTGGCCGCACTACGATTATTCCACTCAGATGGAAAAAGGGTCTAGTTGAGCAAAACGGCTCGGAGCTCAACACAAGGGTCTGACTGCACCACGATTATTCCACTCAGATGGGAAAAGGGTCCGGTTGCGCAAAACGGCTCGGAACTCGACACAAGGGTCCGACCACACTACGCTTGTTCCACTTAGATGGAAAATGACTCGGTTAAGCAAAAAGGGCCCAAAACCCTGCCACCCCCGCGAACTAAAGGTAAATCTGGCCAGACTAGGGAACCAGATCAAGGTTCACCCGTCACAACGACATACAGAGTTAAGACCCCTCCCCGACTTCAAGCACTCATAGAAAGAATGCACCTACATTACCCGCAGAACAGGCTAGCAACAACAAAAGAACCATACAAAACATCCCATGGGAACATAATAAAACTGTTCATTAATCGCTTTCCTGACCCGAAGGCCTACAGAAAAAGAAAAGAAAAAGGGCCTCCGGGACCCTAACACCATCCACAAAAAAAAGAGAAATAAGAAATAAGGCAGGGCCTTCAAAGTAACTTTTCCTTTCAAAAAAAAAGAGAAGGAAAGAAGAGGAAAGGGGAAGCTTGGCCCCTAAAGAACTGGCCACCAGACCCCCTCCCCCAAATCAGTCTGAACGACTAGTGAAAGATTTCTTTTTCGGGGAATCCTCCTCCTCCCAGGAGCTCTCCAGCAGGGGATGTGCCTCATATTCGAGCAACTGCACGTTAAGGGCGTGGACCTTCCTTTGCAACTCCCCATTCCTTTGCTTCAAGTCCTGAATCTCCTCATCCATCTTCAAGATGCAGTCGCACAATTCCAACCCCTGCCGGTAGACCTTGGAAAAAAAACACCGCTCTTTAGCGAGGGAGAGAGGTGGAAAGGAGGAAAGCCCAGAGGAGGGCCCGGATCCATCCTGGCCTTCTTTCGGTGGGCCATGAGATCTTCCTCTAAGTCAGAACGCAAATTAGGATCACTCAAAGACTCTCGAGAAAGGGGGGCCTTACCCTTGGCCCGCGAAGAGGAACATGAAAAGGATTTAGGCATATTGTCAAGCAAGAGCGGGAGAACAGAAAAAGGCTCGTAAAGGAGAAGACAAAAAAAATCCTTCCTTTATAAACCTAAAGAGAAACCCTCGGGCCAGGAAAGGAAGTAACTCGCCTCATGCGTGTCCCTTTCCAATTGGATGGTCGACCGACGCTCCATAATTACACTACGATTCCTCGAGAAGGAACCACCGAATGAGGCAGCGTGTCCCCTCGCATTCCAAGATTATGATTCCTCGAGAAGGAACCACCGAATGAGGCAGCTTGTCCCCTCGCATTCCAAGATTCTCATAAATGCCCTCGTCGCTATATTCTAGGACCGGGTAAGAGAACTTACTCCCTTGGCCCATTCAATGGACCAAAAGAGTTGGGGGGGGGGTATTATGATAGGATGAAAATACGGCGAGGCCATTAGATCCAGCCAAGTGTCACCAACAGAATCTAATTATGATTAAGCAAAACACTAAGACACGGCTGGGCCACGTGATCCCGCCATGTGTCATCTCCCCGCCACCAAAAAACTTCATCATCAGGATTATGGGCAAGATTACACAACAAAGCCACGCGCGCCGTCGAATCAGGGGGACAACCCAATCCAGCGAAAGAAGGTTTTCTCTCCGAAAGGATGAAAAGATCCATGCGGCGCCCCATAAAGAAAATTTACATGCAGGATCAAAGTATAAATACACCACTAAGTCCCTAGGAAAGGGACTCTGGGGGTAAATCAGACACCATTAAAGGAAGCTCTAGACCGTTATTAAGACCGTTCGACCCCAAGCAGGAAAGGAAAAAAGGTGTTGGATGCCCTATCCCTCCCCCTACCCTCTACTCTCAACTCACCCACCAAAACATCAGAGAAAGAGCTCTTGCGTTGGTCCTGGTAAAGCTGATTATACCTCAGCCATTTCTTGTTGTTCATTATATTGTTGGCCCAGAGTCTGACTTGGGTGTCGAAGTGGTCGTCCGGGACCCACCCCAGACCTCCCTGACCCCTTTGTTTGTGATTGCAGACCCTCGCGGAGGCTCTCTACCCACCGCGCGATCGCAAACCCGGATTTTGGCGCCATCATATTCAATGGACCAAGGGAGTAGGGGGTATTATGATAGGGTGAAAATACGGCGAGGCCATTAGATCCTGCCATGTGTCACCAACGGAATCTAATTATGATTAAGCAAAACACTAAGACACGGCTGGGTCATGTGATCCCGCCACGTGTCATCTCCTCGCCACCAAAAAACTTCATCATCATGATTATGGGCAAGATTACACAACAAAGCCACGCGCCCTGTCAAACCAGGGGGACAATCCAATCCAGTGAAAGAAGGTTTTCTCTCTGAAATGATGAAAAGATCCACACGGCGCCCCATAAAGAAAATTTACATGCAGGATCAAAGTATAAATACACCATTAAGTCCCTAGGAAAGGGACTCGGGGGGGGGATCATGCACCATTACAGGAAGCACTAGACCGTTATTAAGACCGTTCGACCCCAAGTAGGAAAGAGAAAAAGGTGCTGGACGCCCTATCCCTCCCCCTACCCTGTACTCTTAACTGACCCACCCAAACATCAAAGAAAGAGTCCGTGCGTTGGTCCTGGTAAACCTGATTATACCTCAGCCATTTCCTGTTGTTCATTATATTGTTGGCCCAAAATCTGACATGGGTGTCGAAGTGGTCGTCCGGGACCCACCCCGGACCTCCCTGACTGTAATAACCTGTAAATATATATATATATATATTATATATATATATAATAAATAAATAAAAATGGCCTCATAGGTGGGTAATCATCGGCAATTACTCATTTTTTCCAGAGTTAATCGGGCACGAGGACATCTGGCATAATGGGGCTTACGCGATTCGAACCCGATATTGAGCATTGATTGAACGGCTTCCTACCACTAAGCCACCGCCCCAGATGTCAACTAGAAATGAGTAGATATACTTACATATATTGAATATTACCAATAGTCACTATTCAAAATAACTATGCATTGACACTATTTACATCACTATTCATATTTAATGTCAACTAGAAATGAGTAGATATACTTACATATATTGAATATTACCAATAGTCACTATTCAAAATAACTATGCAATGACACTATTTACATCACTATTCGTATTTACTATTCCAATAGTCACTATTCAAAATTACTATGCATTGACACTATTTACATCACTATTCATATTTACTATTCACAGTAAGACCCATCAAGTATTATTCACCAGCGGGCCCCACCCAAGCGGGTCCTACCACCAGTGGGACCCACCGCCAGCGGGACCCATCACTAGTAGAAACTACTACCAGAAGGACACACCGCAACCATTTTCATTAACTCACCGACTAAGTGGGTGAACTCCACAACCACTATCATTAATGAGTAGCTGTGCTTTACCAACAAAAATAATAATTAAATAATATTAATCATCCTATTACTATTCAAGTAGGCTTTACTATTCATTTATTTATACCTTTACTATCCATATATTTTCGTAAATGCATTTAAGAGAGTAGTTGAAAAAGTTGACGAAAGTTGTCGTTCCCTACTCAGTGTCACTATCCATTCACTATTCAGTCACTATTCAAAGCTCACTATTCATGTCACCATTCACTCTAGCTTTCCCTATAAATAGACGAAGAGAAGAAGAAGAAAAACAGAAAGGAAGAGAGGGAGAAAGAAAAAGAAAGAGTGTTAAGGAAAAGTAGAGAGAGAGGAAAAGAGAGACAGGAGAAAAGAGAAAGAAAAAGACTTGAGAAAATCACTTTTCTATGTTCATCACCACCAAAATAAGTCTTTAATATGCATCATAATAAATAGTTTTAAAGTTATTTGTCATGGGTATTAGTAATATAGGTTGGTCCTACCACCTATGATAGATTTTGTTTCCAAAATATTGGGATGAAGAATGCATAAGAGGCGATAACTCGCTATAGATTATGCAAGTTTTATCATTATATTTTAGAAACTCTCGTGAGAAGTTTTTATTCACAATGGAGGTTTAATTTATAAAATTGACTTAGTTAGGTGGATTAATAATGGCCTTAAACATATTTGAACGGTGAACTGCTAGCATAGTAGCCATGAAATAACCTTTAATTAAGGAAAGACGAACTGCTGAGCATAGTAGCCAAGAGTTAAACTAAATCAAAGAATGGTGAACTGCTAAGCATAGTAACCATAAAATAAATTGGACAGAAAGGACACTGTCCTGAAGTATAAATTAGACAGAAATGACACTATCTGGACAACAAGGACACTGTTTTGAGATTAGAATATATTAAAATTAGAATATATTATTTTTTGACAGGATATTTGTAGTTCAATCCACTCCAAGGTGTAAGCTTGAAAAAAACCTGTGATCGAAAAATTTTCAGGTAGGGATTTTCCTTTCCTTTGATTCTCTTTTTGCTATAAGGGTTCCCTATCTTCTGATTCCCTCTTTGCTATATTTGATGTAAGGGTTCCCTATCTTTTGATTCTCTTTTTGCTAAACTTGATGTAAGGGTTTTCTTCCCTTTGATTCTCTTTTGCTATACTGGATGTAAGTATTTTATATTCTTTGATTCTCTTTATTCGCAATTGTCATAAGAGTTTCTATCATTCTGAGATCCACAACTGATGAGAATCTAAGGGGGATCCTTTCTTTCAGACCCCATTCCTTTCAGATAAATGATTTTACTGATAAAGCTATAATTCTATTTGTATCCTCGAAACTTGTTTCCGTGAGATATGTTTATGTATAGGGTTTATCATGTGATACCCTAATTCTAAATATGGACTGAGTTATGATATGATGACGGGTGGACGCGTTATAGTCCTCCATGTGCACGTGGGTAATGACGTCTCTAGAGAGTGTAAATCTAGAGGATTATGAGCCGGGGTACGGTTATGAATGGGCTGAGATATGGCTATGAATGAAAGCATCTATGCTTAATGAAGTCCGTATATATATTTCTTGATATCATGTTCTGTAAGTTTTCTCTATACGTTTGGAAAGTATGTTGTGCTTATTCTTTCTTTCCATGTTTATAATATGAGATGTTTTATCTACAAAATATCATGTTCTTATGAGCTTGACAATTATACATCACTTGTTGTTTATACCCTACTGGGCTATTTGAGCTCACTCCTTTTCCTTGTTTTATTGTTCCAACCCCCAGGTGAGGTAAAGATGAAAGATGAGGAACGCTAGAGTAGAATCCAGAATTGTTCCAAGGGACAAATATGTCTTAACTATATCTTGAATTAAGATGTAATAAGTTAGACCTAATTTCTGTAAACCCTCTAAACATGGTTATTGTATTTGAGATATTGGGACTAATGAAAGTCTTTGAGAAAAATGATGTAATTTAGTATTTAATATTCTCTTATGCCCCGAGTTATGTATTAAGTTACAATATGGTTAGAATATGTTAACCGTAGGTATTTCAAAAAAAAGAAGAAAGAATATGTTAACTATACCGCTAGTCGTTGGTTATTATGGAACTTATGTGCTATTTATGACTTCTGTGATACTTATGTGATATTAATATAAATGCTTTCAAATATGAGTTATAATATTGATTACTAACGTGATACTATGATATGAAGATGACGGAGAATCAGGAACATATTTTTGCAATCGAGGCTGAGGCAAGGAGGGGATGTGGCAGGCCACGCAGAGAAAGACAAGCAAGAAACGACCAACCTACAGCCAACGCTAGAAACAACAACGTAGGAAATGATGCCATTGCCATTGCATTGGCACAACTAGCCCACGCAATGGCAGCAAACATGAACCAACAAAGAGCCCCATCTGCACCACTTCAAAACGAAGGAGCTATACTAGAACAGTTTATAAGACAACATCCTGCTGCCTTCTCGGGAACTACAGATCCCTTAGAAGCTGAAAGATGGATTCACTCCATCGAAAAGATCTTTTCGGTGATCGACTGCACCAGCCAACGACGTGTAAATTGGCGACGTATAGATTGGACGGTGATGCGGATCAATGGTGGAATTTAATCCGAAATACAAAAACCGAAGAAGAAATGAAAGCAATGTGTTGGAATGAATTCAAAAGAATCTTCCTCGAAAAATTCTTCCCACAACCACTAAAAGCTCAGCTGGTGAGAGAATTTATTTCATTAAAGCAAGAAGAGGGAGAGACAGTCTCTCAATATGAAGCAAAATTTACAAGATTGGCTCGATATGCAACCTACCTAGTGACTGACGTTGAAAGTAAGGTGGACAAATTCCAATACGGATTAAAGCCTAGTGTTAGGTGGGCATTAGCAACTTTAGATTTTCAAAGCTACAAAGCCTTGGTGAGATGTGCTTTGAAAGTGGAAATTGAACATTTGGACTTTCAGCAGTCCAAAAACAAGTTGACCGGCGTAAAGAGAAAGAATGAAAGCCAACCAGAAGGATCTGGAACAAAGAGATCTGATATCAAGGAAGCAAGAAACCAGCAACACTGCTCAAAATATGGAAAGAGACATGGAGGTGTCTGTTACGTGGGGACACGAAAATGCTTCCAATGTGGAATGGAGGGACATGTGGCAAAGGACTGCAAGACGGTCCCAAAATGGGAACAAAATCCAACTTTGACTCGGAACAGTCAGCCAACCCTCAAGCAGACCCTGAATGCTCGCCCAGACATCAAGTGTTTCAATTGTAACGAAATCGGGCACTATTCAAATCAGTACACCAAGCCTAGAGCAGTAGGAGGAGGTCGACAACAACAATAGTAGCATCCAAGGGCACAGGCCCGTACTTCTGCTATCACAACTGCTGAAGTGGAGGCAACGAATGATGTGGTGACAAGCAAGACAATTATTAAAATAGGGTTGCGAAGGATACCTCGCTCAAGTTGTGGACACGAGTAAAAAGAAGATGAAATTGGAGGACGTGCCTATTGTGCAAAAGTACGTGGATGTATTTCCTGATGATCTACCAGGACCCCCACCGGACCGGGAACTGGAGTTCTCTATCAGGCTAGTACCGGGAGCAAATCCAATATCCAAAAGATTGTATCGAATGGCGCCGCTAGAATTGAAGGAACTAAAGAAGCAACTACAAGAACTAATAGACAAAGGATTCATCCGGCCCAGCGTATCACCCTGGGGAGCTCCTGTCCTGTTCGTAAAGAAGAAGGATGGATCAATGAGGTTGTGCATTGATTATCGAGAACTAAACAATGTCACAATAAAGAACAAGTACCCGTTGCCCAGAATCGACGACTTGTTCGACCAACTTCAAGGTGCTATGTACTTCTCTAAGATCGATATCAGATCTGGTTACCACCAGCTGGAAGTAAAGAAGGAAGACGTTCCAAAGACGGTGTTCCACACGTGATACGGACATTATGAGTTCGTTGTCATGCCATTCAGACTAACGAATTCCCCAGCCGTATTCATGGATCTAATGAACAGAGTATTTCATGATTATCTTGACAAATTTGTGATGGTGTTTATCGACGACATTCTTGTCTATTCTAAGAGTCGCAAAGAAAAAGAGGAACATCTGAAGATTATTTTACAAACACTTTGACAGAAGAAGCTGGATGCCAAATTCAATAAATGTGAATTCTGGTAGCAGTAAGTGGCGTTCTTGGGTCACATAGTCACCTGAGAAGGAATTTCTGTGGATCCAGCGAAGACTAAAGCTGTCGAAGAATGGCAAAGACCCACAACAGCAACCGAAATTCGGAGTTTCTTGGGACTTGCCGGCTATTATAGAAGGTTCGTGAAAAAATTCGCTCGATTAGCAAATCCATTAACAAAGTTAACTCGGAAAGGCGCGAAGTTTATCTGGACCGAAGAATGCAAGGAAAGCTTCCAAACGTTAAAGAAGAGACTCGTCAGCGCACCTGTGCTAGCATTACCAACACCAACCGGAGGATTTGTGATCTACAGTGACGCATCAAAGGAAGGGCTCGGCTGCGTATTAATGTAAAATGATAAAGTTATAGCTTATGCATCACTCCAACTGAAATCCCACGAGCAAAACTACCCCACGCATGAAATGAAATTGGCGGCAGTAATCTTTGCAATAAAGATCTGATGACATTATCTCTACGGGAAAAAGTGTGAAATTTATACTGATCACAAGAGTCTCAAATACATATTTTCCCAGAAGGAGCTGAATATGAGACAGAGAAAGTGGCTAGAGTTGCTAAAGGAGTATGACTGCACCATTCATTATCATTCTGGAAAGGCAAATGTAGTGGCAGATGCATTGAGTAGAAAAAGTTCCGGAACCTTGGCAACAATGCTAACCACTCAAAAGCATTTACTCCAAGATCTGAGAAAACTGGGTAAGGAAATAGTGGAACCTAGAGCCAAGGGCTACATAGCACAGCTGGTTGCTCAACCATCACTATTGGAGAAAATGAAGGCAACTCAAGTCGACGATCCTGAATTACAAGGTAAGATCGAAGCAGTTCGGAAAGGCAAACTTCCCGAATTCACTGTTGATAAAGATGACATCTTAAGTTCAACACAAGACTGTGTGTGCCCTCTAATTCAAAACTAAGAAGGAAGTTGCTGACTGAGGCACATAGTTTGACATTCTCTATACACCCAGAGAGTACGAAGATGTATCGTGATCTTCGAACCCATTATTGGTGGAATAATATGAAGAGAGACATCGCTGAGTTCGTGTCTACATGCTTGGTTTGCCAAAAAGTTCAAGCAGAACGACAGCTACCAAAGGGAGCCTTACAACCACTAGAGGTGCCTATGTGGAAGTGGGATATGATAGCAATGAATTTTGTTACAGGACTACCAAAGGAAATGACGCAATATGGGTCATCATTGATCGACTGACGAAGGTAGCTCATTTTATCCCAATACGAGAAATTTTTTCCTAAGATCAGTTGGCGAAGCTCTACATCAAAGAAGTAGTCAGGTTACACGGCGTACCAGCATCCATTGTGTCTGATCATGACCCGCGTTTCACATCTAATTTTTGGAGGAGTATACAAAAGCGTTGGTGGACAAAGTTGAACTTCAGCACTGCCTTTCATCCTCAAATAGATGGACAATCCGAACGGACAATTCAAACACTGGAGGATATGCTGAGCTTGCGTAATAGACTTCCAAGGTAATTGGGACCAACACTTACCATTGGTTGAATTTTCTTATAATAACAGTTATCACTCTAGTATACAGAGTGCACCCTATGAAGCTCTCTATGGTAAGAGGTGTAGAACACCGACGTGCGGGGATGAGGTCGGAGAAAGGAAACTTCTAAGCTCAGAGTTAGTACAAGAAACTACTGACAAAGTACATATGATCCAACAACATATGAGGACGGCTCAAAGAGACAGAAGAGCTACGCCGACCATCGACGTCGAGACCTGGAGTTTGCAGTTAGTGCCTGTGCATTCTTAAAAGTATCACCATGGAAGGGCGTAATAAGGTTCGGAAAGAAAGGGAAACTCAGTCCCAGATATATTGGACCATACGAAAAACTTGAACGAATTGAACCTATAGCTTACCGTCTAGCTTTGCCATCAGCCTTATCACATGTTCACGATGTATTTCACGTCTCACTTTTAAGGAAATACTTGGGAGACCCATCACATGTACTGATGGGTCCGCCAGTTGGAACATGATTTGTCTTATGAAGAGCAACCAGTACAAATCATCGATCGAAAAGAACAGATTCTTCGGACAAAAAGAATACCATTGGTGAAAGTTCTACTGAGGAGCCAAGCCATCGAGGAAGCGACATGGGAACCGGAGGAGGAGATGAAACAAAAGTATCCTCATCTATTTACTTCTTAAAGTACGTAAAATTTCGAGGACGAATTTTTTTTAAGGGGGTAGAATGTAATAACCGGTAAATCAATAAATATATATATATATAATAAATAAATAAAAATGGCCTCATAGGTGGGTAATCATCCGCCATTACTCATTTTCCCCGAGTTAATCGGGCATGAGGACATCTGGCATAATGGGGCTTACGCGATTCGAACCCGACGCTGAGCGTGGATTGAACGACTTCCTACCACTAAGCCACTGCCCCAGATGTCAACTAGAAATGAGTAGATATACTTACATACATTGAATATTACCAATAGTCACTATTCAAAATTACTATGCATTGACACTAGTTACATCACTATTCATATTTATTATTCACAATAATCACTATTCAAAATTATTATGTATTGACACTATTTACATTACTATTCATATTTACTATTCACAGTAGGACCCACCAAGTACTATTCACCAGCGGGCCCCACCACAAGCTGGTCCCACCCAAGCGGGTCCTACCACCAGTGGGACCCACCACAAGCGGGACCCACAAATAACAGGACCCACCGCCAGCGGGACACATCACTAGTAGGAACTACTGCTAGAACGACACACCGCAACCATTTTCATTAACTCACCGACTAAGCGGGTGAACTCCACAACCACTATCATTAATGAGTAGTTGCGCTTTACCGACGAAAATAATAACTAAATAATATTAATCATCCTGTTACGATTCAAGCAGGCTTTACTATTCATTTATTTATACCTTTACTATCCATATATTTTCGTAAATGCATTTAAGACAGTAGTTGAAAAAGTTGACGAAAGTTACGAAAGTTGTCGTTCCCTATTCAGTGTCACTATCCATTCACTATTCAAAGGTCACTATCAAAGACTATTCATGTCACTATTCATGCCAGCTTTCCCTATAAATATAGGAAGAGAAGAAGAAGAAAAACAGAAAGGAAGAGAGAGAGAAAAGAAAGAAAAAGAAAGAGTGTTAAGGAAAAGTAGAGAGAGAGGAAAAGAGAGAGAGAGAAGGAGAAGAGAGAAAGTAAAAGACTTGGTAAAATCACTTTTCCCTGTTCATCACCACCAAAGTAAGTCTTTAATATGCATCATAATAAATAGTTTTAAAGTTATTTGTCATGGGTATTACTAATATGGGTCGGTTCTACCACCTATGTTAGATTTTGTTTCCAAAATATTGGGATGAAGCATGCTTTGGACCCCGATCCGAGAGAGGCCGGAGACGAGCCCCTGAGAGTCTCTAGATCATCCACGTGAAGGAGACCTCTACCAAGGAAGTCTAAAAAAAGCTGCCTATCACAGCATGAGTAGCGATGTAGAGTGAGATACCTCTCGAATCGGGGACTAGCCCGGATTTGAGACGTACCTTAAACAAAGAAGAGTTGACATCCAAGGAAGTAGGCCCTGGACCCATACTATGCTCTGTTGCAATGGATAACCAGAGATATATAGAAGGTTCGTGCCTGGTTACGAATTTGGAAGGTCCGAAGAGCACCTCACCCGCCCAAGTGCAAGCACCTGGTCTCTTATGCCATTTATTTATTGATTTTGAAGAGTTTTGGGCGAAAATAATGTGAAATGGGAACATATACTCTGAGAAGACGTTTACCTAATCATGCATGTCTCGGAGATGAAATAATAAGCAGACACACAATAAATGAAAGAAGTGTCACCTAAGAGTAGCTAGGTTATTAGTGTCATGCCTAATTAGTGTCTAAGTTCTTATGGGCAAATACATGCATGCTACAGCTTAAGGTATAAGGTCTGCACAAGATATAACAAATTCGATAAGCTAGAAAGATAAATGAGCTACAACTAAGCATATGATCAAAGTAAATAAGTAGATAAATGTTGCAGCTAAACATGTAAGTAAAACGGATAAGCAGATAAATGCTACAGCTAAGCATTTAAGTAAAACAAATAATGAACATACACTATCATGATCCTATGCAAAAAATCATCATCAATATACAAACACAAGCCCTAAAGTACTAACAACAAACCCTAAGACTCTAAGGCCTAAACTCGAGTCTTTAGATGATCTGATGTTCATCCAAAGAAGCCTACGTATCCCTGCCTCTACGAGAATTAGAGTCATGTAGTTCTTCGTCCTATTCTAAACTATGATGCCTAAGATATCTAGACCTCTATCCTAGACTCGACCTAAAAGACCGGACTAGTTATTAAAGCTTCTTGTGCGATTATTTAAATTCCAGTGGATTGTGAATTTCTAGGACACCCTATATGCCCTAACTAAATGCAGGTTAGCCCTAAGCTAATGCAGGTGGTTCCTACAACCTATGTGTAACTAGGCTATATGTCCTAAGAAAAATAATGGGATCACTAACGCATCCCAGACGAACTCATCAGTCGACAATGTGAATCGCCAACTGATCGGACGGAGGCGTAACCTACTCCTAGCCAGGACAGACTCCTAACTCTAGAACAAACACAACCAGGACAGACTCCCAACTCTAAGACACCCCAAACATCTAGGACAAACTCCTAACTCTAGGAGAAGATCTTTTTTTTTTTAAAAGGTTTTGAAGAATTTTTGTATTTTTGGAAGGTTTGAAATGTTTAGTTTTGAAGGTTTGACTGAACTTGGGATAAGAATCCCAAGCTGCCTACGTACCCTGTGGAAAGGGATCAAGTCAACGTAGTTCGGAACAAACTCTCCTAACTACACTCCTAATGACTCAAGACATTTGAGATTTTTTATTTTTCAGATGTTTTTGATGTTTTTGACTCAGGAGGACAAAATCCTATCATCACAAGGGATGATAGACTCCTGATATCTCACAAAGGTTGGACAGAATCCTATACTTTGCGAGGGGGTAGACAGAATCACGACTCTGCAAGGGTTGGACAGAATCCTATGCCTTGCGAGGGTTGGATAAGATCACACGACATGATTAGAGGTTGGACAGAATCCTAACCCCTATGATGATAGGACTGACTCCTGAACTGAAGGACTAACTCCTATGCTAAAGACTGACTCCTGAACTGAAGGACTAACTCCTATGCTAAAGACTGCCTTTCTAACTAAGGACTGACTCGAAGACTAGTGATTCTAAGAGGGGTGCTAATGAGACATGGCATATCTCCTAGAAGAAGAGGAGATAAAGGGGGATGCTAGTAAGACTGGGCAAGTCTCCTAAACACAGAGATGAGCCCCAAGTATCCTTATCATTGCCCCTGCAATAATAAATAGAGATAGGTATCCAGAAGGCTGAGCTAGCCTCTAACTAATGAGGGGTGTTTTGACATGAGACTAGGTAAGTCTCCTATGTGTGTTTCACTAGTGAGACAAAGTCTGTCTCCAAAGGGTTTGACTTTTCTGCTGAGACATAGCTTGTCTCCTACATGGGCTCTAGATGACTCTTTCATTGCCCTTGCAATGAATAGGCTTCTAATGTCTAAAAGGTGTTTAAAGACTAGGCTAGTCTCCTAAATAGGAGGGAAGTGCTACTTGGACCAAACAAGTCTCCTAAAGGATGGGCTTGGGCTAACGCCTTCATCGCCCTTGTCAATGAAGAATCTAATGTCTAAGTGAAGTCTAAAAGACTCGCCAAATAAGAATAAAATTGGACTCTGTAATATTTTAAGAACAATTAGGATGAAGACAGCAATAATGACAACACTACTAAAATATGTCTAAACACACTTGTGCCAGAAGAAAGTGCCCCATCATATGTCAATTCAAAATCATGCCATGACAATTTTCAACTGTAGAAAACAGACTTCATGACATGAACAAAATGTGCTAGGCATTCCTAATTAACTACTAGAATGTCCAAAGGAAAAACTATCTTACAGCTTAAATAGAATGATGTAAATGTATATAAAATCAGCATTATAATACCAGTGGAACTAAAAAAGGATAACCACATATATTAGTATATTCCAGATTAGCAAAATGTCTCTAAACTCAATAGGATTCATTAGAGTAATATCAATTGATAAGAAAATTCAGGTTAATAGCTACCCTCGAACAAGTTACAACAAAATAATGAGTAACTAATACCATCATGAAAACCTTGATGCTAAAAACACCCTGCTACATACATTTTAAGAAAATAATATCATCACGACACAATATTTATGACCCTATAAAATTTTAGTATAAATCATATCCTATATTACCACTTTTGCTGAATCCATTTCAATTTATATTGTCATGCAGTACAGAGGATGCCCAAAGGGCAGCAACTACGTACTTTTGAGCGAAGATAAATCATGACTGTAGAATGACAGGTTCAACAGCCCCAAAATGAAATTCAAATACATCAATAGTTTGTGGGATCTAAATTGAGGTCTAAACTCTCAGTACCATGTCCTAACAATTGTATCAAGACCATCATTTTTTTTGCTCTCATCATATCTATCAATGAGACCCCCCCTTTTTTTTACCCTAGAAAACTTTTCATATAGAATCAAACAATGAAAAAGTAATGAGTTATGAAGAGTGTTTTTTATAAAATTAAAAAAAAAAAACAATACAATCAAACATAACTAAAACTAAAACAATGCTAATAGCAGTTCATGTTCTCCTAAAAAAAAAATGTTTCCAATCCCAAAATCTCTTTCATTTTAACAATAACTAGCTACCCATAGAGCAGAATCTCCAGACAATGAGAAACAATTCAGGCTAAAAGATATGGAACCTCTCATTTCATCCAAAAGATTATAAATGCTCTTATAAATGAGAATATAGTCATTATCCAGGTTCTATGAGCCAAGAGCTGTAAGATTTAGTCAAGCTTTCAAATTTTAAATCAAAATGTATTCACAAGCAGGGCCATCAAAATGACTTTATAAATGACCAAAATATTCAGAAAATGCCACATAAATTCTGACAAAGTGAGTAACAAGAGTCCATTTTCAACTAATTATGAAAGAAAAACATCACAAGACTCCTTTTTAGTATCAAAATATAACAATGCGAACTTCATCATATAGTAGTACGGATATCACCCTTCCTTAAAACAGTAACATTACTTCAATCATATGCTCCTACTGTTGTGTCTAAATATTTATTCTAACACTTTTGTCTTCTTATTCTTACAAATATATTGCTATAAGTTTAAAAGAAAATCTACACCATCATAAATTTCACAAGGGAAAGTAACAGGTCCTAGAAAAACAAACATAGATCAATGATTGAATGAACAGGGGTTATGCTACAAGAAGAATGGTCATACGAGGGACTTAACATGAGAGTCCACACTATGATCAGAACAAATCACATAATGAACTGAACATCAGATAATAAATTGAGCATGGGAACTTATGCTACTGGTGAAAAAATAACTTTAGGCAACTTGTAATGCCACAAGTGATATGAACACTGGACTTGCAGGTTTCAAGTCTTCCCTCAGACTTCACTTTATTGATCAAAACTGAAGCATCTCATGCTTAACTTCCATAAAAAATTTATTCTTTACACTATGTAAGCATTCCTACTATGCTATATGTTCGTTCAAAGTTTGGCATACTTTACATTGATATCTCATAATCAAATTCATTTACACAATAGCATTCATTAGAAATCTCGCAAGCATGAGTCTAATAGATGCTCACATATATGTATCCATGTTCATCATTTTCATTCTTTTTTAACACAAAATATGGTTGACTTAATATTGTTTAAGCACAAGCTAAAACAGTACATATAGTAAACTATAATTGTAATAATATTACTTTCAAACCGTACATACAAGAGAGGATCTGAAGTCGAAAAGTTTAAACCAAAACACTAATAGAATTGGATATATCACACATGCCTATCCATCAACTAACCATTTGGCCAATGAAAAGTTTTTATTTGAGAATTTCTAATTTTACCTAGCATAAATTACTTTGTTAGTCCTTGCATTTCATGGATATTATTTGTATCCTTTTAAGGTTCTAACATAAGTGATTTACCTTAAAGACTTACACACATGTAACTTTTATGACAACTCCTTGTGATTTTTTATGTCATTTAACACCATGCTCGAGCAAAACAGAGCATACAGACTATGATCTTTACATTTTCAAAGACAAACATCAATATCTACACTTAAATAATTTTATTCTACATACTTATAGATAAACTTACAAGAAGAAAAGGAAGACAAAAAATCAATTTGTGCAAACAACTAACAGATAACACATTCATAAACTAAAAATGCTAATGACCGACAAGAAAAAATGATTAGGTCATCTAATAGAGAAAACCTTCTCTACCAACAAATCAAAATTGATCATTCACTTTCTGAAACAAACATAAAGTACTTTTAAAAAAATATATATATCATTTAATCACTAGAAATAGAGCAGATTACTCACTAGATAAATATACACATTCAATCTCTCAAATCAAGTTCAGATTTCATGAGTAAAGAAAGATCAATTAATTTTCCTAATTCTATAGTTCATTATAATTAAATAAGCACATCAAAATTACTCTGCACACTATTGTTATCTGTTTAGCAATCTATAATAATCAATTGAAAAGGTAAAGATCATCTGATGATTTAATCAAGCGAACTACTCCAGGTTGCAAGAGAAATTCTCGATCATACTCTTGCCTTTATTTCTTATTCAACCACAGAGTAATCAAAATAGAAACAAAACTAACCTGATGTAGCAAAATTCTGATCCTTGAATTCTCTTATCTGCTCGCTCCTCCACCTCTGATCCAACTGATTTTTTGATGATCTTGTGTAGCAGAAAAACTAAGATTTGCTAGAGAAGATGACAAGTTGAAGTTAGATCTAGGGTTTCAACATGTGGATCTGAAGCCTCATGGTGAAAAATCAACTAATTTAGGGTTCTACAATGTCTAAGAAGAAAAATAGAGATGGAAGGGATTAATAGAGAGGAACAGTAAGGTGATGGCTGGAAAATAAGATGATCGAGAAGATGAACTACCCGGAAATTGGCGAAAATCCGGCAACATCCACTGGAGTAGACGAACGGAGAATTAGGGCGTTGGGGGGAAAATTGAGGGAAGGAAACTCTCTCTCGTTCTCTCTCTGATTAGGTTAGAAAAAAAAACTTGATTTCTCAAAATTAAGCTCAAATTTAGTATATATAGAAATTTTTGAAGTTGATATTGGCACACTATTTTGATGAAGCGCACGGTTGACGAGAAATTTAATGAAGCGCGCAATTGGATCGTGTCCTATTCGCCTCCTGCCACGACCTCCTCAAGATAAATCACCCCCTTCTGCATTTACACTACACACTATCTCGGCTCGTTTGCTAGGTAAACATGCTCGGACTTTGACAAAATTTTGCAGGGACCTAGATGAGACTCTAAGCTAGCCTAGGGTGAAGCTTGGGACCCTAATTGACTAATTTGATGGGGTTTTGATTAAGACTTGGTGGTTTAGGGTCCGGTGAAAATGGGGTGTCTACAGATGCCCCTTTTGGCAGAGCGTGCTTATCGCGCGAATATCAAAGCTGAACATACAGCACATTTTGACTGGCCCAAGATTGAAGAAAGGAATAAAGAAAATGATTTTAAAAAGATCGAATTGTTGGAAGGAAGTAATGCCTCAAGGGTCTTGAATGGAAAGGATGCCTCGTGGGTTTTTAATGAAATGAGTGCCTCAGGGGTTTGAAATGAAGTGGGTGCCTTAGGGGTTTGGAAATGGAGTGGGTTTTGGTTGTTTGCTTGGTACTCTCAGATACTTTAGTTCTTTCTATGCTCGGGGCGAATGCTCTCTGGGAAAATTTTGTTCTTCGCTCGGGGTGGATGTTATCAAGGAGAATCTGGTTTTACGTTCGAGGCGAATGCTCTAAGGGTGGATTTTCTTCCATCCACGCTCGGGGCGAATGGTCAGGAAAGATTTGGTTCTACGCTCGGGGTGAATGTTCTCAAGGAGAATTTTGTTCTACGCTCGGGGTGAATGCTCTTAGGGAGAATTTTGTTTTACGCTCGGGGCGAATGCTCTCCAGAAGAATTTGATTTTACGCTCGGGGCGGATGCTCTCAGGAAGAATTTTGTTCTACGCTCGGGGCGAATGGACTCCAGAAGAATTTGGTTTTACACTCGGGGCGAATGCACTAAGGGAGAAAATAATATTTCGCTCGGGGTGGATGCTCTCAGGGAGAATTTGGTTAGGTTTGAATGCTTGGTTTGATTACAAACTTCGCTTGTGAGTAGAAACTCCGCTAGGGATAATGAGGCAGACTCTCAATGAAATGATGAGAAAGACTCTCAGTGGAATGGTGAGACAAACTCTCAAAGGATTGTTGAGACAGACTCTCAATGGAATTTGATTGAGGAATTGAATTCAAAGACTGTGTTCAAGCTCCTCTTATCTTCATTTGTTGATAATTGCCATCTCAATTATCATTGCTCACTTGATATCTTTTATGACTTGATTGCTCAGGTCATAAAAGATGCCCCTAGTATGATTTTACTTCCATGACAAATTCATAAGAGAGCAAAACACAGAAAAATGGTTAAAAAGGTTTTCATTTCTTGAATATTTGAGGTTACAAAGCTTTAAACATGTACAACAGACTGAATCTGAATGCTAATTTTCTTCCATTTCTAGCAGCTGCAAGTACTTCGAATAGGTCTGAGAACCTGTCATTCTTCTGAACTTTGTTATGCCTTGTATCACACTTGAGGAGACACAACTTTGTCATTTTTCACCTCCGCCTTCTTACTTCGTGTTACCCCAGCTCTGGGAGAGATATTAGACTACACAGGCTTCCCCACACAAGACTCTGGAACTTGACCTTGTCTTGACAAAGAAAGAACTTTGACTACCAACAAACAAGGACTTCGACGGACACAATGACTTAGACTCGAAGAGAGACTGAATCTGCTCCTTAGTCTGATAAGTGTTTTAAAATGGTACACTCTACCACTCTTAGAATCTTTTGAAAATCGTATTTAAAGGTGTTTTATTCTTCTTTTCAGGATTTTCGTCATGGTTATTATCCCTTTAGATTACTTAGTCTTAACCTCCTAGCTTAGAGACTGTCAGAAGAATCTCTACTGGCGCTTACTCAGACTTTGTAGTAGCGCTGCCGAAGAAACGAAAGTCTCGCTGGCTTTCAGAGGTTCTGTCTTTTATGAAGTCACTTCAAGACCAAATCGCCTTTTTCAGGTTTTTGATTCGGCGGACCGCATGCCTTAATTTTTGCTTGGACTGCCTGCCCTTGCAGGTTTTCCATCCAGCAGGCTATGCACCCTGATTTTTGCCTAAGCCGCCCTTTCGGGTTTTCAACTTGGCGGGTGAATGACTCTAACTTTTGCCTAGACTGCCCTTGCGGGTTTTCAGTCTAGCGAGTCTAAGACTCCATCATTTTTTTTCTTTCTGTTTCTCTACAAACCTGAGCCTAAATACACCAGAAGAACTTTCAGGTAGGCTTGGGTTCAAACAGGTTAAACTTTGGTAAGTTTATGTATTTTGACCGAATCTGGCCCTCCAAACTGCCTACATATCCCCAAAGAGAATGGGAATCAGGTCTGTGTACTTTGCCCATTTGGGTTTCAAGGTTTGTTTGTTTTTCATTTGGTTTCTTTCTTTTTCTTTGAAAGATTGCGAATAACGTGACCGAACCCGAATTGATCAGGCTGCCTACGTACCATGTAGAAAGGGATAAGGTCAGAACGTAGTTCAGGTTCAATATCTTTTATGACGCAAGTCATAAAAGATGCCCCTGGTTTGAGTTTATCAAAGAAAGAAGGTTTTTTTATATTTTTTAGGCCCAAAGGGTTTGAAAACAGTTTTTGACTTTGAGGTTGTTGTCTTTTAAGCTCTGTTTGACCATGGACGGCCTCCTGGTGTATCTAAGCATAATACTTCTTTAGTTGGTCCAGGTTTGTAGATTCTGTTAATTTTTTTCCATTTTCATTGAGGAGTCTTACGGCTTTTCCAGGCAAGTCATAAACGATGCAAGTCATAAAAGATGCCCCTGGTTTGAGTTTATCAAAGAAAGAAGGTTTTTTTATTTTTTTTAGGCCGAAAGGGTTTGAAAACAGTTTTTGACTTTGAAGTTGTTGTCTTTTAAGCTCTGATTGACAATGGACGACCTCCTGGTGTATCTGAGCATAATACTTCTTTTATAACGCAAGTCATTGTGGACCCCGATCCTGAGGACGGCGCCGAGGGACGCGAGATCCCTCCTGCGATCCTCTAAGATCTCCACAACGAAAGAGAGCTCTGCCAAGGAACTCTCGAAATGGTGCCACCCTCACAGCATAGCATGAGTGGCGATATAAAAGGAAAGAGATACATCCTGATCCGGAGTCAAGGCTCGAAACCAAGATATATCTAAAAATAACTCAGAGTCGCCATCCATGGACACGCCATGGAACCAAAACAAATGCTCTGTTTGCTATGGATAACCAGAGATATAAAAGGTCCGTGCCTGATGACGAATGGAGAAGGTCCGAAGAGCGCCCCCAATTCGCCCGAGTGCGAACACTTGGTCTCTTATGCCATTTATTATTAACCTCGAAGAGTTTTGGGCAAAAATCATATGAAATGGGAACAATCCTCAGGAGTCGTCTATCTAAGCATGCATTTCCTGAGAATAGAAATAATAAGCACACAAAAAAATAAATGAGAGAGGTGCCACCTAAATATTACTAGGTTATGAGTGACATACCTAACTGGTGTCTAAGTTCTGGTGGACAAACACATGCATGCTACAGCTACAGGTATAGGGTCTGCACAAGAAAGTAAGAAAACAGAACACAATATACAACACAACAACACAACAAACCTTAAGACTCTAAACGATTTAGCCCGAGTCCTCGGATGGTCTGATGTTCATCCAAAGAAGCCTACGTATCCCCGCCTCCACGAGAATCAAGGCAACGTAGTTCTTCGCGCCTATTCTAAGCTAGGATGCCTAAGACACCTAGACCTCTATCTTAGACTCGATCTAAAAGACCAGACTAGTTATTAAAAGCTTCTTGTACGATTATTTAAATTCCAGTGAATAATAGATTTTAGGACACCCTATATGCCCTAACTAAATGCAGGTTAGCCCTAAGCTAATGCAGGTGCTTCCTACAACCTATGTGTAACTAGGCTGTGTGCCCTAAGGAAAACAATAGGATTGCTAACGTATCCAAGACCTAGTCATCAGTCGGCGATGTGAATCGCCAACTAACCGGACGGAGGCACTCCTAGCTAGGACAAACCCCTAACTCTAAAACAAACACAAACAAGCACACAACAAATCAAAGACGAACTCCTAACTCTAAAACTCTCTATCTAGGACAAACTCCTAACTCTAGAGGAAGATTTTTGTTAAAAAACAAGGTTTTAAAGTTGAAGGGTTAAAGCATTTTTATTTACAAAGTTTGGCTGGACCTGAGATAAGTATTTCAAGCTGCACTACGTACCTCTTAGAGGAGGATCAAGCCAACGTAGTTCGAATGGCGAACTCTCAAACTACGCTTCTAAAAGAAACACTCACACTTCAGATTTTTTAAGGTTTTTTATATTTTCAAATGTTTTTGATATTTTTAAAGTTTTCAGATGTTTTTGAGTTTAAAATTTCTAATGTTTTTGGATTTTAAAGCTTTTCCAAAGCTCTGGACCTTTAAATGCTTTCAATCTTAAAGGGAACACGCAAGTAGTACCACAAACTAGGGCAAAGCCCTAAATCTAAAGGGGAAACCCCTAACAAGCAAATAACGTCTCAAAGAGACGAACCACAACACGTAAAGAAGTGCCCCAAGAACAGAGAAAACGATCCAAGATCCCAAGCAAGCAAAGTTCTAACAAGACTGAGTTAGTCTCTAATCAAAGTGAAGAAAAAAAGTTATCAAGTAAACTCAGATTTCCATTCAATTATTATAAAAATAAATCAAGTGTTAAGCAAAGAAGAATTTTCAATTAAAAAATACACAACCTAATAGCAATCATAAAATGATAAACAACATAAATTAGTCCAGACCAGCCGCTGGATAGCCTAATAAAGCAAAAACAATATCAAACACTTCTATGCCCAACCACAAACACCACCCCAATATGGGGATGAAATCAGATTATGCTAAAGTAATCATCTGATATCATAATACACAAGATAATATTTCTAATCACGCCTTGAAATCAGACAGTACTCATGTCGATAATATCGACTAGAGTAGTCATCTGATCTCCTTCTTTCCTAAAACAATTTATTTAAATAAAATTAAACAAATATGATAAGCTTCAAGATAATCTCACCTGAACAGTCCATTCATTATTGTCTTCACAACCTAACTCAATGCTTAAGATAAGAAGAGTATTAGAAATATCAAAAGATTATGATAATCCCAATTAGTAAAAATTTCAGTGCATACAGGGGACATCAACTTGTGCAGATCCAAGTGCGAAGCGGTGAGCCACAAAACACAAAGACGGGCTCCAAGTAACCTTATCATTGCCCAGAGAAGGGTTCTTTTTTTAAAAAAAATGGTTAAAAGAAATCCAAAAGGTTGGGTAGGCCTACTAAACAAAGGAGGGGAGCGCTACTTGGATTGAGCGAGTCCCCTAAAGATGGGCTTGGGCTATCGCCTTCATCGTCCAACCAGAGAGGAAATTCTCGACAATCGGCGCAAATGACAAACATCGATAACATGAGCATTGGAGAATATGGGGACTTATGATAGTAGCGACAGTATGGCATCCTAACCCGAATCCCCAATAATCAAAACTGTAAAAGAAAACATCAATTTAGGGTGCATAACAATCCCAAGATTTTGACAAGCCAAGCAACTGAACCCCACCATAACATTGAGGAAATAAATGCAGTTCCTAGCAAATTGTTGAAACAGGAACCATAATAGGCCAAATGAAGACAAGGTTAAGATATGTAGATTTAACCATGCAATCTTACCAATCCACAATAAAAAACATAAGGAAACATGTCATTAAACCGAATTGCATCATTTTCAGCTTCACCCCTACTGTGCTTTGGACCACTCTTGTACAGTGCTGCTCCGCATATATACCAGTATGATTTCCATCTTATAACATGAAAATTAAATGCAAATCCATTCAAAAAGCCAAGCTTGCTAGATCCAAACAGAGGACTTTTCCACCACTTTCTACCACTCTCCAACAGGCTACCAATGGTCAAAACATCACCCAATCTCATAAACTATGAAGGTAAAATGATGGAAAATGTAAGAATTACCTGACTAATCGAGGAATTTCAAATTGAGCAGACGGAATACTGTGGAGCTGATCCGAACTTCTATTCCTGCTAGAACTTTGCGAAAATTCACGTAACTTGGACCAGCTAGGGTAATGAATCAGATCTCACAAGAAAGGTATTAGGTCTAGCTCAGATCTAAAATTATAGACTGAGCTCAAACACTCCTGAGCTGTTAGGAGGGGAAGAGGAAGGTGGTCGATGGTGGAGATGGTGTTGGTGGTGGAAGGGACTTGGGTGGAGGGAGAGAAATTGATGGCTGTGAGGTTAAAGATGATGGGGAAAATGGGTTCGAGTGGAGGTTAGTGGGGAAGGGTTTGGATTTAGAGGATATGTTTGAGAAGATAGGTTTAAATGAGAAAGGGTTTGAGAGGATTGTGGATGCCGGATTCCGGCGGAATGATCGGAGAGGGTGATCAGAGTTGGGGTTGAAGAAGAGGTGGCTGTGAAGTGGAGGGTAGAGATGGTGGAGGTGATCGGCGGTAGAAGATGGTGGTTGAGGTTGTGGTGGTGGTGGAAATGGGTTTTGGGGTGAAGCAATGGCCGGTGGTGGTGGTAGAGAGGGGAGAATGGTAAGTTTGAGAAGAGGGTTAAGGCATTTAGAGAAGGTGGGTGATAGGATGACCGGATTCCGTGGTGAATGGCCGGATTTAGTGAGGTGAGGGTCGGTGGCCGGAGCTCCGGTGACGGAAAAGTTGCAGAAATGGGTTTTTTGGGGTTTCGGATTTCCGATTGGGGGTGGAGGTAAAGGCTCGAACGGTCGGAGATGATGGGTTTTCTCCTTCTTCTTCCTCTTCTCTGCTCTGTGTCTTCTCTCCTCTGTGCTATCTTTCTCTTCTTCTTTTTTTGAAAATGGGTTTGGGTTTCCACCGGGGTTAGAGATATGGGTTTTGAAGTGGTGGATCTGAGTGGGGTTTGGTCGGATGATGGTGGAGACGCCGACCGGTGATGGGAGGTGGCTTGGTGGTGGTGGCTATGGAAGATGGAAGTAGGGATGGGTCGGGTTCCGGTGAGGCGTGGTCGGAAAGAGAAGATGGAAAGGGTGGTGGCTTGTGGTGGAGGTGGAGGTGAGAGGGTAAGGGTGATGGCGGCCGGAGGAGATGGTGGTGCCGGTGAAGGAGGTGGGAAGAGAAGATGGAGAGGGTGGTGGCTTGCGGTGGAGGTGGAGGTGAGAGGGTATGGGTGCTGGCCGGAGTTCCGGCCGATGGGAATGGTGTTGGGGACGGCGGCTCCTTTTTCTTTTTTCTTTTTTTCTTCCCTCTCTCCCTCTCTGCTTCTCTCTGCTATGCGGCTGAAGATGGGGATCCCTCCCCTCTTGAGAAAACCCTAGTTCGTGGGTTTTATGCAGAAAATGAAAATTTTATACACCCCCTTTTTTCCGAGACAACCCCCTTGGTATATTTGCAACTATTCATTTTTGTTAGCAGGGGCAACCCAAGGAGAAAACAGGGCGAAAATTCAATCAGCTATACATGATTCCTAACCCTCCGATCTGATCTAATGGCCACAAAAGATTGCTTGCGAGGGAAGCAACATAAATTCCCAAGAATGCCCTCTTTTACATGGGAAATGACGTATTTCATCTCCGCCCTTCCGAACTTGCACCACGACCCTGCCTTAGCTCGTTCGCTAGGCAAACGTGGTCGGATCTTGACGAAATTTCACAGGGACCTTGGTGGGACCCTAAGCTAGCCCAGGGTGCAATTTGGGGTCCTATCTCATCCATTTGAAAAAATTATGCACAAAACAAGGAGGTGCAGGGCACGGTCAAAATGGGGTGTCTACAGATGCCCCTCTTTGGCAGAGTGTGCTTGTCACACGAATGGCAAAGCTGACAAGACAACACATTTTGGCCGGCCCGAAAATAAGGAAATTTTTTTTTTTTTTTTTGATTTTAAAATGGTATTCACAAAGGTAAAACAACAGAATAACACTACGAGACTCAAAGACTGAAAACAAAAGGGAGATAACCTCTCACCGACTCTTAACTCGGTGCTCGCATTGAAGAATGAAAATTTTGATTGACAATTTAAACCAAGAATCACTTGGCTAATTATCGGGTGCTAAAACGAGTAAAGAATACTTGAGAAGACTCAAAACCGGATTATGAAATTACCAAAACGGGTAAAGAAGTATTTGAGAAAACTCAAACTTTCAATACCGGACTACAAGACGGGCAGAGAACATTTGAGAAAACTCAAACTATCAATACCGGAATACAAGACGAGTGGAAAATATTTGAAAAGACTCAAATTATCAATACGGAATACAAGACGGGTAGGGAACGTTTGAGGAGACTCAAACTATCAATACCGGAACACAAGACGGGTAGAGAACGTTTGAGGAGACTCAAACTATCAATACCGGAACACAAGACGGGTAGCGAAGGTTTGAGAAGACTCAAACTATCAATACCGGATACATCGAGTTTTTATCCTGGAATCGAGAGCCAGATCATTCAAAACGGGTAAAGAATATTTGAGAAGACTCAAACTATCAATACCGGAATACAAGACGGGTAGAGAAGGTTTGAGAAGACTCAAACTATCAATACCGGATACATCGAGTTTTTATCCTGGAATCGAGAGCCAGATCATTCAAAACGGGTAAAGAATGTTTGAGAAGACTCAAACTTTCAATACCGGAATACAAGACGGGTAGAGAATATTTGAGAAGACCCAAATTTTCAATACCGGATTTCAAAATGGGTAAAGAATGTTTGAGAAGACTCAAACTTTCAATACCGGAATACAAGACGGGTAGAGAATATTTGAGAAGACCCAAATTTTCAATACCGGATTTCAAAACGGGTAAAGAATGTTTGAGAAGACTCAAACTTTCAATACCGGAATACAAGACGGGTAGAGAACATTTGAGAAGACTCAAATTTTCAATACCAGATTTCAAAACGGGTAAAGAATGTTTGAGAAGACTCAAACTTTCAATACCGGAATACAAGACGGGTAGAGAATATTTGAGAAGACCCAAATTTTCAATACCGGATTTCAAAACGGGTAAAGAATGTTTGAGAAGACTCAAACTTTCAATACCGGAATACAAGACGGGTAGAGAACATTTGAGAAGACCCAAATTTTCAATACCGGATTTCAAAACGGGTAAAGAATGTTTGAGAAGACTCAAACTTTCAATACCGGAATACAAGACGGGTAGAGAATATTTGAGAAGACTCAAATTTTCAATACCGGATTTCAAAACGGGTAAAGAATGTTTGAGAAGACTCAAACTTTCTATACCGGATTACAAAACGGGTAGAGAATATTTGAGAAGACCCAAATTTTCAATACCGGATTTCAAAACGGGTAAAGAATGTTTGAGAAGACTCAAACTTTCAATACCGGATGGGGTGATGATATCTCGAGTTTTTTTTTTTTTTCTGAGAATGACGGTCAGATCGCTCCTAACATAACCTCCTAGAGGTCAGAGAGGAGGAAAAAGAGTTAAAACATATCATAGCTGGAAACGATTAGGAAAACCTGACTTTTACCAAAGGTACAACTCGAAGAAATTTGATGAAATCTTGCGGGCATTGGCCCCTTTAAACAAGTAAACCAAAAACTCTGCTTATATTTTGAAAATTGCAAAACTGAATTCCAAATTCCAATGAGGATTTGATTATTATTTTTTTGAAAAGAAACTGGAAATTGAGGGTCCAGAGTAATAACCATGAAAAGCCGAGCAGGGAATCAAAGGTCTGTGGCATTATACCACGAAGAGTTAAGCAAACAGAAATCGAAGGTCCATGGTAATAGACCATAAAGAGCATAGCAATAAATCTAAGGTCCATGGTAATTAGCCACGAAGAGCCCAGCAGAAAAGGAATCGAGGGTTCACGACAATGAACCGTGAAGAGCCAAGCAATAAATCTGGGGTCCGCAGCAATAAGCGACAAAGAGCCCAATAGGAACAAAGATAAGCAATGGAATGGAATGATCATGGATAGTGAGTCTATGATATACCTTAAAGGATATATCACAAAGAGCCACTCATAAAGCAAGGGTCCATGTTGTACCTGACTGGTAGACCATGAAGAGCCAAGAATGAACAAGGATAATGACAAGCACTGGAGATGAATAGAATGAGTATGGATAGTGGGTCCATGATACAACTTGAAGGGCAGATGACGAAGAGCCAGGCGAGAAGCAAGGGTCCATGGTATACTTGAATGGCAAACCACGAAGAGCCAAGAATGCATAAGACCTACACAGAGGACTTACTGATTGTAGAATTGATTTTTCTGGGATTAAATGTCTCTTGCCGAGAAAAATGGGAATACGAGTTCCTTGCTGAGGATCGGACTCAAGTAACTTGCAGGGATTTGGATATTGACCCTTCTTTAATAGATGAAAAGCATTCTGCTGAGGTTTGAAGTTGCGGGAGCAAATTCTAAACTCCGCTGGAGAAATTGATATTCTTTGGAAATTGACTCTTTTAAGAAAGAGGGCTCACTTGAAGAGTTCAAAGATTTGGCTCAAGACGTGCTCGCATCTCTCTTACTTCAACTTGTTGTAAACACCGGCACTGATTGCCTTTGTATGCTTGATATCTTTTATGACACAAGTCATAAAAGATGCCCCTAGTGTATTGTACTTCCATGACAAGAGTCTCAAGGAAAGTAGAACAAGGATAGATAAGGAAATTTTGGATTTGCATGGGTTCTTTCTTTGAAATAAAGATGGGAAAATGGCTAAGCTCAAAGACTTCTCCTTTCATTGACCACTATTTGAGGTTCGTTCTTTCCACCACCCACTACTTGAAACTTGACATATCCAACCTGTCCGAACAGGATACATAAACCAGGATCTTTCATTTTGGAAGGTATACACTCCTTCCTTTCATTGCCTTACAATGTGGACCTTGAAAGAAAACACATACAAATGAGGAACAGACTTCCAAGGACTCTATCAAAGAAGATGTACATTATTCAAGGGACTCAACTCACTTTTGATTCACCTTTAGATAAAATGGGTTATTTTTTAAATGGTAAGGTCAGCCACCCTCGGAGTAATCTCGAAAACCATGTCAAGAGGATCTAATTTCCTCCATCAGGATTTCTGTCATGGTTATTACCCCCTTCGGATTGTTCTGCCTTAATGCCCCTAGTTTAGAAAAGTATCAAAGCAAGTCTTGCCGACACTACTCGGATTCTGGGATCCTGCTCTGTTTGAGAATGCTTCTCCGTCTCCTTGATTTCTCTCTTCATGGGAATTCTTTGCCTCTGACTAGATTGCCCCTTCAAATTTTTAATCCACCAGACCGCTGCCCTTACTTTGCATAAGCCAATCCCTTTGGTTATTGACTTAGCAAGAAAATAACTTTCACCTTTCTCTAGGCCGCCCTTTCGGGTTTTCAACCTAGTGGGTCTTCAGACTCTCGTTCTTTTTTCTGTTTTTGCTTTCATTTGCCTTGAACCTTTGCTTGTTTTACCAGAAGGACTTTCTAGGAAGGCTTAGGTTCAAAAGGGGGGGATATTTAAAGTTCAAACGATTTGGACCGAATCTGGTCTTGCTAGACTACCTACGTACCCCAAAAATGGAGGATCAGGTCCGCGTAGTTCATTATAGGTTTAACAAAGGATGGTTTAGCTTTAAGCTTCAAAATTTTGAAAGGGGAATGATTTAGCTTTTATCCCCAAGGCTGACCGAATCTGAATAAATCAGACGCCTACGTACGCCTGAAGAGGTGGGGATCAGGTCATAACGTAGTTCAAACATGATATCTTTTATGACGCATGACTTGCGTCATAAAAGATGCCCCTGGTTTATATTGCGGCTAGAAAGAAAGGGTTTGATTTGACTTTTGGCCCAAAAGGTTTACAAATGGATTTTAAAACGTTAGGATTTTGGCTAATAAAGGTTCAAACGTCCAAGGATGGCCTCCTGATATATTTGATGTACAAGCTCTTTTGAGTGAAGAAGGTTCAAAGGCATTGAATATTTTTGTTGAGGAGTCTGGCGGTTTCCTGGCGAGACTTCAACCACGGTGCCCATCTCTTGTCTTGAAAATCTCGAATCCATGTCTAAGATTCTCCGACTCTCATGAGTCTCCAAATGTTGAAGACAATAATTATATTCAATTTATCTCACTAACTCCATCATCTGGGTCCTTGATATTTCTAGGGAGTTGTCTTAGAGTCTCATTCACTTCTCTTTTTTTCTTTTTTTTTTCCTTTTTTTTTATACATTAGAAATGTCCATACGCTTGAGATGGTGCGACTCAGAATCCCATTGAATACACATAGACCAAGTGTTCCTTTTCTTTAGGGCTCAAATTTGTGACTTCATTTTCTGAAAGTCTTCTCTCAATATCTTATCAGCTCCACTGGATGTCTGATGCTTCACTCTCTAAAATTTTTACTTTCAACTTGACGTCTAAAGATGGTGGAGCCCTGTCTTGCATCACACCAGAGCATTCACCCGGTTTATCCTTGTAGGATCAAACAAGACTTCCTTGAACCCCTCTAAATAGGTTTATCAATTCTTCACACTCCTCGGGAGATAAAGTTTTGCCAGTCCAACTTTCCCGAGTTTATGATTTCGATACCACTATCGATAGCTTCAATTTCTTCTTCAAGTGGCTATACTAGACGCTCTTCGTCTCGTTTGACCTTTTCAGATCTCGAGGGGAATTTCGTCTGCAATCTCGTCCAAGAGGGTATCTTTAGTTATTTAAACATTAGATCTAAAGAGTGAATCATAAAACATCAAAGATTCGAAACCAACAACTTTATTGACTTGAAGACTCTTAAGTATATCAGTAACTCTCTTTTTTTTTTCTTTTTTTTTGACGCACCTCTATGGGCTCTACATTGAACTTGACAAAGGACGTAAACTACAGACTTTGAATGAACACGACTCGACAAACATGACACACATCCTTCCTTTTTTTTTGACACTAACATAGTAAGACTTACCAACTCCGAGAGAAGAAAGTTGGTACAAACTTAATGAAAGACAAACCTTAACAACACAGGACACATTTTTTTTTTTTGATAATGATGAACTGGCACTCAAAATATGAGTAGTACACCTTCTTCCATGATGTCAATGACTTGGGGTTCAACCCTGGTATAAGTCATGTTGACTTGCTTAGGTGAAGTGAAAGGAGACTGGTTCAACAAATGGGTGAGGTCAATTAGGTCAGACTCCTGTCATGGAATTGACAAAAACTGATTTTAGTATGAGACAATCTCATGAAAATGATATACACAAGTTGAAACAAGAGATAATACAAACGCATCTCTGCATTGGGTAGGAACCAGAATCATAACCATTGTAAGAGGGATCATGGTAGGGTAAGCACATGACTTATCAATAACCCTAAAGGATAGCGATCATACTGAAAATGAGTTGAGTAAAATCCGGCAGCATGACGGCCCTAAAAAGGATCGTGGTAGAGTAAAGTCATCGCTTATCCATAACTCTGAAAAGATAGCAATCACGCTAAAGGTGTTTATATAAAATCCGGCAGCATGACGGCTATATAAGGCGATCCCCACAACTCAATATAAGGGCAAATGAATAGAAACTCAGTAATGTAGGACCCTCAGCAAGGATACTTGCACTCAAATAATGATGGCAAGATAAGCACACAATCAGCAAGCAGAATATGGTCACCATGGAGATGTAATCGCATGAAGGACTGGCCATGAATGACGACGAGATGACAGATTATGGTTTCAACAATGGCAAGGGAAATGCCACCAACCAAATCAAGAGAATGTAGATAGGAAGAATTAGACCAGGAATACCCACCGAAAATGGGTCCTAATCTAGACAATCAACTCAACAAATGGTGTAGGTACAAGAAGGTAACTAGAAATCGACTCAGCAAATAAGTTATGTACAAAGGAACGACACAACTATACACTCGAGAGACAAAAGACAGACCATGTTCAAAATAACAATATAAGAAAATTACTGACCGGGTCCGAAGGCTGGGGAATGAAACAATGTGGCTAATGGATAGACCAGAAAACTTCATTGATAGACAGGCCCTGGTCTAACAGCTAGCAAGGAATGATTAGGTTCATAAACTTTAAATGAAACGGATAACGAGGAATCGAGAAATGGATCATGGTCATAAAAGGTGGTGAACAAGAACCATCGGCCTGATCCAAGACTGAAATAGTGAACAAACTCTAATCGGCGATAATAGATCAGAAAATCTCTGTAGAAAGCAGGCCCCGATTTGACAGCCGACAAAACGGATAGATACTGAGATCATATGATAAAGATGATAGGGTAGACCGCGATCTGGATGATGACCAAGCAAGAGCAAGAGTCATCGACCGGGTCTGAAAGAATGGTATGACTGAAATAGATAAAGAAACCTTATTCGAAAGGATAAGTCCTAATCTAAGAATAATACACTATACACACATATATATACATATATATATACACACCCTAACCAGGGGCACCAGCCTTAATCTAATCTAAAGGAGTCGAGAAAGTCTTGACTCATGACAGACTCGTGAGTGTACTAGGACCGTGCTGTAACCATATAAAATAAGCTACCCTACTCTACAAAGGGGACAAAGCTCCTAACTCTAGGCTTTACATGTGTAAGCAACACATGTTCGTCCCTATGTGAATGCAATACAGATGAATATAAACACAGGTACTTCCTAGTTGGGTTTCACTAAGTCAGTAAGTATATACATAATATATATAAAACAAAGTAGGGCTCCGGACTCAATCTAATGGGTACTATGCATATGACCATACCCTTGATGTATAACGCCAGCACGCCCAGCATTATACAGAGTATGTTCACCGCTCATCGGCTGCTGTAGAACACCAGCACACCCAGTGTCTACGGCTGCAGCTCCGGCGCATAGCTTGGAAATAGATTCAACAGCACCATTAGGGTGTAATAACATCCCAGTCGGGTACGCATTGAATCTATCCCGTGGAACCAATAATAAAAAACAATAAAAAACAGTTAAAGAAATAATAAAAAAAAATATGATTATGCATGATGTGCAGTGTGTGAATCCCTTGTTTTAATTACGCACCTATCTGGTGCCCCTGGATTCTAACGATAGAGTTCCCATTTAAAATGATTTTAGCTCAAATTTCTCCAAAGTTAGTAAAGATGGCATTTTTAAAGAGTTAGGCAATGTTCCAAGAACTCCCCAGCAGAGTCGCCAGCCTGTGGACCCCGATCCTGAGGACAGCGCCGAGGGACGCGAGATCCCTCCTGCGATCCTCTAAGATCTCCACAACGAAAGAGAGCTCTCCCAAGGAACTCTCGAAATGGTGCCACCCTCACAGCATAGCATGAGTGGCGATATAAAAGGAAAGAGATACATCCTGATCCGGAGTCAAGGCTCGAAACCAAGATATATCTAAAAATAACTTAGAGTCGCCATCCATGGACACGCCATGGAACCAAAACAAATGCTCTGTTTGCTATGGATAACCAGAGATATAAAAGGTCCGTGCCTGATGACGAATGGAGAAGGTCCGAAGAGCGCCCCCAATTCGCCCGAGTGCGAACACTTGGTCTCTTATGCCATTTATTATTAACCTCGAAGAGTTTTGGGCAAAAATCATATGAAATGGGAACAATCCTCAGGAGTCGTCTATCTAAGCATGCATTTCCTGAGAATAGAAATAATAAGCACACAAAAAAATAAATGAGAGAGGTGCCACCTAAATATTACTAGGTTATGAGTGACATACCTAACTGGTGTCTAAGTTCTGGTGGACAAACACATGCATGCTACAGCTACAGGTATAGGGTCTGCACAAGAAAGTAAGAAAACAGAACACAATATACAACACAACAACACAACAAACCTTAAAACTCTAAACGATTTAGCCCGAGTCCTCGGATGGTCTGATGTTCATCCAAAGAAGCCTACGTATCCCCGCCTCCACGAGAATCAAGGCAACGTAGTTCTTCGCGCCTATTCTAAGCTAGGATGCCTAAGACACCTAGACCTCTATCTTAGACTCGATCTAAAAGACCAGACTAGTTATTAAAAGCTTCTTGTACGATTATTTAAATTCCAGTGAATAATAGATTTTAGGACACCCTATATGCCCTAACTAAATGCAGGTTAGCCCTAAGCTAATGCAGGTGCTTCCTACAACCTATGTGTAACTAGGCTGTGTGCCCTAAGGAAAACAATAGGATTGCTAACGTATCCAAGACCTAGTCATCAGTCGGCGATGTGAATCGCCAACTAACCGGACGGAGGCACTCCTAGCTAGGACAAACCCCTAACTCTAAAACAAACACAAACAAGCACACAACAAATCAAAGACGAACTCCTAACTCTAAAACTCTCTATCTAGGACAAACTCCTAACTCTAGAGGAAGATTTTTGTTAAAAAACAAGGTTTTAAAGTTGAAGGGTTAAAGCATTTTTATTTACAAAGTTTGGCTGGACCTGAGATAAGTATCTCAAGCTGCACTACGTACCTCTTAGAAGAGGATCAAGCCAACGTAGTTCGAATGGCGAACTCTCAAACTACGCTTCTAAAAGAAACACTCACACTTCAGATTTTTTAAGGTTTTTTATATTTTCAAATGTTTTTGATATTTTTAAAGTTTTCAGATGTTTTTGAGTTTAAAATTTCTAATGTTTTTGGATTTTAAAGCTTTTCCAAAGCTCTGGACCTTTAAATGCTTTCAATCTTAAAGGGAACACGCAAGTAGTACCACAAACTAGGGCAAAGCCCTAAATCTAAAGGGGAAACCCCTAACAAGCAAATAACGTCTCAAAGAGACGAACCACAACACGTAAAGAAGTGCCCCAAGAACAGAGAAAACGATCCAAGATCCCAAGCAAGCAAAGTTCTAACAAGACTGAGTTAGTCTCTAATCAAAGTGAAGAAAAAAAGTTATCAAGTAAACTCAGATTTCCATTCAATTATTATAAAAATAAATCAAGTGTTAAGCAAAGAAGAATTTTCATTTAAAAAATACACAACCTAATAGCAATCATAAAATGATAAACAACATAAATTAGTCCAGACCAGCCGCTGGATAGCCTAATAAAGCAAAAACAATATCAAACACTTCTATGCCCAACCACAAACACCACCCCAATATGGGGATGAAATCAGATTATGCTAAAGTAATCATCTGATATCATAATACACAAGATAATATTTCTAATCACGCCTTGAAATCAGACAGTACTCATGTCGATAATATCGACTAGAGTAGTCATCTGATCTCCTTCTTTCCTAAAACAATTTATTTAAATAAAATTAAACAAATATGATAAGCTTCAAGATAATCTCACCTGAACAGTCCATTCATTATTGTCTTCACAACCTAACTCAATGCTTAAGATAAGAAGAGTATTAGAAATATCAAAAGATTATGATAATCCCAATTAGTAAAAATTTCAGTGAATACAGGGGACATCAACTTGTGCAGATCCAAGTGCGAAGCGGTGAGCCACAAAACACAAAGACGGGCTCCAAGTAACCTTATCATTGCCCAGAGAAGGGTTCTTTTTTTAAAAAAAATGGTTAAAAGAAATCCAAAAGGTTGGGTAGGCCTACTAAACAAAGGAGGGGAGCGCTACTTGGATTGAGCGAGTCCCCTAAAGATGGGCTTGGGCTATCGCCTTCATCGCCCAACCAGAGAGGAAATTCTCGACAATCGGCGCAAATGACAAACATCGATAACATGAGCATTGGAGAATATGGGGACTTATGATAGTAGCGACAGTATGGCATCCTAACCCGAATCCCCAATAATCAAAACTGTAAAAGAAAACATCAATTTAGGGTGCATAACAATCCCAAGATTTTGACAAGCCAAGCAACTGAACCCCACCATAACATTGAGGAAATAAATGCAGTTCCTAGCAAATTGTTGAAACAGGAACCATAATAGGCCAAATGAAGACAAGGTTAAGATATGTAGATTTAACCATGCAATCTTACCAATCCACAATAAAAAACATAAGGAAACATGTCATTAAACCGAATTGCATCATTTTCAGCTTCACCCCTACTGTGCTTTGGACCACTCTTGTACAGTGCTGCTCCGCATATATACCAGTATGATTTCCATCTTATAACATGAAAATTAAATGCAAATCCATTCAAAAAGCCAAGCTTGCTAGATCCAAACAGAGGACTTTTCCACCACTTTCTACCACTCTCCAACAGGCTACCAATGGTCAAAACATCACCCAATCTCATAAACTATGAAGGTAAAATGATGGAAAATGTAAGAATTACCTGACTAATCGAGGAATTTCAAATTGAGCAGACGGAATACTGTGGAGCTGATCCGACCTTCTATTCCTGCTAGAACTTAGCGAAAATTCACGTAACTTGGACCAGCTAGGGTAATGAATCAGATCTCACAAGAAAGGTATTAGGTCTAGCTCAGATCTAAAATTATAGACTGAGCTCAAACACTCCTGAGTTGTTAGGAGGGGAAGAGGAAGGTGGTCGATGGTGGAGATGGTGGTGGAAGGGACTTGGGTGGAGGGAGAGAAATTGATGGCTGTGAGGTTAAAGATGATGGGGAAAATGGGTTCGAGTGGAGGTTAGTGGGGAAGGGTTTGGATTTAGAGGATATGTTTGAGAAGATAGGTTTAAATGAGAAAGGGTTTGAGAGGATTGTGGATGCCGGATTCCGGCGGAATGATCGGAGAGGGTGATCAGAGTTGGGGTTGAAGAAGAGGTGGCTGTGAAGTGGAGGGTAGAGATGGTGGAGGTGATCGGCGGTAGAAGATGGTGGTTGAGGTTGTGGTGGTGGTGGAAATGGGTTTTGGGGTGAAGCAATGGCCGGTGGTGGTGGTAGAGAGGGGAGAATGGTAAGTTTGAGAAGAGGGTTAAGGCATTTAGAGAAGGTGGGTGATAGGATGACCGGATTCCGTGGTGGATGGCCGGATTTAGTGAGGTGAGGGTCGGTGGCCGGAGCTCCGGTGACGGAAAAGTTGCAGAAATGGGTTTTTTGGGGTTTCGGATTTCCGATTGGGGGTGGAGGTAAAGGCTCGAACGGTCGGAGATGATGGGTTTTCTCCTTCTTCTTCCTCTTCTCTGCTCTGTGTCTTCTCTCCTCTGTGCTATCTTTCTCTTCTTCTTTTTTTGAAAATGGGTTTGGGTTTCCACCGGGGTTAGAGATATGGGTTTTGAAGTGGTGGATCTGAGTGGGTTTTGGTCGGATGATGGTGGAGACGCCGACCGGTGATGGGAAGTGGCTTGGTGGTGGTGGCTATGGAAGATGGAAGTAGGGATGGGTCCGGTTCCGGTGAGGCGTGGTCGGAAAGAGAAGATGGAAAGGGTGGTGGCTTGCGGTGGAGGTGGAGGTGAGAGGGTAAGGGTGATGGCGGCAGGAGGAGATGGTGGTGCCGGTGAAGGAGGTGGGAAGAGAAGATGGAGAGGGTGGTGGCTTGCGGTGGAGGTGGAGGTGAGAGGGTATGGGTGCTGGCCGGAGTTCCGGCCGATGGGAATGGTGTTGGGGACGGCGGCTCCTTTTTCTTTTTTCTTTTTTTCTTCCCTCTCTCCCTCTCTGCCTCTCTCTGCTATGCGGCTGAAGATGGGGCTCCCTCCCCTCTTGAGAAAACCCTAGTTCGTGGGTTTTATGCAGAAAATGAAAATTTTATACACCCCCTTTTTTCCGAGACAACCCCCTTGGTATATTTGCAACTATTCATTTTTGTTAGCAGGGGCAACCCAAGGAGAAAACAGGGCGAAAATTCAATCAGCTATACATGATTCCTAACCCTCCGATCTGATCTAATGGCCACAAAAGATTGCTTGCGAGGGAAGCAACATAAATTCCCAAGAATGCCCTCTTTTACATGGGAAATGACGTATTTCATCTCCGCCCTTCCGAACTTGCACCACGACCCTGCCTTAGCTCGTTCGCTAGGCAAACGTGGTCGGATCTTGACGAAATTTCACAGGAACCTTGGTGGGACCCTAAGCTAGCCCAGGGTGCAATTTGGGGTCCTATCTCATCCATTTGAAAAAATTATGCACAAAACAAGGAGGTGCAGGGCACGGTCAAAATGGGGTGTCTACAGTCATTAAAGATGCCCCTGGTTTGAGTTTATCAAAGAAAGAAGGTTTTTTTTTGTTTTTTTTAGGCCCAAAGGGTTTGAAAACAGTTTTTGACTTTGAGGTTGTTGTCTTTTAAGCTCTGATTGACCATGGATGACCTCCTGGTGTATCTAAGCATAATACTTCTTTAGTTGGTCCAGGTTTGTAGATTCTGTTAATTTTTTTTCATTTTCATTGAGGAGTCTTACGGCTTTTCCAGGCAAGACTTCATCAACAATGTAAGGACCAGACCAATTTGGCCTGAATTTTCCTCTTGGATCAAATACTGGTGCCCTGTAAGACTTTTAAAAGAGATCTCCAGGCTTCAAGTCTCAGACCTTGACTTTCTTATTAAAGGCTCTTTGGATTCTCCTTTGATATCCCTAGATGTGATATAAGGCTCTCAGCCTCTTTTCATCTTTCATCTGCAGCTCATGGTATCTAGCTTTTGCCCATTCAGACTCTGGCAAGTCAGCTTTCACCATCACTCTCAAGGATGGGATTCTCAGCTCAACAGGGAGGACTGCTTCCATTTCGTACACTAGAGAGTACGAGTTACACCTGTAGAGGATCTGATTGATGTCCTGTAAGCCCATAAGGCAAAATGAAGTTTGTTCGACCAGTCCTTATAAGTCTCGGTCATCTTACTGATAATGACTTTGATATTCTTGTTCGCTGCCTCTACAGCCCTGTTTGTCTGAGGTCTGTAAGGAGATGACTTGTGATGCTTGATTTTGAACTCTTCACATAGGTGTATACCTCTTTCTTAAAGTGAGATCCATTATTAGAAATCAATTCATGAGGTACTCCGCATCTGCAAATGATATTTGCACGAATGAACTTCGCAACTGTGTTCGAAGTTATGGAAGCATATGAACCTGCCTCTATCCACTTCGTGAAGTAGTTAATGGCTACTGGAATGTACTCATGTCCACTTGACGACTTTGGATAAACTTTGCCAATGATATCAATCCCCCATACTAAGAATGGCCATGGCGAGGTCAAAGAGTGTAACTCCGATGGAGGCACATGAATGAGATTCGCATAGACTTGGCATTTATGACATTTCTTCACGAATGCAAAGCAGTTTGCTTTCATTGTAGGCCAATAGAATCCAAGTCATAGGATTTTCCTTGACAGCATCTTACCATTCATGTGAGGGCCACAAACACCTTCATGTGTTTGCTCTATGAGCTCTGCAGCCTGATCTTCATTAACACACAGAAGTTGTATCCCATCAAATGACCTTCTGTACAATTCTTCACCACAAATGATGAAGTTGCCAGCGAACCTCTGAAGATTTTTCCTCTCTTTGCTGGAAGCCTCAGGCGGATGCCCCTTGCCTGAAATGAGATTTCTAATGTATGTGTACCACGACTTTCCATCTGGACATCTTGCTGATATCTCTATGGCATTCACATGTGTTGGAGCCCATTGTAACCTCACAGCTAAAGGTTGAACCTCCATTGTAGCAGAAAGGTCTAACATTGAAGCCAGAGTAGCTAATGCATTAGCAAAATGATTACTGGTCCTTGACAGGTGAGTGAAAGTGATACTCATGACCTTCTTAACCAAAGATTCTAAATATGTGTTATATGAGATCAATCTCACTTCTTTTGTTTTCCAATCCCCATTTATTTGACAAATGATTAAGATTGAATTCCCGAACACATCTATGTCTTGAATTTGCAAAGCCAAAGCTGCCTCAAGTTCTGCGATGCATGCTTCATATTCTGCCATATTATTGGTGCATTCAAACTGCAACTTGATGGATATAGGGATATACTCCTTCTTTGGAAATACTAAAACTGCCCCTATTCCTTGACCATGGTTATTGACATCTCTGTCAAAGTCCATTAACCACTTAGTACTCAGAATTTCTTCTTCGACATCCATGATCTCTTCATCAGGAAAGTCCGCCTTTAGAAAAGCATTCTCCTCAACAGGAGCATTAGCCAACTGCTCAGCGATGACCCGTCCCTTAATTGATTTCTGAGTGACATAAGTGATGTCGAACTCAGACAACAATAGCAACCATCTAGTTGTTCTTCCAGTAAGAGCGGGTTTTTTGAACAAATACTTCAACGGATCCTTCCGTGAGAGCAGAAATACCTTATTCGACAGCTGGTAATGTCTAAGCCTTTGAGTCACCCAAACTAATACTAGACAAGTCTTTTCCAAAATAGTATACTTGATTTCATACTCTAGCATTTTCTTGCTGATACAGTAGATAGGCTTTTCTTTCTTAGACCCTGCATCCTGCTGAGCAAGAATACAACCCATTGCTATATTGTGATAGATAAGTACAACAACAACGGTTGACCAGGAATGACAGGTGATATGACAGGAGGCAAAGACAAGCACTGCTTGACTTTTTCAAATGCTTCTTGACATTCATCATTCCATTTCTTGGAAGAATTCTTCTTCAATAACTTGAAGATGGGTTCACATGTCATGGTTAAATGAGATATGAATCTCCTCAAGTATTGCACTTTGCCAAGGAATCCACGGATCTGCTTTTCCATCTTTCATGGTTGCATTTCTTGGATAGCCTTGATCTTTTGAGGGTCCACTTCGATTCCTCTCTTGCTGACCAGAAATCCAAGCAACTTCCCTAATGTGACCCCAAATACACATTTACTGGGGTTTAAGCGAAGTTGATACTTTTGGTTTCGCTTGAAGAACTTTCTTAAGGCAATTCTGTGCTCTGATCGAGTCTTTCCCTTAACAATCATGTCATCTACATACACTTCGACCTCTTTATGAATCATGTCATGAAGAAGAGTAGTTGCAGCCCTATGATAGGTAGCACCAGCATTCTTGAGACCAAACAACATCACTCTGTAGCAATATGTGCCCCACTGAGTAATAACGCTGTCTTCATCATATCCTCAGGCGCCATTTTAATTTGGTTGTTGAGAAGACCCATCACCAAGTTCTTATTTCTTCTTGAATGGGGGATTTGTCCTTCTATTTCTCATGCCTCCCATGTTCCTTTGCAAGAATTTGATCCTTCTTGTTAGGAGGGCAACTTCATCTTCCATGTCTTCCTTTGCATCTTCATTTTCACCTACATTACAAGCAAAAGCAATTCCTTTTCCTTTTTCGATTTTAGTTTCGATTTCGGGTGCTTTTGTTTTGAAAATCATTTCATGGGTAATCAAGGACCCTATTAGTTCATCTAGGTTCAATGTGTTCATGTCCTTGGCTTCGGTGATTGCAGAGGTTTTGGATTCCCAAGACAAAGGTAAGGACCTAAGGATTTTAGTCACTAAATCTCTATTGGAAAGTTGTTTTCCAAGACCCCTTAATCCATTTACAAGATTGGTGAATCTAGTGTACATGTCGGCAATTGTTTCATCGGGTGTCATTTGAAAGAGTTCGTATTGCCGAAAAAGATGGTTCATTTTAGATTCTTTTACTTGATTGGTTCCCTCATGGGTGACTTCTAAAGTGTCCCAAATTTTCTTAGCCGAATTCAAATTTGATACTCTATTGAATTCTCCGGGAGATAGAGCACAAATAAGAGAATTCATGGCTTTGGCATTATAATTCGAAGCTTGTTGTTCGGCTTCGGTCCAATCATTTAAATTTCTTGTGGGTAAGATGTATTCATTATTAATTGCTCTCCACATTTGATAGTCTTGGGTTAAAAAGATTTTCATTTTGGTTTTTCAAAAACCATAGTTTGTTCCATCAAAATAGGGTGGCCTAGTGTTTGAATAACCTTCATGGTGTTGAGGGTAGTTTGCCATTTTAGAATCTTTACTCTAGACCGGTTAGGGTTTTCTAAAAATTAGAGACGAGGCTTTGATACCAATTGAAATAATCAAGAGGGGGGGTGAATTGAATTTAACTCAATATTAGGCCTTTTGAAAATTACCTATGAACCCTAATTGGAATTTTTCTTCACTTAATTAAATATTTGGTTAGTGCAAATATAATTGAAGAACAAAATGAAATGCCAAACCAAGCAATAATGGAAATGCAAGAGTGAGAAATGACACACCGATATATAGTGGTTCGGCCAACGGCCTACTCCACTCTACTCAAGGTCGCACTTGAGGGATTCCACTATTGGAGACCTCCACGATGCCCGGCTCCGAGGCGGTTACAATTCCAAGGGATATTAAACAAGGATGCCCTTACACCTTTACAAAGACTCTCCTTCTCCGCCGAGTTCTAAGCGGTTGCTCTCTAGGGAATTAAAAACGGAATGCCCTAGCCACCTACACAAGATATGAAAGATTGATAGCTTGGCTTCTTCTTGAAAGCTTGATGCCCTTTGTAGTTCCTTGATTGCTCTTCAACAAAGATTTGCAAGTGATAGCTCTAAAATATCCAAACTCAATAGGTTCACAAGTGAAAGGCAAGTTTGGGAAAACCAAAAATCTTAAGCTTGAAAGGGTTGCAAGTTAGCTTGAGTGCTTAAGAGGGTTTTTCAAATGATCAAGAGAGAGGAAATAATCCTCTAGATGTTGTATAAATAGTCTCTCCTCAAAATATGACCGTTTGGGGGTGTAGATAACAAAAATCAACTTTTAAATCAAAACCCAACGGCTCTTTTTTTGAGCTGTCGCAAGGTTCTCGGAGTTCCGAGAATTCTCGGAGTTCCGAGACAACGGCCAGAAGAAATAAAATTTCTACTGGACCATTTCTCGGAGTTCCGAGGGAACTCTCGGAGTTCCAAGCTCCAGTCTCGGAGCTCCGAGAAAAATCTCGGAGTTCCGAGAAGCCTAAAAAATCTGATATTTTGATGTGTGATTTTTGGCTTTTGGAACTTGACTCCTATGATAATTTTGGAATGTTTATGAGGGTCCCAACATGTTGGTCCACCACATAAGCATTCACTAAACCGCTGAAGATCTTTAAGTGTTATTTGAAAAACAATTTTGAAAACACTTTGAAAATACTTTGCCTTGACTTGAAACTCTAAAGAGAAAGGATGTACAATGATACCTATGCAATCTTCGATCCCTCTTTAGCTTTGGTCTTCAAATGATCTTCCATCTTTGGATGCTTGCTTGAGTGATGATGTGAGCTACACTTAGCTCCTTTGGCTCTTGTTTGGTACACCTTTAAGCATGACCAAGTTGAGTGTTGGTTTCTTCAACGATCAATCCTATCTTAAACACAACACTTTAGAGCAAATTGATAATTTTGAAAACACTTTGAAAATACTTTGCCTTGACTTGAAACTCTAAAGAGAAAGGATGTACAATGATACCTATGCAATCTTCGATCCCTCTTTACCTTTGGTCTTCAAATGATCTTCCATCTTTGGATGCTTGCTTGAGTGATGATGTGATCTACACTTAGCTCCTTTGGCTCTTGTTTGGTACACCTTTAAGCATGACCAAGTTGAGTGTTGGTTTCTTCAACGATCAATCCTATCTTAAACACAACACTTCAGAGCAAATTGATTAGTATTCAAAAACAGAATCAATTATGTTTAGAATCATCAAAACAAGATTGGAGAGTAGACCCTTGGGCTTACAGTTGTAACCTGAGAATCCATCCATAAAGGATAAGAGTGCATGTCCAGCTGTATTGTCAACCAGGAGATCAATGTTAGGAAGTGGAAAGTCGTCTTTCAGACTCGCCTTGTTCAAATCTCTGACATCGACACACATCCTGACTTTCCCGTCCTTCTTGGGCATCGGTACAATATTTGCAAGCCATTCAGGATATTCAACTACTTCAATGAATTTTACTTCGAGTAGTTTCTTTACTTCTTTATAGACTTCCCATTCTGTTTTAAGTTTTTAGAGTTTTTGCTTCTTCGGCTTGACGCCGGTGATTAGCGGCAATCGATACTGGACAATGTCCTCACTTAATCCCGGCATATCATCGTAAGACCAAGCAAAAACCTCCTTAAACTCTTTTAGCAAGGTGATTAATTCTTCTCGCTCCTCAGGAGATAAGGTTTTGCCAATCTGTATCTCCCGATTCAAGGATTCATCACCTATATTTACGATTTCAATTTCCTCTTCGAGTGATTTTGCTCGGCGACTCTCCTCTTGTTGAATCATATGTTTGATTTCAAGGGGAGTTTCGTCCGCTTCCTAATCAGAGGGGGAGTCTTGATTGTCATTATTAGTTACTTGATCAGGCTTTGAAGCAAAATCAGAATCAGAAATGGAAACGGAGACAGGAATGTACACACAAGAGCCCTTTATTTCATTAGTAGAATCAATGATTACATCTGATGAACTGCCCACATCAGGCATTATAATGGACTCTGGAACTGTATTTACAGACTTGATGAAAACATCAACACCGATTGACTCGAAATGGCTATTTACATATGGAACACCAGACTCGATAGATGACGCCTCACTACAGTCCGTATTATTCAGAGAAGACTCATCACCGACTTCAAAAACTGACTCGACCTCTACAGTACCTGCACCAAAAGAAAAGTTAGAAATGACAGATTATGGGTTGGACTTAGAAACTGACACACATTTGGAAACGACTGACTCTTTTGAAGGGACTCGACTATGCTGAAGGACTACTTGGGGTATAACCTGTGAGGTCCAGTTATCCAGAGGTTCCTTGGCTGGGATAATGTGGTCTTTTGGGTTCATGAAGTGTGCTTCTCCTCCAATCATCACAATGACCGAGTGATCCAAAGTGATTTCTTCTGTGAAGATGGCGTAAACATCCGGCGGAGGAATTGCATGTGTCGGCAAGGGATTAGGAGTAACGTTAGGAGCTTCAACAGTAATTTTCTTTGCCTCAATCATGTCTTGGATCTTATGCTTCAATGCCATACACCTATCAGTCAGATGTCTGACACTTTGATGGTATTCACAATAATGATCCTTCCTCCGGTACCTTGGGAGAGGGTTTGGAACCTCTCTAGGTTCTAGCAGTTCAATTTTCTTATCTCTCAACAATTTCTTCAATGCCCTGAAAGAGAATATGGCAAAGGGTCAAATCGTCTCGGTTCTTTCCTCTCTGGGCGACCTTCACCAAAATTTACCCTCCTTGCTGGAGGAGCAGTATTCACATTGTGAACCTCTTTAGGTGCTATCATAGGTCTTTTTCCTTCTCTTGAATCAGAAGAAGTTTTTGCCCTTAGGCCCTTGTTGGATAGCCATTTGATGATAATACTGTGAGGACAGATTCTTGACAACAATTTTTATCTGGTCTTCATCCGGCAATCGTTGGGTCATCTGAGCTGCCTTCCTTCTCCACGTGCGGATGAAGGAAGTAAAGGTTTCGTTGTGTCCTTGCTTTAGCACTTTTAGATCTCTCTTTGTTACGTTGATTCCCTCCTCCATGGAGAACTGCTCGACGAAATAAGCAATATTCTCTAGGGTTCTGATCTCTTCTTATTTCAAACTCAGAAACCACTTCTTAGCCGTTCCAACAAGGGATCTAGGAAAGAGAAGAGCAACCTGCTCTGGAGATAAACCGTGATGTTGTAGGAGCGGAAGAACAAACATTAAATGGCCTCTAGGACACCCTGTCCCATCATACTTATCCATATCTGGCACTTTGAATCTCGGAGGCAGTGTGACCCTGTGGGGCCCGATCCCGCGAGAGGGGTGGGGCGCCAGCCGCCACGCTCTCTCTTGGTTTCTCATACCCACGCGATTGGCGTGTGCTCATTTATTATTGATTTTAATTCATCTTTTATATGAACTTGGGATCACTAAGGCAATCCGAATTCCACAAAAAAGAGAGTGACAGAGTCGCCACCTAGATGTGGGATCTAGGACCCATAATTAACCAGAAATCTAGACTCGTTACCTGGTTACAAGAATGGAAGGTATGGGGAGTTATCCATCACATACACCATTCCTGCTCGATAATCGGTCTTCAATTCCAAAAGTTAACTCTTTTGAATTTCTTTTAAATGGCTCATTTAACTCTATGTTAGTGTGCTAACTACGTGACATGCATCCTATGATCTAATTTCAATGTAGATCCTAAATGTGTATCTTGATTTCTTAATTTGTTTGAATTCAATCTAAGTGAAAGTTCTCCTAAAATTCTAATTTCATGGAAAGTCCTAAGTGATTTAATTACGAATTTACAAGAAAATTAATATACAAAACCCAACAATTTGTTGTGGAGTCGACTCGCGGTTGGTATACCATCAGACATCCAAGCTGCCTACGTACCCAAGCCTCACTGGGATCAGAGTCGACGTAGTTCGGTGCACCTGAACTAAGCTACTTATGCCTAACTCATCTAGGACACCGATCTAGACTGGATTGACTGTTTCAACAGTTTTAAGAGAAATTATTTAATTCAAGTTGAAGATTTTATTATCCTAGGACTTCATCTAAGATGCTATATGGTCCTATCTAAGTGCAAGACATCCCTTTGACTAATGCAGGTGAACCTACATCGTAGGTAAGTAGGCTTGTCCTAGGGAAAGATTGGGTGACTAGTGTGACTAGACCTATGGCACAGTTGCTATTCATAGCAAATGTCCGTGATGAGGCTGGACTCCTAACTCTAGGACTCCCTAAAACCTAAGACTCCCTAAAACCTAGGACACGACCTGACACCAGTGTTCCTAAATTGGGCTCTAATGGTTCTTACGATGGAAACCATAATCCCATGGTTCCGAAAGACTCGAGAGAAATCGATTCAAGTTCTTGAAGTTAATTAATTTCAGATTTCAAGAATTTTTGGTTTCTGGACATTTAAGGAATACCAAAGGTTCTAGGGTTCACCAATTTCGGCCTCGATTGGCATCCAAGGAAGGGAATCGTGCGCTCTTTCCTTGTGCAATTTAATACTTAGGTTATAGCACCTTATTGCCTGGCATATCTCAGGATTTCCGTGGACAGTAGCCTCGGAACCAACAACATGCTATAGCTTAAATATTCAAATTGTCAAAGATCGGTTGCAATTGGGATACGATTATGGATGCACTGGCCATTTTACCAGGAAAATCTAAAGATCCTAAGATTTCTATTTCAATGGATTAAGGAGTGAACATGTGGAAAAACCTCAAGGTTCTTTAGAAACTTTATGATGATTTTTAATTAATTTCAATTTTTCAATGGATTTTATCAATTTTAAACCATATGAGTGATTTTACAAGTGAAATTATTGCAAAAAAATTCGAAATGAATTAAAATTTTTACAGCAACAATATGTGGATGTATGCAGGTTACTGGAAGAGTTTTGAATATTTTATTACTAAGCTCCTATTTAATTTTGATTTAACAATAATGAGACCAGATTGTAAAAATAACACAGAAACTACTAGAAATAGGAATCTAAATTCATTGAAATTTCTACAGTAGACAGATATGAGTATACATAGCATGCTGTGAGATTTTCATGAATTTTAGAGACTATTTACTACCAATTTTGGATTTTTCAATGTTCAGACCAGATTATGAATTTACACTACCACCCTTAGGAAACAAGATCCAAATCAATTGAAAATTTTACAATATCAAGAAATATAAAGTATAAGACTACTGTAAAAACGTTGAGAATTTTAATTGTAATCTGATGTCAGTAACAATTCTCACAAAATCTGATAATTTTCAAAGAAAGCATCAAATAATAAACCAAAAAAAATCCAAAAATCTTTAAAAATTCATGGTAGAATTTATCAGTACTATATTAGTTTCCCACGAAATTTCATTAATTTTGGAATCTATTTAGTATATATTTCATTTTTCTTCGTCAAAAAGATTATTTTGAAGAGTTTTCTATTTTTAAAACATGATTTTTGAGAAAATTACGACTTCGGAAAACGTCTCTTAATCTTGTTCTGATGAGATGAACACAAGAAAAATTTTAAATTCCGCAAAATCAATCATCCTGAGATAGCTATTTTTTCGAATTTTGTAATTTCTCAGCCAATATTTTAAACAAAATTCCACTCTTCACTCAAATTTTTGAAATCTTTTGATCTAATGTCCGATCCGATCCGATGATTATTTTAGTCTATTTAAATAGATCAATGTATTAAATTTCGAGACGAAACGGAATTGAAACACTCATGCAGATCATGATTTTGAGCACACACATTTAATATTGAATTAAATTCATTTAAATGCTTAAAAATCATGCAAAAATATAAAAAAATACCAAATAATTCTGAAAAAAATCTGAGAATAGTGCACCTACCTGTGATGGAGATCCTCACCGAATCCGAGAGCCGAAAAACCTGAAAAATCCCGCCGACGTGCGATTCGATCCGATTTACTTTCTTCCTTTTCTTTCTCTCTTTTTTGTTTTTCTGTTTTTCTCACTGTGGGATAAAGAGAGAGATAGGGAGGGAGAGAGTAATAGAAAGAGTGAGAATGATTGATATATAGAGGGATAGAGAGAGAATAATAGAAAGAGAGAGGGATAGAGAGAATGAGATATAAATTTAGAGTTTGACAAAGAGAAAAACAAAAATGAAACAGAGAGATACAGGGATAACGAGTGAGAAAACAGGGAGTTGACAAAGGGAAAAACGAGAGTGAAACAGAGAGATAGAAAGAGATTGACACAGAGAGATAACGAGGGAGAAAAGTCGTGAGAAACTGAGGGAGAATTGAGAAATATAGAAACGGCCGAGAGTGAGCAAGATCCACAGCAAAGAGTACTCTGTTTTTTTTTTTTTTGAATAGAAATCTTATGGTTATGTTTTGAGAGATGGAGAGATTAGAGTTGATCCAATATTCCAAAGAGATGGAGAGAAGTTTTGAGATATGGGAGAGTCATTCACCGAAGGATGGAATGCTCTGTTTTTCTCTGTTTCTTTGAAATAAATAAAAAAACCACACAAGCCTCTACTGCCCCCTCCTCCGATGAGATTGTGTCGTCTGCCGTGCTGAGAGGAAACTTTTAGAGAGGGTTGAGAGAGATCTGCAGAGAGTGGGGGAGATGGGAGATGAGAGAGGAATTCAAAAAACGGTGCTCTGTCCCTTTTTAAAGTTGCTTTATTCTTTTCCTTTATAACCAATCTGTTGCTCCTCTCCCCCGTCCAAAAAATAGAGAGCCGTGAAAATTCTAAAGGGGAGAGTAAGAGAGAACCCCCCAAAAAAGTGGAAGAGAGTTCATTTTTCTTTTTAATAGAAAAGAGGGACATTTTTAGAATCTTTCTTTGCAAAAGTTGCCATCTTCCTCCCTCTATAACTTGGAATACACCCTATTATAGAATGATACGATTAGCAATGTGGACCTCTTCATTTGGACGTTTTCCCATCGCATAGTTGTTTTAAAAATAAGAGCATTTTGCATGTTCCACTATTTAGCAACCACCTCATGTCTGCAATTTCCCTTTCTGTAATACACTTGACCACTAATATGGGCATCCTCCCTATATATGGTCTTATATAATTCGATTGATCTCATCAATAAAGAAAGTTTCTTTTTCTTTGTAAGTTGTTGTTGCTTACATTAGCAATACAGTATTAGATGTGAGCAATTCCTATCAGCCAATGGATGCCCCTTTCCCACGTGATATAATCATCAGGAAGTTGCAAAATTTGCAACTTGCCAACCAAAATCAATTCAGCCATATATATTGCCGACTACCTGCAATTTTCAAAAATAAGAAAACAAATTACTACTCCTCTCTTCAACAGGAACCATTGGTAAGCCCACCCTTTTTCAACCTACTTGAGCCCAATTGATAATAGCAGCTCACTTTCAATTTGCAATTCAAAACAGCCCTTCCCCATTGGTAATCACAACCCTTGGAAAACACTTTGCAAGATTGCATCAACCCTAAACAAACTAGTGGGTCCCACATGTGTTAACCGAATACTCTTGAAATTCATTTGATTTCCTAAATTATGATGGGCCCCACTTCGAGTGAATTCTTCTTGCATTGCACTACTTACATTCAAATCCCCTCCATCAGATGATCTCAACCGTCCAATTTATGGGTCACAACATGGATGGTCATACCCCACAAATCAGCCATTGGATGAGCCAATCCGCCCAATTAGTGGGCCGCAATATAAATGGGTTGGGCCCTCAAATCATTTTTCATGGGATGATCTGAGCCAATAATTTATAAAGCTGTGCCTCAAAGCTATTTCTGAGAGTTATCCGAACAATTCAACTTGATGATCGCAACAAAATTTGGTTGTTAAAATAACCTCCCTGAAATCTTGATTATTCCCTTGTTGGGCATCCTTATGCACTGGATCGAAGTAGGCTTAACACTCATTTTTCAATAAAACAATGCGCGGGCCCCCTGTTTGATCCAAATCTTAAACAAATGTTCAATGCGGGCCCACCGAATGGGTCTAAATTCTCCCCTGGTTTGGATTCTTCTGAATAACCCTTCTCAACATTTGGCGAAAAGAAAAATGCTGAATCTTGCAGAAATGATCGGAAAGATTGAGAAAACATAAGAGGCGAACACAGGAATGGGAAAACACTGAAAAACGGATAGCGAAACACTAACTTCTTTGTTGATTAAAGCGGAGCAAAATGGGGGAGCAAAATGGGGGTGTCTACAGACCCCTGGGTATATCATGAAATCAGCAATATTCAACTTCTTCGAGCCCTGGAATTATATATTTTTCATCTCTTGAGTCAGCTTGTCCAGTCTGTCAGCTAGCCCTTTACGCTTATCAGTTCTATCTATATGAGGGAGACAATTCTCTTCCACATACTGCTCATCATCAAAGTCCTCATACTCAGGCGTACCTTGGGTGGAGTGACAACAGGGGGTGCAAAAGGTGTAGTCTGGGGTTGTGTAGGTACATGGTCCTTAGAAGTGGATCCTCTGTCATTTTTCAGCCTGACTATCTCCTCACTCATATTCATCTGTTGGGAGCATAGACTTCATCATTTCGTTCGTTTCAGCCAAAGCGTTTCCAGATTCAGCCATCGATTCTGGTGTTGGCGGAATGGGTGAAAATATTTCTTGGAAATTCGAAATAGGTAGCAGAGGAGAGGTAAAAGAAGTAGGTGAAGAGGAATATCGACTCAGCCTGGAATCAGTAGACTGATGGGACCAGGTTGGTTTTGAAATTGTAATTTTCTTTTGAGCAATGGCTGCTCAACTTTTGAATCCTGTAATGGAGGTATAAACACTAGATTAAAATGAATGATAAATGAGATAAGATATTCTGATTAAATAGTGACAAGAGAAACAAAAACACACTTTCATTAATGAAATTCAAACTGTGATTACAATATATGAAAATACTAATATGTGATTACAACTGGATAAGCAAACTCACAATAATGGGAATTGAAGAAATCGAGATAACAAAACATGATAGAGATCTTCAAGGTCCCTCAATCCGAGCTCTCTGGCTTGCGGGTTCTTCTGGTATTTTTCCATGTCGGAGCCTAACTGCTAAAGCAAATCTCTTCTCTATGACTTTGTTTCTCCAAGTAGCCACTATAGATTCGACAAGATTAAGAGATAAACTCTCGCAAGAAGGTGTAACAATTACGAGAGGACATGGGATTCCCGTAATTTGATGGAATAAAAGTGTTGGCGCATAGAAAGAGGATTTTTCTAGACCCATAAGGTAAACAAATGAGTATGGGGAGGTGCTGGTGATAACTTTAAAGCAATTATGACTCAACCAACAAAATTGGTTCTCCTCTATGCGTTGCAACCAATTACGCCATTCAGTGGGCTGAGGTTGGTTAATCATTGGCTGCCAGAAACGAAAATTCTTCAGGGTCTATGGGTTCTGGTTTTGTCGCTGAAGGACCTTAAGTTTTTCAACAAGCCAGACATACAACAATTTGACACATCCACATAAATTATTTCCAACTTCTCGACGAGCGATAAGATCTAATCCCGAGAAGGTCTCTGCTAACGTGGTGGGGACTGGATTCCTCCCTTCATTAATTTGGTCTACCACGACCAACAAGGTTAAAGGAGAAAAACGAGGGTTTCCTCGAATGACATATCGCGTAAAGACACCAAAAATCAAAGCACTACGTCGACAACTCTGAAAACTGGAATTGGTAGGATCGACATTTTTGGAAAAAAGTGTAATGAGATCTTGAACTTGCACGCACGTATCCGTTAAACATGGAAGAGCATTGACAGTCTTGTTCTCGAATAGCTTGCAGAATAAAGAATGGGAGAGTCTATATTCAAGGGTGGTATCCAAAGTCCCTCTGTTGGGAGTTCCAATAAAGCACACCAATCCTCAAATATAGGACAGAGGGTGAAGGATTTGAATTGGAAAACGTGAAGATTATGATCCCAGAATCCAGCGGTTGCTTGGAGAAACTTCCAATTTATATCAGATATACTCAAGTGATTGAAGGTACAGATGAACAGATCAGCCATACTCATTTCCGAAGGTTCCTGCGGAAGAGCCCTAATAGTCTCACTTATCCAGCCTTTCAACACATTATTCGTTATGATTTAATCCTGAACACAAAGATAGGACATGATCAACGAAAGAATGAAGACAACCTTGAATAAACAATATGGATAAATCTGATAACCGATCATATGGGTAGGATACAATTAGCGACACCGGCTTTTTCATTAATGATCAAGGATGATCAATAGATCAGAAAGAGGATCACAGTTACAAAAATGACAGAAGTAGCTCATAAACCGGATACAAATCTGGAACATGAATGTTAAAACTGTATGATCAATAAGATAAAAAATGATAGACTATAGCCATAGAGACAACGGACAAGCTATCGACCATATCTGCCAATGGTTCCCACCTTGGCAATTCCCATCTTATTTTGATGATTCCAATACACAAGTGATTTAAGATCACTAATGTGTTTGATTGTCTAAGTTGTAGATCATGATTGCTTAAGACAAGATTGCTTGGATTGAGGCCAAGAAGCTCTCATTGGACCACATTATGAAGGCCAAAGACATTGGAGATCCAAGACAAATGAAGAATTGAAGAATCCAATTGAAGATCAATGTCCTTTTAGAATGTATAAGATCCAATCTTAGTATTAGATTTTAAGAGGCATAAGTAAAGTAATCTCACACACCCCTAAAATGTTTAAGAGATTGTCCTTGTGGTGTTCCAACAATGTGGAACCCTCATAGCAATCCCAACTTGGTGTAGAGTTGGAAGCCCAAAGAATAAGAAACATGAAATTGAAAATCTGCTCAAGATAGGCTTCTCGGAGCTCCGAGCTCGAAACTCCGAGAGATTCCTCGAAGCTCCGAGAAATGGTCAAGTAGCATTTTTCAATCTTCTGTTTGTATTCTCGGAACTCCGAGAGAAATTCTCGGAACTCCGAGACCACTATAACGGTAAGAATTATAGCCGTCGGGAATTTTTGTTGGAATTACCACTATGCCCTTGAACGGTCATATTTGGGTTTTTCTATAAATATGGGCATTCCAAACTTTCCAATCATCAATCCTAACACTCAAAAACTCTATTTGAATATCCCAAGAGTGAATCAAAGCTTGTTTATGCCTCTCATCCTCTAAGATTATGATTTGGATCATTAGGCTCAAATTTGTACATCTTCTACAAATCTTGTAAACCCTTGTGAGGGATTTTTTTGTTCTTTCTTTCTTATCAAGAACATTGTATTGGGCGAGTGTTCGGAGAAGCGGAGCCCACTCTCCGTGGTGAAGATTGCCACCAAGGTTAAAGGCGATCGGAATTGTAATCGGCATTGATCTTCGCCGAAGTTAAGAAGATCGAATAGTAAAGCCATCAACGAGTTTGGTTGGTGGAGTGGAGTAGGCCTCGCGTTGGAGGACCGAACCACTTTAAATCTCGGGTGCATTCTCTCTTACTCATGCTCTTAATTTGCATTTGCACTTAGGATTTAACTTGTGTGCTTCATTGTCATTCTTGATCTCTTAATATTCTAAATTTGGGTTAAAGTTTTCAAAAGCTTAAAACTTGTTAGCAACCTAAATTTTCTCTCCTCATAAGTTGCCGTACTAGGGACCACCTTTGGAATTTTACTTGGTATCAAAGCCTTGGCTCATAAAAGATTTTCTTTTCAAAAAATCTTTGGAAATTTTTTTTAAATTTCAACAAGGGAAAGATCATAAGATCTTTGGAAACTTTCTAATTGTGAAATGGCAAATACAAATGGAACCGGACTTTCAGAGGGCCATTCCACAACTAGACCTCCTTTCTTTGATGTGTCCAACTATGGACATTGGAAGACAAGGATGCGCATCTATCTTCTTTCGATAGATGTGGAACTTTGGCATATTGTGGAAAATAGATACATTTTGCCTTCCAAACCTTTTGAAGAAAGGAATGTTGTAGAGAAAAGGCATGCAAATTTAAATTACAAAGCTATAAATTCTTTGTTTTGTGCCTTATCTACGGAGGAGTTTAATAGAGTCGCTCTTTTTTATTCCGCTAAGATTATTTGGGATACACTTGCCATTACCCATGAGGGGACATCACAAGTCAATGATTCCAAAATAAACTTGTTAAAGAGTAAATATGAAATGTTTAGAATGGGTCAAAATGAAAGTATTTCTGAAATGTATACCCAATTTTCTAAAATATCTAATGAATTAGCTAATCTTGGTGAATCTTATCCTACTGATGTACTTGTGAGTAAGTTGCTTAGGTCACTTCCTCCTTATTGGGACCCAAAAGTCACCGCCATCCAAGAATCTAAAGATCTCAAGATGCTAACTATGGAGGAGCTTGTAGGATTTCTTATCACTCATGAGATGCTCCTCACCAGCCGTCAAGAAGAGAAGAAGCCGAAAGAGAAAGAAAGAGAAAGTCGATCTCTAGCTCTAAAGGCCTCCAAGACGGACTCATCATCAAGTGATGCGGATAGTGATGAGGAAGAAGCGTTAAGAAAATTTAAAAGTTTATGGAGAAAGAAACATAAGAAGGATAGAAAGAAGAAGAAAGAAGAAAATGAAGTACAAGGAGGAATAAGGTGTTACAATTGCAAGAAGACGGGACAGAAAACACCGGATTGTCCACTTCTCAAGTCATCTTCCTCAAAGTACAAGGGAAAGAAGGATTGGAAGAAAAAGGCTCTTGTAGCCGGTTGGGATGCTACTAGCACCTCGGGAAAGAGCTCAAGTGAAGGGGAAGATAATAAAGATGACCTTTGCCTCATGGCACTCACCCATGAAGTTGAGGTAAACTCTAACTCCTCTTGTAATTCATCAAGTAGTGATAGTGGAAACATATCTTATGATGAATTGTGCATAACCTTGCATTCTCAAATTTCTAAAAATAAAGTTCTTAAAAAATCTATTTCAAAATTAGAAAATGAACTTGATTTTTAAAAAAATGAGTCATCCTCTTCCACATCTAAATCTCAAGCACAACTTGAAAATTTTAAACTTGAGATTAAAAGCCTTAAGGGTTGTTTGGATGAGAAAACTTTCCAAATTGTTAAACTTCAAGATGTGGCAAGCTCTTCCAAATCTTATGAAGATGAAACTAATGATTTTCTAAATCAAATAACCCATCTTCATAATGAAAATGAAAGGTTAAGATTATGTCTCCATGGATTCCTAAATGGTAATAAAATCATTGACATAATCTTGAAAAAGACTAGTCATAGACCAAATCATGCATTTTATGATAGGACTAGCCTATCTAACCCTCATGTTAGATGCCATTATTGTGGAATTAATGATCATTACCAATTCCAATGTGCATCTAAGATTAGGGATTGTGGTGGAACCAAGAAATCTTGGGTTCCTAAAGCCCCCATATGATTCTATTCATATGTGATTAGATTAGGGGTTTAAGCTTAAATTTGAATATCTTTTTATAGTTATTTAAAATCCCCTCTTGTATTGAATTTGTTTTCCAAATAGGGGGAGTTCTATGTTTGTCTTTTTCCTTGAAAAAGGGGGAGCTTAAAATTGAAAATTTTATCCCTTTGATTTCCTATTACCTCATCTTTTTTATAGATGCCAAAGGGGGAGAGAAATCTAGTGTAAGGAAATTAATGTGTGCTTTTATTGGAAAATCTCTTGTGCTTGTCATCATAAAAAAGGGGGAGATTGTAAGCCCAATGGTTGCCACCTTTGCAATTCCCATCTTATTTTGATGATTTCAATACACAATTGATTTAAGATCACTAATGTGTTTGATTGTCTAACTTGTAGATCATGATTGCTTAAGACAAGATTGCTTGGATTGAGGCCAAGAAGCTCTCATTGGACCACATTATGAAGGCCAAAGACATTAGAGATCCAAGACAAATGAAGACTTGAAGAATCCAATTGAAGATCAATGTCTTTTTAGAATGTATAAGATCCAATCTTAGTATTAGATTTTAAGAGGCATAAATAAAGTAATCTCACACACCCCTAAAATGTTTAAGAGATTGTCCTTGTGGTGTTCCAACAATGTGGAACCCTCATCGCAATCCCAACTTGGTGTAGAGTTGGAAGCCCAAAGAATAAGAAACATAAAATTGAAAATCTGCTGAAGATAGGCTTCTCGGAACTCCGAGAGAATTCTCGGAGCTCCGAGCTCAGACCTCCGAGAGAATTCTCGGAGCTCCGAGCTCAGAACTCCGAGAGATTCCTCGGAGCTCCGAGAAATGGTCCAATAGCATTTTTCAATCTTCTGTTTGTATTCCCGGAACTCCGAGAGAAATTCTAGGAACTCCGAGAATTTCTCGGAACTCCGAGACCACTATAACGGTAAGAATTATAGCCGTTGGGAATTTTTACTGGAATTACCACTATGCCCTTGAACAGTCATATTTGGGTTTTTCTATAAATATGGGCATTCCAAACTTCCCAATCATCGATCCTAACACTAAAAAACTCTATTTGAATATCCCAAGAGTGAATCAAAGCTTGTTTATGCCTCTCATCCTTTAAGATTAGGATTTGGATCATTAGGCTCAAATTTGTACATCTTCTACAAATCTTGTAAACCCTTGTGAGGGATTTTTTTGTTCTTTCTTTCTTATCAAGAACATTGTATTGGGTGAGTGTTCGGAGAAGCGGAGCCCACTCTCCGTGGTGAAGATTGCCACCAAGGTTAAAGGCGATCGGAATTGTAATCGGCATTGATCTTCGCCGAAGTTAAGAAGATCGAATAGTGAAGCCATCAACAAGTTTGGTTGGTGGAGTGGAGTAGGCCTCGCGTTGGAGGACCGAACCACTTTAAATCTCGGGTGCATTCTCTCTTACTCATGCTCTTAATTTGCATTTGCACTTAGGATTTAACTTGTGTGCTTCATTGTCATTCTTGATCTCTTAATATTCTAAATTTGGGTTAAAGTTTTCAAAAGCTTAAAACTTGTTAGCAACCTAAATTTTCCCTCCTCATAAGTTGCCGTACTCGGGACTACCCATGGAATTTCAATATCTAAGACAAATAAGGTAACAAGAAAAAACATGGGTAATACATATGTAATATGAATCTACGACACAACAAAAGAATGAATGAATGAGGTTTGAATTTGAAGGATAATAACAAGCAGAATTTATCAACACTAGATCAAAGGAATAAACCACGGCTATAAGTGTGACTAGTAGGAGTCACCAACCGGGTTTAAATCTGAAGGATGAAGTTACATGATTGATTGCTTCAGATATAGGAATCCCCACTAGAAATTAGGTCCCGGTCTCATAGCCAAGGAATACATGGACAAATTTTCCAAGAATAGATCAACAGATAGACCACGACCATGAGAGTGGTAAGTAAGAGCCACTGGTCGGGTCTAGATCTCGAAGATGGACTGATAAAACTGATTAGATTAGATAAGAAAACCTCACTAATGAGTAGGTCCTAATATGATAATCAATATATATACATATATATATATATATATATCCTAACCAGGGGCACCAACCCTAAATCTAGCGGAGTCAAGGAAGTCTTGACTCACGATAGGCTAATGAGTGTACTAGGATCGTATTGTAGCTACATAAAGTGAGCTACGCTAGTCTATAAATGGGACAAGGCTCCTAGCTCTAGGTTCCATGTGTGTAAGCAACACATGTGTTCATCTCTATGTGAATGCAATATATATATATATATATATATATATATATATATATATATATAACACATGCATCTCTTAGTTGGGTTTCACTAAGTTAGCAAATATACTTATATACATAATATATGTAAAATGAAAGTAGGGCTCCGGACTCAATCGATCGGGCACTATGCGTATGATCCATACTTTAGATGTATAAGACAAGTACACCGAGTGTTATACATAGTATGCTTCATTGCTCATCGGCTGCTGTAAACACAAGTACACCGAGTGTTTACGGCTGCAGCAGCAGCGCATAGATTGGAAATAGATACAACAGTCCCATCAGGGTAATGACATCCCATCTGGCACGCACTGTATCTATCCCATGGAGCCAATAATGATAAAACAATAAAATAAAATAAAAACATGATGATGTATGCTGTGCAGTGTGTGAATCCCTCATTTTAAACACCTATTTGGTGCCCCTGGATTCTAAGCGAAAAGTTCCCATTTAAAATGATTTAGCCCAAATTTCTTCACGATTAATTTAAATGGCATTTTTAGCAGAGTTAGGGAATATCTCAAAAGAGATCCCCAGCAGAGTCACCAGCCTGTGGACCTCGATCCTAGAGAGGCGGGGGATGAGCCCCCGAGAGTCTCTAGATCATCCACGTGAAGGAGAGCTCTACCAAGGAACTCTAAAAAAAGGTGCCTCTCACAGCATGAGTGGCGATGTAAAGTGAGATACCTCTCGATTCGGGGACTAGCCCGGATTCGAGACGTACCCTAAACAAAGAAGAGTCGTCATCCAAGGAAGTAGGCCCTGAATCCTATACTATGCTCTGTTGCAATGGATAACCAGAAATATATAGAAGGTTCGTGCCTGGTTACGAATTTGGAAGGTCCGAAGAGCACCTCACCCGCCCAAGTGCAAGCACTTGATCTCTTATGCCATTTATTTATTGATTTTGAAGAGTTTTGGGCAAAAATCATGTGAAATGGGAACATATATCTCCGAGAAGACGTTTACATAATCATGCATGTCTCAGAGATGAAATAATAAGCACACACATAATAAATGAAGGAAGTGTCACCTAAGAGTAACTAGGTTATGAGTGTCATGTTGATTGGCAAACACATGCATGCTACAGCTAAAGGTATAAGGTCTGCACAAGATATAACAAATACAGTTAGCTAGAAAGATAAATGAGCTACAGCTAAGCATATGATCAAAGTAAATAAGCAGGTAAATGCTGCAACTAAACATGCAAGTAAAACGGATAAGAAGATAAATGCTACAACTAAGCATTTAAGTAAAACAAATAATGAACACACACTATCATGATCCTATGTAAAAAATCATCATCAATATACAAACACAAGCCCTAAAGTACTAACAACAAACCCTAAGACTCTAAGGCCTAAACTCGAGTCTTTAGATGATCTGATGTTCATCCAAAGAAGCTTACGTATCCCCGCCTCTACGAGAATCAGAGTCACGTAGTTCTTCGCCTTATTCTACACTATGATGCCTAAGACATCTAGACCTCTATCCTAGACTCGACCTAAAAGACGGGACTAGTTATTAAAGCTTCTTGTGCAATTATTTAAATTCTAGTGGATTGTGAATTTTTAGGACACCCTATATGCCCTAACTAAATGCAGGTTAGCCCTAAGCTAATGCAGGTGGTTCCTGCAACCTATGTGTAACTAGGCTTTATGTCCTAAGAAAAGTAATGGGATCACTAACGCATCCTAGACCTAGTCATCAGTCGGCAATGTGAATCGCCAACTGATCGGACGGAGGCGTAACCTACTCCTAACTAGGACAGACTCCTAACTCTAGAACAGACACAACCAGGATAGACTCACAACTCTAAGACATCCCAAACATCTAGGATAAACTCCTAACTCTAGGGGAAGATGTTTTAAAAAAAAATAGTTTTGAAGAATTTTTGTATTTTTGGAAGGTTCGAAATGTTTAGTTTTGAAAGTTTGACTGAACTTGGGATAAGAATTCCAAGCTGCCTACGTACCCTGTAGAAAGGGTTCAAGCCAACGTAGTTCGGAACAAGCTCTCCTAACGACACTCCTAATGACTCAAGACATTTGAGATTTTGATTTTTCATATGTTTTTTATGTTTTTGACTCAAGAGGACATAATCCTATCATCATAAGGGTATGATAGACTCCTGATATCTCTTAAAGGTTTGACAGAATCCTATACTTTACGAGGGGGTAGACAGAATCACGATTCTGCAAGGGTTTGATAGAATCCTATGCCTTGCGAGGGTTGGATAAGATCACATGACTTGATGAGAGGTTGGACAGAATCCTAACCCCTATGATGATATGACAGACTCCGGAATTGAAGGACTGACTCCTATTCTAAAGACTGACTCTCTAACTAAGGACTGACTCCTATGCTAAAGGACTGACCCCTAGACTAGTGATTCTAAGAAGGGTGCTAATGAGACATGGCATGTCTCCTAGAAGAAGAGGAGATAAAGGGGGATGCTAGTGAGACTGGGCAAGTCTCCTAAACACAGAGATGGGTTCCAAGTATCCTTATCATCGCCCCTGTAATGACAAATAGAGATAGGAATCTAGAAGGCTGAGCTAGGCTCTAACTAATGAGGGGTGTTCTGACATGAGACTAGGTAAGTCTCATATGTGTGTTTCACTAATGAGACAAAGTTTGTCTCCAAAGGGCTTGACTTTTCTGCTGAGACATAGCTTGTCTCCTACATGGGTTCTAGATGACTCTTTCATTGCCCTTGCAATGAATAGGCTTCTAATGTCTAAAAGGTGTTTAAAGACTAGGCTAGTGTCCTAAATAAGAGGGAAGTGCTACTTGGACCGAGCAAGTCCCCTAAATGATGGGCTTGGGCTAAATCCTTCATCGCCCTTGTCAATGAAGAATCTAATGTCTAAGTGAATAAGTCTAAAAGACTCGCCAAATAAGAATAAAATTGGACTCTGCAATATTCTAAGAACAATTAGGATGAAGAAGGCAATAATGCCTGCACTTCTAAATTATGTCTAAACAGACTTGTGCCAGAAGAAAGTGCTCTATCATATGTCAATTCAAAATCATGCCATGACAATTTTCAACTGTAGAAAACAGACTTCATGACATGAACAATATGTGCTAGGCATTCCTAATTAACTACTAGAATGTCCAAAGGAAAAACTATCTTACAGCTTGAATAGAATGATGTAAATGTATATAAACTCAGCATTATAATACCAGTGGAACTAAAAAATGATAACCACATATATTAGTATATTCCAGATTGGAAAAATATCTCTAAACTCAATAGGATTCATTAGAGTAATATCAATGGATAAGAAAATTCAGGCTAATAGCTACCCTCAAACAAGTTACAATAAAATAATGAGTAACTAATACCATCATGAAAACCTTGATGCTAAAAACACCCTGCTACATACATTTTAAGAGAATAATATCATCACGACACAATATTTATGACCTTACAAAATTTTAGTATAAATCATATTCTATATTACCACTTTTGCTGAATCCATTTCAATTTATATTGTCATGCAGTACAGAGGTGACGCCCAAAGGGCAGCAACTACGTACTTTTGAGCAAAGATAAATCATTACTGTAGAATGATAGGGTCAACAGCCCCAAAATGAAATTCAAATACATCAATAGTTTGTGGGATCAAAATTGAGGTCTAAACTCTCAGTACCATGTCATAACAATTGTATCAAGACCATCCTTTTTTTTTACTCTCATCATATCTATCAATGAGACCCCCCCTTTTTTTTACCTTAGAAAACTTTTCACATAGAATCAAACAATGAAAAAGTCAAGAGTTATGAAGATTTTTTTTTTAAAAAAATTTTAAAATAAAATAATACAATCAAACATAACTAAAACTAAAACAATGCTAACAACAGTTCATGTTCTAAAAAAAAAGAAAAAAAAAGAAAGGTTCCCAATCCCAAAATCTCTTTGATTTTAACAATAAGTAGCTACCCATAGAGTAGAATATCCAGACAATGAGAAACAATTCAGGCTAAAAGATATGGAACCCCTCATTTCATCCAAAAGATTATAAACGCTCTTATAAATGAGAATATAGTCATTATCCAGGTTCTATGAGCCAAGGGCTGTAAAATTTAGTCAAGCTTTCAAATTTTAAATCAAAATGTATTCACATGCAGGGCCATCAAAATGACTTTATAAATGACCAAAATATTCAGAAAATGCCAGATAAACTCTGACAAAGTGAGTAACAAGAGTCCATTTTCAACTAATTGTGAAAGAAAAACATCACAAGACTCCTTTTTAGTATCAAAATATAACAATGCCAACTTCATCATATAGTAGTACGGATATCAGCCTTCCTTAAGATACTAACATTACTTCTATCATATGCTCCTACTGTTGTGTCTAAATATTTATTCTAACACTTTTTGTCTTCTTATTCTTACAAATATATTGCTATAAGTTTAAAAGAAGATCTACACCATCATAAATTTCACATGGTTTCCTAGAAAAACAAACATTGATCAATGATTGAATGAACAGGGGTTATGCTACAAGAAGAATGGTCATATGAGGGACTGAACATGAGAGTCCACACTATGATCAGAACAAATCACATAATGAACTGAACATCAGGTAATGAACTGAGCATGGGAACTTATGCTACTGGTAAAAAACTAACTTTAAGCAACTTGTAATGTCACAAGTGATATGAACACTAGACTTGCAGGTTTGAAGTCTTCCCTCAGACTTCTCTTTATTGATCAAAACTGAAGCATCTCATGCTTAACTTCCATAAAAAATTTATTCTTTACACTATGTAAGCATTCCTACTATGCTATATGTTCGTTCAAAGTTTGGCATACTTTACATTGATATCTCATAATCAAATTCATTTACACACTAGCATTCATTAGAAATCTCGCATGCATGAGTCTAACAAATGCTCACATATATGTATCCTTGTTCATCATTTTCATTCTTTTTTAACACAAAATATGGTTGACTTAATATTGTTTAAGCACAAGCTAAAACAGTACATATAGTAAACTATAATTGTAATAATATTACTTTCAAACCGTACATACAAGAGAGGATCTGAAGTCAAAAAGTTTAAACCAAAACACGAATAGAATTGGATATATCACACATTCCTATCCATCAACTAACCATTTGGCCAATGAAAAGTTTTTATTTGAGAATTTCTAATTTTACCTAGCATAAATTGCTTGGTTAGTCCTTGCATTTCATGGATTCTATTTGTATCCTTTTAAGGTTCTAACATAAGTGATTTACCTTAAAGACTTGCACACAGGTAACTTTTATGACAACTCCTTGTGATTTTTTATGTCATTTAACATCATGCTCGAGCAAAACAGAGCATACGGACTATGATCTTTACATTTTCAAAGACAAACATCAATATCTACACTTAAATAATTTTATTCTACATACTTATAGATAAACTTACAAGAAGAAAAGGAAGACAAAAAATCAATTTGTGAAAACAACTAACAGATAACACATTCATAAACTAAAAATGCTAATGACCGACAAGAAAAAATGATTAGGTCATCTAATAGAGAAAACCTTCTCAAGCAACAAATCAAAATTGATCATTCACTTTCTGAAACAAACATAATGTACTTTTTTTATTATAAAAAATATCATTTAATCACTAGAAATAGGGCAGATTACTCACTAGATAAATATACACATTCAATCTCTCAAATCAAGTTCAGAGTTCACGAGTAAAGAAAGATCAGTTAATTTTCCTAATTCTATAGTTCAGTATAATTAAATAAGCACATCAAAATTACTCTGCACACAATTGTTATCTGTTTAACAATCTATAATAATCAATTGAAAAGGTAAAGATCATCTCATGATTTAATCAAGCGAACTACTCCAGGTTGCAAGAGAAATTCTCGATCATACTCTTGCCTTTATTTCTTATTCAACCACAGAGTAATCAAAATAGAAACAAAACTAACCTGATGTAGTAAAATTCTGATCCTTGAATTCTCTTATCTGCTCGCTCCTCCACCTCTGATCCAACTGATTTTGTGATGATCTTGTGTAGCAGAAAAACAAAGCTTTGCTAGAGAAGATGACAAGTTGAAGTTAGATCTAGGATTTCAACATGTGGGTCTAAAGCCTCATGGTGAAAAATCAACTAATTTAGGGTTCTACAATGTCTAAGAAGAAAAACAGAGACGGAAGGGATTAATAGAGAGGAACAGGAAGGTGATGGCTGGAAAATAAGATGATCGAGAAGATGAGACTCTAGATTTGCACTCTCTAGAGTCGTCATTAGAAAAAAAAACCTGATTTCTCAAAATTAAGCTCGAATTTAGTATATATAGAAATTTTTGAAGTTGATATTGGCACACTATTTTGATGAAGCGCACGGTTGACGAGAAATTTGATGAAGCGCGCAATTGGATCGTGTCCTATTCGCCTCCTGCCATGACCTCCTCAGGATAAATCACCCCCTTCTGCATTTTCACTACACACACTATCTCAGCTCGTTTGCTAGGCAAACATGCTCGGATTTTGACAAAATTTTGTACGGACCTAGATGAGACTCTAAGCTAGGCTAGTGTGAAGCTTGGGACCCTAATTGACTAATTTGATGGGGTTTTGATTAAGACTTGGTGGTTTAAGGTCCGGTCAAAATGGGGTGTCTACATATGCATAAGAGGCGATAACTCGCTTTAGATTATGCAAGTTTTATCATTATATTTTAGAAACTCCTGTGAGAAGTTTTTACTCACAATGGAGGTTTAATTTATAAAATTGATTTAGCCAGGTGGATTAATAATGCCTCACGATGCAAGCCTTAAAAATATTTGAACGGTGAACTGCTAAGAAGTAAACTAAGAAGTAAACTAAATCAAAGAATGGTGAACTGCTAAGCATAATAACCATAAAATAAATTGGACAGAAAGGACACTGCCCTGAAGCATAAATTAGACATAAAGGACACTATCTGGACAACAAGGACACTGTTTTGAGATTAGAAGATATTAAAATTATAATGTATTAAATTTTTATAGGATATTTGTAGTTCAATCCACTCCAAGGTATAAGCTCGAAAAAAACCTGTGTTCGAAAAATTTTTAGGTAGGGGTTTTCCTTTCCTTTGATTCTCTTTTTGCTATAAGGGTTCCCTATCTTCTGATTCCTTCTTTGCTATATTTGATGTAAGGGTTCCCTATCTTTTGATTATCTTTTTGCTAAACTTGATGTAAGGGTTTTCTTCCTTTTGATTCTCTTTTGCTATACTGGATGTATGTATTTTCTATTCTTTGATTCTCTTTATTCGCAATTGTCATAAGAGTTTCTATTATTCTGAGATTCGGAACTGATGAGAATCTAAGGGGGATCCTTTCTTTCAGACCCCATTCCTTTCAGATAAATGATTTTACTGATAAAGCTATAATTCTATTTGTATCCTCAAAACTTATTTCCGTGAGATATGTTTATTTTTAGGGTTTATCTTGTGATACCCTAATTCTGAATATGGACTGAGTTATGATATAATGACGGGTGGACGCGTTATAGTCCTCCATGTGCACATGGGTAATGACGACTCTAGAGAGTGCAAATCTAGAGGATTATGAGCCGAGGTACGGCTATGAATGGGTTGAGATATGGCTATGAATGAAAGCATCTATCCTTAATGAAGTCCATATATTTATTTCTTGATATCATGTTCTGTAAGTTTTCTCTATACGTTTGGAAAGTATGTTGTGCTTATTCTTTCTTTCCATGTTTATAATGTGAGATGTTTTATCTAAAAAATATCATGTTCTTATGAGCTTGACAATTCTACATCACTTGTTGTTTATACCCTGCTGGGCTATTTGAGCTCACTCTTTTTCCTTGTTTTATTGTTTCAACCCCCAGGTGAAGTAAAGATGAAAGATGAGGAACACTAGAGTTGAACCCAGAATTGTTCCAAAGGACAAATATGTCTTAACTATGTGTTGAATTAAGATGTAATAAGTTAGACCTAATTTCTGTAAACCCTCTAAACATGGTTGTTGTATTTGAGATCTTGGGAATAATGAAAGTCTTTGAGAAAAATGATGTGATTTAGTATTTAATATTCTCCTATGCCCCGAGTTATGTATTTCTAGAAATCTAGGTTGTTACACTGACCCCTTTGTTTGTGATTGCAGACCCCCGTGGAGGCCCTCTACCCAACACACGATCGCGAACCCAGATTCTGACGCCATCATATTGGCGCCATCCGTAGGGGTCTACAATCACAAACAAAGGGGTCAGGGAGGTCCGGGCTGGGTCCTGGACGACCACTTTGACATCCAAGTCAGATGTCCTAGAATTTCAGGTTCCATCCTGTGGTTGCTCGGAATAGCCCGGTCGATCAGACCTGTGTGAAATTTCATTTTTAACTTTAAAATTAAGAGGCTTTTGGACTATGGTTTTTGGACTTAAGTCATTGGTTTTCAAACACATTTTTGGGTGTGTGTATGGTTTTCAAAGATACAAAAACTTAAGTATGAAAACCATTTGAAAACCTTTTGAAAGTGCTTTTAACAAAAAATCAAGAGGACTCCAAATACATTCTAATAGTGTAGACCATTGAGTCTTCTTGGAATGTCTTTGCTCCTTTGTACTTTCTTGGACTTCTTCGGCTTGAGTGAACATCTTGAACTTTGTCTTGGCTCTTGTGACTTCCTCCAATCTTCAAATCATGTTGAGAGGTTCATGAGGAGTCACCATGGTATGTTCATCTTCAAGCTCCTTCTTGACACTTGTTGGGAACTTGTAGGATCTTTACGTTGAGCTTCTTGACTTGAACATCTTCAAATGAGAATGTCACCAATGTATGTGCAAGCTCTTGGTTCCTTTGCTTTCTTGATCCACAAGCCATGTGTTGAGAATAGTTGTGTAATGCCGATTATGACATGAAAATCCTGTACATATCACAACACCTCAAAGCAACATATTAGTCCATCAATGCTAATGAATCTGGTTTGCTAGCATAAAAACAAGAAGGTAAGGTGAATGATTAACCCATGGGAACCGTTGGGCTTACATAAACAACTGTTGCTTGGTTTGAATAAGGGCTTGGAGACAAAACCTAAAAAAAAATGAACCAAAGTGAGCTGGAATCTTTTGAATCCCTTGAGCTCATATTGTAGACATGTTAGCCCAAGGGTTCCCATGGGTTCAACTATTCACCTTTTCTTTGTTGTTTTGATGCTAGCAAACGAAAATTGATTAGTCTTTATGGACTAATGTGTTGCTTTGTAGTGTTGTACTTTAGACATGAACTTTACATGTCATATCGCCATTACACAACACAACTCAACACATGGCTTGCGGATCCACATACACAAAGGAACCAGAGAGCTTGTACACACATGGGAGACATCATCCTCAGAAGATGTTCAAGTCAAGAGCTCAAGTCAAAGATCCCACAAGTATGCCTAGCAAGTGGCAGAAGAAGCTTGGAGATGAACCAGCATTGGTGACCACCTCATGGACCATAGAAGATGTTTGAAGAATGGAGGAAGTCACAAGACCCAAAGAGAGTTGAAGAGTTCTCTCTCAAGTTGAAGATATCCAAGAAAGTGCGGAGGAGCTAAGACATCAAGAAGACTCAAGGTTTTACACTTTTAGATTGTATTGGAGTCCTCTTGTTTAAATGTGTTTGCACTTTCAAAATGATTTTCATATCAAACTTGATATCTTTTAAAACCATCTACACTCCCCAAAATGTGTTTGAAAACCTTGGACAAAAGCCCAAAGACCATGGCCCAAGTCCTTGAAACTTTTATATCTAAAACTAAAATTTCAAACAGGGCTGGTCGATGGGGTACCCTGGGTGACCACGGTAAGGTGGCTGGAAATCCAGCACCTACTGAAACTTAGCGCGCTTATCGACCGGGTCCTTCTGGGCAACCGCGGATATATTTCTGAAAACTCATAAACAATCCAGCATGGTTGGGCTGGTTGACCGCCATAGGGCCGGGCGACCGCAGATAGGGTTCTGGACCAAAAATGAAATGTTCAGATTGCTCTCGCCGGGCGACCGAGATAGGCTCGGTCGACTGTAGCGGTAAGAAATAAAAAAGAGAACGCCCGATAGGGTGAGCGACCGTGACACCTCGGTCGACCGCGCCGGTATCGAAAAGTAACCATTGAGGCTCAAACGACAAGATTTTTCTAAGCCAGCTTATTACGATTTTGCCCCCAAACGGTCATATCTTTGTATGGGCTATTTATACCCTATCCGTGACTATCTAAAGAACCTTTTGGCAAATCATTTCAAATCTATTTGAGCCTTAAACTTTCAAATCTAAGGTTTTTAGTTTTCTCCTCTTCTATGCTTTAATTTGTACATTTGCATTTATGAAGAGGATCTTCATAGGGCTTTTTCATTTACTTATTTTCTTGGAGAGATTTGTGAGCTATCATTTGTGTAATCCCCTTATCAAGAGGCTTTGAGAGTTCTTCTTTTTAGTTCTTCATTGTAATAGAGGGTCTCAGATTCGGCCCTGTAAGAAAGGAGAATCATGAGTGCGAAGAGGGGTTTTGCGCTTCGGCCCTTTAGAAAGGAGAAGTTGGTTGTATTGAGGGTCTTCGATTCGGCCCGGTAAGAAAGTTGAATCCGGAGCAAAGAGGGTGTGACCCCACGGAAGCATTGTGCAAAGAGGGTTTGTTCCCTCGGAGGCGGAGAAGGGTTTGTATGGCTCGGAGATTCGAGGTGTGGAATCTCAACATTAGTGGAGTACCCAAGGAGATAAACTTGAAAGAGTGGAGTAGGTCTTGTTGATAGACCGATCCACTATAAATCTTGTGTTCCTTGTGGTGTGCTTCTTCTTCTCCTCTCCTTGCACTAGGTGATTGGTAAATTCTAACATTTCTTTATGCTTATGCTTATTTGAACAAGGGTTAGATTTAAACTTGTAATATTTTTAAAATCCTAAATAAACTTAAAATTGCTTAAATTTGTAAATTGATTTTAACAATCACATATAATTAAGACAAAAATTTTAATTAGCCAATTCACCCCCCTCTTGGGTTGCCCCACTTTGGGATTTCATTTGGTATCAGAGCTAAGGCTCTTAAAAAGGTTTTTAATTCTAAAATCTACAAGAGAAAAGATCTATGGCAACCCTAATAGATTTTGAGGAAGGCCGATCCGCTCTAATTCCTTCATTCTTTGATTGAACGAATTATAGAGCTTGGAAAGTGCAAATGTTAGTCTATCTCAAATCCATAGATTTTGATATTTTAAATGTTATTGAAAAAGGCTATTCTCCACCAAGGAAATATTGTAAAATTGACAAAAAATTATTTTCCTTGAACTCAAAAGCTATGATTGTGCTATGTTATGGAATATTTTCAAATGATTTTGAGAAAATCTCTTCATGTACAAATGCAAAATTATTTGGACTACTCTTGAAAATATTTATAAGAAAAATCTGTCTCTTTACAACAATAGATAAAAATGTTACCTTTGGACAAAATGAGACTTCTCAAAAATCTGTTGCAAATGGAGATAATTTCAAACATTCAATTTCTGACTTGAAAAATCAAATTGAAAATTTGAAAATGAAAGTTGATAAGAGCTTGAATAGAAATGAAAAATTAAGTCAACTTAGCAAAGTTTTGATAAAAAAAATGATGACTTAATTCATAAGTGAGCATTTAACTCACTATAGCGGTTGGTACACTACATTGTGCTGGGAACACTTGTCTCCCACATATTTTGGTTTTCTATGGGCTTATGCACTTTGTGCTTAATGCCTTATCTTTATATAGGTGGTTTGTGGATATAGACGTAGATGTTTAGACCATGTACCTTATGTGTCAAGTTCTTTGTGTCCAAACATGGTAGACTATCCATGAATGCTTTAATATGGATCATATCTTGCTCATGATTACCTAGTGGTATACTCTCACTTGCATGAGCCATGGATGTCTCTCTCTCTCAGACAGAGTTCTCTCTAGTCTACTCTTCTTATGTCTGAGTCTTATAGATTTAAGCTAAATTATCATATCCATATAATCTATAGTTATCACCCCTTGTATGGTATTAGCTAAATGGTAAGATGTTGAACCTTAAAGTTAAAAGCTACTCAATTGGTGTTTTTAGCCTTCTTACTTGTTAAGAAGGAGACAGTACCCTCACCTTTAATCAATGCATCTAATTACTTTGGCTTCTTGCCACCATCTTAACCATGGTATTAGCTATATGTGCCTTGAATTGATATATATATATATATGTATATTATATGCACATAGTTAGGGGGAGCATGTGTTGTTAGGATGCCTCACCATCTCATTTGATATCAATTGAGTATCCTTAGCAAACATGTAATTGTAGCCCAAGGGTTATTTTTCAACTAATGACTTTATAAACCCTTGGTGACTCTGTGTCGGACAGCCCTTTGGATTCATACTTGTATGAGTCTCTAACAAAGTGGGAGCTATATATAGGTAATATTTGTCATTTTCTTTCTTATCATATGTTGTTTGATATGTATATTACATTACATATGATACGTACACTCATTTGGAGCCTCATTGCTCCATTTGTGTTGTAGTTGAGTCTTGTCATATGCCATCGTTCTTAGAACATCTGTCATTTATGGCAAGTACCCTTAGCCTGAGCTTAGTGTCACATCTTCTTAGGCTTAAAACTTATCTTGTATGGCCTCATGATAGTTATCTCATTTGCCATTGATAAGTTTCTATCCTTGTGCCTTATCCTGCAAATCTTTGAAACTCCATTCATAGGATCTTATCTCACTTGATCAATCTCATTTCCTATGAATTCATATGTTTATCATGTGTATTATAAGTCATCTGCACCCACTTTCCATGATAAGTTTCTTTGGCTAATCATTCAATGTCATATGTCTTGTTATTGACTTTGGAAATGTTTTTCTTGGAACCTTGGCCTTTACCCTTTCTTTTTCTCTTGCCTTTTGATTTGGGAGTTAAGACTACATTAGCTTCAACTAATAAAGAGGATTTTTATTCTTTTTTTGAAGATCCTCAGTAGATTGAAGATGATTCAACAATTCTATCAACATCATTGACAGTTTCTTCATATGGTAACATGAGAAAGTCATTGAATGATGGTGGTAGGGATGCTAACACCATGTCGACTTGCGACTCAGCATCTAATATGGCCCCCAAAACTTCGAGCTCATTAAGATTGCCCATCATCTTCAGCATATGATCTCTAACCGGGGTTCCTTCCACCATTTTTGTGGAAACCAGGCCCTTAATCGCTATTTGTCTGGCACTGCGATTTTGTTGTCCAAATATCTCCCTAAGATTGTACATAATATCCATGGATGAAGCCATTCCAACATGCTGCTGTTGCAACATGTTCAACATCGACCCAAGGATATAGCACTTAGCCATTTGGTCATCTTCATGCCATTTTGTAGCTCTGTCCCTAACATCCTGGGGAGGATCGGGACTAGGCAACTCAGGTGCCTCAGTAGTCAAGACCCAATGAACTTTTGCTGCTGTGAGCACTAGGGTTAAGTTCCTCTTCCAGTCCACGTAATTTGAACCAGTAAGTTTGTCGTCCTCAAGAATCCTAGCTAATGGATTGAAGGATGCCCTATCTAATGCAAAGGAAAGGAGGCATAAAATTAGCAAGACTAAGCATTTTAGATTTATCATGACATGTAACCATTAGATCTAGGTTTTTGATCTGTAATGGTACTGCCCATTGTTTGTCACATTTATGTGCCCCTCAAACACATAAATCAAGAGAAATAACATGATTTCTCCACTGGACATCGGATGCTCATTAACAACAACTTTGTTAAGTACGGGTGGATTCATCTAATCCATCATATTATCAATATGATATCCGATTTGATTTTGGCCTCCAAGCATCACAGTGTATCTATCCTTTGGGCATCAACACTCTTTGCTTGGTTAAGTTAACACCCATTGCCTCGGAACCATTTTACAAAACATACTAGCTTCTACTTTGGCATATGACTAATGTATCTTGCAAATATCCCTTATCCTTATAGGAATCTATTAGTTACTCTAGAAAGAAAATCAAGATCGGCTTCTGCTTTGGCATATGATCGTCTTGTTCTCTAAACTAGCCAACCAATAGATGGCTATGGAAGGCCATGGAGATTAATCCTTTCGATTTAAATCCCAATTTACAACTTAATATTTTATAAAGAGGGTTTCTTTTAAATGGGAAAAACTTATTCCTATGCATGCATCTAAAACAAACGATCCAATGGAAGTACATACATAAGGAAAGAAAAATACAATCATCCATCACACATCCAAACCACAGAAAAGTAATCCAACCACAAACATAAGCTTAATTTTGGCATCTTGGATTTATAGGGATTCTCCCACTAACCTTTTTATAACTATCTAACTATTTTAGAGTTAGTTAATCCCCATAATTCCATATTACCAAAATTAAGGGTGAAATTTGGGCAACTATTAGCTATTCGCAATAGGAAAAATCTGCCGACCTCAAGGTGATTTTTCAAAGGTATTGGTACTGATATACTTCATCATATGAAGTATCTTAGATCAGTAGGAATCATGAAGAATGTGTCCGCCCTCCATTGAACCGATAAAATCGAGGTCCGCCATCATCTATAGCCTTCTTGAAGCATCGCCATGCCCAAGTTCTTTGATTCTTCGTTGACCACCTCAAGAGCAATTTTCTTTCTTCATTACTTCTGATGTAAAAAGAAAATAAACTACCCTAGTGTCCTACACTAGCCTAAATACTATGTACATCAAAAGAAATTCTCCATGGGAAACTAGTTGTCTGCACAACTGCCCAGAGGGAGCACATAAACCAATAAATCATTAATTATTACATTACGGATTTTTAATTTCTACATTCCAGCAATATCAAACCATAAAAATAAATAACAGACATCCACAAACCATAATATGAGATCAACTCATGCTGAAATTAAATTAAATAATTTTTAATTCAGCCATAAAAATTACTGACATATAACGAAACTTAATATAATCATTCCTTATGATGTCAGAAGTCACCACAAATGTTTTTGCGTAAAAACGAAATCGTCTGAGCGAGAAAAGCTCAAAATTGTGGTTTTCGGAAACCCTTTAAGAATAGCATAATTTTTGAATATTTAAGTGGGAGAAAAATATTCGGACTACCATATTAGCTACTGATTATGCTTAGAATACACCCAAATAATGTTTGAAAAAATTAATCTTGGGCTATAAATTTTTCTCACAACTTTGGGGCCATTCCGAAATAAAACATGCAATTTCCGAAATAAAAATCAGCAAAAGGCTGCACTTTTGCCCTAACTTATAAAAATCATATCTCCTAATCCGCTCATCGGATTTTGATGATTCTTGATGCGTTTGACTCGTATTCGAGTATACGTTTGACTCTTATTCGAGTATACGTTTTAACCATCAAGGTTGATCACATAAAAAATCATAATGAGTATATCGAAATTACAGATCTTTAGACAACAGTCCATATGTTGTTTAATTAACATTACGGACTAACAACCTCGGATAGCCGGGAAAGAACGTTCGGACTTACAGCGGATATACCACATGATCTATCTTTGGTTAATTTAATCCCCTAATTTGAGCCGTAGTTGCTTTGATACAACTTGAAGGAAGTATATCCCCTTCCGGCAAGATCGCTATGTGCAGCGGAACAAAAATCATATTGAATTTTAAAATTTTCTTTTGATCTTGCTTTTGCCCATGATCCTAGAGTCTAGATTAGTTAATTAAGTTAATCAAACATAAATAAATACCTCTTTGAAGAAGAAATCAAGGAATCACGCTGCTTGAACTACTCCTCTAACGGTTGCGATTGTTCTAAACGCCGTGGACCCCGCAAGTTGAACCGATGGATTCTTTTTCTTTGCTTAGACTATTGTGGATGTGAATAACTCTTATTTACCTATTTAAGGTCTGATCTAATCAGTACTTTTGTTGTAGAGAATAGAGAAATTGATTTGAAGCCTGTCTCTTTGAAACTATTTCAATTGGAAGAGAGATAGAGAGAGGGAGAGAGAGACATGGAAAACTATTTTTCGAATGGGGGAAGAAAGGGAGAATAAATTTTTGAGTATTCCACACTTGAAATTTCGTTCTCCCTTCTCTCTTTTGTATAAAGTAGAGTTTTGGTTTGATAAATCCTTGTTTCTCTCTCCCAATTCCAATCCAATTGAGAAACCAACTTGAATTGAGACTTCTCGAGTGAATGGGACTCTCGCAAACCTCCAAAGTTATGTGGAGACACTAAAGATACATGGGAGAACATGTATGGAGGCCTCCCTCTAGCCCTTGTGGCCTTATCTCATAAGAGTTGGTGTTGGAAACAAATTGCTTGCTTTGTAGATCCTACAATTTAGCAATTCTTATCCAACAAGGAGTTTGAGTGCAACTCAAAGTCCTTGAGCAATTGAGACTCTTTTCCCCAGCTCTCCAACTAATTTAGGAGTGTTGTGGGCCCCACAAACCTTATCCAAATGTGTATTCCTATCCCAATTCCCAATTCCATTCCAATTCTGCAACTTTTGCATAACCAGTTTGGGAATAACTATCCTCATTTGGATTACACATTATTCTGATAATTATTAATCAAATTAATAATACATAATAATGTTTAATAATTAAGATTAATAACTCACATCTAATGGAAGTTATTTCGGCTCTAATTTGTCTTCGAAAAATTCTCTTACTGTCTTTTGTTACTTTCCTAACAAAGACATATATATATATATGTTTAATTAATATCCACATTAATCTAACGGATCATATCCATCTGTGCAATTACATAAAATGAGGAACCCTGATCCATTTGGATGTTATCCGGTCATTCGAGTTATGAGTGGGATCGTCGTAGGGATCCAACGGTCAATCCTGCAGAACCCTATGGTAGGCCCCACTGCGATTTTGCTCTGTAGTTAAACTACACTCGCATTAGGTCTGTGGCTTCCATCGAGACGTAACTCTGAAGATGGCCGTCAGATCATCTTACCCCTAATCACATAATGTATGTGTAAGTCCTTTCTTCTTAACCACATCTACTAAGTTGAGTCATACGGGAGGTGGACACCATTTACCCCCTTGGCCCACTCTTAGTATACCATTTTGGTCAAGCGGTGTTCGGCCTTCAAATGCATTTGTAAAATCCTTTGAAAATAATTCAATATTTTATAAAACTTTTCGATAAACGTTTTATCAAATCTGCCTGGCCAAGCTATTTAATAGGCCTACCGCTTTGAAAAAATTGTAGATGTCAATCCCTAAATTTTAGGGCAAAGAATCCCTTGTTGAGTATCACTATTGGTCTCGAGGGTTTGCTCTAGGATATAGCTCTATCCGAATGTGACCAAGATGCCATATTTCCTTGCTCCCTTTGATCTGTGAATCCTTTGATCATGGCATTTCTACTATGCTACCTAAGGACGAACATGTGTCAATAAAATAAGCACATCACACACATTCATAAATGTAAATACCCATTCAGGTCATGAAATAAATCTTTATTGATTAGAAAATGTCATTTTAGTGGCTTTCCAGGGCATATACTCTAACAACTTAATCATTTGGCTTCATGCCGTCATCTTAATCATGACAATGTATATGTGATTTGCAATTTACTTGTATCTATCTATCTATCTATATATAACTTTTTAAAAAAATTGGGATTTCTCTTTGCTGAGTGTGAAATACTTGATGCACGGTATTTGTATTCACAAAATTGAACGAATCTTGTATGCTTACATCATTACTCACTCAATTGTTCCAATGGTTCAATCATCTTCGCATCATTGGGTGGATTTGGAAAGCTCAATCATGAATTCAAACCATTCCTTGCAACACCATTCTTGGGCGAACCAACCCGACAACCAACTCATTCAAAGGAATTATAGGACACATGATCTATTTTTAGTCAAATACATTCACATAACAAAGAGCCTTCCCTCAAAAACTCAACCCCAAAGTCCATTTTACCAAACCCAATTCATGTTCTGTTCACGGAACTCAGTGAGATCCCACGGAGCTCCGTGAAACAACCTGGAACAAAAAAAAAAACAGGGGGCCCGAGCCCGCTCTGGCCCACTTTCAACACGGGGTTTTAACTCGTTTTCCCCTCTTTTTCTCTCATATTCATGCCCTACCTCTCCTTTCTCATTTCCCTTTCCTCCCCATCCTCCCCAATCCCATATCCCTTCTCATTTTTCACTTAAAACCCCTCTTTTTCCTTCCGAAAAACCTGTAATTTCATTTTCCTTCTTTTCTTCCACTCCAACTTGCAAATCCCTCTTGTTTTCCCCTTGTTCTTCACTTGTTTGTTTGTGGGTTTTCTCTTCCTTCCTTCAAATCTCTCTAATTTCTCTCCCATTCCTTCCATTCTCTCTTCCATTTCCTCCCTTTTAGGTTTTCAAACCCTAGTTCCTTCTCTTCTTCATCAAACCCTCATGGCACGAACCGAACCTTCCAAACCTAGTGGTGAAGAATCTTCCCGAGGTTGTCGCACCGATGAACCCACACCCAAACGGGCAAGGGAACCGACCTCCGAACAAGAAAATCCTTCACTCTTCAAGGATAAAGCTGCCCGTTCCACATGGAATAAGATCTGCCATTGTGGTGTTCTCATGGGTCGGTACGTCGAACCTGTTGCTCTTCACACTTTGATCTCAACACATGCTTCGACAACTTAGGTTGGACATCCATCCTTCACGTCCAAGAACGTGTCTACCCTCGCTTGGTCAAGCTTTTCTATGCGAATCTTCGGATTTCTCCATCGCATTTTGTCATTCAAACCCAAGTCAAGCAAACCCCCATCATGATCAATCGGGAGCAATTTAGTACCCTCTTTGGCATTTCCCCTGCCGGTAGTGATGATTACTTTTGGCCCGATGATGAAATTGACAAAACCGATATTCCTCGTACCCGTCTCTTTCGCACCATTGCCACTCATTATGATCGTCACATTAAGGTTCACTCATCCCATCTCCAACCTCCTGCCAAAATGCTCCATAACATCATTTTCAGCAACATCACCCCTCCCAGTGGTCAGTCCGACGCCGTGAGACCTCTTGAGGCTTTTATCATCTATTGCATCTTAGCCAATCGCCCTCTCAATCTTGCCAACATCATCTTCCGTTTCATGAGTGAGGCTCCTACTTGGTCTCGCTCCTCTATGCCATATGGTATGCCCTTGACTCGGATCTTCAAAGCCTATGGTGTCCCTCTGAGTGGTGAGCTGACAATCACCCCCACTGCTCCATTTCATGAGCCTACCGTTCGACGCATGCAAGTGGAAGCTGCTCCTGTGATTGAGGAAGAAGAGTTAGGAGATGAGGACACCTCAGAGGAGGAGGCATCTCAGGATGACGGCAACGACGATGATGACGAGACAGATCTCTCTCAGCCATGTACTCATTACGATCTCTTTGTCATGCAGGAGGCCCTTGAGCGCTCCATGACCACTCAGTTTGACTCGCTTCTCACTCACGTGGACACTCAGTTCACATCACTTCATGAGTTCTTAACGGCACGACAAGGTGGTCCATCTCATGGCAGTTCCTCTCACCCTATGCCGCCTCCAGAGGCCTAGCTGCGCTCTGCTTGTTCCAGCTTTATCTCGTTGCTGCTTCTTTAGGGATTGTCTTTTTGTTATAGGTTGATGTTATGTTTTGGGCTTGTATGCCTTTCCTCTATGATATGTAGGACCTATATGGTGTGTTTAGGTTGTCTATATCATTTCTGTCAGTATGTGTGTGCTTGATGTATGGGAGTGTTTGGCCACGCACTCTTCCTGTGTTTGTTCTTATGTGTAGCCTTTCATTATAAATACAATATGGTTTGCTTATCATTTTGCACTTGTATGGCATTTTAGTCTCTCTATGGATGGCAATTCTTTTAGCCTTGCTCCTTGCTCCTGTATATCATTTCTGGTATTATTCTCCCTAGGCTTATACTCTTTATGGTTCCCTTTTTGTGATGCCAAATGGGGGAGAATGTTTGAGCTCCCATATTATACTTAAATGCATAAATTAAGGGGGAGCAAAGCTAAATTTCTTTTATCTATCTCTCGTATAAATTAATGCTTAATTGGTTAATCAAATACTTCCTTTGGGGGGAGCATTAATTGTTCTATTCATCCCAAAAGAGGGAGCTCCTGCCCTAAGGCAAATTGTATTTGTCATCATAAAAAAGGAGGAGATTGTTAGCCCAAGGGTTCAACAAGTGCTCCTAATCAATTGTTTTGATGATTAACAAACTCAATTTGTTGTAAAATGTTTGTTTATACTAATGACTTTCAATGGTTAAGTGATCATGTATCAAGTACAAGCAACCTCAAGCGTGTACCTCAAAGGCCTAATCATTTAGTGATCAAGACTAAGTCAAAGACATGAAGATTTCAATGGCAAAGCAAAGCAAAATCAAGGCAAGATCCATGTTCCCCAAAGGCAAAGTCAAAATGCAAGGACAAAGTAAAATCAAGGAAGAAGATCGCTCCAAGCGCCAAAGCTATGAATACACGGATCAAAGGAGTTGATCGAATCAAAGATGAAGCCTCGTTGAAGTGCCATCAAAGTGAAGACAAAAGTATACGTAGAATGTATTTTGTTTGACATTCCGTATTTCAATTTCAAGGCACAAAAAGAGGACAAAAACAACACTAAAATAGACCATACATGCATGTGTATACCATGGTGGTGTTCATACATTATTGAACCCACATGGCGTCACAAACTACTCAAGAAAACTAAAGTTCTGAAGGCCGAACAAAATGAAAAACAGATTTTAATTAAATCTGTTCCAGGCACCTCCACGGACGGAGCTCCGTGCACGGAACTCCGTGGAGCTACCTGTCTGAAATTTTTTTAAGCCATAACGGCTATGACAGAGCTCCATGCAGTGCCTCCGTACTCGCCGTTGGAGATTCCCAAAAGACCATATCTTAGTCTCCTCTATATATATGAAGGTCTAGAGCTCATTTACTCCCTTCTAACAACTTGCCTAACCATCTTGGATCATTAAATATATACCTTAGCATCATTATTGATCCTTAATCACTCTCACATCCTCTTTTTGTGCTTAAACCTTGAAATACTCTTGTGAAACTTTAGGATTGATTTGTACTTTTATCTTCTATTGAGAGTGAGTGTGCTTTACTTGGTAATCAGCCTATCTAGAGGCAAGTGAGCTATTTCTTCATCTTCTCATTGTACTTGGCAACAAAGGACAACGTACTTAAGACCCTTGAGCTTGGATTGTACTTGGCGGAAGGAACGCTGTATTTAAGTTCCTCGGAAGAAGACTAGTGGAATCCTCAAGGAGAGAAACTTGAGAAGAGTGGAGTAGGTCTTGGGTTTAAGACTAAACCACTATCAAAACCCTTGTGTCAAGCCTCTTGTCCCTTCCTCTCTTCTCTTGTGGTAAGTGGTTCACTCTTGTCCTTGAATCTTATTTTTAATTTTCTAATCAAACTAAAACTAGTACAAGCAAGTTGTAAGCCCAAGGGTCTACTCTCCTATCTTGTTTTGATGATTCTAAACATAATTGATTGTGTTTTTGAATACTAATCAATTTGCTTTGAAGTGTTGTGTTTGAGATAGGATTGATCATTGAAGAAACCAACACACAACATGGTCATGCTTGGAGATATCCCATACAAGAGTCAAAGGAGCTAAGTGAAGCTCACCTCATCTCTCAAGCAAGCATACACAAGATGGAAGATCAATTGAAGACCAAGACTAAAGAGAAGTTGAAAGCTACATAGGTATCATTGTACATCCTTTCTCTTTAGATTTCCAAGTCAAGGCAAAGTGTTTTCAACTTGGTTTTCAAAGAACACTTAAGAACTTAAAATGCATTAGTGAATGGTTATGTGGTGGACCAACATGTTGGGACCCTCATAAACATTCCAAAATAACCATAGGAGTTGAGTTCCAAAAGCTAAAAATCAAATTTGCAATAAAAATCAAAAAGTGCGGATTTTTAGGCTTCTCGGAACTCCGAGAATTTTTCTCGGAGCTCCGAGCTCGGAACTCCGAGAGTTCCCTCGGAACTCCGAGAAAAGGTCCAGTAGCATCTGGACACTTTCTCGGAACTCCGAGACAATTTCTCGGAACTCCGAGAAATGGTCCAGTAGAAATTTTATTTCTTCTGGCCGTTGTCTCGGAACTCCGAGAATATTTCTCGGAACTCCGAGAATTCTCGGAACTCCGAGAATGGTTCTCGGAACTCCGAGAACCTCGCGACAGACTAAAAAATAGCCGTTGGGATTCAAATTAATCTTTGGTTTTTGATATTACCACCCCCAAACGGTCATATTCTTTGGTGTGGTTATATATACAACATGTAGAGAAGTTTTTCACTCTCTCTTGATCTTTGAAAAACATCCTTAAGCATCAAAAACATTTGCAATCCATTTTAGCTTGAGTTTTTGTTTTTCATCCCAAACTTGCCTTTCACTTGTGAATCTTTTGAGTTTGGATATAGTAGTGCTTTCACTTGCAAATCACCATCTTTGAAGAGCAATCAAGGGTCTACAAAGAGCATCAAGCTTTCAAGAAGAAGCCAAGCTATTCTCTTTCAAATCTAGTGTAGGTGGCTAGGACATTCCTTTTTTAATTCCCTAGAGAGCAACCGCTTAGAACTCGGCGGAGAAGGAGAGTCTTTGTAAAGGTGTAAGGGCATCCTTGTTTAATATCCCTTGGATTTGTAACCGCCTCGGAGCCGGGCATCGTGGAGGTCTCCTATAGTGGAATCCCTCAAGTGCGACCTTGAGTAGAGTGGAGTAGGCCGTTGGCCGAACCACTATATATCGGTGTGTCAATTTCTCACTCTTGCATTTCCATTATTGTTTTGGTTTGGCATTTCACTTTGTTCTTTCAATTATATTTGCACTAACCAAATATTTATTTAAGTGAAGAAAAATTCCAATTAGGGTTTATAGATAATTTTCAAAAGGCCTAATATTGAGTTAAATTCAATTCACCCCCCCTCTTGATTATTTCAATTGGTATCAGAGCCTCGTCTCTATTTTTTTGAAAACCCTAACCGGTTTAGAGTAAAGATTCAAAAATGGCAAACTACCCTCAACATCATGAAGGTTATTCAAACACTAGGCCACCCTATTTTGATGGTACAAATTATGGTTTTTGGAAAACTAAAATGAAAATCTTTTTGACTCAAGACTATCAAATGTGGAGAGCAATTAATAATGAATATATCCTACCCACAAGAAATTTAAATGATTGGACCGAAGCCGAACAACAAGCTTCGAATTATAATGCCAAAGCCATGAATTCTCTCATTTGTGCTCTATCTCCCGGAGAATTCAATAGAGTATCAAATTTGAATTCGGCTAAGGAAATTTGGGACACTCTAGAAGTCACCCATGAAGGAACCAATCAAGTTAAAGAATCTAAAATGAACCATCTTTTTCGGCAATACGAACTTTTTCAAATGACACCCGATGAAACAATTGCCGACATGTACACTAGATTCACCAATCTTGTAAATGGATTAAGGGGACTTGGAAAACAATTTTCCAATAGAGATTTAGTAACTAAAATTCTTAGGTCCCTACCTTTGTCTTGGGAATCCAAAACCTCCGCAATCACCGAAGCCAAGGACATGAACACTTTGAACCTAGATGAACTTATAGGGTCCTTGATCACACATGAAATGATTTTCAAAACAAAAGCACCCGAAATCGAAACTAAAATCGAAAAAGGAAAAGGAATTGCTTTTGCTTGTAATGTAGGTGAAAGTGAAGATGCAAAGGAAGACATCGAGGATGAAGTAGCTCTCCTAACAAGAAGGATCAAGTTCTTGCAAAGAAACATGGGAGGCATGAGAAATAGAAGGACCAATCCTCCATTCAAGAAGAAAGAAGAAGTTGGTGATGGATCTTCTCAACCCCGATGTTACGGTTGCAAGAAGCTTGGACACATTCGCCCGGATTGTCCACTCAACAATGAACCTACTTCAAACAACCGCTTCAAGAGAAGAGAAGGCAAGAAAGGAATGTCCGCCACATGGGAAGAGGAGATTGAAAGCGAAGGCGAACAAAATGATGGGGAAGATTGCCTATTAGCAAGAAATGTGTGCTTCATGGCCTCAACAAATGACAACAATGAGGTAAACACTTTAAATGATGTCATTATCTTACAAGAAGTTTTAGATTCCTTACAAAGTGCAAATGATGAACTTGAAATTCAATTTGATAAAATTGCATCACTTGAAAATTCTCTTGCTAACATGATAAAAGAATTTGGTTGGTTAAAAAAGGATCATGAATTCTTAGATAATGAAAATGAAAAATGCAAAGTAGAGATTCATGAGCTAAATGCTACCATTAAGACTTTGAATGAAAATCGACAAAATCTTTCCATTGAAAATAACAAACTAAAGCATGAAAACGGTAAACTATCTTTTGAATATGATGAACTCAAGAAACTCTTTGAAAAATTTGAAAATAGTTCATTAAAATTGGATAAACTTGTAAATCTTCAAAGAATGTCAAGTGACAAAAGTGGACTTGGACATAGATGGAATACCACAATATCTAACTATAAAAACAAACTTGAAAAGACCTCCTCTAGTAGTACCAAAATTTGCTTTTATTGTGGATTGTTAGGTCATTATAAAGTTGCTTGCTTGCATGCTAAACAAGATAAGATCAAATTGAACTCTAAAGTGAAAACAAATGAACATAGCAAGATTAGGAAGATTTGGGTACCTAAGGGATCTCACTTGCCTATTCCTATGTAGGTATGCCTTAAAAGCCACAACAAGAGGAACACATGGTACCTTGATAGTGGATGCTCTAGACACATGACCGGAGATCTCACTCAATTCGCATCCCTATCACTCAAGGATGGTGGAGAAGTTACCTTTGGAGATGACAAGAAAGGAAAAGTCAAAGGTGAAGGCACCATAGGTAACTCTACCTCTCCCATACATGATGTACTCTTTGTTGATGGCTTGTCCCATAATCTTATTAGCATTAGTCAATTATGTGATAATGGTTTTGAAGTTGTCTTCAATCCCGACAAATGCATTGTTAAAAATAAGATAAATGGAGAAGTAAAATTCATAGGGTCTAGAGACAATAACATTTATACAATTGGACTAGATGATCTTAGACTCCAAAAAGTGACTTGTCTAAATGCCATTAGTGAGGATTCTTGGCTATGGCATAGGAGGTTGGGTCATGCCGGAATGGATCTCATTTCGACCCTCTCCTCAAAAGAAAGTGTTAGAGGATTGCCTAAGTTCAAATTCATCAAGGATCACATTTGTAGAACTTGTCAATTAGGAAAACAATTGAAAAGCTCTTTTGCACCTAAAAATATGATTTCAACTTCCTACCCTTTGGAGCTACTTCATATGGATCTTTTTGGACCAATGAAGACTAGTAGCCTAGGTGGAAAGAGGTACGTGTTTGTAATTGTTGATGACTACTCACGATTCACATGGGTCATATTTCTAGGACATAAAGATGAAACTTATGAAAACTTCCTAACATTATGCAATCAAATTCAAAATGAAAAAGGTGTTGCCATCTCCCACATTAGAAGTGATCATGGAACGGAATTTGAAAATGTACACTTTGACACTTACTGTAATGAACATGGCATTAAACATAATTTTTCCGCACCTAGAACACCTCAACAAAATGGAGTAGTAGAAAGAAAGAATCGAACTCTCCAAGAAATGGCTAGAACAATGTTGCATGAAAATGATCTCCCTAGATATTTTTGGGCGGAAGCGGTTAGCACCGCTTGCTATATCATAAACAGGGTATACTTAAGGCCAATCTCTAAGAAAACACCTTATGAGCTTTGGAAAAACTTGAAACCAAATATAAGCTATTTTAGAGTGTTTGGATGTAAATGCTTCATTTTGAACATTAGAGATAATTTACATAAATTTGATAAGAAGTCGGATGATGGAATATTCTTAGGGTATTCTTCCCATAGCAAAGCATATAGAGTATTTAATAGGAGAACCCTAGTAGTAGAAGAATCCATGCATGTGACATTTGATGAAAGAGAGCCAACACCTCAAGAAATGCCACATGATGAGGATGAACCCGTTGAACATATTTTTCCAAAATTGAGTGCTCCTCCTCATGCATCAACAAGTCATACATTACCTAGTGAGGAAGTAGAAAATGAAGATGATGCCTCATTACCTAGGGATAGGAGAACATTGGTTGATCATCCTGAATCCCAAATCTTAGGTGATGCCACATTGCCAGTAAGAACTAGATCATACTATCGTAGTGTGAGCAATAATTTGGCATTCCTATCCGAATTAGAACCAAAATCCATCAAGGAAGCAGAAAAGGATGAATATTGGTTGATGGCCATGCAAGAAGAGTTGAGTCAATTCGAAAGGAACAAGGTATGGAGGCTAGTACCTAGACCTAGTGATCATCCAGTCATTGGCACGAGATGGGTGTATAGAAATAAATTGGATGAAAATGGAATTATCACTAGGAATAAAGCTAGGCTTGTAGCCCAAGGGTACAATCAGGAGGAAGGGATAGATTATGATGAGACATTTGCTCCTGTTGCCCGTATGGAGGCTATTAGGATACTTTTGGCATATGCATCTCATAAAGGATTTAAACTATATCAAATGGATGTCAAAAGTGCCTTCCTAAATGGCTATATCCAAGAGGAAGTGTATGTTGAGCAACCTCCAGGTTTTGAAGACTTCAAACATCCAAATCATGTCTTCAGGCTTGATAAAGCTTTATATGGATTAAAGCAAGCTCCTAGAGCTTGGTATGAGAGGCTTTGCACTTTCTTAGTTGAAAAGGGATTCGAGATGGGAAAGGTGGATAAAACCTTATTTATCAAAAGAGAAAATCATGATATCCTCCTTGTCCAAATCTATGTGGATGATACCATCTGTGGCTCAACTAATCAAAAATTGTGTGATGAATTTGCAACCTTAATGAAAAATGAATTTGAAATGAGCATGATGGGAGAGTTAACCTACTTCTTAGGACTCCAAATTAAACAATACAAAAATGGAATATTTTTAAATCAAGAAAAATATACAAAGGAGTTATTAAAGAAGTATGGCATGGATAGCAGTAAGACATCAAGAATTCCCATGAGTACTACTGCTAAGCTAGAAAAAGATGAATTTGGCAAATCTGTGGATCAGAAATTGTATAGGGGTATGATAGGTAGTTTGCTCTATTTGACAGCCAGCAGACCAGACATTATGTTTACTGTCTGTCTCTGTGCTCGATTTCAATCGGATCCTAAAGAATCTCACCTATCGGCAGTTAAGAAGATCTTCAAGTACTTAAAAGGAACCCAAAGTCTAGGACTGTGGTATGAAAGATCATCTTCCTTCACTCTCATCGGATATTCAGATGCAGACTTTGCTGGATGTAGAGTAGATAGGAAAAGCACTAGTGGGACTTGCCAATTCTTGGGTAAATCACTTGTTTCATGGTTTAGCAAGAAGCAAAATTCAGTAGCTCTGTCCACAACAGAAGCAGAATATGTGGCAGCTGGAGCTTGCTGTGCTCAAGTCCTATGGATGAAAAGCACATTGATGGACTATGCAATCAAAATGGATAATATTCTCATCCAATGTGACAATACTAGTGCTATAAGCTTAACAAAGAACCCCATACAACACTCAAGAACAAAACACATTGAGATTAGGCACCACTTCATCAGAGATCACTCACAAAAAGGGGATATTTGCTTAAAATATATCAACACTGAAGAACAATTAGCGGATATCTTTACAAAACCCCTTAGTGATGATAGAATTTGCTATATCCGAAGTGCCTTAAACATATGGAGTGCGGATCAAATCAAAGAAATTGCCAAATAAATACTTTGTGCCTTTAACCAGCTTATCTATATAGTATTTATATATATAATCTTTGTTTGGTAGTATCTGCATGAATGAGATGTCAAATTTTTAATCTTAAAAATCACTCAATTGATATTCTTAGCCTTCTTAGTTTTTCTAAGTTGGAGAGGTATCTTCACTTTAATTAAAATACCTAACATCTTGACATATGTCAACATCTCGATCATGAACAGGTATATGTGCATTACTTGGTTATATAATTTTATACCATAAGCATTGATTCAGGGGGAGTTATCCACTCCTATTTTTTTTTACACCCTTTCTGTCGATGACAAAAGGGGGAGAAGTTTGAAATTGATTATCTATTCAATTGACTATATGCACCACTTGCTTATAACTTGTATCATTTATATGTGTGCATATATTAAGGGGGAGTTCTAGTATTCACTTGCCTACTATGTCACTCCACACACACCTCATAATCAATTTTGTTTGTCATCATAAAAAAGGGGGAGATTGTAAGCCCAAGGGTCTACTCTCCTATCTTGTTTTGATGATTCTAAACATAATTGATTGTGTTTTTAAATACTAATCAATTTGCTTTGAAGTGTTGTGTTTGAGATAGGATTGATCATTGAAGAAACCAACACACAACATGGTCATGCTTGGAGATATCCCATACAAGAGTCAAAGGAGCTAAGTGAAGCTCACCTCATCTCTCAAGCAAGCATACACAAGATGAAAGATCAATTGAAGACCAAGACTAAAGAGAAGTTGAAAGCTACATAGGTATCATTGTACATCCTTTCTCTTTAGATTTCCAAGTCAAGGCAAAGTGTTTTCAACTTGGTTTTCAAAGAACACTTAAGAACTTAAAATGCATTAGTGAATGGTTATGTGGTGGACCAACATGTTGGGACCCTCATAAACATTCCAAAATAACCATAGGAGTTGAGTTCCAAAAGCTAAAAATCAAATTTGCAATAAAAATCAAAAAGTGCGGATTTTTAGGCTTCTCGGAACTCCGAGAGTTCCCTCGGAACTCCGAGAAAAGGTCCAGTAGCATCTGGACACTTTCTCGGAACTCCGAGACAATTTCTCGGAACTCCGAGAAATGGTCCAGTAGAAATTTTATTTCTTCTGGCCGTTGTCTCGGAACTCCGAGAATATTTCTCGGAACTCCGAGAATTCTCGGAACTCCGAGAATGGTTCTCGGAACTCCGAGAACCTCGCGACAGACTAAAAAATAGCCGTTGGGATTCAAATTAATCTTTGGTTTTTGATATTACCACCCCCAAACGGTCATATTCTTTGGTGTGGTTATATATACAACATGTAGAGAAGTTTTTCACTCTCTCTTGATCTTTGAAAAACATCCTTAAGCATCAAAAACATTTGCAATCCATTTTAGCTTGAGTTTTTGTTTTTCATCCCAAACTTGCCTTTCACTTGTGAATCTTTTGAGTTTGGATATAGTAGTGCTTTCACTTGCAAATCACCATCTTTGAAGAGCAATCAAGGGTCTACAAAGAGCATCAAGCTTTCAAGAAGAAGCCAAGCTATTCTCTTTCAAATCTAGTGTAGGTGGCTAGGACATTCCTTTTTTAATTCCCTAGAGAGCAACCGCTTAGAACTCGGCGGAGAAGGAGAGTCTTTGTAAAGGTGTAAGGGCATCCTTGTTTAATATCCCTTGGATTTGTAACCGCCTCGGAGCCGGGCATCGTGGAGGTCTCCTATAGTGGAATCCCTCAAGTGCGACCTTGAGTAGAGTGGAGTAGGCCGTTGGCCGAACCACTATATATCGGTGTGTCAATTTCTCACTCTTGCATTTCCATTATTGTTTTGGTTTGGCATTTCACTTTGTTCTTTCAATTATATTTGCACTAACCAAATATTTATTTAAGTGAAGAAAAATTCCAATTAGGGTTTATAGATAATTTTCAAAAGGCCTAATATTGAGTTAAATTCAATTCACCCCCCTCTTGATTATTTCACAAGTTTTTAAAATCCAAAAATTTTTATAAGAAACCCAATTCACCCCCCTCTTAGGTTGCTAAGTGGAATTTCACCTCCACTTTAATTATCATCATCTTCTCTACGATCCCACCGGTGCAACAACGTCGCATCACTGACATCCGTTATCGTGATCTCTTCATTGGGTCTCCGTGACCCGCCACACTTCTCCCTCCATTCATGACGGTGCCTTTGAAGTCAGAAGTAACCAATACCCAACAGAGAGAACAATTGAAAAGTGATAAGATGGACACATGAATTGGAAAATAAACTTCTAAATTACTCATCCTATTTCTTGGCAAGATGGAGCCTTACAAGATGTCAGTGTCTTCTAAGGATTTCATGAGATAACCAAGGTGATTCAAAGGAAAAAAAGATAGAGCATGTCCTCATCAGTTGTCAATTCTATATAGATAAACCTTTATTTATGCAGGGCAGTGATAAATTCCAACCCCTGTAGGATAATTCGTGCCCCTTTAACGTGAAAAAGTGTTAAAGTCTACACATAATTAACGTTAAAGTGGTGCGAATTATACTACAAGGGGTACGAATTTATCGTCTCCCTTTTTCATATAACCAGATTTTCTTGCTTTTCCATTGTTTGACTACACATGAAAAAAGTAACTCTAACCATTGTGGTTCAAGTTTTATTTACAAGGGCCTTCAATTTATAAAGATATCCTTCCAAATAAGCCATAACCATATCAGTTCCCTCTAAATTACTAACGAAAATACTACATAAAGCAATCATTGCACGGTACTTCAAGAATCTCTACTTCAGTTTTTCCCCATTTTGCTATGAAGAAATGAGGCTACCCTCAACCTACATTGCCAACCTCCTCAACTGTCAATATTTTCATACCAAAAAGAATAAAACATTTACACCAGTAGTTTGCTAACAAAAATCCATTTTTCCTGTCCTAGGTTTTCTTCAATTTGATTTTTTGCTGTTTCCTAATTGAATTCGATTATTTATTAATTCTTAAGACAATCCCATACGTCCTCCCCGCAAAGCTTCATTTGGATTGCTAGAATCTGTAATATGAATCGGCATCCTATTCCAATTCTCCTCATAACGAAATAGAAAAAAATTAAACAGAAAATGCCCCAAAACATACGAAAAACAGGATATGAATAAGAAAAACAAAATACGAATCAGAAAAAGAACTAGAGTGGAAATGAGTGACTTTTTTTTATGGAAATGCATAAGTTGAGGAGCGAGAAGCATTGGGAAAGAACTACTTTGCTTATGTTACGAACCTAAATCGGCCCGCAACAGATTTAATCTTCTTAGAGGGAAGATCAACCTCTTGATCCACTTTGAGGGAAGGATCGATCCACCTTTGTTCACTAGACACAATTTCTGAAATAATTTTCTTCATTCCTTTAATAAATGACTACGTACATGTTATTTATATAAAAAAAAACCCTAATCTAGATAACCCTTATGTCTAAGACTCCTACAAAAACTAAACAACTGGAGAGTGAATCTAAAAATAAGAAATATCTCAAATAATTTATTTCAGCCAAGTCGGGCCCAGATAACCACGTAACAGTTTCACCTAGGGCATCCATGAAAATCTCTGATTGAAATCTCAATGAGAATGAAGAGAAATCTAATCAAGTGAGAGAGCTAACCTGGTTGGAGGGGGAGGGATAGAGAGATCCAAGGGTTGAAGCATACAAAGAGACTGCGGACTTTATTTTCTAGGAGCAACCAAACACCGAAATTTGACAAAAGTTGGAAAATATTTTCCATTCCCAACTTTTCATGTGAATACAAATATGGACTCATTTCGTAGAATTGTGGCCTGTTCGTTTAAGGTTATGACCGATTAATGGACTCAAGATTTAAATTTGAGTCTAGTAAATCGGTTTGGCACTCACAATCTATATCGATTGTCATAACCTTAAACGAACAAGGCCTTAATTATATAGAATGGAGATTCGGAAATCATATCCTCTGGCGGATAAAATCCCCCCGTACATTATTCGTTAAGTTTTAAAGGCAAAGAAAAACATTCTCAACTCAACTCAACTCAACTCAACTCAACTAACCCTTGTTCTCAACTAAAGAAAAACATTAAAGCAATGAATTTAGCCTAAAGCAGTGAGCAATTCTCACGAAAAGCCCTTTTTTTTTGTTGGGGGGCGCCATATCATCTCCCATGGAGATTTTATATAATCTGTTGACGTTGTAGGTCAATGATTGAGGCTTTGTATCTCAACTTGAGGTCACAGGTTCGATCCCAGCTATCCTAGTGGAGAAAAGGGGCTGGGGGAAATAATATCAGTACAACCTTGTTTTGTTATATATATATATACTAATGCATCTTGTCTTTTAGCATTTAAAGAGCTATCAAAAGGTTACTATAATTCCCAAAAATCTCTTACAGCCCATTTAAAAAAATAGATAACGTAGGACTGTACAATTATTAAAACATGGTTGGACTGATATCATTTCCCAAAAAAAAAAAACGAAGGGAGATATTTATGATGCGTGTGCAGCCATCTAATGGAAATGATTTTTGGGAAACAACCTATGTATGTTGTGGCCCAACAAATGGACGGTTTGCATCATCTTATGGAGTAGGCCGTACCATACTTTTAAAAAAATAGGGGTTTAAACAGCCACGCGCCATATAGAACTTAACATAGAATATACATATTTGGCAATGATTAAAAAAATTTCATTAAATATTAGAGTGGTAAGGAAGGTGGGAGAGGAAGAGGCTTGAGACGGCGTGAGGAGAAGATGGGACGTAACAGAAAAGAAAAATTATTCCATAGAATGTTCGTGGGCGCAATTGTACGAAAGAGGAGCTTAGATGGAAGGAGAGGAGAACTTGAAAGGGCACTAGTGGAGAGAGCATGAGAAATCCCTAAAAACAAGTAAAAAAAATATATGCTACTTCAAGGTTGTTTTTTCCCTATTTTTAGGGGCTTTCAATGCTCCCCTCACTTCCGTTCTCTCATGTGTTTCGCTCTCCATCCATATCTCACAACTAGTTGCAGACCCGTGCGATGCACGGGGCGACGAAAAAATTATGATCTCAAAATATAACAGTGGCATTTTCATTAGGAAGACATGAAGAATGAACTTTTCTATGGTAAATCTTGAAGAAAAGAGTGTCTTCCAAAAAAGAAAAGATAACAACATTCCTCAAAAGGACTTAGAGCTCAAAAAAATTGTCACACACTGACTAAAGAATACTCTGCTAGACCAATTTTATGATCTTTAAGTAAGGTTGTGGAAAACTAAGTATTTTGATAATCTATCCTTTTACATCATTAATTTATTCCATAGGGATCTTACAGGGGAAACAATACATTTTTCTACAACAAAAGAATGTAGGAGGGTAAATATTTTCTTGTTGACAGGCTTGCAAATTGACAGGGCTGAAAATGCTAAATCAATGAAATGCTATACACAAAAGTTGCGCGTATATTTTCCTTTCTCTTAAAGGGGCTATACGCAGAAGTTGTGTGTATCGAGGGGTGCACGTGGTGGCGCAGGCCATACCGTATGCAACGAATTAGAAATCAATTAGAAACGATTGTCTTGCATTTCAGAAAATTAAGTTGACATGAAACTGATCTGCTCCAACAAAACTGTCATCCATGATGAAATTTGAAATACTCTATAAAAATATCATTCAATATAAATTCTCCCTAATAAAATATATCATGTATAAAATCTTTGTCAATTTTTATAAAATGCGTGAGTTTGCCATTGCCTTATGCCAAGTTGGGGAGAAAGTTGAACTGGAGCTACAACAAATGCTTGAAAATATATAGCTAACTGCAACAAAAGTTACAGTTTCTAAGCAGGCTGATAAAATGGTCATGCCCGGCAAGGCGCCAAGCCCATGCTGCTAAAACAAATGGTTGTTACAAAGGTAAATTTAAGCCCTCCAAAAGCAAGAAGAACAAATTATAGTAAAAAAATATAAATGAATGAACCTGGTGTACTAAAGTCTTGTAAGTTAATCCTCAGTAGGAAAACAACATCGATGTCATAATCAATCTGCGTAGGTATCTGTAATGCAAACATCCCAATTAAAATAGGAAATGACAAAAATAAATGTAAAGAGGCCATTATATCTACAATTGTATATAAATGATAAGTGTGAGATATTTGAGGGTTTTGACATGAACGAAAAGAAAGCACTCCAAACATAGCCCATCCTCTCTTAGAATCACTTCATTTCTCCTGCCTATAGTCTGCAAGAGACAATTTTTCCCATTTCACACACAAAAAAAAATAGTCTGCAAGAGATAGTTATGCACTTAAAAGAAAATTTTATCTAAGAATACAACAATACACCCATTAGATTAATCATTTCCAGTAGTAAACCAACGGGTAGAAGCAGCTATGGTCTCAGATGATCCAGCATACACTGCAGGTAAAATAGAAACAAAAGTGAAAGTTAATTAAACTAAACAAACCCACAAAAATAGAACCTAAAATATATGGAAACAATAAAAAATACATCTCCGTCAGGTTTTTCTATCTCTATCACCTTCCAACTTAAGAGAGGAAAAAAAGATAAATCATAAAATAAATAGAGGTAAATGGAGAAACAAACCATCAAAAATAGCAAGACACCATAAAAATTATCATACAATCACAGAGCAATCTATGCCATTACGATCCATATCTGCCATGGAAAGAAGCCCTATTCTTGTGGTTATCCTTATCAGAAAGTAAAAATCGTAAAACCTAGTGTTTCAGGTTCAGATTAAAAGGTAGGGTTTTGAAAATGAGAAGGAAGATATAAAAAAATTGAGAAATCAAAAATTTCAGACCAGATAACATCTGATTCTGATCATGAAGGAAAAGACAGCCTGAACACCGGTATGTGGCATGCTATAGCGACATAGATGGAAGATATGATCGTGCAACAGAAGGGTAGTTTGGGGATCTATTTCATCTAAGAATAGAAATGTAATAGATTTATTATTATTAGGAAAGCATGGAAAGTTGAAGAGGCCCATGTTTTTATGGATATATTAATGTTGGGAAAGTAAGGAAAGTTGAAGAGACGTATGTTTTTAGAAATTTATGGATTTAACGAAGAAATGTCTCTTACAATGTATTCATTATGAGAGAATAACTGCAAAATTATACCAGTATTAAAATCCTGATGGAATAGGAAACGTTTGTCATGAAGAGAATGTTTTGGAAAAAAAAGGTATGCGTTCTTTTAGAATAAATGACATGTATTCTTATAGTAATTAGAGGCTGATAAAATTTCTTTCTCTTTCACCACCTTCCAAAACAGGAAAAGAGTCCTAACAAAGTCAAATAAACTAATAGCCAATCATATTTAAAAGTCCTACCAAATCTCTAGATTATAGATAAATATTATTTGATAACTAATCTTTATCGTAAAAGGCAGTCAATAAGAAATGACAATCCCTTGATATTGGGAATAAGAAACGACAATCCTTTAATATGGGTAATGTGGGAAACTATCATTGATTTATGGGCGAAAAATCTGGTAAAAGATATATATGACTAATGCCAATATTTGTTTTTAAAGTCTTTCGAAATTCAGACTTTTTAAAAATGCGGGGTAGAGGAGGGGCTGACACGTAGCACCACCACACAACTTAGAGGAATACGTGTGAAACGGTGTGCCACATCCCCTTAATGCGTTATTAAATTTCGGAATGCAGTGGGGGTGACACATGGCGCAGCCTCAGCTTCCCACATTCAGCTTTACTTATATATATAGATATAGATTGGCCCTAGCAATATACTAATAAATTTTTTTCACGTTTTCCAAATGTACTAAAAGAATCTCTACTCAAGCCTCCATATATGGTAGATTACCAAAATATTGTTTCCCCCAAATTTTTAGCCACCTATCACCCTCTACTCAATCATGCCCTCTCAAGCGTCATTCCTCTCTCACAACTTGGTAAACTTAGATTCCACATACGTAAAAAATTCATAGTCGCCAAACCTGACCGTATGTGTATAATTTTTCAAGTAAAATACGAATAGAGAAAAGTACATGCAGGGCAATTTGCTCAAGGGAAGTGATATTTACGCCCCTTTTGATCACCGAGGACACCCAAAGTCAGTGTATCAATGGCAAAAAGGGAGATGATGTACTTTATGTCAAAAAAATCCAGTGGCTTTGATTGCAAAGTACACTGGCAAATGAGTGTCCCTGGTGATGAAAGGGGCGTAAATATCATTTCCCTTTGCTCAATAGTTCAATCAGTTATCTATCGGGGTTCAATCAGTTATCTATTTGGCTCTGCTATCGATGGGCCATGAACCATTATTCACTCCAATCATATGCTTTTATCCATCCATTTTGTGGCCATTGAATGGATAGTGAGAAAATAAAATAACAATGGCCTACATTTGTGTTGCATGGATTCTTTGCCCCCATATGTTGAATCCTAGTCAAATCATTAAGAAAATAAAATAACAATGGCCTACATTTGTGTTGCATGGATTCTTTTCCCCCTTATGTTGAATTCTTGTCGAATCGTTTTAAAACACGATTCAAACATGAATTCGCGTCAGATATAGCTAGATTCTTAAGATAACCATGTCATACGAATTCTATTTTTTGGGCGAATCCAACATATCTTTGTGTCTTTATATGAATCATGTATATTTTCCTTTTAAATACGCTTTCTACTTAACCTTTTTTTAAATAAAAGTACACATTGTCCTCTCTTAATAAAAACACTAATGCTTTGATCATCTACCCTCGAACACCGACCCCTCATTGTTGTGAAATTTTCCTTTAAATATAAAATTATGGTGTACCTGATTTCTGAATTTTCTGAAAAAACAGGAAATAAATGATTAGATGAAACCTCTTCGATGCGGCGACATGAGGCACGGACTAGGTCGCTCTCTTTAAGGTGATTTTGCGCCTCTGCGGAAAAACCTCCAGTGCAACAGATCTGAATGCAATCACCCCCAGGACACAACAGCCCAACGCACCATCACTATCTATCTGAAGTGCACGATCAGACAGATCTGAACCAAGCAGCGAACACTTCGAATGCCCAGAAAATAGAATAAAACAGAAAAGAAATAAAACAACAGAACACTATGAAATATAGAGAGAAACTCAGTTCTGTCAACAAAGAAAGTAAAGCACTGTTTTATCACAGACAGAAGAGTGCAACAAAACAGAAGAAGTTGTATTTGAAAACGTTGGATACATCCTTAAAAATTACTAGTAAAACTTAACGCTGGGCAAACAGCAAAGTATCACGTATAATAAAGGTGACTATGTCTTGAACCTTTACTTAGTGTTAGTGCATTCTAACTGTAAGGAATTGATAGTGACTATGTCTTGAACTACAATCCTTGGATACAGAGAGACGTGCACCACACACATGATACTAAAGTGTTCAATTGGTTCCAAAAAGCTCGCATATTACGGCCATGTGCTACATCCTAGTATCCATGTAAGCATAAGAGAATAAGCCCTCTTCTCTTTTGGAAGCGGCCCACTTCCGCGCTAACATGTACGTGAGTCTATCAAAGATGCTCCTGTAGCCTAGACATCCCACTCATACGAGCTATAGATCTCATTAAGAGTAATAACTCAACCTTACTAATGTTTCAGGATATCATGCTTGGTTTACACCATAGGGATGGACATTGAGATAAACTCGAAATCAGCATGATTGTCCACAAGTTACACTATGACTCGTTTTTCCCATTGAAAACCTAGTTCTTGGGATCTCCAGTCCCTAGGTTGGGTATCCATCATAGGTAACTATTTACAAATGGGCTTTAGTCCCATCCCCCTCGATGTATTGCAGATTTTCTCCCTTGACAAGGCCTTAGTTAAGGGATCTGCCAAATTATCACCAGATCTCACAAAGTCAATGGTGACCGATCCATTAGAGATCAACTCTCTCACAGTACTGTGTTTCCGGTGTATCTGTCGCAACTTTCCATTATAATACTTATTATATACTCTTCCAATAGCAGCTGTGTTGTCACAATGAATCAAAACAGCAGGAACAGGTCTTTCCCAAATGGGTATATCAGATAAAAAGTTTCTCAACCAACTAGCCTCTTCACACGCAGAGGTTAGTGCTATAAACTCAGATTCCATAGTGGACTAAGCAATAATAGTTTGTTTCTTAGATCTCCAAGAAACTGCACCACTACCAATAGTAAAAACATAACTAGTGGTAGCCTTGGAATCTTCTGACAAAGTATTCCAATTGGCATCACTGAAACCCTCTAAGACAGCAGGAAATCTCTGGTAGTGAATCCCATTATTAATGGTTCGTTTAAGGTATCTCATGACTCGTGATATAGCATTCCAATGTTCTATACTTGGATTACTAGTATATCTACATAATATACCTACCGCATATGCTATATCAGGTCTGGTACAATCTGTAGCATACCTTAAACTACCAATAATACTAGCATACTCTTTTTGATTAACACTTTCACCTTCATTAGAATATAGTCTAATACTAGGATCAAAAGGAGTACATACAGGATTACAATCAAAGTACTTATACTTTTTAAGTATCTTTTATATATAATGAGACTGATCTAAAGATATACCACTATCAGTTCTTGTAATTTTAATCCCTTAAATTACATTAGCTTCTCCTAGATCTTTCATGTCAAAGTTTTGCATCAATAAATTTTTGGTTTCTTTAACCACTCTTAAGTTTGAACCAAAAATTAAAAGATCATCCACATATAAACAAATAATAATACAATAAGTATCAAAATACTTATAATATATACATTTATCATTTTCATTGATTTTAAAACCATTTGATATAATGACATTATGAAATTTCTCATGCCACTGTTTTGGTGCTTGTTTAAGACCATACAGTGACTTCATCAACTTACATACTTTATTTTCTTGACCTGGAGATATGAAACCACTAGGTTGGTCCATATATATCTCCTCTTCTAAACTACCATTTAAAAATGCTATCTTTACATTCATTTGATGAATTACCAGATTATAGATTGCAGCCACTGCAATCAAAACTCTAATGGATGTAATCCTAGTAACTAGAGAGTATGTATCAAAGAAATCTATATTTTCTTTTTGCCTAAAGCCTTTAGCAACAAGTCTAGCTTTATATTTGTCTATGATTTCATCTGGTTTTAATTTTCTTCTAAGAACCCATTTACATCATATGGTCTTAAATCCTGGTGGTAAATTTACTAGTTTCCAAGTTTGGTTTGACATCAATGACTCCATCTCGTCATTGATGGCTTCTCTCCAAAAGTCGGCATCTGAAGAGGTAAAGCTTCCTCTAAAGAAGAAGGATCTCCCTCCAAACTAAAGACATAGAAATCAGAACCAAAATCCTTGGCTATTTTAGGTCTTTTACTTCACCTAGGTTCTATCTCAACTTCAGGTTTTGCCTCTAACCTAAGCTTGGTACCCCCACTATCTCCAATAGTCACTATACCCCCACTATGTCTAGATTTAAAAGAAAATTTATCTTCAAAGAATTCAGCATCCACAGACTCTACTATTACATTGTTATTAAGGTCTAAAAATCTATATGTCTTACTAGTAAGTGAGTACCCCATAAAAGCACACTCTATGGCTCTACTTCCTAGTTTGTGTTTCTTAATATTAGGAAGCCTTACATAGGCTAAATAGGCCCATACTCTAAAATAACTTACATTGGGTTTCCTATTTTTCCATAATTCAAAAGGTGAGACTTTAGTTTTATAATTATGAATTCTATTAAGAACATAGCAGGAAGTTAGAATTGCTTCTCCCCATAAGTTAGAGGGGGCTCATGAACTTAGGAGTAAAGCATTCGTAAGTTCCACTAACGCTATATTTTTCCTTTCTGCAACGCCATTTGAGACGGGGGAGTAAGGAGCAGTTGTTTCATGTATAATTCCTAATGATTTAACAAAGTCAGTGAATTCTAATGATTCATATTCACCTCCTCTATCACTTCTTAGTCTCTTAATCTTCCTATTGAATTGGTTTTCAACTTCTAATAGGTATTCCTTAAATATTTTTAAGGCTTCACTCTTCTGTCTAATTAAATATATGATAGTATACTTAGAGAAATCATCTATAAAGGTTATAAAATATCTTTTACCACTACGGGTCAATATACCATCTAATTCACATATGTCACTATGGACTAAGTCTAAAAGTGAATTCCTTTCAACACTTTTGAAAGGTTTTCTAGAAATTTTAGCCCTACTACATGTTTCACATTTTTTAAAGTCTTCTAAGACTACTTTAGGAATCATACCTAATACACTCATATTATGTACATATTTTCTGTTTATATGACACAACCTAGCATGCCACAAATTAACACAAGAGAGCATGTAAACAGAAGAATCACTTTCATTCATTATTTCAACATTTAGTTTGAACATTCCATCACATGCATATCCTTTACCAACAAAGGATCCAAACTTGATTACAACATACTGGTCAGACTCTATGGTTTGTTTAAAACCAGCCTTGTTAAGAAGAAAACCAGAAACTAAGTTCTTCCTCATGTCTGGAGTATGAAGAACATCCTTCAGCATTACTTTCCGCCCTGAAGTGAAGCAAAACTCAATGTCCCCAACACCGAGTACCTTTGTAGTATGCGAGTCCCCTAGAAGCACCTTCTTCTCATTATCTGTAGGAGCATACGTCTTGAACCACTTCCTGTCAAAACACACATGACGGGACGCACCAGTGTCGACCCACCTCCCTTTAGATCCTCCAACGATATTAACTTCAGTGATCATAGCCACAAGTGGCTCTTCTGTCACGTTGGCTTGAGGGGCTCGTGCATCCTTCTTACGTCAACACATCCGTGCAATATGACCTTTGAGACCACAAATATAACACACAACTTTGGAATAGTCATTTTTTTCAGAAGTTGTGTTTTGGTTCTGACGTTTAAAGGTACCCGGTTTTGGTGCTTTTTCTTCAACTTCTTTTTGGGCTTCAGATTCACTTGCGGTTTCTGGTTTTGATTATTAACAACAGAAATGGCATTCACATTAGTTACATTTTCAGTATTCCCTTCTTTCTTATCTTGGTTACGGTTTTCTTCTTCGATCCGAAGACGAACAAGAAGACCCTCCATCGATAGTTCTTTAGTTTTATGAAGAAGGGAATTTCTAAATTCTTTCCAAGAAGGAGGTAATTTGTCAATCACGGCTGCAACTTGAAATTGTTCACTTATAGTCATTCCTTCTGCAAGGATGTCGTGAACAAGTTTTTGCAACTAGTGGGTTTGAGAAATCACCGTCTTCTCATCCACCATATAATATCTAAAATACTTACTAACCGCATATTTCTTAGACCCTGCCTCTTCCGTATCACTTCTTCTATAAGGCTTCCCAAAGTGTAATGGAATCCTTACAGTCACTATAAAAATCATATAATTCATCGGAGAGGCAATTTAGAAAAAAAATTTGGCAAAGGAAATTAGAATCTGTCCAATTCTTTTTCATGACAGACCTAACGGGTTCAAGTTCTGATCTCCAAGGCCTTGGGTCATCTAAAACATGGGCTACTTTCTTAGTGGATAAATAGAAAAATATTTTCTTCTTCCATCTCTTAAACTTAGCACCACTGAATCGAAAAGGCTTGTTTGGATTTGAAGAATCCGACATAAGCTCATCATGGGATGCCATATTTTAGAAAGAGAAAAATAGAAACAGAAATCACCTTAAAATTGTTGTGAAATTTTCCTCTAAATATAAAATTATGGCGTACCTGATTTCTAAATTTTCTGAAAAAACAGCAAATAAATGATTAGATGAAACCTCTTCGATGCGGCGAGATGAGGCACGGACTAGGTCGCTCTCTTTAAGGTGATTTTGCGCCTCTGCGGAAAAACCTCTGGTGCAACAGATCTGAACGCAATCACCCCCAGGATACAACAGCCCGATGCACCGTCACTATCTATCTGAAGTGTACGATCAGACAGATCTGAACCAAACAGCGAACACTCCGAATGCCCAGAAAATAGAATAAAACAGAGAAGAAATAAAACAACAGAACACTATGAAATATAGAGAGAAACTCAATTCTGTCAACAGAGAAAGTAAAGCACTGTTTTATCACATACAGAAGAGTGCAACAAAACAGAAGAAGCTGTATTTGAAAACGTTGGAGAGTATCTGTTTTTAAAGCAAAAACGTGTCTGTTGAAGACACCTTTTAAAAACAGTAAAGACACATCTTTAAAACAATTAACGCATCCTTTAAAACGTATGGACACATCCCTTAAACATTAAGTACGTTTTTAAACGTTATTAAGGATGTATCTAACGATCAGATTTAGGGAGAATTAAATGGACGTGACCTCTGGGATTAAAACAGAAAAGACATGATTGGGTTTAAAATAAACATGACTCTTGGTGTTTAAAATAAACACAACTCTTGGTGATTAAAAATAATAATCTCGTTTAGGGAAAAACCCAAACCCAACCCAACCCAACTCACGCCCCGCCTCGACCCGACACGGCTCGGCTCGGCGCGCGCACTTGTGTGTTTTTTTAAATTTGTTCTTGGTTCTCTTTGTAAAATTCTCAAGGCAATCAAATTGAATGCCCTTGAAAGGCTCAAGCCTTTGCTCAACAATCCCTCTTATATGCGTGTAGAAATCTTTCTTACTTTCTCATCTTGGACTATCTTTACAAGTAGAAAAGAGAGCACACTACAAGGGTTTCAAAATTTTAAGTTGGAAAAGTACAAAGGTGAAAATCAATTTGAAAACTTCAAATTTTGGGTGGGAAGTTTCAAAATTAAAGGGAATCTTTCCAAAAGAAAAAGACTTTTTAATTTTAGTCTTAAAATACTAACACTCATTACCTCTTCTTTGACCTAATTTCTTAATAAAAATCCTAACGCCTCGACCTCTACCTTCAAAATTTTCATGAATATGAATATGAATATGAGGAAATGGTTCCTACACACGTGTTCAGGTAAGTACCTGGACACGAGTATAGAAACAGCGTGGGGGCCCTCGTTTTTTGGGTTCCAAAGCATTTACTTGGAAGGCCCTTCCATTTATAGGGTGCGGCCAAAAAATCAACCTCATTGGATCATCCTAACCCTGCCATTTGTGGAAGGGGGAAATGGGTAGAAACATGGACACACAGTGTCTGTCCATTTTTCCCCCTGACCCAAAGATTGGGTTAGGACAATCCAATGGGGCAGATTTTTGGGCTACACCTTATCCATGGAAGAGCCTTTCAAATGAATGCTTTGGAACCCCAAAAAAATGTGGCCCCCAACTTGTTTCTACACTCGTGTGCAGGTAACTTACCTGCACACGTTTGTAGGAACCCTTGTCTCTCTCTCTCTCTCTATCTCTCTCTCTGTGTGTGTGTGTGTATATATATATATATATATATATATATATATATATATATATATATATATATATATATATATATACGAGTAAACAGTTCCTGAGGTGGCGCTAGCGCTAGCTTCTTTGAGGTGGCGCTCACAAAACATAGGGGCCCACTTTGTTTGGATGATCCAAAGCATTCATTTGATAGGCCCTCACATAGATAGGGTGCCCAAAATAAATCAGGTCCATAAGATCATTCTAACCCTTCCATTTGTGGAGGTTTAGATTTATGGAGGTTTATACCCATCCATTTTAACCTCCACAAATGGAACGGTTAGGATGATCCTATGAAGTTGATTTTTTGTGGGCACCCTATCTATGTGAGGGTCTATCAAATGAACGTTTTGGATCATCCAAATAAAGTGGGCCCCCTATGTTTTGTGAGCGCCACCTCATATAAGGTAGCGCTAGCGCCACCTCAGGAACCCTTCTCTCTTTCTCTCTATAAATATATATATATAGAGAGAGAGAACATTTCCTACACACTTGTGTAGGTAAGTTACCTACACACTAGCTTAAAATACAGTGGGGGCTCACATTGTTTGGGTGATCCAAACAATTCATTTGAATGGTCCTCACATAGATAGGGTGTCCACAAAAAATCAGATCCATAGGATCATCCCAACCCTACGATTTGTGGAGGTAAAATGGACGTGTATAAACCTTCACAAATTAGTCCATTTTTTGCCTCCATAGTTTGAATGGTTAGGATGATCCTATGGATCTGATTTTTTGTGGACACCCTATCTATGTAAGGATCATTCAAATGAATGGTTTGGATCACCCAAACAATGTGGCCCCCCACTGTATTTTAAGCTAGTGTGTAGGTAACTTACCTACACAAGTGTGTAGGAAATGTTCTCTCATAGAGATATATATATATATATATATATATATATATATATATATATATAAAGAGGGAAGGGGGTTTTACTGCTCAGGGTTACGTGTCAGCCTCCCCTTCCTCCTCAAGGTTATTTTCTAATTTCCAAAATTCAAAGAAACAATGGAGAAAAAGAGAAGAAAACTCATAAAGGCTGAAACAAAAAGGCTAAAACCCTATAAAGAGAAAATCTCGGTTAGAGAAAAGCTTTCCCTCGCTATATTTTCTTTCTAGCGAAATCCACGCTATCGCCGTATCAATAGAGAGTGAGGGTTTCTTACCGTTCCATTTCAAAGAAAATCTCGGTTGGGGAAAATCTCGTGCACGACCTAAAACTTCAAAAGGCAAAAATCTCCTGCCCGCGTGCCCTATCAATCTCATCGCATTAATTCCTTTCTCAATCACCACCAACCCTACACCTTACCGCCTCAGCTCAAACGTCACAAGGGTACGATTCTCTGGTTCTTGCCATCTCCAACTCTAGGGTCAGAAGAAGAAGGCGATTCTTCCTTTCTACAGGTAATTTGGTGCTTCGGATTTCCGCCTCTCTTCGTTCTCTTTGGTTTTTTGTATTCCATTGATGTCTTTGAATTTATTTATTGTATAGCCTAACAACTTACACTACCAACAGTCCTATTTCTTCCTATTCTCGATCTTCTCTATCTGATTTGGATTTCTGGATTGTTTGGAGTTACATGATTTATTGGTTCTTTTTTGTCTGGTATTTGGGTGGTTATCTAGCCTTTTTTTTATATCTTGGCTCAATCCTGAGATTCCTGGTTTGGTTTTCCTTTTTTTATATAGCTCGGCACAATTTTTTTGTTGTTGTTTAAAATCAAATAACTCTGTTAATTTTTTCCCATATCTCAGCTCAAGTATGAGATCTCTATTAGTTTTTTTTTTCCTTTCCAAGCTTTTCCATAAAATCCCTACAAGCCAAACAGGGCTTAGGGATTAAGGTTTGCTTTGCAATGCCACCTTTACGAAGCTTCGATGAAAATACAAATTGCTTTTAAAATCAATTTATCTCTGTGTCAACACATCTTCCTGCATTTATTGGTTCTTTTTTGTCTGATATTTGGGTGGTTATCTGGCCTTTTTTTTTTATATCTTGGCTCAATCCTAAGATTTCTGGTATGGTTTTCCTCTTTTTATATAGCTCGGCCCAAAAAAAAAATTCTGTTTAAAATCAAGGAACTCTGTTAATTTTTTCCCATATCTCGGCTCAAGTATGAGATCTCTATTAATTTTTTTTTGTTCCTTTCCAAGCTTATCAATAAAATCCCTACAATCCAAACAGGGTTTAGGGATTAAGGTTTGCTTTACAACGCTACCTTTACAAACCTTCGATTAAAATACAAATTGCTTTTAAAATCTATTTATCTCTCTGTCAACACATCTTCCTTCATTTCTGTTTGCCATTGGGCATGAGCAGCATGCTTGATTTTATTATTCTCATTCAATTTTACAGCAGACACCGTCTATTTATATTGTGCAGAAGTTCACTCTATTTTTTAGTTTTCAATTCACTAATTGTCTTGGATTGAAAGTTTTATGAGGTTACACGTATAATTAAAAGCTTCAGTAAAATACAGACCATTTTCAACTTTATTAATCAGCTAATTAAAAATTTTATGAGGTTACACATATGTTTAAGAGCTTTAGTAAAATGCAGACCATTTTCAGCTTTATTCATCAACTACATATTTCTAGGATTGGAGCTAAAACTATGTTGCATTTTCTTTTAATTCCTATTCTTTCTTACTGGATGGGCAGAAATCTATAGATATGATCAGATATCAACACTCCCTTAATTTTTTATGTCGGAGATACAGCTCTTTTTTTAAAGAGCTCAAATTTTTCTCATAAGCTACATTTTTAGCTTGCATTTTTTCAACTTGCAATTTTTGTTTAAAACAGGTTTGAATCATTCCTTTTTAGCGCCCTCCATCTGAGACTAAGGGGGTATTGCACGGGTCTCTTCTAACCTTACCGTTCTCATCGGACTCAAGAAAGTTCCTGTCCAAAGAATTGACTCGAAAAATTGTCCTTGCTTCAATTTCCAGGGGAAAAAAGAAAAAAAAAACTCTCTTTCCTGATCAATTTGGAATGTTCATTATTTTATTGATCATACTATTTCGAGTTCTTTTAATTTTATCTACCCATGCATGAAAAGAAATGATTCATAGATGTTGTTTTACATAAACTAAGTTACGACACTTCTTTAGAAATACATTATGTCTCCAATATTTCATGGGACTCATCTCATTATGAATCATTTACTTTTATTTTATTTCTCAAGCCGTGCATCACATGCTAATATTGTTCACTGGTTGAGGATAATTTCACCCCCTTTAATGTTTTTCTTTGCCTTTGAGCCTTAACGAATAAGGTTAAATGGTATTTGGTGACATATCTGATTGTTGTGCCAAATTCAGGTTAGTAATCATGAATGATTCTGATTGGTGTTTTGGTGTTTGTTTTCTTTATGATTTCTTGGCTTCCTTCTCTTTTCTTTCCTCACTTTTCGGAGGGATGTTCTGGAAGATGTTGATACAAATCATGCCAGCTATGTAAATTATCCGTTTGCGGTAGGGGTGGACATGGTTCCGGTTCGAACCGAGGAACCGAACCGAACCGGCACATATGGTTCGGTTAGGCTTGGTTCCATATTTATATGGTTCGGTTCCGGTTCTGATATCCTGGAACGGATGGAAATTCGGTTCGGTTCTGGGTTTAGGATCCCGGAACCGAAAACCGAACTGAGAACCGACCCTTACCTTAAAACCCAATGCCTCATCACTTGATAAAATCACCCCACCCCCTTTTAATTCACCCCTATTTAACGCGTTGCTTTGCCTTTAAAATTTTAATTCACCCACCAAATTTGTGCTTGATTATTCCAAATTTGTGCATGTTTGTAGGTCATATATAATTTTTGCATTGTCCAAATTTGTGCAAATTTGTGCCTGATTATTCCAAATTCGTGCATGTTAGTCTTTGTAGTTCATATATAAACAGGACCAAACCGATTATAAATATGATTAGGCAAAATATCTACATTTGGTGAAGGTTGGGTAAACCCAGAACCAAACCGAACCGATTATATATGGTTCTGGTTCGGTTCGGTTCCAAACATATATGGTTCGGTTCTGGTTCCAATTTCAGGGAACCGATTATATATGGTTTGGTTCTGGGTATACCCCAAAACCGAACCGAACCGAACCATGTCCACCCCTAGTTTGCGGTCCTAGGTGTCTTATATATTCAATTAGAAGGATGTTGCAATGGCGCTCCCTGACCATGTGTAAGTGAAAATTTCGGTAGCGTAGGACTTCCGTTACGTTATTTATACTTAGTTTGTATGATTGGTGCTTCCTATAATGAGATATCTTGCTCTATGTGTCCTATTAGCATTGATATGTGTGGACCCCGATCCGAGAGAGGCGGGAGGGACGAGCCCCACACGAGTGTCTCAGGATCATCCACGTGAATGGAGAGCTCTACCAAGGAACTCTCGAAAGAAGTGCCCCTCACAGTATGAGTGGCGATAAAAGGTGAGATACCTCTCGATTCGAGGACTAGCCCAGATTCGAGGCATACCTTAAACAAAGAAGAGTCGCCATCTAAGGAAGTGGGCCCTAGATCCCATACTATGCTCTGTTGCAACGGATAACCAGAGATATAAAAGAAGGTCCGTGCCTGGTTACGAATTTGGAAGGTCCGAAGAGCACCTCGTCCGCCCAAATGCAAGCACCTGGTCTCTTATGCCATTTATTATTGATTTTGAAGAGTTTTAGGCGAAAGTCATGTGAAATGGGAACATATATCTCCGAGAAGACGTCTATCTAATCATGCATGTCTCGGAGATGATTAATAAGCACGCATAAAAGAAAATGAAATAAGTGCTGCCTAAGAATAGCTAGGTTATGAATGTCATACCTAATTGGTGTTTAAATTCTGATGTGCAAACACATGCATGCTACAGCTAAAAGTATAGGACCTGTACATGAAAGTAAGAAAATACAGCAAAACATAAAACACAAATCAACTATGTACATGACTGGACAAGACAAATCCTAAAACTCTAATGCAGAACTTGACTCGGACTAAGATGGCCGTCCATCCCAGCTGCTCTACGTATCCCGGCCTCGGGAAGAATCGGAGTCAACGTAGTTCGATGACCTATTCTAAACTACAATGCCTAACCATCTAGAACCGCTATCCTAGACTCGATCCACTAGACTAGACTAATTTTTAAAGCTTTTTGTACAATTGCTTAAGTTCATGTGAATTGTAATTTTTAGGACTCTCTATATACCCTAACTAATGCAAGTTGATTAGCCTTAAGCTAATGCAGGTGGGCCCTACATCCTATGTGTAACTAGGTTGTGCATCGTAATGAAAACCATGGGCTGTCTATATGCTTCCTAGTCTAGCCATCAGTTCAACTAAATGTCTAACCGATCAACTCGAGGCCTCCTAACTCTAGGGACACTCACACGACAGGACACACCATATCAATACAAATCAGGACAGCCTCCTAACTCTAAAACACCCCAACTATCTAGGACAGACTCCTAACTCTAGGGGAAGATCTTTTTGAAAAGGTTTTGAAGATTTTTGTATTTTTGGGAATGTTTGAAATGTTTATTTTTAAAGGTTTGGCTGGACCTGGGATGTGGATCCCAAGCTGCACTACGTACCTCGTGGAAGAGGATCAAGCCAACGTAGTTCGGAATAGAATTTCCTAACTACTCCAAATGACTTAAGATTTTTGAGATTTTTGGTTTTTCAGATATTTTTGATGCTTTTGACACAAGAGGAGAGAATCCTATCATCATAAGGGTAAGACAGACTACTGATATCTCGCAAAAGTTGGACAGCATCCTATGCTTTGCGGGAGAATGAACAGAATAACAACTCTGCAAGGGTTGGACAGCATCCTATACCTTGCAGGAGCGGATAAAAATCACATGATTTGATGAGAGGTTGGAAAGAATCCTAACCCCTATGATGATAGGACTAACGCCTGAAAGAAGGACCGACTCTCTAGCTAAGGACAGACTCCTATGCTAATGGAAAAGACATTCTTGCTAAGGATAGACTCCTATGTTAGTGATTCTAAGAAAGGCTCTAATGAGACATGACGTGTCTCCTAAAACAAAAGGATAAGTAGGACTAATGAGACAAAGCCTGTCTCCAAAGGGTTTGAATTTCTACCGAGACATAGCTTGTCCCCTAAAAGGGTGTGGCTCCAGCTAGTGCCATCATTGCCTTTGCAATGAGAGGGACCTATGGTTTAAGGAATGTATATCTAAGACTTGGGCAAGTCTTTTAAATAAGAAAGGAGAGTGCTACTTGGACTAAGCAAATCCTCTAATGATGGGCTTGGGCTAGCGTCTTCATCGCCCTTGCAATGGGGGAAGTTAATGAATGACTCAAGAAAAAAATCCAAAAGACTATGTTAGTCTTTACAAAAAGGAAAAGGGAAGAGGGATTGTTATAAGGACCGAGCAAGTCCCCTAAATGATGGGCTTAGGATGACTCCTTCATCGCCCTTGCAAAGAAAGACATAACTACGAGACTAAACAAGTCTAAAAAAAAATGATAATAATGAAGCTTAGTGAACCAGAATAAAATGGAAGCTATAGAAACAGCATTTAAGTTGGAACAATGAAATGAATGTTAAAGTAATAGAGTGCACACTAAAGAAATGAAACACAATATAAGAATATGAAATGTAAAATCAGAGTACTAAAATAAAGTCTAAAATCATAAAAAAAAGTAAATGATATCGACTATGAGATGCCTTCATAGAATATGTATGACATTTTTATATCTAATGAACTGCTAGAAAGATTTTGCAATTCTCACAATTCTCATTAGTCCATTGAATACTACTCCAAGGTTCTTTACAAGCCTTCCCAAAACGTAATTGTGCTAACACTATTTTCAAATAGAGAACTAGACTAATTCAGTGCAAGTATCCAAACATGACTCCACAAAGCTATTATAATAAGAATTGTTTGATACTACTCATGGAACAGAAAGAAATTCAAAATATTCATGGATATAAAAATGACATTTACAGCTTCCACAAAAGATACATTCCAAGGCAATAATAGCTAGAATAGTGGTCAAGCACTATCATGCATCATTTGAATACTAACAATAAGGACTGTAAAGTCAAAATGAAAGAGTATGAATTGACTACTCTCCTACAAACACATAGTCCTAATACACCTTGAAAGCTAAATATCAATGTGAAATTCAGGCTGAAAATGAAACTCTGTCGTACACTTCTCTATGATACAATATCTAAACATCCAAGGATAAATTTCTAGACATCACCAAGTTGTTTAACTAGAACTGATTTTGATTTAGGTTCAAAAATAATTCAAGCTAATTGTGGGACCCGATCCCGCGAGAGGGGTGGTGGCGCGAGCCGCCACGCACTATCTCTTGGTCTCTCGTACCCACGCGATTGGCGTGTGCCTTTCATTATTGATTTTAATTCGTCTTTTATGTGAACTTGGGATCACTAAGGCAATCCGAATTCCACACAAAAGAGACTGACAGAGTCGCCACCTAGATGTGGGATCTAGGACCCATAATTAACCAGAAATCTAGACTCGCTACCTGGTTACAAGAATGGAAGGTATGGGGATTTATCCACCACATGCACCATTCCTGCCCGATAATCGGTCTTCAATTCCAAAAGTTAACTCTTTTAAATTCATTTTAAATGGCTCATTCAACTCTCTGTTAATGTGCGAACTATGTGACATGCATCCTATGATCTAATTTCAATGTGAATCCTAAATGTGTATCTTGATTTCTTAATTGGTTTGGATTCAATCTAAGTGAAAGTTCTCCTAAAATTCTAATTTCATGGAAAATCCTAAGTGATTTGATTGTTTCAACAGTTTTAAAAGTGATTAGCCCGAGTCCTCAGATGGTCTGGTATTCATCCAAAGAAGCCTACGTATCCCCGCCTCCACGAGAATCAAGGCAACGTAGTTCTTCGCGCCTATTCTAAGCTAGGATGCCTAAGACACCTAGACTTCTATCCTAGACTCGATCTAAAAGACCGAACCGGTTATTAAAGTTTCTTGTACGATTATTTAAATTTCAGTGAATTGTGGATTTTATGACACCCTATATGCCCTAACTAAATGCAGATTAGCCCTAAGCTAATGCGGGTGGTTCTTACAACCTATGTGTGACTAGGCTGTATTTCCTAAGGAAAACCAAGGGTGGACTAGCGTATCCTACTCTAGTCATCACTCGGCGATGTGGATCGCCAACTGACCGGACGGAGGCGCTCCTATAACTCTAGGACAGACCTCTAACTCTAAAACAAGCACACAGCAAATAATCAATCAAACAACCTATCAAAAGAAAAACCCTAACTCTAAAATTCTCTATCGAGGAGAAACTCCTAACTCTAGAGGAAGGTCTTTTGAAAACAATATTTTAAAGGTTTTTGAAGAAGGTTTAAAACGTTTATTTACAAAAAAAGTTTGGCTGGACTTGGGATATAAATCCCAAGCTGCCCTACGTACCTCGTAAGAGGATCAAGCCAACGTAGTTCGAAACGAACTCTCAAACTACGCTTCTAAAAGAAACACTCACACTTCAGATTTTTTAAGGTTTTTTTATATTTTCAAATGTTTTTGATATTTTTAAAGTTTTCAAATGTTTTTGAGTTTTAAATTTCTAATGTTTTTGGATTTTAAAGCTTTTCCAATGCTCAGGACCTTAAAATATTTTTAATCTTAAAGGGAACACGCAAGTAATACCACAAACTAGGGCAAAGCCCTAAAGCAAAAGGGGAAACCCCGAATAAGCAATTAGCGTCTCAAAGAGACAAACCACAACAAGAAAGATAGCGTCCCAAGAAGAGAGAAAACGATCCAAGATCCCAAGCAAGCAAAGCTCTAATAAGACTGAGTTAGCCTCTAATCAAAAGCGAAGTAATCAACAACTCTAAAGGAGAAACTCCGAACTAACAACACTAAAGAGGGGAACAGATGAGTCAGAGACTCTCTAATACTACAACTTAGAGGAGGAATGAGTCAAAGACTCCCAAAAAACGCCAACAGAAGAACCAATGAGTCAAAGACTCCCTAGTAATACCACAAAAGAACGAATGAGTCAAAGACTCTCTAATAATACCTACTAAGAAAACGAAGTGAATCAAAGACTCTCTAAAAGAAAAGGAAACACGAGTCAGAGACTCCACTAACACCCACTAAAGGATAGATGAGTCAAAGACTCTATAAAAGAAATGGAAACATGAGTCAAAGACTCCACTAACACCAACTAAAGATAAATGAGTCAAAGACTCTCTAAGAGAAAAGGAAACACGAATTTGAACATTTGGCAGAGGTAAAACACCCAGCCGGGCCGGACAGCTACCTAGCCCTAGGGTGCAACAAATGTGCAACCCAATACCCATAAGGGTAGGGGTATGAAGCCAAGCCGAGTATGGTGTTCTCCCAAAACCAAACGGCGCACAAAGAGGACTAACGAGAGAATGAGACCGGGCGGGTCTCCCAAACAAACACAAAGATGGGCTCCAAGTAACCTTATCATTGCCCTTGCAAGGGGGAAGCAAGGCTAAGACAACTAATTGACCAAATTGGTCTCTAATTAACAGAGGCACAAATTGAGGTGCAACCTCAGAGAGGATTCTACAAATGAGGCAAAGCAGACCTTCTTAAGGAATTAAGATGTGACAGAATTTAAGGTCCTTTAGAGATTTTAAGATGATTTTCAATTAATTTCGGATTTTCAATGAATTTTATCAATTTTAATCATATGAGTGATTTTACAAGTGAAGTTGTTGCAAACGAACTCAAAATGAGTTGAAACTTCTCCAGCAACAAGATATGATGAGATGTAACTTACTGGAATATTTTTATAGATTATTACATTAAACTCATATTTAATTTGGATTTAAAAATTAATTGACCAGATTGCAAAAATAACACAGAAACTACTAGAAATAGAAATCTAAATTCCATGAAATTTCTACAGTAGTAAGATATAAGTGAAAATAGCGTGCTGTGAGATTTTCATGAATTTAGAAAACTATTTACTATCAGTTTCGGATTTTTCAAATGTCAAACCAGATTATGAATTAAGACTACAGCTCATATGAAACAAGATCAAAATCACTTGAAACTTTTACAGAAGCAAGAAGTATAGAATTGAAGACTACTGTAAAAATTTGGAGAATTGTATCTGTGATTTGACATCAGTAACAATTCTCCCAAAATCTGATAATTTTCAAAGAATGCGTAAAATAATATACCAAACAAAATCCAAAAATGCTCACAAATTCATGGTAGAATGTATCATTATCATATTATTTTCCCACGAAATTTCATTATTTTTGGAATCTGTTTAGTATATCGTTTAGTTTTCTTTGTTAAAAATCATGCAAAAATCCGAAAATATACCAAATAATTCTAAAAAAAATTCCGAGAACGGTGTACCTACCTGTGATCGAAATCCTCGCCGAATCCGAGAGCCGAAAAACTCGAAAATTCCGCCTCCGTGCGATCGCTTCCGCTTTCTTTCTCTTTTTGCTTCTTTTTTGTTTCTTTTTCTTCTTTTCTTGTTTCTTTTCTTTTTTTTTCTTTTCAACCCCTCATAGCAACTTTGTTAGAACACATGATAGAAGAGAAATGAGTTCTCCTTTCTCTCTTACTCACCCTCATTGAACCATTTATAGCAAAGGAATGGGAGGGTGGTGGTCACCATTGTGGACTTATTCCATGGTAGGTGGCCACCATTGTGGACATATTCCATGGTAGGTGGCCACCATTGTGGACATTGAATTTTGACATGTGTGTGGCCCCATGCATTTTTTTTAAAGTTCTTTTGAGTAGGTAAAAGATAACCCAAATGGGTCCCATATGTGACCAAATTCCCAATTGTGCATAAAATCATATGCCCCACTCCAAAGTATGATCGGAACCGTTCATTTGATGGGCGACAATGTGATTTAATTTGTGCTCCGCTAATCAATCCTATGGGCTGATCCAAGCCATCCAATAGATCAAAATGTGAATATGTTACCCCATTTTTAAATCACTCCTATTTGATGATCCGAACCGTCCATTTGATGGGCGACAATTGATGATCTTGACCGTTCAAATAGTGGGCTGCGATGTGATTTAATTTGTGCTCCACTAATCAATCCTATGGGCTGATCCAAACCATCCAATAGATCAAAATGTGAATATGTTACCCCATTTTTAAATCACTCCCATTTGATGATCCGAACCGTCCATTTGATGGGCGACAATTGATGATCTTGACCGTTCAAATGGTGGGTCGCAATGTAAATTGGTTGTGCCCCCTTAAATCATTCCTCTATGACGATCCAGACCATCCAATTGATGGGTCCCCTACCTAAGTAGGTTGTGTCCTCCTAAATCATTTCAATGGGCTGATCCGAGTAACTCAACCTGATGATCGAAACAAAATTGGTTGTTAAAACGACTTCTCTGAGATCTTGACCGTTCTCTTGATGATCATCTTTAGGTGTTGGATCGAAGTAGGTTCAAAACTCATTTTTCACTAAAACAATGCGCGGGCCACCCTGTTTGATCCAAATCTAAACAAATGCTCAAGACGGGCCCATCAATCGGATCCAAATTCTCTCTTGCTCGAATTCTTGGGAATAATCTCTCTCAACACTTAACGGAAAAGTGCGAAACATGGCGGAAATGATTGGATGGGGTTTCGCCCAAGCATAGCGAACTTCGGTCCGATCAAAATGGGGTGTCTACAGATGCCCCTCTTTGGCAAAGCGTGTGTAACACGCGAATGGCAAAGCTGAACAGACGACACATTTTGACTGACCCGAAAGCAAAGCAAATTTTTGGGTTTTCAGTTTTAAAACGATATTCACAGAGATAAAACTCTACCAACAATAGGGAGATAGCCTCTCACCGACTCTTAACTCGGCAACGACAACTCAAAGAGATAGTCTCTCCCTAATACTCATGACTCAACTGTTTAAATCAATACGCAAAGACTCTATTAAAGCAAACACAAACATACTCTGTTAAAACAAAGCTTTTAAGAAAACGAACCCAATAAAATTACCTCAAAGAAAGCAGACCACTATCGATGCAGACGTAAATCAACCCTTCAAAGAATATCAAATCAAATTACTCAAAGAGTATGTAACACTCATAGAGTCTCAAATCAAACACTCAGAGAGCTTCAAACACATAGAAATCTTTATACTCAAAGAGCCTCAACCACCCGAAGAGTCTGTAACACTCAAAGGGTCTCAACTACTCAAAGAGTCTCAAACACATGCAAAAACCTTTATACTCGAAAGAGTCTCAACTACATAGAGAAACCTTTATACTCAAAGAGCCTCAACTACCCGAAGAGTCTGTAACACTCAAAGGGTCTTAACTACTCAAAGAGTCTCAAACCGACACGAAAATATTTATACTCAAAGAGTCTCAACTACCCGAAGAGTCTGTAACACTCAAAGGGTCTCAACTACTCAAAGAGTCTCAAACCAACACAAAAACATTTATACTCAAAGAGTCTCAACTACCCGAAGAGTCTGTAACACTCAAAGGGTCTCAACTACTCAAAGAGTCTTAAATACACCAAAAAAACATTTATACTCAAAGAGTCTCAACTTCCCGAAGAGTCTGTAACACTCAAAGGGTCTCAACTACTCAAAGAGTCTCAAATTACAACACAAAAACATTTATACTCAAAGAGTCTCAACTACCCGAAGAGTCTGTAACACTCAAAGGGTCTCAACTACTCAAAGAGTCTCAAATTAACACAAAAACGTTTATACTCAAAGAATCTCAACTACCCGAAGAGTCTGTAACACTCAAAGGGTCTCAACTACTCAAAGAGTCTCAAAACATTTATACTCAGAGAGTCTCAACTACCCGAAGAGTCTGTAACACTCGAAGGGTCTCAACTACTCAAATCAACACCAAACATTTATACTCAAAGAGTCTCAACTACCCGAAGAGTCTGTAACACTCAAAGGGTCTCAACTACTCAAAGAGTCTCAAATCAACACAAAATATTTATACTCAAAGAGTCTCAACTACCCGAAGAGTCTGTAACACTCAAAGGGTCTCAACTACTCAAAGAGTCTCAAATACAACACAAAAACATTTATACTCAAAGAGTCTCAACTACCCGAAGAGTCTGTAACACTCAAAGGGTCTCAACTACTCAAAGAGTCTCAAATTAACACAAAAACGTTTATACTCAAAGAGTCTCAACTACCCGAAGAGTCTGTAACACTCAAAGGATCTCAACTACTCAAAGAGTCTCAAAACAAATCAAAACATTTATACTCAGAGAGTCTCAATTACCCGAAGAGTCTGTAACACTCAAAGGGCCTTAACTACTCAAAGAGTCTCAAATCAACACAAAATTTTTTATCGATCTTATATCGAGTTCATTGATAGCATAGCTATCTCCTGCCGAGAATAAATGGGAGTGCATGATCATTGCTGAAAACCAAACTCAAATAACTTGAAAGAATTTTTGGGTATTGACTCTTTTAAAGAGAGGAAAAGCATTCTGTTAAGATTTGAAGATTGCAAAAGTAGGTTCTAGATTTCGCTGGGGACTAGATTTTCTAAAACATTGACTCTTTGAAAGAATGAGTTCAATTGAGGAATTTGATTCAAGAGAGTGTTCAAGCTTCTCTTGCCTCTATTTGCTGAAAATATTTATCTCAATTTTCTTGTATTTGATATCTTTTATGACTCAAGTCATAAAAGATGCCCCTAGTATGATTACTTCCATGACAGAATCCATAGGAGAGCAAAATCAGGATAGGTAAGAAAATTCAAGTTTGCATGGGTTCTTTCTCTGGTATATGGGTAAATGGATATCCACAAATGGATGAGTCTGAGAATTTTTTTCTTCCATTGCTCACTACTTGAGGCTTTGATGTCTTTGGCAAGTTTGAACAAAATGTCTCTTGCCCTTTCCTTGATTTCTAAACCAGGATCTACTCTGAATTTTCTTCACATTTAAAAAGGTATACTCTCGCTCTTCCAGTGCCAAACACTTCGGACATTGAGAGAGAAAACAATGATAAAAATAAGACCAAGACTTCCAATGACTCAATCAAAGAAGACTCAAATTACTCAAGGGACTTGACTCACTGTTGATTCACCCTTAGATAAAATGTGTTATTTTATTATGGTAAGGCTAGGCACTCTTAGAGTACTCTTGAAAACCATGTCAAGAGGCTCTAGTTTCCTCCATCGGGATTTCCGTCATGGTTATTAACCCCTTCGGATTGCTCAGTCTTAATGCCCCTAGTTTTAAAAAAAGATATCAAAGCAAGTCTTGTCGACACTACTCGGATTCCAGGATCCTGCCCTGTGTAGAGGTTGCTTCTCTGTCTCCTTGATTTGTCTTTTCGGAAGAAGTCAAAATTAATGTCTTCCAAGTTTTCAGTCTAAAAGACCACTTATCTCAACTTTTGCTTTCCAAGCTTTCAGTCTAAAAGACTACTTATCTCAATTTTTGCTTGTACTCAAACTTGGGAATTCTACGTAACTGAGGACCTCCTTCTGCTTCTATTCAACTCAACTTTTCATGGGAAGTATTTGCCTCTGACTAGATTGTCTCTTCAAGTTTTCAATCCAGCATACCACTACCCTTACCTTCTGATAAGTCAATCATTTTGCTTGTTGACTTAGCAAGAAAAACGACTTTCACCTTTCTCTAGGCCGCCCTTTCGGGTTTTCAACCTAGGGGATCTTCAGACTCTCATTCTTTTCTTTCTGTTTTTCTTTTCATTTGCCTCGAACCTTTGCTTATTTCACCAGAAGGACTTTCTAGGTGGGCTTGGGTTCAAAAGGGTTAAATACATAGGGTTCTAAGGATTTGGACCGAATCCGGTCTAGCCAGACTACCTACGTACCCCAAAAATGGAGGATCAGATCCGCGTAGTTCGCTTAAGGATTTTTCAAAGAATGGTTTAGCATTTAGCTTCAAAATTTTGAAAAGGGATTTTATCCCAAGGTTTGACCGAACTTGAATTAATCAAGTTGCCTACGTACCCCTGAAGAAATGGGGATCAGGTCCGACGTAGTTCGGGTGCATAAATGCCCCGAGTTTATAATATGATTGAAAAGAAATTGTTTAATTTTGCTTTTGGCCCAAAGGGTTTACAAATGGATTTTAAAACATTAGGATTTTGGCTATAAAAGCTCAAATGATCAAGGATGGCCTCCTGATGTATTTGATGTACAAGCTCTGTTGCTTAAGGTTCAAAGACTTAGAAAATTTTCGAGGAGTCTGATGGCATGTCAGGCAAAACTTCAACCACTATGCTCCATTCTCATCTCAAAGATCTTGGATTTATGCTCAAGATTCCACAACTCCTTGTCCGAAAATCTTCTCTCAGTATTTCATCAGCTCCACAGGATGTCTGATGCTTATCTCTTTAAAATTTTACTCTTCAACTGGATGTCTAAAGCAGATGAAGTCTTGCTTTGCTCAACGACAGGGCATTCCCCTGGTTTATCCTTATAGGATCAAGCAAGACTACCTCAAACCCCTCTAAACAGGTTTATCAATTCTTTGCGTTCCTCGGGAGATAAAGTTTTGCCACTCCATCTTTCTCGAGTTTCGAATTTCGATACCACTATCAATGGCTTCGATTTCTTGTTCAAGTGGCTATGCTCGACGCTCTTCCTCTCGTTTGACCATCTTTCAGATCTCGAGGGGAATTTCGTCTGCATTCTCATCCGAGAAGGGGGTCTTGTAGTTGTTTTAAACATTTAATCCAAGAGTGAATCATAAAAATTTGAAGATACAGACTCAAATGCTTTATTGAATTGAAATACTTTGAAGTACATAGATGACTTTGAACGCGCCTCAGTAGGCTCTACATTGAATTTAATCAAAAAGCTAAACACCGACTTTGAACGAGAAAGACTGATTGACATGACACATTTTCTTTTCTTTTTTTTAACATCAACATAACTGAACTTTTCCAACTTCGAGAGAAGAAAGTTGATGTACACTCAATGAAAGACAAATCTAAAGACACAGGACACTTCTTCAAAGGTAGTGAACCGGCACTGAAAGTTTATAGGTGATACACCTTTCTTCATGATAATGATAATTACAAAGTTCGATCCTGAAGTAGGAATCCCAGAAAAGGCAACTCCACAAGGTCTAGTTTAAATGGGGCAACAAAAGGCTTATGCTGACAATGTGGGTAAAGCAATAGACTGATGTATCGAATGAATTCAGAAATGGTCAGTCTTTTGGAAGAAGGGCTTTTTGTTGAACACAGACTTTTGACTTAGAAGCAATCACACTATCTCAATAGTCATGGGATAAAAATTCTAAACAAATAGAGAAAAGAGTAATCTTGAAATACATCAACGGGTATGTTAATTTGGAAAGAATCCTCAATCTATTCCTTAAGGTGTTCTTTGGGTATAACCGTTCTTCTTTTGGGAATGAAAGAGTCAGGAACGATAAACATCCCTAATCAAAATAAGTTTCGATCTCAGCAACGATCATGCACTCAAAGAATACAGGTAAGATCAAACTTCTCCATCAATGATTTCGATATGATCGAAAGGTAAAAGATATATGATAGGTAAACATTGATCAATGAAAAATCAATGGCTCAGATAATAGACCATGGCCATAAGAATGACAAAAGTAGAGTCAAGGGCCAGATCTAAAATCAGGATGATGGATATCAACAACTGTACGATCAATATGATCAGATCAAGATGAGATGAGATAGCATAAGATTGCTTTCAACGGATGGATCATGAATGACTAATCCTATGAGATCTTTGGAAATGAATGGGATTTACATCCTAACCCCAAAGGAAAAGTTTTTTTAATCTTCGCACATTTTATCAGTGTTACCTGAAGGCATCAATCCTAACCCTAATCTAGCGGAGTGGAGAGAGGATCTCGACTCATGACTTTGTTTGTGTACCTAGGACCGATCGTAGCCATTGAAAGATGGACTACGGCCTAATCTAGACACAAATGGGTAGGATATCCTAAACTAGGCTCACACACATAATTGGGTAAGATATCCTAAACTAGGCTCACACACGTGATGCACATGTGTTCGTATACTACATGCATGTGTGGGTTAATCTAGGGGTAAGGCCAAGAGTTCCCTTAGCGCGAATCTATGTTCGATATACTGTACCAGTGTCCGGTGTATCAGTACGTGAACAAGAGATCCGTTTACGTACCATAAAGGTACTAGGCTAAGGGTGGAATGCTTCTCTAGCACAGAGGCACCAGGTGATGAAATCCCAGTCAACCATGCTAGATAACACTCCGGGTTCCTAAAATAGGACGTGTGTGCATGTGAGATGCAGGGTTTAGATGAAAGTGATGTAAGTGTGTGCAATAAGTTCGCGCAATCTATGATGCCTTCAGGTTTTGTTAGATTAAGTTTGAGTAAATGTGATGAGAAAATAAAGCATACAAAGTAATCTAACAAGCATAAAAGAGATAGAGTTTTCATGAGCCGGTTGAAATAGATTCAAATGAGTTATCCTTTGGAATTGTAATGAAGTTAGGTTGTCCCCAGCAGAGTCGCCAGTCTGTGGGACCCGATCCCGCGAGAGGGGTGGTGGCGCGAGCCGCCACGCACTATCTCTTGGTCTCTCGTACCCACGCGATTGGCGTGTGCCTTTCATTATTGATTTTAATTCGTCTTTTATGTGAACTTGGGATCACTAAGGCAATCCGAATTCCACACAAAAGAGACTGACAGAGTCGCCACCTAGATGTGGGATCTAGGACCCATAATTAACCAGAAATCTAGACTCGCTACCTGGTTACAAGAATGGAAGGTATGGGGATTTATCCACCACATGCACCATTCCTGCCCGATAATCGGTCTTCAATTCCAAAAGTTAACTCTTTTAAATTCATTTTAAATGGCTCATTCAACTCTCTGTTAATGTGCGAACTATGTGACATGCATCCTATGATCTAATTTCAATGTGAATCCTAAATGTGTATCTTGATTTCTTAATTGGTTTGGATTCAATCTAAGTGAAAGTTCTCCTAAAATTCTAATTTCATGGAAAATCCTAAGTGATTTGATTGTTTCAACAGTTTTAAAAGTGATTAGCCCGAGTCCTCAGATGGTCTGGTATTCATCCAAAGAAGCCTACGTATCCCCGCCTCCACGAGAATCAAGGCAACGTAGTTCTTCGCGCCTATTCTAAGCTAGGATGCCTAAGACACCTAGACTTCTATCCTAGACTCGATCTAAAAGACCGAACCGGTTATTAAAGTTTCTTGTACGATTATTTAAATTTCAGTGAATTGTGGATTTTATGACACCCTATATGCCCTAACTAAATGCAGATTAGCCCTAAGCTAATGCGGGTGGTTCTTACAACCTATGTGTGACTAGGCTGTATTTCCTAAGGAAAACCAAGGGTGGACTAGCGTATCCTACTCTAGTCATCACTCGGCGATGTGGATCGCCAACTGACCGGACGGAGGCGCTCCTATAACTCTAGGACAGACCTCTAACTCTAAAACAAGCACACAGCAAATAATCAATCAAACAACCTATCAAAAGAAAAACCCTAACTCTAAAATTCTCTATCGAGGAGAAACTCCTAACTCTAGAGGAAGGTCTTTTGAAAACAATATTTTAAAGGTTTTTGAAGAAGGTTTAAAACGTTTATTTACAAAAAAAGTTTGGCTGGACTTGGGATATAAATCCCAAGCTGCCCTACGTACCTCGTAAGAGGATCAAGCCAACGTAGTTCGAAACGAACTCTCAAACTACGCTTCTAAAAGAAACACTCACACTTCAGATTTTTTAAGGTTTTTTTATATTTTCAAATGTTTTTGATATTTTTGAAGTTTTCAAATGTTTTTGAGTTTTAAATTTCTAATGTTTTTGGATTTTAAAGCTTTTCCAATGCTCAGGACCTTAAAATATTTTTAATCTTAAAGGGAACACGCAAGTAATACCACAAACTAGGGCAAAGCCCTAAAGCAAAAGGGGAAACCCCGAATAAGCAATTAGCGTCTCAAAGAGACAAACCACAACAAGAAAGATAGCGTCCCAAGAAGAGAGAAAACGATCCAAGATCCCAAGCAAGCAAAGCTCTAATAAGACTGAGTTAGCCTCTAATCAAAAGCGAAGTAATCAACAACTCTAAAGGAGAAACTCCGAACTAACAACACTAAAGAGGGGAACAGATGAGTCAGAGACTCTCTAATACTACAACTTAGAGGAGGAATGAGTCAAAGACTCCCAAAAAACGCCAACAGAAGAACCAATGAGTCAAAGACTCCCTAGTAATACCACAAAAGAACGAATGAGTCAAAGACTCTCTAATAATACCTACTAAGAAAACGAAGTGAATCAAAGACTCTCTAAAAGAAAAGGAAACACGAGTCAGAGACTCCACTAACACCCACTAAAGGATAGATGAGTCAAAGACTCTATAAAAGAAATGGAAACATGAGTCAAAGACTCCACTAACACCAACTAAAGATAAATGAGTCAAAGACTCTCTAAGAGAAAAGGAAACACGAATTTGAACATTTGGCAGAGGTAAAACACCCAGCCGGGCCGGACAGCTACCTAGCCCTAGGGTGCAACAAATGTGCAACCCAATACCCATAAGGGTAGGGGTATGAAGCCAAGCCGAGTATGGTGTTCTCCCAAAACCAAACGGCGCACAAAGAGGACTAACGAGAGAATGAGACCGGGCGGGTCTCCCAAACAAACACAAAGATGGGCTCCAAGTAACCTTATCATTGCCCTTGCAAGGGGGAAGCAAGGCTAAGACAACTAATTGACCAAATTGGTCTCTAATTAACAGAGGCACAAATTGAGGTGCAACCTCAGAGAGGATTCTACAAATGAGGCAAAGCAGACCTTCTTAAGGAATTAAGATGTGACAGAATTTAAGGTCCTTTAGAGATTTTAAGATGATTTTCAATTAATTTCGGATTTTCAATGAATTTTATCAATTTTAATCATATGAGTGATTTTACAAGTGAAGTTGTTGCAAACGAACTCAAAATGAGTTGAAACTTCTCCAGCAACAAGATATGATGAGATGTAACTTACTGGAATATTTTTATAGATTATTACATTAAACTCATATTTAATTTGGATTTAAAAATTAATTGACCAGATTGCAAAAATAACACAGAAACTACTAGAAATAGAAATCTAAATTCCATGAAATTTCTACAGTAGTAAGATATAAGTGAAAATAGCGTGCTGTGAGATTTTCATGAATTTAGAAAACTATTTACTATCAGTTTCGGATTTTTCAAATGTCAAACCAGATTATGAATTAAGACTACAGCTCATATGAAACAAGATCAAAATCACTTGAAACTTTTACAGAAGCAAGAAGTATAGAATTGAAGACTACTGTAAAAATTTGGAGAATTGTATCTGTGATTTGACATCAGTAACAATTCTCCCAAAATCTGATAATTTTCAAAGAATGCGTAAAATAATATACCAAACAAAATCCAAAAATGCTCACAAATTCATGGTAGAATGTATCATTATCATATTATTTTCCCACGAAATTTCATTATTTTTGGAATCTGTTTAGCATATCGTTTAGTTTTCTTTGTTAAAAATCATGCAAAAATCCGAAAATATACCAAATAATTCTAAAAAAAATTCCGAGAACGGTGTACCTACCTGTGATCGAAATCCTCGCCGAATCCGAGAGCCGAAAAACTCGAAAATTCCGCCTCCGTGCGATCGCTTCCGCTTTCTTTCTCTTTTTGCTTCTTTTTTGTTTCTTTTTCTTCTTTTCTTGTTTCTTTTCTTTTTTTTTCTTTTCAACCCCTCATAGCAACTTTGTTAGAACACATGATAGAAGAGAAATGAGTTCTCCTTTCTCTCTTACTCACCCTCATTGAACCATTTATAGCAAAGGAATGGGAGGGTGGTGGTCACCATTGTGGACTTATTCCATGGTAGGTGGCCACCATTGTGGACATATTCCATGGTAGGTGGCCACCATTGTGGACATTGAATTTTGACATGTGTGTGGCCCCATGCATTTTTTTTAAAGTTCTTTTGAGTAGGTAAAAGATAACCCAAATGGGTCCCATATGTGACCAAATTCCCAATTGTGCATAAAATCATATGCCCCACTCCAAAGTATGATCGGAACCGTTCATTTGATGGGCGACAATGTGATTTAATTTGTGCTCCGCTAATCAATCCTATGGGCTGATCCAAGCCATCCAATAGATCAAAATGTGAATATGTTACCCCATTTTTAAATCACTCCTATTTGATGATCCGAACCGTCCATTTGATGGGCGACAATTGATGATCTTGACCGTTCAAATAGTGGGCTGCGATGTGATTTAATTTGTGCTCCACTAATCAATCCTATGGGCTGATCCAAACCATCCAATAGATCAAAATGTGAATATGTTACCCCATTTTTAAATCACTCCCATTTGATGATCCGAACCGTCCATTTGATGGGCGACAATTGATGATCTTGACCGTTCAAATGGTGGGTCGCAATGTAAATTGGTTGTGCCCCCTTAAATCATTCCTCTATGACGATCCAGACCATCCAATTGATGGGTCCCCTACCTAAGTAGGTTGTGTCCTCCTAAATCATTTCAATGGGCTGATCCGAGTAACTCAACCTGATGATCGAAACAAAATTGGTTGTTAAAACGACTTCTCTGAGATCTTGACCGTTCTCTTGATGATCATCTTTAGGTGTTGGATCGAAGTAGGTTCAAAACTCATTTTTCACTAAAACAATGCGCGGGCCACCCTGTTTGATCCAAATCTAAACAAATGCTCAAGACGGGCCCATCAATCGGATCCAAATTCTCTCTTGCTCGAATTCTTGGGAATAATCTCTCTCAACACTTAACGGAAAAGTGCGAAACATGGCGGAAATGATTGGATGGGGTTTCGCCCAAGCATAGCGAACTTCGGTCCGATCAAAATGGGGTGTCTACACTAATGAAATGGAAACCCAAGAACCTATCTGTCTCATAAAACGAATTTGAAATTTAGATGAATGGCACATATATTGACCCAATGCCACACTTAAGATATTGCAGCCCTGATTTTCAGATTGAGACAACAAACACCCTACTCAATAAAACAAGCCTATTCATGAATCCATTTCCTTCCAAAGATAGAAAAGCTTGTACCATTTTGTTTGAAAGGGAAAATCCAAGCAAATCTCTTATCATAAACTTTGCTATGATGCTTATAAAAATGACCAAATACAATTTAAATGTTATTCTATGAAAATCAAGTAAGTAAAAGAATATAATTAAACTAGCATCATTTGTATAACAATCTGATAGCAAGAAAACATAATCCTAATTTATTTGCTCCTCGAACTCAATAGACATTATCTAAAGTCTAAGACTAGATAAATGAACTATGGGTAACTAAAAAAAAAAAAAAAACTTGGTACACTCATAAAACAGAGTAAAATATTGAATTTGGTGTTTCTACTAAGGTAAAACATGTCCACTATAATCGTTCAAACAACAGCTCCCATATGACATCAGTCCATCTTGTATTCTATTATTTCAGTATTGAAATTGCATAAGGAAACCACTTTCATCCTTCGGCACACAGGAATAAATCAAATGAATTGCTTTTATGCTCACATGTTAACAGGGCATGAAATAACTAATTAAAATAATATCATTCATATTTATGTGACAATGTAGTATTTATGAAAATATCAAGACACGGCTGAGTACATATACAAGAGATTTAAATTTGAATTTGGGCAACAAATGTGTAATAGATGTGCAACAGATGTGCAATTCGAATTTAGGCAACAGATGTGCAACTGACGTGCAACAGATGACAACTGATATGTAACAGATATGCAACCGATGGCAACTGATGTACAACAGATGTGCAACAGATGGCAACTGATATGCAACAGATGTGCAACCGATGGCAACTGATGAGCAACAGATGTGCAACAAATGCCAAATGATATGCAACCGATGGCAACTGATGAGCAACAGATGTGGAACAAATGGCAAATGATATGCAACAGATGTGCAACCGATGGCAACTGATGAGCAACAGATGTGCAACAAATGGCAAATGTTATGAATTCCCTTCATACATACTATGGTAATAGGTTTGTGTGAATTTACAAGTAATTATTTTGACAAACATGTGAAATAGAAATTAAATACCTACTCAAAATTATTAAGACAAAATAAATAGAGCAAATTATTCCACCAATTATGAGGACTGCTATGAACATTACCTTGCTTCAACAACAAAATGAAGGCTGCTAATGGTTTTCATTTCAGGTTATGGCTAACTGGTTTAAGGTTTTATGTTAACTGGTTAAAGTTAGTTCCCATACATAATAGCCTACACATATAATGACAAAAGAAGCTAGCGAACCTCTCTCCCATCCTTTATTATAAAGAAAAGAACTCTCAAAATGTTATATATATATATATATATATATATATATATATATATATATATATATAACAGATGCTATACAATCAGCTCTTCATCAGTTGAAGGGAGTTCTTTATAACACAATCAGCTCTTCATCAGTTGAAGGGAGTTCTTTATAACTTAAACAGGGTACTTAGAATATCCACATTCGATGTATGTCTTATGGAAACAATATCCCACAACAAAACTTTTACAATAACATGATCTTATCAAATGCTCCTACAGTCCAAAAAAATGAAATGATTTAGAGAACAAAGAAGACAATCAATTTCTAAGTATTTGGGTCAAGAACTGTGGCATGAGGTGAACGACTAATGGCACTCAAATATACACAAGCATACTAAATTTCTGATAAATCTAAATTATGACAGATAAAGATAAATGGACAAATGGATGTCCAAAAAAAAAAAAACATTCAATTTACTAAAATAACATGGTTCCACCTACAGCTGAAATAGGGGATATTCATATATATATATATATATATATATATATAAACGTCCATCAAAATCAATTGACTACACAAGAAACCATAACAGCTCAAATATCAATCTCTTGTTTCTGCTTTTCAGAAATAATATTTCTACAACTACATTATCATATTTGACGCACATTATCTAGCAAATGAAACGTAATAAGTCTCGCTATAAATGATATCAAAAAGGAATTAAATATTCAAAAGGTTTTGTTATCAGCCAATTACCAAAAAGAAAACATGTCTTTGGCAAATTTTAAGGAATCCTCTAATCATGGAAAATTATTCTTCATACAGCCACTATATTTCAGAAATTAGATTAATCAAATGTACAGACACTAGGGCATCACTAGACATTCTACATATTATAATAGTAGAAATTTGGGGTTATACACTATAACGATTTTACAAGGATCCCTAAGTTAAGACTATCACTTGAACTAGTCATGCATGATGTCTAATCAAGGTCTGATTCCGTGAGAATAAAGACTTCAATTCGAATTTAAATGTCGTACATGCATATTACACCATTAAATTCATGTTAGCAAAGGTACTGTTTCTATCCTTTCTATGAATTTTGAATTATAAGAGAATCCTTTCAAAGCTTTATTATTATGTAAAAAAAAATTTACACTCATTTGCCTATGAATGATCTTACCATCTCAAGATTGATAAAATTTTGAATTATGACTCATCATATTAAGAGACAAACACAAAAAATGTTTATGTCTGAACTGATTACCAGCTAGAGGCTAATTTTCAAGAATTTCAAAAGAACTCAAACGACAAAATAATAGCTATATACTTGTATAAAAGTTTACTGAAGGTTTCTCCCTTTGTCTGCAATTTTTTTTTACATACCAAAAGCTTCAAGGCCTAATACTTGCTACTGCTCTAAATAACTATTCTTAACTTGAGAACCACATCAAGCATGAACAAACAATAGTTCAAATATTCTAAACAGAGTGGACAAAATTGAGGTGATTCTGTTCTTATCAATTAGCATATAGAGAATTAAAAGCTATCATAGACACAGTTATAGAGTGTTACTTTTTAGAAATACATGCACTTCACAAAAATCACCAGAAAACGAGTCAAAATGGATAATTCAATATAAAGTAGGTTCAATTGGAATTTAATGCCACACTAACACATTCCAAATGGGAAAAATAAAGGAAAATCATAATAACTCACCTGTAATCCCTTGAAGCAACAATGTTTGCTCGGTACAATCAGAGGTGAGCTAGAAAATCCACCGAAAAATGGCTAGAAAATTGCAGCAAAGTTAAGAGAAAAAAGGAAATGAAAATATTTGCAGAGAGAAACCCGACCGGAGCTTTGCAGAAGGCTAGCCGGAGAAAACAAACCGAGAGGAAAAGCAAAAGGATTAAGGTTTCAAGATCTAGATCTAGTTTCTCTCACTAGGTTTCTCTCTTTCTCACTCTTTCTCTCTCTAAATTGCAGTGAAAAATTTTCTCCCCTTTACAAATGAAGTTTATGTGAATATTTATAGGCAAAAAATGGAGGATGATATTGGCACTACTAGATTTGATGGACGCACAAAAATTGATAAACGCGCGCGCACAATCCGTGTCTCTTTCGACCCAGATTCGTTGATTCCAGGATAAATTCGCCCCCTTCTCAGGATACATTCACCCCCCTTTCTGGTTTACACCGGACCCTAAGCTAGCCTAGGGTGAAATTTGAGACCCTAGCTGATTGATTTGGTTGGGTTTTGCTCAAACTTTGGAAGGTTTTAGGGTACGGTCAAAATGGGGTGTCTACAGATGCCCCTCTTTGGCAGAGCGTGCTGGTCACGCGAATATCAAAGCTGAACAGACAAGACATTTTGACTAGCCCAAGATTAGAGAGTTTAAAATTTTGGATTTTGGATTTTTTGAAAATGACACTTACAAAGAAAATGGGTGAAATAGCTTTTCACTAGACTCGGACTTTGCAAACGCTGGTGAGATAGCCTCTCTCCAACTCTTAACTCAGTACATATTGACGAGATAGCCTCTCTTGCAAAACATTAAAGGATAGATTTGATTATGAATGATCTTGAAATTTGAAGAGAAAATGAATCTGAATGCCGTGTGAAAACGGGCTTGAAATGCCATGTGGAAACGGGCTTGAAATGCCGCGTGAAAATGGACTTAGAATGACTTGAATGCCGTGTGAAAACAGACTTTGAATGCCGTGTGAAAATGGACTTTGAATGCCGTGTGAAAACGGACTTAGAATGCCATGTGAAAATGGACTTGGAATGACTTAAATGCCGTGTGAAAACGGACTTAGAATGCCATGTGAAAATGGACTTGGAATGTCGTGTGAAAACGGACTTGGAATGACTTGAATGCTGTGTGAAAACGGACTTAGAATGCCATGTAAAAATGGACTTGAATGCCATGTGAAAATGGACTTAAATGACTTGAATGCCGTACGAAAACGGACTTAGAATGCCCTGTGAAAATGGACTTGAATGCCATGTGAAAATGGACTTGAATGCCATGTCAAAATGGGCTTTGAATGTCGTGTGACAACAGACTTGGAATGACTTGAATGCCGTTTGAAAACGGACTTTGAATGCGGTGTGAAAACGGACTTAGAATGACTTGAATGCCGTGTGAAAACGGACTTCGACTGACTTGAATGCCGTGTGAAAACGGACTTAGAATGACTTGAATGCCGTGTGAAAACAGACTTAGAATGCCATGTGAAAATGAACTTGAATGTCATTAAAGGCGAAGTGAGGACGGATGCTGTAGAAAGCAAGGTAGAATGATTAAAGAAACCGAATTGGATTCAAAATCAGAAAATGATTTTGACTGACTTAATTGGGGGATTAAATGATCATCTCTTGGCGAGAGAAAAATAAAAACTCGCGTTCTCTGTTGAGAACAAAACTTGAAAGACTTGAAAAGATTTTGGGTAAGCCCTCTTCCATTTTCAAAAATAGAACTGCAAATTAAAGATTATTTTGAAAACTATTTTGAAGAAAACTAATTTTCACAAGTATAGACTTTGCTGAAAAGCATTTGACTGAGAAACCGGATTCAAAGAATGCTCAAGCTCCTCTTGTCTTTAATGGTTTGAGAATAGCTATCTCAATTGCCATTACTTGCTTGATATCTTTTATGACCTGAATGTTCGGGTCATAAAAGATGCCCCTAGTATGATTTTACTTCCATGACAGATTCATAAGAGAGCAAAACACAGGGAAATGGTCAAAAATTTTCATTTCATTGAATACTTGAGGTTACAAAGCTTTCAGGTTTATAACAGACTGTATCTGCCCGACAACCGCCTTTCATTTCTGATGATCTCTGCCATTTCATATGGGCTTGAAAGCCTACCATATGGACTTGAGAATCTACCATCTTTTGAACTTCGCTCTGCTGTATATTACCTTTGAGGAGACACAACCTTATCATTTTTTTTATCACCCCAGCCTTGGGAGGGATATCCACACAGAACTTTGAAGTTTGACCTTGACTTGACATAGAAAAGACTTGGACAATCAGCAAATGAGGACTTCGACGGGCACAATAACTTAAACTCTAAGAGAGACTGAATCTGCTTCTTAGTCTGACAAGTATTTTTAAAATGGTACAATCTACCACTCTTAGAATCTTTTGAAAACCGTATTTAAAGGTGTTTTATTCCTTCTTCGGTATTTCCATCATGGTTATTATTCCCTTGGATTGCTTAGTCTTAACCCCCTAGCTTAGAGAGTGTCAGAAGAATCTTTGCCGGCGCATACTCGGTTTTTGGAGTAGTGCCGCCGAAGAAATGAAAGTCTTGCTGGTTTTCAGAGGTTTTGTCCTTTATGAAGTCATTGCCATGACCAAATCGCCTTTTCAAGTTTTCGATTTAGCGGACCGCATGCCTTAATTTTTGCCTGGACTGTCTGCCCTTGCAGATTTTCCATCCAGCAGGCTCAGCACCCTAATTTTTGCCTAAACTGCCCTTACGGGTTTTCAGCTTAGCGGGTGAATGACCCTAACTTTTGCCTAGACCGCCCTTACGGGTTTTCAATCTAGCGGGTCTAAGACTCCATCATTTTTTTCTTTTTCTTTCTGTTTCTCTACAAACCTGGGCTTAAGTACACCAGAAGGACTTTAGGTAGGCTTAGGTTCAAACAGGTTTTGACTTTGGTTAGTTTTCGTGTATTTGACCGAATCTGGCCCTCCAGATTGCCTACGTATCCCCAAAGAAATGGGAATCAGGTCTGCGTAGTTCGCCCATTTGGGTTTCAAAAATTGTTAGTTTTGTTTCTTTCTCTTTTGAAGATTTGAAAGATTTGAAGGATTTGACCGAACCCGAATTGATCAGGCTACCTACGTACCCTGTAGAGAGGGATCAGGTCATGACGTAGTTCAGGTTCAATATATTTTATGACGCAAGTCATAAAAGATGCCCCTGGTTTGAGTTTATCAAAGAAAGAGTATATATATATATATATATATATATATTTTTTTTTTATTTATTTTTATTTTTAGGCCCAAAGGATTTGCAAATGGTTTTTGACTTTAAGGTTGTTGGCTTTTAAGCTCTGATCGATCAAAGACAGCCTCCTGGTGTATCTAAGCATAGTACTTCTTTAGTTGGTCGAGGTTTGTAGGTTCTGTTAATTTTTCTTCGCCTTCATTGAGGAGTCTTACGGCTTTTCCAGGCAGGACTTTATCAACAATGTAAGGACCAGACCAGTTTGGTCTGAACTTTCCTCTGGGATCAAATATTGGTGCCCTGTAGGATTTCAGGACAAGATCTCCTGATTTCAACTCTCGGACCTTGACTTTCTTATTGAATGCCCTTTCGATTCTTCTCTGATACCCTTGGATGTGATACAAGGCTCTTAGCCTCTTTTCATCTATCATCTGTAATTCTTGATGTCTGGCTCTTGCCCACTCAAACTCTGGCAGATTTGCTTCCATCATAATTCTTAAGGATGGAATTATCAGCTCAACAGGGAGGACTGCTTCCATTCCATACACTAGAGAGTACGGAGTTACACCTGTAGAGGATCTGATCGATGTCCTGTAAGCCCACAAAGCAAAAGGAAGCTTGATCGACCAGTCCTTATAAGTCTCGGTCATCTTACTGATTATGACCTTGATGTTCTTATTCGGTGCCTCTACAGCCCCATTTGTCTGTGGTCTGTAAGGAGATGACTTGTGATGCTTGATCTTGAACTCTTCACACAGGTGTACTACCACTTTCTTGAAGTGAGATCCATTATCAGAAATCAGCTCATGAGGTACTCTATATCTGCAAATGATATTCGAACGGATGAACTTTGCAACTGTATTGGAAGTTATGGAAGCATATGAAGCAGCTTCTATCCATTTCGTGAAATAATCAATGGCCACCAAGATGTACTCGTGTCCACTCGACGATTTAGGATAGACTTTGCCAATGATATCAATCCCCCATACTGAGAATGGCCATGGCGAGGTCATAGAATACAGCTCTGATGGAGGCACATGAATGAGATTTTCATAGACTTGGCATTTATGACATTTCTTCACGAATGCGAAGCAGTCTGCTTCCATTGTGGGCCAATAGAATCCAAGTTTAAGGATTTTCCTTGACAACATTTTACCGTTCATGTGAGGACTACAAACACCTTCATGTGTTTGCTCTATGAGCTCTGTAGCCTGATCTTCATCAACACACAGAAGCTGTATTCCGTCAAACGACCTTCTGTACAACTCTTCACCACAGATAATGAAGTTGGCAGCGAACCTCTGAAGAGTTTTCCTCTCTTTGCTGGAAGCCTCAGGCGGATGCCCCTTGCCTGAAATGAGATTTCTAATGTCTGTATACCACGGCTTTCCGTCCAAACATCTAGCAGATATCTTTATGGCATTCACATGCGCGGGAGCCCATTGTAACCTCACAGCTAAATGTTGAACTTCCATCGTCGCAGAAATGTCTAACATTGACGCCAAAGTGGCTAAAGCATCAGCAAAATGATTCCTTGTTCTCGACAGATGAGTAAAGGTGACATTCCTGAACTTCTCGACCAGAGATGCAATATAAGTGTGATATGAGATAAACCTCGCCTCTTTTGTTTTACAATCCCCATTTATTTGACAAATGATCAGGATTGAATCTCCGAACACATCGATGTCTTGAATTCGCAAAGCCAAAGCTGCCTCAAGTCCTGCGATGCATGCTTCATATTCTGCCATATTGTTGGTGCATTCGAATTGCAACTTGATGGATATCGGGATGTACTCCTTCTTTGGAGATACCAAAACTGCCCCTATTCCTTGACCATGATTATTGACAGCTCCGTCAAAGTACATAAGCCACTTGGAACTTGGAGTCTCTTCTTCAATGCCCATGATTTCTTCATCAAGAAAGTCTGCCTTTAGAAAAGCATTCTCCTCAACAGGAGCATCAGCCAGCTGCTCAGCGATGACCCGTCCCTTAATTGATTTCTGAGTGACATAAGTGATGTCAAACTCAGACAACAATAGCAACCATCTAGCTGTTCTTCCTGTAAGAGCGGGTTTTTCGAACAAATATTTCAGCGGATCCATCCGTGAGAGCAAAAATACCTTGTTCGATAGAAGATAATGTCTAAGCCTTTGAGTCGCCCAAACCAATGCTAGACAAGTCTTTTCCAAGACAATGTACTTGATTTCATACTCCAACATTTTCTTGCTAATGTAGTAGATGGGCTTTTCTTTTTTAGATCCCGCATCTTGCTGAGCAAGCATACAACCCATTGCTGTATCCGTGATGGACAAATACATCAACAATGGTTGACCAGGAATAACTGGAGATAGAATAGGAGGCAAAGATAAGCATTGCTTGACCTTTTCAAATGCCTCTTGACATTCTTCATTCCATTTCTTCGAGGAATTCTTCTTTAATAACTTGAAGATGGGTTCACACGTCATAGTTAAATGAGATATGAATCTCCTCAAGTATTGCACTTTGCCAAGGAATCCACGGATCTGCCTTTCCGTCTTCGATGGTTGCATTTCTTGGATAGCCTTGATCTTCTGAGGGTCCACTTCGATTCCTCTCTCGCTAACCATGAATCCAAGCAATTTCCCTGATGTGACCCCAAATACACATTTATTTGGGTTCAAGCAAAGTTGAAACTTTCGAATTCGCTCAAAGAATTTTCTCAAAGCGATTGTATGCTCTGGCCGAGTCTTACCCTTGACAATCATGTCATCTACATAGACCTCGACCTCCTTATGAATCATGTCATGAAGAAGAGTAGTCGCAGCCCTTTGATAGGTGGCTCCAGCATTCTTGAGTCCAAATGGCATAACTCTGTAGCAATATGTCCCCCACTGAGTAATGAATGCCGTCTTCATCATATCTTCAGGCGCCATTTTAATTTGGTTGTACCCTGAAAATCCATCCATAAAGGATAAGAGTGCATGACCCGCTGTATTGTCAACCAGGAGATCAATGTTCGGAAGCGGAAAATCATCTTTCGGACTTGCCTTGTTCAGATCTCTGAAATCGACACACATCCTAAATTTTCCGTCCTTCTTGGGCACCGGTACAATATTTGCAAGCCATTCTGGGTATTCAACTACTTCGATGAATTTCACTTCCAGTAGTTTCTTAACCTCATCATGAACTTTCAACTCTCATTCTGTTTTAAGTTTTTGGAGTTTTTGCTTCTTCGGCTTGATGTCAGGGATTAAAGGTAATTTGTGTTGGACAATATCCTCGCTCAATCCCGGTATGTCGTCGTAAGACCAAGCAAAAACCTCTTTAAACTCTTTTAGAAAGGTGATTAATTCTTCGCGCTCCTCAGGAGATAAAATTTTGTTAATTCGTATTTCCCGAATTAAGGATTCATCACCTATATTTACGGAATTTCCTCTTCAAGTGGTTTAGCTCGGCAACTCTCCTCTTGTTGAATCATATGTTTGATTTCAAAGGGAGTTTCGTCGGCTTCCTCATTAGAGGGGGAGTCTTGATTGTTATTATTAGTTACTTGATCAGGTTTAGAAGCAGAATCAGTAGAAGAGACAAGTACAGGAATATACACAAAAGAGTCTTTTATTTCATTAGAATGAATGATTACATCAGATGACTCGCCCACATCAGGCGTTACAGACTCTAAAACAGGATGAAAAAATAAGTCGACATCAGTATCGACACAACCCGAAATATGCACAGACGAAGATTCAATGAAGACGTCCTCAAACTCGGACTCGACGCCACCAGGGACAGACTCGTCACCCACTCCAGAGGTAGACCCGACCTCTACAGTACCTGCATCAAAAGAAAAGTTAGAAATGACAGACTCTGGGACGGACTCAGAAACTGAAACAAATTTCGAAACGACTGACTTTTTGAAGGGACTGGACTATACTAAAAGACTATTTGGGATATAACCTGTGAGGTCCAGTTATCCAAAGGTCCCTCGGCTGGAGTGATACAGTTCTGTGGGTTCACAAAAGGTGCGTCTCTCCCAATTACAGCAATGACTGGTGCCTCAACTTGAAACAGGGAATCTAGGAGTTCTGGCTCGAAGTTCTCAACCCAGTCTGAGTCTGGTTCCTCTGTCATTACTGCCTCTGCAATCCGTTTACTATAAAAATCGGCTGGCAGCTCATCTGCGAAGAAGTTCTCAAGACCCGGCAGCTTTGTCCCATTCTCATCATACCATGGCTCTGAAAAACCGTAATAAGGGCAATCAGCTCCCTCTTTTCGGAATCTGCCATTCATGATCGTACTGAACGGTCCCATCGGAAATTCCAAACCCCTGCGGCGGCATTCAGCCCACTTCAGCATGTAAACTCTCATTTCTTGCATCTCCTTGCGAGTTGGCTTGTATCCCAACCCAAACAATCCGTCAGATGCTTTCAACTCTGGCCGCTCAGTCGGACCTTGCATATTCTTTCCCAGACCAGCCCCTGGGATATATCCAAATCGGCGAATCATCTTGACTACCCGAGTATTGGTGCTAGAGAGAAACATAATTTCTTCACTCATAGCTTCTTTCATGGTGATAGCTGAAACTTCCACCGAAAATCCCGTCAAACTAACATCTCTTGTGTTTTCAGTAACAAACTCCTGAGATATTTGTCCGACTTCCGGCTCGGGATCTCCCTTGACTGTGATCACTCGGTTGTTTCGAATGAATTTCAGTTTTTGGTGAAGCGTGGAAGGAATAACTCCAACCTTGTGCAGCCAAGGTCTGCCAAGTAAAGACAGAAAGAAGTTTTAATGTCCAACACCTGAAATTCAATGTCAAAGGTTTCCCCTCCGATGACAATCTCAGTAGCTAATGTTCCGATAACATCCCTTCGAGTACCATCATATGCTAGTATACCTTGCTCAGACGGTATGAAGTCTTCAGGCCCAAACCCCAGAGTAGTGGCAGTGCTCAAAGGACACACGTTCAGAGCTGATCCATTGTCTACTAGCACCTCCGATACTTTCTTCTGGTTGCAAAGCAGGGTAATCTTGAGAGGACGAGTATGGTCCTTCTAACAGCAAATCCTCATCTGAGAAAGATAAAGCTTTTGAAGCTTTGGCCACGGCTACCAGACCGACCAACTTGTCTGGAGTAATCTCAACTGATACTTGGGACGAATTCAACTCACGAAGCACAACCTGTCTGTGTTTCGGGGATGCCATCAGTAAGCCCCAGATAGAAACATTAGCTTGGGTTTTCTTAAGCTGATTCAGCAAGTTATCTTCTTCTTCATCAAGTTTCTGCTTTTGCTTCTGATGGTCAACCCCTCTTGCAACCTCAGCGGGATTTTCAACTCTGAGCTCGGCTAGTTTGAAAACTCGTCCACCACGTGTGACGTGGCGGAGCTCATCACATTGATCATTCAAGAGCAACAGATCTTCATCATCTATCTTAAGGATGTATGGGGTTTGCATCTCTTCTTCCTCATCATCGCTCATCCTCAAGACATATAGAGCGTCGCTTTCTTTCTTTTCATCCTCACACTGGAGAATGTAGGATTGGTTTGATGGCCCAGCCACATCAAGGTCATTCCAAGATAAGACATATGGCTCTTTCAATCCTGTCCACTCATCTTCTTCTTCAAATTTCCAAACATAATTTTCCTCAGATTCAATTGCGCATATGAAGGAAGCAGGATCGATGACAGACTCTTCAACGCAAATGACATTGACTGAAGGTGGAGGCGGCATTGCATGTGTTGGAAGGGGGTTTCTGGTTACATTTGGCAGTTCAATTGCCAGCTCCTTCCTGTCGATCATGTTCTGTATTTGGTGTTTCAAAGCTAAACACCTATCAGTGATATGGCCCGTGTTGCGGTGATAATCACAAAATTGATCCTCTCTCCAGGATCTCGGCAACGAATTGGGCAGAGGCTTAATGTCAGGCAGCTTGATCTTCCTGTCCTTCAACATCTTCTTCAAAGCTACGGACAAAGAATATGGGAGGGGATCAAAGTGACGAGGAGGTTTCTGCTCCATCGACGGCCTTCTCACTTCAGTAATTGCCCTGGGTGGTGGCCTGACATAATTGCAATTATGTACTTCTTTTGGCGCCATCACAGGTCGCTTCCCCTCTCTGACATCAGATGAAATTCTTGATCTTAGGCCCTTAGCCAATGCGTCTTCTATCTGAGTCCCGGTTTTAATGAGATGGTTGAAATCAAGGAAATACTGAATAGCCATGTGATGATATATTGCGGTGACAGATTTTTCACCACAATTTTGATTTGTTCCTCATCTGAAAGACGATGAGTCATCTGCGCAGCTTTCCTTCTCCATCTGCGGATGAAGGAAGTAAAGATTTCATTATGGCCCTGCTTCAAAGCCTTGAGATCTCTCTTGGTCACGTCGATCCCTTCCTCCATGGAGAATTGCTCGACGAACCTATTGGCGATATCTTCTAGGGTTCTGATCTCCTCGGTTTTTAAACTCAAAAACCTCTTCTTGGCGGTTCCAACTAAGGATCAGGGAAATAGGAGAGAAATCTGCTCTGGAAACAAACCATGCTGCTGCAGAAGGGGAATTACTGACTTCAAATGACTTCTGGGACAGCCTGTCCCATCATATTTGTCTAGGTCAGGTACTTTGAACCCTGGAGGTAGAACAACACCCGAAGCTATCATGAAGTCAGACATGTTTAACTTCTTAGGACCTTGAAATCTCATATTTTCCACATCCTGGGTAAGCTTGTCTAGTTTGTCTGCTATCCCTTTACTCTTATCAGATTGATCAAGATGTGGAGGACAATTTTCTTCTGCATATTGCTCATATTCAAAATCATCCTCAACATTCAAAACAGCAGGCCTGGCCATCGCAGGAGGGGGAGGTATAATTGAAGGGTGCTGAGCTACATGCTTTTTAGAGGTAGACTCCCTGTCATTTTTCAAACGCGTTATCTCCTCATTCATGTTATTCATTTGTAGGAGCATAGCCTTCATCATCTCACTCATCTCTGCCAAAGCACTTCCAAATTCAGCCATCTGTTCAGGAGTAAATTGGACGGGCGAAGGGATTTCCTGGAGATTGGAGAAAGGTAATGCATGGGAGGTAAAAGAAATTGGTGAGGAAGAAAATCGACTCAGCCTGGAATCAGCGGACTGACGGGACCAGGTTGATTTTAAAACAAGGGTTTTCTTAGGAGCAATGGCTGCTCAATCAAGAATCCTGTTATGGAAATATAAACACTAGATTAAAAATTTGATAATCGAGATAAACTATTTTGATCAAATAGTGACAAAAGAAACAGAAACACACTTTCATTAATAAGTTCGAATCGCGATTACCATGGACAGAAATATTAATCTCTGATCACAACGGGATAAGCAGACTGATAATAATGCTAAATGCAGAAATCCAAATAACAAAACATAATATGGATCTTCAAGGCTCCTCAATCCGAGCTCTCTTGCTTGTGGGCTCTTCTGGTAACTCCTTCCGTTGGACTTTAGATAATAGAGCAAATCTCTTATCTGTAACCTTGTTTCCCCAAGCAGCTACAATAGACTTTATGAGACCGGGAGTAAGCTTTTCGCAAGGAGGAGGGGTTACAAATCCAGGAGGACATGGATTTCCCGTGATCTGGTAAAGCAAACGAGTGGGTGCATAAAATGTTGACTTTTCCAAACCCATAAGATATACAAATGGATGCGGGTAGCTGCTAGTGATAACGTGTAACCATGAATGACTCACCCAGTGAAATTGATCATTCTCCACGTGCTGCAACCAATTACGCCACTCATCAATGGATTGGGGTTTATTGGCCATGGGTTGCCACGAAAGGTGATCCTTGAGGGTGTACTGAAGGGAGCTCCGCGGCCGAAGGTTGGTGAGTTTTTCACAAAGCCACAAATAAAGCAGTTTGACACACCCATGGAAATTATCCTTAACTTCTCGCCGAGCAATAAGATCCAGCCCAGAGAAGGTTTCCGCTAGCATGATTGGGACAGGAATCCTTCCTTCGTTAATTTGATCGACTACACTCAGTAAGGTCACAGGGGCAATACTGGAGTCTTCACGGATAACGTGACGTGCAAGGACACCAAAGATTAAGGCACTGCGTCGATAATTTTGAAAACGGGAATCCGTAGGATCAACGCTTTTAGAAAAACGCTCAATGAGGTCATCGAATTGAATGCACGTGTCCTTGAAATAGGGCATAGCATCAACAGTTTTGTTCTCGAAAAGCTTACAGAAAAGAGTACGAGGAGACGTTATACTCGAAGGTTGGATCCAGAGTCCCTCAGGTGGGAGTTCTAATAGGGCGCACCAATCCTCGAATATAGGACAGATTTCAAAGGGACCAAACTGAAAAACATGAAGAATAGGATCCCAGAGTCTTGAAGAAATTGCCAATTCACACCGGATGCGCTCAAATGATTAAACGTGCTGATGAACCTGTCAGCCATACTCCACTCTGTACGCTCACGAGGGAGAGCTCAAATTGATTCACTTATCCAGTTCCTCATCACCTTGTTCGACATGATTTAACCTAATCACAGATAGGATAAGATCAGAAAAGAGTGAAGATGATCCTGAATAACGAAATAATAGGGATAAACTTGACCGATCATATGGGAAGGATACAACTGGTGACACTGATTTTGTTCATCAATAATCATAGACTTTCGAATAGATCAAAAAGGTAGACCACGGCCACAAAATGACAGAAGTAGGTCATAGACTGGATCTCAAATCTGATGATGAACACTGACAACTTTATGATCAAGAGGATCGATAATGATAGATCATGGTCACAGAGATAGCGGACAAACCATCAAGCACATCTAAGACAGAGCATGTAAATAGCAAAATCTAACCCAATGAGTAATATCCATACACAGCATGGATCTATGGCACATCAAAAGAAAGGGTACACAGTTGAAGGGTAATATACATATATGACATGGATATGTGTACACAACACAAATGAACTCACGATCAAAGGGAAATGAATAGATCATGGCCACGAGAGTGACGAGTATAGACCACTAATTAGGTGACTCTGAAAGAATGTACATATGATTGATTAAACCAGGAATCCCTCACTAGAAAAGAGGGTTCTAATCTAACCAACCGACAAAACTAAATATACAGAAGAGATTCGTATAATCATGAAGACAAAATGACAGATATAGTCCCAACAAAGGTAGAAGAAATACTATCGATTGCATCAAAGGAGTGCAAATAGGATGAATCAGACCTGGAATACCTACTGCAAAAGGGGGCCTGATCTGAACGACCGACTCGACAAATAGGGTATGTACAAGAAGATGGCAAAACCGTACATCGACTCAACGAGTAACACAGGTACAAAGGAACAACACCACTGTACACTCAGGAGACAAAACATAGACCATGATCAGGATGAAGACCAGAGAAAATGATTAACCATTTTGAAGACTGAAGAATGAAACTATGTAGCTGATAGTTAGACTAGAAAATTCTATTGACAGACAGACCCTGGTCTAACAGGTTAGCACAAAGACCGATCAGGACAATAGGGAATCAGGGACTCGACCATGGCCATGAAAGGAGATGAACGAAAGTCATTGGCCAAACCCACAACTGAAAGAACAAGCAATCTCTAACTGATGATAATAGATCAAGAAATCTCACGGACATAAACCTAAGATACTGGAATAATCATATGATAAAATGTCACAGGGTAGATTATGACCTAGGTGACGACTAAGTAAGAGCAATGGCCACCAATCAGGTCTGAAGGAATGCACGACTGCGAAAGATACAGAAATCTAATCTAGGAGACAGGTCCTAATCTAAGAATAGATATAATACATGCACGTATATATATACATACATACCCTAACCAGGGACACCAGCCCTAACCTGATCTAGCGAAGCCAAGAAAATCTTGACTCAAAAGTGTTTGTGAGTGTACTAGATAATGCGATGGGTAATCAAGGTGTGACTTACCCTTCTACACCTCATGGGTAGGATGACTTCTATCCTAGGCTCACATATGCTGGTCGCACATGTTCGTCCTATATGAGTACATATATATATATTGTCCTAGCAAGAGTTTCCTAATTTTGGTTGTAAAGGGAGCAACTAATATATATATACATAATATAATGAAATAAAAGTAGGGCCCAGGCATTTCTGCAGGGTACTATGCTTATGACCATACCCTTGATGTATAACGCCAGCACACCCAGCATTATACAGAGTATGTTCATTGGTCATCGGCTGCTGTAGAACACCAGCACACCCAGTGTCTACGGCTGCAGCTCTGGCGCATAGCTTGGAAATAGATACAACAGCACCAGCAGGGTAATGACATCCCATCTGGCACGCACTGTATCTATCCCATGGAGCCCATAATAATAAAATCAATAAAAGAAAAATGAAAATAAAATGATGTATGTTGTGCAGTGTGTGATTCCCTTGTTTTAAACACCTATTTGGTGCCCCTGGATCCTAAGCGATTGAATTCCCATTTATAATGATTTTAGCCCAAAATTCCTCAAAGTTAGTAACAAATGGCATTTTAACAGAGTTAGGCAATATCTCGAAAGAATTTCCCCAGCAGAGTCGCCAGCCTGTGGACCCCGATTCCAGAGAGGCGAGAGGGATGAGCCCCACACGAGTGTCTCAGGATCATCCACGTGAATGGAGAGCTCTACCAAGGAACTCTCGAAAGAAGTGCCCCTCACAGTATGAGTAGCGATAAAAGGTCAGATACCTCTCGATTCGGGGACTAGCCCAGATTCGAGGCATACCTTAAACAAAGAAGAGTCGCCATCAAAGGAAGTGGGCCCTAGATCCCATACTATGCTCTGTTGCAACGGATAACCAGAGATATAAAAGAAGGTTCGTGCCTGGTTACGAATTTGGAAGGTCTGAAGAGCACCTCGTCCGCCCAAGTGCAAGCACCTGGTCTCTTATGCCATTTATTATTGATTTTGAAGAGTTTTGGGCGAAAGTCATGTGAAATGGGAACATATATCTCCGAGAAGACGTCTATCTAATCATACATGTCTCGGAGATGATTAATAAGCACACATAAAAGAAAATGAAACAAGTGCCGCCTAAGAATAGCTAGGTTATGAATGTCATACCTAATTGGTGTCTAAATTCTGGTGTGCAAACACATGCATGCTACAGCTAAAGGTATAGGATCTGTACATGAAAGTAAGAAAACACAGCAAAACATACAACACAAATCAACTCTATACATGACTGGACAATACAAATCCTAAAACTCTAATGCAGGACTTGACTCGGACCAAGATGGCCGTCCATCCCAGCTGCTCTACGTATCCCGGCCTCGGGAAGAATCGGAGTCAACGTAGTTCGATGACCTATTCTAAACTACAATGCCTAACCATCTAAAACCGCTATCCTAGACTCGATCCACTAGACTAGACTGATTTTTAAAGCTTTTTGTACAATTACTTAAGTTCATGTGAATTGTAATTTTTAGGACTCTCTATATGCCCTAACTAATGCAAGTTGATTAGCCTTAAGCTAATGCAGGTGGGCCCTACATCCTAAGTGTAACTAGGCTGTGCATCGTAATGAAAATCATGGGCTGTCTATATACTTCCTAGTCTAGCCATCAGTTCGACTAAATGTCTAACCGATCAACTCGAGGCCTCCTAACTCTAGGGACACTCACACGACAGGACACACCATATCAATACAAATCAGGATAGCCCCCTAACTCTAAAACACCCCAACTATCTAGGACAGACTCCTAACTCTAGGGGTTGAAAAGGTTTTGAAGATTTTTGTATTTTTTGGAATGTTTGAAATGTTTATTTTTAAAGGTTTGGATGGACCTGGGATGTGGATCCCAAGCTGCACTACGTACCTCGTGGAAGAGGATCAAGCCAACGTAGTTCAGAATAGAATTTCCTAACTACTCCAAATGACTCAAGATTTTTTAGATTTTTGGTTTTTCAGATGTTTTTTATGCTTTTGACACAAGAGGACAGAATTCTATCATCATAAGGGTAAGACAGACTTCTGATATCCCGTAAAGGTTGAACAACATCTTATGCTTTGCGGGAGAATGAACAGAATAACAACTCTGCAAGGGTTGGACAGCATCCAATACCTTGCAGGAGCGGATAAAAATCACATGATTTGATGAGAGGTTGGAAAGAATCCTAACCCCTATGATGATAGGACTAACTCCTGAAAGAAGGACCGACTCTCTAGCTAAGGACAGACTCCTATGCTAATGGAAAATACATTCTTGCTAAGGATAGACTCCTATGTTAGTGCTTCTGAGAAAGGCTCTAATGAGACATGATGTGTCTCCTAAAACAAAAGGATAAGTAGGACTAATGAGACAAAGCCTGTCTCCAAAGGGTTTGAATTTCTACCGAGACATAGCTTGTCCCCAAAAAGGGTGTGGCTCCAGCTAGCGCCATCATTGCCTTTGCAATGAGAGGGACCTAAGGTTTAAGGAATGTATATCTAAAATACTTGGGCAAGTCTTTTAAATAAGAGAGGAGAGTGCTACTTGGACTAAGCAAATCCTCTAATGATGGGCTTGGGCTAGCGCATTCATCACCCTTGCGATGGGGGAAGTTAATGAATGACTCAAGAAAAAAATCCAAAAGACTATGTTAGTCTTTACAAAAAGGAAAAGGGAAGAGGGATTGTTATAAGGACCGAGCAAGTCCCCTAAATGATGGGCTTAGGATGACTCCTTCATCGCCCTTGCAAACAAAGACATAACTACGAGACTAAACAAGTCTAAAAAAAAAATGATAATAATGAAGCTTAGTGAACCAGAATAAAATGGAAGCTATAGAAACAACATTTAAGTTGGAAAAATGAAATGAATGTTAAAGTAATAGAGTGCACACTAAAGAAATGAAACACAATATAAGAATATGAAATGTAATATCAGAGTACTAAAATAAAGTCTAAAATCATAAAAAAAAGTAAATGATATCGACTATGAGATGCCTTCATAGAATATGTATGACATTTTTATATCTAATGAACTGCTAGAAAGATTTTGCAATTCTCACAATTCTCATTAGTCCATTGAATACTACTCCAAGGTTCTTTACAAGCCTTCCCAAAACGTAATTGTGCTAACACTATTTTCAAATAGGGAACTAGACTAATTCAGTGCAAGTATCCAAACATGACTACACAAAGCTATTATAATAAGAATTGTTTGATACTACTCATGGAACAGAAAGAAATTCAAAATATTCATGGATATAAAAATGACATTTACAGCTTCCATAAAAGATACATTCCAAGGCAATATTAGCTAGAATAGTGGTCAAGCACTATCATGCATCATTTGAATACTGACAGTAAGGACTGTAAAGTCAAAATGAAAGAGTATGAATTGACTACTTTCCTACAAACACATAGTCCTAATACACCTTGAAAGCTAAATATCAATGTGAAATTCAGGCTGAAAATGAAACTCTGTCGTACACTTCTCTATGATACAATATCTAAACATCCAAGGATAAATTTCTAGACATCACCAAGTTGTTTAACTAGAACTCATTTTGATTTAGGTTCAAAAATAATTCAAGCTAATGAAATGGAAACCCAAGAACCTATTTGTCTCATAAAACGAATTTGAAATTTAGATGAATGGCACATATATTGACCCAATGCCACACTTAAGATATTGCAGCCCTGATTTTCAGATTGAGACAACAAACACCCTACTCAATAAAACAAGCCTATTCATGAATCCATTTCCTTCCAAAGATAGACAAGCCTGTACCATTTTGTTTTGAAAGGGAAAATCCAAGCAAATCTCTTATCATAAACTTTGCTATGATGCTTATAAAAATGGCCAAATACAATTTAAATGTTATTCTATGAAAATCAAGTAAGTAAAAGAATATAATTAAACTAGCATCATTTGTATAACAATCTGATAGCAAGAAAACATAATCCTAATTTATTTGCTCTTCGAACTCAATAGACATTATCTAAAGTCTAAGACTAGATAAATGAACTATGGGTAACTAAAAAAAAACTTGGAACACTCATAAAACAGAGTAAAATATTGAATTTGGTGTTTCCACTAAGGTAAAACATGTGCACTACAATCGTTCAAACAGCAGCTCCCATATGACATCAGTCCATCTTGTATTCTATTATTTCAGTATTGAAATTGCATAAGGAAACCACTTTCATCCTTCGGCACACAGGAATAAATCAAATGAATTGTTTTTATGCTCACATGTTAACAGGGCATGAAATAACTAATAAAAATAATATCATTCATATTTATGTGACAATGTAGTATTTATGAAAATATCAAGACATGGCTGAGTACATATACAAGAGATTTAAATTTGAATTTGGGCAACAAATGTGTAATAGATGTGCAACAGATGTGCAATTCGAATTTAGGCAACAGATGTGCAACAGACGTGCAACAGATGACAACTGATATGTAACAGATGTGCAACCGATGGCAACTGATGTACAACTGATGTGCAACAGATGGCAACTGATATGCAACAGATGTGCAACCGATGGCAACTGATGAGCAACAGATTGTAGACACCCCCATTTTGCTACGCTTTAAAAAGTGAAAGATTCGGTAGTATCATCGAGTCTTGAGTCCGTATTGAGCATTAGATTAGGCATATATGCATTTTAGGGTAGATTTCACCTCATTATGGGAGTTTTGAAGTTGATTCGTGATCCTGGAGGTCTCTAGGGGGTTCATTTGGCCTCTGGAAGATGAAAGTTTAAGTTTCCGAGCAAATGAAAAAACCTGCTATTTTTAGAATTCTCAGGGTTTTCCTCATTTTTGCCTATTTTGCACTGCAGGGGTATTTTGGTCACTCCCGATGCGTCTCGTTTGACCCCCGAGTTATAGTTGAGAAATCTTGAGTGATTTTAGAAATTTTGAAAAAGCTGATCTTTTTAGAAACTCACGAGGCTTCCACATTTTTATCATCTTATGGATATTTCAATCATTTCTCATATGTCCAAAACCATCTTGAGGGTACGGTTGATGGATTAGGAGTAATTTCGTAAGATTTGGGACACCTGCTAAATTTAGATCTCTCAATATTTTCTCTTAGTCTTGCACTTCGGGGGTATTTTAGACATTTCCAAGCATATCATATTTAGTCCCTAAGTTGTATCTAAGAAATCTTGAGTCCGTTTATAAATTTTCGAAAATCTGCTATTTTTAGAATTTCTCAAGGTTTTCCATAGTCTCGCCAAATTCTAGCACCTCGGGGTAATTTGGTCTTTTCCTGTGTAATTCTTTTGATCCCCGAAATATGTCTGAGAGATTATTAATGATTTCCTGAATTTTGGAAAAACTGCTAAATTTAGAATTTCTCAGGAGTTTCGCTTAATTTGGAAATTCTAAGTGTTGAGGGCATTTTTGGTATTTTCAGGGGATACCAAATGATCCTGTTTAATATTGCTCACCGAAAGGACCCAATTTTAAAAGTTTCTATTTTTGAAGTTTGACCACAAAGACTTTCCATTTTTAATTTTTCCCTTTAAGGGTGAACCAATCTGAGGGTATTTTTGTCGCATTTGGATGTCTAACAGTCAAATAGGGGCATTTTGGTCCGAAAAGTTGTTTTCCAAAAAAGATGGTCCGATCATGTGTGAGGGATGCACCATAAATGTCAAATGGGTTGGGTCCATATATAGAATGTTGAATTTAGATAGATTTTATTGACTTTTTACGGAAAAACCCGAAACCCGTGTGAAATGGCCCATTGGGCTAAAGCCCGCAAAGATGGAGCTCATGTGGGTTCACCCATATGGGTCAACCACCATGGTGGGCGGCCCACATGGTTGACCCACATGAGTTGAGCACCCAACCTTGATGAAGTCACAATGGTGACATCATATTTGTTAAAAGAAAAATAAAAAGAATAAAAAATGAAAAGAAGAAAGAAGGAAAAGAGGAATGATTGCTTAAAAAAGTTTTCTTCCAAAGAAGTAATGTGGAATGAGAATAGCATGTCTTGATTGACAAGAAATTAAGATTGGAATCAAATCCAATTTGGAAATAAGAAAGAAAGAAAACAAGAGAAAAAAATTGGAAACAAGCCAAAAAGGGAGCTCTCATATTGGAAATTACTATTTCTCTCTTAACCCTAGCTTTTTTGTATAAAAATCAAAGCAAACAATGCTAGAAAGGATTGGAAAAAATCCAAATTCTTCCTTTTTCTCTCTCCTCCCAAGAAAAAAAAAATTTCTCTCTTTAAGTGTGATCTCTCTCTCAATTGTTCTTCACAAAAGAAATTCTTGAATTCCTTCTTCTTCTCCAAGGCATCACACAATCAAGAATTATTTGAGTGTTCTTTCTACCTTTTTTTAGCTTATAAAAGGGTTGGACAAATCGTATATCTTGGATCACCAACCCTAGAGATAAGGATCGCGATCAACGGTAAGGATTCCTCATCTTTGTGAAGTAGAAAAAGCATGCTAGGGTTTTAATTTTGATGGATCAAATCAATGAGTTTTTCTTTGAAATTCTAGTATGTTATAATATAGATTATGAGTTTTCAAAATCCAAAATTTGATCCAAAAATTAATTTTCCTCCATTTAAAAATGGTTTTCTTTTGTTTTTATTCAATATGGATTTAAATTAGATTATCAAAGCAAGTGTTTGAAAACATGGTTCTTTTTAAAAAATGATATTTTCTGAGTTTTATATAAAATACAAAACTACTGGAAACTTAATTTTCAACCGCGGTTCAGCCGTTTTATTTTTCATTCTATTTTTCAAAGAATAACCCCGAAAAGGGTTATTTCTTGATGAATGGAGCCAAAAGTATATCAAATCATGTCCAAATTTAGTGAAAGTTTGTTTCCAGTAGTTTTACAAGGTTTTTAGATCACCCAAAAATTTTCATATTTTTTGGAGTTTATTTAATCTGATTATTAATTATTTTAAATTTCGGCTATTTTTAATAAATACCAAATCGTTTCAAAAGTTGATGAAACTTTCTAGAATTAAAGCATAATAATAAATGGAAGTTTTCATTGAAAAATATTTTAAAACACATATGGTTTTTACTGTTTTCTAATCGCTTCCCCATTTTACGTGCCATAATTCATTTTCTTATTAATTTAATATATTTTCAAAATTTTTCTTTACAAACCAGTAACTTTGGTTACTGGAATATTAGAGAAATATTTTCAATTAATTTTGCAAAGATTTGATAAGGTTTTACAATTTATTTTAATAAACGGGTTTTAACGCTTAGGAAACAAATTGATCTCTTATATTTAAAAACCAATTTTATGGAGGAGATTTAAGTTTTAAGTTTTGAAATTTTGATAATAAATTCTATAATCTATTATATATCTACTGAAATTTTTCACTTGATTTTAGGATACCATTAGGTTTGCTTTTTAAGTAATTCTTTGGTTTCATCTTATGTTTGTGTGAATTTAAATGGGCATCAAATCGTCATAAAAATCCATGAAAGTCATACAGTAGTCTAATTTCATCATTATCTTTATACTTGAAGAGTTTAAGTTGATTTGAAATTGATATACTATAGGTTACTGTGTTAATCTATAATCTGATTTGAATTTTGAAAAATCGGACATTGATATCTAATCTTAATGATAATTCATGCAAATTTTTCAGTAAGATTTATTCATTTATATCTTTATTCTGTAAACGTTTGGAGTAATTTAAAGGTGATATGATATAGGTTACTGTGTTAATCTATAATCTGATTTGGATTTTGCAAAATCTGGAATTGATATCAAATCTTAATGATAATTCATGAAAGTTTTCCAGTGAGCTACAATCATCCATATCTTGTTACTGGAAAAGTTTCAACTGATTTAGAGTTCGATTGCTTAGGGTTACTGTCTATTCCTAGCAATCTGGTCTTAATGATATTAAATAACAATTTAATAGCAAATCAATACAAAAGTCGGTAAAAATCTCCAAAAAACCTTATCTTTTCATCATAAATTCAATCTCTAACTTTTTGAAACAGAAACCTTAGGGTTCATAGATTGCCTTTGTAAATTGGCTATGCTGTGACAATTTAACTGCTGAGATCGTAACCATAATCATATACTAATTGCGATCGATCCAACATAATTGGAGTGCGTAAATTATATGATGATATTGGCTCCGAGGTCTACTGTCCACGAAAATCCTGAGAAATATGCCAGGCAATAAGATACTATAATTTACATGCTAAATTATACAAGGGTTAAGAGCACGATTCCCTTCCATGGTTGTGATTCGAGGTCGAAACTTGCGAACCATAGAGCCTTTGGTATTCCTTAGATGTTTAGGAATAAAAAATCTTCAGAAATTGAAAATCATCAAATTCAACAAATTGAACTCACTCACTCCATGTCTTTCGGAACCGTTGGATTGCGGTTTCCATCGCAGGAACCATTAGAGCCCCATTTAGGAACACTTGTGTCATGTTGTGTCCTAAGTTTTAGGGAGTCCTAGAGTTAGGAGTCTAGCCTCATTACGGGCGTTTGCTATGGATAGCAACCGTGCCATAGATCTAGTTACACTAGTCACCTTATTTTTCCCCTAGGACAAACCTAGTTACCTAGGATGTAGGTTAACCTGCATTAGTCTAAGGGACGTCTTGCACTTAGATAGGACCATATAGCATCTTAAATGAAGTCCTAGGATAATAAAATCTTCAACTTGAATTAAATAATTTCTCTTAAAACTGTTGAAACAGTCAATCCAGTCTAGATCGGTGTCCTAAATGAGTTAGGCATAAGTGGCTTAGTTCAGGTGCACCGAACTACGATCGACTCTGATCCCAGTGAAGCTTGGGTACGTAGGCAGCTTGGTTGCTTGATGGCATACCAATCCCGAGTCGGCTCCACACATAAATGATGGGGTTTTATACATTAATCCTTAAATTAAAAGTAATTAAATCACTTAGGACTTTCCATGAAATTAGAATTTTAGGAGAACTTTCACTTAGATTGAATTCAAACAAATTAAGAAAATCAAGATACACATTTAGGAATTACACTGAAATTAGATCTTAGGATGCATGTCATGTAGTTCGCACATTAATATAGAGTTAAATGAGCCATTTAAAAGAAATTCAAAAGAGTTAACTTTTGGAATTGAAGACCGATTATCGGGCAGGAATGGTGCCTGTGGTGGTAACTCCCCATACCTTCCATTCTCGTAACCAGGTAACGAGTCTAGATTTCTGGTCAATTATGGGTCCTAGATCCCTCATCTAGGTGGCGACTCTGTCACTCTCTTCTGCGTGGAATTCGGATTGCCTTAGTGATCCCAAGTTCACAGAAAAGATGAATTAAATCACACCTTGCTAGGCTCGGCGGCTTACCTCTGCCCTTATGGGTACTTGGTTGCACGTTTGATTGCACCCTATGGCTTGGTTGCTGCCTGCTTGGTTGGGTAAGTAAAATCAATAATAAAAAGCACACGCCATTCGCGTGGGTACGAGAGACCAAGAGAGAGCGTGGCGGCTCGCGTTATTACCCTCTCGTGGGATCGGGTCCCACACAGATGTGCAACAAATGGCAAATGATATGGAACAGATGTGCAACTGATGGCAACTGATGAGCAACAGATGTGCAACAAATGGCAAATGTTATGAATTCCCTTCATACATACGATGGTAATAGGTTTGTGTGAATTTACAAGTAATTATTTTCACAAACATGTGAAATAGAAATTAAATACCTACTCAAAATTATTAAGACAAAATAAATAGAGCAAATTGTTCCACCAATTATGATGACTGCTATAAACATTACCTTGCTTCAACAACAAAATGAAGGCTGCTAATGGTTTTCATTTCATGTTATGGCTAACTGGTTTAAGGTTTTATGTTAACTGGTTAAAGTTAGTTCCCATACATAATAGCCTACACATATAATGACATTAGTAAAAGAATCTAGCGAACCTCTCTCCCATCCTTTATTATAAAGAAAAGAACTCTCAAAATGCTATATATATATATTATATATATATATATATATATATATATATATATATATGTATATATATATAACAGATGCTATACAATCAGCTCTTCATCAGTTGAAGGGAGTTCTTTATAACTTAAACAGGGTACTTAGAATATCCACATTCGATGTATGTCTTATGAAAACAATATCCCACAACAAAACTTTTACAATAACATTATCTTATCAAATGCTCCTACAGTCCAAAAAAAAATGAAATGATTTAGAGAACAAAGAAGACAATCAATTTCTAAGTATTTGGGTCAAGAACTGTGGCATGAGGTGAACGACTACTGGCACTCAAATATACACAAGCATACTAAATTTATGATAAATCTAAATTATGACAGATAAAGATAAATGGACAAATGGATGTCCAAAAAAAAAATTCAATTTACTAAAATAACATGGTTCCACCTACAGCTAAAATAGGGGATATTCATATATATAAAAAAAAACGTCCATCAAAATCAATTGACTACACAAGAAACCATAACAGCTCAAATATCAATCTCTTTTTTCTGCTTTTCAGAAATAATATTTCTACAACTACATTATCATATTTGACGCACATTATCTAGCAAATGAAACGTAATAAGCCTCGCTATAAATGACATCAAAAAAGAATTAAATATTCAAAAGGTTTTGTTATCAGCCAATTACCAAAAAGAAAACATGTCTTTGGCAAATTTTAAGGAATCCTCTAATCATGGAAAATTATTCTTCATACAGCCACTATATTTCAAAAATTAGATTAATCAAATGTATAGACACTATGTTTTAGAAATAAAACCCAGGGCATCACTAGACATTCTACATATTATAATAGTAGAAATTTGGGGCTATACACTATAACGATTTTACAAGGATCCCTAAGTTAAGACTATCACTTGAACTAGTCATGCATGATGTCTAATCAAGGTCTGATTCCGTGAGAATGAAGACTTCAATTCAAATTTAAATGTCGTACATGCATATTACACCATTAAATTCATGTTAGCAAAGGTACTGTTTCTATCCTTTCTATGAATTTTGAATTATAAGAGAATCCTTTCAAAGCTTTATTATTATGTAAAAAAAAATTTACACTCATTTGCCTATGAATGATCTTACCATCTCAAGATTGATAAAATTTTGAATTATGACTCATCATATTAAGAGACAAACACAAAAAATGTTTATGTCTGAACTGATTACCAGCTAGAGGCTAATTTTCAGCAACTTCAAAAGAACTCAAACGACAAAATAATAGCTATATACTAGTATAAAAGTTTACTGAAGGTTTCTCCCTTTGTCTGCAATTATTTTTTACATACCAAAAGCTTCAAGGCCTAATACTTGCTACTGCTCTAAATAACTATTCTTAACTTGAGAACCACATCAAGCATGAACAAACAATAGTTCAAAAATTCTAAACAGAGTGGACAAAATTGAGGTGATTCTGTTCTTATCAATTAGCACATAGAGAATTAAAAGCTATCACAGACACAGTTATAGAGTGTTACTGTTTAGAAATACATGCACTTCACAAAAATCACCAGAAAGCGAGTCAAAATGGATAATTCAATATAAAGTAGGTTCAATTGGAATTTAATGCCACACTAACACATTCCAAATGGAAAAAATAAAGGAAAATCATAATAACTCACCTGTAATCCCTTGAAGCAACAATGTTTGCTCGGTACAATCAGAGGTGAGCTCAGATCTTGTCTTTCTGATGAGATTATTCTAGCTACATTCCAAGCTGAGCCATAAATGATGAACTTTATGGAAGAAAATGATCAGATCTTTAAGTAGCTTGCCCGGAGCTTTGAAATTTCCCAAATCTTTAACTCTTATCTAAGACTTGTCCAATCTTAGCTGCTAAGAAATCTAATACAAAGTAATTAAAGATCCAGGGTTTTGAAGTCTGGAAACAAGATTATACGCAGATTTTCTAAAGCTAAGCAAGATTAGAATACAGAAATTAATAACAAGAGGTCTTGGATGCTTGGATCTAGGGTTTAAAAGAATGGAACGAAGAAAAATTAATTCGAATGTGCTCGGTATAAAGCAGATGCTGGACAGCATCAACCCTTATGTGCAAGCCTTCAGATGTGGGAGGGATTTCTTATCAAGGAATGGAGTTGTTGACCTGCACATTCGAATATTACATCAAAGATCTAAAGATGCTAGGCAATACAATCGTCCTACTGCATCTGAGGTTGCTGCACTAATGGTTGGTGATGGATCGGCCAATGTTGAGAACCGTGACGTGATTGTATGCACGAGTGATGGCTACCTGCAGAGGATCAGTGAGTGTCGCCCTTCTTATATGGCCCTCCAATATCCTCTCCTATTTCCATCTGGAGAGGATAGTTGGAGAATTAATATTCCAATTACATCAAATCTTGGAACTGCCAAACGAAAGAGGGAATGTGTAAGCATACGAGAGTTTTATGCATATCGGATTCAATATCGACTTGAAGAGGGAAGGATACTTATTCAATCTGGCCGCACATTCCAATAGTTTGTCGTCGATCCATATGCAGCAATTGAAGAGCAAAGATTGCTATGGGTGCATAGAAATCAGGAACAGCTCCGTATAGATCTCTTGCGAGGCTTGCAGGATGTTGTTGCAATTGGTGATCATGATGCCTCAACCGTTGGATGGAGGCTGGTTTTACCATCATCCTTCGCAGGGGGGCCTCGATACATGGCTCTGGCCTTTCAAGATGTGATGGCTATATGTCAATGGTATGGCCCACCTAATTTGTTTATAACATTTACATGTAATTCAAAATGGGAGGAGATAACTTCAGCTCTACAACTTATACCCGGGCAACGTGTTGAGGATAGGCCGGACATAGTCGCAAGGGTGTTTAATTAAAAAAAAAAACAACTTATAAATGATCTGCGCACAAAAATTTTTTTTGAAAGGGTGGTTGCAAGTGCGCCTTTTCATTCTCTTCCACTCTATGTCCTCACATTTCTGCTGTTATACCCACATCCTCACATTTCTCAGACTTATCTGTCCATTTATTATGCTTCGAATTTCATGCACGTTGTTGAATTCCAAAAGCGGGGGTTGCCACATGCTCATATTTTGATTACTCTTGGAAAAGATGATAAGATTGCCACCGCAGAAGAGGTTGATAAGTTCATTTGTGCAGAGCTGCCTGATAAGAAATCTTGCCGTAAGGCTTATAAAATTGTTCTGAGATCGATGATTCATGGGCCTTGCGGTCGTAAGAGTCCTAGCTCGCCGTGCATGGAAAATGGCATTTGCACAAAAAAATACCCTAAGCAATACAGAAGTGGCACATCAATTGGCAGTGATGGATTTCCTATTTATCACCGAAGGAAGGACGGATGAAAGGCTATAGTTCGCGGCCAAAGAATAGGGAACAGATGGATGGTCCCATACAACCTTGATCTTCTAATTAAATATAATGCCCATATCAATGTCGAATTCTGTGCCAGAACAAAAGCTATTAAGTATTTATACAAATACATTCATAAAGTCCCCGATAGAGCAACTGCTGTCTTGGAGGTTCACAACAACTTTACCTCAATCCACTGGATCCAATCAGGGGAATGATGAAATAAAGTAATACTTAGATTGCAGGTACATATTTCCACTAGAGGCATGTTGGAGGATTTTTGAGTTCGATTTGCAAGCTCAACGACCGCCTGTTGAGCGCCTCCAGTTTCACTTGCCTAGTGAGCAGTTCGTCGTGTTCCAAGACAACAATGATCTTGATGATGTTGTCTTGGGGCCTGGGATTGGTAGGACTATGTTTACAGAATGGATGCAGACTAATAAGAAATTTGAGGACACCCGATTGTTACGGTATGTTCAGTTCGCAACTTCTTGGGTTTGGGACAGGTTAGAAAAACAATGGCATTGACAAAAACGAGGGAAAACTATTGGTAGATTATTTTATGTGCACCCATCATCTAGAGAACGGTATTATTTGCGGATGCTTCTCAATATTGTTCGTGGGCCATTAACTTATGAAGATATTCACACAGTTGACAGGATCCTTTATCCAGACTTTAAGTCTGCATGCATTGCTTTAGGTCTTCTAGATGATGACAATGAATGGCATGAGGCACTTGAAGAGGCTTCAGTTTGGGCTTCGGGACGGCAACCTTGACATCTTTTTGCATCAATTTTGGCATCATGTGAGGTCACAGACCTGTTAAATTTATGGAAAATGCATTGGAGGGTCTTATCAGAAGACTTGCAGGTTGTAGCACGGCGAGAGCATCGCAACCCACATATGATGATATCTGACCATGACTTGCAAGATATGACGCTTTATGAGTTAGAGGGCATCCGTAACAGTATCGGGAGGAGCCTGTCAGATTATCCTTCAATGCTAAAGCCTACTGCCAGAAATAGTTGCATGTTACGGAATAGGCTTATTTCAAAGGAGTTAAATTACGATTGGGTAGAGACACAAGTTGAATGCAAACGTTTGCATTGTGGCCTGAATCAAGAGCAGCTATTGGCATTTGACACTGTTATCGACTCATGTCTGAATAAACAAGGTGGGTTCTACTTTGTGTATGGTAGTGGTGGTACCAGTAAAACATACTTATGGAAAACATTGGTGAATCGGCTACGGAGTGATGGAATGTTGGTGTTAAGTGTTGCATCATCAGGCATTGCATCATTGTTACTGCCATGTGGCCATACTGCTCATTCTCGTTTTAAAATTCCTCTCGATTTAGATGATTCTTCTACATGCTTCATTAAACAAAAGTCAGAGCTAGTAGAGTTGATCGAAGAGGTTGACTTGATCATATGGGATGAAGCACCAATGGCACATAGACACCCCCTGGAAGCTGTTGACCGTACGTTCAAGGATTTACTAAAGCATAAGTCTTTGGAGGCAGCTGATAAGGTTTTTGGGGGAAAAACTTTCGTCCTTGGTGGTGACTTCAGACAAGTGCTTCCTGTTGTGCCAACATCAGGCCGAGAAGTTGTTGTTAGTGCTTGCTTACAAAGATCATATTTGTGGCAATACTGTAAACTATTCCACCTAACAACCAACATGCGTTTACTACAACAAGGGTTATCACCTGTGGATCGTATTTCTGGAGCCAAATTTGCACAGTGGCTTCTTGATGTTGGGAATGGGACCTTACCTTCAATTTCGATTGATGGTCGCGACGAGTCCGATTGGATAAAAGTTCCGGATGATATGCTCATAAGCGATACTAGATTTGGGATTACAAAATTAATTTCAGAGATATACCCAAACTTAATATCGCGGTTACATGATTCGAGTAACCTTGAAGAACGGGCTATTTTAGCCCCAAAAAATGATGACGTTGATACCATCAACTCTATAATGCTGGAAATGTTGCCTGGTGAAGCTCGCAACTACTTGAGCGTTGATGATCTTAAAGATGTTGGAGGTGGCGATGCTTATCTCTCTTCTCTTGGATCATTTGCCACTCCTGAATATTTACATTCGTTAAATTTTGCTAGCATGCTAAAGCATTGCTTGGAATTAAAGGTTGGTGCTCCTGTTATATTGTTACGTAATTTAAACCAGTCAATTGGCCTTTGCAATGGAACCAGATTGACTGTTCTCGCCTTGGGCTGTCATATAATTCAGGCATGTAGAATTACAGGAGCTAACAAAGGTGAAGTACATTGCATTCCAAGAATCATAATATCTCCATCCTTGAATGATTATGCTTTCACGTTTAAGAGGAGACAGTTCCCTTTAAAGGTTGCATTCGCTATGACAATTAATAAAGGTCAAGGGCAAACTTTGTCAAGTGTTGGAATATACTTACCAGACCCCGTGTTCAGCCATGGTCAACTTTATGTTGCCCTATCACGTGTCACTTCCCGGTCCGGTGTTAGAATATTACTTGGCAAGAAAACACACCCCAACCGTGGCTACACGCGCAATGTGGATTTTAAAGAAGTCTTACGAGGCTTATAATTTATGTTTTTAGATATGGTGTAATTGTTTAGGTTGGCATACATTTTGTTGCAACCTGTTGTTGTCGGTTCTGCTTAATTTCTACATATATCAAACTAAAATTATCTGTGTTTTGTTTTGCAGGATGCAGGATCCATATTACACGCCATTCTCATATATATATATATATATATATATATATATATATATATATATATATATATATATCACGGCAAGCCCAGCTGGACCATCAAATGTCGTGTGAAGCGTCTTTTTGATAAGCATAGCTTTGAAAAGCCAGATAAAAAGGGACAAATATTGAAGGCTATTTTGGTCGATGAGGAGGTAAACATTTAGGTCATAGAAAGATTTCCAGATGTACTTTCACAATTTTAGGTATGATTTCGATCTAAATTAAACTGTTTTTTTAAAACAAATATGTTCTCCTGTTTAATGGTTCTAGGGAGCAGACATTCAATTAACTCTTTATGATGCAAATGCTGACAAATACAAGTCTATATTAAAGGAGGGTAACGTCTACAAAATTAAGCATGTCAAGACTAAGACAGTCGAACGGTGTTATCGGATTGCAAGTCATCGATGCGAGCTATTTGCTACAGATTACCTCACCGTTGAATCAATTGTTGGCAAGGGTATTCCTAAATATTTAGTTTTTACGCCATTGAAGGATGCATGCCATAGGGCTCCTTATTCATCAGATTATGTTGGTACATATTATATAGGGTTTTCCCTCTTAATGAAGCTGTGACAGTAAATTTTCTCTAAAACTTATGCATTTTTTTGGCGCATTTATCAACGACCTTCCTTCGTAACGCATTTTTCCATTTGAAGTTTAACGTATTGTAATTTCATGAAGATATCCTTGGTGTGCTCCTATATGTTTCAAAAGTTCAGCCTATTTAGCCAAAGAACAGTTCAGCCACAATCAAAAGAGAGTTGGTGCTAATAGATGAGAGGTTTGATGCTTTCAACTCCTCACTAGGCAATCTTTACTGATTATATAAATAAAATATGGCAATTGTTCTTATATAACTTCTTCTCACCAATTTTCCTCAGTTGCTACCCCATCATGTCATCTTTGTGGGCTTCAGAGACTATGTTAGTGATACAAAATTTAGCTAACCCACTAAACTTCCGTACTGTAATTTTGGTGATGGCTGTAAAACCTGTTCAGTACCAAGGTATATGTGAGTCCTTTATTATATAGACACTTCTTATTATGTCATACACCTGCTAATGTTCTAATTTAAATGCTGGCCAAGAGGACTATCCTTATCTACTACAAGGTATACAGTTGTTAAAGTTAACCTGGATGACGCTGGTGGTGAAAAACTACTCGCTTGGTACTTAAGAACCATATGCCTGTTTATGGAATTCCCAACATCCTGCTTTACGTACAGTAAACATTGGTACATCATCTTTTATAGGTTGGAATGCAGTGACAAGGCCCGCTCAATTGCTATGAGGATAATATCATCTTCTTCACCGACTGCTGTGACATCTGCATTACCAGTCGCAAGGAGGATCAATGTGTTTGACTTGGATGAGAGACTAGAGGCGGACATCTCACAGATAATCATGACACTCATCCTCTCTTCTAACAACCATGACATCCAATATCCCATTACATGTTTATGTACCTTTTAGAACCTCACTTATTTCTTCGACTTTAATTAATGCTCCAAACTACAGGCAACGTACTACCGTATTACAGCCACACTTCAGAAAATTGATGCAGATTATTTTCAATGCTATAATGCATGCCTATCATGCAATAAGAAGATTCAAGAGACATATCTTGCATTTTAGTGTGACAAGTGTGAAAAATATGGTGATATAGCTATCCTAAGGTATTCACATTTCTGTTGGCCCTCTAAATGCTATTCTAATTGCTTCCACCTACTTTATTAATGAGAAAGGTCAAAGTGGATTACACTGAGATGTTTAGACCTTATTGGTTCAGGTATGTAATGAGAGCAAATATCGTTGAAGGCACATGCATGAAACAACTGACATTTTTCAATGATGAGGCGGAGCATCTACTTGGGTTGTCTGTTGCGGATTTTAGGAAGAAATTATTGGAGGTATAATTTAAGAATCATCTACAATTGTTCATAACATTAACCTAAATCTGAATATGTATTTTTAACTTCAATGATCCTAACACTAACATCTCTTTCTTTTTAAAGGGAGTTGATATCGATGTCATGAATACATTATTCTGTCCGCGGTTAGGCCGGAGATATGTATTTATTATTTCCAATATGAAAGGCAACATGATGGTAAGTAGTGCGTCAAGCTTGGTTGTGCATTCAATTATAAGTGTCTGCTTCTTGGAAGAAAGCATGGTGCTTCTACGTTTGATAGACAGTATTCTGAAGCTCTTGAAAATTATATTTGTTCATAGTTTATTGTACCTATAGAATACATACTGATTTAAGGATTTTGTATCTCCCCAAATATATTTCACAGCTTCTTTAAATGGGGCTTCATCATCAAAGCCACATTTATATTCTCATCATGCTTTAATTACATCATCCGCGTCACGTCTTTCCCTTCCTAAATCAAGCACTCAACATCAAGTCTTCTTTCCTTCAGGTAGCCGAAACATAGATATGCCTAATATCATTGCTAATCCATCTATTGGAGGTAAATTTCATAACTTTCAACATCATATTTCTTTGTTCTATTATCTAATGTCCAAATCTTTCAACTTCTAACAGGTTACAAGGGGGGAAAATAGTTGACAACTTTCTTGTCAGAGATGACATTTTCAACTCTCCCAAAGAAACGGGCGACCGAGATATGACCAAGCAGAGTTGAATTTGATGCTTTACAGTTTTTGGCTATTTTTAAATATAACATCACGAAGATATGACATTATTACACTCCTTTGGATTTTGTATCTGTATATAAGTGAAGGTTTAGATCCCATTGGTTGTTTTGTATAATCAACCAAGCTTGGTTTTCCCTTTGGGTGATTAAACTGTTCAACTAGCTACTATGGGACTTTCTTTATGGTGTAGTTGGATATTTTTTTGGGTATCATTAAAAGTGAATCTTACTTATGGGTTGATCTATTTACTTTACATCTGACAACACCTTCTGCTAGCATGGGTCAATGATGCTTCCAAAAGTTTTACAAGTATTTTAGGGGGGTCTGTTATGTTCCTTGCTTTTGTTATTTCCATTTCTCCTTATGATGTATCAATTACCAACGAACACAAGTACCATTCTATATTAAAACCGATTTCCCTTCGTCCTTCTTTTCCACCCTCCTAATATAGTCATCCCAATGAGCAGGTATAGCCTCCTCACATATGTTTTCTCCTATTTTTGGAGGGTTTTAATTTATGTATACCCATGTTTTATATTCCCATTTTTTTACGCTTTTGATTTTTCCTCTGCAGGGCCCCATCGGGTTCTATCTGACCCTGGCTTTTTATCCATCTTTGCATTTCTCGAGTATGTATTTCTACATTTTATCCCTAAATTTAGATGAGAAGAAAAAATGCTTGCATGCCATCTAAGATTTTACACTTCATCTACTACAATTTAATCATTGGTAGATATGGCCACAAGTGTTCGCATAACATGGCATAATCAATTTACTTCAAACTTTTAGAAGCCCAATGTGTTCCTACTGATGATACTTATGCCTTTCTTTCACAGTCCTATTGCCCATCAAGACTGCTAGAGAAGGCAGAGGCTTTCCTGTCTGAGATGTGAAAATGCAGCATTCCAATCAGTATGAAATTTTATTATAAGATTTTTATACTTATACGACTCAAAAAAAATGAATATTGGTTTGCAATGCTCAATTTTTAAGACATTTTGGACTGGAAAAATATTTCTCAAGACACTTTCACTTAGTCCTAATCAATCTTTATTAGGACTAAGTGTAGACACCCCATTTTGACCGTACCCTAATCCCTCCCTGTTTGAGCACAACCACATCAAATCATTAAATTGGAACCCTAAATTCTACCTTAGAGCAGGTTAGGGTCCCACCAGGGTCCCTGTAAAATTTCGTCAGGATCCGAGCACGTTTGCCTAGCGAACGAGCTAAGACAGCGTCGTGGTGCAAGTTCGGGGGGGGTGAAATATGTCATTTCTCATGTACAAGAGGGCATTCTTGGAAATTTATGTTGCTTCCTTTGCAAGCAATCGTTATGGGCCATTGGATCAAATCATAGGGTTAGGAGCATGTAGAGAGAAAATAATTTTATGCCCATGTCTTACCCGAGGCACCCCCCTGTGTGATAAAAGGTATTAAAAATACACTAGAAGGGGCTGTCTTATGAGAAGAGAGGGGGTACGAATTTATCATTTCCTCTTTAAAAGAGAAAATGAGTTAGGGTTTAGAGGGGGGAGAGAGCCTCATTTGGGTGGAGAAGAAAAACAGAGAGGAGGAGAAAATCGCCAAAAACCACTGAGAGAGAGATTTGAGGAGAGGAAGAGAGCTTAACCCCCCCATCATCATCTTCATTCTCCTCTACCCCACATCCACCTTCGAGAAACCCATTTTATCCGACCGTCTCAACCCATCTCTGCAACTCCGGTCGGCCACCTCCAATCCCAGCCACTTCCCATTCTCATTTCTCTGCAACACCCAAACCCCATTTAACCCAAAACCAAAATCCGCAGATCCTCATCTCCGGCAAGCCTCCTCCATTTTCGCTGGCCGTCTGCTACCTCCAACCAGCATCCTCATCTCTGGCAGCCACTCCCAAACCCACCTCCATTAAAGAGCCTCTTCTTATTTTTCTTCACCACCCACCACCATCTCATCTCTCAAAACCCTTTTCATTTTTCCATTCAAACCCATCTTCAACCCACCCTGACTTTCACCTTCCCAGCCACATCCCACCAACCCCCAATCGGAATTCGGGAAACCCACCGGAATATGTCCGGACACCATTAAATCCGGCCATCTCCATCAACCCCCTCTCTCAGCCACCTCTTATCTCCACGCTAAACCTATTTTCTTAACCTTCATTTCTAACCCCCAAACCCACTTCATTCCTACCCCCATCTCTACCATCTTCGGCCAACACCCCATCCCCATTTCTCTGTAAAACCTATTACCCCAAACCCACTCAAAAAAAAAAACCATCTCATCTGCTCCGGTTGCTATCACCGGAATCCGACCATCCTAACCCCTTTTCCGGTCATCTCCCTCACCTCACCGATTTCTCTTTCTCTCCAATCTTTCATTTTTTTAGGTCTTAGAAACTAGGGTTTCTGTGAGAATAAAAGGGTCGAGTAGTTAAGGGTTGAAAAGAAAATAGAGCTCAAGGGAGGTAACATTACTTTCCTTCTTCTTCTTTTTTATTTTTATTTTGCTATTTGCCATTTCAATTTGGATTACCCATGCTTGCTCTGTTAATTTCGGTTCTTAAAATCCTTTGCGTATGGTCTCGAAGTTGTTTTTTTTTTTAAGTTATAATCCATGGTAATTTTTATTGAGGAGATGCTGTCAAGGATGTGTAGTGGTTATTTTTATCAGAAATTTCAGAAATTCTTTATGGCCCATAGTTTCCATTTCCCCTTTATTAATGCATTTAATGGTGTATGTTCATGTGTATGGCTTTGGAGCTATGATTTTGCATTAGTTTGTATTAACTGGATTGAGTGCTTTGTGTGTATTTTCTTAAAGAAGAAGTAGTCATAAGAATATGTAGCGGCAGATTAGGAGGTCAATGGAAACAGATGTTATTTTTCTAAAAGTAATGGATGAGTCTTATGTTTCTGAAATAAATATAATGAAAAATCTTCTCTTGCAAGAGAGTGTCTGCTCTCAGCTCATTGAGGAAAATCATTGTTAGTAAGAGGCGTGCTGTAGGATTTTACTCTAGCATAACCTCCCGTTTGTGAAAGTTTATGTCCCTCTTCCATGTAAAGAGTGTGGCGGTTAATAATTCCTCATACTCTATGAGAATTTGGTTGTAGCTGGAAAGTTACGGGTGATATTTTCCGATCTTTCAATATTATAATCATGTGAGGTTTTTGTTTTAATATGAACATCCATTTTTATCCTCGGGGTTTTGGGTTCTACATCCTCAAAGAATGCAATGTTTAAGTCACATTGGCTTTTCTTGGGTCAGCGTATATGTGCTGATCGTGATCTGAAGTTTTATTCCTTGAAATTATAATACATTGACTTATGGTTGCTCATCTTGTTTTCTGCTGTTGTGGCATTGCTTTTGGCTTTGGATGTTAATTTGATTCTTGAATGCAAGATGGCAATCTTATTTTCTGTGATGAACGGATGGTGGAGGGATGTATGCTTAACTGATGTAGGAAATCAGGTTATTACTCATACCCATGTCATGGGTATGAGTATCATCTGATTTCACAGGAGACCCATGTCGAGGGTTCAGCTGAATTATTTTGTGGTTCGATCTTTTGATGATCCTAGAGTATGTTTGGTCTATTAAAAGTTGCATGTTGCTGCATTTCTCGTGGTGATTTCTTTGATAAGATTATCATTCATTTACATTTTGGAGATTTGATTCTGAGACAGGTTATGAATTATGCAATTTGGCTGTACTTTTCCTCCTTTAGATATTTTTAGTCGTGTGCTGTATTGTAGACACCCCATTTTGATCGGACCGAAGTTCGCTATGCTTGGGCGAAACCCCATCCAATCATTTCCGCCATGTTTCGCACTTTTCCGTTAAGTGTTGAGAGAGATTATTCCCAAGAATTCGAGCAAGAGAGAATTTGGATCCGATTGATGGGCCCGTCTTGAGCATTTGTTTAGATTTGGATCAAACAGGGTGGCCCGCACATTGTTTTAGTGAAAAATGAGTTTTGAACCTACTTCGATCCAACACCTAAAGATGATCATCAAGAGAACGGTCAAGATCTCAGAGAAGTCGTTTTAACAACCAATTTTGTTTCGATCATCAGGTTGAGTTACTCGGATCAGCCCATTGAAATGATTTAGGAGGACACAACCTACTTAGGTAGGGGACCCATCAATTGGATGGTCTGGATCGTCATAGAGGAATGATTTAAGGGGGCACAACCAATTTACATTGCGACCCACCATTTGAACGGTCAAGATCATCAATTGTCGCCCATCAAATGGACGGTTCGGATCATCAAATGGGAGTGATTTAAAAATGGGGTAACATATTCACATTTTGATCTATTGGATGGTTTGGATCAGCCCATAGGATTGATTAGTGGAGCACAAATTAAATCACATCGCAGCCCACTATTTGAACGGTCAAGATCATCAATTGTCGCCCATCAAATGGACGGTTCGGATCATCAAATAGGAGTGATTTAAAAATGGGGTAACACATTCACATTTTGATCTATTGGATGGCTTGGATCAGCCCATAGGATTGATTAGCAGAGCACAAATTAAATCACATTGTCGCCCATCAAATGAACGGTTCCGATCATACTTTGGAGTGGGGCATATGATTTTATGCACAATTGGGAATTTGGTCACATATGGGACCCATTTGGGTTATCTTTTACCTACTCAAAAGAACTTTTAAAAACATGCATGGGGCCACACACATGTCAAAATTCAATGTCCACAATGGTGGCCACCTACCATGGAATATGTCCACAATGGTGGCCACCTACCATGGAATAAGTCCACAATGGTGGCCACCACCCTCCCATTCCTTTGCTATAAATGGTTCAATGAGGGTGAGTAAGAGGGAGGGGAGAACTCATTTCTCTTCTATCATGTGTTCTAACAAAGTTGCTATGAGGGGTTGAAAAGAAAAAAAGAAGAAAAGAAACAAGAAAAGAAGAAAAAGAAACAAAAAAGAAGCAAAAAGAGAAAGAAAGCGGAAGCGATCACACGGAGGCGGAATTTTTGAGTTTTTCGGCTCTCGGATTCGGCGAGGATTTCGATCACAGGTAGGTACACCGTTCTCGGAATTTTTTTTAGAATTATTTGGTATATTTTCGGATTTTTGCATGATTTTTAACAAAGAAAACTAAACGATATACTAAACAGATTCCAAAAATAATGAAATTTCGTGAGAAAATAATATGATAATGATACATTCTACCATGAATTTGTGAGAATTTTTGGATTTTGTTTGGTATATTATTTTACGCATTCTTTGAAAATTATCAGATTTTGGGAGAATTTTTACTGACGTCAAATCACAGATAAAATTCTCCAAAGTTTTACAGTAGTCTTAAATTCTATACTTCTTGCTTCTGTAAAATTTTCAAGTGATTTGGATCTTGTTTCATATGAGCTGTAGTCTTAACTCATAATCTGGTTTGACATTTGAAAAATCCGAAACTGATAGTAAATAGTTTTCTAAATTCATGAAAATCTCACAGCATGCTATTTTCACTTATATCTTACTACTGTAGAAATTTCATGGAATTTAGATTTCTAGTTCTAGTAGTTTCTGTGTTATTTTTGCAATCTGGTCAATTAATTTTTAAATCCAAATTAAATATGAGTTTAATGTAATAATCTATAAAAATATTCCAGTAAGTTACATCTCATCATATCTTGTTGCTGGAGAAGTTTCAACTCATTTTGAGTTCGTTTGCAACAACTTCACTTGTAAAATCACTCATATGATTAAAATTGATAAAATTCATTGAAAATCCGAAATTAATTGAAAATCATCTTAAAATCTCTAAAGGACCTTAAATTCTGTCACATCTTAATTCCTTAAGAAGGTCTGCTTTGCCTCATTTGTAGAATCCTCTCTGAGGTTGCACCTCAATTTGTGCCTCTGTTAATTAGAGACCAATTTGGTCAATTAGTTGTCTTAGCCTTGCTTCCCCCTTGCAAGGGCAATGATAAGGTTACTTGGAGCCCATCTTTGTGTTTGTTTGGGAGACCCGCCCGGTCTCATTCTCTCGTTAGTCCTCTTTGTGCGCCGTTTGGTTTTGGGAGAACACCATACTCGGTTTGGCTTCATACCCCTACCCTTATGGGTATTGGGTTGCACATTTGTTGCACCCTAGGGCTAGGTAGCTGTCCGGCCCGGCTGGGTGTTTTACCTCTGCCAAATGTTCAAATTCGTGTTTCCTTTTCTCTTAGAGAGTCTTTGACTCATTTATCTTTAGTTGGTGTTAGTGGAGTCTTTGACTCATGTTTCCATTTCTTTTATAGAGTCTTTGACTCATCTATCCTTTAGTGGGTGTTAGTGGAGTCTCTGACTCGTGTTTCCTTTTCTTTTAGAGAGTCTTTGATTCACTTCGTTTTCTTAGTAGGTATTATTAGAGAGTCTTTGACTCATTCGTTCTTTTGTGGTATTACTAGGGAGTCTTTGACTCATTGGTTCTTCTGTTGGCGTTTTTTGGGAGTCTTTGACTCATTCCTCCTCTAAGTTGTAGTATTAGAGAGTCTCTGACTCATTTGTTCCCCTCTTTAGTGTTGTTAGTTCGGAGTTTCTCCTTTAGAGTTGTTGATTACTTCGCTTTGATTAGAGGCTAACTCAGTCTTATTAAAGCTTTGCTTGCTTGGGATCTTGGATCGTTTTCTCTCTTCTTGGGACGCTATCTTTCTTGTTGTGGTTCGTCTCTTTGAGGCGTTAGTTGCTTGTTTGGGGTTTCCCCTTTTTGCTTTAGGGCTTTGCCCTAGTTTATGGTTATGCTTGTTTGTTCTCTGTAAGAGTGAATTCATCTAAAGGTCCTGAGCATTGGAAAAGCTTTAAAATCCAAAAAACATTAGAAATTTAAAACTCAAAAATATTTGAAAACTTTAAAAATATCAAAAACATTTGAAAATATAAAAAAACCTTAAAAAATCTGAAGTGTGAGTGTTTCTTTTAGAAGCGTAGTTTGAGAGTTCGTTTTCGAACTACGTTGGCTTGATCCTCTTCCGAGGTACGTAGTGCAGCTTGGGATTTATATCCCAAGTCCAGCCAAACTTTTTTGTAAATAATATTTTAAACTTTCTTCAAAAACCTTTAAAATCTTGTTTTCAAAAGATCTTCCTCTAGAGTTAGGAGTTTCTCCTAGATAGAGAGTTTTAGAGTTAGGGTTTTTCTTTTGATAGGTTGTTTGATTGTTTGATTGCTTGTTTTTAGAGTTAGGGGTCTGTCCTAGAGTTATAGGAGCGCCTCCGTCCGGTCAGTCGGCGATCCATATCGCCGAGTGATGACTAGAGTAGGATACGCTAGTCCACCCTTGGTTTTCCTTAGGAAATACAGCCTAGTCACACATAGGTTGTAAGAACCACCTGCATTAGCTTAGGGCTAATCTGCATTTAGTTAGGGCATATAGGGTGTCATAAAATCCACAATTCACTGAAATTTAAATAATCGTACAAGAAACTTTAATAACCGGTTCGGTCTTTTAGATCGAGTCTAGGATAGAAGTCTAGGTGTCTTAGGCATCCTAGCTTAGAATAGGCGCGAAGAACTACGTTGCCTTGATTCTCGTGGAGGCGGGGATACGTAGGCTTCTTTGGATGAATACCAGATCATCTGAGGACTCGGGCTAATCACTTTTAAAACTGTTGAAACAGTCAAATCACTTAGGATTTTCCATGAAATTAGAATTTTAGGAGAACTTTCACTTAGATTGAATCCAAACCAATTAAGAAATCAAGATACACATTTAGGATTCACATCGAAATTAGATCATAGGATGCATGTCACATAGATAGCACATTAACAGAGAGTTGAATGAGCCATTAAAAATGAATTTAAAAGAGTTAACTTTTGGAATTGAAGACCGATTATCGGGCAGGAATGGTGCATGTGGTGGATAAATCCCCATACCTTCCATTCTTGTAACCAGGTAGCGAGTCTAGATTTCTGGTTAATTATGGGTCCTAGATCCCACATCTAGGTGGCGACTCTGTCAGTCTCTTTTGTGTGGAATTCGGATTGCCTTAGTGATCCCAAGTTCACATAAAAGATGAATTAAAATTAATAATAAAAGGCACACGCCAATCGCGTGGGTACGAGAGACCAAGAGATAGTGCGTGGCGGCTCGCGGCCACCACGCCCCTCTCGCGGGATCGGGTCCCACAGACTGGCGACTCTGCTGGGGATAACCTAACTTCATTACAATTCCAAAAGATTACTCATTTGAATCTATTTCAACTGGCTCATGAAAACTCTATCTCTTTTATGCTTGTTAGATTAGTTTGTATGCTTTATTTTCTCATCACATTTACTCAAACTTAATCTAACAAAACCTGAAGGCATCATAGATTGCGCGAACTTATTGCACACACTTACATCACTTTCATCTAAACCCCTGCATCTCACATGCACACACGTCCTATTTTAGAAACCCGGAGTGTTATCTAGCATGGTTGACTGGGATTTCATCACCTGGTGCCTCTGTGATAGAGAAGCATTCCACCCTTAGCCTAGTACCTTTATGGTACGTAAACGGATCTCTTGTTCACGTACTGATACGCCGGACACTGGTACAGTATATCGAACATGGATTCGCGCTAAGGGAACTCTTGGCCTTACCCCTAGATTAACCCACACATGCATGTAGTATACGAACACATGTGCATCACGTGTGTTGAGCCTAGTTTAGGATATCCTACCCATTTGTGTCTAGATTAGGCCGTAGTTCATCTTCCAATGGCTACGATCGGTCATAGGTACACAAACAAAGTCATGAGTCGAGATCCTCTCTCCACTCCGCTAGATTAGGGTTAGGATTGATGCCTTCAGGTAACACTGATAAAATGTGCGAAGATTTAAAAAACTTTTCCTTTGGGGTTAGGATGTAAATCCCATTCATTTCCAAAGATCTCATAGGATTAGTCATTCATGATCCATCCGTTGAAAGCAATCTTATGCTATCTCATCTCATCTTGATCTCATCTTGATCGTACAGTTGTTGATATCCATCATTCAGATTTTAGATCTGGCCCTTGACTCTACTTTTGTCATTCTTATGGCCATGGTCTATTATCTGAGCCATTGATTTTTCATTGATCAATGTTTACCTATCATATATCTTTTACCCTTGGATCATATCGAAATCATTGATGGAAAAGTTTGATCTTACCTGTATTCTTTGAGTGCATGATCGTTGCTGAGATCGAAACTTATTTTGATTAGGGATGTTTATCGTTCCTGACTCTTTCATTCACAAAAGAAGAACGGTTATACCCAAAGAACATCTTAAGGAATAGATTGAGGATTCTTTCCAAAATTAACATACCCGTTGATGTATGTCAAGATTACTCTTTTCTCTATTTGTTTAGAATTTTTATCCCATGACTATTGAGATAGTGTGATTGCTTCTAAGTCAAAAGTCTGTGTTCAACAAAAAGCCCTTCTTCCAAAAGACTGACCATTTCTGAATTCATTCGATACATCAGTCTATTGCTTTACCCACATTGTCAGCATAAGCCTTTTGTTGCCCCATTTAAACTAGACCTTGTGGAGTTGCCTTTTCTGGGATTCCTACTTCAGGATCGAACTTTATAGTTATCATTATCATGGGGAAAGGTGTATCATCTATAAACTTTCAGTGTCAGTTCACTACCTTTGAAGAAGTGTCCTGTGTCTTTAGATTTATCTTTCATTAAGTGTACATCAACTTTCTTCTCTCTAAGTTGAAAAAGTTCAGTTATGTAGATGTTAAAAAAGAAGAAGAGAGAAGTGTCATATCTGCCAGTCTTTCTTATATAGAGTCAGTGTTCTGTTTTCTATCAGAACTGATAAAGAGCCCATTGAGGTGTGTCAAAAATCATCAATGTACTTACAGTCTTCAATTCAATAAAATGGTTGATTTCGTATCTTTGATACTCTATGATTCACTCTTAGATCTAATGTTTAAACAACTAAAGACCCCCTTTTCGGATGAGAATGCAGACGAAATTCACCTCGAGATCTGAAAGATGGTCGAACGAGAGGAAGAGCGTCGAGCATAGCCACTTAAAGAAGAAATCGAAGCCATTGATAGTGGTATCGAAATCCGAAATTCGGGAGAAATGGATTGGAAAAACTTTATCTCCTAAGGAGCGCAAAGAATTGATAAACCTGTTTAGAGGGGTTTGAGGTAGTCTTGCTTGATCCTATAAGGATAAACCAGGGGAATGCCCTGTCGTTGAGCAAAGCAAGACTTCATCTGCTTTAGACATCCAGTTGAAGAGTAAAATTTTAAAGAGATAAGCATCAGACATCCTGTGGAGCTGATGAAATACTGAGAGAAGATTTTCGGACAAGGAGTTGTGGAATCTTGAGCATAAATCCAAGATCTTTGAGATGAGAGTGGAGCACAGTGGTTGAAGTTTTGCCAGAAAACCGCCAGACTCCTCGATAAAAAAAAAAATTCTAAGTCTTTGAACCTCAGCATTCAAGAGCTTGTACATCATATACATCAGGAGGCCATCATTGGACATTTGAGCCTTAATAGCCAAAATCCTAAAATCCTTTTGAGAACCCTTTGGGCCAACAATTTAAAGCCAATGTTTCTTTTCAAACACATTATAAATCCGGGGCATTTATGCACCCGAACTACGTCGGACCTGATCCCCATTTCTTCAGGGGTACGTAGGCAACTTGATTAATTCAGGTTCGGTCAAACCTTGGGATAAAATCCCTTTTCAAAATTTTGAAGCTAAATGCTAAACCATTCTTTGAAAAATCCTTAAGCGAACTACGCGGACCTGATCCTCCATTTTTGGGGTACGTAGGTAGTCTGGCTAGACCAGATTCGGTCCAAATCCTTAGAAACTTAGGTATTCAACCCTTTTGAACCCAAGCCCACCTAGAAAGTCCTTCTGGTGAAACAAGTAAAGGTTCGAGGCGAATGAAAAGAAAAACAGAAAGAAAAGAATGAGAGTCTGAAGATCCGCTAGGTTGAAAACCCGAAAGGGCGGCCTAGAGAAAGGTGAAAGTCGTTTTCTTGCTAAGTCAACAAGCAAAATGATTGACTTATCAGAAGGTAAGGGTAGTGGTATGCTGGATTGAAAACTTGAAGAGACAATCTAGTCAGAGGCAAATACTTCCCATGAAAAGTTGAGTTGAATAGAAGCAGAAGAAGTTCCTCAGTTACGTAGAATTCCTAAGTTCGAGTGCAAGCAAAAGTTAGGACAAGTAGTCTTTTAGACTGAAAACTTGGAAATAAAAGTTGAGACAAGTGGTCTTTTAGACTGAAAACTTGAAAATTAAAAGTTGTGACTTCTTTTGAAGAGGAGACTCAAGAAGACGGAGAAACAATCACTGCATAGGGTAGGATCCTGGAATCCGAATAGTGTCAGCAAGGCTTACTTTGACACCTTTTTAAACTAGGGGCATTAAAACCGAGCAATCCGAAGGGGTATAACCATGACGGATGTCCTGATGGAGGAAACTAGAGCCTTTTGGCATGGTTTTTTAGACTACTCTAAGAGTGGCTGACCTTACCATTTAAAAATAACACATTTGATTTAAGAGTGAATCAAAATTTAGTCAAGTCCCATGAATATTGTAAGTCTTCTTTGAAAGAGTCCTCAGGAGTCTGTTCCTTGTTTCTCATTGTTTTCTTTTAGAATCAAAAGTGTTTGGCACTAGAGAGAATGGGTGTACACCTTCCGAAATGTAAAGAAAAATCTAGAGTAGATCCGGGTTTAAGAATCAAAGAAGGGCAAGAGATTTGTTATTCAGACCTGCCTGAAACATCAAAGCCTCCAGCACTGAGCAAAATGAAGAACTCTTACGTTCAGCCTTTGTGAAGGTGGTCTTACCATTATACCAAAGAATTCTGCTTTCTTAAAACCTTGTCATGGAAGCACATCATACTAGGGGCATCTTTTATGACTTGCGTCATAAAAGATATTACACAATGATAACTGGGATATCTATTCTTAGCAAATAGAAACCAGAGAAGCTTGAACATACTCTTTGAGTTGAATTCCTTGATCAAGTTGTTTCTTTTGGAGTCAAAGTTTCATAAACTTCAATTCCCAGCGGGGTATATAATCTACTCCTGCATCTTTCAAACCTCAATAGAATGCTTTTCATCTGTTAAAGAGAGTCAGCACCTAAAAATCTCATCAATCTACTTGAGTTTTGCTTTCAGCAAAGATCATGCACTCCCATTTATTCTCGGCAGGAGATCGCCATGCTATCAATGAACTCGATATAAGATCGATAAATATTTTTGTGTTGATTTGAGACTCTTTGAGTAGTTAAGGCCCTTTGAGTGTTACAGACTCTTCGGGTAGTTGAGACTCTCTGAGTATAAATGTTTTGATTTGTTTTTAGACTCTTTGAGTAGTTGAGACCCTTTGAGTGTTACAGACTCTTCGGGTAGTTGAGACTCTTTGAGTATAAATGTTTTGTGTTGATTTGAGACTCTTTGAGTAGTTGAGACCCTTTGAGTGTTACAGACTCTTCGGGTAGTTGAGACTCTTTGAGTATAAATGTTTTGTGTTGATTTGAGACTCTTTGAGTAGTTGAGACCCTTCGAGTGTTACAGACTCTTCGGGTAGTTGAGACTCTTTGAGTATAAATGTTTTGTGTTGATTTGAGACTCTTTGAGTAGTTGAGACCCTTCGAGTGCTGCAGACTCTTCGGGTAGTTGAGGCTCTTTGAGTATAAATGTTTTTTGTGTTGATTTGAGACTCTTTGAGTAGTTGAGACCCTTCGAGTGTTACAGACTCTTCGGGTAGTTGAGACTCTTTGAGTATAAATGTTTTTGCGTTAATTTGAGACTCTTTGAGTAGTTAAGGCCCTTTGAGTGTTACAGACTCTTCGGGTAGTTGAGACTCTTTGAGTATAAATAGTTTTTGATGTATTTGAGACTCTTTGAGTAGTTGAGATCCTTTGAGTGTTACAGACTCTTCGGGTAGTTGAGACTCTTTGAGTATAAATGTTTTGTGTTGATTTGAGACTCTTTGAGTAGTTGAGACCCTTCGAATGTTACAGACTCTTCGGGTAGTTGAGACTCTTTGAGTATAAATGTTTTGAGACTCTTTGAGTAGTTGAGACCCTTCGAGTGTTGCAGACTCTTCGGGTAGTAGAGGCTCTTTGAGTATAAATGTGTTTTGTGTTGATTTGAGACTCTTTGAGTAATTGAGACCCTTCGAGTGTTGCAGACTCTTCGGGTAGTTGAGGCTCTTTGAGTATAAATGTTTTTTGTGTTGATTTGAGACTCTTTGAGTAGTTGAGACCCTTTGAGTGTTACAGACTCTTCGGGTAGTTGAGACTCTTTGAGCATAAAGGTTTTTTTGTGTTGATTGGAGACTCTTTGAGTAGTTAAGGCCCTTTGAGTGTTACAGACTCTTCGGGTAGTTGAGACTTTTTGAGTATAAATGTTTTGCGTTAATTTGAGACTCTTTGAGTAGTTAAGGCCCTTTGAGTGTTACAGACTCTTCGGGTAGTTGAGGCTCTTTGAGTATAAAGATTTCTATGTGTTTGAAGCTCTCTGAGTGTTTGATTTGAGACTCTATGAGTGTTACATACTCTTTGAGTAATTTGATTTGATATTGTTTGAAGGGTTGATTTACGTCTGCATCGATAGTGGTCTGCTTTCTTTGAGGTAATTTCATTGGGTTCGTTTTCTTAAAAGCTTTATTTTAACAGAGTATGTTTGTGTTTGCTTTAAAAGAGTCTTTGCGTATTGATTTAAATAGTTGAGTTGTGAGTATTAGAGAGAAGCCATCTCATTGAGATGTCGTGATTGCCGAGTTACGGGTCGGTGAGAGGTTATCTCCCATTTGCTTGTTGTTTATGAGTCTCTTAATGTTACTTTGTTGTGTGCCCTTGTGAATACCACCCTTAGAAACCGAGAACCCAAAAATTTGCTTTGCTTTTGGGTCAGTCAAAATGTGTCGTCTGTTCAGCTTTGCCATTCGCGTGTTACACACGCTCTGCCAAAGAGGGGCATCTGTAGACACCCCATTTTGATCGGACCGAAGTTCGCTATGCTTGGGCGAAACCCCATCCAATCATTTCCGCCATGTTTCGCACTTTTCCGTTAAGTGTTGAGAGAGATTATTCCCAAGAATTCGAGCAAGAGAGAATTTGGATCCGATTGATGGGCCCGTCTTGAGCATTTGTTTAGATTTGGATCAAACAGGGTGGCCCGCACATTGTTTTAGTGAAAAATGAGTTTTGAACCTACTTCGATCCAACACCTAAAGATGATCATCAAGAGAACGGTCAAGATCTCAGAGAAGTCGTTTTAACAACCAATTTTGTTTCGATCATCAGGTTGAGTTACTCGGATCAGCCCATTGAAATGATTTAGGAGGACACAACCTACTTAGGTAGGGGACCCATCAATTGGATGGTCTGGATCGTCATAGAGGAATGATTTAAGGGGGCACAACCAATTTACATTGCGACCCACCATTTGAACGGTCAAGATCATCAATTGTCGCCCATCAAATGGACGGTTCGGATCATCAAATGGGAGTGATTTAAAAATGGGGTAACATATTCACATTTTGATCTATTGGATGGTTTGGATCAGCCCATAGGATTGATTAGTGGAGCACAAATTAAATCACATCGCAGCCCACTATTTGAACGGTCAAGATCATCAATTGTCGCCCATCAAATGGACGGTTCGGATCATCAAATAGGAGTGATTTAAAAATGGGGTAACACATTCACATTTTGATCTATTGGATGGCTTGGATCAGCCCATAGGATTGATTAGCAGAGCACAAATTAAATCACATTGTCGCCCATCAAATGAACGGTTCCGATCATACTTTGGAGTGGGGCATATGATTTTATGCACAATTGGGAATTTGGTCACATATGGGACCCATTTGGGTTATCTTTTACCTACTCAAAAGAACTTTTAAAAACATGCATGGGGCCACACACATGTCAAAATTCAATGTCCACAATGGTGGCCACCTACCATGGAATATGTCCACAATGGTGGCCACCTACCATGGAATAAGTCCACAATGGTGGCCACCACCCTCCCATTCCTTTGCTATAAATGGTTCAATGAGGGTGAGTAAGAGGGAGGGGAGAACTCATTTCTCTTCTATCATGTGTTCTAACAAAGTTGCTATGAGGGGTTGAAAAGAAAAAAAGAAGAAAAGAAACAAGAAAAGAAGAAAAAGAAACAAAAAAGAAGCAAAAAGAGAAAGAAAGCGGAAGCGATCACACGGAGGCGGAATTTTTGAGTTTTTCGGCTCTCGGATTCGGCGAGGATTTCGATCACAGGTAGGTACACCGTTCTCGGAATTTTTTTTAGAATTATTTGGTATATTTTCGGATTTTTGCATGATTTTTAACAAAGAAAACTAAACGATATACTAAACAGATTCCAAAAATAATGAAATTTCGTGAGAAAATAATATGATAATGATACATTCTACCATGAATTTGTGAGAATTTTTGGATTTTGTTTGGTATATTATTTTACGCATTCTTTGAAAATTATCAGATTTTGGGAGAATTTTTACTGACGTCAAATCACAGATAAAATTCTCCAAAGTTTTACAGTAGTCTTAAATTCTATACTTCTTGCTTCTGTAAAATTTTCAAGTGATTTGGATCTTGTTTCATATGAGCTGTAGTCTTAACTCATAATCTGGTTTGACATTTGAAAAATCCGAAACTGATAGTAAATAGTTTTCTAAATTCATGAAAATCTCACAGCATGCTATTTTCACTTATATCTTACTACTGTAGAAATTTCATGGAATTTAGATTTCTAGTTCTAGTAGTTTCTGTGTTATTTTTGCAATCTGGTCAATTAATTTTTAAATCCAAATTAAATATGAGTTTAATGTAATAATCTATAAAAATATTCCAGTAAGTTACATCTCATCATATCTTGTTGCTGGAGAAGTTTCAACTCATTTTGAGTTCGTTTGCAACAACTTCACTTGTAAAATCACTCATATGATTAAAATTGATAAAATTCATTGAAAATCCGAAATTAATTGAAAATCATCTTAAAATCTCTAAAGGACCTTAAATTCTGTCACATCTTAATTCCTTAAGAAGGTCTGCTTTGCCTCATTTGTAGAATCCTCTCTGAGGTTGCACCTCAATTTGTGCCTCTGTTAATTAGAGACCAATTTGGTCAATTAGTTGTCTTAGCCTTGCTTCCCCCTTGCAAGGGCAATGATAAGGTTACTTGGAGCCCATCTTTGTGTTTGTTTGGGAGACCCGCCCGGTCTCATTCTCTCGTTAGTCCTCTTTGTGCGCCGTTTGGTTTTGGGAGAACACCATACTCGGTTTGGCTTCATACCCCTACCCTTATGGGTATTGGGTTGCACATTTGTTGCACCCTAGGGCTAGGTAGCTGTCCGGCCCGGCTGGGTGTTTTACCTCTGCCAAATGTTCAAATTCGTGTTTCCTTTTCTCTTAGAGAGTCTTTGACTCATTTATCTTTAGTTGGTGTTAGTGGAGTCTTTGACTCATGTTTCCATTTCTTTTATAGAGTCTTTGACTCATCTATCCTTTAGTGGGTGTTAGTGGAGTCTCTGACTCGTGTTTCCTTTTCTTTTAGAGAGTCTTTGATTCACTTCGTTTTCTTAGTAGGTATTATTAGAGAGTCTTTGACTCATTCGTTCTTTTGTGGTATTACTAGGGAGTCTTTGACTCATTGGTTCTTCTGTTGGCGTTTTTTGGGAGTCTTTGACTCATTCCTCCTCTAAGTTGTAGTATTAGAGAGTCTCTGACTCATTTGTTCCCCTCTTTAGTGTTGTTAGTTCGGAGTTTCTCCTTTAGAGTTGTTGATTACTTCGCTTTGATTAGAGGCTAACTCAGTCTTATTAAAGCTTTGCTTGCTTGGGATCTTGGATCGTTTTCTCTCTTCTTGGGACGCTATCTTTCTTGTTGTGGTTCGTCTCTTTGAGGCGTTAGTTGCTTGTTTGGGGTTTCCCCTTTTTGCTTTAGGGCTTTGCCCTAGTTTATGGTTATGCTTGTTTGTTCTCTGTAAGAGTGAATTCATCTAAAGGTCCTGAGCATTGGAAAAGCTTTAAAATCCAAAAAACATTAGAAATTTAAAACTCAAAAATATTTGAAAACTTTAAAAATATCAAAAACATTTGAAAATATAAAAAAACCTTAAAAAATCTGAAGTGTGAGTGTTTCTTTTAGAAGCGTAGTTTGAGAGTTCGTTTTCGAACTACGTTGGCTTGATCCTCTTCCGAGGTACGTAGTGCAGCTTGGGATTTATATCCCAAGTCCAGCCAAACTTTTTTGTAAATAATATTTTAAACTTTCTTCAAAAACCTTTAAAATCTTGTTTTCAAAAGATCTTCCTCTAGAGTTAGGAGTTTCTCCTAGATAGAGAGTTTTAGAGTTAGGGTTTTTCTTTTGATAGGTTGTTTGATTGTTTGATTGCTTGTTTTTAGAGTTAGGGGTCTGTCCTAGAGTTATAGGAGCGCCTCCGTCCGGTCAGTCGGCGATCCATATCGCCGAGTGATGACTAGAGTAGGATACGCTAGTCCACCCTTGGTTTTCCTTAGGAAATACAGCCTAGTCACACATAGGTTGTAAGAACCACCTGCATTAGCTTAGGGCTAATCTGCATTTAGTTAGGGCATATAGGGTGTCATAAAATCCACAATTCACTGAAATTTAAATAATCGTACAAGAAACTTTAATAACCGGTTCGGTCTTTTAGATCGAGTCTAGGATAGAAGTCTAGGTGTCTTAGGCATCCTAGCTTAGAATAGGCGCGAAGAACTACGTTGCCTTGATTCTCGTGGAGGCGGGGATACGTAGGCTTCTTTGGATGAATACCAGATCATCTGAGGACTCGGGCTAATCACTTTTAAAACTGTTGAAACAGTCAAATCACTTAGGATTTTCCATGAAATTAGAATTTTAGGAGAACTTTCACTTAGATTGAATCCAAACCAATTAAGAAATCAAGATACACATTTAGGATTCACATCGAAATTAGATCATAGGATGCATGTCACATAGATAGCACATTAACAGAGAGTTGAATGAGCCATTAAAAATGAATTTAAAAGAGTTAACTTTTGGAATTGAAGACCGATTATCGGGCAGGAATGGTGCATGTGGTGGATAAATCCCCATACCTTCCATTCTTGTAACCAGGTAGCGAGTCTAGATTTCTGGTTAATTATGGGTCCTAGATCCCACATCTAGGTGGCGACTCTGTCAGTCTCTTTTGTGTGGAATTCGGATTGCCTTAGTGATCCCAAGTTCACATAAAAGATGAATTAAAATTAATAATAAAAGGCACACGCCAATCGCGTGGGTACGAGAGACCAAGAGATAGTGCGTGGCGGCTCGCGGCCACCACGCCCCTCTCGCGGGATCGGGTCCCACATGTATGCAATTCATGAATAGCTTTTGATCAGTGGCTTTGTAGAAAACAATTTTTGGGCCTAATCTTGCTTTGAATGATACAAGAATCAAAATGTTTTCTCTTCCATGGTGGATTTGTATAATCTCTTTTTGAAATCTATGAAAATAGTTTGCTGATTTGTAGAAACTTGGAATTTGGTAGTCTTTGGAATGATCAACGTAACATAGTTTTGATCAAGACATTAAAATTCGTATGCCATAATTTCACAATAGTATGGTTCTCGTTCATTCTATTCCAAATCTGCTTGTGTTATAGTCGACTTCAGTGCTACAACATGAAGTCTCCTCTGTTAGGGCTTGGAGAGTTGTGTCAATACTCTCTTCTTCAAAATCTTGAGACGAGGACCCAAATTGATTTACTAATTTTTAGTCCTTGTCTTCATGTCGGTTCCACAGGTCAAGAAGGTACATGTTGAATTTCCCTTGGTCCTGTAGTCGTATGTGAAACCATATGGCAGTTCCCTCATAGTGGGGGCGATGAAGGCGTTAGCCCAAGCCCATCCTTAGGGGACTTGCTCAGTCCAAATAGCATACCCCTCCTTTGTATATAGGAGACTTGCCCAGTCTCATCAGAACCCTTGTTTACATCATTTGTGTCTCAGAGACAAGCCTTGTCTCATATAGAGTTTCCCCTTTAGGAGGCTTACTTAGCCTCATGTTAGAGTGGCCTCCTCCTTTAGAGCGAGTCTTTGACTTGGTAGTGTTATTAGAGATGTCTCTGACTCATTTGTACTCCCTCCCTAGTGTTATTAGTTAGGAGTTTCTCCATTAGAGACTAACTCAGTCATATAGAGCCTTCCCTGCTTGGGATCTTAGATTGTTTTCTCTATTCTTGGGACACTTCTTTACGTGTTGTGGTTCGTCTCTTTGAGGCGTTAGTTGCTTGTTTGGGATTTTCTCTTTGGATTTAGGGCTTTGCCCTAGTTTGTGGTTGTGCTTGCGTATTCCCTTTAAGATTGAAAGCATTTAAAGGTCCAGAGCATTGGAAAAGCTTTAAAATCCAAAAACATTAGAAATTTGAAATTCAAAAACATTTGAAAACTTTAAAAAATATCAAAAACATTTGAAAAATATTAAAAACCCTTAAATTATTTGGAGGGTTAGGTTTTAGTTAGGAGAGTTTGATTTTCGAACTACGTTGGCTTAATCCTCTTCCAAGAGGTACGTAGTGCAGCTTGGGATACATATCCCACGTCCAGCCAAACTTTGTAAATAAATCATTTAACCCTTTTAAAAATACTAAAAATCTTCCAAAACATTGTTTTTCGAAAAAATCTTCCTCTAGAGTTTGGACTTTGTCTTAGATAGAGGGTTTTAGAGTTAGGAGTTTGTCTTTGATTTATTGTGTGCTTGTTTGTGTTTGTTTTAGAGTTAGAGGTCTGTCCTAGAGTTATAGGAGCGCCTCCGTCCGGTCAGTTGGCGATCCACATCGCCGACTGATGACTAGAATAGGATGCGTTAGTCCGCCCTTTATTTTTCTTAGAAAATACAGCCTAGTTACACATAGGTTGTAGGAACCACCTGCATTAGCTTAGGGCTGAACCTGCATTTAGTTAGGGCATATAGGGTGTCCTAAAATCTACAATTCACTGGAATTTAAATAATCGTTCAAGAAGCTTTAATAACTAGTTCGGTCTTTTAGATCGAGTCTAAGATAGAAGTCTAGGTGTCTTAGGCATCATAGCTTAGAATAGGCGCGAAGAACTACGTTGCCTTGATTCTCGTGGAGGCGGGGATACGTAGGCTTCTTTGGATGAATACCAGACCATCCGAGGACTCGGGCTAAATCGTTTAGAGTCTTAGGATTTGTTATGTTGTGTGTTTTGTTATGTTCTCTTACTTTCTTGTACTGATCCTATACCTTTAGCTGTAGCTTGTATGTGTTTGTCCACCAGAACTTAGACACCAGTTAGGTATGTCACTCATAACCTAGCAATATTTAGGTGGCACATCTTTCATTTTGTTTTGTGCATGCTTATTACTTTATCCTCAGGAAATGCATGTTTAGGTAGACGACTCCTGAGGATTGTTCCCATTTCATATGATTTTCGCCCGAAACTCTTCGAGGTTAATAATAAATGGCATAAAAGACCAAGTGTTCGCACTCGGACGAATTGGGGGTGCTCTTCGGACCTTCCCCATTCGTAATCAGGCACGGACCTTTTGTATCTCTAGTTATCCGTTGCAGACAGAGCATTTGTTTTGGTTCCATGGTGTATCCGTGGATGGCGACTCTGAGTTATTTCTAAATATATCTTGGTTTCGAGCCTTGGCTCCGGATCAAGACATATCTCTTTCTTTTTATATCGCCACTCGTGCTATGTTATGAGGGTGGCATCCGTTTTGAGAGTTCCTTGGTAGAGCTCTCCTCCATTCACGTGGATGATCCAGAGGATGTTAGGGACTCGTTCCCTCACCGTCCTCGGATCGGGGTCCACACTAAGTAAGAAAAAAATCATGGAAAGAGGATGGGTAACCATAATCATATCATTTCCCACTAAATCATGGAAAGAAAAAAATTCCCAACCATTTCAAAAATAACAAAAAATTTCCCTTAGAAATAATTTCCTATCATAAACATTTCTCTTTCAATCCAAACTGGGACTTAAGGTAAAGTCCTTATTCAAGTTGATTGATTTAACTAAATCATTCAAAAATAACAATAAAAATAAAATAGGTTGACAACATGGGAGATCATTATTTTGAATTTTGAGTGGATATTGTGGATGTTCTTTCCGATAATTACTTGGGTGAACCCATGTTTAGATTTGATCATGTGTAGACTACTGGGTTTCTATAGGGAATGAGAATGTAGGGTTTTCTTTGTTTTTTTTCATATTTTTTTTGGTTTCCTTTTTTGAATGTTGATGAATTCAGGGGTTTTAGGTGTCTTGAAATGAATTTTTCATGAGGCATTTGTGTGTTCTGGATTTTTCTTTCCTGAATTCTTTTACTCATTCTCCCATCCATCTTAGATCTTATTTCTTCGTTTCCTTTTTTGAATGTTGATGAGTTCAGGGGTTTTAGGTGTCTTGAACTGAAAGTTTCATGAGGCATTTGTGTGTTCTAGATTTTTCTTTCCTGAATTCTTTTACTCATTCTCCCATCAATCTTAGATCTTATTTCTTCGTTGCCAGGCTCCCACAAATTTCTGCAATGGCAGGGCTCTTGCTCTCCAGACCATTTTCCAGTCCGAACATATTTCAATTTTTTCCTGCACAAATTTCTTCTTCCACTATTTACTTACCAGTGATGACTAGTGGGGTTATTTGTAGGTTCATCGATAGGTAGTCAGCCGGGATCCCATATATGTTAAATTCTTTGGTGGCTTAATCTTTTCTTGCTTTTTTCTTCTATTCCGAAATCGTTCATGCACTTATGTTTTTAGATTATATATTTGGATTAGGTTTCAATTCACTGAAAAAATGAATTCATGTTTTTTGCATGTTTTACTTTGGTGCTTTGCCATTACAATACTAATAAAAAGTTTTTTATTCATTTCTTTTCTTCCTTGCTTTAATTTCTACATCTCATGGAATCTTTCATTAAGCGCATCTCATTTTGTCCTTCCTTTGTTGTGTTTACATGTTCCGGTTCTCGTGGGATCTCTCATTAAGTCATTTCTATTGCAATCATCTATTTTCAAGCTGAAAACGTTTCTCTAAAGTCACAATTATAATTGTTGATATTACTCTATGTTTTATCCACCTGGGCTCAAACCCTTCTAATTGTTCCAGCCTTAAAAATGCACTTTAGCGACCTACTTTTTGAGATTGATTGGCAACTTTTTTGTTTAACCTTCCAATTTCACATGCTTGTGAAGTGCTCTTGTGCTATTTTTTTTTCCAGCCATATGGCCTTTGGGAAACTCAAACAAAGATTTGCCAAAGCATATCCAATCATTGCTCTCACAAGTGGCAACCATCATGGAGTTGGTAAGATTCTGGACGCCATATTGACTTGCTTACTATGGTAGAAATAACATTGGTTATGGACTTCTGATGATACCTCTTTTCTTATCCTACTATTTAGGGGTCAACAAGATCCTAACTTCTACTGCGTGGCCAAATTCGCATCACAGAGCGCGGAGCGCACCAATGACCAAAGCAATATGACATGGTGAATAAATCAAGAAACTCACAGAGGATTGTGCAAAGGGGTACTCCATTTTAAAGGGGTTTTTACTAATATCATATGCACATGAATAACTGACATGTAACATATCTATAATACAGCTTTTTGGTTGTTAAACAGGGCATTCACCACACAGTATTGAATTGCATTCTAAATTGTATAAATTAATTCTAGGTTGCAACTAAATATGGCCATTTTGAATAGAGCTTTTCTTTTCTATGTTTTTCAGATTCTGAAGAGTTTTTATTTTCCATTTAAAGAAAGAGTTCATTTTTCATGTTTTTCTTATTTATTTTTTTATCCTAAAAGTTGTAATGCTTCTCTTAATACCCATTAATTTATTGCCCCCGTGCATAGCACGGGGTTTCTTACTAGTTAGTATATATATATGAGAAAAGTGTTCATGTGCAGCTGCGCAGGGAGCTCCCTGCGCATAAGTGGCTTATAAAGCCTCCCATTGGTCACTTTTTGTGGACCCGCAAAGGTGGACCCGCTAAACGAACCAAGGGGAGGCTTTTTAAGCCACTTACGCGCAGGGAAGCTCCCTGCGCAACTACGCAGGAACACTTTCCTCTCTCTCTCTATATATATATAATAATAATAATAATAATAATAATAATAATGAAGGCTTACTGTTCCTGCACTCGAGCTCCGAAACAGGGTGGGCCCACATTGTTGGGGTGATCCAAAGCATTCATTTGGAAGGCCCTATCATGGATAGGGTGTCCACAAAAGATAAGCTCCATTGGATCATCCTAACCCTTTCATTTGTGGAGGGAAAAAATAGGTAGATTTTTGGACAAACAGTGTCTGTCCATTTTCCCCTGTACTATTGGATGGGTTAGGATGATCCTATGGATCCGAAATTTCGTACACACCCTATCTATGGAAGGGCCTTCCAAATGGATGCTTTGGATCTCCCCATAAATGTGGGCCCACATGATTTATCAGCACTTGAGCGCAGATAAGCTATCTGCGCTCGAGTTCATAAACCTTTTTCCCTAATAATAATAATAATAATAATAATAATAATAATAATAATTGAATCTGAGAATTCTGCATTTTTGGGTTTGACCAACTCCAACGCCTCGAATTTGTGTTGGATTCGGACACGGAATTCAAATCCATGCAACAAAGGCCTACTACATTCATCTCGAAAGCCTTTACAAATAATCTTGGAATCATGGTATATGGCCCATCCATTGCTTGGCCTAGCAAATAAATGGTTTGGATCATGAAACAAGTGGGCACCACTTATATTCTGCTTACTTTTCTCGCCGCATAGTGTGAATTAAAAATCAATTTCGTAGACATTAACATGTGAAATTCCTTTCTTTAGAGTCACTCATCATGTATCTTTATCTAATAACAATCCCTTTTAGAGGTCGACCAAAGGGATTCCATTCCTTTCTCCACTCACATCTATAAGATGCTAAAATCCATGTTAGTCAAAAGTCAATCCATCAAAGAAAAAGGAAAAGAAAAGACCTTTTTTGCCCTTGGAAACAGATACCTTCGAGTGTGACTAGCATGACTAATTTGTAAACCACCTTTCTTCTTTAGAAGGAAAAAAGCAGGCTTAGGGAATTTTATAGGTAACCCCTTATCTAAGCATGCATGTCTAGCTTGCATTAACTTAAGCTTCTACGGGCCTCTTTGGATGCCACCTAAAGCCATCCTTATTTGTAAATAAAATTATTTTAAGTTAATCTTATTTGCAAATGAGGCAGCATTAAGGCATCTTTCAAAGTCATATATATTTTTTCTATAACTATTATAGTCATCATTTACAAATAATTACAATTAAATTCAATACTATTTGGATAAAAAAATTTATGCAATCGGAATTTCGTACTAATTGTTAATAGAGTTTGGGTGGTTATAGTGAATAATGTAGATGTAGTCAACACCTCTTACTCTTCTATGACCCTCAAACCACCCTACTTGTATCTAAACCATATTTTTATGGGTAAGCTGGGTTTTGTAGAGACCCCTGCCGGTTTATTTGATAAAGAGAAAGATGATAAAATATAAGGCACAAAAGCCACGCTTACTCGGAACATGTGAGAGAGGGAGAACGAAGGCTCGGCACTTATGAGAGACGTGTTGGGAACCGAATAGAACTCGTCCTTAAAAGCTAGCAGTTAAGAGAGAGAGAGAGAGAGAGAGAGAGAGAGAGAGAGGGTGCCCATTCCCTTATAAGCTCATCTACATCCTTTTACCTTTCCGATGTGGGATCTTTTGCTTTCACGTGGAACCCCCAACACGACGAACACTAAGCCTAAGAGATCTAAATCCTCAATACTTGTGAGTTACATAATCAGCTAATTTGGTAGGGGTATGTTGGGCTCTTTGTGAGCGTTTTTGCCAATGTTTCTTGTGAACTTTCTGTCATGATTCATTTGATTCCTCATTTTCTGGTAAGGAGGTTGGGTGTGTGTGTGTGTTGGGGGGAAGGTTGGCTAGGGACCATAGCAGAAGGCATATCTCGAAACGGCTGTTGCATGAGACAGCAGCCACACAGGCTAACTTTTCGTCATATTCATGTAATTCAGCTGAGGTGGCTGCTCTCTCATGCAACAGCCCTTCCAAGAAATTCCTTTTGCGATGGTCCCTAGCAAATCCCAAAGTTTTTATTTTATTTTTATTTTTTATGGGTTCCAGTTCAAAGTGCCCTTCTAAAGTTGGGTGAGCAAATATCTTGTAAATTAAAGAAGCATTCAAGTTGTAAAGTTAAAACTATTACTCAATGGGCAGTGGTAAATTCACCCCCTTAAAAGAAGAATACACCCCCCAAATTTCTGTTAAAGGGGGTGTATTATTCTTTCCAGGGGTGAATTTATCACTGCCCTAACTCAATAATTGCATTGTCTTGCCGACATTTCAAAACTGTTTGCAAGAATTTTCTCGGCTTCGAATTTCCACAGTTGATATTCCCAGAGAGAATATTCCCTCGTTTCACACCTACACAAAGAGGGATATTCAGATCAAGGACGATATGGGGGAATATCGCAACACGTGTCAAAAGGAGAATCCTCCCTCTTCAAGAGAGAATCGACACAAAAGGCAAGGGTTGGAACCTTGTAGAAGAAGACTCCCATGAGAAAGCGACCAACCCTCGTTATTGAATATTGCAGAGAAGAATTCGATGCACTCTCTTTCTTCAAATTCCCATTATCGTATAATATAGAGATTAGACTGTTGAGAGAAAGAGAGAAATATAGAATCTTGTTACCTTCCTACCCACTTCACAAAAGTTAGTAGTAGAGGAAGATTCCCATCTCTTCCTCCTTTTCCCTTTGGAGGTTCTTCTTCTCCTTTAAGCTTTGGGTTGTGTGTATGCTGCTTATACAGGCGCCGTAGAATTCGAACTCAGATATTCCTCACCTACAAACCCAAAATATAAAATATTCTTTAATGTTGCCAATAGATATTCATATTCTTCCAAGTAAATGTAGTATATATTTAACTTTTTATGCAACAAAAGTGGCTTCTTTTCTTTCGAATATGTTTCTCTAGTTCTTTTTGAATAGTGAAGAAATGTATGTGTGGTATATGCATTTTGAAGTAGCTAGCTTTTCATTTATTGCATTAATTAATCACGGCAGATTCTGTTAAGATATGTGTGATCATATGTGGTAGATCTTATTGTTGGATGAGATTAGTTAGACTATCTAGCTTGATTAAGAAGTTGGGTTGGATTAGGGTAGTAGATTGGATTAGGATAATCTAGATTAAATCTTATCTTTATCTTCTTTTATATTTATTTGTAAGTGCTTATTTAAGCACACCTTTACTGATTAATGTGAAATATCAGAGATTAACATAAATTTTACATGGTATTAGAGCCAAAGGTCTCGAGTTCAAACCTCCTGGATAGCAAAAATCCACATGCAATGGTCGGCCCAAAGTGGGACCACATGTGCCACGTGTTTGCCAAGTGGGCCACACATGCAGGGGAGTGTTAAAGTATAAAAGATAAATAACGCCATTCTCCAACAGCTTAAGCTTTTGGAGAAGTTGGTAAGTTAACAAGGTATCAGAGCGGGTCGATCCTACGTGGACACGCCCTTGACCACAACCACAACGAAGCATACCTCCGGCTTACAGCCGATCTTGCCGTCCGCCCGGCCTAATTCCTTTTCGTTTTCACTTTTTGTTTACTACTAGAAGCCGATGCCCAATCCAAATCTTGCTCGAAAGACACCCCCAGTTTCCTGTCCATCCATGCCTTGCACCATCATGATCATCGTCAAGCTTGAAGCTACATTGACATTGACAATCGTCCGTGTCAGATGAACCGGAGACCAGTAAGATCCACCTCCTCCTAAGCTTTTACTCGATTCAGAGTTCACCTGCATCTCTGGCTCTTCTCTGCTTGAAATCCAGCAACATGGCGTTGGGATATTTGATGGTGGTGTGCATATCCATCTTTCACTTGTTTTCCCGGGAAAGGAAAAGAAAAGGTTTCCCGGGAATCTCACGTGGCATTAGGAAAAGAAATCAAGGGAAACTGTATAGGAAAAGGTTTCCCGCGCCTGTTCACGTGCGCAGGAACTGTGCAAGAAAAGGTTTCCCGAGAAACTGCTTGCCCACCTTTTTTCACTAGTTTTCCCGGGAAAGCAAATCCGACCAAAATAGCAGGATTTGCTTTCCCACACTTGTGAGAAAAGAGACATTTCCACATCATTTTTGGCAATTTCCATGTTATTATTTGACATTTTCCACCTAGGCTTGTTACTTTCTCAGGAAAGCAAGTGAACACCAGAATTCTATCTTGTCAAGGAAAAAAGAGGTTGTTTTCCAATCCTTTGTTGAAATAGCCTCTCCCAATTCATATTGGCACCTCTTCGGTTGCCATTTATCTAATTCTCACCCTAGTTATTATCATGCTGGCACTTCTCTTACTGCCTAATTCACATCCTAATGATTTTGATACTGGCACTCTTGCCTTTTAAGAACTTGTTATGCCCTTTCACATTGCCTTCTGGAAATTTTCATTCCCAACTATTGATATTTGCATCCCTCTTTGTGTTCACACTGGCCATTTTTGTTTAAACGTTTCTTATGATCTTTGATGTTTGCCACTAATTGTTTCTTAAGCCGTTTAGTTGTCGTTCCTTTCTATCTTCTTTTTCCTCTAAAACTTCGTTCTCCAAACTATTTCAGTTGAGGTGCCTCTTTGAAGTGTGTGCCTGAAATAGAAATATTTACTTTGCTCAGTTGAGGTACTCCAGTCTTTCGAACCCTTGGAGTGCATGCCTGAGAGAGTTGTCCTGCCCATCGAGGCTCATTCTCGCCAATTTTGCCATTGGTTTATAGTGACCCATTTTATGTAGACTCACCCATCGAGGCCTTGAGTCTCACTTAGTCCATTGTGGCTTCCTTCAGTAATTGGCATTGACATACATGTGGCAAGAAGCATCAATCAAGACCTTCTTTATCAACATAGTGTGTCTTACACAAGAAGATTCGGCCGTATGCTGCTAAGTGTGTTTGGGAGATTTTATTGTAATCAATTTGAGAAATTTTGTTGTAGTCTAACGTTTATAGATTTTCAATCAATATATGTTTGAGGGGGCATGTTAAGATATGTGTGATCATATGTGGTAGATCTTATTGTTGGATGAGATTAGTTAGACTATCTAGCTTGATTAGGAGTTGGGTTGGATTAGGGAAGTAGATTGGAATAGGATAATCTAGATTAAATCTTATCTTTATCTTCTTTTATATTTATCTGTAAGTGCTTAAGCACACCTTTACTGATTAATGTGAAATATCAGAGATTAGCATAGATTTTACAGATTCATGTTCACAAGAAATAAATTTTGGATAAATATCCAGTTCGATCCTTTGTATTGATTTAGTAGCTAATACAAGTTTCTAATGAAAAATATGATTTGCATTACCAAAAATCAAATTACCCATAAAACAAAGAGAAAGGGCAGTGATAAATTCACCCGCTTGAAAGAATAATTTACCCCCTTATTTCTGTTAAAGGGGGTGTGTTCTTTTTCAAGGGGGGCGTATTCTTCTTTCAAGGGGGTGAATTTATCACTGCCCAAGAGAAATTATATGAAGCCCGCAAAATGATAGTTGGAAGGCACTTGTTTAGTGACATAAAACATGCATGTTCTCCATTGGATGATCTTAACCCTTAAACTTTTGGGTTGTAAAACGGACGGTTCAAGATTTTAGGAGCGGTACAAAATTCCCACATTTAATTTGTACCCAACACCAACTTTTGCAGCCGGTACTTTTCCTTGGAAAAATATATATATGTGCTTGGACAATATATGGGTGAAATTTTTTTTCTGTAGAAAATGAATTTTCAAGTGTTTGGTAAACTCATTTTCAATGGAAATATTTTCCCTGAATCTATTTTTTCCTTTTTTTAATTGAAAATTGCAAACCTACTAGGCCACTGAATTTTATTTTCCAAGGAATATTTTTTCCCTTAAAATATTATTTTCTACAATTTTCTTTTCCCTGGATCTAAATACACCCTTAATTAATGTAGCTCATGACCTAATTAATATAGACCATAAACCTTTGTATTCACCATTTATTTTATCCAATCAATGAACATGCCATAGTAATCCAAATTTTGTGTGCCGCATAGCACAAAAATCAGCACTGAATGGATGATCCCACCGTTCAATGAATGGACATTTTAGTGGAGCATTGTGCAGAATTTAGATGACCATCGATCCAAAACTTCAATGATAGGAAAACACAAATGGACGGCCAAAGAATAACGGGCTTCTGTAGTAATTGTTCGTATAGGTGATCTATTATAAAGCTTCGAATGCATATATAAAGTATGGGATTTGCTAGGGACCATTGCATAAGGCATTTCGCAGGCCGGCTGTTGCATGAGAGAGCAGCAACATATGTTCACTTTTTAACAAATTTTGTCTTATTCATTTAATTCATCTGAGGTGGCTGGTCTCTCATGGAACAGCAGGCCCGCGTAATGTGTTTTGCGATGGTCCCTAGGAAATCCCATAGCGTGCATATGATCATTACTAACCTCAAAATCTTATGTAAAAAGCCTCAAGTATAATAGGTGGGATGAGTAAGCACTAGGAAGAGGAGGAAGTGAGAAGAATATTTTCCCACTTGGTACTTGAATTCGAACAAAAAAACAGAAAAAGTTCTTAAACTGAGTTCCAAGCACATGTCCCATGGCCACCTTGATTCCTTCCGAGAATACCCATAGCTTTTCCCTTTGTTCTTTGCAAGAAGTTACCATCCCTTTGCTTTATCTCTTGCTTTTCTTTCTCCTCACCCAAAACCCAACTTTATTCTCGCCTCGAACTCACCCCTAAAAAGAAAACGATCCCCTCCGATCCTCCTTGGGTTCACAATATCTCCTCTCTGTCTTTCTCTCATGTGCATCTAAAAGAAAACCATTTGAAGAAAAATTAACATTACTAGTTGGGCATGGGTTCACCCTCGGAACTAAGCTTAGACTGCATGCCTTCAAGCTATTCGATGCTTCTAAAATCGTTTGGAGATCAGTCTGACCAGACCCATAAGCTTGAAGAGTTCCTTGCTCACCTGGAGGAAGAACGGCGAAAGATTGATGCTTTCAAGCGCGAGCTTCCCCTCTGCATGCAACTTCTCAATAATGGTAATTAAGTTGCTAACCATACAATTATTGTTAAGATATTACGCTCATTCCTTTTTTTTTTTTTTTTTTTTTTTTTGGGGATAAAGTAAAGGACGAACTAAAATACAACGAAGGTTAAAAGCAAGCCCATATAAGGAACCAAAGAAACTAAACAATTCTGAACTGAATATATGTAGTGCAGCTTGCTATTTGTCTTTCATTGTCATTGTAAGGTCAGTATTCTTAAGCTCTCAATATGAATTTGTTTAGAAATCTCTCTATGAATGTATGATTTCTAAAAATTTCAGAATTGCCCATTATTTTAATATTTAGAGAAGAAATTTTGCATAAATTTATCAAAATAACCGTCTAATATATAAGAAACTTAAATAATTTTTTAGAGTTATGGTTCTATCGCTTCTTAACCCATGCATGGATTTGATGTGACCTGAAGAAAATTTCGAAGTATGAAGAATTTTAATTATCTTCAGGAGCTTTTGTGGTATTTTTTTATTTTTTCTGAATTATCTCTGAAACAAGAATTACTCCAAAAGCTTAAGCTGTTAGAGTTGGTTTTAGGGGAAAGTGATAAATCGACCCCCAAATATCTTAAATCGACTCCCTATGTGTCTTTCTCCCTCCTCTGGGTTAGAGAGAGAAAAAGGAGAGAGACAGACACATAGGAGTCAATTTAAGATATATGGGGGTCGATTTATCACTCCCCCTTTATTTAATCATTTACACTTCTCACACTCCCCTCACGAGGACGTACAAGTGAATTTTTAATATCAAGGAGTTGTTGGGTTTTGAACTCAAGACAGGTCGTGAGGTAGTAGCTCTTTTACCATGCAAAACAACCAATTACTCCAAAAGCTTAAGGCAGTTAGAGTTGGTGTTATCAAATCATTTATAATTCAACATTATCTGTTTTCCTCTCCAGCCACGGAGACATATAGGCAGCAGCTTGAAACTTACCAGACAAACGAAGGAACAAAACCGGTACTAGAAGAATTCATGCCTCTTCAACACGCAAGCTCCGAATCATCAGAGAAATTACCAAACCTCTCAGAGAAGGCTAGCTGGATGACATCTGCGCAGCTATGGAGCCAAGCCAACAATGAAGTGAACTTGCACCAAGCAGTGACTACATCTTTGAAAGAAAGTGAGCATAACTCTACTGTTAACCCAAAATTGGGGTTAGATAATAAGCAAAGAAATGGAGGAGCTTTTCTGCCATTCTCTAAAGAAAAGAATGGATGCCCTAGTTCCATGATACGAGCTCTTCCAGATTTGGCTCTAGCTCCGATCGATAAAGAGATGGATGAGGAAAAATGCAATGAATTGGAGAATGGAATAGCGTGTCTAAGGAGGGAGAGCTACAACAAAGGCAGTGGGGGAGGGACGAAGAGAGAGGAAGGGCCGGGAGTGTGTACTCCGGTAGAAGGACAAGCAGCAGTAACACAGACACACAGAAAAGCAAGGAGGTGTTGGTCACCTGATTTACATAGGCGGTTTGTGAATGCTCTTCAGATGTTGGGTGGTTCCCAAGGTACGTATCAGAAAAATGGAATAAATTTCAGATAAAGAAAATTTCCTTCTTTTCATTTCAAGAAGTTTGTGAATGCTCTCCATGATGTTATTTATTTTGGGAAATGATATCAGCACAACCATGTTTTAATAATTGCACTGACTCATCTTTTCATATGTAATTGGTTTGTGAGAGCTTTTGAGGAACAGTAATAATATATCTTTGACATCTCTTCAAATAATAATTGCACTAATCGTTTTCAAAGTGTTTTCCAATTATAAAAGAGAAGACGGGAGAGCTTTTGAGGAACACTATTTAACAGCTCTTTAAATAACAGAGGAAGTCTAAATTGAAGGGAGCCCTTGCAAAAAAGAGGTGAAAGGGCTCCCCCATTGACTGCACATCAGCATCATGTTTGACTTTTCAGCCGATATTAATGCACGATGGTGATGTGTAGCCAATAGGAGAGCCCTTTCACCTCTTTTTTGCAAGGGCTCCCTTCAGTCTAGAATTCCTCTAAATAATAGAAGACATGCTGAGTTGGTGCAATTATTAAAACATGGTTGTACTAGGTATGGTCAAATATATAGTTTGTCTTTTCTAAAAAAGACCGCAATCCTATATCTTCTATTTTTTTTCTTATCCAGACAATAGTTATAGTTATTTTTATGAAAGGACAAACAAAATATGGGATGGAAATATAATACCAATATTAACACTAATAATTAATAGTTAATAATAGTAATTCCCTAGAAAATACCTTATATGTCACAATTACTTTTTTTGAATGGCTCTGTAGTCTGTAGCATACCTCTAATTAATATTACTGTTACAGTTGTTCTTCTTAATGATAATGGTTTTCTTTAATTTGTTGAAACAGTTGCCACGCCAAAGCAAATCAGGGAGTTGATGAAGGTTGATGGGTTGACGAATGATGAGGTGAAAAGCCATTTACAGGTCTCTCTCTCACTCAAGTCTCAACATGCATGATTCACTAACTGCATGGGTGCGTAATACCCTAGTAGTGCACGTTAGAGACGTTTGACTAACGTTAAATTGTTCTGTTTACAGAAATACAGGCTCCACACCCGAAGGTCAAGCCCAACACCACAAGCGGCCGCGACAGGAGCACCCCAACTAGTAGTCCTAGGTGGCATCTGGGTCCCACAAGAGTATGGTGCCGGTCCCGCCATATATGGTGCACATCCCTCCTCCCACACTTCTGCACACTATTGTGCACCGCCTATGCCACAAGACTTCTATCCTGCGCCACCCCACCATCCTTACCACCACTATCAGCAGTACAATGCTTCGACTCAGAAACAAAGCTCGCCGGAATCTGACGACAGGGGTGCCGGAGATCGGTCGGAAAGTATAGAAGAAGAGGGAAAGTCGGAGAGCAGCGGCTGGAAAGGAGATAGAGGGGAGAACGAGGGAGAGGAGAGCAACGTGAGTGACATCACCCTCAAGTTCTAGGGTTAGGGTTTTTCCCACTTTGAGGATTGCTTTTTTTTTTCTTCGTTTCTTTTTGACCTTAGTGATAGATCGACCCCCAAATATCTTAAATCGACCCCCCATGTGTCTGGGGTCGATTTAAGATATTTGGGGTCGATCTATCACTAACCTTTTTTTTATTTTAACTGTTTTCTTATATCTTGAGACGTGATGAAGGAGGAAAACGAGAGAGATTTTTCCCTTTCGGTGGAAAAATGCAGTTTGGCTTTTGGCATTTAGAAGATGGGCTTTTCGGCTCTTTATAAGTTAAAAGACGGATCTGCCCTTGCCTTTTTAGACGAGGACGGAGATGGGATGGATGACCATGTATCCTTTTTGGGAACTAGTTGCAGACCCGTGCGTTGCACCGGCCAACTAAAAATGAAAAGGGTTTTGTTAACGAGTGCCGGCACTCGTTAAGTGCATTGAAAATTATTTTTTACACATCTTTTAATAATAAATTCACAGAATCTGAGTACAGTGTGTGTGTAAAATGATCGTAAAAAATCATTTCCAATGCACCCTAAGGGCACTCTTGGCAAAACCCAAATGAAAATGATTCATTAATAATTTTCCAAACTTGAAAAATCTAATTGTTTTCGTGGAAAATTGCAAACTACTTACTTTGGACTTTTTCTTTAAGGAATTTCTTTTTGTCATATATTTAATTTTCCACAAGATCCCAACACGCTGCTTCCTCGAATTTTCTTCTCTATCAAAACTGGGAAAAAAAAATTCTATAGCATGAATGGGTGCCATTATCAAAACTGAACTTAAGTTTTTGTTTAAGACTTGTATGAGTGTTGTTATCAAAATGGTTGTAGATGAAGATTGAATGTTTTTCCAAAGGGGGGTTGAAACCAACTTTATCAAAATGGTTGTAGATGAAGATTGGTTTTTTTTCCAAAATTTGCTATCTATCTTTTCATTTAAAATTTTGACCAATAGGAAAAGAGGTTTCCTAACTTAAAAAAAAATTAGAGAGAGATTATGTAAAGGACTGTGATTAATGACTAATTAGTAGGCTAAATCTTGTTATTTTAGAAAAAGGGATTCGAAAAAGGATCTTCTAAAATCTATATATAATAAAGAGGAAGGGAGGTTTACTGTTAACCTCTGAGGTGGCAGCCCTCCCTTTCCTCCCCCAAATCTATGTGGCGATTTATCTCCAACGTGGAAACTCAGAGAAACCGTTTGTATAAACGTTTCCACTTCCTATAATTAAGGGATTTACCCTTTCTTAACAGCCCCATTAATTAAGGGATTTGAACACAACTCTCACGTCTATGTGGCAATTAAATTCATTGAAAACGGCAAACTCCAAAACAATTAAGTTTCCCATCCTAAAAAAAGCCTAATACCCTTCCTCAATATTCATTTTTTATTTTAATTCAACCCAATCGTCTCTTTCTCACCTCTTCCTAAACGATTAGGTTTCGCATCCAAATAAAAATCCTAACTGTGGTCCCTGATCCGGGAGGATGTCCCTTTATGACCCACGAGGGTGGCTTAGATTTGGATTGCTCTTTACTGGTTTATGAATTTTATTTAAATTTTCTTTTCTGTGAACTTGGGACAACAAGTCAATCCGAATTTCATACAAAAGAAAAGACCAGACGCCACCTAGGTAAGAGACCTAGGACCCATAAGTGACACTGTTTAATCTGCGATCCCAGGAGTCTAGATCCGTTACCTGATTACTAGAACGGAAGGTGTGGTGATTACCACATGCATCGTTCTCCCCTGGTAAACGGTCTTCAATTTTAAAGATTAACTCAATTAAATTCCTTTAAAAGGGCTTGTTTATATTCTCCATTGTGTGAACTACAGGACATGCATCTTAGATGATCTAATCTCGATGTGGTTCCTAAATGCATCTTTTGATTATTTTAATTTGATTTGATCTATGTGACAGTTCTCCTAAAGAATCTAAGTACAGAGAATCCAAGATGATTTATTTGATTTATTTTTGCCATTCACAGTTTATACTCATGCGGACCAGGAGTTTCAGTCCTAAATGCCTAGCTAAGATGCTTAATTCCTAGCATGGGTCCTACTAAATGAAGTTGACTGAGCCTGAGAATTGAACTTTGATTAAGATATTTGGAAGCTAGTGAAGGCTAACCTCTACATGCCTAGAATGCAGGTTCTATATGATCCTAGAACTAATGCAAGGAATCCTAAGAGCCTAAGCGAAGGGTTGATCTGATATGAGGGTTTGGATGTCCTAGATTTCAGGGCTCTAGGGGAGAGGTTTCTAGGATAAGGTATCCTAGTTTTGGAGTCTAGGAATTGGTATCCTAGATTTGGGTTTTAGGATTGGGTATCCTAGGTTCTAGGTTCTAGGTTCTAGGATAAGGCATCATAGATTTTTAGGAATCAGGATATGTTATCCCAGGTTTGGATTCGGGAATCGGGATATGGTATCCCGGGTTCAGGTTCAACTCGGGTTGGGTTCGGGTTCAACTCAGGTTGACTCGGGCTCGACTCGGTTTACGGTTTGGGTCCAGGTTTGACTCAGATGAGACCCGCGTTGCGCTTCGGATCCGAGTGGGACCAAGTATGACTCGAGTGAGACGCGGGTTCGGGTTGGACCGAGTTGAGACTCGGGTTGAGCATGAGTTGGGACCTGGGTTGGTCTCAGATTGGGTTTGGGGCTGCATATGGGTCCAACTCGGGTTGAGTTGGATCGAGTCGACTCGGGTCGGATTTGCTTCTGACTCAAGTTGAGTCGAACCGGATTGGGGTGAGAGCAAGTTGGTTAGAAGGGGGCGAATTGGGGTGTTTTAGGGATAACCTCTTTCATTTCCTCTCTTTGTTTGGCCTTTTATTAATGAAAGCTATCAATTCTACTACCTCATTATCTGTTTTGAATTTTTATTAAAAAATAAAGAAGAAGGCAAAATTGCTTATAGCTACAATTACTCGAATAAATTTATTCACGCCAAACAAGAAACCAAACCGCAAAGATTAAATTCATATGGTGAAAACGAGGGCAACTGAGCTCATCCAAACAAACATGACAAAGTTATTGGGTTGTTAGATCAAAAACCAACACAACAAGGTTGTTGAGTTAAGGACAGACAAACCATGATGTTGATTCAAAACAAATACAGCATGATAGGGAGAAAATACGGCGAGGCCATTAAATCCTGCCACGTGTCACCAGTGGAATCTAATTATGATTAAGCAAAACACTAAGACACTGCAGGGCCACGTGATCCCGCCATGTGTCATCTCCCCGCCACCAAAAAACCTCATTATCATGATTATTGCCTAGATTACACAACAAAGCCATGCACGCCATCGAACCAGGGGGGCAACCCAATCTAGCAAAAGAAGGTTTTCTCTCTGAAATAATGAAAAGATCCACGTGGCGCCCCATAAAGAGAATTTACATGCAGGATCAAAATATAAATACACAATTAAGTCCTTAGAAAGGGAGAGGGGAAAAAGGAGGCACCATTAAAGGAAGCTCCAGACCGTTATTAAGACCTATCAACCCTAAGCAAGAAAGGGAGAAAGGCATTGGATGCCCTACCCTCCACCCTCAGCTCACCCACCCAAATATCAGAGAAAGAGCCCGTGCGTTGGTCTTGGTATACCTGATTATACTACAGTCCTTTCCTGTTGTTCATTATATTGTTGGTCCAGAATCTGACTTGAGTGTTGAAGTGGTCCTCCGGGACCCACCTCGGACCTCTCTGACCCCTTTGTTTGTGATTGCAGACCCCGCGGAGGCCCTCTACCCACCTCCCGATCGCGAACCCGGATTCTATCACCATCATATTGCCGCCATCCGTGGGACTCGTATGAGCCTGAACACTTTGTGACGATGAAAAACACACCCAACAGTAAGAAACAGGAGTAATGACCAGGAACCAAGCCCAACATGCGGAAACCCATGTCTCTGATTCCTCGGAACAGAACTCACAGGCCTCGGGCAAGCATTTGCCCACCAGCACCCCGTAGATGGTCCCCTTACCATGGAAATGTTCAACGAGCTTCGTCAGGAGCTCCTTCTACGGTTGCCTCCACAACCAAAGCCTTCAGTTCCAGAAATTCCCCCGCCACCGCACGGTCGGACTGAAGTTTACGAAGAAAACAGTGGGGAGTCACCTGAGGAATGTCACCATCGGTGAAGGCGCGAACCAGTCCGAGCTGCCTCCATTTCGACAAATAGCCCTTTACCTCCCCCGACCAGGGGATGTCAACTAGATGCCGGGCGACAAGCAACTCAAAAGCCATGCCATCCCTAACCGGACAGCTCGATTCCAAGAGTTAACCCTGGTGCGAGAGGAGGAGGTGGCTACCTCAGTGCAACTGTTATGGCTAGACCAACTAGCAGACCTGTAGAGACAAATCTGGGAAGTTAAGGGGGAAATGAAAAAACCGTAAGCACACGACATCCTGGACGAATGGGAAAGAGAGGCGGCATCCCCGTTCACCGCGGAGGTCCTGAAGACCCCCATGGAAACAGGGATAGATCTCTCTCGATTCGATTGTTACGATGGAACTACAGACCCCCTGGAGTTCCTCCAAACTTTGAGGAGGGTGATGGCACTCCGGGGCGCGTCGGACGGATTTATGTGCAGAGCTTTTGCCTCCATGTTGAGAAAAACCGCTAACGATTGGTACCTACATTTGGAGCCGGGTTCCATTGGATCTTTTCATGAGTTCGGAAGGAAGTTCACCGCGAGGTTCGACAACAATCGCCTCCGCCACGATCTAGTGGACGCTCCCTTGGCCCTCCGACAGGGAATGAACGAGACCCTGAGAGATTTCATGCTGAAATTCAACGCCGAGTTGGCTCAACTTTCCAACATTGACGTACAGATAGCGATTGCAGCCCTGAAGCACACTACCACCGACCAAAATCTCAAAGTGCACCTCACTCTCAAGCCACCGTGGGATCTACAAGGACTCGAATCCAAAACTAACAAGTTCATACAAGCTGAAGAAGCATGCGTAAGGGAACGAAGCCGAACAGGCCCCAAGGAAAAGAAGAAAGAAGATGGTAGGGGGGCTGGAAAACTACGGGCCGAAGAGTACCGGTAAACCGAACCCCATCCCCGTCTTTGAAAGGTTAGGAAATGCTCCCCTGAAGGTCCCCCTCTCCCATGTCGAGTTCGCCATCAGAGATCAGGGTCTCCTAACCCCTCCCAAGAAAATGAGCACTAACCCGAACAAGCGCTCCACCGGAAAGTTTTGTGATTTCCACTGGGACCACGGCCACGAAGCCGACCATTGCTTCCATCTCAGACTTCAGCTAGAAAAAATAGCCGAGGAAGGCCATTTAGATCGGTACCTTAAGATCCCGGCGCGAATAGAGTGCTCCCACCACCAGAACGAAGCACACCGCTCTTCCCCTGCCGACAGATCGAGAGGCAGGTACCGATCCCGTAGCGTACATCACTCCCGAGACCGTCGCCACCACTCCCGGCATCACCAGTCCTCCAAAAGAGAAGAACCTCCTCGCCAGGCGCCGACCCCCAAGTAGCCGTCCCCCACTATTGTTGGAAAAATCAACATCATCGCAGGAGGACCTGCGGTAAGAGGGCCAACAATAGCCGGTCGAAGAGCATACGCAGAGCGAGTATTCTTCCTAGAAATGCCTTCTAAAAAAGCCAGGACGGACCCGCCCCAAGAAGGCCAGGTCATCTCTTTCTCCACCAAGGACTACAACGGACTACAATCCTGCACGATGATGCGCTAGTTATCAGATTGATCATCTCCAACTTCTATGTAGGAAAGATCTTGGTAGACACAGGGAGCTCCGTCAATGTGTTGCACCTCGAAACCTTTAAGGAAATGTGTAAGCCCAAGGGTCTACTCTCCTATCTTGTTTTGATGATTCTAAACATAATTGATTGTGTTATTGAATACTAATCAATTTGCTTTGAAGTGTTGTGTTTAAGATAGGATTGATCATTGATGAAACCAACACACTACATGGTCATGCTTGAAGACGTACCAACACAAGAGTCAAAGGAGCTATGTGGAGCTCACATCATCTCTCAAGCAAGTATACACAAGATGGAAGATCAATTGAAGACCAAGACTAAAGAGAAGTTGAAAGCTACATAGGTATCATTGTACATCCTTTCTCTTTAGATTTTCAAGTCAAGGCAAAGTGTTTTAAAAAATAGTTTTAAAAAACACTTAAAGAACTTAAAATGGATTACTGAATGATTATGTGGTGGACCAACATGTTGGGACCCTCATAAACATTCCAAAATTATCAAAGGAGTTGAGTTCCAAAAGCCAAAAAATCAAATAAGCAAAAAATACAAAAACTGCTGATTTTTTAGGCTTCTCGGAACTCCGAGAAATGGTCCAGTAGCTTCTGGCCATTTTCTCGGAACTCCGAGAATATTTCTCGGAACTCCGAGAATATTTCTCGGAACTCCGAGAATGGTTCTTGGAACTCCGAGAACCTCGCGACAGGTGAGAATATAGCCGTTGGGATTTGAATAAATTTGTGATTTTTGTTATTGCCACCCCCAAACGGTCATATTCTATAGAGAGGCTGTATATACAACATCTAGAGGATTCATTTCCTCTCTCTTGATGATTTGAAAACCTCATTGAGCATTAAAGAAAACTTGCAATCCATTTGTGCTAAAGATTTTGTTTTCTTCCCAAACTTGCCTTGCACTTGCAAATTTCTTGAGTTGGGATATTTAGAGCTTTCACTTGCAACTACCATCATTGAAGAGCAATCAAGGGTCTACAAAGAGCATCAAGCTTTCAAGAAGAAGCCAAGCTATTCAATCCTACCTTAATACCCTAGGGAGCATCGCTTAGAACTCGACGGAGAAGGAGAGTCTTTTGTAAAGGTGTAAGGGCATCCTTATTTAATATCCCTTGGAAGTGTAACCGCCTCGGAGCCGGGCATCGTGGAGGTCTCCAATAGTGAAAATCCTTAAGGACGATATTAAGAAGAGTGGAGTAGGGCTTTGCCCGAACCACTATATATCGGTGTGTCATCTCTCATTTTTGTACTTTCATTCTTGTTTTTGGTTTGGTATATCTTTTGTTTTCAATCTTACTTGCACTAACCAAAAACCTAATTTAAAGAAGAAAAATTCTAACTAGGTTCACAAGTAATTATCAAAAGGGATAATTTAGTGTTAAAATTCAATTCACCCCCTCTTGTTAATATCAATTGGTATCAGAGCCTCGTCTCTAATTATTTTTAAAAAAAAAACCCTAACCGGTCTAGAGTAAAGAGTCTAAAATGGCAAACCATCCTCAACACCATGAAGGTTACTCAAACACTAGGCCACCTTATTTTGATGGAATAAACTATGGTTTTTGGAAAACTAAAATGAAAATCTTTTTAACCCAAGATTATCAAATGTGGAGAGCAATTAATAATGAATACACATTACCCACAAGAAATCTAAATGATTGGACCGAAGCCGAACAACAAGCTTCAAATTATAATGCCAAAGCTATGAATTCCCTTATTTGTGCTCTATCTCCCGGAGAATTCAATAGAGTATCAAATTTGAATTCGGCTAAGGAAATTTGGGATACCTTAGAGGTCACCCATGAAGGAACCAATCAAGTCAAAGAATCTAAAATGAATCATCTTTTTCGGCAATATGAACTCTTTCAAATGACACCCGATGAAACAATTGCCGACATGTACACTAGATTCACCAATCTTGTAAATGGACTAAGGGGTCTTGGAAAATAATTTTCTAATAGAGATTTAGTGACCAAAATCCTTAGGTCCCTACCTTTGTCATGGGAATCCAAAACCTCCGCAATCACGGAAGCCAAGGACATGAATACATTAAACCTAGATGAACTAATAGTGTCCTTGATCACCTATGAGATGATTTTCAAAACAAAAGCACCCGAAATTGAAACTAAAATTGAAAAAGGAAAAGAAATTGCTTTTGCTTGTAATGTAGGTGAAAATGAAGATGCAAAGGAAGACATTGAAGATGAAGTTGCCCTCCTAACAAGAAGGATCAAATTCTTGCAAAGGAATATGGGAGGCATGAGAAATAGAAGGACCAATCCTCCATTCAAGAAGAAAGAAGAACTTGGTGATGGATTTTCTCAACCCCGATGCTACGGTTGCAAGAAGCTTGGACACATTCGCCCGGATTGTCCACTCAACAATGAGCCTTCTTCAACCAACCGCTTCAAGAGAAGAGAAGGCAAGAAAGGAATGACCGCCACTTGGGATGAGGAAATTGAAAGCGAAGGCGAACAAAATGATGGCGAAGATTGCTTAATAGTAAGGAACGTGTGCTTCATGGCCTCAACAAACGACAATAAAGAGGTAAACACTTTAAATGATGTCATTGTCTTAAAAGAAGTTCTAGATTCCTTACAAAATGCAAATGATGAACTTGAAATTCAATTTGATAAAATTGCATCACTTGAAAATTCTCTTGCTAACATGACAAAAGAATTTGGTTGGTTAAAGAAAGATCATGAATTTTTAGATGATAAAAATGAAAAATACAAAGTAGAAATTCATGAGTTAAATGCTTCTATCAAAATCTTAAATGAAAACCGACAAGAACTTTCTAATGAAAACAACAAGCTAAATCATGAAAAATGGTAAACTATCTTTTGAATATGATGAACTAAAGAAACTTTTTGAAAAATTTGAAAATAGTTCATTGAAATTGGATAAGCTTTTTAATATACAAAGAATGTCAAGTGACAAAAGTGGATTGGACATAAATGGAATACTACAATATCTAAATATAAAAACAAACTTGAAAAGGCTTCTTCTAGTAGTACCAAGATGTGTTTTTATTGTGGTCTAGAAGGTCATTACAAGGTTTCTTGGTTGCATGCTAAACAAGATAAAATCAAATTGAACTCTAAAGTGAAAATAAATGAACATAGCAAGATTAGGAAGATTTGGGTACCTAAGGGATCTCACTTGCCTATTCATATGTAGGTATGCCTTAAAAGCCATACAAGAAGAACACATGGTACCTTGATAGTGGATGCTCTAGACACATGACAGAAGACCTTACTCAATTCGCATCCCTATCACTCAAGGATGGTGGAGACGTTACCTTTGGAGATGATAAGAAAGGAAAAGTCAAAGGTGAAGGCACCATAGGTAACTCTACCTCTCCCATACATGATGTACTATTTGTTGATAGCTTGTCCCATAATCTTATTAGCATTAGTCAATTATGTGATAATGGGTTTGAAGTAGTCTTCAATCCCGACAAATGCATTGTTAAAAATAAGATAGATGGAAAAGTAAAATTCATAGGTTCTAGAGACAATAACATTTACACAATTGGACTAGATAATCTTAGACTCCAAAATGTGACTTGTCTTAATGCCATTATTGAGGATTCTTGGCTATGGCATAGGAGGTTGGGTCATGCCGGAATGGAACTCATTTCGACCCTCTCCTCAAAAGAAATTGGTAGAGGATTGCCTAAGTTCAAATACACCAAAGATCACATTTGTAGAACTTGTCAATTAGGAAAACAATTGAACAGCTCATTTGCACCTAAAAATATGATTTCAACTTCCTACCTCTTGGAACTACTTCACATGGATCTTTTTGGACCAATGAAGACAAGTAGCCTAGGTGGAAAGAGGTACGTGTTTGTAGTTGTGGATGACTACTCACGATTTACATGGGTCATATTTCTAGCACACAAAGATGAAACTTATGAAAACTTCCTTATACTGTGCAATCATATACAAAATAAAAAAGGTATTGCTATCTCATACATTAGAAGTGATCATGGAACGGAATTTGAAAATGTACATTTTGACACTTACTGTAATGAACATGGCATAAAACATAATTTTTCCACACCTAGAACACCTCAACAAAATGGAGTTGTAGAAAGAAAGAATCAAACTCTCCAAGAAATGGCTAGAACTATATTGCATGAAAATGATCTCCCTAGATATTTTTGGGCGGAAGCGGTTAGCACCGCTTGCTATATCATAAACAGGGTATATTTAAGGCCAATTTCTAAGAAAACACCTTATGAGCTTTGGAAAAACTTGAAACCAAATATAAGCTATTTTAAAGTGTTTGGATGTAAATGCTTCATTTTAAACATTAAAGATAATTTACACAAATTTGATAAGAAGTCGGATGATGGAATATTCTTAGGGTACTCTTCATATAGCAAGGCATATAGAGTATTTAATAGAAGAACCATAGTTGTCGAAGAATCCATGCATGTGACATTTGATGAGAGAGAGCCAACACCTCAAGAAATGCCACATGATGAGGATGAACCTAATGAACATCTCTTACCTAAGTTAAGTGCTCCTCCTCATGCATCTACAAGTCATACATTACCTAGTGAGGAAGCAGAAAATGTAGATGATGACTTACCACCTAGGGATAGGAGAACATTGGTAGATCATCCTGAATCCCAAATTTTAGGTGATGCCACATCGCCAGTGAGAACTAGATCATACTATCGTAGTGTGAGTAACAATTTGGCGTTCCTATCCGAATTAGAACCTAAATCCATCAAAGAAGCTGAAAAGGATGAATATTGGTTGATGGCTATGCAAGAAGAGTTAAGTCAATTCGAAAGGAACAAGGTGTGGAGGCTAGTGCCTAGACCTAGTGATCATCCAGTCATTGGCACGAGATGGGTGTATAGAAATAAATTGGATGAAAATGGAATTATCACTAGAAATAAAGCTAGGCTGGTAGCCCAAGGGTACAATCAGGAGGAGGGAGTAGACTATGATGAGACATTTGCTCCTGTTGCCCGTATGGAGGCTATTAGGATACTCTTGGCATATGCATCTCATAAAGGATTTAAATTATATCAAATGGATGTTAAAAGTGCCTTCCTAAATGGCTATATCCAAGAGGAAGTGTATGTTGAGCAACCTCCAGGTTTTGAAGACTTCAAACATCCAAATCATGTCTTTAGGCTTGATAAAGCTTTGTATGGGTTTTAGCAAGCTCCTAGAGCTTGGTATGAGAGGCTTTGCACTTTCTTGGTTGAAAAAGGATTTGAGATGGGAAAGGTGGATAAAACATTATTTATCAAAAGAGAAAATCAAGATATCCTCCTTGTCCAGATATATGTAGATGATACCATATGTGGCTCAACTAATAAAAAATTGTGTGATGAATTTGCAACTTTAATGAAAAATGAATTTGAAATGAGCATGATGGGTGAGTTAACCTATTTCTTAGGACTCCAAATTAAACAATACAAAAATGGAATATTTTTAAATCAAGAAAAATATACAAAGGAGTTATTAAAGAAGTATGGCATGGATAGCAGTAAGACATCAAGAATTCCCATGAGTACTACTGCTAAGCTAGAAAAGGATGAATTTGGCAAATCTATGGACCAGAAGATGTATAGGGGTATGATAGGTAGTTTACTCTATTTGACAGCCATCAGACCAGACATTATGTTTACTGTCTGTCTCTGTGCTCAATTTCAATCGGATCCAAAAAAGTCTCACCTATCAGCAGTCAAGAAGATCTTCAAGTATTTAAGAGGAACGCAAAGTCTAGGACTATGGTATGAAAGATCATCTTCCTTTACTCTCATCGGATATTCAGATGCAGACTTCGCCGGATGTAGAGTAGATAGGAAAAGCACTAGTGGGACTTGCCAATTCTTGGGTAAATCACTTGTTTCATGGTTTAGCAAGAAACAAAATTCAGTAGCTCTGTCCACAACAGAAGCAGAATATGTGGCAGCTGGAGCTTGTTGTGCTCAAGTCCTATGGATGAAAAGCACATTGAAGGACTATTGCATTAAAATGGAAAATATTCTCATCCAATGTGACAACATTAGTGCTATAAGCTTAACAAAGAACGACATACAGCACTCAAGAACAAAACACATTGAGATTAGGCACCACTTCATTAGAGATCACTCACAAAAAGGGGATATTTGCTTAAAATATATCAACACTGAAGAACAATTAGCGGATATCTTTACAAAACCCCTTAGTGATGATAGAATATGTTATATCAGAAGTGCCTTAAACATTTGGAGTGCAGAACAAGTCAAAGAAATTGCCAAATAAATACTCTATGCCTTTCACCAGCTTATCCATATAGTATTTATATATATCATCCTTGTTTGGTAGTATCTGCATGAATGAGATGTCAAATATTAATCTTAAAAATCACTCAATTGGTACTCTTAGCCTTCTTAGTTTTCTAAGTTGGAGAGGTACTTTCACTTTAATTAAAAATACCTAACAATTTGACATTTGTCAACATCTCAATCATGAACAGATATATGTGCATTACTTGGTTATATATATTTTTATACCATAAGCATTGATTTAGGGGGAGTATCTAACTCAATCTTCATCTACTCCTAAATTGCTTTACTTTTTAGTACACGCTTTCTGTCGATGACAAAAGGGAGAGAGGTTTGAAATTGATTATCTATTCAATTGACTATATCCACCATATGCTTTTAATTGCTATCATTTGTTTGTGTGCAAATATTGAGGGGGAGTTCTAGCATTCACTTGCCAACTATGTCACTCCACACACACCTCATAATCAATTTTGTTTGTCATCATAAAAAAGGGGGAGATTGTAAGCCCAAGGGTCTACTCTCCTATCTTGTTTTGATGATTCTAAACATAATTGATTGTGTTATTGAATACTAATCAATTTGCTTTGAAGTGTTGTGTTTAAGATAGGATTGATCATTGATGAAACCAACACACTACATGGTCATGCTTGAAGACGTGCCAACACAAGAGTCAAAGGAGCTATGTGGAGCTCACATCATCTCTCAAGCAAGTATACACAAGATGGAAGATCAATTGAAGACCAAGACTAAAGAGAAGTTGAAAGCTACATAGGTATCATTGTACATCCTTTCTCTTTAGATTTTCAAGTCAAGGCAAAGTGTTTTAAAAAATAGTTTTCAAAAACACTTAAAGAACTTAAAATGGATTAGTGAATGATTATGTGGTGGACCAACATGTTGGGACCCTCATAAACATTCCAAAATTATCAAAGGAGTTGAGTTCCAAAAGCCAAAAAATCAAATAAGCAAAAAATACAAAAACTGCTGATTTTTTAGGCTTCTCCGAACTTCGAGATTTTTCTCGGAGCTCCGAGCTCGGAACTCCGAGAGTTCTCTCGGAACTCCGAGAAATGGTCCAGTAGCTTCTAGCCATTTTCTCGGAACTCCCAGAAATGGTCCAGTAGAATATTTTGTTCTTCTGGCCGTTCTCTCGGAACTCCGAGAATTTCTCGGAGCTCCGAGAATGGTTCTCGGAACTCCGAGAATGGTTCTCGGAACTCCGAGAACCTCGCGACAGGTGAGAATATAGCCGTTGGGATTTGAATAAATTTGTGATTTTTGTTATTGCCACCCCCAAACGGTCATATTCTATATAGAGGCTATATATACAACATCTAGAGGATTCATTTCCTCTCTCTTGATGATTTGAAAACCTCCTTGAGCATTAAAGAAAACTTGCAATCCATTTGTGCTAAAGATTTCGTTTTCTTCCCAAACTTGCCTTGCACTTGCAAATTTCTTGAGTTGGGATATTTAGAGCTTTCACTTGCAACTACCATCATTGAAGAGCAATCAAGGGTCTACAAAGAGCATCAAGCTTTCAAGAAGAAGCCAAGCTATTCAATCCTCATTTCTTGCAAAGGTGGCTAGGGCATCCTACCTTAATACCCTAGGGAGCACCGCTTAGAACTCGGCGGAGAAGGAGAGTCTTTTGTAAAGGTGTAAGGGCATCCTTATTTAATATCCCTTGGAAGTGTAACCGCCTCGGAGCCGGGCATCGTGGAGGTCTCCAATAGTGGAAATCCTTAAGGACGATCTTAAGAAGAGTGGAGTAGGGCTTTGCCCGAACCACTATATATCGGTGTGTCATCTCTCATTTTTGTACTTTCATTCTTGTTTTTGGTTTGGTATATCTTTTGTTTTCAATCTTACTTGCACTAACCAAAAACCTAATTTAAAGAAGAAAAATTCTAACTAGGTTCACAAGTAATTATCAAAAGGGATAATTTAGTGTTAAAATTCAATCACCCCCCCTCTTGTTAATATCAAAATGAAAATGGGCAAGGGAAGGCTGGGGCCTACAGAGTATTCCATATACAAATTTTCAGGGGCATTCATGCAGGTCAACGGTAAAATCGACTTACTCGTCACCTTCGGGACATACCCCCTCCAAAAAATCATTATGGCCACCTTTTTTGTTGTGGATGTATCCTTTCACTTACAGCGCCATCATAGGACGACCAGTCCTGAGGGATTTGGGAGCAGTCCCTCACCTCAAAATGAAGTTCCCCACCCTGAGAGCGAGCCCGCACAGTTAGAGGAGAGCCGATCGAGGATTTAGACTCCGTTCCCATATCCGATAACCATCCAGAAAGAGAGGTCCAGATAGGCTCCCTACTAAGAGGTACTCTACGAGACGAAATGATTAACTTTCTCAGAGCCAACAAAGATGTATTCGCGTAGTCCGCCTCAGACATACCCGTGAAGATTGTGGTTCACCGGTTGAATGTAAATCCGACCCTCAAGCCTATCCGACAAAAGAAGAGAAACTTCACGGCAGAGCGACAAACTCACATCAAAACTGAAGTGGAAAAACTGCTATAAGCCGGATTTGTTAGAGAAATCTGGTATCCCGAGTGGCTATCCAACGTGGTCATGGTCAAGAAAGCCAATGGTGGTTGGCGGGCCTGTATAGACTTTACTAATCTAAACCGAGCCAGCCCGAAAGACCCCTACCCCTTGCAATGCATAGACCATCTCATCGATGCCACTTCCGGGCATGAGCTCCTCACCTTCCGAGACGCTTTCTCCTGCTACAACCAGATAAAGATGCAGGAGCCAGATATTCCAAAGAAAGCGTTCATCATCGACCAGGGCTTTTACTGTTATACTGTCATGCCCTTCGGGTTGAAAAACGCGGGGGCCACGTACCAGAGGCTCGTGAACAAGCTTGTCCAAAAGCAGATAGGCAGAAACGTGGAAGTATATGTGGACGACATGTTGGTGAAAAGCCTGGAAGCCCATAAGCACATCTCCAACCTCAAACAAACCTTCGACATTCTGCGACGAGCCCGGATGAAACTCAACCCAGCAAAATGCGCCTTTGGAGTGACCTCTGGGAAATTCTTAGGATTCATGATCAGTCAAAGAGGCATCGAGGTCAACCCTAAAAAGATCCAAGCCATCTAAGCATGGAATCCCCAACCACGGCGGTAGAAGTGTACCGGCTCGAGGGGAGGGTCGCCGCCCTCGGCCAATTCATGTCCATATCGGCCGAAAAATTGTAAGCCCAATGGTTCCATCTTTGGCATTACCTTCTTGTTTTGATGATTCCATACACAAGTGATTTTATATCACTAATGTGCTTTTTATTGTCTAAGTTGTAGATCTCATTAGTATGCAATCAAGGAAGCTTGGATCAAGGCATTGAAGCTAAATTGGAATGCATTTGGAGTGCCAAAGCTAGGATGATCCAAGAAGCATGGTGGACTTGAAGCCTTGAAGATCAAGAGAAGATTGTAGTGCTTTTCAAGTCAATAGAGTTTGTACTCCTCTCCTTCTTTTTAGAAATGTCAAAGGCACTAAACATAGGTCAAAATGTATTTGAAAATATATTTTAAAATGTAGGAATAAATCCCAAAGACCATGGCCCCAAAGTCACTAAAGTTTTTAAAGTAAAAGTGGAATTTCATACAGGGCCGGTAGATCGGGCTAGGGCGGGCGACCGCGAGATGGAACCTGGAATTCCAGGCATCTCAAAATTTATCGGGTCGGTCGACCGGGGTAGTCCCGGACCACCACGGATAGGTTTCTGTTTCTACAGAAACAAATCCAGCATGGTGTGGGCGGACAACCGCCAAGGGTCGGTCGACCGCGTAAAGGTTTTGAACCAAATTTTTTGAGCGAACAGTTAGCCCTCGCCAGGCGACCGCCATGTTCCGGTCGACAGCGACGATAGAGAATTTAAAAAATAAAAAAGGCGCCCGATAAGGGCGGGCGACCACTGTGGCCCGGTCGACCGCAGCGGCCTGGTAAAAGAGCCGTTGGAGCTTTTTCTTGTTGACTTTTTCAACTCTGTTTTTTACAGTTTTACCCACAAACGATCATATTTTCAAATGAGCTATATATACACTATCTAAACCTTTCTATACTATCTTTGAACCTTATTTTGAACATTCTAAAAGATCAAACCAAAGTGTTTTAGTGCCTCTCTCATATCTAAGCAAGGAAGTGGAATAAGGCTTATATTTGTACATCTTCATCCATCCTTTGTAATCCTTGTAAAGGGAGTTTTAGTTTTCTTTCTTTGAAGAACATTGTATTTTAGCAAGTGCGAAGAGACGTGTAGCCATCTCAAGAGCGAGTGTTGGAGACGCGGAGCTTTCTCCGGTTCGTGGCGAGTCTTGCGAGGTGGAGCCGAACCTTTGTAATTGTGTTGATTCCCCGCCATTAATGGAATAGGTAGTGAAATCACCCAGAGGTCTTGGTGGAGTGGAGTAGGTCCTTGAGTGACCGAACTACTATAAATCTCGGGTGCACTCTCTCTATTTCTCTCACTCTCTTTATTTTGTGATTGTGCATTTATAGTTTATTTTCATTTGTGTTTAAAGTTTTAATTTACCATTTAGTTTTTCATTTCCGTAATATTTTTGGCAAAGTTTTTAAAACCTAATTCACCCCCCTCTTGGGTTGCCATCTACCCTGGGATTTCACTTTGTATCAAAGCACAAGGCTCTTATTTAGGTTTTTGAGAAATTTTCAAAAATAGAAGAGAAAAAGATAATGGCAACCCTATCCAAATATGTTGAAGGATAATCCGTTTCTAGACCCCCATACTTTAATGGTTCAAATTATGGGTATTGGAAAACCCGGATGGATTTCTTTTTACGATCCTTAGACTTTGAAATGTGGGAGTTAATTGAAGATTGATACATTCCTCCCACAAGTGATATAAGTGAGTGGTCGTCCGCTCAAAAGAAGAGAGCTGCATTGAATGCTAAAGGAGTGAACACAATCTTTTGTGCTCTATCTCCCGACGAATTCAATCGGGTGTCTACTTGTAAAACGGCTAAGGATATATGGACAATCCTTGAAACCACTCATGAGGGGACTTCACAAGTCAAAAAGTCTAAAGTTAGTCTTCTTGTTAGTGATCTAGAAGCTTTTAAAATGAACGAAAATGAATCCATTTCTGAAATGTATTCTCGTTTCACTAATATTGTTAATGACCTTGAAGGTTTAGGTAAAACCTATACAAATTTGGAATTGGTGACGAGGCTTCTCCGGTGTCTTCCATTTAGTTGGGACCCCAAGGTCATGGCGATCGAAGAATCTAAAGATCTTGACAATGTGAAGTTAGATGAGTTAGTTGGATCCCTCATTACACATGAAATGAAGATGAAGAGAAGGGAAAACCAACAAGCCGAGCTTCAAAACTCAAGGAGAAAGACAAAGAAAAATCCATTGCCTTCACTGCCAAATCATCATCTTCTTCCTCAAGTTCCAATAGCAATGATTTGGAAGCTTTCAAGAAGTTTAAGAAGATGTGGAAGAAGAAAGGAAGAAAAGATAAGAAGAAAAAGGAAGAAAAGAAAAAAGAAGAAAAGAAGAAGAAGGATGACCCAATAAAATGCTATGAATGTGGCAAACCCGGACACATAAAACAGGAATGCCCTCTCCTCAAGAACAAGAAGAAGAAATATGGGAAGAAGTTTAGAACACAAATGGCAAATTGGGATGGGCTTAGTGATAGCACTAGTTCATCATCAAGTAAGAGCTCCAAGGAAGAAAAATCAAACTTCTGTATCTCGGCCCATGTTGAACCTACCATATGTCTTATGGCCAACATCGAAGAAGATAAAAATGAGGTATGCTCCCATCCATCTTCTAGTTTAAGTTCTAATGATAATGAAATGTCTTATAATGAAGTTTGTGAAACCTTATATTTGCAAATGTCAAAAAATAAAGCTTTAAAGAAAAATCTTTCTCATATTAAAAAAGAACTTGAATCCTTAAATCAAAGCTTTTCTTCTAAATTTCAAGCCCAAGCTAAAATGGAAGAAGATTTAAAGCTTGAAAATGAGACCCTTAAGGGTCGCTTGAGTGAACTTGAGACTCGAGTTTTGAACTTTCAGAACTTGGCAAGTTCATCCAAGTCTCTTGAAGATGAAAGATTGGTGTTTTCAAACCACTTAAATCATCTTCAAAATAAAAATGAGAGGCTAAGGATGTGTCTCTATGGCTTTATGAAAGGAGATAAGATCATAGACATAATCCTTAAAAAGGCCAGTGTAAGATCTAGAAGTGCATATCATAATGTATTTAGCCTAGCTAACCCCTCAATTCGATGCCATTATTGCGGCCTTCATGGGCATTATCAATTCCAATGTGCGTCAAAATTGAGTAGGGATAGCATTGGGACCAAGAGATCTTGGGTTCCCAAAGCCCCAACTTGATTTCATTTTGAAATTGGTTTAGTTTAGGGGATTGCGTTAAATCTTAAATATCCATTGTATTTGATGATTTAAAGCCCAAGGTTCAAAAAAATAAAAAAAATCCCTCTTGTTTTGAGTGTTTGTCTTTGATAGGGGAAGTTATTTTCATAAAAGGGGAGTGATTTAACTTATATTGTATATCTTTTTTTATATATCCCTCATCTATTATATTTGTCAATAAAATAGGGGGAGTGTTATGTGTGCATGTTTTCCTTGATTTAGGGGGAGTTTATATATTGCATATCTGTTCCCTTGTTATTGTCTCTTGCCCCATCTTTTTTATTAGTGCCATAGGGGGAGAGAAATGTATCTGCTTATTGGCAAATCTCTTGTGAATGTCATCATAAAAAATGGGGAGAATGTAAGCCCAATGGTTCCATCCTTGGCATTACCTTCTTGTTTTGATGATTCCATACACAAGTGATTTTATATCACTAATGTGTTTTTTATTGTCTAAGTTGTAGATCTCATTAGTATGCAATCAAGGAAGCTTGGCTCAAGGCATTGAAGCTAAATTGGAATGCATTTGGAGTGCCAAAGCTAGGATGATCCAAGAAGCATGGTGGACTTGAAGCCTTGAAGATCAAACTCCACTAGATTAAACTAGATTAAACTTAGGACTGGTGCCCCTGGTTAGGATATACATGTATATATGTATATATATTGATTATTAGATTAGGGCCTACTCCTTAGTGAGGTTTCCTTATCTGATTCAATTAATTATATATATTAGTTATTCGGATCTAGATATGGTTCATGACTCTATTTGTCATCATGATGGCTATGGTCTATCTTGTCCTCTGATTATTAGATGGGAATTTACTTTTTAGTAAGATTTTCTTATCTATCCTGATCAAATATACCATAAATCATTTAGATGAAGATCTGACTAGTGGCTTCTACTTGTTATCATCATGGCCATGGTCTATCATCTGATACTTTGATTATACATTTGACCCATACCCCATACCATTATTTTATAACTCATATGTTGATTATTAGATGGGAACTTACTCTTTAGTAAGATTTTCCTTATCCATTTTGATCCAACATGTCCATATATCATTCAGGTGTAGATCTGGTCGGCGGTTCCCATTTGCCACCATTATGATCATGATCTATCTTCCGGTCCTTTGATTATACCATTTGATTCCTACCGTACTTACTCCTTAGTAAGGTCTCCTTATTTATTCCGGTCAAATATATCCATCCACCCTTCAGATTTAGATCTGGCCTGTGACCCTTACTTGTCATCTTTATGACCTTGATCTATTTTCTGATCCTTTGATTATGCTTGGTCCATATCTTCATTCATTTACCTTTTTCTGGATCATGATTCAAATCATTGGGGGAAAAGTTGATTTTGCCAGTGTATCATGAACTGTTCTTAATTTATTGTTGAGTTTATCCTTATATTTACCTATTTAGGGTTGCCCTTTTCCTTATAATTCTATCTAGACTATCCTTATTTTTTTTTACCTGTTGAGAGTTGACCGGCCCTCATTATTTTGTCTTGTATGACTACCAGGAAATCATGTCGAACTCACTCTTGCAACAGTGGATTAATCAAATCCCAAGGAACCATGGAATATACAATTTGTCTGACCCGATTGAGCAGCTTGTAGATACCTTTCATTACTTGAATTTCATCGACATAGACTGGAAATTGCTCCAAGCAGCCGCCATGTGTTGGGATCATAAACTTCATGTCTTTAGCTTTGGCCTTCAAGAAGTTTGTCCCACTTTTGAAGAATGGTGTACCCTTCTAGAGTACCATGTAGATGGACCATTGATCGAACCGACATTCAGGGGTACTCGGGGTGATGCTTTCAACCATTTGGTATAAAATCCTTGGGTCGAAACCGAAGAATTATTCGATGGCAATGAGATAAGAATCACCGATATGGTAAAAGCATTCGCTAAAATCGATGATACCCCCTTTTTAGGATGAAATGGCATAATGCCCTTATGCTTTGTGCTTCTGCTCGTTTCCTGGTATATGATCACTTCCATACCGCGTCTCCTATCCTCATTGATTTGGTAGAGCAAATCAATAAAGGAGGAAACCCTATCCCCACCATGCTTGCTGAAACCTTTACGGGAATAGACCAGATTGTTAAAACAGGAAGTAAGTCCTTCATGGGGTGTCCTAAATTTATTATACCTCTGGATCTGTGAAAAACTTAAGATTCTTCAGCCCTCTTCTGACCGTGTAACTATCCTGCGTGAGTATCCTAAATGGGTTCGTTTCGAAGAAAGGAGGGGTGTCAAAGAATGGTATAGTTGGTTACAATCTTGTAGCCCTGTTCAAGGTAATTGGAGGTACCCACGTTTTCGAAAGGCTATCCTTCATACCCCCAAATATGATTACCTTCGTATCCTTGGTTTAGAAAAGACTTCCTACTACATACATGATCGAATTATTCGTCAGTATGGAGGCCTTCAGATGCAACCCAAAATCACACCACTCTATCTACCCCAAGACATTACTCCCACAATTGCCCATGACATAGCGGCAGATTGGAGCAAAGCATCCACCACGATATTGTCGTCATCTCTACAGTGACTATCGGAGAATCATCACCTGATTATTATCCTTGGTTAGCCCAAGAGTTGGAGGAAAGGAAAGCCTAGAAAGAGGGAAGAAAAGCCAAGAAAGCAAGATTGGAGGAAAAGGAGGATTGAGAGTCTTCATCTGTTTTAAGTCCTAAACATCTTGTAGCCCAGAATTTCAATATTATGATCATGCTATCCTTTATTTAACCAGTTTATCTTTGTAATCAGACCAAGATGTTATCAATGAAAAGTGTGTTTCTGTTTCTTTCTTTTTTTTCAATTTGATCAGAATACCAATTATCAATTTTTTTAATCTAGTGTTTGTACTTTCATCTCAGGATTCTGACGTTGAGCAGTCATAGCTCCCAGAAAAACTACAATTTCAAAACCAACCTGGTCCTGTCAGTCTTCTGATTCCAGGCTGAGTAGACAATCCTTGTCGCCTATTTCATTTACTTCCCCAACGTTACCTTTGTCTCATTTTCAAGAAATACTTTCACCAATCCAACCCACTCCAGTCTCAATGGCGGATTCCACTGATCCTATGATAGCCATAAAGAAGATGCTAAGAAACCTTACTCGTGACATGGCGAGTATGAAGGTAGAAATGACCCACATGAAGACTCAAATTAGCGACAAGGCCTCCGCTTCTAGAGGGCCGATACCCCTACCTCCTCGTGTTGCATCTCCAGAATTAAATAGACCTACTATTTCGCCGTTAGAGTTTGACTTGGATGACGAACAATACGCCGAGAAGTATTGTATCCCTAGGGTCAACAAGGAAAAAGAGATGTATGAAAAGTTTGAGAGAGAAATGTCTAAGAAGCTCGGGAAATTAGCTCAAGAGATGGAACCCATGAAAGTCCAAGGCCCGAAGAAATTTGACGTCTCCGAGTTGATGATGTCCTCTGCAGTCGTTTTACCACCTAACTTCAAAGTCCCAGATTATTATAAGTATGACGGGATTGGATGTCCTCGGAACCATATGAGGTGGTTTATCATCCTTTCACATCAATATGGCCTGAATCGTGAACAAATGGCCCAGCCATTTCCTATTTCTCTGGTAGGGATAGAAAAGAAATCGTTCCTAAGGCTGAAACCAGATGAGGTCAGGACCATGGAGGACATCTCTGACAAGCCTATAGATCAATGTTCGATGGAGGAAGGGATAGAGGTTACAAAGAGAGACCTCAAACAGTTGAAACAAGGTCCTCAAGAGACCTTTACCTCATTTATCAGGCGCTGGAGGCGCAAATCTGCCCAATTAAATCAGAGGTTATCAGAAAATGATCGGATAAAGTTGGTGGTCAAGAGTTTGTCTACTCAGTATTTCCATTTTATGGCGCCACAACATTATCCTAATTTTGACCATTTAATTCAAACGGGAACACAAACTGAGGATGCCATAGGCAAAGGTTTGAGGGCAAGACCATCACCGTCTGATGTCAGAGAAGGCAAGAGGCCGATGGTTATACAGAAAGAGGTGAATAGTGTGAACTATATCAGACCAGTGGCGAGAAAGTAACCGAGGTGTCAAGACCGGCAGAGAAACAGGCACCTAAACAATTTGATCCACTTCCTTATCCCTACCCTTTTATTCTAAAGAAATTGATTCGGGATAAGAAGATAAAGCTTCCTGATATCAGGCCAGTACCAGATCCATTGCCTAAGTATTGGAGATTAGATCAATACTATGAATATCACCGGAATTCGGGTCATCTGACAGAAAGATGCCTAGCTCTGAAGTATGCTATTTAGAAAATGATAGATAATAAGGATTTGGAAGTTGAACGACCAAATACTACTCTAAACCCCCTCCCAAATCATCATGCTATTCCTCCGCCCGTTACCAATGCTATTTTTGTCAACGAACCTCTTCTTGACCCTTCAACCCTCATTTGTGCCAGAACATCTGATAAACCCTATGTACTGAGGTTGGATGATGAGGAGATCGAAGAATTAACAAAGGAGAAGCCTTATGTCCTTTCCCCAACTGATGGTGACTTTGTAGAGTCTTCTTCTTGACCTTATGTTCTCTGTTGTGAAGACGTTGAGGACGAGCAGATGAACAAAACACCATATGTTTTGAAAATAGAGGATGATGATTTGTTGTTCCTCGATGACCAGATGTGATGAGCTTCAACACGTCACAAGAGGTGGTCGTGTATTCAAGCCTCTAGAATTGAGTGTAGAGAATCCAACAGAGATAGCAAGGGCTGCAGGGAATCAGAGGCAGAATAAGCCTGTTACAGAGGAGGAAGATGAGAGCTTATTAAAGCAGTTAAAGAAGACTCAGGCAAATATTTCTGTATGGGGTCTGCTCATGTCTTCATCAAAGCACAGAAAGTTGGTTCTTCAAGAACTTAACGCAACTCAAGTCTCTGTCAAAACCACTCCGGATGAGTTGGTGAGCTTAGTTGCCATGGCAAAGGCGTCAAGGGCCCTATCTTTTACAGATGAGGATCTGCCTCCTGAGGGTCGAGCTCATACTAAACCTCTCAAGATCACAGTCATTTGCAATAAAAAGAAGGTTCCAGAGGTATTAGTAGACAATGGGTCCGCTCTGAATGTTTGCCCATTGAGCACAGCAACTACCCTTGGATTCGGGCTAGAGAATTTTGTTCCCTCTGAGCAAGGCATTCTAGCCTATGATGGAACCCGTTGTGATGTCATCGGGACTTTGGTCACAGAAATCCAAATAGGCGGTGAGGAATTTGAAATAGAATTCCAAGTCCTTGATATTAAGGCAACATTTCTGTTACTCCTTGGTCATCCGTGGTTGCATAGAATTGGGGTTGTACCATCCACGCTGCATCAAAAGTTGAAGTTTATTCGAAATAATAGGGCGGTCACTGTGAAAGGCGACCCTGATTTAGAGATAGGCCAGATTTCCCAGGAGTTGGTTGTTGGTAAAGCAGACGATATAAGCTTAACTGGTTTTTCGCTAGAGGTGACTGCTATTACTATGGAGGAAGCGATGAATGAAGAGATCTTCTTCTTAAGTAGCACAAATTCCAACGTTGCCAAGATGATTCGCTGACAGGGTTATGTACCAGGTGCCGGACTAGGCAAATATCATTAGGGTTTGGTTGAGTCACCAGAGTACTAAGCTTTCAATGGTTTATTTGGACTTGGATATAAGCCTACTCAGAAAGAGATCAAAGAAATGAAGCGCTACATGCTAAAATGGGCCGAGTGTCATCGCAGAGGCTTAGACTTACCTATGGGGCCTCTAGATTTAACCATGAAAGGCCGTTTTCGTAAAGAAGGATTAGATATCTCGTTTTGTGGCTTTACTGAAACTTGGTTAGATGAGAATACTAGACAAAGGTTGCCAGGATTTGAAATTTTCTTCGACCTCGAACTAGCAGATGATGAGCCAGTAAGCGTACAGATCACAGAGACAGAGTCAGATACTGATTGGGCTGACTGCATGGTGCTAGAATTTCTGAACTCACTCTCTACGGAATGGACACAGACTGTGGTCGTTATTGATAGGAGCACAATGATATTAGACCCCACATATATGATCACCCCGATAGAGGGACCTTTGACTAACTGGACCTCTCAGGTCCTACTCAGGTTACCTTTCAGTACAGTCATACTTCTCAAACAGAGTCAATCGTTTGCAAGTATATGTCAGTATCAGAGTATGATTCTGAGTTTTTTTTCTTCTGATGATTCTTTTGATGCAGGTACTGTAGAGGTCGAGTCAATCCTTGGAGTTGGTGATGTGTCTCCTGCTAGTGAGGTTAAGTCTGAAGACATTTCTGCTGATGTACTTGATGTTTCACATGTAGATATTTTTGAGTGTGTTGACACTGATGTCAACATGTTTGTTTCTGAGTTTGTAAATACTATTCCAGAGTCTGTAAAGCCTGATGTGGGCTATTCAATCACTGATGTAGTCATTGATTCTGATGAAACAAAAGACTCTTTTGCGTATATTCCTGTTTCTATTTCTGCTACCGAATCTGCTTTTAAATCTAATAATAATAATAATGATAATCAAGACTCCCCCTCTGATGAGGATGCCGACGAAACCCCCCTTGAAATCAAACATATGATTCAATAGGAAGAGACTCGCCGAGCAAAACCACTCGAAGAGGAAGTTGAGATCGTCAATATAGGTGATGAAACCTTGATTCGGGAAATAAGGATTGGCAAAACTTTATCTCCTGAAGAGCGCGAAGAATTAATCGCCTTAAAGAGTTCAAGGAGGTTTTTGCTTGGTCTTATGATGACATGCCAGGATTAAGCGAGGATATTGTTCAGCACAGATTACCCTTAATCCCTGGCATTAAGTCAAAGAAGCAAAAACTTCAAAAACTTAAAACTGAATGGGAGTTGAAAGTTTATGAAGAAGTCAAGAAACTTCTAGAAGTGAAATTCATCCAAGTGGTTGAATACCCTGAATGGCTCGCTAATATAGTACCGGTGCCCAAAAAGGATGGGAAGGTTCGAATGTGTGTTGATTTTCAAGACCTGAACAAGGCAAGTCCAAAAGATGATTTTTCATTGCCGAACATTGATCTCCTGGTGGATAATACGGCTGGACATGCACTTTTATCCTTCATGGATAAATTTTTTGGGTACAATCAGATTAAGATGGCACCTGAGGACATGATAAAGACAACATTTATTACTCAGTGGGGTACATATTGCTACAGAGTAATGCCATTTAGGCTAAAGAATGCTGGTGTTACATATCAGAGAGCTGCAACTACTCTTCTTCATGATATGATTCACAAAGAGGTCGAGGTTTATGTAGATGATATGATTGTAGAGGCAAAGACTAGACAAGAGCATACAGTTGTGTTGAAAAAATCTTTGAGAGAATCAAGAAATATCAGCTTCGTTTGAATCCAAACAAGTGTGTATTCGGAGTTACATCAGGAAAACTCCTACGATTTATGGTCAGTGAAAGAATAATTGAGGTTGATCCTCAAAAGATCAAGGCAATCCAGGAAATGGAATTGCCTTAGACAGAAAAGCAAATCAAAGGTTTCCTTGGAAAAGTTCAATACTTGAGGAGGTTCATATCTCAGCTGACAATGACATGTGAACCAATTTTCAAGCTTTCGAAGAAGAATTCTCCAAAGAAGTGGAATGATGAATGTCAGGAAGCATTTGAAAAAGTTAAGCAGTGTTTATCTTTGCCTCCTGTCCTATCACCCGTCATTCCAGGCCAGCCCTTGTTGTTGTATTTGTCGATCACAGACACGGCAATGGGTTGTATGCTTGCTTAGAAAGATCCAGAGTCTAAGCGGAAAAATCCTATTTATTACTTCAGTAAGAAGATGCTAGAATATGAAATAAAGTACTCTATTTTGGAAAAGACTTGTCTAGCATTGGTTTGGGCAACCCAAAGGCTTAGACATTATCTGTTGTTGCACAAGGTTCTTTTACTTTCACGGATGGATCTGTTGAAGTACTTGTTTCAGAAACCCGCCCTTACAGGAAGAACTGCAAGGTGGTTATTGTTATTGCCTGAATTTGACATTACTTATGTCACTCAGAAATCAATTAAAGAACGAGTTATAGCTGAGCAGCTGGCTGATTCTCCTACAGAGGAGAATGCTTTTCTGAAAACTGAGTTTCCTGATGAAGAGATCATGGATATTGAAGAAGAAACTTCAAGTATCAAGTGGTTGATGTATTTTGACGGATCAGTCAATAACCAGGGTCAAGGAGTAGGTGCAGTTTTGATATCTCCAAAGAAAGAGTGTATCCCTATATTTTCCATGCTGCAGTTTGAGTGCACGAACAACATGGCAAAATATGAAGCCTGTATAGCAGGACTCGAGGCAGCTTTAGCTCTTCAAGCTCAAGACATAGATGTGTTTGGGGACTCAATGCTCATTATTTGTCAAATCAATGGGCAATGGAAAACTCGAGAGGATAAATTGATCCCTTATAATACATATTTGGAATCTCTGGTTAAAGAATTTAAGAATATCACTTTTACTCACTTGTCAAGAACCAGGAACCATTTTGCTGATGCTTTGGCTACTTTGGCTTCGATGCTAGACATCTCTACAACTATGGAGGTTTAGCCTTTAGCTGTCAGATTACAGTGGGCTCCTGCACATGTGAATGTGATAGAAATATTGGCAAGATGTCCGGATGGGAAACCATGGTATACGAATATCAAGAACTACATTTCTGGCAAGGGTCACCCTCCTAAGGCTTCAAGCAAGGAGAGGAAAACTCTTCAAAGGCTAGCTACTAACTTCATCATTTGTGGTGAAGAGCTGTATAGGACAACTCTTATATGTTGATGAGGACAAAGCTGCGGAGCTTATTGAGCAGACTCATGAGGGAGTTTGTGGACCGCAAATGAATGGCAAAATGTTATCTAGAAAGATTTTTTAACTTTGATTTTATTGGCCCACAATGGAAGCATACTGCTTTGCCTTTGTGAAGAAATGTCATAAGTGCCAAGTCTATGCGAATCTTATTCATGTCCCTCCGTCAGAGTTGCATTCTTTGACTTTGCCATAGCCGTTCTCAGTATGGGGAATAGACATCATTGGAAAGATTTATCCAAGATCCTCAAGCGGACATGAGTATATTTTGGTAGCTATTGACTATTTTACGAAGTGGATAGAGGCTGCATCATATGCTCCCATAACTTCAAACACAGTTGTGAAATTTATCTGTGCAAATATTATATGTAGATACGGAGTGCCTCATGAGCTGATTTCTGACAATGGATCTCATTTCAAGAAAGAGGTAGTACACCTGTGTGAAGAATTTAAGATAAAGCATCACAAGTCATCTCCTTACAGACCTCCGACAAATGGGGCTGTAGAGGCAGCGAACAAAAATATCAGTCATTATCAGTAAGATGACTGAGACTTATAAAGACTGGTCGAATAAGCTGCCATATGCTTTGTGGGCTTATCGGACATCGATCAGGTCTTCGACAGGTGTGACTCCGTATTCTTTAGTGTACGGAATGGAAGCAGTTTTGCCAGTTGAGTTGAGAATCCCTTCGTTAAGAGTCATGACGGAGGCGAATCTGCCAGAGTCTGAGTGGGCCAAAGCCAAACATGATGAGTTACAGATGATAGATGAAAAGAAGCTGAGAGCCTTGTATCATATCCAAGGGTATCAGAGAAGAATCGAAAGGGCATTCAACAAGGAAGTCAAGGTCCGAGACTTGAAAGCAGGAGATCTCGTCTTAAAATCTTACAGGGCGCCGGTATTTGATCCTCGAGGGAAATTCAGGCCAAACTGGTCTAGTCCTTACATCGTCGATGAAGTCCTGCCTGGAAAAGCCATAAGACTCATCGATGAAAATGGAGAAAAATTAAATGAACCTACCAACCTTGATCAATTAAAGAAGTATTACGCTTAAGTACACCAGGAGGCCATCCTTGGATGATTTGAGCTTCAAGCCAACAACCTCCATGTTTAAAACCATTTGCAAACCCTTTGGGCTTATAAAAAAACAAAAAAAATTATTTTCTTTGATAAACCCAAACTAGGGGCATTATTTTTTATTTTTTTTAGTAAAAAAAAAAACAAGTGGTTTGAACTAAGTTATAACCTGATCCCTTTCTACAGGGTACGTAGGTAGCCTGATCAATTCAGATTCGGTCACATCTTTCGTAACATTTCGAAAACAACAATTCTTGAAACCCAAATGGGCGAACTATGCAGACATGATTCCCATTTTCTTCAGGGATACGTAGGCATCTGAAGGGTCCAGATTCGGTCCAAATACATTCAAACAAACCAAGGTTTACCCTGCTTGAACCTAAGCCTACCTGGAAGTCCTTCTGGTGTATTTTAGACCCAGGTTTGTAGAAAAACAGAAAACAAATGATGGAGTATTAGGCCCACTAGACTGAAAACCCGCAAGGGCGGTTTAGGCAAAAGTTAGGGTCATTCATCCGCTAAGCTAAAAACCTAAAAATGCGGCTTAGGCAAAAATTAGGGTGCAGAGCCTGCTGGATGAAAAATCTGTAAGGGCAAACAGTCCAGCCAAAATATAAGGCATACGGTCCGCCAAATCAAAAACCTAGAAAGGCGATTTGGTCATGACAGTGACTTCATGCAGAGAGAACAGAGCTTCAAAGAGCCAGCTAGACTTTCATTTTCCTTTGGCATCACTCTAATGTTTGAGTAAGCACTAGCAAGGTTTCCTTTGGTACTCTTTCAGTTAAGGAGGCTGAAACTAAGCAATCTAAAGGGATAATAACCATGACTAAAATACCGAAAAGGGGAATGAAACACCTTTAAATGCGGTATTCAAAAGAATCTAAGAGTGGTAGATTTTACCATCTTAAAACATTTTATCAGGCTAAGAAGCAGATTCAGTCTCTCTTAGTGTTCATGTCATGTGTTTTGTCAAGGTCCTCGTTCGTCACTTGTCAAAGTCTTTCTTTTGTCGAGTCGAGGTCAGGTTTTGAAGTTCTGTTTAGGTAATGTCTTTCTCCCAAAGCTGGGGTGACAGAAAAAAAAGGAAGAGAAGATGTGAGAATTTGTGGCTCCTGTGGATAATGTAAAGCAGAGCAGAGTTCAGAAAGCGACAGGTTCTTAACCCCATTTACAGCCTTAGCAGACAACAGAGATGAAGGGAAATTTTGTGCAGAATCAATTTCTTGTACATGAGAAAATCCTTGACACCTAAGTGTTCATGAGAAAATTTTTGTAATCCCAAGTGTTCATAATGAAAGCTTTTGCTCATTCCTTTTGATCCCTTTTGTGTTGCTCTCCAATGAATCTTGTCATGGAAGTAATCACACTAGGGACTTCTTTTATGACTAACGTCATAATATTTGAGATGACAATTCTCATCAAATAGAGACTAGAGGAACTTGAACACTCTTTTAGTTCAAGCTCCTCAATCAAGTTGTTTGCTTTCGAAGTCGTGTTTTCAGAAAATCTTATCCTTATGCGGAGTCTAGAATTCACTCCAGTAATCTTCAAATTCCAGCAGAATGCTTTTCAATTGTTTCGAAAGGCCTGGACCCAAAAATTTCTTCATCTTTGCTTGAGGATTGTCTTTGACAAAAATCATACATTTTCAATCATTTTGGGAAGGGATGGCTTATTCATCTTGTGAAACCGATCAAAGTTGGTCATTTTTTCAATCATTTCAATGAATTTTCCTTTAATAAGGTAAAATATTTTCGCCATTGGCTCCGTGATTTGGAGTTTGGTATTTTCTTTCATCATTTTGTAAATGTTTGCCGTTGGCTTCGTGATTTGGAGTTTAACATTTTCTTTTATCATTTTGTAAATTTTTTTGCCAATGACTCTGTATTTTGGAGTTTGGTATTTTCTTCTATCATTTTGTAAATATTTTCGCCATTAGCTCCGTGATTTGGAGTTTGGACTTTTCTTTCACCATTTGAAAGATTTATAAAAAAATGTTTTCGCCAATGGCTCCGTGATTTGGAGATTGGTCTTTTCTTTCACCATTTGAAAGATTTTAAAAATATTTTCACCAATGGCTCTTTGATTTGGAGTTTGGCAGCTTCTCTCATTATTTGAAAGGTTTTTAAGAAGAAATTGTCAGTCCCTCTGTGTGTTTGGGGTCTGATTACTTCTTCATCCATTTGAAAGATTTTGTTGAAAGATTTTAAAAGAGGTTTTAAGAGGAAAATTGCCAGTCGCTCCGTGTGTTTGGAGTCTGGTTATTTCTTCATTCATTTGAAAGATTGTTTTAAAAAAGAAGAGAATTTTCGATGAAACAGCTCCGCAAATTTGGAGTCCGGGCATTTCTCAACTCATTTGAAAAGGATTTCTTCTTAAAGGAATTTCCGGTAAAACAGCTCCGCATGTTTGGAGTCTGAGTTTTTTCTTTAACCATGAAGAGTTTTTTAGAAGTAAGAAGTTATCAGTGAAATTGAGCTCCGAGTTTTGGAGTCTGGTATTTTCTTCCTTTGCCTGTGATGATAGACAGTGAAATGTCAAGTAGTGACCTGTCTAATCATCGCCCCGTGACAATTAACAACGAAATGCCAAGTAATGGCCTGTTTAATCATCGCTCTGCAATGTACTACTACCTAATGAGTTAGGAGTCAGGTATATCTATGCGGATTTATATGGAACCCTTTCCACAGGACCATATGAATCTAGGGGGATTCGCTACCTTGAAAGAGATGAGTCAGAGTTACCCGGATGATTAAACAGATGAATTTTCAGCAATGGTCTGTATTGTTATCGCCCCTTTTATTTTGAGGCAGCTTTGACAATTGACCAAACGATATTTGGTCTGATTGTTAAGACTTGCTCATCCTTTTAAATGATATCATTTTTGGCAATTAACTGAGTGATATTTGGTCTGATTGTCAGTAAAACTCCTATTCATCGATGCAGGTGAATGTTTGAAGTCTAATTTTATTCTTTGAGTGTTTTTTCCTGTGTTTTACTTTGATAAAGATTTGGTTTACTAAAAAAAATTGTGAGTTTTTATGTCTGTTTGTTTTCATTAAAGTCCTTGTTCACTAGTATGTTTTGTTGAGTTCGAGTATTAGAGAGAGGCTATCTCATTTTAGATATCATTATTGGTGAGAATAGAGAGGTGCTATCTCATTTCAGATGTTGAGAGTCAGTGAGAGGCCATCTCCCAACGTTTGCAATGTTTGAATCCTGTTACAAGAGTAATTTTGCTATTTTACCTTTGTGAATATCTATGTTTGAGTCAAAAACCCAAAAATCTGTTTTACTTTATTTTCGGGTCGGCCAAAATGTGTACTCTGTTCAGCTTTGGCATTCGCACGATAAACACGCTCTGCCAAAGAGGGGCATCTGTAGACACCCCAATTTGACCGTGCCCTAAAACTCTTTGTAGAAATAAAAACCCATCAAATCAATGAATTTCAACCCCAAATTTCACCTTAAGCTAGGTTAGGGTCCCACTAGGGTCCCTGCAAAATTTCATAAAAATCGAAGCTGATCTGCCTAGAGAACGAGCCAGGAAGGAATCGCAGTGCAATTGCAGAAGGGGTGTGCATTATCCTGACCAAGAGGTGGCCTGTTAGAAATAAAACGTGAATGATTTGCAGAAAATGGTGTCTTGGAGTAGTTTAAAGGGACACGAATTTATCCTTTATGTTTCACTAAAACTTTTCCATGGACCACCCTTTGTTCATCCAAAAAAGAGGTAAAATATATAATAGTGGGTTGTCTAAATAAACTAGAGGGGTGTAAAAATTTATCAAAATATCTATAAATAGGGATCTTGGCTTCATTTGCAAGCTAATGAGGTTTTCTTCAAAACCATAGCAGAGAGCAATTTAGGAGAAAATCCCCAAATTCGAAACCCTAATTTCTTCACCTTTCTTCTCCGATCATCTTCCTCTGACGAAATCACCGAAGCTCCGGCCGGCAATTTCTTCACTCTATTTGATTCTTTACAAGCTATGTTCTCTTTGCTTTCTCCTTATGCTATCATTTCTTCAATTCCTTACAAGATAGAAACCCTAGCTTTGATGTTGTGATTTCAAAATCCTAGATCAGGAAGTTCAAGCTTCTCAGATCCGTGCAGAGAAAGAGTTAAAATTTTAATTTCATTGGACGATCATCAATATCAGATCTGATCATCAAGGTTTGGATCAAACTCATCTTGTTATTGCTGTATTCTCAAGCACAGGTGAAGCCGCATGCCCCCATTTTACAAATAACAGGATAAAGACTCATTAAATAAGGTTGTATTAATGTCAGTATTCTATATGCAGTTTAGTTTGTCATCATTGTTTGTCTTGGCATGCATTGGGAGGAGGTAACCTTTTATGAATGAATAATAAAGAAAATAAGGGCGATGAAGGAGTCATCCCAAGCCCATCGTTTAGGGGACTTACATAGTCCCAGTAGCATTTTTCTCCTCTTTTCTCTCTTCTTTAGAAGACTTTCTTAGTCTTTTAGACGATCTTAGGCACTAGTTTACTTCTTTGTGTGCCCTTGCTATTTTTGGAGCACATGTTTGCCTTCTTTATGTTTTCCCTTTTAGCCTTAGAGTTTTTTACCTTTTGGTGTTTGCACTCTTCCGCGATTTGGATTACAGAGTGTATTTTCTCATTTGTCCTCTTTGGCTAAAGGTTTAATCATTTAAAACTCAAAAAATATTTAAACATTTTAAAATCTCAAAAACATTTGAATATCTAAAAAGTCAAGGATTTTAGGAGTATATTAGGAAAATTTGTTTTCCGAACTACGTTGGCTTGATCCTCTTCCACGAGGTACGTGCTCAGGATCTTTATCCCAAGTCCAGCCAAATTTTGTAAGTAAACCTTTTAATCCTTTTAAAAGCACAAAAATCTTTCACAAATTATTTTTCAAAAATATCTTCCCCTAGAGTTAGGAGTTTGTCTTAGATAGAGTGTTTTGGTTATTGTGTGTTTGTGTTAGAGTTAGGAGTTTGTCCTAGCTAGGAACGCCTCCGTCCGGTCAGTTGGCGATTCACATCACCGACTGATGACTATGTCTAGGATGCGTTAGTGATCCGATTATTTTTCTTATGACATACAACCTAGTTACACATAGGTTGTAGGAACTACCTGCATTAGCTTAGGGTTAACCTGCATTTAGTTAGGGCATATAAGGTGTCCTAAAATTCACAATTCACTGGAATTTAAATAATCGCATAAGATGCTTTAATAACTAGTCCGGTCTTTTAGGTCGTGTCTAGGATAGAGGTCTAGGTGTTTTAGGCATTATAGTTTAGAATATGTGCGAAGAACTACGTTGCTTTGATTCTCGTGGAGGCGAGGATACGTAGGCAGCTTTGGATGAATACCAGACCATCCGAAGAATCGGGCGAAATCATTTAGAGTCGAGGGTTTATTGTTAGCATTTTAAGGTTTGTATTTGTGTTTATTTCATTCTTCTGATCATCTTTATCTCTTACACATCCTCACATGTTTACACATATAAATTTATTTATAGTTTTAAGTTGTTTTCTTTATTGCTCTTTACATGTATTGTTGTAGTTTGTTTATTCTTTTATCATTTTTCTAACTGCTTATTCACATGTTCAGCTGTATTTCTTTTACTACTTTATTGCTTTTACTGCTTATCATATCTCATTAACTTGCTTATTTTATTGTCCTGCTTATTCTGCTAATCATATTTGTCATATCTTGTTTATACCTTATACCTTTAGCTGTAGCATGCATGTGTTTGTACATCAAAACTTAAACACCAATTAGGCATGTCCCTCATAGCAATGCTTAGGTGACACTTTTCTTTCATTTCTTTTGTGTGTGCTTATTATTAATCTCTGAGACATACATGATTAGATAGACGTCTTCTCAGAGATATATGTTCCCATTTCACACGATTTTTGCCCAAAACTCTTTAAAATCAATAAATAAATGGCATAAGAGACCAGGTTCTTGCACTTGGGCAGATGAGGTGCTCTTCGGACCTTCCAAATTCGTAACCAGGCACGAACCTTTTGTATCTCTGGTTATCCATTGCAATAGAGCATAATATGGGTTCTAGGGCCGACTTCCGTGAATGACAACTCTTCTTTGTTTAAGGTATGTCCCGAGTCTGGGCTAGTCCCCGAATCGAGAGGTATCTTATTTTACATCGCCACTCATGCTGTGAGGGGCACTCTTTCGAGAGTTCCTTGGTAGAGCTCTCCTTCACGTGGATGATCTAGAGACTTTTGGGGGCTCATCCCCCTCCTCTCTCGGATCGGGGTCCACAAGTGCTAGTTGGGAAGGGGCCACCCAGTAAAATTCAAGAGCCTCCACTATAATACCCAAGAGCGGAAACCTAACCCCTACCCTAAAAGCCTCAACGTAAAAAGCCACATCCTCCTACATAACACCATCACACACCCCGTCCCTAGAAGTAGGGATCCTAATCCCATACTCTTCAGTGATGTTATACTCCTTTCTAATCTTTTCCGCCGCCCCCTTTTCCAAGGAACTTTTGAATGACGACACCCGGCCAGGACGGATAATGGCGCTGGCCCTTATGTCCCTAATCTCCGCCTCACGAGTAGGGGGAGCCTGAACAAGGGGTTCAAATGGGGTGGCCTCCGATGACGAACTAGAGAACTCAAGTCTATCCTCCAGTTCCCTGGGGATCTGGTCATCTCGGAGATGGCCGCCTTCGCCCTTTACTAACCGCCTCCTTTTTCTTGGTTGGTCACTCTCCACTACTTCCACTGACTCACTATGTGGATTTTGAGAATCAGTTGTATCGGACATCGCCAAACAACAAATGAAAAAGAATTAGAAATCAGTTGAAACAGAAGGTATGGAGCTTACCGGAACAAATACGAAGACAGACAAAAACTAGGGAAGAATCGACGACAGGAGAAGAAGATCGGCCGGCGGACAAAATTGTCTCAGAGAGAAACCCACTTCACCCAAAAAAGACGAAGAAACAAAGGGAAATAGTCTCGAGAAAACTATTAAAGTTAGGGTTTCGACAAGTGTCGACTAGTCCTCGCCCTTTCCAATCAGATGGGACATACATACGTGGCGCCGATTTGGGAATTCTAGGAAACAGGCAGAGTCGAAGCGCCATTTCTCACTACGAAAAGATGCTTCTACCTCTCCTACAAACTTCTAGAACAAGTTATCTCTACAATTTTCCTGCCAAAACAAGGCGGGCCGCCATTTGGTCCCATTTAATAAAAAATTCGAAAAGGACTCGGATTTTCAATCATCCGGCAGTACATACACACGATTATTCCACTCAGATGGAAAAAGGGTCCGGTTGGGCGAAACGGCTCGGAACTCGAGACAAGGATCCGACTACACCACGATTATTCCACTAAGATGGAAAAAGGGTCCGGTTGGGCGAAACGGCTCGGAACTCGAGACAAGGGTCCGACCGTACCACGATTATTCCACTCAGATGGAAAAAGGGCCCGGTTGGGCGAAACAGCTCGGAACTCTAGAGAAGGGTCCGACCACTCCACGATTATTCCACTCAGATGGAAAAAGGGCCCGGTTGAGCAAAATGGCTCGAAGCTCAAGACAAGGGTTCGGCCACACTACCCATGTTCCACTTAGATGGAAAAAGGCTCGGTTAAGCAAAAAGGACCCGAAAAACCTCGTCATGCCCGTAAACTAAAGGCAAATCTGGCCAGCCCAGGAAACCGGATCAATGTTTGCCCGTCACAACGATATACAGAGTCAAGACCCTGCCCCAACTCCAAGCACTTATAGAAAGAATGCACCTACATTACACGCAGAACAGGCTAGCAACAGCAAAAGAACCATACCCATCCCATGGGAACAAAATAAGACTGTTCATTAATTGCTTTCCTGACCCGAAGGCCTACAAAAAAAAACAGGAAAAAGAAAAAGAGCCCCAGGACCTTAACACCATCCACAAAACAAACAAAAAATAGTGTAAGCTTGGCCCCTAAAAAATTGGCCGCCAGACCCCCTCCCCCAAATCAGTCTGAACGACTAGTGAAAGATTTCCCTTCCGGGGAATCCTCCTCCTCCTCCCAGGAGCTCTCCAGCAGGGGATCCACCTCATATTCGAGCAGCTGCTCCTTAAAGGCATGAACCTTCCTTTGCAACTCCACGTTCCTTCGCTTCAAGTCCCAAATCTCCTCATCCATCTTCAAGACGCGGTAGCACAATTCCATCCCCTGCCGGTAGACCTTGGAGAAAAAAGATCTCTCTTTAGCGACGTGAGAATGAGAAGATTTGTCCTCGTGAAGCAAGGAAGAGAGGCGGAAAGGAGGAAAGCCCGGAGGAGGGCCCGGATCCCTCTCGGCCTTCTTTCGGTGGGCCATGAGATCTTCCTCTGAGTCGAAGCGCAAATCAGGATCACTCGAGGACTCCCGAGAAAGGGGGGTCTTGCCCTTGGCCCGCGAAGAGGAACCAACAAAGGATTTAGGCATATTGTCAAGCAAGAGCAGGAGAACCAAAAAAGGCTCGTAAAGAAGAAAACGAAAAAAACCCTTCTTTTGTAAACCTGAAGAGAGACCATTGGGCCAGGAAACAAAGTAAGTCGCCCCATGCGTATCTCTTTCCAATGGGATGGTCAACCGGCGTCCCATAATTACACTACGATTCCTCGAGAAGGAACCACCAAATGAGGCAGCATGTCTGAAATAAATAAGAGGGGGGGTGAATTGAATTTTAACACTAAATTATCCCTTTTGAAAATTACTTGTGAACCTAATTGGAATTTTCTTCACTTAATTAAATATTTGGTTAGTGCAAATAATTAGAAACAAAATGAAATGCCAAACCAAAAATTAATAATGGAAATGCAAGACAAGAAAGAACACACCGATGTATAGTGGTTCGGGCAAAGCCCTACTCCACTCTTCTTAAGATCGTCCTTAAGGATTTCCACTATTGGAGACCTCCACGATGCCCGGCTCCGAGGCGGTTACACTTCCAAGGGATATTAAATGAGGATGCCCTTACACCTTTACAAAGACTCTCCTTCTCCGCCGAGTTCTAAGCGGTTGCTCTCTATGGAATTAAAATAAGGAATGCCCTAGCCACCTATACAAGAAGTGAAGATTGAATAGCTTGGCTTCTTCATGAAAGCTTGATGCTCTTTGTAGATCCTTGATTGCTCTTCAATGATGGTAGTTGCTAGTGAAAGCTCTAAGAATCCCAACTCAATAAATTTGCAAGTGCAAGGCAAGTTTGGGAAAAATCAAATCTTAAGCACAAAATGGGTTGCAAGTTTTCTTCAATGCTTAAGGAGGTTTTCAAATCATCAAGAGAGAGGAAATGAATCCTCTAGATGTTGTATATATAGCCTCACCAAAGAATATGACCGTTTGGGGGTGTTGATAACAAAAATCACAAGTTAATTTAAATCCCAACGGCTAGTTTTTGGTCTGTCGCGAGGTTCTCGGAGTTCCGAGAACCATTCTCGGAGTTCCGAGAAATATTCTCGGAGTTCCGAGAGAACGGCCAGATGAAATAAAATTTCTACTGGACCATTTCTCGGAGTTCCGAAAAAATGTCCAGAAGCTACTGGACCTTTTCTCGGAGTTCCCAGGGAACTCTCGGAGTTCCGAACTCGGAGCTCCGAGAAAAATCTCGGAGTTCCGAGAAGCCTAAAAATCAGCATATTTTGAGTTTTTATTGCTTGTTTGATTTTTGGCTTTTGGAACTCAACTCCTATGATAATTTTGGAATGTTTATGAGGGTCCCAACATGTTGGTCCACCACATAGTCATTCACTAACCCTTTAAAGATCTTTAGGTGTTCTTTGAAAAACAATTTTGAAAACACTTTGCCTTGACTTGGAAATCTAAAGAGACAGGATGTACAATGATACCTATGTAGCTTTCAACTTCTCTTTAGACTAGGTCTTCAATTGATCTTCCATCTTGTGTATGCTTGCTTGAGAGATAATGTGAGCTCCACTTAGCTCCTTTGACTCTTGTGTTGGTACATCTTCAAGCATGACCATGTTGTGTGTTGGTTTCTTCAATGTTCAATCCTATCTTAAACACAACACTTCAAAGCAAATTGATTAGTATTCAAAAACACAATCAATTATGTTTAGAATCATCAAAACAAGATAGGAGAGTAGACCCTTGGGCTTACAATCTCCCCCTTTTTTATGATGACAAACAAAATTGATTATGAGGTGTGTGTGGAGTGACATAGTAGGCAAGTGAATACTGGAACTCCCCCTCAATATATGCACACAGATAAACGATACAAGTTGTAAGCATGTGGTGCATATAGTCAATTGAATAGATAATCAATTTCAAACCTTCTCCCCCTTTTGTCATCGACAGAAAGGGTGTAAAAAAATTTAGGAGTAGATAACTCCCCCTAAATCAATGCTTATGGTATAGAAATATATAGCCAAGTAATGCACATATATCTGTTCATGATCAAGATGTTGACAAATGTCAAATTGTTAGGTATTTTTAATTAAAGTGAAGATACCTCTCCAACTTAGAAAACTAAGAAGGCTAAGAGTATCAATTGAGTGATTTTTAAGATTAATATTTGACATCTCATTCATGCAGATACTACCAAACAAAGATGATATGTATAAATACTATATAGATAAGCTGGTGAAAGGCACAAAGTATTTATTTGGCAATTTCTTTGACTTGATCCGTACTCCAAATGTTTAAGGCACTTCGGATATAACAAATTCTATCATCACTAAGGGGTTTTGTAAAGATATCCGCTAATTGATCTTCAGTGTTGATATATTTTAAGCAAATATCCCCTTTTTGTGAGTGATCTCTGATGAAGTGGTGCCTAATCTCAATGTGTTTTGTTCTTGAGTGTTGTATGGGGTTCTTTGTTAAGCTTATAGCACTAGTATTGTCACATTGGATGAGAATATTTTCCATTTTGATTGCATAGTCCATCAATGTGCTTTTCATCCATAGGACTTGAGCACAGCAAGCTCCAGCTGCCACATATTCTGCTTCTGTTGTGGACAGAGCTACTGAATTTTGCTTCTTGCTAAACCATGAAACAAGTGATTTACCCAAGAATTGGCAAGTCCCACTAGTGCTTTTCCTATCTACTCTACATCCAGCAAAGTCTGCATCTGAATATCCGATGAGAGTGAAGGAAGATGATCTTTCATACCACAATCCTAGACTTTGGGTTCCTCTTAAGTACTTGAAGATCTTCTTAACTGCTAATAGGTGAGACTCTTTAGGATCCGATTGAAATCGAGCACAGAGACAGACAGTAAACATAATGTCTGGTCTGCTTGCTGTCAAATAGAGCAAACTACCTATCATACCCCTATACAATTTCTGATCCACAGATTTGCCAAATTCATCCTTTTCTAGCTTAGCAGTAGTACTCATGGGAATTCTTGATATCTTACTGCTATCCATGCCATACTTCTTTAATAACTCCTTTGTATATTTTTCTTGATTTAAAAATATTCCATTTTTGTATTGTTTAATTTGGAGTCCTAAGAAATAGGTTAACTCACCCATCATGCTCATTTCAAATTCATTTTTCATTAAGGTTGCAAATTCATCACACAATTTTTGATTAGTTGAGCTACAGATGATATCATCCACATAGATCTGAACAAGGAGGATATCTTGATTTTCTCTTTTGATAAACAATGTTTTATCCACCTTTCCCATCTCAAATCCTTTTTCAACCAAGAAAGTGCAAAGCCTCTCATACCAAGCTCTAGGAGCTTGCTTTAATCCATATAAAACTTTATCAAGCCTGAAGACATGATTTGGATGTTTGAAGTCTTCAAAACCTGGAGGTTGCTCAACATACACTTCCTCTTGGATATAGCCATTTAGGAAGGCACTTTTGACATCCATTTGATATAATTTAAATCCTTTATGGGATGCATATGCCAAGAGTATCCTAATAGCCTCCATACGGGCAACAGGAGCAAATGTCTCATCATAGTCTATTCCCTCCTCCTGATTGTACCCTTGGGCTACCAGCCTAGCTTTATTTCTAATGATAATTCCATTTCATCCAATTTATTTCTATACACCCATCTCGTGCCAATGACTGGATGATCACTAGGTCTAGGCACTAGCCTCCACACCTTGTTCCTTTCAAATTGACTTAACTCTTCTTGCATAGCCATCAACCAATATTCATCCTTTTCAGCTTCTTTGATGGATTTAGGTTCTAATTCGGATAGGAACGCCAAATTGTTACTCACACTACGATAGTATGATCTAGTTCTCACTGGCGATGTGGCATCACCTAAAATTTGGGATTCAGGATGATCTACCAATGTTCTCCTATTCCTAGGCAATGAGTCATCATTTTCATTTTCTACTTCCTCACTAGGTAATGTATGACTTGTAGATGCATGAGGAGGAGCACTCAATTTTGGAAAAAGATGTTCAATGGGTTCATCCTCATCATGTGGCATTTCTTGGGGTGTTGGCTCTCTTTCATCAAATGTCACATGCATGGATTCTTCTACAACTAGGGTTCTTCGATTAAATACTCTATATGCCTTGCTATGTGACGAATACCCTAAGAATACTCCATCATCCGACTTCTTATCAAATTTGTGTAAATTTTCTTTAATGTTCAAAATGAAGCATTTACATCCAAACACTCTAAAATAGCTTATATTTGGTTTCAAGTTTTTCCAAAGCTCATAAGGTATTTTCTTAGAAATTGGCCTTAAATATACCCTGTTTATGATATAGCAAGCGGTGCTAACCGCTTCCGCCCAAAAATATCTAGGGAGATCATTTTCATGCAACATAGTTCTAGCCATTTCTTGGAGAGTTCAATTCTTTCTTTCTACTACTCCATTTTGTTGAGGTGTTCTAGGTGCGGAAAAATTATGTTTTATGCCATGTTCATTACAGTAAGTGTCAAAATGTACATTTTCAAATTCCGTTCCATGATCACTTCTAACGTAAGACATAGCAACACCTTTTTCATTTTGTATTTGATTGCACAATGTAAGGAAGTTTCCATAAGTTTCATCTTTGTGTGCTAGAAATATGACCCAAGTAAACCGTGAGTAGTCATCCACAACTACGAACACGTACCTCTTTCCACCTAGGCTACTTGTCTTCATTGGTCCAAAAAGATCCATATGAAGTAGCTCCAAGGGGTAGGAAGTTGAAATCATATTTTTAGGTGCAAATGAGCTGTTCAATTGTTTTCCTAATTGACAAGTTCTACAAATGTGATCTTTGGTGTATTTGAACTTAGGCAATCCTCTAACAATTTCTTTTGAGGAGAGGGTCGAAATGAGATCCATTCCGGCGTGACCCAACCTTCTATGCCATAGCCAAGAATCCTCACTAGTGGCATTAAGACAAGTCACATTTTGGAGTCTAAGATCATCTAGTCCAATTGTGTAAATGTTATTGTCACTTGAACCTATGAATTTTACTTCTCCATCTATCTTATTTTTAACAATGCATTTATCGGGATTGAAGACAACTTCAAAACCATTATCACATAATTGACTAATGCTAATAAGATTATGGGATAAGCCATCAACAAATAGTACATCATGTATGGGAGAGTTAGAGTTACCTATGGTGCCTTCACCTTTGACTTTTCCTTTCTTATCATCTCCAAAGGTAACGTCTCCATCATCCTTGAGTGATAGGGATGCGAATTGAGTAAGGTCTCCGGTCATATGTCTAGAGCATCCACTATCAAGGTACCATGTGTTCTTCTTGTTATGGCTTTTAAGGCATACCTACATATGAATAGGAAAGTGAGATCCTTTGGGTACCCAAACCTTCCTAATCTTGCTATGTTCATTTGTTTTTACTTTAGAGTTCAATTTAATTTTATCTTGTTTAGCATGCATGCAAGCAACTTTATAATGACCTTCTAAACCACCATAAAAGCAAGTTCTGGTACTATTAGAAGAAGCATTTAAGAGTTTGTTTTTATAGTTGGATATTGTAGTATTACATTTAAGACCAAGTCCACTTTTATCATGTGGCATTCTTTGAATGTTAACAAGCCTATCCAATTTCAATGAACTATATTCAAATTTTTCAAATAGTTTCTTTAGTTCATCATATTCAAAAGATATTTTACCATTTTCATGCTTTAGCTTGTTGTTTTCAATCGAAAGCTCTTGTCGATTTTCATTCAAAATGGTGATAGAAGCATTTAACTCATGAATTTCTACTTTGTATTTTTCATTTTTATCATCTAAAAATTCATGATCTTTCTTTAACCAACCAAATTCTTTTGTCATGTTAGCAAGAGAGTTTTCAAGTGAAGCAATTTTATCAAATTGAATTTCAAGTTCATCATTTGCACTTTGTAAGGATTCAAGAACTTCTTTCAAAACAACGACATCATTTAAAGTGTTTACCTCGTTATTGTCGTTTGTTGAGGCCATGAAGCACACGTTCTTTGCTATCAAGCAATCTTCGCCATCATTTTGTTCGCCTTCGCTTTCAATTTCTTCATCCCACGTGGCGGTCATGCCTTTCTTGCCTTCTCTTCTCTTGAAGCGGTTGTTTGAAGTAGGTTCATTGTTGAGTGGACAATCCGGGCGAATGTGTCCAAGCTTCTTGCAACCGTAGCATCGGGGTTGAGAAGACCCATCACCAAGTTCTTCTTTCTTCTTGAATGGGGGATTAGTTCTTTTATTTCTCATGCCTCCCATGTTCCTTTGTAAGAATTTGATCCTTCTTGTTAGGAGGGCAACTTCATCTTCCATGTCTTCCTTTGTATCTTCATTTTCACCTACATTGCAAGCAAAAGAAACACCTTTTCCTTTTTCACTTTTAGTTTCAATTTCGGGTGCTTTTGTTTTGAAAATCATCTCATGAGTGATCAAGGACCCTATTAGTTCATCTAGGTTCAATGTGTTCATGTCCTTGGCTTCGGTGATTGCGGAGGTTTTTGATTCCCATGACAAAGGTAGGGACCTAAGAATCTTGGTCACTAAGTCTCTATTTGAAAATTGTTTTCCAAGTCCCCTTAGTCCATTTACAAGATTGGTGAACCTAGTGTACATGTCAGCAATTGTTTCATCGGGTGTCATTTGAAAGAGTTCATATTGCCGAAAGAGATGGTTCATTTTAGATTCTTTGACTTGATTGGTTCCCTCATGGGTGACTTCCAAAGTGTCCCAAATTTTCTTAGCCGAATTCAAATTTGATACTCTATTGAATTCTCCGGGAGATAGAGCACAAATAAGGGAATTCATGGCTTTGGCATTATAATTCGAAGCTTGTTGTTCGGCTTCGGTCCAATCATTTAGGTTTCTTGTGGGTAATATGTATTCATTATTAATGGCTCTCCACATTTGATAATCTTGGGTTAAAAAGATTTTAGTTTTAGTTTTCCAAAAATCATAGTTTGTTCCATCAAAATAGGGTGGCCTAGTGTTTGAATAACCTTCATGGTGTTGAGGGTAGTTTGCCATTTTAGAATCTTTACTCTAGACCGGTTAGGGTTTCCTAAAAATTAGAGACGAGGCTCTGATACCAATTGAAATAAACAAGAGGGGGGTGAATTGAATTTTAACACTAAATTATCCCTTTTGAAAATTACTTGTGAACTTAATTGGAATTTTCTTCACTTAATTAAATATTTGGTTAGTGCAAATAATTAGAAACAAAATGAAATGCCAAACGAAAAATTAATAATGGAAATGCAAGACAAGAAAGAACACACCGATGTATAGTGGTTCGGGCAAAGCCCTACTCCACTCTTCTTAAGATCGTCCTTAAGGATTTCCACTATTGGAGACCTCCACGATGCCCGGCTCCGAGGCGGTTACACTTCCAAGGGATATTAAATGAGGATGCCCTTACACCTTTACAAAGACTCTCCTTCTTCGCCGAGTTCTAAGCGGTTGCTCTCTAGAAAATTAAAATAAGGAATGCCCTAGCCACCTATACAAGAAGTGAAGATTGAATAGCTTGGCTTCTTTTTGAAAGCTTGATGCTCTTTGTAGATCCTTGATTGCTCTTCAATGATGGTAGTTGCAAGTGAAAGCTCTAAGAATCCCAACTCAATAAATTTGCAAGTGCAAGGCAAGTTTGGGAAAAATCAAATCTTAAGCACAAAATGGGTTGCAAGTTTTCTTCAATGCTTAAGGAGGTTTTCAAATCATCAAGAGAGAGGAAATGAATCCTCTAGATGTTGTATATATAGCCTCACAAAAGAATATGACCGTTTGGGGGTGTTGATATCAAAAATCACAAGTTAATTTAAATCCCAACGGCTAGTTTTTGGTCTGTCGCGAGGTTCTCGGAGTTCCGAGAACCATTCTCGGAGTTCCGAGAAATTCTCGGAGTTCCGAGAGAACGGCCAGATGAAATAAAATTTCTACTGGACCATTTCTCGGAGTTCCGAGAAGCCTAAAAATCAGCATATTTTGAGTTTTTATTGCTTGTTTGATTTTTGGCTTTTGGAACTCAACTCCTATGATAATTTTGGAATGTTTATGAGGGTCCCAACATGTTGGTCCACCACATAGTCATTCACTAAACCTTTAAAGATCTTTAGGTGTTCTTTGAAAAACAATTTTGAAAACACTTTGCCTTGACTTGGAAATCTAAAGAGACAGGATGTACAATGATACCTATGTAGCTTTCAACTTCTCTTTAGACTAGGTCTTCAATTGATCTTCCATCTTGTGTATGCTTGCTTGAGAGATAATGTGAGCTCCACTTAGCTCCTTTGACTCTTGTGTTGGTACATCTTCAAGCATGACCATGTTGTGTGTTGGTTTCTTCAATGTTCAATCCTATCTTAAACACAACACTTCAAAGCAAATTGATTAGTATTCAAAAACACAATCAATTATGTTTAGAATCATCAAAACAAGATAGGAGAGTAGACCCTTGGGCTTACAATGTCCCCTCGCATTCCAAGATTCTCATAAATGCCCTCGTCGCTATATTCTAGGACCGGGTAAGAGAACTTACTCCCTTGGCCCATTCAATGGACCAAAGGAGTAGGGGTTATTATGATAGAGAGAAAATACGGCGAGGCCATTAATCTCGCCACCTGTCACCAGCGGAATCTAATTATGATTAAGCAAAACCCTAAGACACGGCAGGGCCACGTGATCCCGCCACAAACAAACCTCATCATCATGATTAGCAAGATTACACAACAAAGCCACCCGCGTTGTCGAACCAGGGGAGCAACCCAATCCAGCAAAAGAAGGTTTTCTCTCTGAAATGATGAAAAGATCCACGTTGCGCCCCATAAAGAGAATTTACATGCAGGATCAAAGTATAAATACACCATTAAGTCCTTAGAAAGGGAGAGGGGAAAAAGGAGGCACCATTAAAGGAAGCTCCAGACCGTTATTAAGACCTATCATCCCTAAGCAAGAAAGGGAGAAAGGCAATGGACGCTCTACCCCTCCCCCTACCCTCCACCCTCAGCTCACCCTCCCAAACATCAGAGAAAGAGTCCGTGCGTTGGTCCTGGTAAACCTGATGTTCATTTCCTGTTGTTCATTCTATTGTTGGTCCAGAATCTGACTTGGGTGTCGAAATGGTCGTCCGGGACTCACCCCTGACCTCCCTGACCCCTTTGTTTGTGATTGCAGACCCCGCGGAGGCCCTCTACCCACCGCCCGATCGCAAACCCGGATTCTGGCGCCATCACAGCATGGCTATTTGATCGGATTAAAAACCACACAGCAAGGCTATTGAATTAAAACAAACACAGCGTGCTATTGAATCAATGATCAACACAACAAGGCTATTGGATCGGACCAACACAACAAGGCCATTGAATTAAGAACACAGCATGCTGTTGATTTAAGGCAAACACAACATGGTTATTGGGCTAAACCGATGACAGCAAGGTTACCAAATTATTTAATCTACTAACCTTTGATGTGGTAAGATCCGAGTAGGGATATGTGTGTCTCGCCTTTCTTGTAGCAGCACGTTGCTGAAGAAAGTATGCCCCCAAAAAAAATTGAATGAGGTGAATGGAAAGGAGAGTAGGCTGTTGGGCCGAGAGAAAACGAAAGGGCTAGATCGGCTGCTATAGTTTCCTAAGGGAGAGGGTAGGGACACCACAAATGGTGGATGCGGGAGTGATGGCGGTGACTGCGAATGGAGGGAGATGATGGTGCCTGGGCTGCAAATGGGGAAGGGAAATGGAGGTGAAGGAGGGTGGTTGAGGCTGCTGTTTGTAAAGGGAAGGCAGGCGGTTATTTGAAGAGAGTGGGCTGCTGTTTGTAAAGGGGGAAGATAGAAGTACGGAGTGTTAGGTGGAAGAAGGGGTGGTGAAGAGGGCTTGAAAGTGATGGAAGCTCAAGGGGAGATGGAAAGCTAGGACTAGTGGTCGTTTTTGGGTTGGGGTTAGGGGTGTAAATGAGCCGAGCCGAGCCGAGCTTGGCCAAGCTCGGCTCGGCTCGTTAAGCTCAAAAGCTCAGCTCGGGCTCGAACTAGGCTCGGGCTCGGCTCGGCTCGGCCAGGCTCGCGAGCCTTACCGAGCTCGGGTTATATTAAGTTCACACCCCTAATCTTCCCTGGACAGCCCTATCTAGTGTAATTTGACTACTTTTTTTACACTATGGGGGGTGGTCCAAGTAACAAATGGGGTTCCAAAAATGAAATGACATATTTTGCCTCCCCCTTTCACTCCCTAGACAACGCTTTTAGTGTATATATTAATATATAATATATATATATATATATATATATATATATATATATATATATATATATATATATATATATATATATATATATATATATATATATATATATTTAAATATATTAAATTCTTAACGAGCCTTAACGAGCCGAGCCGAGCCGAGCCGAGCCTGGCCTAAATCGGGCTCGGCTCGTTAAGCTTAACGAGCCTGGCGAGCCGGCTCGGCTCGGCTCGTTAAGGATTCGAGCCAAGCTCGAGCGAGCTTCCGCGGCTCGTTAAGGATTCGAGCCGAGCTCGAGCGAGCTTCCGAGCCCAAGCCAAAATTGACACCCTTAGTTGGGGGCTGCTGTTGAAGGTGGTGGAAAGGGGTGAGAGTTTTTGTTGTTAGGAGGGGTTTGAGAGGGCTATAAATGGAGGGGAATGATAGCCGAGTGTGGGTAATTGTTAAAAATGGGATCAGCCTCCCTTAGAAGATGATGGCGTTGGCCTTTTATAGAGAGGACGATGGGATGATTCCATGGGATCCGGATAAAGGAGAGATGGGTGGTTTTAGATAGGCTGAGGCTAAGCCTATTAGATTGGTATAATTTGATCTTATCTCAACAACACATTTTGAGAGAGAGAGAGAGAGAGTACGTTCAGCAGACTTAGTTGTTGAGATTAGGATAAATACGAACAAGAGCGAGAGAGAGAGAGAGAGAGTATGTTCAGCAGACTTGTTTTTGAGATTAGGATAAATATGAACAAAATATATGGCAGTTATAGAGATTAGAGAGTGAGAAAAGGATATTCGTTTGGGCATGGGGAGGAGAGAGAAAGAGCGAGTGTGTCCGTTCTCTCTTTCCTACAAGCCAACACTTTGATTTCTTCTTTGGGAAGTGATATATCCGCCCCTTTTGATAACTAGGGACACCCGGCGCCAGTTACGTGACAATCACGCCCACTGAGTTCTTCTGACGTCAAGTACTTCAGCGCCACTTTAGCCATTGATACACTGGCTCCAGGTGTCCCTAGTAATCAAAAGGGGCGGATACATCACTTCCCTTCTTCATTTTATTTTGCTTCTTTTGTAAATGGCAGAATTACCCCTCCATGTTATCTTCATGGCACCACTTTCTTTCCTCCCCAAACTACTTCCGCAGGATAATATGAACCGTCCAATTGATTGGCTGCAAGATAAATGTGTTGTGGCCCTAAGTTATTTTCGTGAAAGTAATCCGAACCGTCCAAATAATGAGCCGCAATGTAAATTGGTTGCGCCCCCTAAATCACTTCGATAGGATGATCCAGACCGTCCAATTGATGGGCCATGATGTGAATTATTCATGCCCCACTGATCATTTCCGTAGGACGATCCAAACAGTCCAATTGATGGGTTGTAATAGGTTGCACCCCTTAAATCATTTGCATGAGGTGATCCGAACCACTCAATTGGGGGGTAACAACATTAATTGGCCGTGACCCCAAAATCATTTCCCTAGGCTGATCCGAGCCTCCATTTGATGGGGCCGCGGCATACAGGGGCTGTGCCCCTTAAATTATTTCCACGGGGCGATCTAACTGTTTAATTGACGGTCGATAACGTGAATTAGCCGTGTCCCGCAAATCACTCCCATAAGACGATCCAAACTGCACGTTTGATGGGTCACAATGGGCAATGCAAAAACATGGGTGGTACCTTGTCCGAAGATTTCAACAAATTAAATGGTTGGGCTGCTAAACAAATGGTTGGAATTGTCATATTGTGCGGCCTATGCAATACTTTTGGGGTAGTAGTATCCCATGGAAATGACTTAGAGGCTACAACCTATTTAAAATCGCAGCCAATAAAATGGACTCTTCGGATCATCATATGGTGCAGACAATAATTGAGTGGGGTTTGTCACATTAACGTTGGGCTCATGAAATCAATGACTCGGACTACCCCATGGTGCGGTGTATACGACATCAACAAATTGGTGCCAGCTTATCAAATGAATGATTCAGATCTTACATTTGACTGGCAACAATGTGAATTGGTTGACCCCCAAAATTATTCTTATAGAATGATCTGAACCATCCAAATGACGAGTCATAACATGGACGAGCTATACTTTGCGAATCCTCTTGGAATATTGACGGTGAAGGTGTAGCAAAATGGGGGTGTCTACTCTATATTCGTTTTTTTTGTTTTAGAGAATAGGAGTTTTGGTGGGTTCCTGAAGGGTTCGTTGAAGATATATCAATTGGGTAACCAATAGGGTCCTTTTTCATCTTGATCTTACCATATGATGTAGCTTAAGATGGGATAGGGAAGTAATCTCAATAAAACACACGTAAATTGGAAAAGATTTTTACGTGAGTACCATTAGAGCTGATCAAAAGCTTCTTCTTTTCCATTCATATGTATGTGAAGAAATAAATGAAAGAATTTTTACCATTAAAAAAAATGAAAGAATTTTCAATCTGTAGCAAATTTGTATTTCCGATTAAGTTACTATTTTAATTTTGGTTCTTTTTTTTTGTGTTTCTCTAATTGATGATCTTAACCATTTCCTTCTGCTTTCTAAAATCTAGACTCATTTCAAACTATCTATTGTAGCTTTTTGGTTGTAGTTTATTTATACTGTGAATGTTTCAACTGAAGGAAGGTTATCCCCTTCCGGCAAGATCGCTATGCGCAGCGGAACAAAAATCGCATAGAATTTTAAAATTTTCTTTTGATCTTGCTTTTGCCCAAGATCCTAGAGTCTAGATTAGTTAATTAAGTTAATCAAACATAAATAAATACCTCTTTGAAGAAGAAATCAAGGAATCACGCTGCTTGATCTACTCCTCGAACGGTTGCGATCGTTCTAAACGACGCAGACTCCGCAAGTTGAACCGATGGATTCTTTTTTCTTTGCTTAAACAATTGTAGATGTGAATAACTCTTATTCACCCATTTAAGGTCTGATCTAATCAGTACCTTTGTTGGAGAGAATAGAGAAATTGATTTGAAGCCTTTTTCTTTTAAACTACTTCAATTGGAAGAGAGATAGAGAGAGAGAGGGAGAGAGAGAGACGGAAAACTATTTGTTAGCCCAAGGGTTTCCGATGGGTTCATTCAATCACCTTATTTTGATGATTAACAAACGCAAATTGATTAGTCTTTTATGGACTAATTGTTTGCCTTGAGTGTTGTGCTATGGACAGGAAATTCACAGGTTAATCCATGCTAGCACAGACCATTGATGGCCTATGCTTGAAGATGAACCAAACACGTGTCAAATGAGCTAGAGCATACAAAGGATCAATCATAACCTTGGAGGATCAACCAAGGAGAAGCTCAACATTAGTCATCTCAAAGTATTGAACAAACAAAGAAAGATCAATGAAGGCCAAAGCTTGGAGACCAACAACTTGTCAAGGAGCTTGAACCAACTTGAAGGAGTGATCCATGCAAAAGACCAAGACTTGAAGATGAGCTTTAAAGTTGAAGATGTGAGTAATGAGTCTTGTGTTAGATTGTATAATTTAATCCCACTTAGGTATCCCTTGTTGAGGCATAATCAAGTCACTAATAAGGTCCCAAACAATATTAGAATATAAGGAAAAGACCCGTGGACCAAAGCCCTAGTGTCATAGATAGCTTAGAATTGCAAAAGATTCAACTCGGCACACTTAGCACTTGAATTTTGAGATCAGGTCATAAATTCTATCATAACTGATCCTAAACATTTTTAAATATTTTTAATAGAAAGAGCTCATCATTTTCGTTCAAATCGAGTATAAGAACGTCGAAATCCGACGAGAAACGAGTGAAATATGAATTTTACAAAACCAAGTTTGAAATCTGGAAAATGTCAAAAATGCTCTGAAATAGATCCGTTGGGAAGTTACCCAGAATTACAGAAATGCCCTCGTAACGGCTTGTTTTGGGTTTCCTCTATATATATGGGTTCCCTAAGCATGTGAACCAATCTCTCTCATTCCTAAACTTGTTGTAAACATATTAGAGAGTGGAAAACACCCTTGTGCCTCAATTTGGGAATATCTAAAGGGATTAGACCTAGGCTTATCTTTGTAATTATCTTTGAGAGACTCTTGTGAGCTTTACATTGTATCAAGCCTTTAAGAGGCTAAAGAGTGTGCTTCAATCTTCTTCTTCATTGTAAACTTGGCAACAAAGGGCACCATATTTAAGACCCTTGGATCTTGGATGCTCGGATTGTACAAGGTGAAAGGAACGCCGTATTTAAGTTCCTTGGAAGATAGTGGATTCCTCAAGGAGACAAAACTTGAGAAGAGTGGAGTAGGTCTTGGGGTTAAGACCGAACCACTATAAATCTTCGCTTCTCTTGTGTGGTATTTATCTCTCTCACCCTCACTCTTATTTGTGCTTGCATTTATACACTTAGAATTGAGTGAGTAGTTAGCAATGGTAATTAACTTGCTTATCTAGTACCTTACTAATTAGCCCACTTAATCTTGTTAATTAAGTTTGCACGAGCCTTCCACTAAGTGTTTGATAAAAGGCCTAAAAGAAACCATTCATCTAATTCCTTTATCTTGTTGTGGGATTTACAATCTTTAATCAACCACCAAGTAATTTCATAGAAAGATTAAAAAGTGAATAATCAACTAGGGTTTTCAAAAGTCATCTAACAAGTGTTTAACAAAAGGTCTAAGAGAGGATATTCATTTAAGATTTTGAAACTAATGTTACAAAAGTTTTTAAAGAGGATAAATTTTTTTAAAGACACCCAATTCACCCCCCTCTTGGGTTGCCTAGTGGGATTTCACTTGGTATCAGAGCTAAAGGCTCTTATATAGATTTTTGAACTTTCAAATTTCTTCAAGAGAAAAGATCTATATTGGTAACCTAATGGCTTCTAGACTTCCTTGTTTTGATTGAACCAACATGGATCTTGGTCGATCCATATGAGGTCTTATCTCAAGAGTCTAGATAGTTAATTATTAAAAGTGATTGAAAATTGTTGTCTTAAACTCCAAATCTAAGAGAATTAGTGAACATGATAAAAGATTATATTGCTTGAACTCAAAAGCTATTAATGCCATATGTTGTGCCTTATCTTCTCATATGTTTGAGAAAATAGCTAATTGTAAAAATGCCAAAGAAATATGGACCTCACTTGAAAATATTTTTAATGTTAAATATTTTATGGCATTAGAAAACAACAATGAAGAAAATAATGATTTTGATATGGATGATCCTCTTACAATTGAAGAACTTCTTGATGGATGTGAGAAACTAAATAGCGCCTTAAATCTTGACTCTCAAATAATCAAAAACTTAAAAACTCTCTCAACTCAATTTCTAAGGAATTTGAAAACCTTGAAAATGACTATCAAAATTTGCTAAATGAAGAAAAGAAGTTGATTAAAGATAACAATATTCTTGAAAAGAGAAATTTTGAATTAATGGAGGAACTCAAAATCTTGATGGAAAAAGAAGATGAAGTAAAAACATCCCCATCTCATGAAATAAATCACTTGAAAATGGAAATTGAAGAAATGAGAATGAAAAATAAAAATCTTGAGTTGGAAAACAAATTCCTACAATAAATGAATGTTAAACATGTTTGTGTGCCTATGCATTCTTGTAATTGTTCATCTAGATCCTCATCTACATATTCTTATGATTCATGTGATTATTGTGGTAGATTAGGTCATCACAAATCTATGTGTAGACTAAGGTTTGTGAAATCTTGCAAGTATGTGTGGATTAGAATAGATGATCTATTTCATAGAACAAACTTGCATGGACCCAAGATGGTTTGGGTTCCAAAACTCCCTACTTGATCTATTTATGACTTAGTAGTTGTAGGTATGTGCTTCAATGTTTATATCATATGAAAATGGTTGTTTGGATACAAAAATGTCTATCTTGCATGAATGCCATGTATCCATATTTTGTGCTTAAATATTTATCTTTTTAAAAATCCAAAGTCTATATGCATAAAACTTGATTTGTATTAGACTTTGACACATTGCACTAAATTGTTATATCTATTGGAAAAGGTTCCCTAGATATCTCACTTGATGTCTAGTTTATGTTTGAGCTAAAATTGTCAAATCCCATGGAATGTATACTTCTAGATACAATATGCTTGATTCCTATATATCTAGTTAATCTTGAGCTTAAATGCCATAACACTTGAGTTTATTTGAGTACTAGATGTCACATTCATATTTTCTTACATCTAGCCTCATATGTGTTTTAAAGATCACATTTTTTTAAAGGAACAACTTATAGATACATTAGACTTATATTGTTTGATTCTTGTGTATCTATATATACTACTCTAAGTGCACTCACTATGACTTAGATCCTTTTTCACTTAGTTGTCATCCACATGTAAAATCATAACAGAGCAGTTAATGTGAAAACCATGATTGATCTTATATGAATATCAACCTCTTCATTGCTCATGAGTTAAAGTTAAACTCATAAGAGTAAATCTTTCATATTTGAACTCTAATTTAGATAAAAATGGCATTTGCTAGATTAGTATATACTGGAATTGATTTATTTATTTCTTCTAGCAAAATTATTTCAACTCCTTTCTTAGACAACTTTTTATGCCCTAGGTGAGAAAATGTATTTGAAAATCTCTGTGCACCTAGTTATCCTTTACACTATCACTAGACTTTCCTATTATACCTAAATGGTTATCATTATATGTAAAATCTTTGATGAGTTGTAAGTATATGTATTTCCAAAGGTTTTAATTGGATATTTTTTCATGACTAATGTGAATCTTGCTCTTTACAAGTAATATAAATTATTCATATAGTCTTGAAAATCCTTTTTGGAATGCATATGTCCAAGGTATTAACTTGATATTTATCCTTAGAGTCCTTGGATCCATCCCTAGAATCTTATAGAATATACTTTGTAGGGAAAATTAAAAATTGTCTAGATTCAATGTATTTAAGTAAAATTAAAAATATCTTGTGAATCTAGTATCTTATTTTGGCATATTTCACCTTGGTGGTTGATACCCTATACCTTGTGATGGGAACATGTGTCTCTCACGCATTTTGGTTTTCCTATGGGCTTATGCACTTTGTGCCTAATGCCTTGTCTTTATATTGGTGGTTTGTGGATGTAAATAAAAATATTTGGACCATGCACCTTATATGTCATGTTCTTTATGTCCAAACATGGTAGACTATCCATGGATGTTTTGATATAAATTATATCTTCCTCATGATTACCTATAGTGGTATACTCTCACTCATGAGCCATGGATGTCTCTCTTAGACATTGTACTTTATTGTCCATTCTTCTATGTCTAAATCCCATAGAATTGATCCAAATTGGTATATTTAAATAATCTATAGTTATCACCCCTGGTTAGTAGTATCTACATAATTGAGATGTCAAACATTAACCTTAAAAGCTACTCAATTGGAGCCCATAACCCACTTTGACCAAAGGGGGAGTCAGTACCTTCACAATAATTAAAATATTTAATCAATTAGCCTTGTGCCACTATCTCAATCATGAATAGGTATATGTATTTGTGTGATCTCCCTAACTTGTTTGTATGTTATATACTTAGGGAAGAAAATTTGAAATTGTAGAAAATAATATCACACTTAGGAGAGCATGAGCCAAAAATTGTAAATCTTTTGTGCTATGCTTGTTTGTCATGATAAGCTAGACTATGGCTATCATTTTGATCATGATAAACCGACACTTAGAGAGTAAGTGTCATTGTAGCCCAAGGGTTGAGTCTAACTTGGTATCTTTGGAAAATATATCCAAAAACCCTTGGTAACTATGTATTGGACAGCCCTTTGGATTCATACTTTGTATGAGTCTCTAACAAAGGGGGTACTATATATGTAATATATGTCCTTCTCATCTTATCATATGTTGTTTAATATGTATACTTCATTACATATGATAAGTGCACTCATTTGGAGCATGGTTGCTCCATATGGGTTGTTTTGGCATTGTCTTGTGCTTGTATATGTATTTTGAGTTTAAGAAAAGTAAGCCCATTGCCTAGATTTTAAGGTCATATCCTATTAGGCTTCATACTTATTGTGGATAATCGAATGTGCTATCATCTATTCCAAGGATAAGTTTTGTTGGCCATGTACTCACTTTCATTCATTTGGCCTATTGTGTCATATCATACCTTGCCATATTGGTTTCACCTAAGGCCAATGACATAGACCTAGGGGGAGAGCTAATCTTTGCTATCTTCATGTTTATATGGGTCAGTGTGAGATGCTCACATTGTCCATTCAAACATATCCCCTCTAATTGAGCTAAGAATTGCATATCATTTTAGATATTCATTCATAGGAGTGAACTGAAATTGCTAATCTTAGTTCCTATGGATTTGATTGCTTATCTTATGTCATTTCACTTCATGATAAGTTTGTTCGTCATGCTATATTAGGATCAAATGCTCATTTCTATAATGTCAATTTTAGAGAACGTTTTTAACTTGAAAATATCTATTCTTACTTATCATGATGGGTTCAACATTATTTCATACATCTCTTCATGATAAGATTCTAATACGAATTCAAAAAATTCGGGGGCTTATCATGCTAGATCTAAATCTTGCTATTTTTCTTTCATGATAAGTAAAATATAAGCCTTAACTTGCTAATATAATATTGTATTATGGGTCATAAGGTAGATTTATATTGGATTTATATATATACCAAGATATATCCTAAAATTTGTGCTAAATTGGTATGTCTCTTTGTTTTTCTAACATAGGCTTGATTTGTATTAGTTTATTTATCTCTTACGTTGTTATGCTCTTATCATGCCATGTGTACTTTGATTTTAATTGGTAAATCATGATAAGAAGCTAGGGAAGCATCTAGTTTGATTAAAAATCTTTGATGCATTACTTTTGTACTTAATTGTGTATCCTTCCTTTTTGCTTATGCCAAAAGGGGGAGAAGTATGAAATTGATTAGATTGTCCATAATTCATATGCATGTTCATGTATGCTAAAACTTGTTAAATTTATCTTATGCATATGTTGAGGGGGAGTAGTCACACTCATCTTTCTTATCTAATCCTCATAAGAGGATCCTCCCACCTCTCTAATCAATTTGGTTTATCATCATAAAAAAGGGGGAGATTGTTAGCCCAAGGGTTCCCCATGGGTTCATTCAATCACCTTATTTCGATGATTAACAAACGCAAATTGATTAGTCTTTTATTAACTAATTATTTGCCTTGAGTGTTGTGCTATGGACAAGAAATTCACAGGTTAATCCATGCTAGTACACACCATTGATGGCCTATGCTTGAAGATGAACCAAACACGTGTCAAAGGAGCTAGAGCATACAAATGATCAATCATACCTTGGAGGATCAACCAAGGAGAAGCTCAACATTAGTCATCTCAAAGCATTGAACAAACAAAGAAATATCAATGAAGGCCAAAGCTTGGAGATCAACAACTTGTCAAGGAGCTTGAACCAACTTGAAGGAGTGATCCATGCAAGAGACCAAGACTTGAAGATGAGCTTTAAAGTTGAAGATGTGAGTAATGAGTCTTGTGTTAGATTGTATAATTTAATCCCACTTACGTATCCCTTGTTGAGGCATAATCAAGTCACTAATAAGGTCTCAAACAATATTAGAATATAAGGAAAAGACCCGTGGACCAAAGCCCTAGTGTCATAGATAGCTTAGAATTGCAAAAGATTCAAATCGGCACACTTAGCACTTGAATTTTGAGATCAGGTCATAAATCCTATCATAACTGATCCTAAACATTTTGAAATATTTTTGAAAATATTTTTAACAGAAAGAGCTCATCATTTCCGTTCAAATCGAGTATAAGAACGTTGAAATCCGATGAGAAACGAGTGATATATGAATTTTACAAAATCGAGTCTGAAATCTGGAAAATCTCAAAAATGCCCTGAAATAGATCCATTGGAAAGTTGCCCAGAATTATAGAAATGCCCTTGTAACGGCTTGTTTTGGGTTTTCTCTATATATATATGGGTTCCCTAAGCATGTGAACCAATCTCTCTCATTCCTAAACTTGTTGTAAACATATTAGAAAGTGGAAAACACCCTTGTGCCTCAATTTGGAAATATTTAAAAGGATTAGACCTAGGCTTATCTTTGTAATTATCTTTGAGAGACTCTTGTGAGCTTTACATTGCATCAAGCCTATAAGAGGCTAAAGAGTGTGCTTCAATCTTCTTCTTCATTGTAAACTTGGCAACAAATGGCACCGTATTTAAGACCCTTGGAGCTTGGACGCTCGGATTGTACAAGGCGAAAGGAACGCCGTATTTAAGTTCCTTGGAAGATAGTGGATTCCTCAAGGAGACAAAACTTGAGAAGAGTGGAGTAGGTCTTGGGGTTAAGACCGAACCACTATAAATCTTCGCGTCTCTTGTGTGATATTTATCTCTCTCACCCTCACTCTTATTTGTGCTTGCATTTATACACTTAGAATTGAGTGAGTAGTTATCAATGGTAATTAACTTGCTTATCTAGTACCTTGCTAATTAGCCCATTTAATCTTGTTAATTAAGTTTGCATGAGCTTTCCACCAAGTGTTTGATAAAAGGCCTAAAAGAAACCATTCATCTAATTCCTTTATCTTGTTGTGGGATTTACAATCTTTAATCAACCACCAAGTATTTTCATAGAAAGATTAAAAAGGGAATAATCAACTAGGATTTTCAAAAGTCATCTAACAAGTGTTTGACAAAAGGTCTAAGAGAGGATATTCATTTAAGATTTTGAAACTAATCTTACAAAAGCTTTTAAAGAGGATAAATTTTTTTAAAGACACCCAATTTACCCCCCTCTTGGGTTGCCTAGTGGGATTTCACTATTTTTTAAAGGGGGGAGCCATGGAGAACGAATTTTTCAGTATTTCACACTTGAAATTTTTTTCTCCCCTCTTTTTTTTCATATAAAGTAGAGTTTTGGTTTGATAAATCCTTGTTTCTCTCTCCCAATTCCAATCCAATTGAGAAACCGACTTGAATTGAGACTACTCAAGTGATTGGGACTCTCCCAAACCTCCAAGGCTATGTGGGGACAACATACATGTGAGAACGTGTATGGAGGCCTCCCTCCAGCCCTTGTGGCCTTATCTCATAAGAGTTGGTGTTGGAAACAAATTGCTTACTTTGTAGATTCTACAATTTAGCAATTCTTATCTAACAAGGAGTTTGAGTGCAACTCAAAGTCCTTAAGCAATTGGGACTCTTTTCCCCAGCTCTCCAACTGATTTAGAAGTGTTGTAGGCCCCACAAACCTTATCCAAATGTGTGGTCCTATCTCAATTCCCAATTCCGTTCCAATTTCGCAACTTTTGCAAAACCGGTTTGGGAGTAACTATCATCATTTAGATTACACATTATTATGATAATTATTAATCAAATTAAAAATACATAATAATGTATAATAATTAAATAATTAATTAATAATTTAATTGATTAATAACTCACATCTAATGGGAGTTATTTCGGCTCCAATTTGTCTTCGAAAAATTCTCTTACTGTCTTTTGTTACTTTCCTAATAAAAACATGTATATATATATATATAATTAATATCTACATTAATCTAACAGATCATATCCGTCCGTGTAATTACATAAAATGCGGAACCCTGATCCATTTAGATGTTATCGGGTCATTCGAGTTGTGAGTGGGATCTTCGCAGAGATCCGACGGTCAATCCTGCAGAACCCTATGGTGAGCCCCACTGCGATCTCGCTCTGTAGTTAAACTACACTCGCATTAGGTCAGTGGCCTCCATCGAGACTTAACCCTGAAGATGACCGTCAGATCATCTTACCCCTAATCACATCATATATGTGCAAGTCCTTTCTTCGTAACCACATCTACTAAGTTGAGTCATACGGAAGGTGGACACCATTTACCCTCTTGGCCCACTCTTGGTATACCATTTTGGTCAAGCAGTGTTCGGCCTCCAAATGCATTTGTAAAATCCTTTGAAAACAATTCAATGTTTCATAAAACTTTTCGATAAACGTTTTATGAAATCCGCCTGGCCAGGCTATTTAATAGGCCTACCACTCTGACAAAATTGTAGACGTCAATCCTTAAATTTTAGGGCGAAGAATCCCTCGTCGAGTATCACTATTGGTCTTGAGGGTTTGCTCTAGGATATAGCTCTATCCGAATGTGGCTCTAAAAAAAGAATCACTATAAGATAGACTAAGATCCTAGAACGAACCGGAAGACCGAAAAGATCCCCCAGGTCTAAGGACTTTTATAGGGTCCTGTCTGGAAGAACAACTTTATACTTTCTTGTCCAGAAGTTGTTCTTTATTTGATCCGGTTCGGTTACGCGATCCAATCGTCGCACCCACTCTTCTTGCTTAGGGTCCACTACCCAGATGACCGAGATAAGCCACCTCATGTCACGTGCATGTAGGCAAGACTGGTGCTAGTTGTATATAGAAAGAGATGTCCAGTCTCTTTCCCAACTATGAACTATTAAGGCTTGCATAGAACCGAGATGCCATATCATCTTGCTCCATTGGATCTGTGAATCCTTTGAGCATTGTATTTCTACTATACTACCTAAGGACGAACATGTGTCAATAAAATAAGCAAGTCACTCACATTCATATATGTAAATACCCATTCAAGTTATGAAATAAATCTTTATTGATTAGAAAATGTCATTCTACTGGCTTTCTAAGGCATATACTCTAACAATCTCTCACTTGCCCTCAAAGCCAGTCATGAATATATCTTAGACCCATCCCTCTTTATGCTTGTCAAATACCTTGTGACTAAGAGACTTGGTTAAATGATCTGCCACGTTGTCCACTGAAGCTACTTTAGCTATGGTCACATCCCCTCTGTCGATAATCTCTCGTATCACATGATATTTGCGAAGGATGTGCTTTGACTTCTGATGAGACCTTGGTTCCTTTGCTTGAGCGATCGCCCCACTGTTATCACAATACAACGTAATAGGTCTCTCAACAGTGGGCACGACTCCAAGTTCGTCTATGAATTTTTGCAGCCATAACGCCTCCTTCGTGGCATTACTTGCAGCGATGTATTCCGCATCAGTTGTGGAGTCGGTCGTGGTGTTTTGCTTCCAACTCCTCCATGAAACTGCTCCATTAGCTACGGTGAAGACAAAACCTGATGAGGATTTCATGTCGTTTACATCTTACTGAAAATCCGCATCAGTATATCCAAAAACGACTAATTTGTCTCCTCCAAATACTAAACAGTAATGTTTAGTTCTTCTGAGGTACTTAAAGATATGCTTAACTGCTATCCAATGCTCTCGACCTAGATTTGACTGATATTTACTAACCACATTTACAGAGAAAAAAATATTTGACCTTGTACACAACATGGCATACACCAAGCTTCCCATTGCCGAAGCGTAGGGAATCATGTTCATTTCTTCCTTCTCTTCAGATGTCTTAAGAGACATCTTCTTAGAGAGCTTGATTCCATGCCTAAAAGGTATTAAACCTTTCTTGGAATTTGCCATATGATACTTGGCCAATATCTTATCTATGTAAGCTTCCTGTAACAGTCCAAGTGTCCTAGTCCTCCGGTCTCTAAACAATTTAAGGCCAAGGATATAAGACGCTTCACCCAAATCCTTCATATCAAAGGTACTAGATAGCCATACTTTTGTATTAGACAACATTCCAGTATCATTCCCAATGAGTAGAATGTCATCTACATACAAAACAAGAAATGTCACAGCTCTCCCACTGACCTTTTTATAAACATAAGCTTCATCTACGTTTTGTTTATAGGCAAACTCTTTGACTGCTTGATCAAAACAAAGATTCCAACTGGGGGATGCTTGCTTTAATCCATAAATGGATCTTTGCAACTTGCACACTTTCTGACTTCCTTCTTCAACAGCTTCAAAACCTTCTGGCTGGATCATATAGATATCGTCTTGAATGTTTCCATTCGGAAAGCGGTTTTGACATCCATCTGACATATCTCGTAGTCATAGTATGCTGAGATAGCTTATAGAATCCCAATAGACTTTAGCATGGCTACCGGTGAGAAGGTTTCCTCATAGTCAATTCCAGCCTTTTGACTATATCCCTTCACCACTAACCGTGCTTTGTAGGTCTCTACCTTACCGTCAGGGCCTTTCTTCCTCTTGAAAATCCATTTGCATCCAATGGGCTTAATGCCCTTTGGCGGATCAACTAAAGTCCAGACCCCGTTAGTGTACATTAAGTCCATTTTGGATTTCATAGCTTCCATTCATTTTTCCGCATCGATGTCTAACATCGGTTCTTTGTAGTTAAGGGGATCATTATCATTTTATCTGAAATCATATCATATTTTTCACCCAAGTAGACTAATCTATCAGATTGTGTGATCACCCTTCTACTACGTCGGAGTGTTTGTATAGGTATAGTGGGCTCTTGCTCAGTGTTTTCTCTTTCCATTGGAGTTTCAGGTTTCTCTTCCAAGGCAATCATGTCCCTCTTGACAGTATCTTCGATGAACTCTTCTTCCATAAATATTGCATTCCTGTTTACAAAACAGTTTTGCTCGCTTGGGTTATAGAATATATAACCCTTTGTTTCCTTTGGATATCTAATGAAAATACACCTTTCTGTTCTTGCCTCTAACTTATCAGCACTTATCTTTTTAACATGTGAGGAACACCCCCATATCCTCATATGATTTAATGAGGGTTTTCTGCCTGTCCATATCTCATATGGAGTAGATGGTACTGATTTAGTTGGGACACGATTTAAGACATAGAGCACCGTTTTTATGGCATATCCCCATAGAAACAGAGGTGCTTCTACTAAACTCATCATAGACTGGACCATGTCCAACAAAGTCCTATTTCTACGTTCTGAAACACCATTTAATTCTGGTGTTGCAAGTGGGGTCCATTGAGAGATGATTCCATTTTCCTTTAAGTAATCCCTAAACTCATCCGAGATATACTCTCCACCTCTATCAGAGTGAAGAGTCTTTATTTTTTTATTTAACTGATTCTCTACTTCATTCTTGAACTCTTTGAACTTTTCAAAGGTCTCAGACTTACGTCGCATAAGGTACAAATATCCGTACCTTGAATAGTCATCCGTAAAAGTCATGAAGTATATCAGCCCTCCTCTTGCCGGATGAGAAATGGAACCGCATACATCACTATGTATAATCTCCAACAAATCTTAGGATCTTCCACTCTTGCCCTTGAAGCGAATTTTGGTCATTTTACCTTGAAGACATGGTTCACAAGTTGAAAAATGTTCCACTTGGATAGAATTCGATGGACTTTCTTTTACCAATCTTGTAATCCTATCTAGGCTAATATGGCCTAATCGAAGATGCCATAGATGTGTGGGATTGGTCGTATTCCTTACCCTTTTAAGGTTTGGAATATTCTGAATAGGAATATCCTCAATGTTACTTACATTTTCTAAAGCATTTACTATAAATAATCCGTCAACTAATGTACCTTCTGTGATCAAGGAATTACCATGTATGATAAAACACTACTTTTATTAAAAGTTGTTGAATAACCATCAATCAAAAGTAGGGCTGCAACTCGAGCCGGGTTTTACCCGACCCGCATCGACCCGACCCGAAAATACCCTGGGTTGGGTTCAGGTTTCATGGGTTTCAGGTCGAGCCGGGTTTAGCATTCAAAAGCCCGCATGAATCTTGGGTCGAGCCGGGTTTGAAGGGGCCCGACCCGACCCGACCCGACCCGAGTTACATAAGTTATAGTATGTACATTTTTTCTATTGTTAGTTAAAAGTTAAAAGTGAAAACCCACGCACCCACTGTTACTGTCTGGGAGTGTAATTTCTGCTTCTATGAGTTGAGTTGATTCAAGTGTTTGATTCAGCATTGTTTGATTCTGTAGACACCCCCATTTTGCTCCGCGTTAATTAACAAAGAAGTTAGTGTTTTTCTATCGGTTTTCCAATGTTTTCTATTTTCAGGTCCGTTTCTTATCTCAATCTTTTCGATCATTTCTACCGTGTTTTCCATCTTTTCCAGCGAGTGTTGAGAAAGATTGGTTATGAAATTTCTAATGAGAAGAGTTTGTGCGAAGTTTGCAATTTGGGTTGAACAACTGAGCCAGCATAGTTTTCGATTAGAAAAAGCTCAAATCTCAAAGGAATTTTGGTCTCGTTTGGACCAACCAGCAATAAATTCTGAAAATCATTCTAGAAAGGGTTCGATCACTCAGTGAAAAGGATCCTTGGGTGCTGTCTTCATATTTTCGTATTTCATCAAAGGGATGGTCAAGATTATCAAATAGAAATAATTTGGAGCATGTCCCCATTATATTGTGGTCTATCTGATAGACAGATTCGATGAACCTAAGAAAACGGTTTTAGAAGGACAACCAAGTTACATAATGGCCTAACAAATCGGATGGTTTGGATTATTCTACCGAAATGATTTATTGGGCGCAATTAATTTGTGTTATGACCAATCAATGGGATGTATCGGATCACCCCAGGGAAATGGTTTCTTTAAACATGACCTATCCCGGCAAGTGACCGATCTTGATCACCAAATAAAGAGGACATATAAGTGGTTTTTGGAAGTGCAAGGTTGTATAGCCTATTCCATATAATGATCCCAACCATCAGGTTATGTCCCATCTTTTATCAAAGTCATTAAATCAGGTAGGATCTCGCCCATGTTAAAATCTTTAAAACTTGGTGGACCGTCACTCATGTAAAGAAGATACCACGGCATGATCCGAACGGTTCGTTTAGAATGGGCCCGCTGTGTTAATAAAGTCTTGAATATTCTGTTGAAAAAGGGGGGACGTTGCCAATAGAAAATAAGATTTATCTAAAAATATCAACAGAATATTAGGAGTTGGGAGTGAAAGAATAAAAAGCTAGAGGAATGATGTTTTTAGTATCTTTGGAAATTTGCTATATCCAGCATCCCGCATGGAATATAATTATATGCGGAGGGTTGTTCGAAATTGCATTTTGCCTTCTTTGGTATCAATATCCATTTTTATCTTTAGGTAGCCATGGAAAAAATATGGAAGCTTTAGTTATTTGGACTAATTAATGCCTTGCTAATAAAATAAATAAGGATACTTTATTCTATTTTTAGACGAGAATAGCAAGGCTGCCGTATGGAGTTTATTTAAGATTCATACGAAAAGGATAGTAGAGAGGGATGAAAGGAAAGTTTTTTTTTCGTTTCTAAAAAAAAACAAGGGCTCAAAGAGGACTTTTTTCGGATCTCTCTACATTGGATCTCTAACGGCAAGAACTAGAGGGATCGAAAAAAAAAGAAGAAAAAAACAGAGGCTGTGCATCGCACTCCCCACATCATCCTCTATTCATCCTTCCCCTCCCTCTGTCTCTCTTAATCTCCCATTCTCGGTCTCTCACACTCTCCTGGCCACTCTCCATCTCCCCATCACCCTTTCTCTATATCTCCCTCAAGCTCTCTCTTTCGTTTTCTGGGTTTTTTTGAAAAAAAAAAAACGTGAAAAACAGAGTATACATCTATACTCTGTTTTCTTCTCTCTCTCTCTCTCTCTCTCTCTCTCATACTCTCTCTTCCTCTCTCACGCTCATCCCTCCCCCTCTCTGTCTCAATCTCACTCTCTCAATCTCATTCTCTCGATCTCTGTCTCACACTCCACTCCCTGTTTCACTCTCTCTCACTCTCACTCCACTCTCTGCCTCTCTCACTCTCCATCTCTCAACTCCCTCTCTATCACTCGTGCTCGCTCTCATTCTCTCTCAATCTTTCCCTCTCTCCCTCTCCACAGTGAGAGAAACAAAAAAAGAAGGGAAGAAAGAAGGCGGACATCGGATCGAGCGTCGGCGAGATTTTCAGGATTTTTCGGCTCTCGGATTTGGCGAGGAACTCCATCACAGGTTGGTACACTGTTCCCGGATTTTTTCAGAATTATTTGGTATTTTTTTAGATTTTTGCATGATTTTAAGCATTTAAATGAATTTAATTTAGTTTTAAATGTGTGTCCTTAAAATCATGATCTGCATGAGTGTTTCAATTCTGTTTCGTCTCAAAATTTAATACAATGATCTATCTAAATAGAGTAAAATAACAATCGGGTCGGGTCAGACATTGGATCAACGGTTTTTTAGAATTTGAGGGAAGAGTAGAATTTTATTTAAAATAATGGTTGAGAAATTACGAAATTCGAAAAAATAGCCATCTCAGGATGATCTATTTTTTGTAATTTTAAATTTTTCTTGTGTTCATCACATCAGAACAAGGTTGGAGGACATTTTCCGGAGTCGTAATTTTCTCGAAAATCGTGTTTTAAAAATAGAAAACTCTTTAAAAATATCTTTTCGACGAAGAAAAATAAATTATATACCAAACGGATTCGTAAATTAATGAAATTTTGTGGGAACATAATATAATACTGGTACATTCTACCATGAATTGTTGAGAATTTTTGGAATTGGTTTGGTATATTATTTTATGATTTCTTTGAAAATTATCAGATTTTGGGAGAATTGTTACAGACATCAGATCACAGATAAAATTCCCAAAATTTTTACAGTAGTCTTATTTTCAGATATCTAGTTTTTGTAAAATTTTCAAGTGATTTAGATCTTGTTTCATATGTGATGTAGTGTTAATTCATAATCTGGTCTGAAAATTGAAAAATCCGAAATTGATAGTACATAGTTTTTAAAATTCATGAAAATCTCACATCATGCTATTTTTACTTATATCTTACTACTGTAGAAATTTCATTGAATTTAGATTTCTATTTCTAGTAGTTTCTGTGTTATTTTTGCAATCTGGTCAATTAATTGTTAAATCAAAATTAAATATGAGCTTAACGTTAAAATCTGTAAAAATCTTCCAATAAGTTACATCTCATCATATCTTGTTTCTGTAGAAGTTTAAACTCATTTCGAATTTTTTTGCAACAGTTTCACTTGTAAAACCACTCATATGGTTTAAAATTGATAAAATCCATTAAAATATTGAAATTAATTAAAAATCAGGTTAAAGCTTCTAAAAGAACCTTAAAATTCTGTCACATATTCACTCCTCAATTCATTGAAACAGAAATTTTAGGATCTTTAGATTTTCCTAGAAAAATGGCCAGTGCATCCATAATCGTATCCTAATTGCAACTGATCTTTGACAATTTGAATATTTAAGCTATAGCATGTTGTTGGCTCCGAGGTTACTGTCCACGGAAATCCTGAGATATGCCAGCCAATAAGATGCTATAACCTAAGTATTAAATTGCGCAAGGAAAGAGTGCACGATTCCCTCCCTTGGATGCCATTCTGGGCCGAAATTGGTGAACCCTAAAACCATTGGTATTCCTTAATTGTCTATAAACTGAAAATCCTTAAAATATGAAATTCATTAACTTCAAGAACTGAAATCGATTCATCTCGTGTCTCTCGGAACCATTGGATTATGGTTTCCGTCGTAAGAACCATTAGAGCCCAATTTAGGAACACTGGTGTCGTGTCGTGTCCTAAGTTTTAGGGAGTCTTAGGTTTTAGGGAGTCCTAGAGTTAGGAGTCCAGCCTAATCACGGACGCTTGCTATGAATAGCAACCGTGCCATAGGTCTAGTTACACTAGTCACCCAATCTTTTCCCTAGGACAAGCCTAGTAAACTAGGATGTAAGCTAACCTGCATTAGTCCAAGAAATAACTTGCATTTAGATAAGAATCATATAGTATCTTAGATGAAATCCTAGGATAATAAAATCCTCAACTTGAATTAAATAACTCCTCTTAAAACTGTTGAAACAGTCAAATCAGTCTAGATCGGTGTCTTAGTTGAGTTAGGCATAAGTAGCTTAGCTTAGGTGCACCGAACTACGTCGGCTCTGATCCCAGTGAGGCTTGGGTACGTAGGCAGCTTGGATGTCTGATGGCATACCAACCGTGAGTCGGCACTACAACTAATTGTGGTGTTTTGTATATTAATTTTCTTGTAAATGCTTAATCAAATCACTTAGGATTTTCCATGAAATTAGAATTTTAGGAGAACTTTCACTTAGATTGAATCCAGACAAATTAAGAAATCAAGATACATATTTAGGATTCACATTGAAATTAGATCATAGGATGCATGTCACTTAGTTTGCACATTAACATAGAGTTGAATGAGCCATTTAAAATAAATTTAAAAGAGTTAGCTTTTGGAATCGAAGACCGATTATCGGGGAGGAATGGTGCATGTGGTGGATAACTCCCCATACCTTCCATTCTCGTAACCAGGTAGCGAGTCTAGATTTCTGGTTAATTATGGGTCCTAGATCCCACATCTAGGTGGCGACTCTGTCAGTCTCTTTTGTGTGGAATTCGGATTGCCTTAGTGATCCCAAGTTCACATAAAAGATGAATTAAAATCAATAAAAAAAAATGCACACGCCAATCGCGTGGGTACGAGAGACCAAGAGAGGGCGTGGCGGCACGCGCCCCACCCCTCTCGCGGGATTGGGTCTCACAGTTTGGCGACTTTGCTGGGGACCACCTAACTTCATTAAAATTTCAAAAGGTAACTCATTTGAATTTAATTTAACTGGCTCATAAAAACTCCATCTCTTTTATGTTTGCTAGATTAGCTTATTTGTCTTGCTTTATTTTCTCATCACATTTTACTTGAACTCAATCTAACAAAACCTGAAGGCATCATAGATTGCGCGAACTTATTGCACACACTTACATCACTTGCATCTAAACCCTGCATCTCACATGCACACACGTCCTATTTTAGGAACCCGGAGTGTTATCTAGCATGGTTGACTAGGATTTCATCACCTGGTGCCTCTGTGCTAGAGAAGCATTCCACCCTTAGCCTATGGTGCGTAAACGGATCTCTTGTTCACGTACTTATACGCCGGACACTGGTACAGTATATCGAACATGGATTCGCGCTAAGGGAATTCTTGGCCTTACCCCTAGATTAACCCACACATGCATGTAGAATACGAACACATGTGCATCACGTGTGTGAGCCTAGCTTAGGACATCCTACCTATTTGTGTCTAGATTAGGCCGTAGTCCATCTTCCAATGGCTACGATCGGTCCTAGGTACACAAACAAAGTCATGAGTCGAGATCCTCTCTCCACTCCGCTAGATTAGGATTAGGGTTTGATGCCTTCAGGTAATACTATTAAAATGTGCGAAGATTAAAAACTTTCCCTTTGGGGTTAGGATATAAATCCCATCATTTCCAAAGATCTCATAGGATTAGTCATTCATGATCTATCCGTTGAAAGCAATCCTATGCTATCTCATCCCATCTCTTGATCGTACGATTTTCAATCTTCTATCATGTGATTTGATCATGTATCCATACTTTCTTTGTACTGGCAGGAACTTATCCCAATCTCGTGTTCATGTAATCTTGATCATTCTTGTATCTCTTCTCTTGGCTTACAGGCACCATGTCTACTCGTACAATTCTTGATTGGATCCGTGGTACATTAAGAGAATCCCATATCTATGCCATAAGTGAGCAAGAGAAAAATCTCTTCGGCTACGTGGCAACCATTAAGCTCGATTGGGGATTACTTTATGCCGCATCAGAATGTTGGGATCCCGATCATCATGTCTTCCGTTTTGGCAACCAAGAAATGTGTCCCACCTTTGAAGAATGGTGTGCCTTATTAGAATATCCTGTAGATGGCCCTCTGGTGAAGCCATCCTGTGTACCAGATTATCGTCCTTTGTTCCTTCGCTTGATGAATAATCCAGATGAATCCATGAACTCTTTCATGAAAGGCCAAGAAGTGTCCATGCAACATCTGATTGACATTTACCCTCCTATTGGACACATTGGTGCTGTTGATATTCAAAAAGCCCGACGGCGCGCTTTGAGATTCTGCTCATTTGCTAGGTTCCTCACTGTCCAGCCTTCTCGCTTTGCGTCAGCTGTTCTTCTGGACCTCGTTGATCAAATGGATCGTGGCGCCAATCCAATTCCTACTATGCTTGCAGAAACCTTCAATGGATTGGATGATATGGCTCGTCTTCGTGCCAGCTCAGGTCCAGGCTCTATGTTCGCTCCTTCGCTGGTTTTTTCTCAAGATGTCCTGCATTACTCCAGGTGTGGTTATGCCACAAGCTAAAAATTGCAGCTCCTGTCCATTTCGATCATACGTTATACACATTCAGTGAATGGCGTCATGATGTTTCTTTCGATCATAAAAGCGATTGGGTTGAATGGTTCAATTCTCGCCAACAAGATCAAATTTATTGGCAAATTCCTGGAATCCAAGAAGCTGTCTTCAACACTGGAGAAGCTAACTATGTTCGCCTTCTTGGCCTCGAAAAGACTTCCTTTTATGTTCTTACCAGGATCCTGCGTCAGTATGGAAGGGAGCAATCTATTGTGCCTCCCCTTCGTCATTTTTATCCGCCTGAGGATCTCAAGCCCAAGGTTGTCAAAGCCGTTTCATCTGCTTGGGATGTCAGGATCATCAAACCTCTAAAAGAGTCAGCTGAGCAAGATTGTCGTCCAAAGAAGAAGTCTAAAAAGAATGCTTAGTTCCATGTTTAATCTTATCCGTTTATCTTTGAAAGAATGAACCCTGTACTCAAGCTTTAATGATTGATCAATAAAGTTCATCTTTCTCTCTCATTATCCTAGTCTATGCATGCGTCATTGTTTACTTCTTTCCGTGATTTTAAAATGTGTCTTTCAAATATTACAGGGAAGTAAACATCATAGCTAACCCTACTACTCCTTAGGTTCGGGTCTCTTCACGATTGGAGAGGAATTCTGTCTCTCTACCACCCTCTCTGAGAACCCCAGCATCTCCTTCTTTCTCATCCTCACCAATGACAGATAACCAAGATGGCCTTCCACCTGCTGCTATTACCGATACTCTTACCTTGATTCTCCAGCAGCTTCAAGAACTCAAAGAAGATAACCGAGTTATCAAGGCTCAGCTTTCTGAAAAGTTGGGACCGTCGTTGTCCAAGGATAAAGGGCCTATGCACCAAGCAGCTACTTCAGCAGCACCTGCCCAACCAGTGTTCATCAATATCCCTGATAAAGTCGAAGAAGACTTAGAAAAATAGCAGTACAGCGAGGATCGCAGTAGGCCTTCTCAGTTCATGGTTGATAAGTCTGTTATGGAGAAATTAGAGACTCTTACCAGGAAAGTTCAAGACATTCAGTTTCAAGACCAGGGTGGTTTCAATCCCAGTGATCTTACTCTATTTCCCGAAATTCGCCTTCCTGCTAATTTTCAAATGCCCGATTTCGACAAATATGATGGTGTGGGTTGTCCAATCACACATTTGCAAATGTTCACCATCATGTGTCAGCCTCAAGGCTTATCTCCTGAGCAAATGGATCAATTGTTCTCAGTTTCCCTAACCAAGGTTGCTAGGAGATGGTTCATGGTCTTGGACAAGACTCGTTACAGGACATGGAAGGATATCGGCGAGCAATTCATCAGGCAATTCAAATATGATGATGGGACAGAAATCACCAGAAAGGATTTAGAGAGAACAAAGCAAGACTCGAGGGAATCCTTTCTGATTTTTGTGACAAGATGGAGGAGAATAGCAGCTCAGATGATGGAGCGCCTGTCTGAGGAGGAGCAGGTTCAAATAATCATGAAAAATATTTCCCCCCAACTCTAGTATCACATGTCATTACAATATTATCCAGACTTCAAGCACTTCATTGTGGCAGGCACCCAGATAGAGGAGGCTATGGCTCAAGGTGTATTTAACCGTAGCAACCCAAACCCCAGAGATTTCAAAAAATCCATGCCAGCCCAAGTCAGTAGTATCTCTCGTTCCAATGCTCAGCCCTCTAAATCCCAAGAACCTTTAGTGATGGACTATGCTCAACCAGCGACCGCACCTCGGCAACAAACCCGGGTAGAATTTACCCCTCTTCCCATTCCATCTTCAGAGGTGCTTAAGCAGTGTCTGGCTTCAGGTCGCATAACCCTACCTGCCATCCGGCCTCCCCCCAATCCTCTACCTGCAAATTGGTGAGCTGACCTACACTGTGAGTATCACAGAGGTCCTGGTCATCTTACTGACAACTGCATTGCCTTGAAATATAGAATCCAGAAACTCATTGATGAGAAAGTCATTGCCTTCCAGCCAAGACCCAATGTCACCCAAAACCCGCTGCCTGGTCATGCAAATCCTCCTGCTGCCGTTAATGCCATAACCATAGGAGATCCTGAGTTTGACCCTCTCACCCTCATATGTGCTTTAGAAGCCGCTTCTGAACCCTAAATCATCTTCTGTGATGAATCATACCCAAGAGAGTCAGTACCTCCCTTGGTAATCACCTACGAGCCACAAGTCCCTCAAATTATCACTTATGATGAGCCTGAATTGGATGAAGTCAGACATGTGACAAGGGGCGGAAGGATTTTCAAACCTGCTGAATTGAGAGTCGAAAATCCAGGGGCATTGGCTCGAGGAGAGGAGCCGCAATATCTGAAAGATCCAGATGATGAAGTTGTGCAGTAGTTGAAGAAAACTCAGGCTGTTATATCTGTATGGGGATTGTTGATAGCATCAAAGAAACACAGAGAAGCCGTGTTAAAAGAATTGAATACCAGACAGGTATCCTCAGAGATATCTCCGGAGCAACTGGCTGAAGTTGTTGCTCTAACCCAGGCCACCAGGGCCATTAGTTTCTCAGATCAGGAGCTGCCTCCTCAAGGTCGGAATCATGCTAGAGCTCTTCATGTCACTATTGTCTGTGGAGGCAAGAAAGTACCATCTGTGTTGGTAGATAACGGATCCGCCTTGAATGTGTGTCCATTGAGAACTGCCATTACCTTGGGTTTCGGTCCCACTGATTTTGCCGAATCAACCCTTGGTATCCTCGCATATGACAACACCCGCAGAAATGTGGTCGGAGTCCTCACCACCAAGATCATTATAGGCAGTCAAGAATTTGAGGTTGAGTTTCAAGTTATTGATATCAAAGCCTCGTTCAATATGCTTCTAGGATGTCCCTGGTTGCATAAGGAAGGTGCTGTTGCTTCAACCCTTCACCAAAAACTGAAGTTCATCAAAGGTGGGAAGTTGTTCACTGTCAGAGGTGACGAAGAGCCAGAAATAGGGCAGATAACAGGAGAAACCTTGATCCTTCCAGTTGCAAAAGCAGATGACTACAACTTGAATGGTTTCGTATTCGACGTTGCTGCTATTTCTTATGAGGATGCCTCTCGGGAGGAGTTGTGTTTGCGGTTTGCCATCAGTCCTGTGGTTGCCAAGATGATGAGAAAAATGAATTACTTTCCTGGTATGAATTTGGGCCGTGATCCAAGCAAGGCATCTCACTGGCGCCCAATCAAAGCAAACCATGGAATTTTCGGTCTTGGATATGTACCTACTGAGGAGGAGGAGGAGGTCATGGAAGAATTGTTGAAATTGAAGGAAGAAGTCCGCCGCACCGGAAGGGTACTCCCAATGGCTCCATATTCCTTATCGATGAATGGTCATTTTATCAAAGAAGGTGAGACCTCTACATACTATGGGTTTTCTGAACCATGGTATGACTCAGTGACAGGGATCATGATACCCGGTTTTGAAATATTCAGTGGCCTTGCTCTCCCAGAAACAGAACCGCCGATATATTATGTTGAGAAAGCTGTTGAGGACTGGTTAGTCTACCTTGAGCCAGATGTGCTGGGATCTTTGTTTGAAGAAAATGTGCTTGATGTTGATTACTATTCTGAAGAACAAGAAGAGACAGATTGTGAAGATGTACTGGTGGCAGTTATTCAGAGTAATGATACCTTTACTGAACCTCAGAGTCAGATTGCACCCGCAACAGAAAATCTTTCAAACTGGAGTTCTGATGTATTGCTAAGTCAAGTCTAGTCAAGTCGATTGAATTAGTGTCAGTGCCTAGTCCAGGCGAGTCATTTTCTGAGTTTATTTACTATGTGAATCCTGAGCCTGTTCAGGATGAGTCCAATGATAATGATGTAATTTCTTTCAATTCAATGAAATCTGATTCTCAGTATGTCTCTGTGTTTGCTTCTGACTTTAATAATGATAACACTCCCTCCTCAGACGAGGAAGAAGGGATCGACGAAACTCCCCTTGAATTGCAGCATATGCTCAAACAAGAGGAGGAGCGCCGAGCCCAGCCTCTTAAAGATGAAATCGAAATTATAAACATCGGAACAGAAGATTTAATACAGGAAATACGAATTGGAAATACTCTATCCTCTGAAGAGCGCGATGAATTAATAAACCTACTTAAGGAATATAAAGAAGTTTTTGCCTGGTCCTACAAAGATATGCCCAGGTTGAGCGAAGACATTGTTCAGCACAAGCTACCTTTGTTACCTGATATTAAACCTAAAAAGCAGAAGCTAAGGAGAATGAAGCCCGAGTGGGTCTTGAAAGTAGAAGAAGAGGTTAGTTACTAAGCAGTTGAATGCTGGATTTCTGCAAGTGGTGGAATATCCAGAATGGCTCGCAAATATAGTACCTGTACCGAAGAAAGATGGAAAGGTGAGAATGTGTGTAGATTTCAGGGATTTGAACAAGGCAAGTCCAAAAGATGATTTCCCTCTACCACATATCGATATCCTGGTAGACAATACGGCCGGGCATGAATTACTATCATTCATGGATGGTTTCTCGGGCTACAATCAAATTAAGATGGCACCCGAGGACATGGCTAAAACCTCGTTCATTACACAATGGGGGACATATTGCTATCGGGTAATGCCATTTGGTCTTAAGAATGCTGGTGCGACATACCAAAGAGCAGCTACAGCTTTACTCCATGACATGATAGATAGAGAAGTCGAAGTTTATGTTGATGATATGATTGTAAAGGCCAAGGAAAGGAGAGATCATATCCCGAACCTTAAGAAGTTCTTTGAAAGAATTCTCAAGTACCAGCTTCGCTTGAATCCTAGCAAGTGTGTATTCGGGGTTACCTCGGGTAAGTTGCTAGGATTCATGGTGAGTCAAAGGGGCATAGAGGTAGATCCTTAGAAGATTAAGGCTATCCAGGAGATGCCACCGCCTAAAACCGAGAAGGAAATTCGGGGATTCCTAGGAAGGATACAGTTCCTAAGACGATTCATTGCTCATCTTACATCAACTTGTGAACCTATCTTTAAGCTCTTAAAGAAAAACTCTTCCAAAGAATGGACGAAGGAATGTCAACAGGCCTTTGAGAAGATAAAACAAAGTTTGGCTGAACCACCAATAGTAGCACCAGTAATACCGGGGCATCCTTTGCTGCTTTACTTATCAGTAACAGAAACCACAATGGGTTGTATCTTAGCACAGCAAGATCCATAAACCAAGCATGAAAAGGCTGTGTATTATCTCAGTAAGAAAATGTTGGAGTATGAACAGAAGTACACTGTCCTAGAAAAAACCTGCTTAGCTCTGGTTTGGGCTACTCAGCGACTCAGGCATTACCTTTTATCACATAAGGTCCTGCTTTTGTCAAGGATGGATCCTCTGAAGTATCTCTTTGAAAAACCAGCCTTGACAGGCAGGACTGCCAGATGGTTATTTTTGTTGTCTGAGTTTGACATCACCCATGTAACCCAGAAATCAGTAAAGGGTCGAGTCATTGCTAAGCAATTGGCAGAAGCACCCCGAGAAGAAAATCAGCCTTTCAAACCAATGTTCCCAGATGAAGAGATCATGATGGTAGAAGATGAATATCCAGAAACTGGTTGGACCCTATATTTTGATGGAGCGGCAAACCAAGCAGGACAAAGAGTAGGGGCATTGCTTGTGTCACCTCGAAATGAGCATGTTCCCCTTGCCGTTAAGTTACAATTCAATTGCACCAACAATATGGCAGAATATGAAGCATGCATTGTTGGGCTTGAGGCTGCATTGGCCTTAGGCATAGAGAATCTTGACGTATATGGAGATTCAAAGCTAATCATTTGCCAAACTCAAGGAGAGTGGAGAACCAAAGAAGAAAAGTTATTGCCATATCATGAATACTTGGATGCTCTTGCTAAACAGTTTTGGTGTATCACTTTCAGTTATTTACCAAGGTTGAAGAATAGATTCGCCGATGCCTTAGCGACGTTAGCTTCTATGATTGACATACCTCACAATATGAAGATGAGGCCCATCACGGTTCAAGAGCAATGGGCTCCTGCATATGTTGATGCTATAGAAATAGCTGCAAGATGTCCCGATGGAAAACCATGGTATACGAACATAAAGAACTACATCTCAGGCCAGGGGCATCCCAATGAGGCGTCGAGTAAAGAAATAAGGACTTTGCAAAGATTGGCAGCTAATTTTGTTATTTGTGGAGGGGAGTTATATCGACGGTCTTTCAACGGAATTCAACTCTTATGTGTCACTGAAGATCAGGCAGAAGAAATTCTCGCAGATATTCATGAAGGGGTGTGTGGGCCTCATATGAATGGAAAAATGCTGGCAAAGAAGATCCTACGTCTGGGGTACTATTGGCCAACATTGGAAGTAGATTGTCATACATTTGTGAAGAAATGCTATAAATGTCAAATACATGCGAATCTCATCCATGTACCACCCACCGAATTGCATTCTCTTACCTCTCCTTGGCCGTTTTCGGTATGGGGAATTGACATAATTGGCAAGATTTCTCCCAAGTCGTCTAATGGTCACGAGTACATACTCGTTGCAATTGACTACTTCACCAAGTGGGTTGAGGCCGCTTCTTATGCAAAGCTTACATCCGCATCAGTTGCTAAATTCATACGAGCCAACATCATATGCAGATATGGAGTTCCCCATGAACTTATCTCAGATAACGGATCTCATTTCAAGAAGGAAGTAATCACTCTTTGCGAAGAGTTCAAGATTAAGCATCATAAATCCTCGCCTTATCGTCCACAGACAAATGGAGCGGTAGAAGCTGCAAACAAAAATGTCAAGACTATCATTAGCAAAATGTCAGAAACCTATAAGGATTGGTCGAATAAGTTGCCGTACGCCTTGTGGGCTTACAGAACATCAATTAGAGCTTCAACTGGGGCAATCCCTTACTCTCTTGTTTACGGGATGGAGGCAGTGCTACCTGTTGAGATCCGTGTACCTTCGCTTCGAGTATTGACTGAGGCTAAGTTGCCAGAAAATGAATGGGCAGATGCCAGATATAAAGAGCTGAACGTGCTAGATGAGAAGAGGTTAAAGGCACTTTACCATGTGCAAGGTTACCAGCGCAGAATAGTCCGGGCTTTTAATAAAAAGGTTAAGGTTAGAGATTTAGAAGAAGGCAATCTTGTTCTGAAAGAGAACCGAGCACCAGTATTTGACCCAAGAGGCAAATTCCAACCAAATTGGTCAGGACCATACATTGTGGACCAAGTCTTACCCGGAAAAGCCGTCAAGCTCCGTAATTTAAATGGAGAAATATTACCGGAACCAACAAATCTTGATCAACTCAAGAGGTTCTATGCTTGAACACCGGAAGGCCGTCTTGTGGCCGAATAAATCCCAAATTCATAACCCAAAATTAAAAAAATATATAACATTTTGCAAACCCTTTTGAGCCTAAACAAAATTTTCCTTCAAGACCCAATATACTAGGGGCATTTGCCCTGAACTACGCGTGACCTGATCCCTACACTGGGGTACGTAGGCAGCTCGGTCAAACCGAGTTCGGTTGTTTCAAAAGAAGAAAAATCAATAATTCCAAAAAGAAGTAAAAAAATAAAAATAAAAACAAAACAAAAACAAAAAAAAAAGAAGAAAAAAATTCGTGCAAAAAAAGAAAAGAAAAGAAAAATTGAAATACCTTCGAATTAGGGGCATTCGCCCTGAACTACGCATGACCTGATTCCTACACTGGGATACGTAGGCAACCTGTTCACAGATTCGGTCGAAACTCTTGCAAAACCTTAAGCCATTCTTTGAAAAGCCCTACCTCACCTATAAAGTCCTCTTGGTGTTCAAGTAAAAAAAAAAAAAAATAGAAGAAAAAAATGAAAAAAGGAAAAAAAGAAAAGAAATGGAGCTTGAAGATCCGCTAGATTGAAAACCTGAAAAGGCGATCTAGGCAAAATTTAGGATCCGCCAAGTTGAAAATCCCCTGCTAAGTTGAAAACCTGAAAGGGCGGCTTAGGCAAAAGTTAAGGGGGTGGCCTGCTGAGTCGAAAACCTGAAAAAGCGATTCAGGCAAAAGTTAAGGCCGAGCGGTCCGCCAAGTTGAAAATCCGAAAAGGGGAACTTGGTCGTGGCAAGATTGGATTCACGCCAAAAGAATTACATCGGTCTCTGAACTCGCGGTAGGTCAGGCAAAGCTAATAAACAATGATTCTCGAAACTAGGGGCATTAATTTCAAAGCAATCCAAAAGTTGATAGAAAGATATATGAAGTATCACTGTCTTAAAAATAAGTGAAGATGTTTATCAATGGAGAAATATTCTTTTAAAGAGGCCAGCCTAACCCAAAAGAAAATACTGATAAGTCAAAAGCATCACGAGATTACTGGAGTAATCTTTCTTATTTTGTCTTTTTATTACAAATGTCTGTGGTTCTATTTTGTTAAAAAAAATAAAAATTTACGAACTCTATTCTTAGAATTGTTGTAGGGTGCAATCACTCTGAAGGCAGATTCATTAACAGGTTCTGAGAAACTTGGAAAAAGGTGACACTGTCACGAATGGCGAAGATCTTTGAAAGAATAATCTCTGGTCAATGAATAGAAGAATGTTAGAATGCCTCAAACTGGGGCAGGTTGCTAATGAAGTGGCATCTCATATTCGAGCCTTGAAAGTCCTTTGCCGCATGGTGGTATTAAATCCTTTGCTTCCAAAATTGTTAATTGCAGATTTCGATTTCTTTTTTCTGATAATCTCTGTCAAAACCCAAATTATCATATCTCTCTGAATCCATTTGAAAATAATATTTTCTCTTTGAGCATCATACAAAATGTGATGTCTCATTTCCTTAGAATCCGTACAAATACGGTATTTCATTCTCTTCGAGTCCATACAACTATGGTCCCTTATTCTCTTTGAGCATCGCACAAATGTGATATCTCATTTCCTTGGAATCCGTACAAATACGGTATTTCATTCTCTCCGAGTCCATACGCCTATGGTCTCTTATTCTCTTTGAGCATCACATAAATGTGATATCTCATTTCCTTGGAATCCGTACAAATACGGTATTTCATTCTCTTCGAGTCCATACAACTATGGTCACTTATACCCTTTGAACATCATACAACTATGATGTCTCATTTCCTTGGAATCCGTACAAATACGGTATTTCATTCTCTTCGAGTCCATACAACTATGGTCTCTTATACCCTTTGAACATCATACAACTATGATGTCTCATTTCCTTGGAATCCGTATAAATACGGTATTTCATTCTCTTCAAGTCCATACAACTATGGTCTTTTATTCCCTTTGAACATCATACAACTATGATGTCTCATTTTCTTGGAATCCGTATAAATACGGTATTTCATTCAAGTCCATACAACTATGGTCTTTTATTCTCTTTGAGCATCACACAAATGTGATATCTCATTTCCTTGGAATCCGTACAAATACGGTATTTCATTCTCTTCGAGTCCATACAACTCTGGTCTCTTATACCCTTTGAACATCATACAACTGTGATGTCTCATTTCCTTGGAATCCGTACAAATACGGTATTTCGTTCTCTTCGAGTCCATTCAACTATGGTCTCTTATCCCCTTTGAACATCATACAACTATGATGTCTCATTTCCTTGGAATCCGTACAAATACGGTATTTCATTCTCTTCGAGTCCATACAACTATGGTCTCTTATACCCTTTGAACATCATACAACTATGATGTCTCATTTCCTTGGAATCCGTACAAATACGGTATTTCATTCTCTTCAAGTCCATACAACTATGGTCTTTTATTCTCTTTGAACATCATACAATTATGATGTCTCATTTCCTTGGAATCCGTATAAATACGGTATTTCATTTTCTTCAAGTCCATACAACTATGGTCTTTTATTCTCTTTGAACATCATACAACTATGATGTCTCATTTCCTTGGAATCCGTATTAATACGGTATTTCATTCTCTTCAAGTCCATACAACTATGGTCTTTTATTCTCTTTGAGCATCACACAAATGTGATATCTCATTTCCTTGGAATCCGTACAAATACGGTATTTCATTCTCTTCGAGTCCATACAACTATGGTCTCTTATTCTCTTTGAGCATCACACAAATGTGATATCTCATTTCCTTGGAATCTGTATAAATATGGTATTCCATTCTCTTCGAAACCATACAACTATGGTCTCTTATTCCCTTTGAACATCATACAACTATGATGTCTCATTTCCTTGAAATCCGTAAAAATACGGTATTTCATCTTATCCAAGCTCATTCAAAAATGATGCTTCGTTTTCTTCAAAGATCTTTCGAAAGTCATCTGTTATTCTAAAACCATGCGAAAATGGCGTCTAGTTTCCTCTGAAACCGTTCAAAAACGGTATTCCTTTCCCTCTGAAAATCCATTTGAAAATGGCATCCCATTCCTTCATGGCCCGTTCGAAAACGACGCTGCATCATAATCATCTTTTGTTCTAGATTGCAAGATTTTTGCACCCAGAGCAAATCTGATTCTCCGTTATTCTAAACTGCAATATCATGGTGTTTAGAGTAAATGATTTCTGATATATGTTCAAATTCTAGGATTTCATCTAGGGTATTGTATTATATTAGGTTGCATGCATTCGCATTTAGGTTGCATGCATTTGCATTTAGGTTGCATGTTGTCTAGAGAGTCCTTTGTTGGCAAAACGCTGCGCAAAATGGTGTTGTCACTTTTGCTTTAGTATTCAATGACTATGTCATCTCTACCAAAGAGGGGCATCTGTAGACACCCCCATTTTGCTCCGCGTTAATTAACAAAGAAGTTAGTGTTTTTCTATCGGTTTTCCAATGTTTTCTATTTTCAGGTCCGTTTCTTATCTCAATCTTTTCGATCATTTCTACCGTGTTTTCCATCTTTTCCAGCGAGTGTTGAGAAAGATTGGTTATGAAATTTCTAATGAGAAGAGTTTGTGCGAAGTTTGCAATTTCGGTTGAACAACTGAGCCAGCATAGTTTTCGATTAGAAAAAGCCTAAATCTCAAAGGAATTTTGGTCTCGTTTGGACCAACCAGCAATAAATTCTGAAAATCATTCTAGAAAGGGTTCGATCACTCAGTGAAAAGGATCCTTGGGTGCTGTCTTCATATTTTCGTATTTCATTAAAGGGATGGTCAAGATTATCAAATAAAAATAATTTGGAGCATGTCCCCATTATATTGTGGTCTATCTGATAGACAGATTCGATGAACCTAAGAAAACGGTCTTAGAAGGACAACCAAGTTACATAATGGCCTAACAAATCGGATGGTTTGGATTATTCTACCGAAATGATTTATTGGGCGCAATTAATTTGTGTTATGACCAATCAATGGGATGTATCGGATCACCCCAGGGAAATGGTTTCTTTAAACATGACCTATCCCGACAAGTGACCGATCTTGATCACCAAATAAAGAGGACATATAAGTGGTTTTTGGAAGTGCAAGGTTGTATAGCCTATTCCATAGAATGATCCCAACCATCAGGTTATGTCCCATCTTTTATCAAAGTCATTAAATCAGGTAGGATCTCGCCCATGTTAAAATCTTTAAAACTTGGTGGACCGTCACTCATGTAAAGAAGATACCACGGCATGATCCGAACGGTTCGTTTAGAATGGGCCCGCTGTGTTAATAAAGTCTTGAATATTCTGTTGAAAAAGGGGGGACATTGCCAATAGAAAATAAGATTTATCTAAAAATATCAACAGAATATTAGGAGTTGGGAGTGAAAGAATAAAAAGCTAGAGGAATGATGTTTTTAGTATCTTTGGAAATTTGCTATATCCAGCATCCCGCATGGAATAGAATTATATGCGGAGGGTTGTTCGAAAATTGCATTTTGCCTTCTTTGGTATCAATATCCATTTTTATCTTTAGGTAGCCATGGAAAAAATATGGAAGCTTTAGTTATTTGGACTAATTAATCCCTTGCTAATAAAATGAATAAGGATACTTTATTCTATTTTTAGATGAGAATAGCAAGGCTGCGCCGTATGGAGTTTATTTAAGATTCATACGAAAAGGATAGTAGAGAGGGATGAAAGGAAAGTTTTTTTTTCGTTTCTAAAAAAACAAGGGCTCAAAGAGGACTTTTTTCGGATCTTTCTACATTGGATCTCCAACGGCAAGAACTAGAGGGATCGAAAAAAAGAAAAAGAAAAAAACAAAGGCTGTGCATCGCACTCCCCACATCATCCTCTGTTCATCCTTCCCCTCCCTCTGTCTCTCTTAATCTCCCATTCTCGGTCTCTCACACTCTCCTGGCCACTCTCCATCTCCCCATCACCCTTTCTCTATATCTCCCTCAAGCTCTCTCTTTGGTTTTCTGGGTTTTTTTGAAAAAAAAAAAGGAAAAAACGTGAAAAACAGAGTATACATCTATACTCTGTTTTCTTCTCTCTCTCTCTCTCTCTCTCTCTCTCTCTCTCTCTCTCTCTCTCATACTCTCTCTTCCTCTCTCACGCTCATCCCTCCCCCTCTCTGTCTCAATCTCACTCTCTCAATCTCATTCTCTTGATCTCTGTCTCACACTCCACTCCCTGTTTCACTCTCTCTCACTCTCACTCCACTCTCTTCCTCTCTCACTCTCACTCCACTCTCTGCCTCTCTCACTCTCCATTTCTCAACTCCCTCTCTATCAGTCGTGCTCGCTCTCATTCTCTCTCAATCTTTCCCTCTCTCCCTCTCCACAGTGAGAGAAACAAAAAAAGAAGGGAAGAAAGAAGGCGGACATCGGATCGAGCATCGGCTAGATTTTCGGGATTTTTCGGCTCTCGGATTCGGCGAGGAACTCCATCACAGGTTGGTACACTGTTCCCGGATTTTTTCAGAATTATTTGGTATTTTTTTAGATTTTTGCATGATTTTTAAGCATTTAAATGAATTTAATTTAGTATTAAATGTGTGTGCTTAAAATCATGATCTGCATGAGTGTTTCAATTCCGTTTCGTCTCAAAATTTAATAGAATGATCTATCTAAATAGAGTAAAATGACTATCGGATCGGATCGGACATTGGATCAACGGTTTTTTAGAATTTGAGGGAAGAGTAGAATTTTATTTAAAATAATGGTTGAGAAATTACGAAATTCGAAAAAATAGCCATCTCAGGATGATCTATTTTTTGGAATTTTAAATTTTTCTTGTGTTCATCACATCAGAACAAGGTTGGAGGACATTTTCCGGAGTCGTAATTTTCTCGAAAATCGTGTTTTAAAAATAGAAAACTCTTTAAAAATATCTTTTCGACGAAGAAAAATAAATTATATACCAAACGGATTCAAAAATTAATGAAATTTCGTGGAAACATAATATGATACTAGAACATTCTACCATGAATATTTGAGAATTTTTGGAATTGGTTTGGTATATTATTTTATACTTTCTTTGAAAATTATTAGATTTTTGGAGAATTGTTACAGACATCAGATCATAGATAAAATTCCCAAACGTTTTACTGTAGTCTTATATTCCAGATCCCTAGTTTCTGTAAAAGTTTCAAGTGATTTAGATCTTGTTTCATATGGGATGTAGTGTTAATTCATAATCTGGTCTGAAAATTAAAAAATCCGAAATTGATAGTAGATAGTTTCTAAAATTCATGAAAATCTTACAGCATGCTAGTTTTACTTATATCTTACTACTTTAGAAATTTTATTGAATTTAGATTTCTATTTCTAGTAGTTTCTGTGTTATTTGTGCAATGTGGTCAATTAATTGTTAAATCAAAATTAAATATGAGCTTAACGTTAAAATCTGTAAAAATATTTCAGTAAGCTACATCTCATCATATCTTGCTGCTGTAGAACTTTCAACTTATTTCAAATTCGTTTGCAACAGTTTCACTTGTAAAACCACTCATATGGTTTAAAATTGATAAAATCCATTAAAATATTGAAATTAATTAAAAATCAGTTTAAAGCTTCTAAAAGAACCTTAAAATTCTGTCACATATTCACTCCTCAATTCATTGAAACAGAAATTTTAGGATCTTTAGATTTCCCTGGAAAAATGGCCAGTGCATCCATAATCGTATCCTAATTGCAACTGATCTTTGACAATTTGAATATTTAAGCTATATCATGTTGTTGGCTCCGAGGTTACTGTCCACGGAAATCCTGAGATATGCCAGGCAATAAGATGCTATAACCTAAGTATTAAATTGCGCAAGGAAAGAGTGCACGATTCCCTCCCTTGGATGCCATTCTGGGCCGAAATTGGTGAACCCTAAAACCATTGGTATTCCTTAATTGTCCATAAACTGAAAATCCTTAAAATCTGAAATTCATTAACTTCAAGAACTGAAATCGATTCATCTCGTGTCTCTCGGAACCTTTGGATTATGGTTTCCGTCATAAGAACCATTAGAGCCCAATTTAGGAACACTTGTGTCGTGTCGTGTCCTAAGTTTTAGGGAGTCTTAGGTTTTAGGGAGTCCTAGAGTTAGGAGTCCAGCCTAATCACGGACGCTTGCTATGAATAGCAACCGTGCCATCGGTCTAGTTACACTAGTCATCCAATCTTTTCCCTAGGACAAGCCTAGTAAACTAGGATGTAGGCTAACCTGCATTAGTCAAAGGAATAACTTGTATTTAGATAAGAATCATATAGCATCTTAGATGAAATCCTAGGATAATAAAATCCTCAACTTGAATTAAATAACTCCTCTTAAAACTGTTGAAACAGTCAAATCAGTCTAGATCGGTGTCTTATTTGAGTTAGGCATAAGTAGCTTAGCTTAGGTGCACCGAACTACGTCGGCTCTGATCCCAGTTAGGCTTGGGTACTTAGGCAGCTTGGATGTCTGATGGCATACCAACCGCGAGTCGGCACTACAACTAATTGTGGTGTTTTGTATATTAATTTTCTTGTAAATGCTTAATCAAATCACTTAGGATTCTCCATGAAATTAGAATTTTAGGAGAACTTTCACTTAGATTGAATCCAGACAAATTAAGAAATCAAGATACACATTTAGGATTCACATTGAAATTAGATCATAGGATGCATGTCACATAGTTCGCACATTAACCTAGAGTTGAATGAGCCATTTAAAATAAATTTAAAAGAGTTAGCTTTTGGAATCGAAGACCGATTATCGGGCAGGAATGGTGCATGTGGTGGATAACTCCTCATACCTTCCATTCTCGTAACCAGGTAGCGAGTCTAGATTTCTGGTTAATTATGGGTCCTAGATCCCACATCTAGGTGGCGACTCTGTCAGTCTCTTTTGTGTGGAATTCGGATTGCCTTAGTGATCCCAAGTTCACATAAAAGATGAATTAAAATCAATAAAAAAAATGCACACGCCAATCGCGTGGGTACAAGAGACCAAGAGAGGGCGTGGCGGCACGCGCCCCACCCCTCTCGCGGGATTGGGTCCCACAGATTCAAGTGTAATGTGAGTGTAATTACATCATTGTTTGATTCAAGTGTAATGTGAGTGTAATTTCTGCTTCTATGAGTTGAGTTGCCTTGCCAAACAAGAATTTTCCTTTAAAAATTGCGTCAACATGAAAAAACCCAACCCGACCCGAACCGACTCGAGATTTATCATGGGTAGGGCCGGGTTTGGGAATCGTGGGTTTTCCGAAAAAAACCCAACCCAACCCGACCTGAGATATTTCTCGGGTAGGGTTGGGTTCTCCGAAACCCGACCTGCCCGACCCGAGTTGCAGCCCTAATCAAAAGTTTAAAAACTGAAATCAAGTTCTTCTAATGGAAGGTATATAAAGACAATTATTTAAACGTAAATATCTTTCTGAAAATAATAGTAGTGATCACCCATAGCTTGGACTGCAACCGTTGCATCCGTTCCAACCTGTAGGTAGAGTTCGCCCTCAGTCAACCTTTCCACAATAGAAGCAAGTATCATTGGTGTTGGTTGACTTCTTCTTGAAAGTTTTCTTGTTCTAGACTTATGAAAATATTTTTCTTAGAACCCTGGCCTTTACCCTTTCTTTTTCCCTTGCCTTTCGGTTTGGGAGTTGAAACTACATTAGCTTCAACTAAGAAAGAGGATTTTTTATTCTTTTTCTGAAGATCCTCAATAGATTGAAGTTGATTCAACAATTCTTTCAACGTCATTTACAGTTTGTTTATATAGTAATTCTTGACAAAGTCATTGAATGACGGTGGTAGGGATGCTAACACCATGTCGACTTGCGACTCACCATCTAACATGGCCCCTCAAACTTCATGCTCATTTAGATAGCCCATCATCTTCAACATGTGGTCTCTAACTGGGATTCCTTCCACCATTTTAGTGGAAACCAGACCCTTAATCGCTATTTGTCTGGCACTGCGATTTTGTTGTCCAAACATCTCCTTAAGATTGTGCATAATATCCATGGATGAAGCCATTCCGACATGCTGTTGTTGCAACACGTTCGGCATTGATCCAAGGATATAGCACTTAGCCGTTTGCTCATCTTCATGCCATTTTGTGGCTCTGTCTCTAACATCCTGGGGAGCATCGAGACCAGGCAACTAAAGTGCCTCAGTAGTCAAGACCCAATGAACTTCCGTTGATGTGAACACTAGAGTTAAGTTCCTCTTCGAGTCCACATAATTTGGACTAGTAAGTTTGTCATCCTCAAGAATCCTAGCTAATGGATTGAAGGATGCCCTATCTAATGCAAAGGAAAGGAGGCATAAAATTAGCAAGACTAAGCATTTTAGATTTATCATGACATGTAACCATTAGATCTAGGCTTTTGATCTGTAATGGTACTGCCCATTGTTTGTCACATTTATGTGCCCCTCAAACACATAAATCAAGAGAAATAAAATTTTTCTCCAATGGGCATCGGATGCTCATTAACAACAACTTTGTTAAGTATGAGTGGATTCATCTAATCCATCATATTATTAATATGATATCCAATTTGATTTTGACCTCCAAGCATCGCAGTGTATCTATCATTTGGGCATCAACACTCTTTCCTTGGTTAAGTTGACACCCATTACCTCAGAACTATTTTACAAAACATATTAGCTTCTGCTTTGGCATATGACTAATGTATTTTGCAAATATCCCTTATCCTTATATGAATCTATTAGTTTCTCTAGATAGAAAATCAAGATCGGCTTCTGTTTTGGCATATGATCGTCTTATTCTCTAAACTAGCCAACCAATAGATGGCTATGGAAGGCCATGGAGATTAATATAATTATAAAAAAGGTTAGTGGGAGAATCCCTATAAATCCAAGATGCCAAAATTAAGCTTATGGATGTGGTTGGTTTACTTTTTTGTGGTTTGGATTTGTGATGGATGATTGCATTTTCCTTTCCTTATGTATGTATTTTCATTGGATGGTATGTTTTAGATGCATGCATTGAAATAAGTTTTTTCCACTTAAAAGAAATCCTCTTTATAAAATATTAAGCTGTAAATGGAGATTGGTTAATGCCCATAATTCCATATTACCAAAATTAAGGGTGAAATTTGGGCAAGTATTAGCTATTCACAATAGGAAAAATCCGCCGACCTCAAGGCAATTTTTTGAAGGTATTGGTACTGATATACTTCAGCATGTGAAGTATCTTAGATCAGTAGGAATCATGAAAAATGCATCAGCTCTCCATTGAATCGATAGAATCGAGTTCCGCCATCATCTATAGCCTTCTTGAAGCATCGCCATGTCCAAATTCTTTGATTCTTCGTTGACCACCTCAAGAGTAATTTTCTTTCTTCATTACTTCTGATGTAAAAAGAAAATAAACCACCATAGTGTCCTACACTGGCCTAAATAATATGTACATCAAAAGAAATTTTCCATGGGAAACCAGTTGTCCGCACAACTGTTCAGAGGGAGTACATAAACCAACAAATCATTAATTATTACATTATGAACTTTTAATTGCTACATTCCAGCAATATCAAACTATAAAAATAAATAACAAACATCCACAAATATTATCCATATGCATCTCATGCATAGATAGAGGTCGAGTAATCCTTTTTGCCCAAATTTTCACCATTAGAGATAAACTCATGCTGAAATTAAATCAAATAATTTTTAATTCAGCCATAAAAATTTCTAACATTTAAAGAGACTTAATATAATCATTCCTTATGATGTCAGAAGTCACCACAAAAAATTTCACGTAAAAATAAAATCGTTTGAGTTAGAAAAGCTCAAAATAGTAGTTTTCGGGAACCCTTTCAGAATAGCATAATTTTTGAATATTTTAAGTGGGAGAAAAATATTCAGACTACCATATTAGCTACTGATTATGCTTAGATACACCCAAATAATGTTTAAAAAATTTAATCTTGAGCTATAAATTTTTCTCACAACTTTGGGTCATTCCGAATAAAACATGCAATTCCTGAAATAAAAATCAGCAAAATACTGCACTTTTGGCCTAACTTGTAAAAATCATATCTCCCAATCAGCTAATCAGATTTTGATGATTGTTGATGCATTGGACTTGTATTCGAGTCTACTTTTTAACCATCAAGTTTGATCAGATCAAAAATCATAATGAGTAGATCGAAATTACAGATCTTTACACAACATTCCATATGTTGATTAATTAACACTACGGACTAACAACCTCGGATAGCTGGAATGGAACGTCCGGACTCACAGCGGATATACCGTATGATCTATCTTTGGTTAATTTAATCCTCTAATCTGAGCCCTAGTTGCTCTGATACCACTTGAAGGAAGGTTATCCCCTACCGGCAATATCGCTATGCGCAGCGGAACAAAAATCGCATAGAATTTTAAAATTTTCTTTTGATCTATCTTTTTCCCAAGATCCTAGAGTCTAGATTAGTTAATTAAGTTAATCAAACCTAAATAAATACCTCTTTGAAGAAGAAGAAATCAAGGAATCACGCTGCTTGATCTACTCCTCGAACGGTTGCAATCGTTCTAAACGACACGGACCCCACAAGTTGAACTGATGCCTTCTTTTTCTTTGCTTAGACTATTGTGGATGTGAATAACTCTTATTCACCTATGTAAGGTCTGATCTAATCAGTACCTTTGTTGTAGAGAATAGAGAAATTGATTTGAAGCCTTTCTCTTTGAAACTATTTCAATTGGAAGAGAGATCGAGAAAGAGAGAATGAGAGAGAGATGGAAAACTATTTTCCAAAGGGGGAAAAGAAGGAAGAATGAATTTTTGAATATTCCACACTTGAAATTTCGTTCTCCCCTCTCTCTTTTATTTAAAGTAGAGTTTTGGCTTGATAAATTCTTGTTTCGCAGCCCAATTCCTATCCAATTGAGAAACTGACTTGAATTGAGACTCCTCGAGTGAATGGGACTCTCCCAAACCTCCAAGGCTATGTGGGGACACTAAATATACATAGGAGAACATGTATGGAGGCCTCCCCTCTAGCCCTTGTGGCCTTATCTCATAAGAGTTGGTGTTGGAAACAAATTGCTTGCTTTGTAAATCCTACAATTTAGCAATTCTTATCCAACAAGGAGTTTGAGTGCAGCTCAAAGTCCTTGAACAATTGGGACTCTTTTCCCCAGCTCTCCAACTGATTTAGGAGTGTTTTGAGCCCCACAAACCTTATTCAAATGTGTAATCCTATCCCAATTCTCAATTCCGTTCCAATTCCGCAACTTTAACAAATCCGGTTTTGGAATAACTATCCTCATTTGGATTACACATTATTATGATAATTATGAATCAAATTAATAATACATAATAATTTATAATAATTAATTAATAATTTAATCGATTAATAACTCACATCTAATGAGAGTTATTTCGGCACCAATTTGTCTTCAAAAAATTCTCTTACTGTCTTTTGTTACTTTCCTAACAAAGACATGTACATATATATATATATATATATATATATATATATAAAATTAATATCTACATTAATCTAACGGATCATATCCGTCCGTGCAATTACATAAAATGCGGAACCATGATCCATTTGGATGTTACCGGGTCATTCGAGTTGTGAGTGGGATCTTCGCAGGGATAAGATAGTCAATCTTGCAGAACCCTATGGTGGGCCCCACTGTGATCTTGCTCTGTAGTTAAACTACACTCGCATTAGGTCAGTGGCGTTCATCGATACGTAACCCTGAAGATGACCGTCAGATCATCTTACCCCTAATCACATCATGTATGTGCAAGTCCTTTCTTTGTAACAACATCTACTGAGTTGAGTCATACGGGAGGTGGACACCATTTACCCTATTGGCCCACTCTTGGTATACCATTTTGGTTAAGCGGTGTTCGGCCTCCAAATGCATTTGTAAAATCCTTTGAAAACAATTCAATGTTTCATAAAACTTTCTGATAAACATTTTATCAAATTAGCCTGGCAAGGCTATTTAATAGGCCTACCGCTCTGACAAAATTGTAGATGTCAATCCCTAAATTTTAGGGCGAAGAATCCCTTGTCGAGTATCACTATTGGTCTTGAGGGTTTGCTCTAGGATATAGCTCTATCCGAATGTGACTCTGTAGACACCCCATTTTGACCATGCCCTAAACCTTCCAATTTTATGCAAAACCCCATCAAATCAACTAGGTAGGGTCCCAAACTTCACCCTAAGCTAGGTTAGGGTCCTATCTAGGTCCTTGCAAAATTTCGTCCAAATATGTTGTGGTTTGCCTAGCGAACGAGCAAGGTAGGTGGTTTAGTGTATACTTAGTGTAGTAGAAGGGGCGTGGTTTATCCAGTTTAGGGGTAATCCACTTAGTGTATATCACAGTGTATATTACAGCAAGAGGTTCTCCCTGGGTAACCAGTGGTGCACGAATTTATCTCTTATTATCTCATTAAAAGTTTTACCCAGGAGCCACTTTTTTTTTCTTACCAAAGACAGAGCTAAATGTACATAGAAGGGGTGTCCCGAGGAAAGAAAGGAGGGATAAAGGTTTTTTACCATAGCTCTGTAAATAGCCGGATAGGACCTCTAGGTAAAGGGGATTCATTTTTTTAGAGAGAGCTAGCAGAAGAAAACCCCCAAATCGCTAACCCTAATCTTCTCTTCTCCGACAAAGATCTCGTCGAAATTCAGCCGTTCCGCCGGAGATCTGGTCGTCGGAGCTTCTCCACAACATTTTCTTTACATCCTCTTCACTCCTACATTTATCAAAGCTCAAGATCCACACCCTAGAGACCTAAATCTATTTCTCTAAACCCTAGAGAAAATCTTCTTCTTTTTCTCTGGCGAAATTCCGCCGGAATCGGGCGGATCTCTATGGATTCCGACGGATCTCTATCATCTCTTTCCTCCTCCGTTAGATCTATGCTTGTTGACATTTCATCTTCTCCGATTGATCTTTTCCGGCAACATCTTTTCTGGGCGACTCTCATCATCTGCAAAAGAGAAAAATCCGTGAGAAGAGAGAAGAGAAAGAAAGTCTGCGTTTTTAGAAAGAGAAAATGGATCTCAAACCCTCTTTTTATCTTCTCCGGCGAGTCTCCGACAAGTTTTCCGGCTGGATTTACGCTCCGATCATCTTGTTCTCCTCGATCATCTCCCTCATCGAATCTCTGAAATCCTTCTGAGGGTTAAACAAGCGCTTCATTACAGCTAAGCTATCAAAACCTCTCCATTTCACTATTTTTGCTCTAAATTCGTCAAAATGGGAGATCAATCAAGATTTCTTGAAACTTTCCCTAAGATTTTGTGATTTTCCTCTGGTATCATTCGATCTGATGATTTTGATTTGGGAGAGACGATTCGGAGGCGATAATCTTGAATTTTACATACCCTCGAAGCTTCAATATATGATCCTCTTGAAGGAACTTCTCCTTCACAGGGATCCTTCTCTTCTACCGGAGTTCTTGCCACATCTCCTCCACCTTCAGACTGAGATTCAGAGTCCTGTTCATAAATTCCTCGCCGAGCTGATTGGTGAACTTGGATTGAAGCATGTGGAATTTTTATCTGAAATAGTGCCTGTTTTGATATCCTTTTTAAAGGATGATACCCCGGCAGTTGCCCGACAGGCCATCGCTTGTGGGACAAATTTATTTTGTAATGTGCTAGAGCAAGTTGCAATTCAGGGTTTATTCTCTAGAGAATTGGAGAATTCACTCGAATCATCATGGACGTCAATGCTAAAGTTTAAGGACACAGTATTCGTAATGGATTTCCAGCCTGGAAGTGATGGAGTTAGGTTGCTGGCAGTGAAGTTTGTTGATGCAATTGTTTTTCTTTATACACCAGATCCTAATGGCTCTTCACAGCCACCTCTTCATCAAGATTATGATGGAAAAGTAGTAGGGTTCAATATATCGTGGCTACATGGAGGTCATCCTGTGCTGAATGTTGGGCATTTGGCTACTGAAGCAAGTCATAGCTTGGTGCTCCTACTTGATCAGCTTCGGTTCCCTATGGAATGTCTGTTTCTGGTGCACATTATGTCTTGAAGAATGCCTTCTTGGGCTGTTTGAAATGTACACATCAGGGTACTGCATCGTGGCGCGGCCGTTTGGTTGATGGTTTGAAATCAATGAATTCTGGGAAGTTAGCAGAACATGCAATTGGACTGGTTGACAAGATTTCCATGGGTATTGACCATAGTACAGGGGAGTCACATCCTACCAAGGAAGAGAAACTGTTAGAGCAAGCTTGTGATGGCTTTAAAATTGACATGGGGAGGAAGAGATGTGCAGCTCAAGATGTCAATTTGGTCCAAGATGATGACACACCTGGGAAGCGGGCCCGACCAGCACTTAATGAAACAAAAGAGTCAGTTAATACAAATTCTTCTTTAATTCAGGATAACCAACCTTTGATCGAGTTGTCAGGTTCTACCGGAGATGCAGATACTGGACCTGTGGGGCAACTTGTTGCTTTGTTTGGGGCATTGGTTGCCCAAGGCGACAAAGCTGTTGGATCGTTAGATATTCTTATTTCAAGCATATCCTCTGACTTGTTAGCTGAGTGAATTTCCGCAAATAGCATCACTATTAGCTCTCCAACCTTCTGTATCTCATGATACTCGTGACGTTCATTTGGAAGACACGCAGCAGAAAGTGACCATGACTGATACTGCTGATATAAGTGATATGACTGCACCAGTGACATCTACTGGTATTGCTTTTCCTGAAATTTCATTAGTTTTGCCTGGAATGGAAAAGGTAAGGTCGCCCTTGCCATCGGATACAAATGTGGATATTTTAGAGAATGAAATACCGGGTTTGGATTCCACTGTTCGCATTGTTCAAATGCAAGACACCCTGGATGCTTCTCATTCAGCCACTGGCAATATGGAAGGGACAAGTTAGGAGCAAGTCCCAACTTCAAATTCTCCATTTTCTACCCAATGTTTACTTCCTAAGATGTCAGTACCCATTGTCAGCTTGACCGATGAAGAGAAGGATCATCTACAGAAATTGGCATTTGAGCACATAATTGAGGCTTACAAGCAAGTAGCAGTAGCGGGAGGCTCACATATCCACTTTTCTGTTCTTTTTGTTTGGGGGTTGAGTATCCCTTGGAGTTAGACGCATGGGGGCTTCTACAAAAGCATATATTGTTAGATTATTTGAATCATGAGGGACATGAGTTGACATTGCGTGTGTTGTACATGTTATTTCGAGAGGCAGAAAAGGATCAAGACTTCTTCTCATTCACGACGGCTACTTCAATTTATGAATCATTTCTTTTGACAGTGGCTGAAACCCTTCGTGACTCCTTCCCAGCTTCAGACAAATCTCTAAGTAGATTGCTTGGTGAAATGCCTTATCTTCCGAAGGGAGCATTTAAACTGTTAGAGTCTTTGTGCTGTCCTATAAGCAATGAGAAAAATGAGAAAGAATCCCTAAAAGGAGACCGTGTTACTCAAGGCCTTAGTGCTATATGGAGCTTGATTTTGCTCAGGCCTCCCATTCGAGATGCCTGTTTGAAGATTGCTTTGCAGAGTGCAGTTCATCACTTGGAGGAAGTGCGGATGAAGGCAATATGTCTGGTAGCAAACAAGCTATATCCTATGCCATGCCTCGCTCAGAAAATTGAAGAATTTGCCAACGAAATGCTACTCTCAGTAGTTAACACTTATCATGATATGGAGGGAATAGATGGTGAGGAATCAACTACTGTGGTGTCAAAGGATACTTATTTGGAAAGGATTTCTAGTGGAGGGCAGGCATCAGTGAGTGCAATAACAAAAGAAGTTTCCTCTGATACTACTCAGTTATCTTCTACCCATTGTCGATGTCACTTCATCTAATTCAGAATTGAAGTAATTGGCGTGAAGAGGCTAAATTCATATCCCTAACCGTGTTTCAGGTAAGCATGATATCTCTTTATCTAATCAAGAGTTTAAAAGAAACTGTAGACATTAAAGTCTGTTTAGATACTTCTTGTTGTGTATTCTAGCCTAGAACTGCCATGTTTGTATTATTTGTTATTAGAATAAGTTTCTCAATTATCTTGTTTAAATGTTTACACTAGTCAGTGTATTTGTGTCTTTAACATTCTTATGCTTAGGTATAAGAGTGTGTGCAGAAAATTTTATTCTGTTTATTTTCTGAGGAGCATAATGGATTGAGTCGTGCATCACATATAGGAATTTTATTCTGTTTAATGTTATTATGTCATTGCTCTTTATATAACCTGCTTATGAATGCTTGTGCTGTCATAAGATATATGTGTTAATGATTTGCAAATGGAAAATGTTAATAGGGCGATGAAGGCGATAGCCCAAGCCCATCCTTAGAGGGATTTATTGGATCATGATAGTACCCTCTCCCTTCTTCTTTCCTCTTATTTAGGAAAAAAATCCTCAGTCTTTTAGATACCCAGAAACCTTTAGTTCTTCATTGCAAGGGCGATGAAAGAGTCATCTATATCCCTCTGTTTAGGGAGACAGGCTATGTCTCGTGCAGAGAAAATCTTACCTTTTGAAGACAAGCTTTGTCTCATTAACGAGTCATACATAAGAGACTACCTAAATCTCAAATAGAACACCTCCTTTAGGTTAAAGACCGACTTGGTCTGTTAAAAACCATACCCTTATGTCATTGCAGGGGCAGTGATAAGGTTACTTGGAGCCCATCTCTGTGTTTAGGAGACCTACCCAGTCTCACTAGCACCCTTCTTTATCTCTTCTTCTTTTAGGAGACTAGCCTAGTCTCATTAGCACTCCCCTCCTAGGGTTGTGCGCTAAGAGTAAGTTTTTTTTCTATTAGCATAGGAGTCTGTCCTTAGCTAGAAAGTCAATCCTTATTTCAGGAGTCAGTCTTATCATCATAGGAGTTAGGATTCTTTCCAACCTCTCATCAAATCATGTGTTTTTCTATCCGCTCCTGCAAGGTATAGGATGTTGTCCAACCCTTGCAGAGTTGTTATTCTGTTCTTTCCCCCCGCAAAGCATAGGATGCTGTCCAACCTTTGCGGGATATCAGGAGTCTGTCTTACTCTTATGATGATAGGATGCTATCCTCTTGTGTTAAAACAACAAAAACATTTCAAAAACACTTGAAAATTCAAAAATATCTGAAAAACCAAAAATCTTAAAAATCTTGAGTCTTAGAGTAGTTAGGAAATTCTGTTTCCGAACTACGTTGGCTTGATCCCTTTCCAATGGGTACGTAGTGCAGCTTCGGATCCACATCCCAGGTCCAGCCAAACCTTTAAAAATAAACATTTTAAACTTAAAAAAAAATACAAAAAACTCTTCAAAACCATTTCAAAAAGATCTTCTCTTAGAGTTAAGATTTTGTCCTAGACATTTAGGGTGTTTTAGACTTAGGAGTCTGTCCTGATTTGTTGATATGGTGTGTCCTGTCGTGTGAGTGTCCCTAGAGTTAGGAGGCCTCAAGTCGATCGGTTAGACATTCAGTCGAACCGATGGCTAGACTAGGAAGCATATAGTCAGCCCATGGTTTTCCTTAGGTTGCACAGCCTAGTTACACATAGGATATAGGGCCCACCTGCATTAGCTTAAGGCTAATCAACTTGCATTAGTTATGGCATATAGAGAGTCTTAAAAATTACAATTCACATGAACTTAAGCAATTGTACAAAAAAGCTTTAAAAATCAGTCGAGTCTAGTGGATCGAGTCTAGGATAGCGGTTCTAGATGGTTAGGCATAGTAGTTTAGAATAGAGCATCGAACTACGTTGACTCCGATTCTTCCCGAGGCCGGGATACGTAGAGCAGCTGGGATGGACGACCATCTTGGTCCGAGTCAGGTCACATTAGAGTTAGGACTCATTTTGTCCAGTCATGTATAGAATTGAATTGTGTTGTGTGTTTTGCTGTGTTTTCTTACTTTCATGTACAGATCCTATACCTTTAGCTGTAGCATGCATGTGTTTGCACACCAGAACTCAGACACCAATTAGGTATGACACTCATAACCTAGTTATTCTTAGGCGACACTTCTTTCATTTCTTTTTTATGTGTGCTTCTTTTTCATCTCCGAGACATGCATGATCAGATAGACGTCTTCTCAGAGATATTCGTTCCTATTTCATATGACTTTCACCCAAAGCTCTTCAAAATCACTAATAAATGGCATAAGAGACCAGGTGCTTGCAATTGGGCGGACGAGGTGCTCTTTAGACCTTTCAAATTCGTAACCAGGCACGAACCTTTCTTTTATAATCTCTGGTTATCTGTTGCAACAGAGCATAGTATGGGATCCTTGGCCCACTTCCTTGGATGGCGACTCTTCTTTGTTTAAGGTACGCCTCGAATCTGGGCTAGTCCCCGAATCGAGAGGTATCTCACCTTTTATCGCCACTCATGCTGTGAGGGGCACATTCTTTCGAGAGTTCCTTAGTAGAGCTCTCCATTCACGTGGATGATCCATATAGACTTAGCGTGTGGGGCCCGTCCCCTGCCTCTCTCTCTCGGATCGGGGTCCACAGACTCAAAAATTAGAATCACTGTAAGATAGACTAAGACCCTAGAACGGACCGCCAGACCAATAAGATCCCTCAGGTCTAAGGACCTGTGAAGGGTCCTGTCTGAAAGAACAACTTTATACTTTCTTGTCCACAAGTTGTTCTTTATTTGATCTAGTTCGGTTACGCGATCCAATCGGTGCACCCACTCTTCTTGCTTAGGGTCCACTACCTAGATGACCGAGATAAGTCACCTCACGTCACGTGCATGTAGGCAAGACTGGTGCTAGTTGTATACAGAAAGAGATGTCCAGTCTCTTTTCCAACTAGGAACTATTAAGGCTTGCATATGACCGAGATGCCATATCTCCTTGCTCCCTTGGATCTGTAAATCCTTTGAGCATAGCATTTCTACTATGCTACCTAAGGACGAACATGTGTCAATAAAATAAGCACATCACATACATTCATAAATGTAAATACCCATTCAAGTTATGAAATAAATCTTTATTGATTAGAAAATGTCATTCTACTGGCTTTCCATGGCATATACTCTAACATCTACCCCTAGCGCATTATATTTCCCTAAATTTTCTAACTCTTGCTTTTTTAACATGTTTTTGGTTATCTTTTTATGAATGCATTCCCTCTTTTTAAATATTTTAATGCATCCTTTTATGAATTATTTATTTTTTCACCCCTGTCATCGCACAGGTTGTACCACTAGTGTATTATATAAAGCCAAAGTGGGCGTGTGAAGAGTTTCGTAGGAGACTTTTAGGCTTCTTAGAAACCCTTTTTGGAGAATAAGTTGGAGGTGAAGATTATGGGAGATCATGCCCTACGTTTTCGGAAATCTTTTAGCAAGCTTGACGATATGCGAAACTTTTAAGAGGATTCTAAGGGATTATTGGCAACCAATGGTTAGATTAGGAGGTTTCCTAGGTGGGCATGGGATAGCATTGGAGATTTGTAGGATATAATGTATTGTTTCTGATTTAGGCCCATGACTACTTTTGTTAATGTACTTTTGTTTTGCATAGAGGACATATCTGAGACCTTTTTTGGAACAAAACGGGTCCCGAAAAAGGGGAAGAAGTGCAACCGGACTGCTAATTGTGAACCTTCTTTGGTGTCTTTGGAAGAAAGAGAACTATGAAATTCATTAGGATTAAAATTGTAGGTCCAACTCCATGTAAAATGGTAACCCGATGTAATGCTATGGCCCATCCCATTAATAACATTAGATGTAAAACGAAAGGGGTTACTCAAATTCTTGAGAAAATATTTTTCCAATAGAAAAAAATCTTGGAAAGAAAAACTAATTTTGGTAATGAATTTTTTCAATCAGGAACTGGTATCCAGACTGAAAAATATCAAAGCTTCCAACAATACTTTATTACCAATTTAGAATAAAATCCTATAATTACATAAAAATATGGTATTCCTAACAACTTACAGATGGAAGAAACAACTAACTCTTTTGATACGATAAATGTTAAAAGTGAAATTAATTTGGGAGAAAAATGATTGTAAAAGGTTAGAGGCTCACTCTTGATTCTAGTTAGAGAATAGTACAGAAGAGGCCACGGAAGATCTCATTCGGAAGTAGTTGATGGCGATTGAAAAGGATCTGGGCGTCTGTTTGATAAAAGAGGATACCAAAGTGAAATTCCATCCTAAAGGCTTGAAGAGTTTTCCATTGCTCGTATAACTGGAAAAGGAACATCAACAGATAAATATTTTCGTTATAAAGAAGATTCACTTCTGAATGATGTCGATCGTGAACATATTTAAATAGCTACTAATTTAAGAATATTTTAATTCGATAGTAGTGGAGACTTGTTGTTGCCTCTTGCATCGATCCAAAGGTCGCTGTAGAGGAGGTGATGCCACAGAGGAAACGTGCACGGGATCTGGTTTGCAAATGCAGTGCCTCTTGAAGCAAGATCACCAACAGAGAGAAGAAGAGACGAATAGTTTGCCGTGAAGAGTTGATTATTTTAGGGCCAAAAAACGACATGAAACGATTTAGAATAAGCGTTAAAGGGTAAGCATAAGGGTGCTTTGGAAATCTAAGAGATGTTTCAGAACAAAACTATTGGATTATCCCTACGTGAAGCGTTGCTTTATTGTATTGCTAAATATAAGGCAGTCAATGGTGACCTTTCCTATTCTACTGAAATACTTACTATTAATTATATGGCTTATGTGATTAAGGGAAAGGAAAACGGGGAGGAAAAAGGAGAAACTAAAAATGCAGGGTACATAGATGCAAAAGACATGCCGATTTTTAGGAAGTGGCTTTTGGAATGTAGATACGTACATACAGATGGGCGCCACGTGGCACAACCCCTCTTTTTGGAATGTGGAAACGACAATGTGAGACTTTGTGATGTGAAGGATAATTTTGTCCTTTTAGAAATATATGAATCACATGTTGATGCAACGGTTGGGTGTGTGTTTCCACCGGCTTCTTTTTTTTCCTTTTTCTATTCATATATTTTTACCTTTCTAACAGTAATACGAATCTAGCATCCGGGACCCTTCGTGATGGCATGGCAAGTGTGTCAGCATCAAAACACTGTATAAAATGGTGGGACCTCAAATCGCTATTTCGTATCCTAGGCCATAGCAAGGGTATTTTCATCAAGGTCAGTGATAAATCGACCCCATATCGGGCAGTGCTTAGAAAGAGATATGAGGGTCAATTTATCACTGCCCTTTCATCAATTTACAGTACAAATAAAGATGGATCAAAAGAGTATTTTGATGTATTCATTTCACATGTAACGGAGTGGATGTAGTGTGAGAATAGTAGGGTGTTTTGGTCATTTGCCCTCGCCCTTGCACAACCATATTTTGATAATGGGGCAAATTCTCTTTGTTTTTTATTGTTTGACCAGTTGTCAAATGCTATTACAATTCCCAAAAAGTTCTAGGTAGCGAATTAAAGTATTAGACAAGGTGAGTCTGCGCTATTATCAAAATATTGGTTGCCAACAATAGACAGGAAATGAAAAGAATGAAGAGAAATAGAGATAGAGATAGAGAACAATTAAGCAAAAATGTTTGGAGGAATTTCATCGTTTTAAAAACTCAATGAAATTAGCAAATTGAAATGGGTGGAGTGACTAGAAAAGAGGGTGCATGGAACTTTATATTGGTGAAAATGTGTTGGGGATGAACCTTGTGGAGATGTAGAAGAAAATGATGCTTTAAGGTGCATTAAATGTATCTTAAGATGATATTTGCCCTCACCACTTGAATGATGTGCAAAGGAGATTTGTGGGTTCGCCTCCAAGATAAAATGCAGCTCATTAGATATAATATGATATTTGTTGGCACTATGCGCAAGCGAAAACAAACCTGAAATACCATCAGATTCTGGCAAGCCTATAAGATACTGGTTCTGCTTTTACGAAAAATAGATAACATGAGATAAAAGAATTGAAATGGATTACAAAAGGAATTTAGAAATCTCTTAAGAGAGGGAAGAGGCTTTGGAAATCACTAGAATTTGATTCCCACAATGGAATCTTGAATTACACTACAAATGGTGTGTTTGTGGTCAATGTATAGACCTTTTGGTGTCAAATGCACGCTTTTCATGGCACCTCATCAATATGGGCTGTTTATTTGACCGTTAGATCATGCAAAATCACGATACTATGGTCAAGATTGGCTCTAGTGACTGTTGACTATAGTAAAACCCATGTCCTCCTTATCAAGGCTTTTTTACCACAGCTGATCACCAATCTATAGCTCTGATCGCACTCGTTCAAACATCGACCGTTACAACGTGATTCTGCACTTCAGATTGCACCCAATCGAAAACTCGTCGTTGGAGCACATCCAAGCGCAATCCTATCGCCCAGATCGCATCCGCTCGGGATAACCATCCGATCATACCGATGGCTCTGATCAAATCTCGAAAATTTAAGCACTCTAATCACCTTAAAGCCCACTGCCCACGCTGCATATGTGCGTGCGCAAATGGTACGTTGTACCGTCCATTGGTCCACCATTTGAAAACATTTAAATTTCAAAATAAGAGGAAAAAGTGGAGGGATACTTATTAACCCTTCTCTATTTTTCTCACTTTCCAATGTGGGGCTGAATTTGTAGTTTTCCACACAAGCCTTTTCTATACCTATTTCAAAAACACCCATTTCCCAAAATAAAATATTTTGTTTTCAAAAAATTATTTTATTTTGAAAATCAGCAACACTTTATACACACACACACACACACACACACACACTAGTATTCCGGACCCATGCTATGCATGGGTGTAAATTAGTGGGCCCCACCTAATCAAAACATGAGTTGCAAAAATGGTGACCCCACCCAAGAATGATAGAAATATTTGTTGACTAAAGCTATTTTAAAGGGTTTGCTGAGCTAAAAATGTAAATATAAATTTTGAAGAAATGAATGTATTTGTGTAATCAAAACTTATAAGATGATGGTGTTTTAAAATTCATATTTTATTCCAATGCTCAACAAAATTACAATTCAGGTGCAATTTTAGATCCTTTTAATTGTAAATCCAAAATTTACAGCATCTGGTTGACCACAATATTGTTGTGGATTTCCAATAATCAGTTTAGGACTTTAAATTAGTTCTCAGAATCCAAAACAAACAGGCCTACAAATGCAATTTTGAGTCGGTATTAAGCTTTGGGCACAAATTCCAAAATAGATGTTAGCCTTGGATTTTGAGAATTTATTTAGTCTAGAACTGATTATTGGACTCAAAATTAATGCAGTTTTGAGTAATCAGCTTTGAACTCAAAAAAAAAAAAAAAAAAACCGGGGCCTTGAACATTGCTAAGTGCAAAGGGTTTCATTTCAAAATCCAAATCAAACAGGGCCATGAACATTGCTAACTGCGAAGCGTTTCATTTGTTAGGGCAATGCAACAAACCCCAACACCCAACAGCGCATTTGGAAGGAGACATAAACCATAGAAGGAATAAACAATAGTCTTTCTTCTATAAAATAAACCATAGAGTAAATAAAATACGAATCAAAGAGAACATCTCTAACTACAAATGTTTCATATTTAGGGAATGTAAAAAACCCCAACATCCAACAGTGCATTTGAAAGGAGAAGTAAACCATAGCCTTTCTTCTATAAAATAAACCGTAGAAGAAATAAAATATAAAAATAAAATAAAGGAGAAACAAAATATGAATCAAAGAGTCTTACCTTTGGCTATCGGGTTTTCTCTGAAAAAGGCACTGAAATGGCATGAGTAGCAATGTTGGAAAACCACAACACTTTTATCTGTAATAGCAAGAACAGCGCCCAACATCCATTTAATGCTATGGGCTTTCTAAAATAAACCATAGAAGAAATAAAATATAAAAATAAAATAAAGGAGAAATAAAATACAAATGAAAGAGGCTTACCTTGGGCTATAGGGTTTTTTTCCTGAAAAATTGTCTAAAATGCCATGAGTAGCAAAGTTGGAAGAACAGGCCATGCTCTGGAAAAATAATCCCCTTCTTGAGTAAAGTGTTAGGATAAAGGGATTGGAGACTCGTAGTTAAGGAGATCAAATGAAATCTCTCAACCACCAGATTCTCAATATGAAATAGAACTTCAGCTCCAAGTTGTATCAAAGGAGAAGAAGTATCAAAGGAGAAGTCGCTGCATAACTGCTTGGAGAATATGATCTTAACTTTTTCTTTCCCAAAACCGTAATGAGAGAAACAAAACCCTAATGAGAGAGTAAACGTAGAGAGAGAGGCAAGAAAATTAGTAGGTGCAAATCCCAATTTAGTAGCTGCAAATCTTTTAATATTTGTGGTGGTAACCATAATTAGAAAGTTAATAGGTGGAAACTGAAATTAGTAATTGCAAAAAAATAAATTTATAAGGTGACAAACCTAAATTGTTAGGGGTGGTAACAAAAATTAGAAAGTGGCCCTAATTAATAGGCAGGAAACTGAAATTTGTAATCACAAAAGTTTATTGGGCGGCAAACCTAAATTGTTGGGCAAACAACTTAAATTTTTTGGGCGACAAACCAAAATTGCTGGAAAGGTGCATTTTCTGTTGGGTATATAGTATAACGCTATGTGGACCCCGATCCTAGGAGGCGGTGAGGAACGAGTCCCCGTCGATCTTTTGATCTCCACATGAAGGAGAGCTCTACCAAGGAACTCTTGAAATAAAACGTCCTATGGCGATAAATGAGATACCTCTTGATCCGGAGCCAAGGCTCGAAACCAAGACGTACCTAAAAATAATAAAGAGTCACCATCCATGGATAGGCCATGGAACCAAAAACAAATGCTCTGTTTGCAACGGATAACCAGAAAAGAAAGGGTCCGCGCCTGATTACAAGTTGGGAAGGTGTTAGGCACCCTACTTGCCCAAGCCCACTTGGTCTCTTATGCCATTTATTTATTAACTTTGAAGAATTTTGGGTGAAAATCATGTGAAATGAGAACAAATATCCCCGAGAAAATATCTACATAAACATGCTTGACCCGGGGATGGGTAAACAAAAATAAAACATCCAAATCCTAATGAGAATTGATATTAGTGTCACCTGACATTTATATCTAACATCCATGCTTAAAGAGAATTAGAACCAGTATCATCTGTCATTAGAATGAACACTAGAATGACTAGAGTTTATCCAATACCAGATAACCCTGCTAGCTATCTCCAAACATCTCATCTAATCCTAACTCATCACATCTAATAAAGCGGTAAATAACCGCATGCACATCTACAGCTAAGTAGTAAAGAGCTACAGCTAAGCAGGTGATCAAGAGATAATAAATTACTAAACAGTAAAGAGTTACAGCTAAGAATGTGATCAAGAGATAATAAACTAGTAAACAGTAAAGAGCTGCAGCTAAACAGATATACGATAAACAAGTAAAAGCTGTAACTAGGCATGTGAATGCCAAACCATAAACAATTCAATCAATAAAATAAAATACCCTAGCATGCTCCTATGCAATGAACAATGACAAGTATCAGACCACAAACTCTTAAAACTCTAAAATAATAGGATGGAAAAAATGTGTAACAGTATTCACCTGGACTTAGATGACCAACTATCTAAGCTGCCTACGTATCCAAGCCCCTTTTTGGAATCAAGGCTTGCGTAGTTCTGTGGCCTATTCTAAGCTACAATGCCTATTGTGCATATACCACTAAACTAGACTCAACCTAAAGGACTGGACTGGTTTTTAAAGCTTCTTGAATGCGATTAGTTAGGTTAAAGTATATTATAAATTTTAGGACTTCTTATATGCCCTAACTAAATGCCAATTAGCCCTAAACTAATGCAGGTGGCTCCTACATCTTATGTGTAACCAGGCTGTTTACCTAAGAAAAACCATAGGCTCATTAAGTGAATCCTAAATCTAGCCATCAGCCGACTGTGTGAAACTGCATAGTCAAAACTGACCGCACAGGGGCTCCTAACTCTAAGACTCTCCTAACTTTAGGACAAACTCCTAAACTTTAAAACAAACACATTCAAAACACTCGACACATCTAGGACAAACTCTTAACTCTAGAGGAAGATCTTTTTGAAAATATGTTTTAAAATGGTTTGTATGATTTCTTTTTAAAGGTTTGACTGGACTTAGGATAAAGATCCCAAGCTGCCTACGTACCTCATGAAAGAGGATCAAGCCAACGTAGTTCGGAAACAAACTTTCTTAATACGCTCCTAAAATATTTTTAAAATTTTTCGATGTTTCAATATTTTTAAGTTTCAATTTTTAATGTTTTTGAGTTTTCAAAAGTTTCTGATATTTTTGAGTTTTAAAATGCTCTCACCCTTAAAGGTGACATCCAAAACAACACACTAAGGCCAAACCCTATGGTTTAAAGGAAAACCCTAAACAAGTAAACTAGTATCAAAATGAAATGAACTGTAAACAGCTAAACTAGTTTTTCAGGTAACCATGCTAAGATCCCAAGTAGGTAAGCTCTAATAAGACTAATATAGTCTCTAAGAAAAAGAAGTGACAATAACACTAAAGGACAAACTCTTAAGCTAAATGTCAAACTAAAAATCCATAAGATGGAGTCCTAAGCAATCAACTCTAAAGAGGGGGGAAATAGTCAAATAAGTCAAAGATTCTCTAATAATGCTATCAAAGGTGGGTGCAAATAAGTCAAAGACTCTCTAATAACGCTACCAAAGGTGGGTGCAAATAAGTCAAAGACTCTCTAATAACGCTACCAAAGGTGGGTGCAAATAAGTTAAAGACTGGACTACTAAATAGAGAGGAAATAAACAAGGGTGCTAGTAAGACTAGACAAGTCTTCTAGACACAAAGGTGGGCTCCAAGTATCCCTATCATTGCCCTTGCAATGATAAATAAGGATAAGACAAATAAAAACGAAGTTAGTCTCCAACCTAATTAGGGTACAACTTAAAAGGCATTCTATAAATAAGGCAATGCTTGCCTCCTATAGGTTAACTTTGCTAATGAAACTAGGACAACCTCCTAAAAGGGTAAACTCTATATGACAAGTCTTGTCTCTAAAGGAAAACCACCTAATGAGACAAAGGATGTCTCCTAATGGGGCTCTAAATGACTCTTTCATTGCCCTTGCAATGAAAATGGAAGGATTCTAATATTCAAGGGTACCTAAAAGGCTAAGAAAATCTTCTAAATTAAAGAGGGAAGTGCTACTAGGACCCAGCAAGTCCCCTAAGGATGAGCTTGGGATGACCCCTTCATTGCAAACTAGCCTAAGCATGACTCAAGCATCAAAAGCATGTATTTGCATTCTACATGTAAGCTGAAAATCTGTATTGAAAATTACACTATCCAAATGGCAAAACTAGCAAACGTGATACACATCAATACATGTATTTGCACTTAAGCCGGTTCTTGCCGGAAGTTGCCGAAGAACAACCATCTTTGGAATGATTTCAGATTTTATTTATGCAGTTTTGTTTTGAAAAGTTCCAATTTTGTTTTACAAAATAGAGAAACCAAAACATATTTTTAGGAAAAGTATTCAACACCAAAGTTTCAGGAAATTCATTGATGAAAACTTTCTGATTTTACAACTCCGGCTGGATTTGGCCGAAAGTTGCCGAAAAATGGCCATCTCCGATCAAGCCTTAGGCTAGAAGTAGGGTGTTTTTGGCTGAAATCTTAAAAATGTCATAACGTTTTCATTCATTGGCCAAATTACGGCCATGATATGTCAAATTGAAGGTCTTGGAGTGCTTTACAACCCTATGTGATTCATTCCTTTCAGATTTGACAGAAAATTTAAAAAATTGTTAAAATCAAATCTGGACAACATGTAATTTTGAGATTTTTCAAGACATTTCAAAGCAGAAATTCACATCTAAGAAGCCTAGCTCTAAAACTTTGCATTACATATGTTTTCAGATTTGAATTAATGAATATTATGCTCAAATTCTAAGCAAATAGAAATGAGAAAAATCAAGGAGATTTCATATTTGAGCCTTTGAAAATGGCTGAAATAGTAAAATCGCCATAACTTTTTTATTTCTAACCCGATTTTAACTTAAAATATGTCAAATCGAAGGTCTTGAAAAGTTCTACAACTTTTACATATACGACTTTTGAAAATTCTAACCTAAATTTAGCGAGAAAATACAAATACAAATCTGGACAGCAAGTATTTCAACATTTTAAACATCTTACAAGAGCATTTCACTAGATATTCACATCACACACATATTAATACATATATTTTTGAATTCCAAAGCCTAACACATCAGATCTAAAGATTTTCACAAAAATCATCCAAGAATTCACCATTTTAACCCAAGTTTTCAGTTGAAATCTTAAAATTGGCATAACTTTTTCATTTCTTGGCCAATTTTGGGCCGTAATATGCTAAATCAAAGATCTCAAAATTCTCTACAATCATTTAAAAGAGATTTTACTCAGACTTGGCTAAAAATTAATGAAAATGGGCAAAAAGATGCTGGACAGCATGTAATTTCGCCATTTTGCATCAAAATTCAACCAAAACTTAAAATCCATAGAGAATTCTCTTAGATCTTGTAATTAGACATGAATTTATACATGTTTTGATGAATTTTAGCCCTAGGTTGCTAGATCTAACCATTTTCATGCATTTTTAGCCTAGATTTGTCATTTTAAGCCAATTTTCAAGAGAAAACTTAAAATAAACTCAAAATCTACCAACCTAGTGTGAAAAACTTCAAATTCCAGCAGCTTTTGAGTAGCTTTAAACCTCTTCTTGAAGAATTCCAGCAGCTCTTGGACTCTTCTCTTGGATCTCTAAAACTCTTTCTCACTCTAGAACTTTCTCTCTGTCTCTAAAAAGCTCTCTCTCTCTCTCTAGAATCTTCTCTCTCTAAATTAGCAAAGATCTTTGAAATGAGTTCAAAGCTCATATTTATAGAAGATTTAGGGAATGATTTTAGCACTACCACTCTTTGATTAAGTGATCAAAATAAGCTTGTCATATTAAATGGCAATCTTGTAAATCAAAGTGTAGAGATTTTATTTTGGTAATTTCACACTCCTTTGAATTAACTAACTTCACTTTGATATTGACACACCCCTATTTGGGCGAATTTTTCAATTTGGAATTTAAATTTTGAGCTCCAAATTTCCCCCCTAAATTTCAATAATCTCACACCCCGTTGGCTTGGTAAGGACACACTACAAAAAGTAACCTTGTTTGGCTAAATTCACCCCTATTCTAGAGGATTCCAAATTTGAAATTCCCTCTCAAATTAAAGCTCATATGGGGGACTACCAAACTTGTTTCATGGTCCACAAGGCCATCTTAAGGTGTGGTCCATGTGATACCACCGATGGTGGGTGTTCCCTCCTTTGGAAAAATGACAAATTCACGCCCTCTTTAAAATTGAATTCCAAGCTTTTGCCAAATGTAATTCCCAACCTATCCTCCCCTATTCCAATTCCAAATCCAAGCCTCTATCCTTATTCCCATTCCAAAATCCAAATCCCCTATCCTTGCTCCTAGATCTCAACCAAATTCTTCAACTACTAAATTTGAATTCCAAGCCCTAATCCCTATTAGATCTCTAACCCAAACCAATTTCTAACCCTAATCTCCCATTAATCTCAGCTTGATCCACTAAAATCATCCCCTAATTGAGTTCTAAATATCACTCTAATCACAAACCCCCAATTAAGGATAAAACAAGCCCAATTAAGGTAATCAATATGCAATTCTTTAAAATTGATAAAGGCCTAACATGAAATTGGTTAGGATACACAAACCTAGGTGAAAATCCGATATAGGGGGTCCCAAGTTATAATAGAAATGGCAACTATGAGGAGGGAGAATACGGTTGTTTAAGAAAACTAGAATTTACCAATTTGAAAAACTTAAACCGATTAAGAGATCAAAAACAATATTTTAAGCATACAAGTTAAATCTAATGGTGCAATGCAAATGAAAGAGCAAAGAGATAGAAAGAGTGCACCCGAGATTTAAAGTGGTTCGGTCCTCAAACCCGAGGCCTACTCCACTCCACCAACCAAACCCGTTGATGGCTTCACTATTTGATCTTCTTAACCTTGGCGAAGATCGGTGCCAATTACAATTGCTTTAACCTTGGTGGCAATCCTCACCACGGAGAAAAAGGGCTCCGCTTCTCCGAATACTCGCCCGAATACAAATCTTGAAAGATGAAAGAAAGAACTAAAAAATCCCTTCAATAGGGTTACAAAAGATGTACAATTGAGAGCCTATGATCCAAATCCTAGAGTTGGTGATGAGAGGCACAATTGAAGCTTGATTCACTCTTGGGTATTCAAATGAAGTTTAAGAGTGTTAGGATTGATAGTTTGTATGTTTAGAACACCCATATTTATAGGAAAAACAAAATATGACCGTTCAGTGGCATTACGGTAATTCCAGCAAAATTCCAAACGGCTCTTTTTCAGACCGTTGGAGTGTTCTCGGAGTTCCGAGAATAATTCTCGGAGTTCCGAGAATTCTCGGAGTTCCGAGAATAATTCTCGGAGTTCCGAGAATTCTCGGAGTTCCGAGAAAAAATCTCGGAGTTCCAAGAAGCCTCACAGAAGTTGGAAAAAGTCTACTGGACCATTTCTCGGAGTTCCGAGAATAATTCTCGGAGTTCCGAGAAAAACTCTCGGAGTTCCGAGAAGCCTATGCAGAGCAAATTTTCAATTCTGTTTTTGGGCTTCCAGTTCTCAACCAAGATGGGATTGCTATGAGGGTTCCAAGGTGTTGGAACTCCACAAATACAATCACTTGTTTATTTAGGGTGTGTGAGATTACTTTAATTATGCCTCTAAAAACCTAATCTAGGTTTGGATCAATTACATTAAAAAATGGTCTTCAATATTAATTTCTTCATGTCTTCAAGTCTTCATGACTTCTTGCTTGATGACTTTGGCCTTCCAATTAGTGGTCCAATGTGGGCTTCTTGGCCTTCAATCCAAGCATCCTTGATCTTACTTTATCAAGATCTACAACTTAGACAAACAAACACATTAGTGATAAATGATCACTTGTGTATTGGAATCATCAAAACAAGATGGGAATGCCAAGGTAAAAACCATTGGGCTTACAATCTCCCCCTTTTTGATGATGACAAGCACAAGAGATTTACAAATCAAAGCATATACTCTTTTCACATTTTTCTTACACTAGAGACTTTACTCTAGATTCTTCTCCCCCTTTGTCATCAACAAAAAGAAGGGGTAAGAAAAACAAGGGTTTAAAATTTACAATTTTAAAGCTCCCCCTTTTTCAAAGAAAAATTCAATTTTAACTCCCCCTAGTTAAAATAATTTTACAATACAAGAGGGGTTATCAAAAACAAACATACAAATGAAATATATTCAATTTTAAGTTCAAAAACCCCTAATCTACACAATATGAATATCATCATATGGGGGTTTTGGGAACCCAAGATTTCTTGGTCCCACATCTAGCCCTACTCTTGGATGCACATTGGAATTGGTAATGACCATTCATTCCACAAAAATGGCATCTAACAAGAGGGTTAGATACACTAGTCCTATCATGATAAGCATGTTGAGGTCTAAGACTAGTTTTACTTAGGATTATGTCAATAATTTTATTTCCATTTAGAAATCCATGTAAACATAATCTAAGTCTTTCATTTTCATTATGAAGATGGGATGTTTGAACTAAAAGCTCATTTCTTTCATCTTCATAAGAATTGGAGGAGCTTGCCATATTTTGAAATTTTAAAAGTTGGCAAGTTTTCTCATCTAAACTACCCTTAAGGGTATTAATCTCAAGTTTATGATTTTCAAGTGTAACTTGTTCTTGAGATATGGAAGAAGATAAATCACTTTTCAAAAATTCAAGTTCTTTTTCTAACTTTAAAATGGATTTTTTAAGAACTTTGTTTTTGGAAATTTGGGTATGCAAGGTTTCACATAATTCATCATAAGGTATGCTATCACTTTTACTACTAGATGAAGAATATGAGGGGTTAGAGTTTACCTCAACTTCATGGGTGAATGTCATGAAGCAAAGATCATCTTTTTTATTTTCTTCCCCTTCACTTGAGCTTTTGCCCGATGTGCTTAACGCATCCCAACCGGCGGCAAGAGCCTTATGCTTCTTCCAATCCTTCTTACCCTTGTACTTAGAGGAAGTTGATTTTAGAAGTGGACAATCCGGTCTTTTGTGTCCTATCTTCTTGCAATTGAAGCATCTTAAGGCTCCATCAACATCACTTTCTTCTTTCTTTTTCTTATCTTTCTTATGCTTCTTTCTCCACAAGCTCTTGAATCTTCGTAAAGCTTCTTCTTCGTCACTATCCGCTTCACTTGATGAGTCTTCCTTGGAAGCCTTGAGTGCTAGGGATCTAAATTCCCTCTCCTTCTCCTTTGGCTTCTTTTCCTCTTGTCGGCTAGTAAGGAGCATCTCATGGGTGATGAGAGATCCTACAAGCTCCTCTATGGTTAGCATCTTGAGATTTTTTGACTCTTGAATCGCGGTCACCTTTGGATCCCAATGGGGAGGAAGAGACCTAAGTAACTTACTCACAAGCTCATCGTTAGGATAAGATTTACCAAGATTAGCTAGTTCGTTAGAAATAATAGAAAAACGAGTATACATTTCCGAAATACTCTCGTTTGGACTCATTCTAAACATTTCATACTTTCTCTTTAACAAGTTTATTTTGGAATCCTTGACTTGTGATGTTCCCTCATGGGTAGTTGCAAGGGTATCCCAAATAGTCTTGGCGGAATCAAAAAGAGCAACTCTATTAAACTCCTCGGTAGCTAAGGCACAAAACAAGGAATTTATTGCTTTGTAGTTCAAATTAGCTTGCCTTTTCTCTACCACATTCCATTCTTCAAAAGGTTTGGAAGGTACATTGTATCCATTTTCAACAATGTACCAAAGTTCCACATCTATCGAAAGAAGATAGATGCGCATCCTTGTTTTCCAATGTCCATAGTTTGACCCATTGAAGAAAGGAGGTCTAGTTGTGGAATGGCCTTCCGGAAGTCCGGTTCCAATTTGGTGTGCCATTTCACAATTAGAAGTTGCCAAATAAAATCTTTCCCTAGTTAGATTTTGAAATAACTTTCACAAAAAATTTTAAAATCTTTTAAGAGCCAAGGCTCTGATACCAAGTGAAAATCCGATATAGGGGGTCCCAAGTTATAATAGAAATGGCAACTATGAGGAGGGAGAATACGGTTGTTTAAGAAAACTAGAATTTACCAATTTGAAAAACTTAAACCGATTAAGAGATCAAAAACAATATTTTAAGCATACAAGTTAAATCTAATGGTGCAATGCAAATGAAAGAGCAAAGAGATAGAAAGAGTGCACCCGAGATTTAAAGTGGTTCGGTCCTCAAACCCGAGGCCTACTCCACTCCACCAACCAAACCCGTTGATGGCTTCACTATTTGATCTTCTTAACCTTGGCGAAGATCGGTGCCAATTACAATTGCTTTAACCTTGGTGGCAATCCTCACCACGGAGAAAAAGGGCTCCGCTTCTCCGAATACTCGCCCGAATACAAATCTTGAAAGATGAAAGAAAGAACTAAAAAATCCCTTCAATAGGGTTACAAAAGATGTACAATTGAGAGCCTATGATCCAAATCCTAGAGTTGGTGATGAGAGGCACAATTGAAGCTTGATTCACTCTTGGGTATTCAAATGAAGTTTAAGAGTGTTAGGATTGATAGTTTGTATGTTTAGAACACCCATATTTATAGGAAAAACAAAATATGACCGTTCAGTGGCATTACGGTAATTCCAGCAAATTTCCAAACGGCTCTTTTTCAGACCGTTGGAGTGTTCTCGGAGTTCCGAGAATAATTCTCGGAGTTCCGAGAAGCCTCACAGAAGTTGGAAAAAGTCTACTGGACCATTTCTCGGAGTTCCGAGAATAATTCTCAGAGTTCCGAGAAAAACTCTCGGAGTTCCGAGAAGCCTATGCAGAGCAGATTTTCAATTCTGTTTTTGGGCTTCCAGTTCTCAACCAAGATGGGATTGCTATGAGGGTTCCAAGGTGTTGGAACTCCACAAATACAATCACTTGTTTATTTAGGGTGTGTGAGATTACTTTAATTATGCCTCTAAAAACCTAATCTAGGTTTGGAACAATTACATTAAAAACTGGTCTTCAATATTAATTTCTTCATGTCTTCAAGTCTTCATGACTTCTTGCTTGATGACTTTGGCCTTCCAATTAGTGGTCCAATGTGGGCTTCTTGGCCTTCAATCCAAGCATCCTTGATCTTACTTTATCAAGATCTACAACTTAGACAAACAAACACATTAGTGATAAATGATCACTTGTGTATTGGAATCATCAAAACAAGATGGGAATGCCAAGGTAAAAACCATTGGGCTTACACTAGGGTAGAGGAATCATAAAAGACATTGAATTTGGTGAAGGAACACATGGAATTGAAGGCTTTTGAATTTCAAAACTTTGCTAACTACACTCATTTTATTCTCCATTTCCTATCCAATTTTCTTGAAATTTTATAGGAGCCTACTTAGGACCCTAACCTACACTTAAGCAAAGCTTGGGACTCTAGTTCACCTATCTAAAGGGTTTTTATTCAAACAGGGTTATTTGGGGTTCGGTCAAAATGGGGTGTCTACACCCTATATATGTTCTAATATAAGCCCAATAAGATAATGGACCGGTGTAGTGGGCCTACATGGGCTAGAGTCCATTAACCAGTCAATAACCCTAGTGTATTTCTATATATACGGTCTGGAGGCAGCAAACTAGGTATTCCAAACTAGATACCTAGGGTGTAATGCTTCAAGCAACCTTGCTTGACTCTTAACATTTTGAAGGGCGGGAAACTCAAATTTTGGGGACGGAAAAATATTTCTTAGAAAAGTTCTTCTTGGAAAAGACGAATGACATTTTGGAATCCTACAGACTTAGTATATATTATATAATATATATATAGAAGAGGGAGAGAGAGAGAGAGAGAGAGAGAGAGAGAGAAGTGTTCCTGAGCCGCCTCCCCTTCGACTAACAATCCAATGCCTCCTAATGAGAGGACTCGCCAAGATGAGGGGTGCTGGCCGACCGCACCTAAGCAAACTGCCCGAAGTCGAGCCAACCTCACCCACACCACCAAGCCCCAAGGGTTGCCCCCCTCACGCACTAAGGGGGTGGACACCTCAACCCAACTGATGGGCTTAGACCAACTAGCCGAATTGCAAAGACAAATCCAGGAGGTAAAGCGAGAAATGAAGAACTCGTATTCCAACGACATCCTAGACGAGTGGGAGAAGGAGACCTCCTCCCCTTTCACCGCTGACATAATGAATGCCCCCTTTGAAACAGGAATAGACCTCTCGCGGTTCGGTTTCTACAAGGGAACCATTGACCCACTTGAGTTTCTACAGACTTTCAGAAGAGTCATGGCACTTTGCGGTGCCTCGGATGGATTCATGTGCAAAGCATTCGCCTCCCTACTCAAAAAAATTGCCAGTGATTGGTATCTATGCCTGGAGCCCGACTCCATCGGGTCTTTTCATGAGTTCGGGAGGAAATTTACGACCCGTTTAGCCAACAACCGTGTAACGACCCGACCCCCTGTAGATATTGTCCGGTTCAAGGCCGCAGCCCGCCCTGGTTTTAAAACGCGTCTACAAGTGGTCCAAGCACGTTACATATAAAGCCCCAAATCTTCCCACCCGTTCCGATGTGGGATCTCACAATCCACCCCCCTTGGGGACCCAGCGTCCTCGCTGGCACACCGGGGTACGGCGTGGTCGGCTCTGATACCATATTGTAACGACCCGACCCCCTGTAGATATTGTCCGGTTCAAGGCCGCAGCCCGCCCCGGTTTTAAAACGCGTCTACAAGTGGTCCAAGCACGTTACATATAAAGCCCCAAATCTTCCCACCCGTTCCGATGTGGGATCTCACAAACCGCCTCATCCATGACCCAGCTGACGCCCTTCTGGCTCTCCGGCAGGGAAGAAATGAAACTCTGAGAGGGACTTCATGCTTAGGTTCAACGCCGAACTATCGCAACTAGCCAACATCGATACCCAGATAGTAGTGGCAGCTTTGAAACATCCGCCAATCAGAATCTCAAGGTACACCTCACGCTCAAGCCACCTCGGGACCTGCAAGAGCTAGAATCTCGAACCAACAAGCTTATCCAGGCTGAAGAGGCTTGTGGCCAAGAAGGGAGCCGGATGGGTCCTGGGGAAAAGAAAAGAGAAGACTTGAGGGGAGCAGGGAAGGCGCGAACTGATGAAAGGACGACAAACGAAAACCCGATTCCAGTTTTTGAAAGACTGGGAAACACCCCATTAAAGGTCCCTCTCTCCCACGTCCTCTTCGCCATTAGAGACCAGGGTCTCCTGACCCCCCCCCCCCAAAGACGATGAGCATAGACCCTAAAAAATGACTCACTGGGAAGTTTTACGATTTCCACATGGACCACGGTCATGAAACTGACCGTTGCTACCATCTCTGACTCCAAATAGAAAAATTAGCCGAAGATGGCCACCTGAATCAATACCTCAGAAGCCCCTTGCAAGCTGAGCGGCCGCATCACCGGTTGGAGACACTTCATTCCTCGTCTCACCATTCGAGGGGTAGACGTAAATCCTGCAGCAGACATCGGTCCCATAGCAGGCACCAATCCCAAGACCGTCGCCACAGCTCCAAACACCATCGGTCGCTCAAAAGGCATCAGGAGGAGCCTCAACGACAGGGGCCAGACCCCGAGCAGCCCCCCACCATAGCTGGGAAGATCAATATTATCGTTGGAGGGCCAGCTGCAGGTGGGCCTACCACCGCAGGACGGCGCGTATACACAGAGAGGGTGATCTCCCTCGAAGTGCCTTCCAAAAGAGCCTGGTCGACACGGGCAGCTCGGTAAACGTGCTGCACCTTGGAACATTTGAAGAAATGAAGTTGGGGCCCGCCGAGTACTCCATATACGGGCTCTTGGGGGCTTCCATGCAGCTCAGCGGCAAGATCGACCTGCCCGTCACCTTCTGAACATACCCCCTCCAAAGAACGATCATGACAACCTTCTTAGTTGTTGACCTGCCCTTCACCTACAGCGCCATCATCGAGCGTCCCACCCTGAGAGACTTGGGAGCTGTAGTCTCCACTCCTCACCTTAAAATGAAGTTCCCTACCTTAAAAGGTGTGGGAGAGATACGCGGGCAGCAGATGGGAACACTGTAATGCTACTACTCTAGCCTGAAGGGAAGTAACACCCTAATGGAAAATTTTGCGATTGGCAGCGAGGACCCCAGGGAGCGGGCCCGAATGGTAAGGGGCGAGCCTATCGAGGAGTTAGATTCAGTCCCTTTGCATGATGATCACCCCGAAAATACGGTCCAAATCGGTTCCTTGCTTGTAGGTGATTTACGAACCCAGCTAATCGACTTCCTCAAGGCTAACGAGAACGTTTTATCGTGGTCTCCATCCGACATGCGGGGCATTCCCCTGGAAATTGCAGTCCACAAGTTGAGTGTGAGCCCGACCAACAAACCCGTCCAATAGAAGAAAAGAAACTTAGCCACGGAAATACAAGCACACATCAAGGTCGAAGTCGAAAAGCTACTGGAAGCCGGATTCATCAGAGAAATCTGATACCCTGAGTGGTTGTCCAACATTGTGATGGTTAAAAAGGCCAATGGTAGTTGGCGTGCATGTATAGACTTCACCGACTTGAACCGCGCCTGCCCCAAGGACCCATACCCCTTGCCTCGCATCGATAAGCTAATCGACGCCACCTCCGGGCACGAGCTCCTCAACTTCCTGGACGCATTCTCCGGGTATGACCAGATAAAGATGCATGAGCTAGACATCCCAAAGACCGTGTTCATCACCGACCAAGGACTATACTACTACATGGTGATGCCGTTCGGTTTGAAAAATGCTAGGGCCACTTACCAGAGGCTCGTCAACAAATTGTTTTAGAAACAGATAGGAAGGAACGCGGAAGTATACGTGGACGACATGCTCGTGAAAAGCCCGAGAGCCCAACAACACATCACCGATCTCAAAGAAACGTTCGACGTCTTAGGACAATCGCGAATGAAGCTTAACCCGGCAAAGTATGCCTTTGGCGTGACTTCAAGGAAGTTCCTGGGCTTCATGGTTAGGCAAAGAGGAATCAAAGCCAACACAGAAAAAATCCAACCTATTTTGAACATGGAAGCACAGACGAACGTTGTGGAGGTTCAGCGGCTAACAGGGTGGGTTGCTTCCCTCAGCCGTTTCTTGTCCAAGTCCGCCAAGAAATGCCAGCCCTTCTTCAAACTCTTGAAAAACATACGAGAGTTCGAGTGGACCCCCACCTGTAAAGAAGCATTTAACTCCCTGAAGCAGTACCTCCAGACGCCACCGGTACTCACCAAACCCGAGTCGGGAGAAGAGTTATTCCTTTACCTGGCCGTAAGCCCGACGGCCGTAAGTGTCGTCCTAGTCCAACGAAAGGGAAAACATGAACACCCAGTGTACTATGTCAGCCGAGTCCTACACGGTGCTGAGGTCAGATACCAAAACATCGAAAAAATTGCCGTCGCCGTCGTCACCGCTCCCCAGAAACTCCGTCCATATTTCCAAGCTCATACCATAGTGTTCCTGACAGATCAGCCCCTACGGAAGATCCTACAAAAATCCGAGACCTCGGGACGACTCATAAGCTGGGCTATTGAGCTGGGCGAGTTCGACATTCAGGTCCCACCGAGGCCAGCCATCAAATCACAGGTCCTCGCGGACTTCATCGTTGTGCTCACCGCTTCTGCACCAGACGACCCTAGAAATGAAAAAACCATGGTCCCCGCCAGATCTCAGGTCGCGGATGACGAACCAATTGAAGTTCCCCCATCCCCAGAGCCGGAAGGAGAAACCAGGGGGGATGCGCCCTCCTGGATACTACATGTGGACGACTCAGCCAGCAAGGCGGGTTGCGGAGCAGGCGTAGCACTGATGGGACCAGACGAGTTTCTAGGGGAATATGCTTTGCGGCTCGACTTCAAGGCCTCTAATAGCGAGGCCGAGTACGAAGCCTTACTGGCCAGATTGACCCTGGCCACTGAATTAGGTGTGGACAAACTAACAGTCTACAGTGATTCCCAGCTGGTGGTAGGACAGGAAAAAGGAACCTATGCTGCGAAAGAACCAAGGATGATGAAGTACTTGAAGAAAGTTAAAGAGAAGATGGCAGTGCTAAAGGAAGTTGAAATCCTACAAGTCCCGAGGGGAATGAATGTCTGAGCGGACACCCTCTCCAAAATGGCGTTAGAAGAAGCGTTCGATTTTGGCTCCGTCTACATAGAGGTCTTGCTCCAACCCAGCATCGAGGAGAAGCTGGTAATGGAAATACCAGCCAAACCCAACTGGATGGATCCCATTGTACAGTACCTGCGAGATGGGATACTGCCCAAGGACAAGTCGGCGGTGTAGACACTTCATTTTCACCGAACCCCTATTCGCCATGTTTGTTAATAACCCCATCAAATCAGTGAGTTACGGTCTCAAATTTCACCTCATGGTAGCCTAGGTCCTATCTAGGTCCCCGCAAAATTTTGTCAAAATCTGAGAGCGTTTGCCTAGCGAACGAGTCAGGAGAGTGTTGTACTACAAATGCAGAAGAGGGGTGGATTATCCTGGAGAGGGCCGAGCTGAGTCGTAATAGGACACGACTGTTCGTGCGCCTATCAATTTTTCCGCGCAACCGCGCACCTTATCAAATAGTTGTGCCAATATCTGCACCCTTGTTTTCCTATAAATATAAATTTAACCTATCATTTTTAATTAATGAGGGTTTTCCTAACCTAATTAGAAAGAAAAAGAGAGAAAGAGATTTTGCCCAAATCGAAACCTTAATTCCCTTCTTCTTCTTCTCCGATCTCCATTTTCCGGAAAGTTCAAACTCCGGCCGGCATGCTCCTCTTATTTTCTTCCTCATATCTCATTGTTTTCCATATTCTCTTGCACAAGCTCTAGCTAAAAGCTCTTCAAAATCTTAGATTTAAGCTAGAAACCCTTGCTTTGTTGTTCCTTCTTCTCCAGTTGAACTCCGATTTTCGGTCAAAACCGCAGCTATTTCTTCTTTCTTGAGTAGGATATTTTAGTTTTTCCTTTGTTTGTGTAGACACCCCCATTTTACTGTTTTCTAATCGCTTTCCCGTTTTACGTGCCATAATTCTTTTTCTTATTAAATTAATATATTTTCAAAAATTTTCTTTACAAACCAGTAACTTTGGTTACTGGAATGTTAGAGAAATATTTTCAATTAATTTTGCAAAGATTTGATAAGGTTTTACAATTTATTTTAATAAACGGGTTTTAACGCCTAGGAAACAAATTGATCTCTTATATTTAAAAAATTTATGGAGGAGATTTAAGTTTTAAGTTTTGAAATTTTGATAATAAATTCTATAATCTATTATATATCTACTGTAATTTTTCATTTGATTTTAGGATACCATTAGGTTTGCTTTTTAAGTAATTCTTTGGTTTCATCTGATTTTTGTGCGAATTTAAATGGGCATCAAATTATCATACAAATTCATGAAATTCATACAGTAGTCTAATCTCATGATTATCTTTATACTGTAAGAGTTTAAGTTGATTTAAAATTGATATGCTATAGGTTACTGTGTTAATCTATAATCTGATTTGGATTTTGAAAAATCGGACATTGATATCTAATCTTAATTATAATTCATACAAATTTGTCAGTAAGCTTTAATCATTTATATCTTTATTCTGTAAAAGTTTGTAGTAATTTAAAAGTGATATGATATAGGTTGCTGTGTTAATCTATAATCTGATTTGGATTTTGAAAAATTGGGAATTGATATTAAATCTTAATGATAATTCATGACATTTTTCCAGAAATCCACAATCATCCATATCTTATTACTGGAAAAGTTTCAACTGATTTGGAGTTCGATTGCTTAGGGTTACTTTGTATTCCTAGCAATCTGGTATTAATGATATTAAATCACAATTTAATAACAAATCAATACAAAAGTCAGTAAAAATCTTCAAAAAACCTTAAATTTTCATCATAAATTCAATCCCTAACTTTTTGAAATAGAAACCTTAGGGTTCATAGATTTCCTTTGTAAATTGGCTATGCTGTGACAATTTAACTACCGAGATCGTAACCATAATCGTATACTAATTGCGATCGATCCAGTATAATTGGAGTGCGTAAATTATAGTATGTTATTGGCTCCTAGGTCCACTGTCCACAGAAATTCTGAGAAACATGCCAGGCAATAAGATACTATAACTTACGTGCTAAATTATACAAGGGTTGAGAGCACGATTCCCTTGCATGGTTGAGATTCGAGGCCGAAACTTGTGAACCATAGAGCCTTTGATATTCCTTAGATGTTTAGGAATCGAAAATTCTCAAAAATAAAAAATCATTAAGTTCAACAAATCGAATTAACTCGATCCGCGTCTTATAAGCTGTTGGATTACGGTCTCCTATCGTAGGAACCTTTAGGGCCCCTTAGGAACACTTACGTCACGTTGTGTCCTAAGTTTTAGGGAGTCCTAGAGTTAAGAGTCCAGCCTCATCACGGCCGTTTGCTATGGATAGCAACCGTGCCAATAGATCTAGTTACACTAGTGACCCCTTTTCCCATAGGACAAGCCTAGTTACCTAGGATGTAGGTTCACCTGCATTATTCAAAGAGATGTCTTGCACTTAGATAGGACCATATAACAACTTAGATGGAGTCCTAGGGTAATAAAATCTACTCAACTTGAACTAAATAATTTCTCTTAAACTGTTAAAACAGTCTAGATCGGTGTCCTAGATGAGTTAGGTATAAGTAGCTTAGTTCAGGTGCACCGAACTACGTCGACTCTGATCCCAGTGAGGCTTCGGTACGTAGGCAGCTTGGATGCTTGATGGCATACCATTCACGAGTCGACTCCACACATAAGTAGTGGGGTTTTGCATATTAATCCTTAAATTAAAATTATTTAAATCACTTAGGATTTTCCATGAAATTAGAATTTTAGGAGAACTTTCACTTAGATTGAATTTAAACAAATGAAGAAATCAAGATACACACTTAGGAATTACATTGAAATTAGATCTTAGGATGCATGTCACATAGTTCGTACATTAATGTAGAGTTAGATGAGCCATTTAAAAGAAATTCAAAAGAGTTAACTTTTGGAATTGAAGACCGATTATCGGGCAGGAATTGTGCATGTGGTGGTAACTCCCCATACCTTCCATTCTCGTAACCAGGTAATGAGTCTAGATTTCTGGTCAATTATGGGTCTTAGATCCCTCATCTAGGTGGCGACTCTGTCACTCTCTTTTGCGTGGAATTCGGATTGCCTTAGTGATCCTAAGTTCAGGGAAAAGACGAATTAAATCACACCTTGCTAGGCTCGGCGGCTTACCCCTGCCCTTATGCGTACTGGGTTGCACGTTTGTTTTGCACCCTATGGCTTGGTTGTTGCCTGCTTGGTTGGGTAATTAAAATCAATAATAAAAAGCACACGCCATCCGCGTGGGTACGAGAGACCAAGAGAGAGCGTGGCGGCTCGCGCCCCACCCCTCTCGCGGGATCGGGTCCCACAGTTTGGTCCTCTCTAGGCCACAGATTTCGTTTTAGCTTATGAAACCCTAGAAAAGCTTTCGAAAAAAACCTTGGATCTGTTATTCTCAAGCCTCAAAACCTTAGATTTGGCATTTTTAAACCCTAGTTTAAGTTCTAATACTTCATATCAGAGTTTCTGCTTGCAAAAGGATTACAGATTTGTTGAATCTTCTTGAAAATCATCACTGATTTGTTGTTTTGCTAAAAAAAAAAAAAGAGAAGAGGTAAGTTCTTCTCCAGATTTTATTTTTTGTTAATTATTTTATGAGGATTTGATTACAAATGCTAATATGATAATCATATTGTTCCATAATTTTGCCAATTTTTTGTCATTTTTGCTATTTGATCTTTAAGATCTTAATGACTTGCACTTTATTGGATAATTCTTTAGGTTATTTTATAATTTGATCTAACTGAGATGTCTCTTCATAAAGACCTTGTGTTATCTGATGATATTTTGCTTTGTTCTGATTAGTATTATTTGTGCTTCGGAGTCACACATGATGTATTTGACGTAATTTCTAATGTGTGTGGGTTTAGACCAAAGCATATTGAATAAGGATGCAGTGTAATCTTGAATCATCTTCTTATTTTAGCTATGATCTATATTTGATAGCTTAGTGTCTTGTTTATTAATTCATGTCATTATGAGCCAACTTCTTCAAGATATTTGAATGAAATATGCCTCAGAAGAATGCTAATTTGGAATTCCATTATCTTAAATTTAGTACATACTTGAAACTTAGCAATGGGCTTGAATCATTTGTCCTATTCAGCTTTGGAATTTGAATTTGCTTTTGATTAAATGTACTCCTTTTATTACTTTTCTTCAATGTCTATTTTTTTTTTAAAAATGATGATAACATCAGTTCAGTCATGAGTTAGGGTCAGGAAATCAGTGCTTTTGTATTCTCAACTTTGATTAGATTTTTTTTAGAATCATTTATAGTGCTGTAGCAAGCCACCATGAATACGTTTATAATGAAGCGAGATATTTTTTTTTTCTTTCTTTTCAGTAGTTTTGTTTAAAATCCTATCCCTGCTGCAAAATCAATAGCTAACATCACACAAGAAAGGAAATATTTGGATCTCTAAATTAGAACTTTGGAATCCCATATTAGTGGATAATAAGTTTTAGCCGTATATACAAGATTTATTTCATTAGATCTGATGTTTTGACATTCAAATTCCATGAAAATGATTTTTTTTACCAAAGTACTTTATGCCTTGTATTTGTCTGTAGAATAATTAGAAATTACTCTAGGTCAATGATGATTATTGGTTATGGTTGTCAAGCATGCTTTATGATTTGGAAAGAGGCTATTTTATTAAGTCTGTGATTGTAGTTAAAGTGACATGATTTAAAAATTGAATGTAAATATGCTGAGCTCTTTGGACTTATATTTATAGCTCCTCTACCATCAACCCAATACTATTTTCTATCAAATCCATTTCAAAATCCACCTTTTTCTCTACAAACTCAGCCTACCCCTTTCATAAACAATTAATGGTGTGAGCTAGGTGTGGTGTAAGACCAGTCAAAGTAATAATGATATCATTCCCATTCTTATAAGTGATTTTGTACATTTTTGGTAGCATTTGACCGTCTTTATGAGCAAAAGGTAGTGTGAGTAGGTAGCATGGGCTCAATAAGAATATGGTAATATCTTTATGCTAACTTTGCCCTTGTAAGTTGTTATACTCTTCAGTGATGATTAATATTTGGTTTTGATGTGGTTGTTAAAACATGGCAAAATCCATAGTAGTATTGCGCTCGTGGATGTTGGCATCATTATGTCTTAGTAGTTATACTAACTTGGTTTTTCTCTTCGTTTTGACACTGGTAGGAGTTGTCAAAAGATATTAGCATTACCATTTTTTTTTAAATTACATTAATTCTTCATTTTCTTAATTACTTGAACTAGTTAAGATTAGATGATTATGTAAATAGGTAAGTGTAACTAGTAAAGTAGGGGAGGATTACTGTAATCATAATTGATAGAGCATGTTTTTCTGACAATGTCTGAAATAGTTGGTGATAATTTTTTGTCGCCTGATAATAGTTTCTAACCATCTCTTGCATTACTTTGTTAAAGGGATTTATGATATTATGTTTGCCTTGCATCTGGAGATGGTTACATTTAATACCAATGTATGTATAAATAATAAAGTAGAGGATATTACCATTTTTTTTTAATTCTTAACTTTATCTTTCGGATGGCAAAGAGTTTAGAACTAAAAGACATATTTAATTGGCATTTTTACAATAAAATGGTTTTATATATATTATACTTTCTCGTGAATAATCTTCTTCCCTGAACAAACTTTCCACTTAATTTTATGACACCTAAGTATTACTATTTGTTTTATTTCATGAGAGATAACCCTGCCATGATTATTTTTGCTTTAAGTTTTCAATTATGACACACTGTTTGTTGACCTGTACTCGTTTTTTAATGCTTTATCTTTGTCAAAGAGAATTACATGGAAATTAATCTGTATGCTTTACATAAATATTATTTAGAATTGTAGCTGGCAATTTAAGTTCCAAGACTTCAGTTCTGAAATCGAATAATTCGAAGGTTATAATTTATACAAATGTTTAATGAGATAACGAAAGTTGAATTTAATGTATATGATATGTAACATGTTAAACAGTCCAGTTTTTTGTGAAGTTTTGATCTTATGGTAGGGGTTATGGTATAGTTCTAAGAGTAAAGTAGTTGTTAATATAGACATCTCTTTGCCATATTTTTGCACCTGTAATTCAAGCCGAATAAATTATTAGAATTGATAAGATTGAACCTTAGTATGATTTTGTCTTTATCATAAAGAATTTTACAAGCCCGACTAGTTCTTATGGATGAAGAAATCTGCCTCTCGGAAGTGAGTGCTATTTTAACCAATAGTGGAATAAAATTATAGTCTAACTTTTCCTTTTAGACTTCGCAGATTAATGAGTCCTCTTTTAGGATCACACTATTCATATTCTTAGAATCATTTTCTGAGGTCAGGTTAATTAGTCTAGGATTTTATTCTATCCAGTAGCTTAGACGTTTATCCTCTATCTCCTTCATTGCAAGGGCGAAGTAGGAGTCATCCCAAGCCCTTCCTTTAGGAGAACTTGTTTAAGTCTGTAGCATCCCTTTCTCTTCATTTTAGAAGACTTTCCAATTCTTTCGGATATTCCCTTTAGGCATGTTTTATCTAATTGGTGTTTCATTTGTTTGTGATCATGCTAGTTTCCTTGTTTGTGACCACGCTGGTGTACCTGTTTGTGAGCACGCTAGTTTACTTGTTTGTGAATCACACCTGTTTACTTGTTTAGCATCTTTATCTCGTAATATGTTTCGAACTACGTTGGCTTGATCCTCTCCCATGAGGTACGTAGTGCAGCTTGGGATCTCTATCCCAAGTCCAGCCAAACTTTGTAAATCTTTAAAAAACTTGTTTTTCAAAAAGTTCTTCCTCTAGAGTTAGAAGTATGTCCTAGGTAGAGTGTTTTGGTGGTTGTGTGTTTGCTTTAGAGTTAGGAGTTTGTCATAGAGTTATAAGAACGCCTCTGTCCGGTCAGTTGGCGATTCACATTGCCAACAGTTGACTAGGACTTGGATACGTTAGTGATCACATTGTTTTCCTTATGACACACAGCCTAGTTACACATAGGTTGTAGGAACCAGCTGCATTAGCTTAGGGCTAACCTGCATTTAGTTAGGTCATATAGGGTGTCCTAAAATCGACAATCCACTGGAATTTAAATAATCGTACAAAAAACTTTAATAACTAGTCTGGTCTTTTAGGTCGAGTTTAGGATAAAGGTCTAGATGTCTTAGGCATTTTAGTTTAGAATAGGTGCGAAGAACTACGTCCCTCTGATTCTTGTGGAAGCGGGGATACGTAGGCTGTTTGGATGAATATTAGACCATCCAAGAGTCGATGACAATTTTAGAACCTTAGGATTTGTTGTTAATGTTTCTTTTTAGAGTTTTGTATTTGTGGTTATCATTTTTTCTTATGTGTTTTCTTTTAGATTGAAATTATTTTCTTATTTGATCACTTACATGCTTAGCTGTAGATCTTTACTGCTTACCAGACTATTTCTTGCTTATATGCTTAACAATATTTCTTTTACTGCTTTATCGCTTTTACTACTTATTATATCTCATTTACTTACTTATTTTATTGTCCTGCTTATTCTACTTATCATATTCGTTACATCTTGTTTAGACCTTATACCTTTAGCTGTAGTATGCATGTGTTTGTCCACCAAAACTTAGACACCCATTAGGAATGTCACTCATAATCTAGATGTGTTTATGTGACATACTTCTTTCATTTATTTTGTGTGTATTTATTATTTCTATTCTCAGGAAATGCATGTTTAGATAGACGATTCCTGAGAATTGTTCTCATTTCATATGATTTTCGCTCAAAACTTTTCAAAGTTAATAATAAATGGCATAAGAGATCAAGTGTTCGCACTCGGACGAATTGGAGGTGCTCTTCGGACCTTCTCCGTTCTTAATCAGGCACGAACCCATTCATTTCTGGTTATCCATGGTATACAGAGCATATTTGTTTAAGGATCCATGGCCGTATACCATGGATGGCAACTCTAAGTTTGTTTAGGTACGTCTCGAATCCGGATTTCTTCCTGAATCAAGAGGTATCTCTTTTATATCGCCACTCGTGCTATGCTATGCAGGTGGCACCATTTCGAGAGTTCCTAGGTAGAAGTCTCCTTCACGTGTGGATGATCCAGAGGCCGTTGGGGGCTAGTCCTCCACCTCTCTCCCAGATTGGGGTTCACAGGCTGGCGACTCTGCTGGGGAGTTCTTGGAACATTGCCTAACTGTAATAAAAATATCATTTTTATTATTTTGGAGAAATTTGGGTGAAAATCATTATGAATGGGAACTCAATCGCTTAGAATCCAGGGGCACCAAATATATGTTTAAAACAAGGGATTCACACACTGCATGGCATGCATTATCATATTCTTTATTTTATTTTTTATTTTTTTCATTTTCTTTCATTGATTTTATTGGCTCCATCGGATAGAAACAGTACATACCAGATGAGATGTCATTACCCTGATGGGATTGTTGTATCTATTTCCAAGCTATGTGCCGGTACTGCAGCCGAAAACACTAGGCGTACTTGTGTTTGCAGCAGCCGATGAGCAATGAAGCATACTATGTATAACACTAGGCGTACTTGTATTATACATCTAAAGTATGGATCATAAGCATAGTACCCGATATATTGAGTCCGGAGCCTTACTTTCATTTTACATATATTATGTATATAGATATATTTGCTGATTTAGTGAAACCCAATTAGGATCTGCATGTGCTTATATATATATATATTTCATTCAAATAAAGACGAACATGTGTTGCTTACACATGTTGGAGCCTAGATTTATGAGCTATATCCTATCAATAGATTATTGTAGCTCACCCTATGTGGCTACAACGCAGTCCTAGTCTACTCACATGTCTGTCTTGAGTCAAGTGTCTTGACTCTGTGGGATTATATTTAAGGCTGGTGCCCCTGGTTAGGATATATATGTATATATCTATATATTGATTATCAGATTGGGGCCTACTCTTTACTGAGGTTTCCTTGTCTAATCTAATCAGTTATATCAGTCCATTTTTCAAATCTAGACCCGACCAGTGGCTTTTACTTGCCCCTCTCATGGTCGTGGCCTATCTTTTGCTCTATTCGTTGAGATTTTTGTCCATATATTTCTTGATTATAAAATCAGGACCTACTTTCTAGTAGAGATTCCTGGCTTGAATCAATCAGTCATGTCTATTCATCTCTTAGATCTAAACCTGGTTAGTGGCTTCTACTTGTCACACTCATAGCCGTGGTTTATTTCTTGATCCCGTGATGATAAATTCGACCTATATATTTATCCTTCAAATTCAAACCTGATTTATTCATTCTGTTGTTGTGCCATAGATGCATTAGGTTGGATTCTTGCTGAATTATTTGTTTTGTCTTAAGATATGGCTGATAGCTTGTCCGCTTTCTCTATGGTCCTAATCTATCATTGTTGATCTCCTTGATCATACAATTTTGATATCCATTTTCCAGGTTTAGACCCGATCTATGATCTACTTTTGTCATTTTGTGACCGTGGTCGCTTATCTAAGTTTCTGATCATCTTTGATCATCAGTGGAATATTCAATGTCGTCAATTGTATCCTTCTTATGATTGATTGTTAAGTTTATCCCTATTCTTTTTTTATTCCAAGTTATCTTCATTCCCTCATTATCCCGTCCTATCTTTGTGTTAGGTCTGATTATGGAGAATATTTTGTTGGACAACTGGATACCCGATACCATTAGAGCTCTCCCGTCTGAGCATTCAAAGAGAAACATGGCTGATCATTTCATCAATTCATTCACTCATCTGAACAGTCGGGATATAAATTAGAAGTTTCTTCAAGCAGCTGCTGGACTTTGGGATCCTGTTCTTCACGTCTTCCGATTGGGTCCTTTTGAACTCTGTCCCATATTTGACGACTGGTGCACCCTGCTAGAGCTCCCATCTAAGGGACTCTGGATCAGACCTTCAAGAATAGAATCCTCCCATGACCTTTTTGTTAAACTATTCAAAAATGAAACTGTGGATGCCCTGCCATGTCTAACGGATACATGCGTGAAAGTTCAAGACCTGATTAAGCTTTTTTCTAAAAACGCCGATAATACCAATTCCCGTTTTTAGGATTGTCGACGTAACGCTTTAATCTTTATGGTCTTCGCACGTCATGTTATTCGCAGAGACTCCTATGTTTCCCCTTTGATCTTACTAGGAGTAGTAGATCAGATTAATGAAGGGAGGAATCATATACCCACCATGTTAGCAGAGACCTTCTTGGGACTAGGCCTTATTGCTTCTCAAGAGGTGAAAAATAATTTATGTGGGTGCATTAAATTGTTATATGTTTGGCTTGGTGAAAAACTTAAGATTCTTCAGCGACAAAACCAAAATCCATATACCCTGAAGAATTTTCATGCATGGCAACCAATGGCTAATCAACCTCAGTCTATTGATGAATGGCACAATTGGTTGCAGCATGTAGAAGAGAGCCAGTTTCGTTGGGTGAGTCATTCATACTTCCAAGTTTTCACCAGCACTTACCCACATCAGTTTGTTTACCTCATGCGTATCGAAAAATCTTCTTTTTACGCACCCACACGATTTCTTCATCAGGTTACGGGAATTCCATGTCCTCCCGGAGTCATAGTCCCTCCTCTTTGTAGATATCTCACTCCTGATCTTATTAGATCCATTGTGGCTGTTTGGGGAAACAAAAACATAGAGAGGAGATTTTCTTTAGCAGCTAGGGTTCGACATGAAAAACTATTGGAAGGACCTGCAAGCCGAAGAGCCTGTATTGAGGGACCTTGAAGATCTCTATCATATATTGTTATCTTGATTTTCTTTAGTTCCCATTATTGTCAGTTTCCTTATCCTGTTGTAATCAGAGATTAGTAATTTCGTCAATTGTAATCACAGTTTGAATTTCATTAAGTGAAAGTGGGTTTCTGTTTCTCTTGTCACTATTTGATCAGAATATTTTATCTCATTTATCATTCGTTTTAATCTAGTGTTTATACTTCCATTTCACAGGATTCTTGATTGAGCAGCCAATGCTCCAAGGAAAATTACAATTTCAAAACCAACCTGGTCCCGTCAGTCTTCTGATTCCAGGCTGAGTAGACAATCTTCATCGCCTATTTCATTTATTTCCCCAGTGTTACCTTTGTCTCATTTCCAAGAAATACTTTCACCTATCCAACCTTCCCCAGTCTCAATGGCGGATTCCACTGATCCTATGATAGTCGTACAGGAGGACCAACACTTCATCAACCTCCTCGTGTTGCATCTCCATAATTAAATAGGCCTACTATTTCGCCGTTAGAGTTTGATTTGGATGACGAGCAATACGCCGAGGAGTATTGTATCCCAAGAGTCAACAAAGAAAGGGAGATGTATGAAAAGTTTGAGAAAGAAATGTCTAAGAAATTCGGAAAATTGGCTCAAGAGATGGAGCACATGGAAGTCCAGGGCCCGAAGAAATTTGACCTCTCCAAGTTGCTGATGTCCTCTGCAGTGGTGTTACCGCATAACTTCAAAGTCCCAGATTATGATAAGTATGACGGGAGCGGATGCCCTCGAAACCATATGATGTGGTTTATCATTCTTTCACAACAATATGGCCTGAATCGTGAGCAGATGGCTCAGCTATTTCCTATTTCTCTCGTAGGGATAGCAAAGAAATGGTTCCTAAGGCTGAAACCAGATGAGGTCAGGACCACGGAAGACATCTCTGATTAGCTTATAGAGCAATTTTCAATGGAGGAAGGGATAGAGGTTACAAAGAGAGACCTCAAACAGTTGAAGCAAGGTCCTCAAGAGGCCTTTACCTCATTTATCAGGCGCTGGAGGCGCAAATCTGCCCAGTTATATCAGAGGTTATCGAAAAAAGATAAGATAAAATTGGTGTCCAAGAGTCTGTCTACTCAATATTTTCATTTCATGGCGCCACAACATTATCCTAATTCTGATCATTTGATTCAAACGGGAACGCAAACTGAGGATGCCATTGGCAAAGGTTTGAGGGCGAGACCATCGTCAACTGATGTCAGAGAAGGCAAGAGGCCAATGGTTATACAGAAAGAGGTGAATAGTGTGAACTATGTCAGACCAGTGGCAAGAGCAGTAACTTAGGTGTCAAGACCGGCAGAGAGGCAGGTACCTAAGCAATTTGATCCTCTTCCTTATCCCTACCCTGTTATTCTGAAGAAAATGATTAGGGATAAGAAGATAAAGCTTCCTGATATCAGGCCAGTACCAGATCCATTGCCAAAGTATTGGAGATTAGACCAATACTGCGAATATCACCGGAATTCGGGTCATCTGACGGAAAGATGCTTAGCTCTGAAGTATGCCATTCAGAAAATGATAGATAATAAGGATTTGGAGGTTGAACGGCCAAATACTACTCAAAACCCCCTCCCAAATCATCGTGCTATTCCTCCGCCAGTTACCAATGTTATTTTTATCAATGAACCTCTTCTTGACCCTTCAACCCTCATTTGTGCTATAACATCCAATAAACCCTATGTACTGAGGTTGGATGATGAAGAGATCGAAGAATTGACGAGGGAAAAACCTTATGTCCTTTCTCTAGCTGATGGTAACTTTGTAGGGTCTTCTTCTCGGCCTTATGTTCGCTGTTGTGAAGATGTTGAGGAAGAGTGGCTAAGCAAAACACCATACGTACTGAAAATCGATGATGATGATTTGTTGTTCCTTGATGACCAGTGTGATGAACTTCAACACGTCACAAGGGGTGGTCGTGTATTCAAGCCTCCAGAATTGAGTGCAGAAAATCCATCAGAGATAGCAAGGGCTGCAGGGAATCAAAGGCAGAATAGGCTTGTTACAAAGGATGAAGATGAGAGCTTATTGAAGTAGTTGAAGAAGACTCGGGCGAATATTTATGTATGGGGTTTGCTCATGTCTTCATCAAAACATAGAAAGTTAGTTCTTCGAGAACTAAATGCAGCTCAAGTCTCTGTCGATACTACTCCGGATGAGTTGGTGAGCCTGGTCCCCATGACTAGAGCTTCTAGGACTTTGTCCCTCATAGATGAGGACCTTCCTCCTGAGGGTAGAGACTATACTAAACCTCTCAAAATCACATTAATTTGCAATAAGAAGAAAGTTCTAGAGGTATTAGTAGACAATGGGTCTGCTCTGAATGTTTGCCCATTAAGTACAGCAACTTCCCTTGGACTCGGGCCAGAAAATTTTGTCCCCTCTGAGCAAGGCATTCTAGCATACGATGGAACCCGTCGTGATGTCATCGGGACTTTGGTCACGGAAATCCAAATAGGCGGTGAGGAATTTGAAATAGAATTCCAAGTCCTTGATATCAAAGCATCTTTCTTGTTGCTGCCTGGTTGCCCATGGTTGCATAGGGTTCAGGTTATACCATCCATGCTACATCAGAAGTTGAAGTTTATTCAAAATAACAGGGAGATCACTGTGAAAGGTGACCCTAATTTTGAAATAGGCCAGATTTCTCAGGAGTTGGTTGTTGGCAAAGCAGACGATATAAGCTTAACTGGTTTTTCGCTGGAGGTGACTGCTATTACTATAGAGGAAGCGATGAATGAAGAGATCTTCTTCCTAAGTAGCACTAATTCTAAAGTTGTCAAGATGATTCGCAAACAAGGGTATATGCCAGGTGCTGGGTTGGGCAAATATCATCAAGGTATGACTAAGTGCCCAGAGTTTCGAGTTTTCAATGGTTTATTTGGACTTGGATATGAGCCCACCAAGAAGGAGATCATAGAGATGAAGTGTTATAGGCTGAAATGGGCCGAGTGTCGTCGCCGTGGCTTAGACTTGCCTATGGGACCTCTGAATTTGACAATCAATGGCCATTTTCGTAAGGAGGGAGCAGATGTTCCATTCTGTGGTTTCGCTGAGGCCTGGGTTGAAGAATTGACTGGGCAAAAGTTGCTAGGGTTTGAAATTTTCTTCGACCTTGAGCTACCAGATGATGAGCCAGTAAGTGTACAGATCGCAGAGATAGAGTCAGAGACAGATTGCGCTAACTGCATGGTGCCAAAAATTCTGAACTCACTTTTTTAGGACGGGTCAAGACTGTGGCCGTTATTGACAGGAGCACAATGATATTAGACCCCACATATCTGATCACCCCGGCGGAGGGACCTTTGACTAACTGGACCTCTCAGGTCCTACCTCAGGTTACCTTTCAGTATAGTCATACTTCTCCAAAAGAGTCAGTTGTGTCTAAGTATGAGTATGTTTCTCAGTCAGATACAGAGTCTGTCATTTCTAACTCTTCTTTTGATGCAGGTACTGTAGAGGTTAAGTCAATCCTTGGAGTCGGTGATATGTCTCCTGCTAGTGAGGTTGAGTCTGAAGACATTTCTGCTGATGTACTTGATGTTTCACATGTACATATTTCTAAGTGTGTTGACACTGATGTCAATATGTCTGTTTCTGAGTTTGTAAATACTATTCCAGAGTCTGTAAAGCCTGATGTGGGCTATTCATCATCTGATGTATTCAATCCAACTTTCAATGAAATAAAAGACTCTTCATTGTACTTTCCTGTTTCTATTTCTTCTACTGAATCCTGCTTTAAAATCTGATAATAATAATAACAATCAAGACTCCCCCTCTGACGAGGATGCCGACGAAACTCCCCTTGAGATCAAACATATGATTCAACGGGAGGAGAGTCGTCGAGCAAAACCACTCGAAGAGGAAGTTGAAACTGTGAATATAGGTGATGAAACCTTGATTCGGGAAATACGAATTGGCAAAACTTTATCTCTTGAGGAACGCGAGGAATTAATTACCTTACTTAAAGAGTTAAAGGAGGTTTTTGCTTGTTCTTATGATGACATGCCGGGATTGAATGAAGATATTGTTCAACATCAATTACCTTTAATCCCTGGCATCAAGCTAAAGAAGCAGAAGCTCTGAAAACTCTAAACAGAATGGGAGTTGAAAATTTATGAAGAAGTCAAGAAACTTCTGGAATTGAAATTCATCAAAGTGGTTGAATACCCTGAATGGCTCGCTAACATAGTACCGGTGCTCAAAAAGGATGGGAAGGTTCGAATGTGTGTTGATTTTCGGGACTTGAACAAGGCAAGTCCAAAAGACGATTTTCCATTGCCAAATATTGACCTCCTGGTGGATAATACGGCTGGACATGCACTTTTATCCTTCATGGATGGGTTCTCAGGCTACAATCAGATTAAGATGGCGCCCGAGGACATCATGAAAACATCCTTCATTACACAGTGGGGTACTTACTGCTACAGAGTGATGCCGTTTGGTTTGAAAAATGCTGGTGCTACATATCAGAGGGCTGCAACAACTTTTCTTCATGATATGATTCACAAAGAGGTTGAAGTCTATGTAGATGATATGATTGTAAAGGTAAAGACTCGATCAGAACACACAATTGCCTTGAGAAAATTCTTCGAAAGAATCAGAAAATATCAGCTTCGTTTGAATCCAAACAAATGTATATTTGGAGTTACATCAGGGAAACTCCTAGGATTTATGGTTAGTGAAAGAGGAATTGAGGTTGATCCTCAAAAGATTAAGGCAATCCAGGAAATGGAACCGCCTAAGACAGAAAAGCAGATCAGAGGTTTCCTTGGGAAAGTTCAATACGTGAGGAGGTTCATATCTCAACTGACAATGACATGTGAACCAATTTTCAAGCTTTTGAAGAAGAACTCTCCAAAGAAGTGGAATGATGAATGTCAGGAAGCGTTTGAAAAAGTTAAGCAGTGTTTATCTTTGCCTCCTGTCCTATCACCCGTCATTCCAGGCCAGCCTTTATTGTTGTGTTTGTCGATCACAGACACAGCAATGGGTTGTATGCTTGCTCAGAAAGATCAAGAGTCTAAGCGGGAAAAGCCTATCTATTATATCAGTAAGAAGATGCTGGAATATGAGATAAAGTACTCCATTTTGGAAAAGACTTGTCTAGCATTGGTTTGGGCGACCCAAAGGCTTAGACATTCTCTGTTGTCGAACAAGGTTCTTTTACTTTCATGGATGGATCCGTTGAAGTACTTGTTTGAGAAACATGCCCTTACCAGAAGAACCGCAAGATGGTTGTTATTATTATCTGAGTTTGACATCATTTATGTCACTCAAAAATTAATTAAATGACGGGTTATAGCTGAGCAGCTAGCTGATTCTCCTACATAGGAGAATGCTTTTCTGAAAATTGAGTTTCCTGATGAAGAGATTATAGATATTGAAGAAGAGACTCCAAGTATTGAGTGGTTGATGTATTTTGACGGAGCAGTCAATAACCAGGGTCAAGGAGTAGGTGCAGTTTTGATATCTCCAAAGAAAGAGTATATCCCTATATCCATCAAGTTGCAGTTTGAGTGCACGAACAACATGGCAGAATATGAAGCCTGTATAGCAGGACTTGAGGTAGCTTTAGCTCTTCAAGTTCAAGACATAGATGTGTTTGGGGACTCAATGCTCATTATTTGTCAAATCAATGGGCAATGAAAAACTCGAGAGGATAAATTGATCCCTTATAACATATATTTGGTCTCTGGTTAAGAAATTTAAGAATATCACTTTTACTCACTTGTCAAGAACCAGGAACCATTTTGTTGATGCTTTGGCTACTTTGGCTTCGATGCTTGACATCTCTGCGATTATGGAGGTTCAGCCTTTAGCTGTCAGACTACAGTGGGCTCCTGCACATGTGAATGTGATAGAAATATTGGCAAGATGTCCGGATGGGAAACCATGGTATACGAATATCAAGAACTTCATTTCTGGCAAGGGTCACCCTCCTGAAGCTTCAAGCAAAGAGAGGAAAACTCTTCAGAGGCTAGCTACCAACTTCATCATTTGTGGTGAAGAGCTGTATAGGCGATCTTTAAACGGAATCCAACTCTTATGTGTTGATGAGGACAAAGCTGCGGAGCTTATTGAGCAGACTCATGAGGGAGTTTGTGGACCGCATATGAATGGCAAGATGTTATCTAGAAAGATTTTAAGACTTGGATTTTATTGGCCCACAATTTGGAAGCAGGCTGTTTTGCCTTTGTGAAGAAATGTCACAAGTGCCAAGTTTATGCGAATCTTATTCATGTTCCTCCGTCGGAGTTGCATTCTTTGACCTCGCCGTGGCCATTCTCAATATGGGGAATATACATCATTGGAAAGATTTATCCAAGATCCTCAAGCGGACATGAGTACATTTTGGTAGCTATTGATTATTTTACGAAGTGGATTGAAGCTGCTTCGTATGCTTCCATAACTTCGAACACAGTTGCGAAGTTCATCCGTGCAAACATTATATGTAGATATGGAGTGCCTCATGAGCTGATTTCTGACAATATATCTCATTTTAAGAAAGATGTAGTACACCTGTGTGAAGAGTTTAAGATAAAACATCACAAGTCATCTCCTTACAGACCTCAGACAAATGGGGCTGTAGAGGCAGCGAACAAAAATATCAAAGTCATTATCAGTAAGAGGACTGAGACTTATAAAGACTGGTCGAATAAACTTTCATATGCCTTATGGGCTTATCGGACATCGATCAGGTCTTCAACAGGTGTAACTCCGTATTCTTTAGTGTACGGAATGGAAGCAGTCTTCCCTGTTGAGTTGAAAATCCCATCTTTGAGAGTAATGGTGGAAGCTAACTTGCCAGAGTTTGAATGGGCAAAAGCCAGATACCATGAGCTGCAGATGATAGACGAAAAGAGGCTGAGAGCCTTGTATCACATCCAGGGATATCAAAGGAGAATCGAAAGAGCATTTAATAAGAAAGTCAAGGTCCGAGATTTGAAGCCTGGAGATATTATTTTAAAGTCCTATAGGGCACCGGTATTTGATCCTCGAGGAAAATTCATGCCAAACTAGTTTGGTCCTTACATTGTCGATGAAGTCCTGCCTAGAAAAGTTGTAAGACTCCTCGATGAAAATGGAGAAAAATTGAATGAGCCTACAAACTTGGATAAACTCAAGAAGTATTACGCTTTAGTACACCATGAGGCCGTCCTTGGACGATTTGAGCTTCAAACCAACATCCCAAGTGTTTTAAACCATTTGTAAATCCTTTAGGCTTAAAAAAATTATTTTCTTTGATAAACCCAAACTAGGGGCATTTTTTTTATTTAGTAAAAAAAAAAAAGGGTGGTTTGAACTACGTTATAACCTGATCGCTTTCTACAGGGTACATAGGTAGCCTGTTTAATTCAGGTTCGGTCATATCTGTCGTAACATTTCGAAAACAACAATTCTTGAAACCCAAATGGGCGAACTACGCAAACCTGATTCCCATTTCTTCAGGGATACGTAGGCAGCCTGGAGGGTCCAGATTCGGTTTAAATAAATTCAAACATACCAAGGTTTACCCTGCTTGAACCTAAGCCTACCTGAAAGTCCTTCTGGTGTATTTTAGGCCCAGGTTTGTAGAGAAACAGAAAGAAAGAAAAATGATGGAGTCTTAGACCAGCTAGACTGAAAACCCGCAAGGGCGGTCTAGGCAAAAGTTAGGGTCATTCACCCGCTAAGCTGAAAACCCGAAAGGGCGGCTTAGGCAAAAATCAGGGTGCAGAGCCTGCTGGATGGAAAATCTGCAAGGGCAGACAGTCCAGGCAAAAATTAAGGTATACGATTCGCTAAGTCGAAAACCCAGAAGGGCGATTTGGTCATGGCAGTGACTTCATGCAGAGAGGACAGAGCTTCAAAGAGCCAGCTAGACTTTTATTTTTCTTTGGCATCACTCTAATCACTCTAATGTTTGAGTAAGCGCCAGCAGAGCTTCCTTTGATACTCTTTGAGCTAAGAAGTTTAAGACTAAGCAATTCAAAGAGATAATAACCATGACGGAAATACTGAAAAAGGAATGAAACACCTTTATACACGGTATTCAAAAGATCTAAGAGTGGTAGACTTTTACCATCTTAAAACATTTTATCAGTCTGAGGAGCAGATTCAGTCTCTCTTAGTGTTCATGTCATGTGCTTTTGTCAAAGTCCTTGTTCGTCACTTGTCAAAGTCTTTTTTTTGCCGAGTCAAAGTCAAGTTTTGAAGTCCTGTTTAGTCGATGTCCTCCCAAAGCCGGGGTGACAAGTAAAAAGTGGAGACAGAAAAAACAGAATATGTGTCTCCTGTGAACAAATGCAAAGCAGAGCAGAGTTCAGAACGTGGCAGGCTATTAAACCCATCTGAAATATCAGTGGTTGGCAGAGATGAAGAGAGTTTCTGAGCAGAACCAGTTTCTTGTACATGAGAAGATTTTGTAAACCCAAGTATTCTTGAGAAAAGTTTTGTAACCCAAAGAATTCATTAATGAAAGATTTTTGTTTATCCTTTTGATCCCTTTTGTGTTGCTCTCTAATGAATTTTGTCGTAGAAGTAATCATACTAGGGGCATTTTTTATGACTTGCGTCATAAAAGATATCAATCAAATAATGATATTTGAGATGGCTATTCTCAATCAAACATTTTTTTTTGGTTCAAGCTCCTCAATCAAGGTGTTTACTTTCGAAGTTATGTTTTCAGAAAATCTTATCCTCATGCGAAGTCTAGAAGTCACTCCTGTAATTTTCAAACTCCTGCAGAATGCTTTTCAATTGTTTCAAATGGTCAATGCCCGAAAATTTCTTCATTTTTGCTTGAGGCTTGTCTTCAACAAAGATCATATATTTTCATTCATTCGTGGGAAGGGATGACTTATTCACCTTGTGAAATCAATCAAAGTTGGTTATTTCTTCAATCATTTCAATGAATTTTCCTTTAATTTTGTAAATATTTTACCAATGGCTCCGTGATTTGGAGTTTGGTATTTTCTTTTATCATTTTGTAAATTTTTGCCAATGACTCATTGTTTCGGAGTTTGATATTTTCTTTCATCATTTTGTAAATGCTTTCGCCAGTGGCTCCGTGATTTGGAGATTGATCTTTTCTTTCACCATTTGAAAGATTTAAAAAAAAAATGTTTTCGCCAATGGCTCCATGATTTGGAATTTGTTCTTTTTCTCTCATCATTTGAGAAAGTTTCAAGAAGAAATTGTCAGTCGCTTCTTGTGTTTGTAGTCTGATTATTTCTTCATTCATTTGAAAGATTTTTGAAAAAAGAAGGGAATTGCCGGTGAAACAACTCCGCAAGTTTGGAGTCCGGGCATTTCTCAACTCGTTTGAAAAGGATTTCTTCTTAAAGGAATTTCAAGTAAAGCAGCTCCGTATGTTTGGAGTCTAGGTTTTTCTTTAACCATGAAGAGTTTTTCTTAGAAGTAAGAAACTACCAGTGAAATTGAGCTCTGTGTGTTTGGAGTCTGGTCTTTTCTTCTTCACCTGTGACACTTAGTAGTGAAGTGCCAAATTTTGGCCTGTCTAATTGTCACTTCGCAATGTACCACTACCTACTGAGATTGGAAGTCAGGTATATCTACGTGGATTTATATGGAACCCTTTTCACAGGACCATATCAATCTTAGATGACCCCTACCTTGAAAGGGAGGAGTCAGGATTATCTGGATGGCTACACAGTTAAGGGATTTCAGAGAGGCTGTCTCATTTAAATGTCATGATTCCCGAGTTCAGAGTTGGTGAGAGGCCATCTCTAAATGTTTGTGGATTTTGTATGTCTTGTTACAGAGTTGAATTGTTATTTTTACCCTTATAAATACCATTTTAAAACAAAAAACCCAAAAATTTGTTTCGCTTTGTTTTTGGGTCGGCCCAAAATGTGTTGTCTGAAGCACGCTATGCTAAAGAGGGGCATCGGTAGACACCCCATTTTGATCGAACCCCTATTCGCCATGTTTGTGAATAACCCTATCAAATCAGTGAGTTAGGGTCTCAAATTTCACCTCATGGTAGCCTAGGGTCTTATCTAGGTCCCCGCAAAATTTCATCAAAATCTGCGAGCGTTTGCCTAGCGAACGTGTCGGGAGAGTGTTGTAGTACAAATGCAGCAGAGGGGTGGATTATCCTTGAGAGGGCTGAGCTGAGTCGTAATAGGACACGACTGTTCATGCGCCTATCAATTTTTCCACGCAACCGCGCACCTTATCAAATAGTTGTGTCAATATCAGCACCCTTGTTATCCTATAAATGTAAATTTAACCTATCATTTTTAATTAATAAGGGTTTTCCTAAACTAAGTAGATAGAAAAAGAGAGAAAGAGATTTTCCCCAAATCGAAACCTTAATTCCCTTCTTCTTCTTCTCCGATCTCCATTTTTCGGCAAGTTCGAACTCTGACCGGCATGCTCCTCTTATTTTCTTACTCATATCTCGCTGTTTTCCATGTTCTCTTGCACAAGCTCTAGCTAAAAGCTCTTCAAAATCTTAGATTTAAGCTAGAAACCCTTGCTTTGTTGTTCCTTCTTCTCCGGTTGAACTCCGGTTTCCAGCCAAAAGGTCAAAACCGCAGCTATTTCTTCTTTCTTGAGTAGGATATTTTAGTTTTTCCTTTGTTTGGTCTTCTCTATGCCACAGATTTCGTTTTAGCTTATGAAACCCTAGAAAAGCTTTCGAAAAAAACCTTGGATCTGTTATTCTCAAGCCTCAAAACCTTAGATTTCGCATTTTTTAACCCTAGTTTAAGTTCTAATACTCCAGATCAGAGTTTCTACTTGCAAAAGGATTACAGATCTGTTGAATCTTCTCGAAAATCGTCATTGATTTGTTGTTTTGCTAAAAAAAAAAAGGAGAAGATGTAAGTTCTTTTCCAGATTTTATTTTTTGTTAATTATTTTACGAGGATTTGATTACAAATGCTAATATGATAATCATATTGTTCCATAATTTTGCCAATTTTTTGTCATTTTTGCTAATTGATCTTTAAGATCTTAATGACTTGCACTTTATTGGATAATTCTTTAGGTTAATTTATAATTTGATCTAACTGACATGTGTCTTCATAGTGACCTTGTGTTATCTGATGATATTTTGCTTTGCTCTGATTAGTATTATTTGTGCTTCGGAGTCACACATGATGTATTTGACGTAATTTCTAATGTGTGTGGGTTTAGACCAAAGCATATTGAATAAGGATGCAGTGTAATCTTGAATCATCTTCTTATTTTAGCTATGATCTGTATTTGATAGCTTAGTATCTTGTTTATTAATTCATGTCATTATGAGCCAACGTCTTCAAGATATTTGAATGAAATATGCCTCTGAAGAATGCCAATTTGGAATTCCATTATCTTAAATTTAGTACATACCTGAAACTTAGCAATGGGCTTGAATCATTTGTCTTATTTAGCTTTGGAATTTGAATTTGCTTTTGATTAAATTGTACTCCTTTTATTACTTTTCTTCAATGTCTATTTTTTTTTTAAATGATGATAACATCAATTCAATCATGAGTTAGGGTCAGGAAATCAGTGCTTTTGTATTCTCAACTTTGATTACATTTTTTTTTAGAATCTTTTATAGTGCTGTAGCAAGCCACCATGAATACGTTTATAACGAAGCGAGATATTTTTTTTCTTTCTTTCTTTTCAGTAGTTTTGTTTAAAATCCTATCCCTGCTGCAAAATCAATAGCTAACATCACACAAGAAAGGAAATATTTGGATCTCTAAATTAGAACTTTCGAATCCCATATTAGTGGATAATAAGTTTCAGCCGTATATACAAGATTTATTTCATTAGATCTGATGTTTTGACATTCAAATTCCATGAAAATGATTTCTTTTTACCAAAGTACTTTATGCCTTGTATTTGTCTGTAAAATAATTAGAAATTACTCTAGGTCAATGATTATTGGTTATGGTTGTCAAGCATGCTTTATGATTTGGAAAGAGGCTATTTTATTAAGTCTGTGATTGTAGTTAAAGTAACATGATTTAAAAATTGAATGTAAATATGCTAAGCTCCTTGGACTTATATTTCTAGCTCCACTACCATCAACCCAATACTATTTTCTATCAAATCCATTTCAAAACCCACCTTTTTCTCTACAAACTCAGCCTACCCCTTTCATAAACAATTAATGGTGTGAGCTAGGTGTGGTATAAGACCAGTCAAAGTAATAATGATATCACTCCCATTCTTATAAGTGATTTTGTACATTTTTGGTAGCATTTGACCGTCTTTATGAGCAAAAGGTAGTGTGAGTAGGTAGCATGGGCTATATAAGAATATGGTAATATCTTTATGCTGACTTTGCCCTTGTAAGTTGTTAAACTCTTCAATGGTGATTAATATTTAGTTTTGATGTGGTTGTTAAAACATGGCAAAATCCATAGCAGTATTGTGCTCGTGGATGTTGGCATGATTATGTCTTAGTAGTTATACTAACTTGGTTTTTCTCTTCGTTTTGACACTGGTAGGAGTTGTCAAAAGATATTAGCATTACCATTTTTTTAAAATTACATTATTTCTTCATGTTCTTAATTACTTGAGCTAGTTGAGATTAGATGATTATGTAAATAGGTAAGTGTTAATACCAGTAAAGTAGGGGAGGATTCCTGTAATCATAATTGATAGAGCATGTGTTTCTGACAATGTCCGAAATAGTTGGTGATAATTTGTTGTCGCCTGATAATAGTTTCTAACCATCTCTTGCATTACTTTGTTAAAGGGATTTATGATATTATGTTTGCCTTGCATCTGGAGATAGTTGCATTTAATACCAATATATGTATAAATAATAAAGTAGAGGATATTACCATTTTTTTTTAATTCTTAACTTTATCTTTCGGATGGCAAAGAGTTTAGAACTGAAAGACATATTTAATTGGCAGTTTTACAATAAAATGGTTTTATATATATTATACTTTCTCGTGAATAATCTTCTTCCCTGAACAAACTTTCCACTTAATTTTATGACACCTAAGTATTACTGTTTGTTTTATTTCATGAGAGATACCCCTGCCATGATTATTGTTGCTTTAAGTTTTCAATTATGACACACTGTTTGTTGACCTGTACTCGTTTTTTAATGCTTTATCTTTGTCAAAGAGAATTACAAGAAAATTAATCTGTATGATTTACATAATTATTATTTAGAATTGTAGCTGGCAATTTAAGTTCCAAGACTTCAATTCTGAAATCGAATAATTCGAAGGTTATAATTTATACAAATGTTTAATGAGATAACGAAAGTTGAATTTAATGTATATGATATGTAACATGTTAAATAGTCCAGTTTTTTGTGAAGTTTTTTTATCTTATCGTTGGGGTTATGGTATAGTTCTAAGAGTAAAGTAGTTGTTAATATAGGCATCTCTTTGCCATATTTTAGCACCTGTAATTCAAGCCGAATAAATTATTAGAATTGATAAGATTGAACCTTGGTATGATTTTGTCTTTATCATAAGGAATTTTACAAGCCCGACTAGTTCTTATGAATGAAGAAATCTGCCTCTCGGAAGTGAGTGCCATTTTAACCAATAGTGGAATAAAATTATAGTCTAACTTTTCCTTTTAGACTTCGCAGATTAATGAGTCCTCTTTAAGGATCACACTATTCATATTCTTAGAATCATTTTCTGAGGTCAGGTTAATTAGTCTAGGATTTTATTCTATCTAGTAGCTTAGACGTTTATCCTCTATCTCCTTCATTGCAAGAGCGAAGAAGGAGTCATCCCAAGCCCTTTTTTTAGAAGAACTTGTTTAAGTCCTGTAGCATCCCTTTCTCTTCATTTTAGAAGACTTTCCAAGTCTTTCGGACATTCCCTTTAGGCATGTTTTATCTGATTGGTATTTCATTTGTTGGTGATCATGCTAGTTTACTTATTTGTGACCACGCTGGTGTACCTGTTTGTGAGCACGCTAGTTTACTTGTTTGTGAATCACACCTGCTTACTTGTTTAGCATCTTTATCTCGTAATATGTTCTGAACTACGTTGGCTTGATCCTCTCCCACGAGGTACGTAGTTCAGCTTGGGATCTTTATCCCAAGTCCAGCCAAACTTTGTAAATCTTTAAAAAACTTGTTTTCCAAAAAGCTCTTCCTCTAGAGTTAGGAGTATATCCTAGGTAGAGTGTTTTGGTGGTTGTGTGTTTGCTTTAGAGTTAGGAGTTTGTCCTAGAGTTATAGGAACACCTCCGTCCGGTCAGTTGGCGATTCACATTGCCGACTGATGACTAGGTCTTGGATACGTTAGTGATCCCATTATTTTCCTTATGACACACAGCCTAGTTACACATAGGTTGTAGGAACCACCTGCATTAGCTTAGGGCTAACCTGCATTTAGTTAGGTCATATAGGGTGTCCTAAAATCCACAATCCACTGGAATTTAAATAATCGTACAAAAAGCTTTAATAACTAGTCCGGTCTTTTAGGTCGAGTCTAGGAGAAGTTCTAAATGTCTTAGGCATTTTAGTTTAGAATAGGTGCGAAGAACTACGTCCCTCTGATTATTGTGGAGGCGGGGATACGTAGGCTGTTTGGATGAATATCAGACCATCCATGAGTCGAGGACAATTTTAGAACCTTAGGATTTGTTGTTAATGTTTCTTTTTAGAGTTTTGTATTTGTGGTTATCATTTTTTCTTATCTGTTTTCTTTTAGATTGAAATTATTTTCTTATTTGATCACTTACATGCTTAGCTGTAGATCTTTACTGTTTACTAGTTTATTATTTCTTGCTTACATGCTTAACTATATTTCTTTTACTGCTTATTATATCTTATTTACTTACTTATTTTATTGTCCTACTTATTCTACTTATCATATTCGTTACATCTTGTTCAGACCTTATACCTTTAGCTGTAGTATGCATGTGTTTGTCCACTAGAACTTAGACACCCATTAGGTATGTCACTCATAATCTAGATGTGCCTATGTGACATACTTCTTTCATTTATTTTGTCTTTATTTATTATTTCTATTCTCAGGAAATGCATGTTTAGATAGACGATTCCTGAGAATTGTTCCCATTTCATATGATTTTCGCCCAAAAATTTTCAAAGTTAATAATAAATGGCATAAGCGACCAAGTGTTCACACTCGGACGAACTGGGGGTGCTCTTCGGACCTTCTCCGTTCGTAATCAGGCACGAACCCATTCATTTCTGGTTATCCATGGTATACAGAGCATATTTGTTTAAGGATCCCTGGCCGTATACCATGGATGGCGACACTGAGTTTGTTTAGGTACTTCTTGAATCCGGATTTGTTCCCGAATCAAGAGGTATCTCTTTATATCGCCACTCGTGCTATGCTATGAGGGTGGCACCATTTCGAGAGTTCCTTGGTAGAAGTCTCCTTCACGTGTGGATGATCCAAAGGCCGTTGGGGGCTCGTCCTCCACCTCTCTCCCTAATTGGGGTTCACAGGCTGGCGACTCTGCTGGGGAGTTCTTGGAACATTGCCTAACTCTAATAAAAATACCATTTTTATTCTTTCGGAGAAATTTGGGTGAAAATCATTATGAATGGGAACTCAATCGCTTAGAATCCAAGGGCACCAAATAGATGTTTAAAACAAGGGATTCTCACATTGCACGGCATGCATTATCATATTCTTTATTTTATTTTTATTTTTTTTCATTTTCTTTCATTGATTTTATTGGCTCCATGGGATAGATACAGTACATACCAGATGGGATGTCATTACCCTGATGAGATTGTTAAATCTATTTCCAAGCTATGCGTCGGTGCTGCAGCCGTAAACACTAGGCGTACTTGTGTTTACAGCTGCCGATGAGCAATGAAGCATACTATGTATAACACTAGGCGTACTTGTGTTATACATCTAAAGTATGGATCATAAGCATAGTACCCGATTTATTGAGTCTGGAGCCTTACTTTCATTTTACATATATTATGTATATGGATATATTTGCTGATTTAGTGAAACCCAATTAGGATCTGCATGTGCTTATATATATATATATATATATATATATATATATATATATATATATATATATATATATTTCATTCATATAAAGACAAACATGTGTTGCTTACACATGTTGGAGCCTAGATTTATGAGCTATGTCATATCCATAGATTATTGTAGCTCACCCTATGTGGCTACATCGCAGTCCTAGTGTACTCACATGTCTGTCTTGAGTCAAGTGTCTTGACTCTGCGGGATTATATTTAAGGCTGGTGCCCCTGGATAGGATATATATGTATATATCTATATATTGATTATCAGATTGGGGCCTACTCTTTCGTGAGGTTTCCTTGTCTAATCTAATCAGTTATATCAATCCGTTTTTCATATCTAGACCCGACCAGGGGCTTTTACTTGCCCCTCTCATGGTCATGGCCTATCTTTGGCTCTATTCATTGAGATTTTTGTCCATATATTTCTTGATTATAAAATCAGGACCTACTTTCTAGTAGAGATTCCTAACTTGAATCAGTCAGTCATGTCTATTCATCTCTTAGATCTAAACCTGGTTAGCGGCTTCTATTTGTCACACTCATAGCGGTGGTTTATTTCTTGATCCCGTGATGATAAATTCTACCTATATATTTATCCTTCAAATTCAAACCTGATTTATTCATTCTGTTGTTGTGCCATAGATGCATTAGGTTGGATTCTTGCTGAATTGTTTGTTTTGTCTTAAGATATGGCCGATAGCTTGTCCGCTTTCTCTATGGTCCTAATCTATCATTGTTGATCTCCTTGATCATACAGTTTTGATATCCATCTTCCAGGTTTAGACCCGGTCTATGATCTTCTTTTGTCATTTTGTGACCGTGGTCTCTTATCTGAGTTTATGATCATCTTTGATAATCAGTGGAACATTCAATGTCGTCAATTGTATCCTTCTTATGATCGATTGTTAAGTTTATCCCTATTCTTTGTTTATTCCAAGTTATCTTCATTCCCTCATTATCCTATCCTATCTTTGTGTCAGGTCTGATTATGGCGAATATTTTGTTGGACAACTGGATAGCCGATACCATTAGAGCTCTCCCGTCTGAGCATTCAAAGAGAAACATGGCTGATCATTTCATCAATTCATTCACTCATCTGAACAGTCGGGATATAAATTGGAAGTTTCTTCAAGCAGCTGCTGGACTTTGGGATCATGTTCTTCATGTCTTCCGATTGGGCCCTATAGAACTCTGTCCCATTTTTTAGGACTGGTGTGCCCTGCTAGAGCTCCCATCTGAGGGACTCTGGATCAGACCTTCGAGAATAGAATCCTCCCATGACCTTTTTGTTAAACTATTCAAAAAAGAAACTGTGGATGCTCTGCCATGTCTAACGGTTACATGCGTGAAAGTTCAAGACCTGATTAAGCTTTTTTCTAAAAATGTCGATATTACTAATTCCCTTTTTCAGGATTGTCGACGTAACACTTTAATCTTTATGGTCTTCGCACGACATGTTATTCGCAAAGACTCCTATGTTTCCCCTTTGATCTTACTAGGAGTTGTAGATCAGATTAATGAAGGGAGGAATCCTATACCCACCATGTTGGCAGAGACCTTCTTGAGACTAGACCTTATTGCTTCTCAAGAGGTGAAAAATAATTTCTGTGGGTGCGTTAAATTGTTATATGTTTGGCTTGGTGAAAAACTTAAGATTCTTCAACGACAAAACCAAAATCCATATACCCTGAAGAATTTTCATGCATGGCAACCAATGGCTAATCAACCTCAGTCCATTGATGAATGGCACAATTGGTTGCAGCATGTTGAAGAGAGCCAGTTTCGTTGGGTGAGTCATTCATGCTTCCAAGTTTTCACTAGCACTTACCCACATCAGTTTGTTTACCTCATGGGTATCAAAAAATCTTCTTTTTACGCACCCACACGATTTCGTCATTAGGTTACGGGAATTCCATGTCCTCCCGGAGTCATAGTCCCTCCTCTTTGTAGATATCTCACTCCTGATCTTATTAGATCCATTGTGGCTGCTTGGGGAAACAAAAATATAGAGAGGAGATTTTCTTTAGCAGCTAGGGTTCGACGTGAAAAACTATTGGAAGGACCTGCAAGCTGGAGAGCACGTATTGAGGGACCTTGAAGATCTCTATCATATTTTGTTATCTTGATTTTCTTCAGTTCCCATTATTCTCAGTTTGCTTATCCAGTTGTAATCAGAGATTAGTAATTTCGTCAATTGTAATCACAGTTTGAATTTCATTAAATGAAAGTGGGTTTCTGTTTCTCTTGTCACTATTTGATCAAAATATTTTATCTCATTTATTATTCGTTTTAATCTAGTGTTTATACTTCCATTTCACAGGATTCTTGATTGAGCAGCCATTGCTCCAAGAAAAATTACAATTTCAAAACCAACCTGGTCCCGTCAGTCTTCTGATTCCAGGCTGAGTAGACAATCTTCATCGCCTATTTCATTTACTTCCCCAGTGTTACCTTTGTCTCATTTCCAAGAAATACTTTCACCTATCCAACCTTCCCTAGTCTCAATGGCGGATTCCTCTGATCCTATGATAACCATTCAGGAGGACCAAAACTTCATCAACCTCCTCGTGTTGCATCTCCAGAATTAAATAGACCTACTATTTCAGCGTTAGAGTTTGATTTGGATGACGAGCAATACGCCGAGGAGTATTGTATCCCAAGAGTCAACAAAGAAAGGGAGATGTATGAAAAGTTTGAGAAAGAAATGTCTAAGAAATTCGGGAAATTGGCTCAAGAGATGGAGCACATGAAAGTACAGGGCCCGAAGAAATTTGACGTCTCTGAGTTGATGATGTCCTCTGTAGTGGTGTTACCGCATAACTTCAAAGTCCCAGATTATGATAAGTACGACGGGAGCGGATGCCCTCGGAACCACATGATGTGGTTTATCATTCTTTCACAGCAATATGGCCTGAATCGTGAGCAGATGGCTCAGCTATTTCTTATTTCTCTCGTAGGGATAGCAAAGAAATGGTTCCTAAGGCTGAAACCAGATGAGGTCAGGACCACGGAAGACATCTCTGATCAGCTTATAAAGCAATTTTCAATGGAGGAAGGGATAGAGGTTACAAAGATAGACCTCAAACAGTTGAAGCAAGGTCCTCAAGAGACCTTTACCTCATTTATCAGACGCTGGAGGCGCAAATCTGCTTAGTTAAATCAAAGGTTATCGGAAAAAGATCAGATAAAGTTGGTGGTCAAGAGTCTGTCTACTCAATATTTTCATTTCATGGCGCCACAACATTATCCTAATTTCAATCATTTGATTCAAACGGGAACGCAAACTGAGGATGGCATTGGCAAAGGTTTGAGGGCGAGACCATCGTCATCGGATGTCAGAGAAGGCAAGAGGCTAATGGTTATACAGAAAGAGGTGAATAGTATGAACTATGTCAGACCAGTGGCAAGAGCTGTAACTGAGGTGTCAAGACCGGCAGAGAGGCAGACCACCTAAGCAATTTGATCCGCTTCCTTATCCCTACCCTGTTATTCTAAAGAAACTGATTAGGGATAAGAAGCTAAAGCTTCCTGATATCAGGCCAGTACCAGATCCATTGCCAAAGTATTGGAGATTAGACCAATACTGCGAATATCACCGGAATTTGGGTCATCTGACGGAAAGATGCTTAGCTCTGAAGTATGCCATTCAGAAAATGATAGATAATAAGGATTTGGAGGTTGAACGGCCAAATACTACTCAAAACCCCCTCCCAAATCATCGTGCTATTCCTCTGCCAGTTACCAATGCTATTTTGATCAATGAACCTCTTCTTGACCCTTCAACCCACATTTGTGCTATAACATCTGATAAACCCTATGTACTGAGGTTGGATGATGAAGAGATCGAAGAATTGACGAGGTAAAAACCTTATGTCCTTTCTCTAGCTGATGTTAACTTTGTAGGGTCTTCTTCTCGGCCTTATGTTCTCTGTTGTGAAGATGTTGAGGAAGAGCGGCTGAGCAAAACACCATACGTACTGAAAATTGATGATGATGATTTGTTGTTCCTTGATGACCAGTGTGATGAACTTCAACACGTCACAAGGGGTGGTCGTGTATTCAAGCCTCCAGAATTGAGTGCAGAAAATCCATCAGAGATAGCAAGGGCTGCAGGGAATCAAAGGCAGAATAGGCTTGTTACAGAGGATGAAGATGAGAGCTTGTTGAAGCAGTTGAAGAAGACTCAGGCGAATATTTATGTATGGGGTTTGCTCATGTCTTCATCAAAACATAGAAAGTTAGTTATTCGAGAACTAAATGCAGCTCAAGTCTCTGTCGATACTACTCCGGATGAGTTGGTGAGCTTGGTCGCCATGACTAGAGCTTCTAGGACTTTGTCCTTCACAGATGAGGACCTTCCTCCTGAGGGTAGAGACCATACTAAACCTCTCAAAATCACATTAATTTGCAATAAGAAGAAAGATCTAGAGGTATTAGTAGCAATGGGTCTGCTCTGAATGTTTGCCCATTAAGTACAGCAACTACCCTTGGATTCGGGCCAGAAAAGTTTGTCCCCTCTGAGCAAGGCATTCTAACATACGATGGAACCCGTGGTGATGTCATCGGGACTTTGGTCACGGAAATCCAAATAGGCGGTGAGGAATTTGAAATAGAATTCCAAGTCCTTGATATCAAAGCATCTTTCTTGTTACTGCTTGGTCGCCCATGGTTGCATAGGGTTGGGGTTATACCATCCACGCTACATCAGAAATTGAAGTTTATTCAAAATAACAGGGTGATCACTGTGAAAGGTGACCCTGATTTGGAAATAGGCCAGATTTCTCAGGAGTTGGTTGTTGGCAAAGAAGACGATATAAGCTTAACTGGTTTTTCGCTGGAGGTGACTGCTATTACTATAGAGGAAGAGATGAATGAAGAGATCTTCTTCCCAAGTAGCACTAATTCTAAAGTTGTCAAGATGATTCGCAAACAAGGGTATATGCCATGTGCTGGGTTGGGCAAATATCATCAAGGTATGACTAAGTTCCCAAAGTTTCGAGTTTTCAATGGTTTATTTGGACTTGGATATGAGCCCACGAAGAAGGAGATCATAGAGATGAAGCGTTATATGCTAAAATGGGCCAAGTGTCGTCGTCGTGGCTTAGACTTGCCTATGGGACCTTTGAATTTGACAATGAATGGCCATTTTCGTAAGAAGGGAGCAGATGTTCCATTCTGTGGTTTCGCTGAGGCCTGGGTTGATGAATTGTATGGGCAAAGGTTGCCACGGTTTAAAATTTTCTTCGACCTCGAGCTACCAGATGATGAGCCAGTAAGTGTACAGATCACAGAGATAGAGTCAGACACAGATTGGGCTGACTGCATGGTGCCAGAATTTCTGAACTCACTTTTTTAGGACGGGTCACAGACTGTGGCCGTTATTGACAGGAGCACAATGATATTAGACCCCACATATCTGATCACCCCGGCGGAGGGACCTTTGACTAACTGGACCTCTCAGGTCCTACCTCAGGTTACCATTCAGTATAGTCATACTTCTCGAAAAGAGTCAGTTGTGTCTAAGTATGAGTCTGTTTCTCAGTTAGATATAGAGTCTGTCATTTCAAACTCTTCTTTTGATGCAGGTACTATAGAGGTTAAGTCAATCGTTGGAGTCGGTGATATGTCTCCTGCTAGTGAGGTTGAGTCTGAAGACATTTCTGCTGATGTACTTGATGTTTCACATGTATATATTTCTGAGTGTGTTGACACTGATGTCAACATGTCTATTTCTAAGTTTGTAAATAATATTCCAGAGTCTCTAAAGCCTGATGTGGGCTATTCATCATCTGATGTATTCAATCCAACTTTCAATGAAATAAAAGACTCCTCATTGTACTTTCCTGTTTCTATTTCTTCTACTGAATCTGCTTTAAAATTTGATAATAATAATAACAATCAAGACTCCCCCTCTGACGAGGATGCCGACGAAACTCCCCTTGAGATCAAACATATGACTCAACGGGAGGAGAGTCGTCGAGCAAAACCACTCGAAGAGGAAGTTGAAACTGTGAATATAGGTGATGAAACCTTGATTCGGGAAATAAGAATTGGCAAAACTTTATCTCCTGAGTAACGCGAGGAATTAATTACCTTACTTAAAGAGTTAAAGGAGGTTTTTACTTAGTCTTATGATGACATGCCGGGATTGAATGAAGATATTGTTCAACATCGATTACCTTTAATCCCTGGCATCAAGCCAAAGAAGCAGAAGCTCCGAAGACTCAAGGCAGAATGGGAGTTGAAAATTTATGAAGAAGTCAAGAAACTTCTGGAATTGAAATTCATCAAAGTGGTTGAATACCGTGAATGGCTCGCTAACATAGTACCGGTGCCCAAAAAGGATGGGAAGGTTCGAACGTGTGTTGATTTTCGGGACCTGAACAAGGCAAGTCCAAAAGACGATTTTCCATTGCCAAATATTAACCTCCTGGTGGATAATACGGCTGGACATGCACTTTTATCCTTCATGGATGGGTTCTCAGGTTACAATCAGATTTAAGATGGCGCCCGAGGACATCATTAAAACAGCGTTCATTACTCAGTGGGGTACTTGCTGCTACAGAGTGATGCCATTTGGTTTGAAAAATACTGGTGCTACATATCAGAGGGCTGCAACAACTCTTCTTCATGATATGATTCACAAAGAGGTTGAAGTCTATGTAGATGATATGATTGTAAAGGCGAAGACTCGATCAGAACACACAATTGTCTTGAGAAAATTCTTCGAAAGAATCAGAAAATATCAGCTTCGTTTGAATCCAAACAAATGTATATTTGGAGTTACATCAGGGAAACTCCTAGGATTTATGGTTAGTGAAAGAGGAATTGAGGTTGATCCTTAAAAGATCAAGGCAATCCAGGAAATGGAACCGCCTAAGACAGAAAAGCAGATCAGAGGTTTCCTTGGGAAAGTTCAATACTTGAGGAGGTTCATATCTCAACTGACAAAGACATGTGAACCAATTTTCAAGCTTTTGAAGAAGAACTCTCCAAAGAAGTGGAATGATGAATATCAGGAAGCGTTTGAAAAAGTTAAGCAGTGTTTATCTTTGTCTCCTGTCCTATCACCCGTCATTCCAGGCCAGCCTTTGTTGTTGTATTTGTCGATCACAGACACAGTAATGGGTTGTATGCTTGCTCAGAAAGATCAAGAGTCTAAGCGGGAAAAGCCTATCTATTATAGCAGTAAGAAGATGCTGGAATATGAGAAAAAGTTCTCCATTTTGGAAAAGACTTGTCTAGCATTGGTTTGGGCGACCAAAAGGCTTAGACATTATCTGTTGTCGAACAAGGTTCTTTTACTTTCATGGATGGATTCGTTGAAGTACTTGTTTGAGAAACCTGCCATTACCGGAAGAACCGCAAGATGGTTGTTATTATTATCTGAGTTTGACATCATTTATGTCACTCAAAAACTAATTAAATGACGAGTTATAGCTGAGCAGCTAGCTGATTCTCCTACATAGGAGAATGCTTTTCTGAAAACTGAGTTTCCTGATGAAGAGATTATGGATATTGAAGAAGAGACTCCAAGTACCAAGTGGTTGATGTATTTTGACGGAGCAGTCAATAACCAGGGTCAAGGAGTAGGTGCAGTTTTGATATCTCCAAAGAAAGAGTATATCCCTATATCCATCAAGTTGCAGTTTGAGTGCACGAACAACATGGCCGAATATGAAGCCTGTATAGCAGGACTTGAGGCAGCTTTAGCTCTTCAAGTTCAAGACATAGATGTGTTTGGGGACTCAATGCTCATTATTTGTCAAATCAATGGGCAATGAAAAACTCGAGAGGATAAATTGATCCCTTATAACATATATTTGGAATCTCTGGTTAAGAAATTTAAGAATATCACTTTTACTCACTTGTCAAGAACCAGGAACCATTTTGCTGATGCTTTGGCTACTTTGGCTTCGATGATTGACATCTCTGCGATTATGGAGGTTCAGCCTTTAGCTGTCAGACTACAGTGGGCTCCTGCACATGTGAATGTGATAGAAATATTGGCAAGATGTCCGGATGGGAAACCATGGTATACGGATATCAAGAACTTCATTTCTGGCAAGGGTCACCCTTCTGAAGCTTCAAGCAAAGAGAGGAAAACTCTTCAGAGACTAGCTACCAACTTCATCATTTGTGGTGAAGAGCTGTATAGGCGATCTTTTAACGGAATCCAACTCTTATGTGTTGATGAGGACAAAGCTGCGGAGCTTATTGAGTAGACTCATGAGGGAGTTTGTGGACCGCATATGAATGGCAAGATGTTATCTAGAAAGATTTAAGACTTGGATTTTATTGGCCCACAATGGAAGCAGACTGCTTTGCCGTTGTGAAGAAATGCCATAAGTGCCAAGTTTATGCGAATCTTATTCATGTTCCTCCGTCGGAGTTGCATTCTTTGACTTCGCCGTGACCATTCTCAATATGGGGAATAGACATCATTGGAAAGATTTGTCCAAGATCCTCAAGCGGAAATGAGTACATTTTGGTAGCTATTGATTATTTTACGAAGTGGATTGAAGCTGCTTCGTATGCTTCCATAACTTCGAACACAGTTGCGAAGTTCATCCGTACAAATATTATATGTAGATACGGAGTGCCTCATGAGCTGATTTCTGACAATAGATCTCATTTTAAGAAAGATGTAGTACACATGTGTGAAGAGTTTAAGATAAAACATCACAAGTCATCTCCTTACAGACCTCAGACAAATGGGGCTGTAGAGGCAACAAACAAAAATATCAAAGTCATTATCAGTAAGATGATTGAGACTTATAAAGACTGGTCGAATAAACTTCCATATGCCTTACGGGCTTATCGGACATCGATCAGGTCTTCAACAGGTGTAACTCCGTATTCTTTGTTGTACGGAATGGAAGCAGTCCTCCCTGTTGAGCTGAAAATCCCATCTTTGAGAGTGATGGTAGAAGCTGACTTGCCAGAGTCTGAATGGGCAAAAGCCAGATACCATGAGCTGCAGATGATAGACGAAAAGAGGCTGAGAGCCTTGTATCACATCCAGGAATATCAAAGAAGAATCGAAAGAGCCTTTAATAAGAAAGTCAAGGTCTGAGATTTGAAGCCTGGAGATATTGTTTTAAAGTCCTATAGGGCACCGGTATTTGATCCTCGAGGAAAATTCATGCCAAACTAGTCTGGTCCTTACATCGTCGATGAAGTCCTGCCTAGAAAAGCCGTAAGACTCCTCGATGAAAATGGAGAAAAATTGAATGAGCCTACAAACTTGGATCAACTCAAGAAGTATTACGCTTAAGTACACCAGGAGGCAATCCTTGGACGATTTGAGCTTCAAGCCAACATTCCAAGTGTTTTAAACCATTTGTAAACCCTTTAGGCTTAAAAAAATTATTTTCTTTGATAAACCCAAACTAGGGGCATTTTTTTTATTTAGTAAAAAAAAAAGGTGGTTTGAACTACGCTATGACCTGATCCGTTTCTACAGGGTACATAGGTAGCTTGTTTAATTCAGGTTCGGTCATATCTCTCGTAACATTTCGAAAACAACAATTCTTGAAACCCAAATGGGTGAACTACGCAAACCTGATTCCCATTTCTTCAGGGATACGTAGGCAGTCTGGAGGGTCCAGATTCGTTTAAATAAATTCAAACATACCAAGGTTTACCCTGCTTGAACCTAAGCCTACCTGAAAGTCCTTCCGGTGTATTTTAGGCCCAGGTTTGTAGAGAAACAGAAAGAAAGAAAAATGATGGAGTCTTAGACCAGCTGGACTGAAACCCGCAAGGGCGGTCTAGGCAAAAGTTAGGATCATTCACCCGCTAAGTTGAAAACCCGAAAGGGCGGCTTAGGCAAAAATCAGGGTGCAGAGCCTGCTGGATGGAAAATCTGCAAGGGCAGACAGTCCAGGCAAAAATTAAGGCATACGATCCGCTAAGTCGAAAACCCAGAAGGGCGATTTGATCATGGCAGTGACTTCATGCAGAGAGAACAGAGCTTCAAAGTGCCAGCTAGACTTTTATTTTTCTTTGGCATCACTCCAATGTTTGAGTAAGCGCCAGCAGAGCTTCCTTTGATACTCTTTGAGCTAAGAAGTTTAAGACTAAGCAATTCAAAGAGATAATAACCATGACGGAAATACTGAAAAAGGAATGAAACACCTTTATACACGGTATTAAAAAAAATCTAAGAGTGGTAGACTTTTACCATCTTAAAACATTTTATCAGGCTGAGGAGCAGATTCAGTCTCTCTTAGTGTTCATGTCATGTGCTTTTGTCAAAGTCCTTGTTCGTCACTTGTCAAAGTCTTTTTTTTGCCGAGTCAAAGTCAAGTTTTGAAGTCCTGTTTAGTCGATGTCCTCCCAAAGCCGGGGTGACAAGTAAAAAGTGGAGAGAAAAAAAACAGAATATGTGTCTCCCGTGAACAAATGCAAAGCAAGGCAGAGTTCAGAACGTGGCAGGCTATTAAACCCATCTGAAATATCAGTGGTTGGCAGAGATGAAGAGAGTTTCTGAGCAGAACCAGTTTCTTGTACATGAGAAGATTTTGTAAACCCAAGTATTCATGAGAAAAGTTTGTTAACCCAAAGAATTCATTATTGAAAGATTTTTGTTTATCCTTTTGATCCCTTTTGTGTTGCTCTCTAATGAATTTTGTCATGGAAGTAATCATACTAGGGGCATTTTTTATGACTTGCGTCATAAAAGATATCAATCAAATAATGATATTTGAGATGGCTATTCTCATCAAATAGAGATAAGAGAAACTTGAACATTTTTTTTTTGTTCAAGCTCCTCAATCAAGGTGTTTACTTTCGAAGTTATGTTTTCAGAAAATCTTATCCTCATGCGGAGTGTAGAAGTAACTCCTGTAATTTTCAAACTCCTGTATAATGCTTTTCAATTGTTTCAAATGGTCAATACCTGAAAATTTCTTCATTTTTGCTTGAGGCTTGTCTTCAACAAAGATCATATATTTTCAATCATTCCTGGGAATGGATGACTTATTCAACTTGTGAAATCAATCAAAGTTGGTTATTTCTTCAATCATTTCAATGAATTTTTCTTTAATTTTGTAAATATTTTACCAATGGCTCCGTGATTTGGAGTTTGGTATTTTCTTTTATCATTTTGTAAATTTTTGCCAATGGCTCGTTGTTTTGGAGTTTGATATTTTCTTTCATCATTTTGTAAATGCTTTCGCCAGTGGCTCCGTGATTTGGAAATTGATCTTTTCTTTCACCATTTGAAAGATTTAAAAAAAAAATGTTTTCGCCAATGGCTTCATGATTTGGAGTTTGTTCTTTTTCTCTCATCATTTGAGAAAGTTTCAAGAAGAAATTGTCAGTCGCTCCATGTGTTTGGAGTCTAATTATTTCTTCATTCATTTGAAAGATTTTTGAAAAAAGAAGGGAATTGCCGGTGAAACAACTCCGTAAGTTTGGAGTCCGGACATTTCTCAACTCGTTTGAAAATGATTTCTTCTTAAAGGAATTTCCAGTAAAGTAGCTCCGTATGTTTGGAGTCTGGGTTTTTCTTTAACCATGAAGAGTTTTTCTTAGAAGTAAGAAACTACCAGTGAAATTGAGCTCTGTGTGTTTGGAGTCTGGTTTTTTCTTCTTCGCCTGTGCCACTTAGTAGTGATTCGCCAAATTTTGGCCTGTTTAATTGTCACTTCGCAATGTACCGCTACCTACTGAGATTGGAAGTCAGGTATATCTGCGTGGATTTATATGGAACCCTTTTCACAGGACCATATCAATCTTAGATGACCCGCTACCTTGAAAGAGAGGAGTCAGGATTATCTGGATGGCTAAACAGATGAATTTTCAGCAATGGTCTGTGTAGCTATCGCCTTTTTATTTTGAGGTAGTTTTGACGATTGACCAAGCAATATTTGGTCTAATCATTGAGACTTGCTCATCTTCATAAATGACATCATTTTTGCCACTTGACTAAGCAATATTTGGTCTAATTGTCAGCAAAAACCCTTATTCATTGATACAAATGTGAGTTTGCAATGCAATTCTATTGTTTGAATGATTCGTTGTGTTTACCAGAATTTTGGTTAACCAGTAAAAAAAAGAAGGGGGGAGAAGTGTTTTGCGCATATTTGTTTTCAATAAAAGTCTTTATTAACTGTTTTGGATTACACAGTTAAAGGATTACAGAGAGGCTATCTCATTTAAATGTCATGATTGCCGAGTTCAGAGTTGGTGAGAGGCCATCTCTAAATATTTGTGGATTTTGTATGTCTTGTGAAATTCCAAGGGTGGTCCCGAGTACGGCAACTATGAAGAGCGAAAATTAATTAGGTTTCTAACAAGTTTTAATCTTTTGAAAACTCAAACCTAAATTGGAAATTAAGAGATCAAAATGAAATTCAAGCACACAAGTTAAATCTAGAGGTGCAATGCAAAATAAAGAGCTAGAGTTCAAGAGAGAGTGCACCCGAGATTTAAAGTGGTTCGGTCCTCAAAACGCGAGGCCTACTCCACTCCACCAACAAAGACCCGTTGATGGCTTCACTAAGTGATCTTCTTAACTTCGGCGAAGATCGGTGCCGATTACAAATTCCGATTACCTTTAACCTTGGTGGCAATCTTCACCACGGAGAGTGGGCTACGCTTCTCCGAACACTCGCCCGAATACAATTTCTTGAATAAGAAAGAAAGAACAAAAATCCCTCACAAGGGTTTACAACTTTGTAGAAGATGTACAAATATAGCCTAAAGATCCAAATCCTAATCTTAGAGGATGAGAGGCATAATCAAGTTTGATTCACTCTTTGGATGTTCAAATGAAGTTTAAGAGTGTTAGGATTGATGGTTTGGAAGTTTAGAATGCCCATATATATAGGAAAACCAAAATATGACCGTTCAATGGCATTGTGGTAATTCCAGCAAAATTCCCAACGGCTCAAAATATGACCGTTATAGTGTTCTCGGAGTTCCGAGAATATTTCTCGGAGTTCCGAGAAAAAATCTCGGAGTTCCGGGAATACAAACAGAAGATGAAAAAAAGTCTACTGGACCATTTCTCGGAGTTCCGAGAAGCCTATGAAGAGCAGATTTTCACTTCATGTTTTTGGGCTTCCAACTTAACACCAAGTTGGGATTGCTATGAGGGTTCCAAGGTATTGGAACTCCACAAAGACAATCACTTATATATTTAGGGTGTGTGTTTATTTGCTTAATTATGCCTCTTAAAATCTAAAACTAAGATTGGATTTTATGAAATCTAAATTGACTTCGATCTTCAATGCGATTCTTCAAGTCTTCATTTGTCTTGGATCTCCGATGTCTTTGGCCTTCATAAGCGGTCCAATGAGATCTTATTGGCCTCAATCCAAGCAATGTTGTCTTAGCACCAATGCGATCTACAACTTAGACAATCAAACACATTAGTGATAATTAATCACTTGTGTATTGGAATCATCAAAATAAGATGGGAATGCCAAGGTGAAATCCATTAGGCTTACAATCTCCCCCTTTTTTATGATGACAAGCACAAGAGATTTTCCAATAAAAAGCACATATATTTTTCCTAATACTAAATTGTAAGCCCAATGGTTCCCACCTTGGCAATTCCCATCTTATTTTGATGATTCCAATACACAAGTGATTTACGATCACTAATGTGTTTGATTGTCTAAGTTGTAGATCATAATTGCTTAAAGACACCATTGCTTGGATTAAGGCCAAAGAAGCTCGCATTAGACCGCTTATGAAGGCCAAAGACATCGGAGATCCAAGACAAATGAAGACTTGATGAATCGCATTGAAGATCAAAGTCAATTTAGATTGTATAAAATCCAATCTTAGTTTTAGATTTTAAGAGGCATAACTAAGGAAATAAACACACACCCAAAATTTATATGTGATTGTCTTTGTGGTGTTCCAACACCTTGGAACCCTCATAGCAATCCCAACTTGGTGTTAAGTTGGAAGCCCAAAAACATGAAGTGAAAATCTGCTCTTCATAGGCTTCTCGGAACTCCGAGAGAAATTCTCGGAACTCCGAGAGAAATTCTCGGAGCTCCGAGAAATGGTCCAGTAGACTTTTTTTTCATCTTCTGTTTGTATTCCCGGAACTCCGAGATTTTTTCTCGGAACTCCGAGAAATATTCTCGGAACTCCGAGAACACTGTAACGGTCATATTTTGAGCCGTTGGGAATTTTGCTGGAATTACCACAATGCCATTGAACGGTCATATTTTGGTTTTCCTATATATATGGGCATTCTAAACTTCAAGACTATCAATCCTAACACTCTAAAAACCTACTTGAACATCCTTAGAGTGAATCAAACTAGTTTATGCCTCTCATCATCTAAGACTAGGATTCGGATCTATAGGCTATATTTGTACATCTTCTGCAAAGTTGTAAACCCTTGTGAGGGATTTTTGTTCTTTCTTTCGTATTCAAGAAATTGTATTCGGGCGAGTGTTCGGAGAAGCGTAGCCCACTCTCCGTGGTGAGGATTGCCACCAAGGTTAAAGGTGATCGGAATTTGTAATCGGCACCGATCTTCGCCGAAGTTAAGAAGATCTCTTAGTGAAGCCATCAACGGGTCTTTGTTGGTGGAGTGGAGTAGGCCTCGCGTTTTGAGGACCGAACCACTTTAAATCTCGGGTGAACTCTCTCTTGAACTCTAGCTCTTTACTTTGCATTGCACCTCTAGATTTAACTTGTGTGCTTGAATTTCATTTTGATCTCTTACTTTCCAATTTAGGTTTGAGTTTTCAAAAGATTAAAACTTGTTAGAAACCTAATTAATTCTCACTCCTCATAGTTGCCGTACTAGGGACCACCCTTGGAATTTCACTTAGTATCAGAGCAAAGGCTCTTAAAAGATTTTCTTTTCTATAAATCTTTGGAAAAATTTTCCTTAAAAATTTCAACAAGGGAAAGATCATAAGATCTTTGGCAACTTTCTAATTGTGAAATGGTGGATAGAAATGGAACCGAACTTCCGGAGGGCCATTCCACAACTAGACCTCCCTTCTTTAATGGGTCCAACTATGGACATTGGAAGACAAGGATGCGCATCTATCTTCCTTCGATAGATGTGGAACTTTGGCATATTGTTGAAAATGGATACATTTTTCCTTCCACACCATTTGAAGAATGGAATACGGTAGAAAAAAGGCATGCAAATTTAAATTACAAAGCTATAAATTCTTTGTTTTGCGCCTTATCTACGGAGGAGTTTAATCGAGTTGCTCTTTTTTATTCCGCCAAGATTATTTGGGATACACTTGCCGTTACCCATGAGGGAACTTCTCAACTTAAGGATTCCAAAATAAACTTGTTAAAGAGCAAATATGAAATGTTTAGAATGGATCAAAAAGAAAGCATTTCCGAAATGTATACCCGTTTTTCTAAAATTTCTAATGAATTAGCAAATCTTGGTAAATCTTATCCTACTGATGAGCTTGTGAGTAAGTTGCTTAGGTCTCTTCCTCCACATTGGGATCCAAAGGTAACCGCCATATAAGAATCAAAGAATCTCAAGACGCTAACCATGGAGGAGCTTGTAGGATCTCTCATCACCCATGAGATGCTCCTCACTAGCCGACAAGAGGAGAAGAAGCCGAAAGAGAAAGAGAAAGTGAGTCGATCTCTAGCTCTAAAAGCCTTCAAAGCAAACTCATCATCCTCTAGCGAGGCGGATAGCGATGAAGAAGAAGCTTTGAGAAAATGGAGAAAGAAGCATAAAAAGGAGAAAACGAAGAAGAAAGAAGAAAGTGAAGTAGAAGGAGGAATAAGGTGCTATAATTGCAAGAAGACCGGACACAAAAGACCGGATTGTCCTCTTCTCAAGACATCTTCCTCTAAATACAAGGGAAAGAAGGAATGGAAGAAACATAAAGCTCTTGCCGCCGGATGGGATGCTACTAGCACCTCGGGAAAGAGTTCAAGCGAAGGGGAAGAAAAGAAAGATGATCTTTGCTTCATGGCACTCACCCATGAAGATGAGGTAGACTCTAACCCCTCATGTTATTCATCTAGTAGTGATAGTGAAAAAATATCATATGATGTATTGTGCTCAACCTTGCACTCTCAAATTTCTAAAAATAAAGTTCAAAAGAAATCCATTTCAAAATTAGAAAATGAACTTAATTTTTTGAAAAATGAATTTTCTTCCAAATCTCAAGCACAACTTGAAAATTTTAAACTTGAGATTAAAACCCTTAAGGGTTGTTTGGATGAGAAAACTTGCCAAATTGCAAAACTCCAAGATGTGGCAGGCTCTTCCAAATCTTATGAAGATGAATTTAATGATTTTCTAAATCAAATAACCCATCTTCATAATGAAAATGAAAGGTTAAGATTATGTCTCCATGGATTCTTAAATGGTGATAAAATTATTGACATAATCTTAAAGAAAGCTAGTCAAAGACCTAATCATGCATTTTATGATAGGACTAGCCTGTCTAACCCTCATGTTAGATGCCATTTTTGTGGAATAAATGGTCATTACCAATTCCAATGTGCATCTAAGATTAGGAATTATGGTGGAACCAAGAAATCTTGGGTTCCCAAAGCCCCCATATGATCATCTTCATATGTGCTTAGATTAGGGGTTTTTACTTAAAATTGAATATCTTTTTATAGTTATCCCCTCTTGTATTGAAATTGTTTTTTCAATAGGGGGAGCTCTAGGTTTGTCTTTTTCCTTGAAAAAGGGGGAGCTTTAAATTGAATATCTCATCCCTTTGTTTCTCTTTTACCCCAATCTTTTTGATTGATGCCAAAGGGGGAGAGAATTCTAGTGTAAGGAAACTATGTATGCTTTTATTGGAAAATCTCTTGTGCTTGTCATCATCAAAAAGGGGGAGATTGTAAGCCCAATGGTTCCCACCTTGGCAATTCCCATCTTATTTTGATGATTCCAATACACAAGTGATTTATGATCACTAATGTGTTTGATTGTCTAAGTTGTAGATCATAATTGCTTAAAGACATCATTGCTTGGATTAAGGCCAAAGAAGCTCGCATTGGACCGCTTATGAAGGCCAAAGACATCAGAGATCCAAGACAAATGAAGACTTGATGAATCGCATTGAAGATCAAAGTCAATTTAGATTGTATAAAATCCAATCTTAGTTTTAGATTTTAAGAGGCATAACTAAGGAAATAAACACACACCCAAAATTTATATGTGATTGTCTTTGTGGTGTTCCAACACCTTGGAACCCTCATAGCAATCCCAACTTGGTGTTAAGTTGGAAGCCCAAAAACATGAAGTGAAAATCTGCTCTTCATAGGCTTCTCGAAACTCCGAGAGAAATTCTCGGAACTCCGAGAAATGGTCCAGTAGACTCTTTTTTTTCATCTTCTGTTTGTATTCCCGGAACTCCGAGATTTTTTCTCGGAACTCCGAGAACACTGTAACGGTCATATTTTGAGCCGTTGGGAATTTTGCTGGAATTACAACAATGCCATTGAACGATCATATTTTGGTTTTCCTATATATATGGGCATTCTAAACTTCAAGACTATCAATCCTAACACTCTAAAAATCTACTTGAACATCCTTAGAGTGAATCAAACTTGTTTATGCCTCTCATCATCTAAGATTAGGATTCGGATCTATAGGCTATATTTGTACATCTTCTGCAAAGTTGTAAACCCTTGTGAGGGATTTTTGTTCTTTCTTTCGTATTCAAGAAATTGTATTCGGGCGAGTGTTCGGAGAAGCGTAGCCCACTCTCCGTGGTGAGGATTGCCACCAAGGTTAAAGGTGATCGGAATTTGTAATCGGCACCGATCTTCGCCGAAGTTAAGAAGATCTCTTAGTGAAGCCATCAACGGGTCTTTGTTGGTGGAGTGGAGTAGGCCTCGCGTTTTGAGGACCGAACCACTTTAAATCTCGGGTGAACTCTCTCTTGAACTCTAGCTCTTTACTTTGCATTGCACCTCTAGATTTAACTTGTGTGCTTGAATTTCATTTTGATCTCTTACTTTCCAATTTAGGTTTGAGTTTTCAAAAGATTAAAACTTGTTAGAAACCTAATTAATTCTCACTCCTCATAGTTGCCGTACTAGGGACCACCCTTGGAATTTCATAAATTCTCTCCCCCTTTGGCATCAATCAAAAAGGTTGGGGAAAAGAGAAACAAAGGGATGAAATATTCAATTTAATGCTCCCCCTTTTTCAAGGAAAAAGACAAACCTAGAACTCCCCCTATTTAGAATTTTTATTCAACATAAGAGGGGATATTTAATTAACTTTGAAAAAGATATTCAATTTTAAGCATTAGCCCATAATCTAAGCATATATGATGAAAATCATATGGGGGCTTTGGGAACCCAAGATTTCTTGGTTCCACCATAATCCCTAATCTTAGATGCACATTGGAATTGGTAATGACCATTTATTCCACAATAATGGCATCTAACATGAGGGTTAGATACGCTAGTCCTATCATATGCATGTTTAGGTCTTTGACTAGTCTTCTTTAAGATTATGTCAATAATTTTGTCACCATTTAAGAATCCATTGAGACATAATCTTAACCTTTCATTTTCATTATGAAGATGGGTTATTTGATTTAGAAAATCATTAAATTCATCTTCATAAGATTTGGAAGAGCTTGCCACATCTTGGAGTTTTGCAATTTGGCAAGATTTCTCATCCAGACAACCCTTAAGGGTTTCAATCTCAAGTTTAAAATTTTCAAGTTGTATTTGAGATTTGGAAGAAAATTCATTTTTCAAAAAATTAAGCTCATTTTCTAATTTTGAAATGGATTTCTTTTGAACTTTATTTTTAGAAATTTGAGAGTGCAAGGTTGAGCACAATTCATCATATAATATTTTTTCACTATCACTACTAGATGAATTACATGAAGGGTTAGAGTTTACCTCGTCTTCATGGGTGAGTGCCATGAAGCAAAGATCGTCTTTCTTTTCTTCCCCTTCGCTTGAACTCTTTCCCGAGGTGCTAGTAGCATCCCATCCGGCGGCAAGAGCTTTATGTTTCTTCCATTCCTTCTTTCCCTTGTATTTTGAGGAAGATGACTTGAGAAGTTGACAATCCGGTCTTTTGTGTCCGGCCTTCTTGCAATTATAGCACCTTATTCCTCCTTCTACTTCACTTTCTTCTTTCTTCTTCGTTTTATCCTTTTTATGTTTCTTTCTCCATAAGCTTTTAAATTTCCTTGAAGCTTCTTCTTCATCGCTATCCGCCTCGCTAGAGGATGATGAGTTTGCTTTGAAGGCTTTTAGAGCCAGAGATCGACTCTCTTTCTCTTTCTCTTTCGGCTTCTTCTCCTCTTGTCGGCTAGTGAGGAGCATCTCATGGGTGATGAGAGATCCTACAAGCTCCTCCATGGTTAGCGTCTTGAGATTCTTTGATTCTTGTATGGCGGTTTCCTTTGGATCCCAATAAGGAGGAAGAGACCTAAGCAACTTACTCACAAGCTCATCAGTAGGATAAGATTTACCAAGATTTGCTAATTCATTAGAAATTTTAAAAAACGGGTATACATTTCGGAAATGCTTTTGTTTTGATCCATTCTAAATATTTCATATTTGCTCTTTAACAAGTTTATTTTGGAATCCTTAACTTGAGATGTTCCCTCATGGGTAACGGCCAGTGTATCCCAAATAACCTTGGCGGAATCAAAAAGAGCAACTCGATTAAACTCCTCCGTAGATAAAGCGCAAAACAAAGAATTTATAGCTTTGTAATTTAAATTTGCATGCCTTTTTTCTACGACATTCCATTCTTCAAATGGTTTGGAAGGCAACATGTATGCATTTTCAACAATGTGCCAAAGTTCCACATTTATCGAAAGGAGATAGATGCGCATCCTTGTCTTCCAATGTCCATAGTTGGACCCATTAAAGAAGGGAGGTCTAGTTGTGGAATGGCCCTCCGGAAGTCCGGTTCCATTTCTATCCGCCATTTCACAATTAGAAAGTTGCCAAAGATCTTATGATCTTTCCCTTGTTTGAAATTTTTTTTAAAAATTTACCAAAGATTTAAAAAAAAAAGAAAATCTTTTAACAGCCTTTGCTCTGATACCAAGTGAAATTCCAAGGGTGGTCCCGAGTACGGCAACTATGAGGAGTGAAAATTAATTAGGTTTCTAACAAGTTTTAATCTTTTGAAAACTCAAACCTAAATTGGAAATTAAGAGATCAAAATGAAATTCAAGCACACAAGTTAAATCTAGAGATACAATGCAAAATAAAGAGCTAGAGTTCAAGAGAGAGTGCACCCGAGATTTAAAGTGGTTCGGTCCTCAAAACGCGAGGCCTACTCCACTCCACCAACAAAGACCCGTTGATGGCTTCACTAAGTGATCTTCTTAACTTCGGCGAAGATCGGTGCCGATTACAAATTCCGATTACCTTTAACCTTGGTGGCAATCTTCACCACGGAGAGTGGGCTACGCTTCTCCGAACACTCGCCCGAATACAATTTCTTGAATAAGAAAGAAAGAACAAAAATCCCTCACAAGGGTTTACAACTTTGTAGAAGACGTACAAATATAGCCTAAAGATCCAAATCCTAATCTTAGAGGATGAGAGGCATAATCAAGTTTGATTCACTCTTTGGATGTTCAAATGAAGTTTAAGAGTGTTAGGATTGATGGTTTGGAAGTTTAGAATGCCCATATATATAGGAAAACCAAAATATGACCGTTCAATGGCATTGTGGTAATTCCAGCAAAATTCCCAACGGCTCAAAATATGACCGTTATAGTGTTCTCGGAGTTCCGAGAAAAAATCTCGAAGTTCCGGGAATACAAACAGAAGATGAAAAAAAGTCTACTGGACCATTTCTCGGAGTTCCGAGAATTTCTCTTGGAGTTCCGAGAAGCCTATGAAGATCAGATTTTCACTTCATGTTTTTGGGCTTCCAACTTAACACCAAGTTGGGATTGCTATGAGGGTTCCAAGGTGTTGGAAGTCCACAAAGACAATCACTTATATATTTAGGGTGTGTGTTTATTTGCTTAATTATGCCTCTTAAAATCTAAAACTAAGATTGGATTTTATACAATCTAAATTGACTTCGATCTTCAATGCGATTCTTCAAGTCTTCATTTGTCTTAGATCTCCGATGTCTTTGGCCTTCATAAGCGGTCCAATGAGATCTTCTTGGCCTCAATCCAAGCAATGTTGTCTTAGCACCAATGTGATCTACAACTTAGACAATCAAACACATTAGTGATCATAAATCACTTGTGTATTGGAATCATCAAAATAAGATGGGAATGCCAAGGTGAAAACGATTGGGCTTTCATCTTGTTACAGAGTTGTATTGTTATTTTCACCCTTATAAATACCATTTTAAAACAAAAAACCAAAAAATTTGTTTTGCTTTGTTTTTGGGTTGGCCCAAAATGTATTGCCTGTTCAGCTTTGGCAATCGCGCGACAAGCACGCTCTGCCAAAGAGGGGCATCTGTAGACACCCCATTTTGACCGAACCCCTATTCGCCATGTTTGTGAATAACCCATCAAATCAGTGAGTTAGGGTCTCAAATTTCACCTCATGGTAGTCTAGGGTCCTATCTAGGTCCCCACAAAATTTTGTCAAAATCTGAGATCGTTTGCCTAGCGAACGAGTCGGGAGAGTGTTGTAGTACAAATGCAGCAGAGGGGTGGATTATCCTTGAGAGGGCCGAGCTGAGTCGTAATAGGACACGACTGTTCATGCGCCTATCAATTTTTCCACGCAACCGCGCACCTTATCAAATAGTTGTGCCAATATCAGCACCCTTGTTATCCTATAAATGTAAATTTAACCTATCATTTTTAATTAATGAGGGTTTTTCTAACCTAATTAGAAAGAAAAAGAGAGAAAGAGATTTTCCCCAAATCAAAACCTTAATTCCCTTCTTCTTCTTCTCCGATCTCAATTTTTCGGCAAGTTCGAACTCCGGCCGGCATGCTCCTCTTATTTTCTTACTCATATCTCACTGTTTTCCATGTTCTCTTGCACAAGCTCTAGCTAAAAGCTCTTCAAAATCTTAGATTTAAGCTAGAAACCCTTGCTTTGTTGTTCCTTCTTCTCCGGTTGAACTCCGGTTTCCAGCCAAAAGGTTAAAACCGCAGCTATTTGTTCTTTCTTGAGTAGGATATTTTAGTTTTTCCTTTGTTTGGTCCTCTCTATGCCACAGATTTCGTTTTAGCTTATGAAACCCTAGAAAAGCTTTCGAAAAAACCTTGGATCTGTTATTCTCAAGCCTCAAAACCTTAGATTTGGCATTTTTAACCCTAGTTTAAGTTCTAATACTTCAGATCAGAGTTTCTGCTTGCAAAAGGATTACAGATCTGTTGAATCTTCTCGAAAATCATCACTGATTTGTTGTTTTGCTAAAAATAAAAAAGAGAAAATGTAAGTTCTTTTCCAGATTTTATTTTTTGTTAATTATTTTATGAGGATTTGATTACAAATGCTAATATGATAATCATATTGTTCCATAATTTTGCCAATTTTTTGTCATTTTTGCTATTTGATCTTTAAGATCTTAATGACATGCACTTTATTGGATAATTCTTTAGGTTATTTTATAATTTGATCTAATTGACATGTGTCTTCATAGTGACCTTGTGTTATCTGATGATATTTTGCTTTGTTCTAATTAGTATTATTTGTGCTTCGGAGTCACACATGATATATTTGACGTAATTTCTAATGTGTGTGGGTTTAGACCAAAGCATATTGAATAAGGATGCAGTGTAATCTTGAATCATCTTCTTATTTTAGCTATGATCTGTATTTGATAGCTTAGTGTCTTGTTTATTAATTCATGTCATTATGAGTCAACGTCTTCAAGATATTTGAATGAAATATACCTCAGAAGAATGCCAATTTGGAATTCCATTATCTTAAATTTAGTACATACCTGAAACTTAGAAATGGGCTTGAATCATTTGTCTTATTTAGCTTTGGAATTTGAATTTGCTTTTGATTAAATTGTACTTCTTTTAGTACTTTATGCCTTGTATTTGTCTGTAGAATAATTAGAAATTACTCTAGGTCACTGATTATTGGTTATGGTTGTCAAGCATGCTTTATGATTTGGAAAGAGGCTATTTTATTAAGTCTGTGATTGTAGTTAAAGTGACATGATTTAAAAATTGAATGTAAATATGCTGAGCTCTTTGGACTTATATTTCTAGCTCCACTACCATCAACCCAATACTATTTTCTATCAAATCCATTTCAAAACCCACCTTTTTCTCTACAAACTCAGCCTACCCCTTTCATAAACAATTAATGGTGTGAGCTAGGTGTGGTGTAAGACCAGTCAAAGTAATAATGATATCACTCCCATTCTTATAAGTGATTTTGTACATTTTTTGGTAGCATTTGACCGTCTTTATGAGCAAAAGGTAGTGTGAGTAGGTAGCATGGGCTGAATAAGAATATGGTAATATCTTTATGCTGACTTTTCCCTTGTAAGTTGTTATACTCTTTAGTGGTGATTAATATTTGGTTTTGATGTGGTTGTTAAAACATGGCAAAATCCATAGCAGTATTGTGCTCGTGGATGTTGGCATGATTATGTCTTAGTAGTTATACTAACTTGGTTTTTCTCTTCGTTTTGACACTGGTAGGAGTTGTCAAAAGATATTAGCATTACCATTTTTTAAAAATTACATTAATTCTTCATGTTCTTAATTACTTGAGCTAGTTGAGATTAGATGATTATGTAAATAGGTAAGTGTTAATACTAGTAAAGTAGGGGAGGATTACTGTAATCATAATTGATAGAGCATGTGTTTCTGACAATGTCCGAAATAGTTGGTGATAATTTTTTGTCGCCTAATAATAGTTTTTAATAATCTCTTGCATTACATTGTTAAAGGGATTTATGATATTATGTTTGCCTTGCATCTGGAGATGGTTGCACTTAATACCAATGTATGTATAAATAATAAAGTAGAGGATATTACCATTTTTTTTTAATTCTTAACTTTATCTTTCGGATGGCAAAGAGTTTAGAACTAAAAGACATATTTAATTTGCATTTTTACAGTAAAATGGTTTTATATATATTATACTTTCTCGTGAATAATCTTCTTCCCTGAACAAACTTTCCACTTAATTTTTAGGACACCTAAGTATTACTGTTTGTTTTATTTCATGAGAGATACCCCTGCCATGATTATTGTTGCTTTAAGTTTTTAATTATGACACACTGTTTGTTGACCTGTACTCGTTTTTTAATGCTTTATCTTTGTCAAAGAGAATTACAAGGAAATTAATCTGTATGCTTTGCATAAATATTATTTAGAATTGTAGCTGGCAATTTAAGTTCCAAGACTTCAGTTTTGAAATCGAATAATTCGAAGGTTATAATTTATACAAATGTTTAATGAGATAACGAAAGTTGAATTTAATGTATATGATATCTAACATGTTAAACAGTCCAGTTTTTTGTGAAGTTTTTTGATCTTATGGTAAGGGTTATGGTATAGTTCTAAGAGTAAAGTAGTTCTTAATATAGACATCTCTTTGCCATATTTTAGCACCTGTAATTCAAGGCGAATAAATTATTAGAATTGATAAGATTGAACCTTAGTATGATTTTGTCTTTATCATAAAGAATTTTACAAGCCCGACTAGTTCTTATGGATGAAGAAATCTGCCTCTCGGAAGTGAGTGCCATTTTAACCAATAGTGGAATAAAATTATAGTCTAACTTTTCCTTTTAGACTTCGCAGATTAATGAGTCCTCTTTTAGGATCATACTATTTATATTCTTAGAATCATTTTCTGAGGTCAGGTTAATTAGTCTAGGATTTTATTCTATCTAGTAGCTTAGACGTTTATCCTCTATCTCCTTCATTGCAAGAGCGAAGAAGGAGTCATCCCAAGCCCTTCTTTTAGGATAACTTGTTTAAGTCCTGTAGCATCCCTTTCTCTTCATTTTAGAAGACTTTCCAAGTCTTTCGGACATTCCCTTTAGGCATGTTTTATCTGATTGGTATTTCATTTGTTTGTGATCATGCTAGTTTACGTTGGCTTGATCATCTCCCACGAGGTACGTAGTGCAGCATGGGATCTTTATCCCAAGTCCAGCCAAACTTTGTAAATCTTTAAAAAACTTGTTTTCCAAAAAGTTCTTCCTCTAGAGTTAGGAGTATGTCCTAGGTAGAGTGTTTTGGTGGTTGTGTGTTTACTTTAGAGTTAGGAGTTTGTCCTAGAGTTATAGGAACGCCTCCGTCCGGTCAGTTGGCGATTCACATTGCCAACTGATGACTAGGTCTTGGATACGTTAGTGATACCATTGTTTTCCTTAGGACACACAGCCTAGTTACACATAGGTTGTAGGAACCACCTGCATTAGCTTAGGGCTAACCTGCATTTAGTTAGGTCATATAGGGTGTCCTAAAATCCACAATCCACTGGAATTTAAATAATCGCACAAAAAGCTTTAATAACTAGTCTGGTCTTTTAGGTCGAGTCTAGGATAAAGGTCTAGATGTCTTAGGTATTTTAGTTTAGAATAGGTGCGAAGAACTACGTTCCTCTGCTTCTTGTGGAGGCGGGGATACGTAGGCTGTTTGGATGAATATCAGACCATCCAAGAGTCGAGGACAATTTTAGAACCTTAGGATTTGTTGTTAATGTTTCTTTTTAGAGTTTATTGTTTGTGGTTATCATTTTTTCTTATGTGTTTTCTTTTAGATTGAAATTATTTTCTTATTTGATCACTTACATAATTAGCTGTAGATCTTTACTGCTTACCAGTCTATTATTTCTTGCCTATATGCTTAACTATATTTCTTTTACTGCTTATTATATCTCATTTACTTACTTATTTTATTGTCCTGCTTATTCTACTTATCATATTCGTTCCATCTTGTTCAGACCTTATACCTTTAGCTGTAGTATGAATGTGTTTGTCCACCAGAACTTAGACACCCATTAGGTATGTCACTCATAATCTAGATGTGCTTATGTGACATACTTCTTTCATTTATTTTGTGTGTATTTATTATTTCTATTCTCAGGAAATGCATGTTTAGATAGACGATTCCTGAGAATTGTTCCCATTTCATATGAATTTCGCCCAAAACTTTTCAAAGTTAATAATAAATGGCATAAGAGACCAAGTGTTCGCACTCAGACGAATTGGGGGTGCTCTTCTGACCTTCTCCGTTCGTAATCAGGCACGAACCCATTCATTCCTGGTTATCCATGGTATATAGAGCATATTTGTTTAAGGATCCATGGCCGTATACCATGGATGGCAACTCTGAGTTTGTTTAGGTACGTCTCAAATCCGGATTTGTTCCCGAATCAAGAGGTATCTCTTTTATATCGCCACTCGTGCTATGCTATGAGGGTGGCACCATTTTGAGAGTTCCTTCGTAGAAGTCTCCTTCACGTGTGGATGATCCAGAGGTCGTTGGGGGCTCGTCCTCCACCTCTCTCCTGGATTGGGGTCCACAGGCGGCGCGAAAGCTAATTGCGAAGGCCGCCCATTACATACTCCGCGGGGCCAAGTTGTACAAACGCTCCTACACCTGGCCATACCTCCGATGCCTAGTACCCTTTGAGTCAGAGTACGCTCTGTGGGAATTGCATGAGGGAATCTGCGGAGATCATGAGGGCGAAAGAATGTTAGTTTAAAAATCCATAAGGCACGGGTATTTTTGGCCTACGATCTTGCTAGATGCCCAAGAATTCGTCAAGAAATGCGGCGCCTGCTAGAGATTTGCTACCATACCCCGACGACCGACATACACCTCCATATCAAGCCCCGTACCCTTCGCTATGTGGGGGATGGACTTGGTCGGTCCATTTTTGAAGGCCCTGGGAGGGCACACTATGCTATATGTAGCCATAGACTACTTCACCAAATGGGTCGAGGTCAAAGCCGTGGTGAAACCCAACTCCAAGGCAACCGAAAAGTTCTTCTATCATGACATGGTCTACCATTTTGGCATTCCTAAGATCCTCATAATAGACAACGGACCCCAATTCGCGAGCACAGTGTTCGGTGAATTCTGCGACAAGTTGAGTATTGAGCACAGGTTCGCCTCGGTAGCGCACCCCCAAGCAAATGGACAAATCGAGGTCACAAACAGGATTGAAATAAACAAGAGGGGGGTGAATTGGTTTAACACTAAATTTATACCTTTTTCGTTTTAAGTATTAAACCTAATTTGAATTTTCTTCTCTTGATTAGATTTTGGTTAGTTCAACTAAGATCAAATCAAAAGGAAATACCAAACCAAAATAAGAATGAAAGTGCAAGACAAAGAAATAACACACCGATGTATAGTGGTTCGGGCAAAGCCCTACTCCACTCTTCTTAAGATCGTCCTTAAGGATTTCTACTATTGTGAGACCTCCACGATGCCCGGCTCCGAGGCGATTACACTCCCAAGGGATATTAAATGAGGATGCCCTTGACACCTTTACACCGACTCTCCTTCTTCGCCGAGTTCTAAGCGATACTCCCTAGGGTATTAACATAGGATGCCCTAGCCACCTTTACAAGAAAAGAAGATGAAGATTTGTTTGGCTTCTCTTGAAAGCTTGATGCACAATGTTCTCCCTTTGATTGCTCTCCAATATAGGTTGCAAGTGAAAGCCTAAATCCAAACTCAAAAGATTTGCAAGTTTCAAGGCAAGTTTGGGGAGAAGAAAACAAATTCTCAAGCTAAAAGGATTTGCAAGTGTTTGAATGCTTAAGGATGTTTTTCTAAATATTCAAGAGAGGAAAATAATCCTCTTGAATGAGTATTTATAGCCTCTTGACAAAATATGACCGTTTGGGGTTATAGAAATCAAAAACCAATTTTTAATTCAAAAACCAACGGCTATATTTTGAGCTGTCGCGACGTTCACGGAGTTCCGAGAACCATTCTCGGAGTCTCGAGACAAATTCTCAGAGTTCCGAGAGAACGGCCAGAAGGAGATAAATTCTACTGGACCATTTCTCGGAGTTCCGAGAAAATTTCTCAGAGTTCCGAGAGAATGGCCAGAAGTTGTCAAAAACTACTGGACCATTTCTCGGAGTTCCGAGCTCGGAGCTCCGAGAAGCCTAAAATAAGCAGACTTTTTATATTTTTGTTGCTATTTGATTTTGGGCTTTTGGAACTCAATTCCTAAGATAATTTGGAATGTTTATGAGGGTCCCAACATGTTGGTCCACCACATAACCATTCACTAAACCATTTAAGTTCTTAAGTGTTTTTGAAAACTCTTTTGAAAAACCTTGCCTTGACTTAGAAATCTAAAGAGAAAAGATGTACAATGAAATCTATGTAACCTTCAACTTCTCTTTAGCCTTGGTCTTCAATTGGTCTTCCATTTTGTGTATGCTTACTTGAGAGATGATGTGAGCTCCACTTAGCTCCTTTGACTCTTGTGTGGTACATCTTCAAGCATGACCATGTGGTGTGTTGGTTCCTTCAATGATCAACCTATGGGCTTAACACAACACTTCAAGGCAAATTGATTAGTATTCAAGAGCATAATCAATTATGTTTAGAATCATCAAAACAAGATAGGAGAGTAGACCCTTGGGCTTACAATCTCCCCCTTTTTTATGATGACAAACAAAATTGATTATAAGGTGTGTGTGGAGTGACATAATATGCAAGTGAATGCAGGAACTCCCCCTCAATATATGCATAATGATAAATGATAACAATTAGAAGCATATAGTGCATATAGGCAAGTGAATAGATAATCAATTTCAAACTTCTCCCCCTTTTGTCATCGACAGAAAGGGCGAACTAAAATATATAGCAATTAGGAGTGAATGAAGATTGAGTTAGGTACTCCCCCTAAATCAATGCTTATGGTATAAAATATGTAGCCAAGTAATGTACATATACCTATTCATGATCGAGATGTTGACATATTGTCAAATTATTAGGTATTTTAATTAAGATGAAGGTACCTCTCCATCTTAGAGAACTAAGAAGGCTAAGAGTACCAATTGAGTGATTTTTAAGATTAACGTTTGCCATCTCATTCATGCAGATACTACCAAACAAGGATGATATGTATATAAGCTGGTGAAAGGCACAAAGTATTTATTTGGCAATTTCTTTGACTTGATCCGCACTCCAAATGTTTAAGGCACTTCAGATATAACATATTCTATCATCACTAAGGGGTTTTGTAAAGATATCAGCCAATTGTTCCTCAGTGTTGATATATTTTAAGCAAATATTCCCTTTTTGTGAGTGATCTCTACTGAAGTGGTGCCTAATCTCAATATGTTTTGTTCTAGAGTGTTGTATGGGGTTCTTTGTAAAGCTTATAGCACTAGTATTGTCACATTGGATAAAAATATTTTCCATTTTAATTCCATAGTCCATCAATGTGCTTTTCATCCATAGGACTTGTGCACAGCAAGCTCCAACTGCCACATATTCTGCTTCTGTTGTGGACAGAGCTACTGAATTTTGTTTCTTGCTAAACCAAGAAACAAGTGATTTGCCCAAGAATTGACAAGTCCCACTAGTACTTTTCCTATCCACTCTACATCCAGCGAAGTCCGCATCTGAATATCCAATGAGAGTGAAGGCAGTAGATCTTTCATACCATAGTCCTAGACTTTGGGTTCCTCTTAAGTACTTGAAGATCTTCTTGACTGCCGATAGGTGAGACTCCTTTGGATCCGATTGAAATCGAGCACAGAGACAGACAGTAAACATAATGTCTGGTCTGCTGGCTGTCAAATAGAGTAAGCGACCTATCATACCCCTATACATCTTTTGGTCCACAGATTTGCCAAATTCATCATTTTCTAGCTTAGCAGTTGTACTCATGGGAATTCTTGATGTCTTACTGCTATCCATGCCATACTTCTTTAATAACTCCTTTGTATATTTTTCTTGATTTATAAATATCCCATTTTGGTATTGTTTAATTGGAGTCCTAAGAAGTAGGTTAACTCACCCATCATGCTCATTTCAAATTCATTTTCCATTATAGTTGCAAATTCATCACACATTTTTTGATTTGTTGAGCCACAGATGGTGTCATCTACATAAATCTGAACAAGGAGGATATCTTGATTTTCTCTTTTGATAAATAATATTTTATCCACCTTTCCCATCTCAAAACCCTTTTCAACTAGGAATGTGCAAAGCCTCTCATACCAAGCTCTAGGAGCTTGCTATAATCCATATAAAGCTTTATCAAACGTGAAGACATGATTTGGATGTTTGTAGTCTTCAAAACCTGGAGGTTGCTCAACATACACTTCCTCTTGGATATAGCCATATAGGAAGGCACTTTTGACATCCATTTGATATAATTTAAATCATTTATGAGATGCATATGCCAAGAGTATCCTAATAGCTTCCAAACGGGTAACAGGAGCAAATGTCTCATCATAGTCTATTCCTTCCTCCTGATTGTACCCTTGGGCTACAAGCCTAGCTTTATTTCTAGTGATAATTCCATTTTCATCCATTTTGTTTCTATACACCCATCTCGTGCCAATGACTGGATGATCACTAGGCCTAGGCACTAGCCTCCACACCTTGTTCCTTTCGAATTGACTCAACTCTTCTTGCATAGCCATCAACCAATATTCATCATTTTCGGCTTCCTTGATGGACTTAGGTTCTAATTCGGATAGGAACGCCAAGTTATTACTCACACTTTGATAGTATGATCTAGTTCTTACCGGCGATGTGGCATCACCTAAGATTTGGGATTCAGGATGATCTACCAATATTCTCCTATCCGTAGGCAATGACTCATCATCTACATTCTCAACTTCCTCACTAGGTAATGTATTACTTGTAGATGCATGGGGAGGAGCATTTGTCTTAGGTAAGAGGTATTCAATAGGTTCATCCTCACCATGTGGCATTTCTTGAGGTGTTGGCTCTCTTTCATCAAATGTAACATGCATGGATTCTTCTACAACTAGGGTTCTTCTATTAAATACTCTATATACCTTGCTATGTGTAGAATATCCTAAAAATATGCCATCATCCGACTTCTTATCAAATTTGTGTAAGTTATCTTTAATGTTCAAGATATAGCATTTACAACCAAACACTCTAAAATAGCTTATATTTGGTTTCAAGTTTTTCCAAAGCTCATAAGGTATTTTTTTAAAAATTGGCCTCATATATACCCTATTTATGATATAGCAAGCGGTGCTAACCGCCTCCGCCCAAAAGTATCTAGGGAGATCATTCTCATGCAACATAGTTCTAGCCATTTCTTGGAGGGTTCGGTTCTTTCTTTCTACAACCCCATTTTGTTGAGGTGTCCTAGGTGCAGAAAAATTGTGTTTAATGCCATGTTCATTACAGTAAGTGTCAAATTGTACATTTTCAAATTCCGTTCCATGGTCACTCCTAATGTAAGATATGGAGATACCTTTCTCATTTTGGACTTGATTACACAATTTAAGAAAATTTTCATAGGTTTCATCTTTATGTGCTAAAAATATGACCCATGTATATCGTGAGTAGTCATCCACAATGACAAACACACCTCTTTCCACCTAGGCTACTTGTCTTCATTAGTCCAAAAAGATCCATATGAAGTAGTTGCAAGGTGTAGGTGGTTGAGATCATATTTTTAGGGGTAAATGAGCTCTTCAATTGTTTGCCTAATTGACAAGTTCTACAAATGTGATCTTTGGTGTATTTGAACTTAGGCAATCCTCTAACAATGTCTTTTGAGGAGAGGGTTGAAATGAGATCCATTCCGTCATGACCCAACCTCCTATGCCATAACCAAGAATCTTCACTAATGGCACTAAGACAAGTTACATTTTGGAGTCTAAGATCATCTAGCTCAATAGTTTAAATGTTATTGTCTCTAGAACCTATGAATTGTACTTTTCCATCTATCTTATTCTTAACAATGCATTTGTTGGGGTTGAAGACTACTTCAAAACCATTGTCACACAATTGACTAATGTTAATAAGATTATGGGATAAGCCATCAACATAAAGTACATCATGTATGGGAGAGGTAGAGTTACCTATGGTGCCTTCTCTTTTGACTTTTTCTTTCTTATCATCTCCAAAGGTTACATCTCCGCCATCCTTGAGTGATAGGGATGCAAATTGAGTGAGGTCTCCGGTCATGTGCCTAGAGCATCCACTATCAAGGTACCATGTGTTCTTCTTGTTATGGCTTTTAAGGCATACCTACATATGAATAGGCAAGTGAGATCCCTTAGGTACCCAAATTTTCTTAATCTTGCTAAGTTCATTTATTTTCACTTTAGGTTCAATTTGATTTTATCTTGTTTAGCATACATGCAAGCAACTTTATAATGTCCTTCTAGACCACAATAAAAGCAAGTTTTAGTACCACTAGAAGAGGCCTTTACAAATTTACTTTTATAGTTTGACATTGTAGTATTCCATTTATGTCCAAGTCCACTTTTATCATGTGACAATCTTTGAATATCAACAAGTCTATCCAATTTTAGTGAACCATGTTCAAATTTTTCAAAGAGTTTCTTTAACTCATCATATTCATGAGATAGTTTACTATTTTCATGCTTTAGCTTGTTGTTTTCAATAGATAGTTCTTGTCGATTTTCATTTAAAATCTTGATGGTAGCATTTAAATCATGAATTTCAACTTTATATTTTTCATTTTCATCATCTAAAAATTCATGATCTTTCTTTAACCAACCAAATTCTTTTGTCATGTTAGAAAGAGAATTTTTAAGTAATGCATTTTTATCAAGTTCTATTTCAAGTTCATCATGTGCACCTTGCAAGGAATCAAGAACTTCTTTTAAAATAATGACATCATTTAAAGTATTTACCTCTTGATTTTCATTTGTTGAGGCCATGAAGCAAACATTCTTTGCTATCAAGCAATCTTCTCCATCATTTGGTTCACCTTCACTTTCATTGTCCTCATCCCATGTGGCGGTCATTCCTTTCTTGTCTTCTCTTCTCTTGAAACGATTGTTTGAAGTAGGCTCATTGTTGAGTAGACAATCCGGGCGAATGTGTCCAAGTTTCTTGCATCCGTAGCATCGGGGTTGAGATGGTCTGTCACCGAGCTCTTCTTTCTTCTTGAATGGAGGATTGGTTCTTCTATTTCTCATGCCTCCCATATTCCTTTGCAAGAACTTGATCCTTCTTATTATGAGGGCTACCTCATCTTTCATGTCTTCCTTTGCCTCTTCATTATCACCTACATTGCAAGCAAAAGCAACACTTTTTTTTTTCAATCTTATTTTCAATTTCGGGTGCTTTTGTTTTGAAAATCATCTCATGGGTTATCAAGGACCCTATTAGTTCATCTAGGTTTAAAGTGTTCATGTCCTTGGCTTCGGTGATTGCGGAGGTTTTGGATTCCCATGATAAAGGTAGAGATCTAAGGATTTTGGTCACTAAATCTCTATTTGAAAATTATTTTCCAAGTCCCCTTAGTCCATTTACAAGGTTAGTGAATCTAGTGTATATGTCGGCAATAGTTTAATCGGGTATCATTTGAAAGAGTTCATATTGCCTAAATAGATGATTCATTTTAGATTCTTTAACTTGGTTTGTTCCCTCATGGGTAACTTCTACGGTGTCCCAAATTTCCTTCGCCAAATTCAAGTTTGACACTCTATTGAATTCTCCGGGTGATAAAGCACAAATTAGAGAATTCATGGCTTTGGCATTGTAGTTTTAGGCTTGGTGTTCGGCTTCAGTCCAATCATTTAGATTTCTAGTGGGTAATGTATATCCATTATAAATGACTCTCCACATTTGGTAATCTTGGGTTAAAAAGATTTTCATTTTGGTTTTCTAAAATTCATAATTGGTTCCATCAAAATAGGGTGGCCTAGTGTTTGAGTATCCTTCATGGGTGTTGAGGATAGTTTGCCATTTTTAGAATCTTTTCTCTAGACCGGTTAGGGTTTTAAATAAAGTAGAGATGAGGCTCTGATACCAATTGAAATAAACAAGAGGGGGGTGAATTGGTTTTAACACTAAATTTATACCTTTTTCGTTTTAAGTATTAAACCTAATTTGAATTTGCTTCTCTTGATTAGATTTTGGTTAGTTCAACTAAGATCAAATCAAAAGGAAATACCAAACCAAAATAAGAATGAAAGTGCAAGACAAAGAAATAACACACCGATGTATAGTGGTTCGGGCAAAGCCCTACTCCACTCTTCTTAAGATCGTCCTTAAGGATTTCCACTATTGTGAGACCTCCACGATGCCCGACTCCGAGGCGATTACACTCCCAAGGGATATTAAATGAGGATGCCCTTGACACCTTTACACCGACTCTCCTTCTTCGCCGAGTTCTAAGCAATACTCCCTAGGGTATTAAGATAGGATGCCCTAGCCACCTTTACAAGAAAAGAAGATGAAGATTTGCTTGGCTTCTCTTGAAAGCTTGATGCACAATGTTGTCCCCCTAGCCACCTTTACAAGAAAAGAAGATGAAGATTTGCTTGGCTTCTCTTGAAAGCTTGATGCACAATGTTGTCCCTTTGATTGCTCTCTAATATAGGTTGCAAGTGAAAGCCTAAATCCAAACTCAAAAGATTTGCAACTTTCAAGGCAAGTTTGGGGAGAAGAAAACAAATTCTCAAGCTAAAAGGATTTGCAAGTGTTTGAATGCTTAAGGATGTTTTTCTAAATATTCAAGAGAGGAAAATAACCCTCTTGAATGAGTATTTATAGCCTCTTGACAAAATATGACCGTTTGGGGTTATAGAAATCAAAAACCAATTTTTAATTCAAATATCAACGGCTATATTTTGAGCTGTCGCGACGTTCTCGGAGTTCCGAGAACCATTCTCGGAGCTCCGAGAAATTCTCGGAGCTCCGAGAGTACGGCCAGAAGGAGAGAAATTCTACTGGACCATTTCTCGGAGTTCCGCAAAAATTTCTCAGAGTTCCGAGAGAATGGCCAGAAGTTGTCAAAAACTACTGGACCATTTCTCGGAGTTCCGAGAAGCCTAAAATAAGCAGACTTTTTATATTTTTGTTGCTATTTGATTTTGGGCTTTAGGAACTCAATTCCTAAGATAATTTGGAATGTTTATGAGGGTCCCAACATGTTGGTCCACCACATAACCATTCACTAAACCATTTACGTTCTTAAGTGTTTTTGAAAACTCTTTTGAAAAACCTTGCCTTGACTTAGAAATCTAAAGAGAAAATATGTACAATAAAATCTATGTAACCTTCAACTTCTCTTTAGCCTCGGTCTTCAATTGGTCTTCCATTTTGTGTATGCTTACTTGAGAGATGATGTGAGCTCCACTTAGCTCCTTTGACTCTTGTGTGGTACATCTTCAAACATGACCATGTGATGTGTTGGTTCCTTCAATGATCAACCTATGGGCTTAACACAACACTTCAAGGCAAATTGATTAGTATTGAAGAGCATAATCAATTATGTTTAGAATCATCAAAACAAGATAGGAGAGTAGACCCTTAGGCTTACAAGGATATTGCTCCAAAGCCTAAAAAAACGACTGGAGGGAGTCTAAAAATCCTGGGTCGACGCACTACCAAATGTCCTCTGGGCCTACGGAATGACGCCTCGAGCTACAACAGGAGAATCTCCGTTCAGTCTGACATTTGGAGTGGAAGCGGTCATTCCAGTGGAAATCGGAATCCCGTCCTTCCGCATGGAAAACTTCGATGAGCGAGAAAACTCTGAACTCCTCAGAAACAGCCCTAACCTAATCTTAGAAAAAAGAGAGCAAGCTAGACTCAGGGTTGCATCCTGCCAGCAGAAGGTTGCCTGATATTACAATTTCAGAGTGAAGACACGTTCAGGACAGCCAGGAGATCTTGGGCTGCGACGATCGTAGGTCTCAAACCCCCTAAACTCCGGAAAACTCACCCCGAAATGGGAGGGACCCTACCGGGTCACCCGAGCACTCCGACCTGGAGCCTACCAACTGGAACACCTCGATGGAACCCCGGTTCCCCGAAGCTGGAGCATGGACAAACTACGAATATTTTACCAATAGAAGGAAGGGATAAGCGTTGTTTTTTTGAAATAGTTGTCATGTATGTCTTTTTCTTTTTGTCCTTTTCAGAATGAAGTCGATGTAATCTCCATCAGAATTAATGAAATGATGTTTTCTCCACATCATGCATATCTCCACCCTCCGACCCACGCAACGCGCTAGACCGGAAGGGCACGGGAAGTGAAAGAGGTAAAATCAAGGATGATCTCCTAGATAATACCCTAGAACGCTTCCCATGAAAAAACGACCTGCCCTTTATAAGGGCAGGCAGGTCCATTAACTCCGAACTGATCACTCGAGAGGAAGATGACCTACCTACAAAAAGGTTGCCAAGGCACCGTATCCCATGGAGATGTGGTAGAGGCATTCCGTCTCTCCAGCCGACATCACTACTCTAAAACAGCAACGCCCATACAAAGGAAAAACTTACTGGAAAATCTCCAAACATGACCCACAACCACAAAAATGGCCAGGAGCCCTAGTGAAGTCATACAAAAAAGAAGAAGAAAAGAGAGTATTCTTTAAAGTTATTACACACCCAATGTATTGGCTCCAAATGCTAATGAGTGTCGAGAGTAAATGCGGCACATATAAATGAAATGTTCATCAGGCTATTCATTCCTCGACGGAAGCACAGGCTCGGGCAAGACGCAGGGAGACGCCTTGTTTCCCTCATCTTTGGTCGTCTCTGCTGCAATGACCCATTCCTAAGGAACCTCCTCCGCCGGGGGCACCTCGGTTGCATGCATCAACTTGTCCAAGGGAAAGGAGGAATCAATCTCCTGCACCCGCCTACGGCACTCAACAAAGGCATCGACCTCAACGGAAAGGCAGTAATCCGCCGCTGCCATAAAAAAGTCATCGGAACTGCGCCACTCTTCCCGAGCCCTTGCCAATTCTTCCGCATGAGCCTTCTGAGCTACCAGAAGGTTGTTCTCCGCCTGATCCCTCTTGAACTCAGACATCTGAAGTTTACTCTGCAAATCTTTCACGATATCTGAAAGCAACAAGTTCTCCACCTGCGCCGTCTCGAGGCTCTCCTCTAAATCCCGGACCCGCTTCTCGTACCCCTCCCTGAAAGTGTTCATTTCAGATTCATCCTCCAACATATATTCCAACATCTTCCTCCCATAGCTCTGAACCTATAGAACGGCACCCCGGGAAGAGCAATCAACGAACAAACTACAAGCAGAAGGAAATAACGAGCTAAAAATACTTACACAATATGTGGAGTGAAGGTATCGGGCCGCTAGTGTTCGTCGAGGATACCCCTCTAGCTCGACCTCGTCACCCGGAATGGCAGTCAGGAGACCCATCTCCACCCCCAACCCGTGGATTCTTGAGGCAGCAGTCTTGGTCGCCTATTGTCCACTCCGGCCTAGACACCTCGTCGTGCATCTTGAAATACTACTCAGAAAATGACATTTGATCCAGTATCAACTTGGTCATGCTGGACCCCTCTATCTGGCTCGGAGGATCAGACAGGAGGACCTACTGACCCTTGGGAGGGCGGGCAGCCTTCCCCTGGGGCTAGTGCTGAGGAGTAGCCTTCTTCGCCGGGGGCTCCTTCTCCGGAGTAGGAGGAGGCCTCACTTTGTCCTTGGCCCCTACGGTACGGTCAGAAGCGCCGTAGAACCCTAGACGGCCCTCTTCCGAGCCGCCACCATGAAATCTGAAGGAATCCATGACATTCCGGAAGAACCCTTCGACAATTCCCCCACAACCTCGTTTCCCTTGGTAGGCGTGTCCGCAGGCGACACATCTGCAACGGGAACAGCAAGGGAAGGAATTCAGAAACAAAAGGGACAATCCTAGGAGCAACCTAGAAAGAGAAAAGCCTTGAGCGAGGAGAGTGGCTGACCATGAAAACTGGCAGAGCTCTCTCCCACATCCTCGTACATCCTGTGGGCTCTCCTCTCCAAAATGCTATAAAGTTTATACTTCCTCAGGTTCTTCTCCTCCTTGAACTCAGAGACATCAATGGGTTTCCCAGAAATAAGCTTCTCCAAGTCAAACTTACTGTAATCCGAGGAATTGGGCAGGGACTTCCTCCTCCACTCAGTAGACCATCTTCAGGACCTGGGAAAATCCCAGTTCGCGTCCGACAGAGGAGTAATGAAGACAAACTCCTCCTTCCACCTTTTGATAGAGGAAGGCAGATTCATGGCAATTTTTACTTGGGGATGCTGGGTCAAGTACAACCAGCTGTCCCCGCCTTTCACCAGAGGACTAAGAGCGACACAACCCCTAAACAAAGGGAGGGTAACCTGGACCCTGTGTAGACCGCCCTTGACTACAAAAGCCAAAAGGGTGCACCAACTGTTAGGCACCAGTTGGGAAGGCGTCACTTGATAAAAATCGAGCTTCAATAATGATGCCCAAAAGTGGAAACCTAACTCCCGCCCTAAAAGTCTCTATATAGAAGGCTACCTCTTCCTCCGTAACACCCTCGCACACCCCGTCATTAGAAGTAGGGATTCAGATCCCGTACTCATCAGGTATCCGGTACTCTTTCCTAATCCTCTCCTCTACCCCCTTCCTCAGAGTACCCTCAATCGACATTATGCCTTCAGGACGGATAGTCTCACCGGCCATCATATTTATGATGTCCACCTTACGGGTGGAAGGGACCCAAGAGGGAAGTTCGGATCGTGTGGCCCCCGAAGACTCTGACCCAGAAACTCCGAAACTATACTCTAGTTCTTTCGCCATTTGGTCATCTCGGGAGTTACCAATCTCCTCCTCCTACCCCCCCAAACCCCTTGGTTGGGAGCCCTCCACCAGTACTACTGACTCACTGGAAGGATTCTGAGAATCGCTTGACTCAGACATTGTAAAAATAAAATGAGAAATTAGAACCAAAGGATGCAGTACTCACCGAGAAAGATGACTGAAAAAGACTCGAGTTGGGATCTAGATCGACGGCGAAAAAACCCATGAACCAATGAAAAGGATCGCAAAGGAAAGCACCAGATGAAAAACCAACCCTAGCTCACTTCGAAGGAAAAACGAAGGAAATGGTTTCTGGAGATGGATTAAAGTTAAGGACCTACGCACGCGTGAACCGGCATTTAATCGGATGGGACACCTACACGTGGCGCGGTGGAAATGATTTAGTAAACCACCATAATCGAAGCGCCATTTTTATTGGTGAAAAGACACTTAAACCTCTACCGCAAACTTCGGAAACAAGCTACCCCGAGCACCATTTGAAACGTCCGCCCGTACCCTCCAGCTGCTCCTATTCCACTTGATGGAAAAAAAGACCTGTTGGACAAAAGGGCTCGGAATTCAGGGTAATGGTCCGCCCGTACCCTCAAGCTGCTCCTATTCCACTTGATGGAAAAAGAGACCGGTTGGACTAAAGGGCTCGGAATTCAGGATAACAGTCCACCCGTACCCTCCAGCTGCTCCTATTCCACTTGATGGAAAAAGATACCGGTTGGACAAAAGGGCTCAGAATTCAGGGTAACTATTCGCCCGTAACCTCCAGCTGCTTCTATTCCACTTGATGGAAAAAGAGACCAGTTGGACAAAATGGCTCGGAATTCAGGGTAACGGTCCGCCTGTACCCTCCAACTGCTCCTATTCCACTAGATGGAAAAAGAGACCGGTTGGGGAAAAGGGCTCGGAACCACGCGCGACGATCCGCCCCCCCTCCCAATTTTTACTATCCCACCTGGAAAGAAAGCCTAGACGAATCAGAAGACTCATGTCGAGATGAGGACCTGCGCTTCAAAAGATAGATAAAACAACCATGCGCCACTCTACGCCTACTCGCCAACGACACCTCCCCATCTTAGTTAAAGGAAATCTGAGAGACACACCTACTCTACTCAAATTAATGCAAGAACAACAGAAGAGAAACCACACAAAACAGACAGATATAGCGAAAAGTCCATTCATTGATAATAACATGGCCCGCGGGCCTACAAAAATCATGGGCTCGCAAGCCCTACAAGCTATGGCCCCTCGGGCTCCACTAAAAAAAAAACAGAGAGAGAGAGAGAGAGAGAAGAAAAGGACAGAAGAAGGGGAAAGGCACTTAACCTACGGGGCCATAAAACATGACTTTTTTCCAAAAAGAGGAGAGAAGAAATGATCGAGACGCTACCGCAGAAGTAACAGTCGCCCACCCCCTCCCCCGAACTCAGTCTGAGCGACTGTTCGGGGAGTTCTCTTCACTGGAGAGGTCTTCGTCGTCTACCCTCTCCTCAGGCGAACTCTCTAGGAAGGGGTCCGTCTCATACTCAAGTAGCTACTCATTAAGTCGGTAAATCTTCCACCTCAGCTCCCGATTCTCCGCCTTCAAGTCATCAATCTCTCCGTTCATCTCCAAAAGGCGGTTGCACAATGCCATCTTCTGATGATGGACACGGGAGAAGAAAGACCGCTTTCGGGCCACGTAGGCCTCATGGGATTCACCCTCGCGGGGAGGAGAATGGATGCGATGGGGAGGGAAGCCCGGGGGAGAACTCGTGTCCCGCTTGGCCCTCTTGTAACTCATCAAATCCTAGTCCGAATCAGAACTGTTGGAGGCCTCCACTACTATATGGCCTCACCCTTGTTGACGGAGGGGGAACCATCGCTAGACTTCAACATGTTTTTCAAAAGGCAAAAGGGGAAAGGAAGAAAGATAAGGACATGAGAAAATGGAGGGGAAGCGTGTGAAAAAGAGCGCTCCAAAAACCTCCTTCTTATACACCAAAAATGGAACCCTTGGATTACGAAGCGACGTGTCCAAAACGTGTCCTTCCACTACTAGATGGTCAAATTGTGCCTCATAATTATGCCATGACCCCTCGAGAAGGCACCACCAATCGGAACGCCTCGCTGCCCTGTATTTTCAAGATTCTCATAATTACCCTCGTCATCAGATTCTACGACCGGTTAAAAGAACTTACTCCCTTGGTCCATTCCATGGACCAAAGGAGTAGGGAGGTATTATAATAGGTACAAAATACGGTGAGGCCATAGGATCTCACCACGTGTCACTCCATCATACTCAATATCTTAGCCATAATCGCTCGTCATAATGAGGAGTATTAGATAAGGCATAAGATGTCAGATCGCGCCATGTGGCACCCTCCCGCCGCCCAAAACATGAGCCAAGATCATCCATTATTACGATTATGGAAAGGATTAAACACAAGATTAGCAAGCCATGCACGCCACTAATCCTCTACGGCCAGAGTGCGACCCAATAAAAGGAAAGAAGATCTTCACCACCAAAATGATTAAGAACGTCCACGTGGCGCCCAATGAGGAGGAATTGCATGCAAGCGAGAAGGGTAAATATGTGACCAAACTCGTGAGAAAGGGGATCCAATCTCTTCTGGCCTGGGAGGAAAGAAAAACCTAACCAGACTAGAGGGCACCATTAAAGGCAAGCTTTAATTGCCCATCAAAGTGACCATACCCAAAAGCAGGTGTGAGAAAAGGGTGTTGGATGCCTGCCCCGTCCTCTCCCCAGATCCCTTAGCCAACTCGACCACCCCAATAACAGAAATAGCCTATGTTTAATTTTGGTAACCTAGTCACCCCCTCTATTAATCTTGTTGTTCATTTATACGATTGAGCTGGAATCTGACTTGGGTGTCGAAGTGGTCGTTCGGGACCCACCCCGGACCCTTTGACGCCTTTGTTTGTGATTGTAGATACTGGACGGAGGCTCTCTACCCACCGCACGATCACAGACCCGGATTTCGGCACCATCAATATGTTTTTCTAGAGGAATGATAGACTTAAGGACGTCCTTACAAGAAACCAATTACAAGGGCACTCCTATTAGTCCTTATAAGCAAAGTGCATTTATGGTTATAGTTGTCAACATTATTTCCTTATATTTTGGGAGATGATATTTTCACCCCCCATTGCATTACGTATGCGCTCCCCTTATAAGGTGATTTGACGTGTGAACAGTGTGCAACTTTAATGTCATTTGACGTTAAATCACCATATAAGGGGAGTGCATACGTAACGCCGATGGGGGGGTTGTTGTGAAAATATCACTGCCCTGTATTTTTTGTGCCCTTATAAATACATTGTCTTTCCTTGGATCAATGAGAACGCCCTTGTAACTGAATTTGCATTTTTCAGATAGTAATAAAATCGAGAAAAGACAAAACCCAAAATGCCCAAATGTTGTCAAACTCAATACACCTAAAATGCAATCCATTTTACTTGTATATAATCAAGACTTCCCCTTAATTTCTAGGTATTGATCCCTTAGCTCAGTGGCCCAGGCTTTCTCCTTTGACCTAGAGGTCAGGGGTTCGAACCCAGCTTACCTCCCCAAAATACTAAAAAAATAGATCGACACGGGTACAGCTCATTTCAACACTGTTTAGAAGAAATGGGCCCAAGCCCCAATCCGAACAAGTTTTTATAAGCTTAGTGTCAAAGTATGTTGAGCTTGGGCATATTCAGTCCAAGTCCCGTGAACTATATGGTACTTCCGTAATTCCCTGAAAACTCATAGGCATATTGGAAAGTTTGTATCTATAAATATCAGGAAGCGAGTTTCACTCTCATCTGCCCCAAAAAAGCTCAAAAAATAAGACGGATTATCGCTTTTTTTCCCATCCCTCCTCTTCGTTGCAGAAATAATGAGCAGTCTCAGACAAAATTGCAGAGATCCAGACAATGATCTTTTACTCGTTTCGAGTTCAGGTGATTTCTTATAACTTTGCATTCATTTCTGCAACTTTTATTCGACATTCAACACCTCAGAAGAAAATCTCTTAGTTAGAAGCTAAAAAATCGTTGAATATTCACTTGAAACGATAGCAAGCTATCTGAAATTAAGACTGGATGTCTCTAAGATCTACACATTTTTTTTTTAAATTTTGATGATATTTTGTCGTCATTTCTCTTCGTTTCTAGGTTAGATCTGCAAATCTGCACGCATCCTGTGATTGTTGCCATATTTTTATGTGAAGTAAGATCTGAAAACGGAAACCACTCGATTGATTTTATTTTTATTTTTTTTTGTGTACTTTTCGTTGTATTTCTTAGAAAATTATACAACATTGATAATGTGAGATGTAGATGTGTACGTGCTGCTTTTGATTGGATAGGTAATAGAGATTAGGTCCAATGTTAGATTGTAGTGATGCGGAATGTTTGTTTTGAAGCCTAAACGAGTGAGTATAGATTCTTTGATTGAGTAGTTTTTTTTTTCTTGTAAGGACTACTAGTAAGGGGCCTGTCCGATGCACGTGAGAATGAAAACTTGAAGGTTCTTTGTTTTGAGCACGATCCGAATATGTATCTGTTTATCTGTCCCTTTCTATTGTTAATTTGATTATTTCTTTGGTTAAAATAAGTCTTTTACACTTTTAGCTCAAGTACTAATAACAAAGCTTGGCAGACACTTTTAGCACAGTCATATATACCACAAAAAAAATAATGTTAAATTTATCAAAACATAGTTTTTTTTTGTCGAAGAAAATATGCCAGCAATCATTCAAAATAAAATTAAACACAAATCATGGTCGTAACAATGTATCATTCTTTTTTAGGACCACGACGTTCTTTTACACTCAGATTCATAAGGCATTTTCCGATACGAATGATACGCATCACTAATATGGCCTATACATGTCGTTTTGGCCTCCAGCCAATACACCTACCAATACTGATTTTTTGAACCTTAAAAATGATGTAATTAACATTCCAGCCAGTTACATTTTTTCTTCATGCAGCATTATAAGCTACAAACTTTTAAGACAAATAATAATCCAAATTTGAATAGTAAGTTTCTATGCATAAGACTTAAAGAATTATTTTTAAGTATGTATTATCCAATCCTTTTATATTGTAATTTTGTTTACGAAAGTTGTTGTATTAAAGTATTAACTTTATTGGAGTGGTATATGTGACTGTGCTCAATCTTCTTGTTCAGCTAATGTTAGTTATCCTACAGGGCACTGTGTAGCTGGTTGACACATTCGAGTAGATTTCGATATCAGTATAACCATTTATGATTCACAGATTGGACATAATATCCTAAGATTTATTGTTTAGATTCTTAGATATTATGTCCTGAACTTATTTTCTCATTTTATCTGTTATATGAAAACTTCATCTTTAGACTATCTCTATAAAATGAAATTGGAAGAGATAGTTACTGGTTGGCTGATCTTCTTCAATCAGTCCACCGAAATGCCTTTGTGTGTGTGTGTATCAATGAAGCACGGATACGGGTACGACATGATACGGGTATATGGATACGTGATTTTAATAAAAAAAAGGATACGGGTACGTTGGGGGTATGCTGAATATAATATATTTTTATATTTTATTATATATTTATAAAAATAAAAAATTAAATATTTTGTTAAAGAATTCAAACAACTTAATTGGAGAACAATCAAATGACAATAACATCGTCAAAATCTAATATTACGTCACCAAAATCTAATATATTTCTAAGTTGTTAGGTTTTTAATTACGAGATATATATTATAGATATTTTGATATATTCAACCCCTCTATTGTAAATCTTTAATTTTCGATTTAATTTGAACCCGGTGCACACCCGATACCTTCACAAACCCAGGTGCGTACCCAGTACGTACCGAAAGAGTACCCAAGAGCACCTGCACCCGCACCCGATACGCACCCGACACGGGTACGTGGGCCTCCGGAGAGTACCCGTGCTTCTTAGGTGTGTGTGTGTGTGTGTGTATCTGTGTGTGTGTGTGTGTGTGTGTGAAATATACAAGGGCTCTTATTTTACAAGAGATAATTATCAACAGTGATAGCTATCCTAAACACATGACAAGTGGGCTGTGTTTTCACTTTTGATGAGTTGTCCCTAATATCTTGCAATATTTATCATGTAGTTGCAACAGCTACGTGAATGAAGATATTAGCTAAAGGACTTATCACTTTTATGCTTATCATCCCCCCCCCCCCCCTTCAAGTTGAGCGTGGGGATATCTTGAACACCCAACTTGAATCTCCATCGTATTAACTCTCCCCTGGTTAGACTCTTAGTAAAAACATCCGCAACTTGTAACTCAGAAGGGATGAACTGAACTTGTAAAGAACCGGCGGCAACTTTTTCTCTAACAAAATGAAAGTCGATAGCAACATGTTTTGTACGTGCTTGAATTATAGGATTAGCTGCCATATGTGTAGCGCTCTTGTTGTCACAGAAAATTATGGGAGCTCTGGAAAGAAAAAATCCCATATCACGAAGGAGATACATTATCCATGTTATCCTCAGCAGCGGTGGAAGCAAGCGCCCTATATTCAGCCTCAGAACTTGAACGTGACACAGTTTGTTGCTTCTTTGCGCTCCAAGAAATGCAAGAAATGCCAAGGAAAATAGCATAGCCAGCAGTCGAACGTTGGGTATCGAGGCAACCAGCCCAGTCTGCATCACTATAGGCATAGAGAAGGCATGGTCTGCTGGACCTAAGTGAAAGTCCATGATGAATCGTCCCCTTAATGTATCGTAGTATTCGTTTTACGGCACGAAGATGATCTGTTGTTGGAGCTTGCATGTGCTGGCACACTGAGTTGACGCTAAAGGCAATATCTGGGTGAGTCAAAGTGAGATATAGGAGTGAGCCCACTAGTTGTCAATATGGCGATGGATCAGATAGCAACTCCCCAGATGAGTGAAGTTTTTGACCAACCTGCATAGGTGTTGGTAGGGGCTTAGAGTCAAATCATGTCTGCCTTTACAAGTAGGTCTTTGGCATATTTGGACTGGGAGAGAAATATGCCTTTGGAATTGGAAAAAACCTCAATGCCAAGGAAATAATGAAGGTTTCCTATATCCTTCATCGAGAACTCTCCACTAATGTGGTTGATGAACATAGAGAGGAGAGCATCATTGTTTCCTGTCAACACAATATCGTCAACATAAAGTAATAAAATGAGTATGTCATGGCCATGACGGAGGACAAACATTGAAGGATCCGCCTTACTGCATACAAATCCCGTGTCGAACAAGAAATTACTGAGATGAGAGAACCATGCAAGTGGTCCTTGTTTGAGGCCGTAGAGTGTTCGATTCAACCAACAAACGTGCGAAGGTTTTGATGGGTCCAAGTAGCCTGGTGGTTGCTCAATAAAGACAGATTCCGTAAGAAACCCGTTCAAGAAGGCATTTTTTACGTCGAGCTGACATAACTTCCATTTAAGGGCAACGGCGACAGTCAGTGCTAGGCGAATAGTTGTTGCCTTCACAACAGGGCTGAAGGTTTCGTTGAAATCGATGCCTTGGAGTTGATTATAACCCTTTGCAACAAGTCTGGCTTTGTACCTATCAATTGTTCCATCAGATCGCAACTTTGTCTTGAAGACCCATTTTGATCCGATTACGTTCAGTCCAAGTGCAATTCTGATGGAGAGCAATCATCTCTTCGTCCATGGCGACTTTCCAATGTGGGATCTTGAGGGCTGATTTAACAGTCTTCGGTTCAGTGAGCCTATCAATGGAGGCAAGTAAACAACGTTGGGTTGATGAAAATCTAGAGAGATCCAACTAAGTAATGGGGTGGCGTGTATGGTTCAATCCTTGAGCCTTAGCTTTGGAGCGAGTCAACATATGATGAGTAGATTTTGGGCCCAATGGAGGCGCTAAGAGGGGGCCTGGAGATGAAGAAATCGGTGGAAGGCAAGTTGATATTTCACCAGTGGGGATGGTCTGGGATTCCGGCAAAACAGTCACTGTGTTTGGCGGGAAGGATGTCGGTTGAGTAAGTGAGGATGGTGGAGTGGATGGGGTTGGTGAAGTGGATTGGTCTGGTATAGAGGATGAGCATTCTGAAGAAGATGGTGTTTTTGGGGTAGAAGTGACTGACAAGGGTTTGTTTATAATGGGAAGCTCAACTTTAGGATGACTATGAGGATCAGTAGTTGGCCTGTGGTGTGGGAGTGACTGGTCTGAAAGCCATAACGGTGTGGATGAAAATGTGATGGCATCTTCACACGATATTGGAAAAGAAGAGTAGTTGATACCACGTGATTTGAAAGGAAAGATGAGCTCATCGAATACAATGTGTCGAGATATGTAAAGTCTCCCAGTCGGAGGATGTAGACATCGAAAACCTTTATGCATGCTGCTGTAGCCAACAAACACACATGGTAGCCTCTTTGGGATAAATTTGTGTGCATTGTAATCTTTAAGGTATGGGTAACAGAGACATCCAAATGGACGTAAGGTTGTGTAATCAGGGTTAGAACCAAATAACACTGAATATGGGGAGGCATTGTGTAACACAGAAGAGGGCAGACGATTGAGCCTCCACCCATAAGCTCTTAGGAGCTTTGCTATGAAAAAGAAGGGTAAGGCCAGTCTCTGTTTTATGTCGGTGCTTCCTTTCTGACATACTATTATGTTGTGGGGTATGGGGACATGAAGTGTAATGCACAATTCCACATTGATCAAGATGCGAAAGAAATTGGTGAGAGTTATACTCTCCACCCCTGTCGCTTTGTAATATTTTGATTGATTTTCCAAAAAAGTTACTGACCTAATACTGAAATTTCTTAAAACATGTAAAGACCTCAGATTTGCATTTCATTGGATAAAACCATGTGAACCGACTACATTCATCAATAAAAATTACATAAAAGCGGACCGAACAAAAATCTTCTTTATTTGAAAATGGTAAACGACATCCCTTACCAAGTTGACAGCCCTCACAAAGGCGCTCAACATTATTAGTCCGAGAGACTGGAAGATGACTATCATTTATTAATGCTTGGAGAACCTTCAGCAAGGGGTGACCTAGTCTCTGGTGCCACACCTCTAATGAAGGTAGTTTTGAAGGTCTTATTGGAAGTCGTGCCTCATGATTGTTATTGAAGAAGGAGTAGAGACCCCCACGTCTATATCCCTTTGTTAGAATCGTCCCTGTTTTCCGATCCTTGATAACAAATCCACAACGTGAGAACTCAATTGTATAATCATGATCATCAGCTAACTGACTGACTGATTCTTTTGTATTCCAGGAACAAGTCACATTGTTAAGAGAAATATTACCACATGCGCTAGAAACCTTAGTAGATCCGATGTGGGTAATGGGTAAAGCATCCCCATTTCCGACATAAACACGATCCGTACCTCTATAAGGTGTATGAGAAGAAAAGTTACCTGGATTATTGCTCATGTGAGAAGTGGCCCCGGTGTCAAGGTACCACTGATGGTCATCCTGATCAGTGATAGATAAAGCAGCAAGAGAAGTTGAACATTGGTTGATTGGTAAGCCTGATTAAACCACTCCCAACAGTCCATGGCCGTATGAAATTGTTTCCCATAAATTTGGCAAATGTCTGGGTTGAATGGGGGACGTGGTGATGCCGGCGGAAAGAATGAGGGACGTGATGATGGGGTTGTGTTGCTACTCGAACACCGTAATGATTTCCTGAAGATCCATTATAGTTGGGTTTGGATCGCTGATTTTGATTAGAGCCGCGATGATAATGGTTCTGTCCATTAGATCGGTGATTGGCGGTTTATTGGAATTCCTCCCGCTAAAGTTTTGATGATATTTCTTCTGATTTCCTTCTTGGTGAGCAATAAAGGCTGAATCAGAGAGGTTCCAAAAATGGATTTGTTCATCTCAACTCGTTGCTCTTGGTTGACGAGTGTGGGAATGAGTTAATCATAAGTCGGTAACAGGGGTTTCGCCGGGATAGAGGTGACAAAAGCTTCATAATCGGGCCCGAAACCACGGAGTACCGAAAATACTTTGTAACCATCAGGAATAGGGCTGCCAATAGCAGCCAAAGCATCTCCAATAGCTTTGAAGCGCCGTAGGTAATCAGTAACAGTTGATGTACCTTGTTTGCAGCACAATAGATCTTGTCGCAATTGAAACTCGCGCTCCTTTCTTCGATGTGCATAAGTATCCTCCAATGACTTCCATACTGCAAATGAGGTAGAAAGCCCAAGAATTTCTGTCAGTAATTCTTCCGTAAGCTTGGCGTTGATCCAGCTTAAGACTATCTGATCAGTGGTCTCCCGTGTGTCATAGGCTGGATTAGGGACCTTGGATCCATCATTGGATTGAAGAAATTGAGGAGGCGGCCTGATATCTCCATTGATTTAGCCAATAAGTTTCTGACTTTGGAGAATAGGAAGAAATTGGTTCTTCTATACAAGATAATTTGTGGACGACAACTTGATTGAAATCAAGTAAGATATAGCTGTCAAGGATATTGAGGGAATTGGTGTGGTTGACAAATTGTTAGTGGCAGATGACAATGGACTGGATGAGTTGGGAGAAGCCATTAATAATTTCAGGTTTTATGGGGCAATAGCTGAAACGATGTTAAGGCCGAGAGGTTTAAGTCTGTGATCTCAAAAGATCATATGCTCTGATACCATAAAATGAAATTGGAAGAGATAGTTAATGGTTGGCTGATCTTCTTCAATCAGTCCACCGAAAGGCCTTTGTGTGTGTGTGTGTGTGTGTGAAATGTACAAGAGCTCTTATTTTACAAGAGATAATTATCAACGGTGATAGCTATCCTAAACACATGACAAGTGGGCTGTGTTTCTTATCACTTTTGATGAGGTGTCCCTAATATCTTGCAATATTTATCATGTAGTTGCAACAGCTACGTGAATGAAGATATTAGCTAAATGACTTATCACTTTTATGCTTATCATTCTATATGTCCTTGTGACACCTTATGGGAAAACATGAAGGTTCCTTTATTTAATAATTTATTTGGTGGGTAAGCCAGGTTCAAAGATGTTACCTCAAAGTAGTAACCATATACATTCCTAATTACTTCGAGACGAGGCTTGACCCCATGTTTCATTTTGGCAGGTAGTGGGGTATGTATGATGAGCAGTACATGGAAAAATGAGCAACATCCATCCTTCATCAATTTCATCTCATCCTTCCTCAGTGAAAATTCATACCGACTCAACTTCCTTCCAATCGCCCCTGTAATTGCTTTCTTACTTTTGCTCCTAATGTCCTGCTATGAGTTGACTGCTCAAGCTGCGTGGCTGTGAAATGTAGGATTTCATTTTCAACAATGGAGGATTATCAGTAGCATTCGTCTTCATAACGAATTGGAACTGCGACAATGTCTCCATCTTTACCAGGTAGATAGCTTCTGCTGTGATTTGAGCTTCCTGTTTTGTGGTCTGTTTGATATGATAATGCTACACAGGATCCAAAAATTGAAAGGGCAGTTTGGGCTTCTCTATGTCATCGTCAATGTCCCAACCAGGGAGCAAAATGACTCTTTTGTTAGATCATACTTCAAGTGAGTTGCACAATTCTCTCTGTCAATTGATGCTTCTTCTGTGGATTATGAGTCGATAATGAATTTGGGTATTCGTGATTCTGGTAAAGGTATGGTATGGAGCTTGGCAGGCCAACATTTGTACCGGTTCTGGACTTGGAGATGGGATTCGAGAAGATTCTGAAGATAGCACATATCCGTGGGGGTGAACTATCAATCTCTGTCACTGACTTGTAGAAATCCTCATGAATTATATACTCATGTGTCCTAACCACTTATCTCCAGTATGTAAACAGCAGGATGCCGTCTCCAAGTTGAAGGTGGAGGTAAGTTGATGTTCTAAACTTATCTTTACCTATTCTTTTTTCTTCTCATTTTGAGATGCAGCTGAAATATGTGATTTATATTGGTAAAGCGCGAGCAATCGGTGCAGACAATGGATGCCTTCCTTAAAGTTGTCACATCTATACCTGGCATCGACAACCATGATGGAAATTCGGTAATTTATTTTACTTTTGTGGAGCAATCATGTTCACATGCTTTATTTTAAATGCATGTATTTCTATATAAGAGGGGTACGCCATTATCAGAAAAATTGCTCAGGTCAGGAAAAAGATATGCATGCTTGGAAACTGTTTTCACATGGGGTTCAACCAATACTTTCCCATTTCCCTTATGATTGATATACTATTTACTTATTTCTAATGTACTTATAAAATCTTTCTTTGGATACTCCAAACACCTCTCGATATCCCTTTGAAGATTTTTCTGTTCTTTTCCTTCCAAACTATCCACAACGCAGTGCCCAAGGAAGAGATTTCACAAAACTCTGCATCTAGGATTCCAAAGAGTGAAGGCCCAATTCCCAAACATCTCCGCTACACGGCTCGGAGAACTCAACTGACTCTGAACATGCTAAGAACATACAACCATATCCTCCAAGTGAACCTACAACGAATCAAAAGATCGATTGAGTCAGTATCCTCAAGACATAATTCACAGTGATTTACCAAATCCTTCGTCTATGGACAATCCACAGTAAGTGGGGAATGCAGAGAGAAATTTTGTTAGTTGCAGATTTTCCTTCGATCAAAAGAGAGTGTTTCTATATCTCAATTGAAAGGAGTGCCAAATGTTACAAAAAGAAAAGAGCAATGGATTCTCCTATAGTGGAAACTAGGTTGGATAAGATGAAGATGTGCTGATGGAAAGTTGCCTATGAGGAATCGATCTCAACATGCCGATGCAAACATGGATGAAAGGGCCCATCTAATAGGGTGAAGGGCTAGCTAAGGTGGTGGAAAATGATCCGAAAGGATTGATTGCCAGGGGAAGGAGCCTAACATTGGATGATTCAGATGTCATCCCTGCAAAGCAAGGTGGATTAAATCATTGATTTGAATAGTGTGGTATTTCAACTTCTCCCACCTATTTTAATATATGTTAGAGGGAAAATCAGGGAAGACAAATTGTAGGCATGAAATGTAGGGGCAAGAGAAGCATTAAATGCAGATGTCCTTTCCTTGTACAAGGGAAGATACTCATGGATAGTAGAGAGTGGTGAAGGTGAACATGATTGCAATGAGGTAATTACGACAAAAGGATAGGGAAAATATAGTCTCGAACAAAGAGTTACTAGGAATACTCGATTTTATATGGGCAGACTAGGAAATCAGACTAGTATGTTAAGGAGAAAATACTAAATATGGAGAACTCTACAAGTAGAGCAAAGGGGATAAAATAAAAGGAAGAGTATTATGTGCACGACCATGCTGATGTAGTCCAGGGACAGAAAGAAGTAGAAGAAGAAGAGAAGATGTAGAAGTAGAAGAAGAAGAGAAGAAAATGGGAGAAGGAGAACTCAATATCAGTAATCAATCAATTAATCATCAAAACTAATTAAAAAGTCATACATCAGCCTATATATAGGCAATTGACAATCATAAAAGACTAAAATACCCCTAAAATCTCTAAAAGACCAAAATAACCATAATAATCCCCAAAATATCCCTAAAAACAATAAAAATACCAAAAAATATCCCTATGCAGCCTCCTAAATGCGGCCTTGCCTAGAATAAGTTTGCAACGGACTTCGACGATCCCCATCACATGCCCGTAGTGTCGAGCAACTAAAATCTCAGAGGATGAGCTCGAGGGCTTCTTCCAATACCTGTAGGAGAAAGCTCAAAGGAATCTGACGGGTAATTGAAGGAGGCGGTGTTTGAGGAAAGGAATAGGCCAATTATGGGGGAGAAGAAAAGACTCGAAAAGGCGAATTTAGTGCCAAGAAACCCTATGCATGAATAATTTAAGGAGGAATAAAAAATGGTCAGTGAAATGAACAAATTGAAGCTCAAATCCTATCAGAAGAGGCAGGTGGAAGATGCAACGATAGCTTGGAGGCAATGTGAGTGCAGGGTAATCGACGAATATCAAACCCTCACATAGATTTAGGGGGTGAGTTAGGATTCCATGAAGAGTCGCAACATTAGGACTACAATGACAGGGAAGGAAATCTCACACTTAAAGGTACACAGTTTTATTGAGTCCAAACTTCTTTAATTTCTCGTCCTTGAACGAACTAAGGTAAATTCAGAGGTGGTAGTGGAGAGACAAACAAATGGAGGTAAGGACTCTTTGAGTACGAGTGAACAAGAAGAGAGACTTACAAATCCCATCCCTAAGTGGTCAAAGTCGTGTCAAGCTAAAGGCTACTCCGATTAGAATTATTCTTTTGGCATAGAAGTGCCGTATTAATTGGGACAGTTCACTGTACACCAATGACTCTTATAGCTCTTCAAGTGAAGAAGAGATGAAACCATAGTTTTAAACTATTGATTTAGCCGACACTTTGAAGTTATTGCTGACACGCGTGTCTTCATTGTACTACTATGAGTGTTAGACTTAATGTGGGTGCGTAGACATGTTTTTGTGCCTTGTCAAGCGTGACATTCTATTTATTTTTGCTTATTGTGTTTAACTCTTTTATTATTAACATTTTTTAGCTCTTCTTTAACTAATATTTGTTGTTATATCATATATACTTTCTATTTTACCTGTATCCCCGTTTCTAAATTTTGGGGGTGATGCAGATTGTAGGCCCAATAGGAGACATATTTGTCCAATGAGACTTTTAGGGATTTATTTCCAAATTATTTAGTTTCTAGGATTCTTATTTCCTTGTTTTAGTTTAGGGCTTTTAAATTCCATGGAAAATGAAATCCCTAAACTAAAACATGGAAATAAGAATCCTAGAGACTAAATAATATGGAAATAAATCCCTAAAAGTCGTATTGGGTAAATATGCCTCTCATTGGGCCTACAATCTGCATCAGCGGGGTTACTGTGTCCGACACTCTGTCCATGTCGACACGCGACACTCGTGTCCGTGTCCACAAATCATAGGTTTTAAAACTCCCCCGCATCATCACGGACTCCCTTTTACCCTACAACGTCAATAAAAACTCCTTTGACAATCCTGAATTATGACTTGCGTCAACCGAATACTCGGCCGCGTCGTTCCGAGTCGACTAGGATTTTCTTCGGCCACTTTCCGTGCCGCATCCCGCATTTTTTAACACTGTGATGAATACTCACATTGAGGATCAGATAGAATTCAGGAATCAGATACGAAAACACCCCGAGAGGAGATAATGTGAATTCAGGTCCTTTTTCAGTAAATCCCTGGCTTATAGAAAAATATACAGCTTATCATGTTATTACTCCCAGGGTCTTTTCCATCATCACATTTTCAACTTGGATCCTTTGATTAAGCATTCATCCACATCAAAGTCATCATTAAAATCTCAACTCAACTCAACAAAGCCTTTGTCCCAAACTAGTTGGGGTCGGCTAAAGTCATCATTAAAATAAATAAATAAATAAATAATAATAAGAAAGAACTCAGAACAAAAAAAAAATGTAGGAACTTCCCCTTTACAAATCTGACCCATGGAGGCTTGAAGCCATTTCTTAAACATCATTTCAATCCTTTGAAGTGGTTTACCAAAAAAAGCGTACTGAAAGCTTGAGATGACGTGGAGAAGTTGGAGAAATTTCTGAAAAGCAATGATTTTCCGAAAATTCCTATTTGAACTCTTATTTGGCACCAATAAGAGATTTCTCACCTATAGCAATCCACGTATTGGGAAAGACTTTGTAGAAAAAATATTCAAAAAAAGAAAAAAAGAAGGAAAGAGGCTTTAAAGAGTTTGAAACGTTTTAGGGGAAGAGAGTTTTGGAACATTTTAGGGAAGAGGTTTTCTCGATAAAGTTAGGGATGTGATATTGTTTTGAGCGCTTACAAAGGGATATCATTGTGTTTGGGGGGTTTAATTACCCCCGGCTATCATTATTAGGCATGTAAAATGTTGTAAAATACCCTTATTACAGTGGTCCTTGGTAGACACCTCACAATATTTTACCTTTGCAGTAGAAGATGAGCACCTTGGAGATCCTCAGCTGGGAAGTCATGAGGGCTTTGATATTCATTTCTTCCTACCTAAGGCCCTGTTTGTTTTGGATTTTTTGAACCGATTGTGAGTCCAAAACTGATTCTTGGACTCAAATTTGCGTTTAATTTTGATCCCAACAATCACTTTTGAACTCACAATCGGTTCTTAAAGTCCAAAACATACAGGGCCAAAGACTGTGCCTAGGCAAGAACCACCCCCGCCTCCCTTTCCATGACTGAGGTGCATGTACCTGAAAGGCTGAAATGCCTTTGATACACAGCTTTTTTAAGGATGGAATATGTCTGACTCAAGTCTACACGTAGGCCCTGTTTGTTTTGGATTATGACAACCGATTGTGAGTCCAAAACTGATTATTGTACTCAAAATTGTCAGGGACCCGGGTAGAACTCACCCTCAAAAGCTAGCCTTTAAGGGGAGGGTGCCCATTCCCTTTTAACCCATCCACAACCATTTCACTATTCCGATGTGGGATAAATGCTTTTGCATGGAACCCCCAACAATCTTCCCCTCCACGCGGAAGCAACGTGGACAATCGCACCCCTCCACACGGCGGCAAACGTGGGAACTACTAGATCTTATCCGAGGGAACTTCACCACCCTCGAAAGTACACCGGGATTACCAAGATCTTCCCCAAGGGACATTTTTCTCCGTCCTCAGAGGCAACACCGGGGTTACCACGCCCTAGCTCTGATACCATTTGTCAGGGCCCGTGTAGAACTCGCCCTCAAAAGCTAGCCTTAAGGGGAGGGTGCCCATTCCCTTATAACCCATCCACAACCATTTCACTATTCTGATGTGGGATAAATGCTTTTGCATGGAACTCCCAACAAAAATTAAACATAAATTTGAGTCCAATAATCAGTTTTGGACTCGCAATCGGTTCTCAAAATCCAAAACAAGCAGGGCCTTAATCTACCTTTCTCAGTATCTGGCTTAAGTGATTTCTAATCAGATTCGTATTTCAATCTCAATTACCTAGCCTATTTGTTGGGAACCAGGCTGAGAAATTGGGAATGAATTTATGGCATGCTAGGACTTAACAACTCACATTCCAGATTGGTCTATGCCTAATTATTATTATGGTTATTGTAACTCAATGCCTGGCCAATTCTTTAGGATATTGTAAAACATTTTTAATCAAACTCTAAGGAAACTCATTTGAGTGGATTGTGTGCTCGACCGAGTCTTGAGTATCCGCTGATTTGAATTTCTATCGAGTCCATTTCAAATTTAGTTTTTAAACATTTGTAAACCAATATTAGTACATTTTGTTGAACATTATATGTGACTCTAGAGATGACTTGGAATATCAGGTTATCTTAAGTCACTGTGTCTGATTTTGGGACACCCTATTTTAAAAAAAACTACTGCACACTACCATGTCTGAACTACACATGCATGGTGATTGTCTGTCTACATTTGCATACATGAAGGTTGCCATGTTCTGCTAATCTCATTTATCCTCCAAAAGAGCAACTTCATTTATCTTCTCTTTTGTTCAGCTGATTCAAGCTATTGGTTCTATTGAAGCAATATCGAAAGCATCCAAAGCCTATATACTAGAAAATACCGATCTTTCAGCAGCCAAGGCAGAAGCAACTGTAAGTTTTTTCAATGATCCAAAATACTTTTGTTTTCCGAAAATCAATTGAAATGAATCCATGCCTTTTTAAACTTGGGAAAAAAGGAGGAAGAAAGAAGATTGCCATCCATTTGTTCAATGGATTATTTCAGCTTTTTTCTTGATGACCTTTCTTCACATTTTGCATGCAAAGTTGATATTGAATCTCTCATGTGATGATTGTTTTAATTTGAGAATAGATTCTCTCTCTTGGTTAGGTGTGTTGGGACCCGGTAAGAACTCACCCTCAAAAGCTAACCGTTAAGGGGAGGGTGCCCGAATTCTTATAAGCCCATCCACATCCATTTATGTGGAATTATTGCTTTCACGTGGAACCCCCCAACAATCTCCCCCCTCCAGGTGGAAGCACCGTGGACAATCTCGCTCCTCCACGTGGAGGCAACGTGGGAACTACGAGATTCCCCCCCATAAGGGATTTTTCCTTCCTTGGGCATATGCTGGGGTTACCACGCCCTAGCTCTGATACCACTTGTTGGGACCCGGGTAGAACTCACACTCAAAAGCTAGCCGTTAAGGGGAGAGTGCCCAAATCCTTATAAGCCCCATCAACATCATTTCACTATTCCGATGTGGGAGTGTTGCAGATGCTAACATCTAAATTACTTCTGTTATACTTGAGACATAAATTTTTCTTTCTTTTTTGATCAACTAAATTTGAACCTTATGAATTTATGCTTCCTCCATGATATTAAGTTCATCCTTAATTAAATTTGGATCTTCGTAACTTCACTTGGGGCCTGTTTCTTTCGCCAGTTTAGCAACGTTTTCCCTTCTCTTCTATGACAAATGATACGAAGATGCACTTCTATGACGCATCTTTCGAATGCCCTATTCTAGGATGCCGTGTGTCACAAGAGCTTTATGATGGCATACCAGCGCCTGCCTTGCAAGAAAAACATTTCTGATAGAAATTTTTCTCATAAAGCTTTTTCTTTCCACAGTTTAGTGGAAAATGATATTACTGTTAATTTAGAGGGATGTCATCCAAAATTGAAGGTATTGTATGGGATCGATCAAGTTATCTTTTTGGCGTGTAAAAAAGGTTGGAGCTTTTAGACATTCTTTCCAAAATTTTCCAGAAAAAAGTTATTAACAGAGAGAACATTGGAATCGCTATGCAGTACAGCTCCACAAACCCCTGTTGCACCCATTCATTTCCCTTTCATGGGTCAAGTTTAAATGGTAGAAATATTTTCTTGTCAGCCAATTTCTCATCGGCATTGAAGGTGACGGCCATGTTGATTTTGAGAAATCATTTGTTTGCCGAAGCCTCTCTAACTGGTGATTACCTTGCTAATGATCTTAGAAAAAATTGTCAATGGGTAACACGTAAATGACGAAATTGTGGATGGATGACACCTTTTTCAAACCTTGTGAAACGAGGTCAAAACACCAAAACACCTTTTTTGACATGGATTTTTACCTAAATACCCCTCAACTCAAAAAAGAAAAACAAGTTAGAGTAAAAAATTTCCTCTCTTTTCCTTTTCACCTACCACATTTACCGCCTATGTCCAGCAGTCCCCCCTAATGCCTCAAACCCACAAAGTGGAAGAAAAGGTTAGTAGCTTATCCTCTTAGGGCCTGTTTGGTTTGTAGGAAAGGTCTTTCCACCTTGGAAAGCCTTTCTGAGGAAAGTCTTTTCTTTTCCTTTCCTTCCCATAGAAATCATTTTTTGTCGTTTGGTACAATAAAGCTGAAATAGAAATCTTTTTCCTTGAAAGGTATTCATCTCCTTTGGATGAATGCTATTTGGAAAAGAAATAAGAGAACATCAACTAACAACGGTGACATTGTAGGCGTTTAAAACATATTATTACCTTATTTGAGTTATCTGTCAAAATAGCAATAGACGTTTTAAACACTTGTTAATGTTTAATTTATTTTGGAGAAATACGAACTTCAATTTTAACATTTCTACCACATATCTAAGTTTTTCTTCTATTAAAGTAGGGAGGGTAACCCTTTCGAAAATTTGCTAAGGTGCCATTATCAAAACAGAACTGACCAAATGTAAGTGAAAAATATAAATCGGTTTTTCCATTGAGAAATTCTAAAGTATATGAAAAACCATTTAATTCACCTTTGTTGATGAAGGGGTGGAAATACCAAATTTGGGTATGTTGTTTTTATTAATAAGAGGGAAATGATATCTTCGACCCATTTTTCTTACTTGGGACAGCCCCTCTAGTGCAAAAGAGTAGTCAAGAATACACTAGAGGAGGCTGTCCCAAGTAAAAAAGGGGGACGAATATATCACTTCCCTATTTTTATTGTTAAAATCGTCTTCAACCTTGAGACGATGGGGAAAAGGATTAATATGGAAAATCATCGAACCCATCCGACTAACAGTCGGGCACCAGACATTTCCACTACTAGTTGTCGGATCTCCAACCTTCAATGGTAAAATTGCTGGCAAGGAAAAAGGCGGCCATGATCTGAAGCGTAAACAAACAGCCACCCTTTGGAAAATCTCAGGTGAAACTCATTACTTTCTACAGATACTAATCTACCTCTATAATCCATCAGATTAACAATTTGAAGGCTATAAAATAAACGATCCAAGCTTGCTCCCCATTCAATTAATTAGATTCAAAAGTTCCATAAGAAAATCAAATAGGGTTTCAAGACTTTTTTTTTAATGGTAAAATAGGGTTTCAAGACTTGATAACGGCCGTTACAGTTTCGTTGAGAGGGTTTCTTTCCAGTACCTGATAATTTGTCAAAGATGACGATTTCGTTGAGAGGGTTTCTTTCGTATCCCTTTCTTATTTGTGGACGACAACGCCCGATATTTCTTTCCGTCATGGAAAGGAAAGGCGCATCCCACCGTGCGAGACGAAAAGATTTTCGTGGATTTGGGGCGAGTATATCCTTAGGATGGAAAGTCCATCCATCATAAATGTCCTTTCCTTCTGCTCCCAGACAATTGAAAGAGATAGAAACTTGGATAAGCGTTTCCTTTCCACCTCTTTCCACGCTTTTCTTGCAAACTAAACAGGCGCTTAGGGTTTGTGCTTCTGTTGATGTGTTTTGATAACCCTTCTTGTGTCATAACCCTGTCTTTATTGTGTTTGATAACCATGTCTTGTAACCCTTTAAAAATGATGACTTAGAGTTTGTGCTTCTATTATCTCTGTAACCGTTCTTATAGAGTTGCTACAAGTGAGTTGAACCTCTTCTAGAGTTGGTACCCTGCTGATAGAGTTGCTACTAGTGTTTGATGACCCGAGCATAGATGGTTTATGTAAACCCTTTTGTACGTGAATTACAATTTTTTGGACTTGATAATCCCTTATCTGTTATTGTTAACCCCCATTTACTTACCTGATAAACCTGTTTTGAGACTTGATACACCCCCTGGAGAGGCTTGAAAAGCCCCTGTACATTCTTAGTAATTCCCTTTTATGTACTTGATAATCCCTTTAGGTGCTTGAAAACCCCATTGTGTAGAAACTTGAAAACCCCTATTTAGCTACTTGATAATCCTTTATGCTCTGTTTGGTTCACCGGTTTTTTTTTTACCCGGGAGTTATGTGGGAGAAAAAAATACCCAGGGAGATAGGTGGGAAAAAAAAAAACCTAGAAGTATCCCGGTAAAATATAAAACCCATGTTTGGTTCACCACACTATGGTAGGAAAAATTAAGTCCTAGAAGTATCCCGGTAAAATACAAAACCCATGTTTGGTTGGGTGGACTATGGTGGGAAAAAAAACCCTCTCTTATCTTATTACGAAAAATAGTCTACACCTGGCAAACGGGTGGGTTGGGCCGGCTCAACCCGCGGGTGATGCGGGTGCGGGTCCACAGGTGGGGTGAGGAAATGACCCGCATTTTTGCGGGTCAGAATTTAGGTGACCCGTAAAAGCCCGCGGGTGGGCCGGGTCAACCCGCGGGTCAGCCGCAAATATGGGGATTGTAATAATTCTCATGATTATACAGCATCTGTTTTTCCCATAATTCTGACTGGAAGCTATATTTGATTAGTAATTTGACACCACCACGCATAAGAACCATATTGAATTGTTAAATAAACTTTACATTTATAAGGCTTTAAATAATCTCTGAGCCCCTTCAATTTGTCCAGTAATATATATAATACAATAAATGAAGGGGAGTGATATCGACATGACCATATTTTAATAACGGCACAACTAACTATGCTAGAGGGTTGATCCTAACCCTCTATAGATCGGAGGGTTAGAATGAACCAATGGAAATAATTTTGGGGCATAACCTATTTAGGCTATGGCCCATCTAATGGACGGTTTGGATAATCCTATGGTGCGGGCCGTACCGTACTTTTTATAAAGTGAGGAGTGCCCTCATAAAAAACCCGTCCTGCACATAACATTCTGAAAAAAATTTCAAAAGACAGAAAAAATGCGGGTGCCTGCGGGTTGACCGAACCCGACCCGTGTTTTTGCGGGTTGGGTCACCCGCAGGTTAGTTTTGACGGGTAACTAAAAATTAGACCCGTGTCTGCAAATTTGCGGGTGGGTCGGGTCGACCCGCAGGCACGGGTCGCTTTTGCCAGGTCTAGTATACTCTTTCTCTGTAGTTAGATGGGTCCCACGTTACATGGTTGAATCAAATGGTCCCGATTAATTTATTTTGTGGTGGGGTTCACTACATGCCTATGATCCAATCCAGACGTTCAATGGGCCCGGCATAAATAGACTGGCACGTAATCATCGTAAATAAGCTTAAATGGAAAAATCTTGATATATTTGATGGTTGGGATTAGACCTGGCAAACGGGTGGGTCGGGCCGGGTCAACCCGCGGGTGGTGCGGGTGGGGTCACACGGGTCAGAATTTTGGTGACCCGCATTTTTGCGGGTCAGAAATTTGGTGACCCGCGCGGCCCGCGGGTGGGCCGGGTCAACCCGCGGGTCACCCGCAAATATAATATGGGATTGTAATTCTCCTGATTTGACGTGATTTGACCGCATCTAGTTTTTCCCGTAATTGTAATAACTCTACACATTTTTCGTATTTTTCTCGTAATTTTATAACTTTATAACCATTTATCCGTAATTTTTCATTTAAAACTTTATAAACTCAGTTATTTTACTTTTCGTTTTGTAATGATTAGTTTGTTTTTACTTTTTACTTTTGCTAGAAACCTTCGCCTCTGTGCGCATCTTTGCACAGAGTATTACCACCTATTAAAAAACAAAAAAAACGAAATGTTATCAACACTACTGAGGGCACTCTCACTTTATTAAAAGTATGGTATGGCCCACACCATCGGATGATCCAAACCGTCCATTAGATGGGCCATAGCAAAAATAGGTTATACTCCAAAAATCATTTCCATCTGATGATTCCCAAGTGCTGATAACATTCTCCAATAAATTCTTAAAAATTACTTTAAAAATGCGGGTGCCCGCGGGTTTACCCGGCCCAACCCATGTTTTTGTGGGTTGGGTTGCCCGCGGGTCAAATTTTGGCGGGTCACTAAAACCTAGACCCGTGCCCGCAAATTTGCGGGTGGGCCGGGTCGACCCGCGGGCATGGGTCGGTTTTGCCAGGTCTAGTTGGGATAAAACAAGAACACAGGATTTTCGGGGCATGGTCTGTTTACATTGGGCCCCAACAAAATTCTCTTTTGGGTGGACGCCACTGCATTTGGAAAATCATGACGAACTAATACGATTGTTGTTTTCTACATCTGAAGGGTAGACATTTTATGAGAACATAAGAACGTTGTTTATTTCTATATAGAGTGAAGGGAAAAAAAACGGTTTGCATCATTAAGTACAATCCGAAACATATTTACAGGCAATACACATTTGCTCAAAAAAGAAATGTACACCAGCAAGACGCATAATAACCATATCTAAGTAGGAGAGGAAGTTGAGCCGACAGAACTTGTTGATGCTACTGGATACCCTTGAACGCTGGTCTCCTCTTCCCCATGTTGTGTGCACCCAGTAGTACCAAGTAAATACCCATGAAGGGCAACATCTGCCTCCTGCCTCGTCCCATATGAGCGGTAACAAGCTCCACTAAACTTGTTCACCTGAAGATGGCAGTCCTGCCAATTGTCAAAAACCCCAACTTGCCTTCCCTTGAAAACCATGTAGAACTTCTATTTTGCCATTCACCTACAGGAACGCACAATAAGATTACAAGTAAACAATAGTTTCCATAGACATGCAACAGAGAAAGGGTTCATAAACATAACCAAATTAAAAGAATGTTGAAAGACTTGAAGCACAATTAACCTCCATAAGCATTTTGCTCATCTAAGTAGCCACCACCTAGAAACACTTATATCAGTAGAAGACTCACCTTTGCTGCACTTTCGCAGGAAGCCATTTCACATACGATTACTCTCCATCACAGAGTAGCCACATGATATGAATTAAATGAATGTCACAAGTACCCCATGTGATTGTTCAATAAAATACATGGTAACATCTACGACAATTTATAAAGCATGGTCATTAAAGCAGGAGGCGTAGATAACACTTACATCAGTAGAAGGAAATTTAATAACAATTGTTTTGCAAATTAACATGCCAACCATATTGTCTAAGTTCAAGCAGAGTTCCGAAATAAAACCATAGAAGCAACCACAACCACAACACAACAGTAACACAACTGATGTCCGAAGGAGATCGGTCACTCTACTCACTCCCTCCCAACTGACCGGGTCCGAAAGAACTTTGCGACATACATTTCTCGGAGGTCCTTCGGACGGCGAACAAACGATCGCCCCTCTGCGAGGTGTGTGCTCAGATAGTCATATATGTCAGCGACCGCTGCACGATCAAGACCATCAATTTGTTGCAGTGCCTCCATGATCTGGTCACACAGAATGTTCTCCTTCTCATTATTCTCTTTAAGAACAGCGGTATTCTCTTTAATAGCAACCGCAACCTCGGAGACACTGGCGGCGAAATTGTTTATAGTGGAATTCAAATCAGTGGAACCTCGCCTCTTGCGTCTACTAGGACCTCCTTCCCTACTTCCCTCCTCGTCCATACTCGTGTCCATTGGACTTGGTGCCTGACGAGAGGTCGACCTACGAATATTTGGCCTACTCGATGAAGTGTGTGTCATAGGGGTCGGCATCTGAGGAGCACTGAAATCCTGAGAATGTTCACCCAAACAGTCATCATGGGAGAGGAACTCTGTGAAGCTATCGTCTTCGGTAGGTGGCATTTGAGGAGTGTAGAATTCCTCGACAACTGGCCGTGGCGGATCCCTGTTATTTCTCCGAAATCCCCCATCTGCGATGTCCTTCCCAAATATTTCAACCCAGTCATCATACAGCGCATAAGGTTTCTTGAAGAATTTACCTGTATCGGGGTTATCCTACACATCAAAGGAGACTATATCAATTAACAAATATATTGACTGGTGGGAAGGGAAAGCTTTAGTGTAGTTAGGCACTTCTTACCCTAACATAAGCCTCACCAACGTCATTCATAACCGTGAGCCTCTTCAACTCACAGTCCCAGCCGAACCCACTCCTGTTTACTAAGCCATGCAGGATCTTAAATATTTTCTTCATTTGTTTCACATGATTCTCGATTTGTGTGCGCTTCATATGGACGCCGAAAGTCTCATTCACAACCGTCGTACAGTATACATAGGCACTCTCTTTGAATCCGTTGAGGCATGTCTGCCCCTCCGCAAATTGATGTTTCAATGCTGCAAGTAAGACCTTATCCATCTCTGTAGACCATCTCGCATTCTTACCTTTATCGGTCTCAGCTTCGTCATCCATAACCTGAAAAGATTTCAGTTGGGCAAAATGCAAGAAAACAGAACATTATCAATGCTTTTACAATGTTCTCATAACCATGATTTCCGAATTGCAGCGGCTCATCTTGTCATTCTGTATTACCACAATTGATTCACCAACCCATGCAATCCAACAGTCATACAGATTAGGCAAGCACGCATGACTATAATATATTTTGAATACAACAATTACCTAACAGCCAACAGCCAACAGCCAACAATATATAGTATTAGAAGATACAGAGTTCTGTATAAGTTGATTATTCCATAGCCTTCACATAGAATATGTTATTAGCTTGCCCTGTTCTTTCCCTGTATCGTAAAGAATGAGAACAGAATGCTCTTCACATAGAATACAGATTCATCCAATGCCACCAATTTATATGCTCATCCTGCAAGAAAGAAGATATAGGGAGACACTAATGTCGTAGGAGAAGGAACACCCAACTGTTAAAATTGGTTAGGTATCAGAAACCTGAAAAGATTCTTTTCTTCTTATTTATCATGTGGGATTGACTTACCTACGCCATAGATGGATGCTGTGTTTTTCTCTAGCACAATGGATACTTACATTTCAAATGCCCATTTAATATGCCATTGCAATGGTCACCCAAAAAGACAGCAGTGTGTACATTGCATCACGCATAACAGCCAACAATATTTGTTTAAGTAGAGGACTTTGTGGATAGTGGATTAGTGTGTCATTTATGTTTACAATATTTTTTTAAGAAAAACCAGTTTATGAAGGGTACTAAAAACCATGAACCTTGGTTTGTGCTGTGAACTGGCTAGAGATTCAGTCGAGCTTTGTCTTGACCTGCCTACACTAGAGACTAATGAAAGTCTGATTCTGTCTCTAGTTTCCATAGCGTAATTACAATGACAGTCTCAACCAAAACCTTAGGCTTCACTGTCAATAAAAAAAGAGTGTGTTCTAAGGATGAAAGAACACATCTTTAAACGTTTTTTTTCTTTTTTTTTTCATAATTTCTGAACTTCATTTAAAGATATGTAAGGGTCTGGTTGGTTGCACAATTTTTGGGGTTTACTAGTTTGTTTTGTTGGTTTTGAGGTGCCACGTCATCTATTAGTAGTGTTTGGTTGCCTAGAAGACTACTTACTGTATCTAGGAGACTACTTACTGTAGTCCATATGTCATGCCTTCTGTCCCCCCACCAAACTAATTGGAAAATGTTTTTGCTTTCCTAGTAGTCTTGGGATTTCACACTCTTCTCTCTTTCTCTCTTCTATTTCTAGATATTGGTAATGACACCGAAATTTTTTTGTATGTGATGGCACTGTTAAACTGTAACATTGATTATCAAGTGGACAAAAGTCATGGGAAACATCTCCATTTTTTTGAAAAGAAGATACAAACAGATCTCGGCTTTGGGGAAGTGCAAATACTCCAACTTGAACAACAAAATAGGAATCTATATAAAAAAATTAACCAAAACATAGGATTCCTGTGATGTAAAAGGTACTACCCATGTACCAAACCCGCGCACCAGTGGCTAAAAAGTATTCTATTTTGTTGTATTTGTGAACCTTGTTCCGAAGAAAAGCAGGCCGTATTGTGAACCTTGTTCAGAACAAACCAGTTCTCTACATCTTCTGAATTTGAGTGACATGTTTACAGTAAAAAGTATAGTTTATGTTATGACCAATCATGCAAAAAAGTAGAAGCACCCCATTGATGTCTGTTTTATCATAGTCCATACTGCTCTTTCATATGTCCGACAACATCCATTCTAGGCAAAGTGCCTCCATGAAAAAAATACAATGGATGAGATGCATATTTAAATTTCGCATCATCACAATGCTTTTGTTGTGCTTGTTGTATGGGTGAAAAAGAGAGAGCGTAAACTGTAAGCAAGGTGCAAGGCACAAGTCTGTTGGCCTGGCATCCCATGCCATAAGACACAAGGCATCTATAAATGAAATATATCAATATTTAAGTAGATTTAACTTGAATAATAGAATTTATAATAAATTTAAAACAGCATTTGCAAGATACATATTTAAAGTTATAATTGCAAATATAAGACCCTAGAAAGCAAAAACTATGATAGTTAATTCGATTAGAGAGGCATATGTTTGAAACAAAACAGATGTATTCATAAAGCATTTGTGAAGCATCTGGATATTGTGTCATGTCAGATGTTATCTTTTAATGTGCTTTAAAAGATGTATTTCAAGTTTCATGTTTGGATTTTTCTTATTTTGTATGCTGTGAAAGAGTGTCATTGTTCTTAGTTTTGTCTTTAGTGAAAATCTTTAGTCTCATATCGGTAATGCAAAAGACCGTTCATGGGTTTATATAGACTATCGAGATTCTCTAACAGTTGGGATCTAAAAAAACTAAAGACATAGACTATCGAGATTCTCTAACAGTTGGGATCTAAAAAAACTAAAGACAGTTGTATAACAAACTTTTCACATAGGTTCACGAGCCATAGCTGTTTTGTCCGTTACACAATGTGTGTTTTTCAATGAACGGTCATTCTAATGGTCACTTACTAAACAAATGCATTTGTGAACAATTTATATTAGTGAGTGGTTGAGTTTTCCTATTTAGGAAGATGCTCTCTTCTTTTTCATATACAGTTTTTACAGACACTATTGTCTTCTTTGCATTCTCTTCTATTCTCTTTGTTCTTTCAAGTAAAGGTGGACAATGCGTGTTTGCAAGGCCTTTGGTTCTGTGAGTGTATTCTAGAGGCAAACATCATCAACCCATATGCATCATTGACTCGTCAGATTGGGGGCAAAGTTTGTCTTAAGGACAGAGGGTTTTGACTCATGATTCAAGTCGATAACTGATCTAAATTCTTTGCAACCACATGTTCTTATGTTTTTTGTAGCTCTCTCTCTCTCTCTCTCTCTCTCTCTCTCTCTCTCTCTCTCTCTCTCAACTCCAACACCATGGGTAGACATCTCAAAGGATTTTGTAGTGCAATTGCCTAAGGCAGCAAGGAGTTTGGATAACATATTTGTGATTGTGGACGCATTCTCCAAGATGAGTCAGTTTGGATAACGTATTTTTTTCAATGAAGTTGTAAGGTACCATGGGATACCACACTATTGTTTTAGACAGAGATGTAAAGTTCAGCATCCAATTATGGAGCTGTCTTTCGAAGATGCTGGGAACAAATATGAGATTTTGTAGCCCATACCACCCCGAAGTGATGGTAAAACCGAGACAGTCAATAGATCGCATGGAAATATGACGGGAACAGCTATGAAGAACTTCAGAAGTTGGGACTTAGTCTTGCCCAAAGTGAAATTTGAATTTAACTGTTTGGTGAATCACACTACAGGATATTCTCCATTTCAGATAGTGTTGGGGAAGAATAAACAAGGGCCCTTAGACCTTATTCCACTGCCAGTACATCTGAGAAAATCCCTAATAAAGTTGAGGAATGTTGGAAAGTTTGCAGCAGATACACACAAAAGTGAGAGAAACCATCCTAAAACATATAGCCAATTAAAAGGAGAAGGCTGAGATGAAAAGAAGGAATTTAGCCTTTGAAGTTGCAGACAAGGTGTGTATATGTTTTTTTTTTCTTTGTGAGATTTTCACTTGATGAGTTGTTTCAAGAAAATTGCAAATCAGAAACTGAGTCAACTCGACCAAGTCCAAGGTAAATTCATTGAGCTTTTAGAATTGTGTCTGTTAGCATATCTTGCTGGGCTTTAAACATGATGTTAAAACCATTGCATGTTTGCTCATTATTGTTTTTTGGCAGCGATATTTTTGAAAAATCAATGGTTAATATATAAAAGGGCGAGATTGGATCCCAAAAACCTGTTAATATATAACAGGTGGGCAGAGCTGGATGTAGACCCTGCATGATTTTCTAAAGAACTGATGGCTATTGCTTCAAATTTAGTTGAGGATACAGAGGTATTTCTACTTCAGATTTATGAGACATTGTTCCAGACGAGAGGAGTAGTAAACTGGGTTTGTTTATTACTAATTGTTGAAGTTAACAGACACTTCAAAGCAAACAGAAGTTAACAGACAGAGGAGTAGTAACCTGTTCTCTAGAAACTGTAAGAACAGTTGGAGCAATCTGTGTTTTTCAGAATGTGATCAGATTGCAGAGAAGCCCATGACGTCTAATAGTGAAAGAAATAAAATAAAGTGACAAATAAAATTTGAAATGCGGAAGGAGAAAAATCAGCATAAGGATAAACAGAAGGAAGTTGCAGAAAAAATCCATGAAAAACACATTTTTAGAAAACCCAGTTTTTCCAAACTGAGAGAGAGAGAGAGACAGAGAGAGAGAGAGAGAGTCGCTCTAAACCTCGTTGTGAGTCGAGCAAAGTATCGAATTTGAAGAGAATAAAGTTACATAGAAGGGTGTTAGAATGAAGCACTAGTCACATAGAATCCAAAATTAGTACACCATATACGTGGCATACAAAACTATGTGCCATACAATCCAACCTCAACCACCATACATGAACCATACAAATTTCAGAAACAACAACCATATCAAGCAGAGGGTGTATAATCTCTCCACATAGCTGAACATATTTCTGTCCTAATTCTATCTCCTTCTATCCCATCCTGAGCTCTACTTAGCCATGGCTCCCTACGCAATTCTTCCTCATGTAATTCCTCCTCATCTTCTAGTCTTCCACCTTGCCTACTTGTGGAGGCTAATTCACTATCGCCAGAAGCAGCGAATTCACGATCGACAACACCAAGAAGCCCATCCTGAGGCATTACGCCTCTAATGAAGTTGTGAATACAACAACAGGCTATCACTAAATCAACCTGTTTGGGGAAGGGGTACATTGGTTTCCCGTGGAGCACGGCGAAACGCTTCTTAAGCACACCAAATGCACGTTCAATTACATTTCGGGCTGAAGAATGCCTATGATTGAATAGTTCCTCAGCGGTCCGTGGCCTGTTGGTTCGAAATTCATTCAGATGATACCTCGTCTTACGGAACGGGGTGATGAAATGACTGAGCAAGGGAAACCCGCCATCCACAAGATAATACTTCCCAGGGTGGCAGATAATTCCCCTCTCGTTAGCAAGCGTTTCCGCCAACAGTCTCGAGTCAGACGCAGATCCTTCCCAACCAGCTTCGACGAATGTGAATTTTAAGTCAAAATCACATGCAGCTAGTACATTCTGGCTAGTCCACCCCTTACGACATAAAAATCGACCTCGCGTATCAAATGGCACTTTAGCCCGAATATGTGTCCCATCGACTGCCCCAATGCAATTCTATCATATAGGAAGGAAAAATGTTACTGACATAGTCTACAAGAAAGGCATAATTATAAGGCTACAAAGTCAATACCTTGAAGTAAGGATACAATCTTCCATTCCCTCTAATCTGTGGCGGTGTATCCGGTGATGGAGGTTTTATGAGTAAGTCTGACAAACTCATAATTGCGTCGACAACCTTACTGAAATATCGACTAACAGTTTCTCCTGATCTTCTAAAATATGCTTTCATACAGCGGTTCCTCAGGTCATGTGAGATGATGTGTAAGAAAATCGCGAACTGCTCTTCCACTGAGCAGTGGAGCGTATCAGTTAGCCGCCCAGTACCCTTTAATATATGGACAAATCTTGTGAAACATTCGACATTCATTCGAAGGAGATCATGGCAGTGCTCGTCTGTTCGCAGAGCGTAGGGGAGAAATGTGCGTGGGGTGAGATAGGTGTTCTCATAAGGAGAACATTCGAAGAACGCTTCTTGTTCTTCGATCACTGCCGCCAAGGCTACAGCGGTACCAGCTGCAACCAAAGCGCACCCCTGTATCGCCAAATTCATTCCACCATCATCTCCATTACCATCGTCTTCGGTTGGTAGTAAGCTCATTGCAAATGAATAAGTATACTCAAGCAATGAGAAATGAATGTATCTATTAATGAAACAAGGATGTAAGTATGGGTCAGTATTATGAGTGGAAGATTCACTCTACAAGGATGTATCTATTCATGAAAGAAGGATGTAAGTATAGGTCAGTATTATGACTGGAAGATTCACTCTAGAAGGATGTAAATAGAATATACAATATTCAAAACTCAAATGTCTCTCACTAACCCCATGAACTGATTTTTAGGTACCAACATGGGTTAGTTAACAATATTAACTTCTCATTATTCTCCAATGGGAAAAGTTGATTTGAGTCTTCAATTAAGCCATTGAGGGTTAGTGATTAGTAACTGTGTCACGTATATATCCAATAATTAGAGAGTAAATGTTTTTTTAATTTTGAACACTGCTGACCCAAATAATCCTATTTTGTTCGTGGAGAAAAAATTATATACATAGCATCCTGTCCATAGAAGGAAATTATCTCTTCCGTCATCAAATTCATGCATTCTTAAACCAGGACATATAACAACAATCATTAAGCACTGCTGAACCATGCATTCGTTGGCCTTAATTACAATCTAATAAGATTGAGGACATATTATGACAGATTCAAGCAGAAAATGACATCAGATTCCTTCAACGCACATTCCAGAAGCATATAATGACAGATTGAAGCACATAATGAGAAGAGAAATTGAGATGGGGTTCTACCCATTCAGAAGAAAAAATGACAGATTGAAGCAGCAAATGCTTAATAATTCTCATTAGGTTCTACTGTTTCAGGACATTCTCATCTTCTTACCCTAACATAATATTTTTCCACTATGATTTCTAACCAGAAAATGACAGATTCAACAAGGGTTCTACCTGTTGAAGATTTACTCGAGCTCGCTTTCCTCTTCGGTGGGTCGATTTTGTCGAATATAATGGGCTAGAAGCTGTGCTCTCCTCCTCAAATGCAGCAGCAGATCTCTTCCCTTTCCCTTCCATACACCATCAAATTTGTTCATCAACTATCTTCTTCTTATAGAACCGTAGGACGAACTACCACCACGAATTTGTTCAGGTGAGACCTCTGTTTTGCAGGATTTGTTGTAGATTTTGTTCTCTGCTTATATTTTCTGGCTACGGTTTTGAGTGGGGAAAGAGCTTCTGATGTGGAAGGGACAGGTTAATCAGAGGGTAGGGTTTCATTGTGGTGAGGAGAAGAAGCCAAAAACATGGAGGGGACAGATTATTCGAGAGAGACGAGTGGGTTTTTCTGCCCTCTGAGTTTTCTCCTCAATCGATCGTCAGATTGGGTTTTTCTGCCCTTCTGGGTTTTCACGGGTGGAACTGCGAGCAAATTTTCGTCCCGGGATTATATTTTGCTCCCCCTAAAACCCACCAACCAAACATGGGTTTTGTGCAGAAACTCCTCGACTCTTCGAGGGTAAAAAAAAAACCCGTGAACCAAACAGAGCATTAGAGAACCCTCTGTGCAGACTTGAAACCCTCATTAGCTACTTGATAATCCCTTAAAACACCTTGTGTACAAACTTGAAACCCCCATTTAGGTATTGAAACTCCCTTTTAGAGTCCATAACCCCATTTATCAACTTGATAACCCATTCTATCCACTTGAATACCCCTCAAGGAGAGATGAAAAACCCCTTTTAACAACAACTTGATAACGCCTTTCAAGGACTTGATAAACTGAACTCCTGTTTACAATTTTAGAAAAACGTCTGAAACAATGGTTTCTCTTCTTTTAAACTATGATGAACATTTGAAGAATGATATTTCTTGGGAATATGTCAGGGGGGAGGAAGACATTGTTATCGGTCAGCCGTGGAATCAATTTCGACGAATTTCAAGCTGCAATCCAAAGAAGAATTGGTGTTATAGAAAGGCGGATATTACTATTGAAATTCCAAGGGTAGGCCCGAGTACTTACTCTAATGGCAACTAATGAGGAGGTAAAATTAGGTTACTAACAAGTTTTAACATTTCCAAAACTCTAACCCAATTTTGAAGATTAAGAGATCAAAGATGAAACAATTTAAACACACAAGTTAAATCCTAAGTGCAATGCAAATGTAAAGCAAGAGATTAAGAGAGAGTGCACCCGAGATTTAAAGTGGTTCGGTCCTCCAAACGCGAGGCCTACTCCAGTCCACCAACCAAACCCGTTGATGGCTTCACTATTTGATCTTCTTAACTTCGGCGAAGATCGGTGCCGATTACAATTCCGAATGCATTTAACTTTGGTGGCAATCCTCACCACGGAGAGTGGGCTCCGCTTCTCCGAACACTCGCCCCAATACAATGTTCTTGAATAAGAAAGAAAGAATAAAAAATCCTTCACAAGGGTTTACAAACTTTGAAGAAGATGAACAAATTTGAGTCTAATGATCCAAATCCTAAATCTAGAGGATGAGAGGCATAAACAAGCTTGATTCACTCTTTAGATATTCCAATAGATTTTTAGAGTGTTAGGATTGATAATTGGGAAGTAGATAATGCCCATATATATAGAAAAACTAAATATGACCGTTTGAGGGGCATAGTCGTAATTCTGGCAAAGTTTCCAACGGTCACAAATTTCTTCCCGTTATAGTGTTCTCGGAGTTCCGAGAAATTCTCTCGGAGTTCCGGGAATACAAACAAAAGTTGGAAAAAAGCTACTGGACCAAATCTCGGAGCTCCGAGGATTTTCTCGGAGTTCCGAGCTCGGAGCTTCGAGAATTCTCTCGGAGTTCCGAGAAGCCTATATGCAGCAGATTTTCAATTCTGTTTCTTATTTGTTTGGGCTTCCAACTTTACACCAAGTTAGGATTGTAAATGAGGGTTCCAAAGTGTTGGAATACCACAAGGACAATCACATAAACATTTAGGGTGTGTGTTTACTTACTTTATTTATGCCTCTAAACACCTAAACTAGGATTGGATCTTATACATTCTAAAATGACTTTGATCTTCAATTTGTGATGCTTCAAGTCTTCATGCATCTTCGATCTCCGATGACTTTGGCCTTCATAATGTGGTCCAATGATATCTTCTTGGCCTCAATCCAAGCAATCTTGTCTTAGCACAATTATGATCTACACCTTAGACATTCAAACACATTAGTGATATAAAATCACTTGTGTATTTGAATCATCAAAAGAAGATGGGAATTGCCATGGTGGGAACCATTGTGCTTACAATCTCCCAATTTTTTATGATGACAAGCACAAAAGATTTTCCAATAAAAGCACACATATATTTTCTTAACCTAGATTTCTCTCCCCCTTTGGCATCAATAAAAAAGATGGGGTAAAAGAAAATCAAAGGGCAAAATTTTCAATTTTAAGCTCCTCATTTTTTAAGGAAAAAGACAAACATAAAACTCTCCATATTTAGAGTTTTTATTCAACACAAGATGGGATATTTAACAAACTATAAAAAGATATTCAATTTTAAGTTCAAGCCCCTAATCTAAAACACATATGAAGATACTCATGTGGGGGCTTTGGGAACCTAAGCTTTCTTGGTTCCACCACAACCCTAATTTTAGATGCACATTGGAATTGGTAATGACCATTGATTCCACAATAATGGTATCTAACATGAGGGTTAGATAGACTAGTCCTATCATAAAATGCATGATTAGGTCTATGACTAGCCTTCTTCAAGATTATGTCAATAATTTTATCACCATTTAGAAATCCATGGAGACATAATCTTAATCTTTCATTTTCGTTATGAAGATGGGTTATTTGATTTAGAAAATCATTAGTGTCATCTTCATAAGATTTGAAAGAGCTTGCCACACCTTGAAGTTTAACAATTTGGTAAGTTTTCTCATCCAAAATACCCTTAAGGGTTTTAATCTCAAGTTTAAAATTTTTAATTTGTGCTTGAGATTTTGATATGGAAGAAGATGACTCATTTTTCAAAGTATCAAGTTCATTTTCTAATTTAGAAATAGATTTTTTAAGAACTTTATTTTTTGAAATTTGAGAATGCAAGATAATGCACAATTCATCATAAGATATGTTTTCATTATCACTACTCGATGAATGACAAGAGGGGTTAGAATTTACCTCATCTTCATGGGTGAGTGCCATGAAGCAAAGATCATCCTTGTTAGCTTTCCCTTCACTTGAGCTTTTTTCCGAAGTGCTAGAAGCATCCCAGGCGGCTACAAAATCCTTATTTTTCTTCCAATCCTTCTTCTTTCCCTTGTACTTCGAGGAAGATGACTTGAGAAGTTGACACTCCGGTCTTTTGTGTCCCGTCTTTTTGCAATTGTAACACCTTAATCCTCCTTCTACTTCATTTTCTTCTTTCTTCTTTTTATCCTTTTTATGTGTCTTTTTCCATAAGCTTTTAAATTTTCTTAACGCTTGTTCCTCATTACTATCCGCTTCACTTGAGGATGATGAGTTCGTCTTGGAGGCCTTTAGAGCTAGAGATCGACTTTCTTTTTCTTTCTCTTTCGGCTTCTTCTCTTCTTGACGGCTAGTGAGGAGCATCTCATGAGTGATAAGAGATCCTACAAGCTCCTCCATAGTTAGCATCTTGAGATCTTTTGATTCTTGGATGGCGATGACCTCTGGATCCCAATAAGGAGGAAGTGACCTAAGCAACTTACTCACAAGCTCATCAGTAGGATAAGATTTACCAAGATTAGCTAATTCATTAGATATTTTAGAAAATCGGGTATACATTTCGGAAATACTTTCATTTTGACCCATTCTAAACATTTCATATTTGCTCTTCAACAAGTTTATTTTGGAATCCTTGACTTGTGATGTTCCCTCATGGGTAACGGCAAGAATATCCTAAATAACCTTGGCGGAATTAAAAAGAGCTACTCTATTAAACTCCTCCGTAGATAAGGCACAAAACAAAGAGTTTATAGCTTTGTAATTTAAATTTGCGTGCCTTTTCTCTACAACATTCCATTCTTCAAATGGTTTGGAAGGTAAAGAGTATCCATTTTTCACAATATGCCAAAGCCCTACATCTATCGAAAGAAGATAGATGAGCATCCTTGTCTTCCAATGTCCATAGTTTGACCCATCAAAGAAAGGAGGTCTAGTTGTGGAATGGCCTTCCGGAAGTCCGGTTCCATTTATATTTGTCATTTCACAATTAGAAAGTTGCCAAAGATCTTATGATCTTTCCCTTATTAAAATTTTAAAAAAATTTACCAAAGATTTTAAAGAAAAGAAAATCTTTTAAGAGCCAAGGCTTTGATACCAAGTGAAATTCCAAGGGTAGGCCCGAGTACTTAGTCTAATGGCAACTAATGAAGAAGTAAAATTAGGTTACTAACAAGTTTTAACCTTTCCAAAACTTCTAACCCAATTTTGAAGATTAAGAGATCAAAGATAAATTTTAAGCTCACAAGTTAAATCCTAAGTGCATGCAAATGTAAAGCAAGAGATTAAGAGAGAGTGCACCCGAGATTTAAAGTGGTTCGGTCCTCCAAACGCGAGGCCTACTCCACTCCACCAACCAAACCCGTTGATAGCTTCACTATTTGATCTTCTTAACTTCGGCGAAGATCGGTGCCGATTACAATTCCGAATGCCTTTAACCTTGGTAGCAATCCTCACCACGAAGAGTGGGCTCCGCTTCTCTGAACACTCGCCCGAATACAATGTTCTTGAATAAGAAAGAAAGAACAAAAAATCCCTCACAAGGGTTTACAAACTTTGAAGAAGATGTACAAATTTGAGTCTAATGATCCAAATCCTAAATCTAGAGGATAAGAGGCATAAACAAGCTTGATTCACTCTTTGGATATTCCAATAGGTTTTTAGAGTGTTAGAATTGATAATTGAGAAGTAGAGAATGCCAATATATATAGAAAAACCAAATATGACCGTTGGAGGGGCATAGTCGTAATTCTGGCAAAGTTCCCAACGGTCACAAATTTCTTCCCGTTATAGTATTCTCGGAGTTCCGAGAAATTCTCGGAGTTCCGAGAATTTCTCTCGGAGTTCCGAGAATTTCTCTCGGAGTTCCGAGAATTTCTCTCGGAGTTCTGGGAATACAAACAGAAGTTGGAAAAGAGCTACTGGACCAAATCTCGGAGCTCCGAGGATTCTCTCGGAGTTTCGAGAAGCCTATATGCAGCAGATTTTCAATTCTGTTTCTTATTTGTTTGGGCTTCCAACTTTACACCAAGTTGGGATTGTAAATGAGGGTTCCAAAGGATTGGAACACCACAAGGACAATCACATAAACATTTAGGGTGTGTGTTTATTTACTTTATTTATGCCTCTAAACACCTAAACTAGGATTGGATCTTATACATTCTAAAATGACTTTGATCTTCAATTTGCGATGCTTCAAGTCTTCATGCATCTTGGATCTCCGATGACTTTGGCCTTCATAATGTTGTCCAATGAGATCTGCTTGGCCTCAATCCAAGCAATCTTGTCTTAGCACAATTATGATCTACAACTTAGACATTCAAACACATTAGTGATATAAAATCACTTGTGTATTGGAATCATCAAAAGAAGATAGGAATTGCCAAGGTGGGAACCACTGGGCTTACAATTATCGATAAAATGTCGATACGTTGTCGATCCATATATAATCACTTTAATCGACGTCGATGATGATGATGTCCTCCAAACAATGCTGAGGATGTTTGACAGATACATGTTCAATTCTATGATGATATATATAATGAAGACTATAATTGACAATGTTATTAATTCATTGAATTTGTCAATGCTTCCCCAAAACAATCTTCGTACTAGTAGACCATCTCTTAAGCTTAGCATTCCTTCTACTTCGATTTCGTCCCAAAAACGTCCTAGTTTTGAAGTGGACTTGCAAAAAGACTACGAAAGTGAATTTGATGAGAGATATGTAAGTGAAGGGATCGGAGGTGCTCCAGCAGAACTCGGCCTAAGGTATTGTAGTTCTTTGGCAATCTTTCAAAACTTTCATATTTCAATTTAGGAATTAATCATATGGATCGAGCCTGATTATATATTGTCAAACCATGCAGGTCTCAACTTGACTTAAATGAAATATTGGCAAGTGATTTGCATGCCAACCATGTTGCTGGAGGTATCGAAGAGTTTCAAAATGTCGGAGATCTTGAAGTAGACTTCAATAATGTTTTTGAAGATAGTTTCTGTGTGAGGAGTTTAGATTTAGAAGAAGAAAGAAATGATGATGATAATGACGATGATAGTGATGATGATAATGATGATAATCCTCGAAACATCGGTGTTAGTCCATGCGCTTAGCCTATCAAGTAGCTAATGGAGGTTTCAAGTCTGTACAGAGGGTTCTCTAAGGATTATCAAGTAGCTAAATATGGGTTTTCAAGTCTCTACAGAAGGGGTTTTCAAGTACCTAAAGGGATTATCAACTACATAAAGGGGGATTACCAAGAATGTACAGGGGCTTTTAAGCCTCTCCGTTGGGGTTATCAAGCTTCTCCAAGGGGGTTACCAAGCCTCTTCAGGGGGTGTACCAAGTCTCAAAACAGGTTTATCAGGTAAGTAAATGTGGGTTAGCAACAACAGATAAGGGATTATCAACTCTAAAAAATTGTGATTCGCGTACAAAAGGGTTTAGATAAACCATCTATATTCGGGTCATCAAACACTAGTAGCAACTCTATCAGCCGGGTACCAACTTGAAATACAGGTGTGACAATCCAAGATGGGGGGTGAATTGGTCAATTAGAAATTTTATGCTTAATTAAGGGAGATTAAAAATTAATCTTTTAATTAAGCACTAATTAGTCTAACCCTTGTTAAAATATGTATATCAATAAAAGCTACGATTTAGACTTTTTAATCATGCACATTTACTAACCCTTGTTCAAATGGATATCATAATGCAATTAGGATTTATAACATTTAACGCAAGTGCATTTACTAACCCTTGTTCAATTTAAGGCATAAACACAAGGTTAGAGATTACCAATCACCACACGTGCAAGAGATGGAAAAGAAGAGAGAGAGAGAGAGAGAGAGAAAGAGAGACAATGCACATCACAATGAGGACACCAAGATTTTATAGTGATTCGGTCACAACTTGACCTACTCCACTCTTCCAAGTTTGGCTCATTGGGTACTCCATTATGGTGAGATTTCAAGCCTAATCTCGAAGCTCTTACAATAAGCTTTTCCATTCCCAAGGGCCAAAGCGAAGCCCATTGTACGAAGCCTTGGCAAGGGAATCAAACCCTCACACATGATTCACCTTTCTTCACGGGCCGAATCATAGACCATTTTATTCACCTTTCTTTACGGGCCGAAGATGAGACCCTCACATGAAGAACAAATAAAAAATAAAAACTCTCTTGTCTCTTAATAGGGGGATTACAAAGTTGAAAGCTCACAATCAATCCAAGAAATAAACAAATAAAAGCCCTATGGAGTGCCTCTTGATAACATGTAAAAATGGAAGATCAAAGAGGTTTTTAGCTTTTGAAATAGAAGGTTGAAGCTCATAGAGAAATGGGATTTGATCTTTCTCAAATGTTCAAAAGCTTATGAAGATAGGTTTTAATGATGTATATATAGTGTATTTGAAAATATGACTGTTTGGGGTAAAACTGTAAATTATTAACTTAAAAAAGTCAAGCAGAAAACGTCACAACGGCTAGTTTGCTCGACCGCGACGGTCGACCGGGCTACGGCGGTCGTCCACCCCTATCGGGCGCCCTATTCTATTTTCAAATTTCTTACCGTCACAGTCGACCGGCCACATGGCGGTTGCCCGACGAGGGCTAATTGTTTGCTCAAAAAATTGGCTCATAAAACCTATCATGATCGACCGACCCACGGCGGTCGCTCGCCCTAGACTAAATTGGATTGTTCTATTTGAAACAAAAGCGCATCCGCGGTGCCCGACTTAACCCGGTCGACCGGCCCGATAAAATTCGAGATGGCCTGGATTTCCAGGTTCCTTCCCGCAGTCGCCCGGCATAGCCCTGTCGACCGGCCCTGAGTGAAACTCTATTTTAACTTTAAAATCCAGGGGCTTTTGGGCTATGGTCTTTGGGCTTAAGTCCAAGGTTTTCAAACACATTATTGGGTGTGTTGATGGTTTTCAAAGATGTAAAATATTAAGTATAAAAACCTTTTGAAAGTGCATTTAAACATAAAATCAAGAGGATTCCAAATACATTCTAAAAATAAGAATCTTGAGTCTTCTTGGAATGCCTTTGCTCCTTTACACTTTCCCGGACTTCTTCAACTTGGGTAAACATCTTGTTCTTGTCTTGGCTCTTGTGACTTCTCCTCCATTCTTCAATGCATGTTGAGGTACATGAGGTGTTACCATGGCTTGTTCAACTCCAAGCTCCTTCTTAACACTTGCATAGGAACATCTGGGATCTTCATGTTGAGCTACGTTACTTGAGCATCTTCAAATGATGATGACTTCAATATATGTGCACGCTCTTGGTTCCTTTAATCATTTATCCACAAGTCATGTGTTGTGAAGAGTTGTGTAATGGCGATTATGACATGAAAATCATGTATTCATCACAACACCTCAAAGCAACACAGCAGTCCATAAATGCTAATCAATTTGATTTGCTAGCATCAAAACAAGAAGGTAAAGTAAATAATTAACCCATGGGAATCCTTGGGCTTACATTCTCCCCATTTTTTATGTTGGCAAACAAATTGATTAGGGAGGTAAGAGATATTAAACAAATATATGAATGAGTATTAAATACTATAAACAATAAAGCAATGCTCCCCCTCACTATATGCACAAGTGTAATATATGACTGTAAAGCATATTGTGCATATACAATATGGACTACCTAATCAATTCCCAAATTTTTTTCTCTTTTGGCAACATAAAAAAGGTAGGGATATGCAAGTGAAAGTGCAAGTGGGGTATCAAGATGAAGAATAACTCATAAGAGTTATTCAAAGTGTATATGATGTGTCAATGAAGCTCATATGATGCTTATCAAAAAGTAAAACAAAGTAAAGAGCATGATAAGCAGATTTTTTAAAAAAATGATATGTAAGTTAAGCACAATTATGGGGGCAATAGACTATGTGAGCATATCACAATGATCTATATAAACATGAAAAAACAACCATTTGGCTCTCCCCCTATTTATTTATCATTGGCCCTAGGTGAAACCTATGTGAAAGGGCATGACAAGACAGAATGGTGAAAAATGTGAGTGATTTAAACACTTGAGCTTCATTTACTTGCAAGAAGATAATACCTGAGTATGAATATGCTCAGATTGATGACATAACCATTTAGGTTTACAAGTTGCATGAATGGGGTTTGCTTGTCATAGGGCAGAGAAGTCTCTTCCTGAGTATGAACATGCTCAGAACTATAAAATAACTTTTGAGGTTCAGTTGCTTGCCCTTAGAGAATTGTATATTTGCAAGTGAAAGCTCCCCCTGACTATTTGCATCTAATTTAAATGTAATAGATCAAGGCACATAGAACCCATGATTTAATTAATCACCTTTAACCATTCAGATTGCTCTATTCATAAACCATTCACACTTTGAATATGAATGGATGATTATTAGACCAAGGATATGAGTTTAAGAAGATGGTCTAGTAAACACATGGATACAAAAATAAAATAGTGAATATCATATCCATAGTGATCAAAAGATCATGTATATATATATATATATATATATATACAAACTATAAAGCTCAATATACATGATCAAAATTGAAGATTGATACCACATTTATTTTATCACTTCAAGAAATGATAAAAGTGGTATTTGAAAATCTCTCGAAAGAAGTAAAACTGAACTTCTTTTCTTATATCCGGCACTCTTCTACTGATGAATGTTTAGAAGAGCTTCGATCAATGCTTGACCATTTCTTCCATGTAAGGGAGCATCATTTAAAAGTTCTTTTCGGATTGAGAGATTGGGTACTTGTTTCAACTCTTCTCCTTCATCAAAAGGTCATCCTTGAGAGGATGATCATGAAATACACATGCTAGCCTTTAGACAGAGTCTTCAATTTCCTTAGTCTCTATTCATCCTTCATTGTGGAAGAATGTAGAGATTGACAGAGGAAAATTGAGTACATCTACCATCTTATTGCATCTGGCACAATGGAAGGAGACAAAGTACCATAAATAAGCTATGAAAGACATATGATCTGAGTGAGGTCCTCCGAAGCTAAAATCTTGAAAGAGATGATGGGACATGACAAACTCAAAAATATTTAAATCATCCATCTTCCAAGAAATTGTCATTGGCCTAGATAATTCTTATAATGCAAGGCCTGACAATACACAATGGTTATAGATAAGAATGTAAAAGCACAGCCATTGGAACTTATCATGAAAAAAGATGTTTTTAGGATTAAGAGCACATGATAAGAGATTACTTCATAGACAATGAGATGATCATCTCAAGCATTGTCTAATGAAGAAGGGTTCTAGAGATTTTTCAAACTCTAGAACAAGATACTTATCATTGGCAGACATAGAAACATATAAGTCTATCCAAGATAAGTATAAGGCCAAGAAAGGATATGGCACTAAGGCTTTAGGCCAAGGGAACTTGTCAGAAGATGAGAGATGATCTCAAATTTAAATAATAGGATAAGACCCAACTACAACACACATGGAGCAATGTGGCTCCACATGAGTGTACTTATGATATGTGATGCACATCACACATCATATGATAAGGTGGATAGACAGGCATTGAGCATGTATAGCTCTCCCTTTGTAAGTGACTCAAATAATGTATGAATCCAAAGGGTTGTCCAACCACATAGACACCAAGGGATTTAAAGATGAATCATTTTCGAACCACCATTGGGCCACTAAAGCATGATTGTTATAGGTAGTCATATGATACCAAAAGAGGTGACAACCTAGCAAATCATGCTCCCCCTAAATATGCGCAAATAATATATATATATATATATATCACACAAGGCACATATGGCTTATTATGGTTAAGATGCTGGCTAAAAGCCAAAGTAATTAAATGTGTTAATTAAAGATGAGTGTACACTCTCCATCTTATAAGGTAAGAGGACTAAGAGTACAAATTAAGTGATTTTTAAGTTTAAGTTTCCCATCTTTACCATGTACCAGTAGCATACAAGGGGAAAACTATAGAATATATATATAATATCAATTAAGCACAATTCTATAGAACTTAGACATTATAAGAGGGCTTAATAGAATCCCATGTCTAAGAGGACATCCATGGCTCATTCAATGAGAGCATTCATGGATAGTCTATCATGTTTGGACACACAAATCATGGTCCAAACATCTATGCCTATATCCACAAACCACCATATAAAAATAGGGCATTTAAGCACAAAGTGCAAAAAGCCCATGAAAAATCAAGATGTGTGGGAAATAAGTATTCCCATCACAATGTGTTACATGATAACTACTACAATGAGTTGCTGCCCAATAATGATACTAGATTCCTATGATATTTTCAATTTTACTTAATTGAGTTTCATACATTGAATCTAGACTCATTTTCAATTCTCTACACAAATAAAGATATTAATGCAGGACTGTAGAGAATAATCCAAGGACTTCTAAAGAATGTCAAGTTATGGACACATTCATTCCAAAATGAACTACTATGACCAGATAGTTTTATTTTAGTCATGAGAGGATATTCATTTTAAGCATTTTTGGAATACATCAATTTAACCCATCAAGATTTCTTATGCATATAATGATCATCATTAAGTACATAAGAATGGGTTAGAAAGACAACTAGGTGCATAGTAATAAGCATACTTACTCACCCAGGGCAAATGAGATGGCTAAGAAAGAATTTGAGTGGATTTCCTTAGACATGGCTTTTAATACTTAATTTTGCTAGAAATGATATTCTTCCTAAGTTGAATATATATAGATCCAGCAAATGCCAAAATTGTCCTAGATAGAGTTCAAGAATGAAGGAAATGAACTTGAAAGATCAATTTGAACACGAGGGCAAAAAGATGGTTAATTTTCATAGAAGCACACATATGGTTTTCACATTTGAATTTTCTATTGTGGATTTTTTGTGGATTCTAAGTGCACAAGTGATGTGATTTGCACTTAGATGGGTTTAATCAAGAAAGATATTCAATAAAGCACAAAAATAAAAAAGATGTGATCATTTAAGCTCAAATGAATATAGATACATAGCAAGTTACAAGCATCACACATATGAGATCTATATTCATGGATAAAAGGATATGACAATTAAGCTCAAGAAAACTAGATACAAAATGTATTCAATGAATTTAAAGTATCTAGCATGGATGTGAATGATATAACAGTTAAACATAGTATTTAAACTAACTCATTCACTAATTAGATTAGAGGGATTCTTTTGGAACTCAAATCCCTTTGGTTCCATCCAAGTTTGTTTGTGGGAGTGTACATTTTCTTATCCAAACAAACTTGTTAGATTTCACAATTCCAAGCTTACACTCAGAATTATGATCCTCAACTCTACCACAATAATTATGATTGGTAGATGATGAGCAATTAGAATCATAAGACTTAGAAGTATGTTTATCTTTTTCTTCTTTAAGTCTTTGATTCTTATTAGGGAGTTTTTCATTTAATTGTTCTTCATTTTCACAAACATGTTTATATTTTTCAACAAGTTCAATGTCTGTGATTTCAAGGCTTTTAATTTATTTCTCCAGGCATTGCATCTTTGAAATAAGTCAATATTTTTATTTATAAAAAATATGCTCAATTGACTTAATTTTTTATTTCATTTATTTTCAATTTGAATTTTCAAATCAGAAATTAAATGTTTGAAAGAAACTTCATTTGCAAAAGATTTTTCTGAGATCTCTTCTTGTCTAGAAATTTTATCATTTGAAAAGAGACACATTTTTCTCAAAAGTGTTTCTAATAAAGTCAAAATATCATTTGCATTGATGCAATTTGAAATATTGTTAAAAATGTTTGGAGTTAAACCACAACACAATAAAATCATAGCCATTGAGTTCAAGGAAAATAATTTCATATCACCTTCAAGCATTTTCTTGAAAAAGAAATTTCCTCTTTAATGACATCTAAAATGTCATTATCTATGGATTTGAGATAGACTTGCATTTGTGCTTTCCAAGCTCCATAATTCGTTCCATCAAACAATGGAGGAATTAGGGTGGATCGACCTTTCTAAAAAACCATAGGAATTGTCACAGATCTTTTCTATTGTAAATTTTTAAAAATTAAAAATCTCTTTAAGAGCCTAAGCTTTGATACCAAATAAAATACAGGTGTGACAATCCAAAAGGGAGGGTGAATTGGTCAATTAGAAATTTTAGTCTTAATTAAGGGAGATTAAAAATTAATCTTCTAATTAAGTACTAATTAGTCTAACCCTTGTTAAAATATGTATATCAATAAAAGCTAGGATTTAGACTTTCTAATCATGCACATTTACTAACCCTTGTTCAAATGGATATCATAATGCAATTAGGGTTTATAACATTTAACACAAGTGCATTTACTAACCCTTGTTCAATTTAAGGCATAAACACAAATAAGGTTAGAGATTACCAATCACCACACGTGCAAGAGATGGAAAAGAAGAGAGAGAGAGACAATGCACACCACAATGAGGATACCAAGATTTTATAGTGGTTCGGTCACAACTTGACCTACTCCACTCTTCCAAGTTTGGCTCCTTGGGTACTCCACTATGGTGAGATTTCAAGCATAATCTCGAAGCTCTTACAATAAGTTTTTCCATTCTCAAGGGCCAAAGCGAAGCCCGTCGCACGAAGCCTTGGCAATGGAATCAAACCCTCACACATGATTCACCTTTCTTCACGGGCCGAATCGGAGACCCTTTTCTTCACCTTTTTTTACGGGCCGAAGAGGAGACCCTCACATGAAGAACAAATAAAAAATAAAAAACTCTCTTGCCTCTTAACATGCGGATTACAAAGTTGAAAGCTCACAATCACTCTAAGAAATAAACAAATAAAAGCCCTATGGAGTGCCTCTTGATAACATGTAGAAATTGAAGACCAAAGAGGTTTTTAGCTTTTGAAATAGAAGGTTGAAGCTCAAAGAGAAATGGGATTTGATCTTTCTCAAATGTTCAAAAGCTTATGGAGATGGGTTTTAATGATGTATATATAGTGTATTTGAAAATATGACCGTTTGGGGTAAAACTATAAATTATTGGCTTGAAAAAGTCTAGCACAAAACGCCCCAACGTCTAGTTTGCTCGACCGCGGCGGTCGACCGGGCTACGGTGGTCGTCCGCCCCTATCGAGCGCCCTATTCTATATTCAAATTTCTTGCCGTTGCAGTCGACCGGCCACATGGCAGTCGCCCGACGAAGGCTAACTGTTTGTTAAAAAATTTGGCTCAGAAAACCTATCCCGGTCAACCGACCCATGGCGGTCGCCCGCCCTAGACCAAATTGGATTGTTTTGTTTGAAACAGAAGTGCATCCGCGGTAGCCCGGCTTAATCCGGTCGACCGGCCCGATAAAATTCAAGATGGCCTGAATTTTCAGGTTCCATCCCGCGGTCACCCAGCATAGCCCGGTCGACTGGCCCTGAGTGAAACTCCATTTTAACTTTAAAATCCAGGGGCTTTTGGGCTATGGTTTTTGGGCTTAAGTCCAAGATTTTCAAATACATTTTTGGGTGTGTTGATGGTTTTCAAAGATGTAAAATGTTAAGTATAAAAATCATTTGAAAACCTTTTGAAAGTGCATTTAAACATAAAATGAAGGGGACTCCAAATACATTCTAAAAATAAGAACCTTGAGTCTTCTTGGAATGTCTTGGCTCCTTTGCACTTTCCTGGACTTCTTCAGCTTGGGTGAACATCTTGTCCTTGTCTTGGCTCTTGTGACTTGTCCTCCAATCTTCAATGCATATTGAGGTACATGAGGTGTCACCATGGCATGTTCAACTCCAAGCTCCTTCTTGACACTTGCTTAGGAACTTGTGGGATCTTCATGTTGAGCTACTTTACTTGAGCATCTTCAAATGATGATGACTCCAATATAGGTGCAAGCTCTTGGTTCCTTTGATCCTTGATCCACAAGTCATGTGTTGTGAAGAGTTGCGTAATGGCGATTATGACATGAAAATCCTGTATTCAACACAACACCTCAAAGCAACCCATCAGTCCATAAATGCTAATCAATTTGATTAGTCCAATCTCTGATTGATCGAATCCTCATATCCAAGGAATGGGACGAATCCTATCGGAACATTTATCACCGAGCATTACCACGGCCGATATCCGATCATAACCCCTTAATGCTGGAGCTCGGTGAAATTGCGGGTGGTCCCTACCCGTTCAGGATGGATATGTCTCTCTGTGAAAATCCAGAGTTTGACAGAAAGGTGAATGATTGGTGGTTATCGGCTTAGATTGAAGGCTGGGCGGGTTTTGTTCTCTGTCAAAGACTAAAGGAAGTCAAAGGCAAGATCAAAGCTTGGGCAACTGTGGAACACCGATTGAAGCATTCTCGTAAGGAAGAAGTGTTATCTGGTCTGGAGGATCTAGAAAGACAAGAAGAATCGAATCCACTGGGGGAGGCCGATTGTTAGTTGAGGGTCAACTTAATGCTGGAATACGAAGAATTGATTCGTAGGGAGGAAATTAAATGGCGGCTGAAATCCCGCGCCTTATGGCTTGATACAGGGGACAAGAATACAATTTTTTTTCATAAATTGGCAAATTCAAGGAGGCGGACTAATACGATCAATTGTTTACTGATAAATGGTAGGCTAGTGGAAGACAAGGATCGTATAAAAATCTATATCCTTGATTACTATAAGAGATTATATACATCGGCATATGTGCGGAGGCCTCGTTTGGGGGGTCTGTCTTTCAACAGAATCGATGAAGAAAGGCAGTGTTGGTTGGAAAGGATATTTCGGTGGAAGAAATTGAAGCTGCATTGTACGCTTTAAAAAATGATAAGGCACTTGGACCGGATGGCTTTCCAATGGCGTTTTATATTCGCTACTGGGATTTGATAAAAGAGGAGGTATGTCTCTTCTTCAATGAATTTCACGAAAATGGAATCATTAACAAAGGAATAAATACCACTTTCATTACGCTTATTCCTAAGCGGGAGGGTGCAATTGAACTTAAAGACTTTCGGCCGATTAGTTTATTCCACAGTCTCTATAAACTCTTGGCGAAGACTTTGGCTATGAGATTTTGCAAGGTTATGGATATAGTGATATCCAAGTTTCAGGGGCTTTTGTGAACAAAAGGCAAATACTTGATGGGGTGCTTATTGCTAATGAAGTTCTTGACTCTATGAAGAGGAATGGGGAGAGTGGTATCATTGCAAGGGTGGATCTTGAGAAAGCTTATGATCATGTTGACTGGGGAATGTTGGAGTTCATGTTGGAGAAGATGGGTTTTGGAGAGAAATGGAGAAAATGGATGCGGTCTTGTGTTTCTACTGCCTCTTTTTCAATACTTATAAACGGATCCCTTCATGGGTTCTTCAATAGTACTCGAGGTCTCCGACAAGGTGACCCCTTATCACCCTATCTATTCATTGTTGTCATGGAAGCTCTCAGCAAACTGTTATCTTTGGCGGAAAGCAAGGGTCTTCTCAGGGGCTTGACGGCTAGCAAGAATGATTCACCCTTAAATCACCTGCAATTTGCGGATGACACCTTAGTCTTAATCAAGGATGGGGTATCTTACGCGGCAAATTTAAAGAGGTTGTTTCGCTGGTTCGAAATGGCATCTGGACTTAAAATTAATTTATTTAAAAGTACAATAGCAGGCATCAATTTGGAGGAGTCGTCCATTGGGACTCATGCTCGCATCCTTGGTTGCGGGGTGAGTCAATTTCCTATCACTTATCTTGGGTTACCGCTGGGTTTTGGCATTCCTAAAATCGGACTGTGGGATGTAGTCGTTGAAAGAATTGAAAGAAAATTAGCCACATGGAAAAAGAAGTTCTTATCTCTAGGGGGTCAAATACTCTAATTAAAGCCGCCCTTGCCAACATGCCGGTGTATTATATGTCTCTATTTAAAATATCGGCCAAAGTGGCTAACCGCATTAAAAAGATTCAAAGAGATTTTTTATGGGAAGGGAGAGAGGGCGAATCGAAGAAGCTCAAACACTTATTATCTTGGCGAACGGTTTGCAAACCAAAGAATTGTGGTGGGCTTGGTATTGGAAGAATCCGCTTGCGCAAGGAAATGGCTATGGAGGTTTGGGGTTGAGAATGATGCTTTATGGTATAATACTATCGCAAGGAAATATGGGCAGGGTTGGGGGGATTGGGAATGTGGAACACCATCAAACAGGACTGGTTCCGGTGTGTGGCGTTCTATTCACTCTACACGGGAGCTTTTCAAACCATTTATAAGATTTAGACCGGGCAAGGGCAACAAAACCCGATTTTGGATTGATCTATGGATAGGAGACTCTCCTCTATCTATAGCTTTTCCGGATATATTCAGAGTGGTTCTAAAATGGGAAGCAACAATTTCGGATTATGTTATCCGTGGTGAAGACGGAGGGGTTTCTTTTGGGGATATTAGGTTTCAGCGGAATTTAACGGATGAGGAGATCGAATCTTTCACATCTCTCCTCAATCTTTTAACTAACACCTATCTATCCCCTACTTTATCGGACAATTGGATATGGACACCTGATTCTGAAGGGGGTTTTACTGTAAAAAGTTTTTTCCTGAAATTAACAATGGGAGATGGACGGGACAACAAATGGAAACGCTTATGGCTACCCTATATACCCCCGAAGATAGCGGCTTTTGCTTGGTTGGTTGCATACAGATGTATTAATACTTGTTAAAGGCTTCAAAGGAGGATTGTTCGGTTGGCAAGCAGATGTGCTCTATGTTGTAATAGCAATGAATCAATTGACCATCTGTTGTTGTTATGCCCTTACTCCTACGAGGTATGGATGGGGATTCTCAGATTCTTCGGAATGTGTTGGGTGCTCCCAAATAACATTTCATAGTTGCTCATGAACTGGACGGGAGCTTTTCATAGCTGCTTGGGGCAGAAGATGTGGAACGCTATTCCGTTCGCAATAACATGGTTTTTATGGATAGAACGTAACAACAGAATTTTCAATGATCGGAGCAAGGCTCCTAGATTTTTATCCCTCTCCATTATTATCGCAATCCTCACATGGGCAAGCAGTAAAGGGGGCGTACCATATTCAATATCACATATATTGCGGAATGGATTCACAATCATGACGGAAAAGCGGGGTGTAAAGGCCATCAAGCCGATTTGGTTACCACCGCCGGAGGGCACTCTTAAACTCAATTTTGATGGAAGCTCGATGGGAAATCCAGGACCTGCGAGGTTTGGGGGAGTAATTCGCGACTTTATTGGAACCACCATTATGACATTTTCTGGACCGGCGGGTGTATGTGATGCGAACGAGGCGGAAGCTAGAGCATTATTATTCGGCCTTCGTTGGTTTAGGAATCATAATTTGGGGCCCTTAATCGTGGAAGGTGATTCAACCAACGTCATTGCATGGGCGAGGAATCAAGGTCCTGAACCTTGGCGCCTTGCAAACGAGATTGATGAGATACGAGATCTCATGGGTATCATACGTCCGTTGATAACGCATCGAAGGCGTACGGCTAACACTCTGGTCGATCGTTTAGCGAAGGAGGGAGTGGGATTATCGATTCCGAATGTTGTATTTAATGCTCCAGGAGCGAATCTCTTGTAATTCACTGTATTACACAAGGACATCTTGTCCCTTCTTCGTGTAATTTCCTTCCAGGAATTAAATAAACTGTTATCTTTAAAAATAAAAAAAAATTTGGTTTGCTAACATCAAAACAAGAAGGTAAGGTAAATGATTAACCCATGGGAACCTTTGGGCTTACACAACTCTAGAAGGGGTTCAACTCACTTGTAGCAACTATATAAAAATAGTTACAGAGATACATAAAGGACAAATGCTAAGTCACCATTTTTAAAGGGTTACAAGACAGGGTTATCAAACACAGTAACGACAGGGTTATCAGACACAAGAAGGGTTATCAAACACATTAATAGAAGCACAAACTCGAAGATGATAAGCTACTAACCTTTTCTTCCACTTTGTGGGTTTCAGGCATTAATGGGGATTGCTTCAGGAGATAGGCGGTAAATGTGGTAGGTGAAAAGGAAGAGAGGAATTTGTTTTACTCTAACTTGTTCTTTTTGGGTTGAGGGGTATTTAGGTAAAAACCCATGTCAGAAAAAGGTGTTTTGACCTCTTTTCACAAGGTTTGAAAAGGGTGTCAGCCATCCACAATTTCGTCATTTTCGTGTCTCCTATTAACAATTTTTCCAAAAATGAAAGGAAAAATGAAAAAGAAAAGTTCAAAAAGAAGGAAGGTTAAAACGAGTCTTTTTGTCCTGAGAGGTATTTAGGTAAAAATCCATGTCAGAAAAAGGTTTTTACCCCCTTTCACAAGGTTTCAAAAGGGTGTCACCCTTCCACAATTCCGTCATTTTCGTGTCACCCATTGGCAATTTTCCCATGATCTTATATACCCTGTCAAATAAAAGGGATTTACTAGAGACCATCGCAGAAGGCATCCCTACGGGTCAAGCAACAGCCCGCCTGCAAAATGGCCTTCTTCAATGGTCCCTAGCAAATCCCTAAATAAAATTACGTTATTATAATGATCCATTGGCAAATGATGGGGAATTGGAGCATAATGAAGAGTGTCATGGAGCACCCTTTGCAAGCCGGATGATTGGGTGCATGTGATGGATGATTTGTATCTTCTATTTGATGGAGAAAATACTTTACATTGCAAGGGATAGAAGAAAGGAAAGGCAAAGGAAGCCCTTCTAAAATCCTCTTTGGTAATGGCCCAGATCGTCATAAATGTGCAAGGTTTACAAGTTTTGACGAGTTCTACATGGAAATTTTTATGAAAATTGTATCTACGCCCTTTACATGGAAAGGTCAACCTCTACAGTCTGTGAGGTACTTCAAAGAAATGCGTAGTTATAGTAAATTAAAAAAACACACAAGAATGTTCCCACACATCAAAATCGAACTTTGTGACTTTCCTGTAACAAGGGAAATAATTCGAAGACACTCTTGTTTCAGGATTGTCCCAAACGACCATCTTAATGTTGCCACATGTATTAAAGTAGGAAATTTAGAGATATGGTATTTTAGAGAAATTATATGATGAAGGGCCGTGTAAACACGTACCCATCATCTTATCCTTGATATTTGATCCAACAACAGCTCACTTTTTGAGGTGCTGCTGTTGGATCAAATATCAACCCGGGACTAGTCCTACTGCCGAAGGGAGTGGGGACATCCTACGTCATCAATATATATATATATATATATATATATATATATATATATATATATATATATCAACCCAGGTGGTACTTATGACGTACCACCTTTACGTGTTTACAAGGCCTTTCGTCATATAATTTCTCTTGTATTTTATACCACAAATGTCACTATTGTCGTGAAAGAATGGTTATTAAAGCATTATTACACAGCTTAATATGGAGGAGTATTGGGGATTTCCTTTAAACTGCCTTATATTCAAAGTGTTCTCTAAGGTCCAGTTAATTTTGGACTTTGAGAATTGATTTTGAGTCCAAAATGATTATTGGACTCAGAATTGCTTTTAATTTGAGTCTAATAATCAGTTTTGTACGCAAAATAGAATATGCAGAAGATTATGAGAATTGAGAAGTGTCTGTTTTTTTTTGCTCATTACTCTGCATTTTGAAAGTAATGTCTTTCGGTGGTTGAGTGGAGTCCCCTCCAACCCCAAGTTCAAACTAAAAAGGGAATTGAATAATTGGAAATCATTGCCCTTTTTCTTGGTTTTAAATTGTGAAAAAAGAAGAGATAAACTACATGCATTAACGCTGAAAATAGATTTTAATAATAAGGCTGAGAATAGATTTTAATAATCACATTAATTCCCGGCCTTGACTAAAACAACCCGACCTCAATGAGTGGGCCCAGAGTGAATTTGTTAGGGAGTTTTTTAGATCAGAGGCTTAGGATCATCCATATGGAGATGATCCTGTTCTCCAACAAATGAACGGTTTGGATCATCCTATAAAGGGGGGCCCACCGTCCTTTAAAAAAAAACTACAAGACTTCAACGACACTCGCCCTATAAAATCTAGTCTGTTTCAATGTTTGTGAGGGTAATTTCGTCTTTCGGCACATCCTATCCACGCGAGATTTTATCCTATTAAATTGGGGCCCACATGATTTATAGCGAGTCACGGAATAAGTAGCCGTTACACTTGCACAGCTGCTGACTTGGCATCCGAATTAGAATAAGAATATCTTTGGGTGTTCAAATAAATCGACCGTTACATTCCCCTCGTCCCTTAAACTCCTTTTTCTTCTCACCTGTTCCATATCTCACTTGTTTTTCTCTGTTGTATCGAGTATCTTTTGGGTCGAAAGATCAACGACCATGGCCACTGGCTTCTCATTTTCAGAGGAAGAGATGGTGATTGAAGAAACCCTAGGATACCCTAGGGTCTACCCAAAGCTATGCAGAAAACCACACCTCCACAACCCTTACAATCAGGGTCCTCCTTTCACTTTTTTTCCTTACATCTTGCACCCTCAAGAAGTAAGATTATGTCATTCTTTCTCCTCCTTTTCTGGGTATCTTTTTTTCTTATTTTTTCATTCAATTTCTACCAAAAAAAGTGGCAGCTATCAGATGTTTCTGAATTCTGATCATGGGTTGTCTTGATATTTATGTTTTGAAATTGAATTGCTGACACTATCTCTCCCATTGATCTTCTCTCTTTATGTTTGTTTTCATTCTATTCACTGAATTAGAAGTGTAATTGGATGAATTTCGTTACCTGGATTCTTGCATTATGGGTGATTTTATTTCATAATCTCTTAATTATGAATGTTACTCATCTTTTTGTTTTCATAAGATCATCAGCAAGATAATCTAGAATTTTCATATTGTTTGATTTTTTGTTAGTGAATTTCTTAGTCAATCTTTCCCCTTTATTATTTTCTTTCTTTTCCATTTTTCCTCTCTTGCTTGTTTTTGTTCCAAGAAAATTACACTATACCCGAATCAGATGATTTTGTTTTTGAATTTCTAAGATTATCTGAGGGAAGAATGGTAGTTTAAACTACAGAGATCTAAATCAGCTGTTTCTAGTCATGGCATTTCTTGGCATTTGATTTCTGTAATTAAACTGTACCCTCCTTTCTGTTTCCCTTTTTGTTTCATTTTCTGTAATAAGTTTCTTGATTGTGAGTTTCTTGGTAAATCTTTAAGACCAGTCCCTTCTGCAACAACATTTCTGTTCTTTCCTTTCACTTCTGCTATAGAAATAGGTGGTTAAGGAAATTTAAGATGTTATTAATCATATTTATGGTAATAAGTTTCTTGATTGTGAGTTTCTTGGTAAATCTTTAAGACCAGTCCCTTCTGCAACAACATTTCTGTTCTTTCCTTTCACTTCTGCTATAGAAATAGGTGGTTAAGGAAATTTAAGATGTTATTAATCACAGTTTTTCTCTCAACATCTATGTTCCTTGTCATGAGTTTATTTATCTTATGTATATGAATATTTTGTTTGCAGGATTTCAGAGCAAGTGACTTCGACCGGCTGTTCCCCGTCATTGATCCTGACAGAAAACCTTCTGCCAACCCGAGGAATTACACCAATCTTTTATGGAAGCAGCTCAACCATCTAGGGTGAGTACTTGAATATGGATCTTGAGGTAAAAGGAATACTGAGATAAAATTTTATGTGCTTCTGATTTTCTTTGGAATTTTCAGGAATGCTGGCTTTGATCCCGCAAAGTTTCGAGTAGATATGTATGGAAACGTTCTTTACATTCACGGAGATTCCGGATCACCCCTTGCTTGGGAGATTGATCACTGGTTTCCTTGTTCAAGTAATAATTTGCATGGAAATGTCTCCCCTTAAATCTTTCTTTACTGGTTGGCTTTTCTATTTTTCCTTAAATTAATCATTTGGGGTCTATATTTGTGATTTTAGGAGGAGGAGGAACTGTTCCTAGCAATCTGAGGCTATTACAATGGCAAGTATGTAAAAAGAAGCAGAATAAACTGGAATTTCTTGTTCCTTGGTGGGATCTGCAATTGGGTATCTCTGTAAATCAGTTCCTTTCTATATTTGCTTCCACAAATTTGGATTTCAGGTAGGTTTTTATGATATCTGATCATTTATTTTGGCCTTAAAAAAAATCCAGAGGCAAAACCCCATGACTTGGATTTTGGATTTTGGAATTTTTACAGGAAAAGAGCTTTTTCATTGTTGTTCTTGGATGGTGAAAATGAAGAATTGAACCATTCACAAGTGGTAGAGTCTCATGCATTTCCACAGCATTTCATTGAGACAGAAAGTAAAATAGGCCTTGCTCCAGCTGCCATTGTTTTCTCACGCAGAGATGTGGATCCGTCTGCCCTGAAGTCCTTCGATCTCAATAGACCCCCTAGGCCAAACTCCCCTGCAACTGGTTAGTGCACGGCTGAAAAATTCTTACATTCCTGTTTTCCAAATTTTCAATTTAGCCTTTATATAAAAATTGATTTGTGATCTTCTTATGGTCTCTATCAGTTGCAAGGAAATTCTCAGTTGAAGATGATGAGACTCTCTCCAAGACAATTCAGAGATTCCGACCAAGTTTCTCGAAAGAAAATGATAATTATGACATGGGTAATAACCAATATTTGGCCATAGCCATGGCTAGGAATTCGTTGAAGCAGAAAGAAGAGACAGAGAAAAAACAGGCAGAGATACAGAAATTGGATGATGAATTGATGGAACTGAAACAGAAAAACGAAACGGAAAGGTTAGCTCTTCAAGACTTAGAATCGGTGCTGATAAAACGAAGGAGAAGAGTCGAGAAATGCAGGCGTTTGGCAGAAGCACAGTCTTCCTACAGGGCTTTAATAGAGAAGATGATCAGGGATGCGATGCACCAGTAAGATTGAATAAACCCCAAGATCTGACATCCATCACACCATTTGGTAAATATTCGATATATTTTCGATTATGAAAAGTGGTTCTTAATTTTTTATGTCTTCTCTTGCAGGAGTGTTGTTTATAAGGAGCAGATTAGATTGAACCAAGCGGCAAGCAGTGCTCTAATGGCACGATTAGAAGCACAAAAAGCAATTTGTGATTCCTCTGAGAAAGAACTCCACAGGAGATTCAAACAAAGAGACGAGATGGAGACTCAAATCAGGCCATACTGGGAACAAGCAAGGAAAAGGTCACGAATGGACGATACTTTCCTTGAAGAAAGATACAATAAAACCATTCAGTTATTACCAGGGATCAAAAGCATGAATCCTTTACAGAAGGAATTGAGGTTGTTTTTAGAGGAAGAGCAGAAGGCATCAGAAGCTGGGATATCGCTTGGTCAAGAGAGAGAAAGGGAGCAGGAAGAAGAGGGAGAGAAGGAAGCAATAATAAGTGCTACAGACACGAAAAGTCACATTCAGGACGATAGGTCTTTGATTGCTGTGGAGGAAGAAATACCACTCAATGATAAACTCCAGAAATTAACAATCAAAGATGGTAATTGTAGAAAGACCAATGAACAAAAGAACAAGAAAAAGAGCAACTCACTTCCTCCAAGCCCACAAAAAGAGGAAGATGAAGAAGACAGAAAGAAGGTTGGCAAGGTGAATGTGGACAAATGGCTTCAGATGCTATTGGAGAACACGCATGAAAGCTCACTATTAGACTCATCCCCTCCGCACAAAGCCGATGAACGTGAGAAGAACAAGACTGAAGAAATAGTCCAGAAGCTGAATCAGAAAAATCCCCAGAAGCAGGTTAAAATGCTAAGACTTCAAGCGTCAGAAGAAATATCTGGTACTAATCAGAGTGATAGCCGAGCTGGTTCAATGTCAGTTTGTGAGGATACTATTCGTTCTGATTTGAAGTGTTCCAAACATCAACTTGAACAGATAAAAGAACAGCTTGTTGGGATGGAAGAAGGTAGTGAGGCAGGCATTGCTTACAAAGGTGTAGGAAGTAGCAAGAGTTTTGAAGGGAAGGAGAGAGGAGAGAAAAATGGCAAGGAGACAAGGCTTGCAAGGTGTGAGAGTGCTAGAGCCTTCAAGCCAATTCCATCATCTCCCTCAGTGAAAGCCTTTAGACCATCATCTCCCTCAGTGCGAGCCTTTAGGCCGAACCCATCATCTCCCTCAGTGATCTTGGGAATGAGAAGAGGAGTAGATTGCATGGGAAAGAAGCCTTTGGTAATTGGTGATGATGAAGATGAGGATTGTGATGAGAACCATGTGACGACGAACAAGTTCATCAAGACATCAATCAAAAACTACGCCCAAGCAATCAAGAAAGCAGTTACGAAATGAAGAAGTTTTTTAGTGTGTTTCCGTTGTGTTGTGCACTATTCAATTCTTAATGGCTGTGTGCCTAGAGGGCTATATTAGCTGAATAAGTACGGTGATTCTTTATCCAGCCATCATCTACTATTGTGTATATAAGATTGCTTTTGTGTGACATGTATAATGATATAAGATTGTTCAAATCTCGTGTCTCTTAATAATATTTGGTTGCTTGTAATTTCTATTTATTGGTATTCTTGTCTCTGTTTTTTTCTTCTTCTCTTCTTTCTTATATTAATAGTTTTGTATGAAATGTATGATGATACATAGGGGACTGGCGTCCGCACAACACGGTGTTTTGATAGGGACAAACTCACCTTGTTTTACATTTTTTAACCAGCTGTCAATGGCTATTGCTATTCCCAAATAGCTCTCAGCAGCCTTCTTTATTTTTTGGTAGGTAGGCTGACCTGCGACCTCAAGGTTGAGATACAAAGCCTCCACCATTGAGCTACCAGCCCACAATCACTCTCAGCAGCCTTCTTCTTAACATTTAGATGTCATCTTTTTAAGGTTTGATCTTCTCCGGGCTGCTTCTTTCTTCTCACCATTCATTGAAACAAGTTTTCCTCTTTTCATTCTATTAAAAAGAAGGGAAAAGAAATGCATTTCTCATTCAAACTTTTTCCTTCTCTCCTTAGAAATGCCCATTCCTTTCTGTAAGCCCAAGGTTTCAACCCTTGGCACTTCGATCTTGTTTTGATGATTCCAAAACATAAGTGAACTTTTGGTACTAATGATGTTTGTTAATTATTAAGTTGTAGATTTATTTTGAACCAAAGTCAAGTGAAGCTGGGAACAAGGCTTAGAACCATCTTGAAGAATCAAGATGGAGCCAAAAAGTTCAAGTGATGGAGTTGATCTAAGAAGAGATGAAGAGGCTTAAAGATAGATTGTAAAGAAAAAGACCCAAAGTCAAGCCTTACACAAATTAGAATGTAAAATCCAATCCATCTTGAAGAATCAAGATGGATTGGATTTGTTCAAGTGATGGAGTTGATCTAAGAAGAGATGAAGAGGCTTAAAGATAGATTGTAAAGAAAAAGACCCAAAGTCAAGCCTTACACAAATTAGAATGTAAAATCCAATCCCTTCTTCAAAACCCATTAATCAAAGTTTATATATTAAGGGTTCAAATATCTTAAATCGACTCCCTATGTGTCTTTCTCTCTCCTCAGGGTTAGAGATAGAAAGAGGAGAGAGATAGACACATGGAGGGTCGATTTATCACTCCCCTAAGGGTTTTAAGAGGATCAAGTCCCATTAGCCAAAAAAGAAGCTTTAATTGAGGAATGGAAGTTGAAGAGGTTCGGCCTGCCGAAGCCTACCAAAGCTTACCAACGATTTTCACGAGCAAAACAGTAACATTTCTTCGGCCTGCCGAAGCCTGCCTAACCACGTATTGCGCTATGTTTCAAATGAGTCAATGGCAAGTGGTTCGGCAGCCCGAATACTAGGGTTGCAACTTGGGCCGGGTTTTACTCGACCCACATCAACCCGACTCGAAAATAACATTGGTCGGGTTTAGAAATCATGGGTCTTGGGTAGGGCCAGGTTTTAAATTGGAAAACCCGACTCAAACTTGAGTAGGGTCGGATTTAAAGCAAAAGGAAACCCAATCCAAGTCATATGGGTGTACTGGTACTTTCTCAAATATCTCTTGAATAACATAGCAAATCATTTTCCAATATATTGATATAATTTTTTTCATTGAGGTGATCATGTCTTTATGTGAAATTTTATGTGAAAACATAGTGTCCCTAAATTTATACACTTGAGGACATAAATTTAGAGATTGTTGGTATGAAGATTTTTTTTTCCCACAATCTTTAAAATTGGTCCTACGCTGGAAAATGAAAACCCGACTCACCCGACCCAACCCGAGAAACTATCTTGGGTAAGGTCTGGTTTACAAATCTCTAGTTTCCCTGTAACAAATTAGACCCGACCCGACCCGAGATAATTCTCGGGTAGGGTAGGGTTTTGGAAAGCCTGACCCGAGTTGCACCCCTACCGAATACCTACCAATATAGCCATTAGACATTCAAACGCTAGTTTGTCTATTTTTGGACACTCTAACGGCTAGTTTTGACTCCAATCTTTTATAAAATGGGCATTTCACCCCTTAAACATTTAAGACACTAATTAATCTCATTGTTGAACATCTTTAGAGTGAAAACACACCTCTTGTGCCTCCCTTGGTCATTTTTGTGAGGGATTGGATCTAGGGCCAAATCTTGTATACATCTTCTTGGTGTAGCCTTTCAAAGGCATTTTCATTCTTTCTTTGCTCAATCAATCATTGTATTTTGGCAAGTGCTAGGAGACGAGTAGCCATCTCCAAAGGCTAGTGTTGGGAGACGCATAGCCTTCTCCAACGGCAAGTGGTGAGGTGCGAAGCCATCCTCGATTGTAATAGGGTTTAATTTTCACCATAAGAAGATTGGATTCCATGAAGCCATCAAGGGGACAACCTTGGTGGAGTGGAGTACGTCTGGGTTTGGACTGAACCAAGATAAATCTCTCTCTCTCTCTCTCTCTCTCTCTCTCTCTCTCTCTCTATATATATATATATATATATATATATATATATATATATGAGGAAAGTGAAGCTACACCGCCAGTGTAGCTAACTTAGCTACACCGCCAGCTTAAAATACAATGGGCCCACATTGTTTTGGTGATCCAAACCATTCATTTGATTGGCCCTCACATAGATAGGGTGTCCACCAAAAATCAGCTCCATAGGATCATCCCAACCCTACAATTTGTGGAGGCAAAAATGAACGTGTAAAGACCTTCACAAATTTGTCCATTTTTGCCTCCACAGTTTGAAGGGTTGGGATGATCCTATGGAGCTGATTTTTTACAGACACCCTATCTATGTGAGGGCCAATCAAATGATTGGTTTGGATCACCAAAACAATGTGGGCCCATTGTATTTTAAGCCGGCGGTATAGCTAAGTTAGCTACACCGGCGGTGTAGCTTCACTTTCCTCTATATATATATATATATATATATATATATGAGGAAAATGATTGTGAGCTTGAAGCTCATATAGCTTATATGAGCTTGAGGGCCCAAACACATGGGTCCCACATTTTTTGTGGTGATCCAAACCATTCATTTGCAAGGCCCCATCATAGATAGGGTGTGTACCAAAAGTCAACTCCATTGGATCATCCTAACCCCTTGAAAAGCGGAGGGCAAAAATGGGCAGATTTGTGGCAAACGGTGTCTGTCCATTTTGCCATCCACTTTTGGATGGGTTAGGATGATCCAATGGAGCTAATTTTTTGTACACACCCTATCTATGTAAGGGCCTGTCAAATGAATGCTTTGGATCATCATAACAATGTGGGTCCACATGTATTTGGCCCTCAAGCTCATATAAGCTATATGAGCTTCAAGCTCACAATCATTTTCCTCTATATATATATATATATATATATGAGTTAAGTGAAGCTACACTGACGACTTAAAATATAGTGGGCCCACATTGTTTGAGTGATCCAAACCATTCATTTGATAGGACCTCACATTGATAGGGTGTGCCCAAAAAATCAGCTCCATCGGATGATCGCAACCCTTCAAACTGTGGAGGCAAAAATGGACAGATTTGTGAAGGCTTTTACACGTCCAATTTTGCCTCCACAAAACGTAGGGTTGCGATGATCCTATGGAGCTGATTTTTTGGGCACACCCTATCTATGTGAGGGCCCATCAAATGAATGGTTTGCATCACCCAAACAATGTGGGGCCCACTGTATTTTAAGCCGTTGGTGTAGCTAAGTTAGCTACACGTATGTGTAGTTACACTTTTCTCATATGTATATATATATATATATATATATATATATATATATATAGAGAGAGAGAGAGAGAGAGAGAGAGAGAAAAGTGTAGCTACACATACGTGTAGCTAACTTAGCTACACCGACGGCTTAAAATACAGTGGGCCCCACATTGTTTGGGTGATGCAAACCATTCATTTGATGGGCCCTCACATAGATAGGGTGTGCCCAAAAAATCAGCTCCATAGGATCATCCCAACCCTACGATTTGTGGAGGCAAAATTGGACGTGTAAAAACCTTCACAAATCTATCAATTTTTGCCTTCACAGTTTGAAGGGTTGGGATGATCCTATGGAGCTGATTTTTTGGGCACACCCTATCAATGTGAGGGCCTATCAAATGAATGGTTTGGATCACCCAAATAATGTGGGCCCACTGTATTTTAGTCGTCGGTGTAGCTAAGTTAGCTACACGTATGTGTAGCTTCACTTAACTCATATTATATATATATATATATAGGAAAGTGAAGCTACATCGCCGGCTTAAAATACAATGGGCCCACATTGTTTTGGTGATCCAAAGAATTCATTTGATTGGCCCTCACATAGATAGGGTGTCCACCAAAAATCAGCTCCATAGGATCATCCCAACCCTGTATTTTAAGCCGGCGGTGTAGCTTCACTTTCCTCATATATATATATATATATATATATGAGGGCAGTGTTCCTGCGCAGCTGCTCAGTTAGCTTAACTGAGCAGCTGCCCCAAAAACTCATGTGGCCACATTTTGGGTGGGATCCAAAGCATTCATTTGATGGGCCCTTTCATGGGTAGGGTGTCCACCAAAAATCAGCTCCATTGGATCACCCTAGGGTGTCCATTTGTGGGGCAAAAAATGGACAGATTTGTGGAGAAACAGTATCTGTCCATTTTTGGCCCCACAAATGGACACCCATTGGTGATCCAATGGAGCTGATTTTTGGTACACACCCAATCCATGGAAGGGCCCATCAAATGAATGCTTTGAATCACCCAAAAAATATGGGGCCACATGAGTTTTTTGGGGCAGCTGCTCAGTTAAGCTAACTGAGCAGCTGCGCAGGAACACTTTGCTCTATATATATATATATATATATATATATATATATAGAGAGAGAGAGAGAGAAAAGTGTTCCTGCGCAGCTGTTAAAATAGCTTATCTGAGCAGCTGCTTCAAAAACTCATGTGGCCCACATTTTTGGGGTGATCCAAACCAATCAATTGAAAGGCCCTTCCATGGATAGGGTGTGTACCAAATATTAGCCTTATAGGATCATCTTAACCCAATCAAAGGTGGAGGGGAAAATGGACAGACACTGTTTCTGACCATTTTTTCCCTCCACAAATGGCAGGGTTAGGATGATCCTAAAGGGCTCATTTTTTGCACACACCCTATCCATGGAAGGGCTATCCGAATGAATGCGTTGGATCACCCAAAAATGTGGGGCCACATGAGTTTTTGAAGCAGCTGCTCAGATAAGCTATTTGAGCAGCTATATATATATATATATATATATATATATATATATATATATATATATATAAGTAAAGGGTTTCTGCGCTCGAGATCAGATAAGCTTATCTGCGCGGAAGTGCAAAAACAAGGGTCAGCCCACATTGTTGGGGAGATCCAAAGCATTCATTTGGAAGGCCCTTTCATGGATAGTGTGTCCACCAAAAATCAGATCCATTCGATCATCTTAAGGTGTCCATTTGTGGGTGAAAAATGGGTAGATTAGTGGACAAACAATATCTGTCCATTTTCACCCCTACAAACAGACACCTTATGATGATCCAATGAAGCTGATTTTTGGTACACACCCCATCCATGATGGGGCCTTTCAAACGAATGGTTAGGATCACCCAAACAATGTGGCCCCACCCTTGTTTCTAGCACATTCTATATATATATATATATATATATATATATATATATATATATATATATATATATATATATATATATAGAGAGAGAGAGAGAGAGAGAGAGAGCATAGAGTTGCTGCGCTCGAGCGCAACTAAGCTTAGCTGCGCTCGAGCACAGAAACAGGGTGGGGCCACATTTTTTGTGGGATCCAAAGCATTCATTTGATGGGCCCTTTCATGGGTAGGGTGTCCACCAAAAATCAGCTCCATTGGATCACCTTAGGGTTTCCATTTGTGGGGCAAAAAATGGAGAGATTTGTGGACAAACAATATCTGTCCATTTTTTGCCCCACAAATGGACACCCATTGGTGATCAAATAGACCTGATTTTTGGTAGCCCCCCCCCCCATCTATGATGGGGCCTTTCAAATGAATGGTTAGGATCACCCCCCAATGGCCCCACCCCTTGTTTATGTGCTCGAACGCAGCTAAGCCTAGCTGCGCTCGAGCGCATTAACCCTTTTCTCATATATATATATATATATATATATATATATATATATATATATATATATATATAGAGAGAGAGAGAGAGAGAGGAAAGTGTCTCTAGTCTCTCCCCTAGATAAGCTTATCTACTCCTCCCTTTAAAAAAACACAGTGGGCCCACGCTGTTTGGATGATCTAAAGCATTCATTTGATAGTTCCTAACATAGATAGGGTGTGCCCAAAAAATCAGCACCAAAGGGTCATCCTAGAACTTCATTTTGTTGGGCACACCGTGTCCAAAATGGACGCATATAAACGTGGACGTTTATATGTGTCCATTCTGGGTACCACAAGGCACCACAAAACGAAGTTCTAGGATGACCCTTTGGTGCTGATTTTTTGGACACACCCTATCTATGTTAGGACCTATCAAAAGAATGCTTTGGATCATCCAAACAGCGTGGGCCCACTGTGTTTTTTTAAAGGGAGGAGTAGATAAGCTTATCTAGGGGAGAGACTAGAGACACTTTCCTCATATATATATATATATATATATATATATATATATATATATATATATATATAGAGGAAACTGTTGGTGAGCTTAAGCTCACCAAACTTATGGTGAGCTAGCTTGCCCAATCACATGGGTCCCACATTTTGGGGAGTGATCCAAACCATTCATTTGCAAGGCCTTATCATAGATAGGGGGTGTACCAAAAATCAGCTCCATAGGATCATCCTAACCCCTCCATTTGTGGAGGACAAAATGGGGTAAATTTGTGTCTGTCCATTTTTGTCCTCCACAAATGGAGGGGTTAGGATGATCCTATGGAGCTGATTTTTGGTACATCCCCCATCTATGTAAGGGACTTTCAAATGAATGCTTTGGATCATCTTAACAAAGTGGGCCCCCATGTGATTGGGCAAGCTAGCTCACCATAAGTTTGGTGAGCTTAAGCTCACCAACAGTTTCCTCATATATATATATATATATATATATATGTATATACATATATATATATATATGTATATACATATATATATGTATATATGTATATACATATATATATATATATATCTTCTCTAGTCCGCCGACCCAAAACACAGTGGGTCCACAATGTTTGGATGATCCAAAGCATTCATTTGATAGGCCCTGACATAGATAGGGTGTGCCCAAAAAATCAGTTCCATAGGATCATCTTAACCCTTCGATTTGTGGAGCTAAAAATTAGACAAATTAGTGAAGTTTTATACCCATCCATTTTAACCTCCACAAATCGTAGGGTTGGAATGATCCTATGGAGCTGATTTTTTGGCCACACCCTATCCATGTCAGGGCCTATTAAATGAATGCTTCGGATCACACAAAAATTGTGGGCCCGCACTGATTTTTTGGTTGACGGACTAGAAAACTTTTCTAGTCGGCCGACTAGAAACATATATCTGTGTGTGTGTATGAGAGAGAGAGAGAGAGAGAGAGAGAGAGAGAGAGAGAGAGAGAGCAATGATAGATACAAGGGAGCCCTTGCATAAAGAGGCCTAAAAGGGCTCTTCATTGGATCCATATCATTTTCAGTTACATTTTAAAATGGGTTGAAAATTTAAAATCGGTTACATTTGATGACGTGGATCCAATCAATAGCCCTTTTTGGCTCTTTATGCAAGGGCTGCCTTGTATCTATCATTCCTTGTGTGTGTGTGTGTGTGTCTATATATATATATATATATATATATATATATATATATATATATATATATATATATATATATATATATATATATATAGAGAGAGAGAGAGAGAGAGAGAGAACGGTTTCTACGTGTAGATAAGTTATCTACACACTAGTTTAAAATATTGTGGAGGGCATATTGTTTGGGTGATCCAAACCATTCATTTGATTGGCCCTCGCATCCAAAAATTATATATATATGAGAAAAGCGTTCCTACGCTGCAGCGCATGGAGCTTAACTGCGCTTAAGTTGTTTATAAAGCCTCCCATTGGTTCCTTCTTGTGGACCCGCTATACGTTTCAAAGGGGGACCCGCTATACGAACCAATGGGAGGCTTTATAAACAACTAAAGCGCAGTTAAGCGCTCCTGCGCTGCAGTGTATGAACGCTTCTCTCTCTCTCTCTCTCCATATATATATATATCAATTCGTTTTTAATGATTGATATATCTCTATATATATCAATTCGTTTTTAAAACCCTTTCTCTGTGCTGATGATTGATATATCTCCTTTGGTCTGTTTTGTTTTTTTTTATTATTATTGTTGATTAGTTTTTTTTTGTGAATTGAGGTTTTAAATTTTGTTGTTTCAGAAACAGATCAAGGGAAAGCAGAAAGATAAGCAGAGAGTGAAATTACTCATAACAAAAAATCCTTGCTTATGTAGTTTATAATTCAAGTAATTCCTACCTCTTTCTCTCTTCTTTTATTTTAAGGTTTTTACTTTATGTTTGTATGATTTTGTTTCTTTTTTTTCCCAATTGAATTGGAAGCTGTTATCTCCTCTTTTCGTGGAAGAAATAGTGTTTCTAGCGAGAAATATTTTTCAAATCAGAGCTTCTCGAGTTCCCTTTGCCATCACAACACAATATCTTTTTTAAAAATAAAATAAAATTGTGTATCTTATATATAAGAACCCCCTATTTTGTAGCCTTTAAAAATGTTTTATTTTAAATGTTTTGATTGATGATTTGCATCAGGAATTCCTTCGAATCCATAAATATTGTGTTTCTATCTTTGTTGCGGGTCATCACTTCCTTGCAAATATGCGAAGTGAATTTCTGATTAATGTCTGATATTTCTTTTATGTTTCTTTTTTCTTTTTTTTCATAACTGTTTGTGCTTTATGATGTTCTTATTTTGCTTCATTCTCTCTAAAGTAAGTGTTTTATTTCTGATTTTGTTTTGGAATCCTGATCTGTTTGGCGAGATTTTATGAATTCCTTTGTTTTTGCGATGAATTTTTTTTATGTATTTCAAATATTAGTATTTCAATTATTCATTATTTTTGGTTAAAGATATGTGTCCTTGCTTCTTTGGATGGATTTCTTATGGCCACTTCTGTTGAAATTTTTTCTATATCTTTTATTCTTTCTTTTCTTTTCTTTTTAAAAAAAAGAAGTTATAAAGCTTTCTTTTTTTGTGCCGCCCCACGCACGGGTCTGCGACTAGTAATTAAAGAAAATCCAATACTATAGGAGTTAATGAGCTCAAGCAGCCCGACATTACTGAATTCTCACTTTTTATGTTGTTTGCAAGTTGTGATACTCAATTTTTATGGATAAGCATTCTACACAGTTGGTCACATTGTCAATTGTTTAACTTCGAAAGTTCTCAACCATTCCTCTACTCTTTTGGTTGTTAATGCTCTGCTCATATTGGCTGCAAATTTTTCCTAAACTATATGGTATATATACCGTGAGATATATCTGTTCTCATAAAGGTTATTGTTGTTACAATCCTAGTGGTTTGTAGTCTCATTTTGTATCATGAAATCTTTGGTAAGTGTTAGGTCTAAAATTGGTAACAGGTTATGGTAGGGCCGGAAAGGCTGATCTGGGCCTGAAGGACTGATCTGGACCTGAAGGGCTGATCTGGACCTGAAGGGCTGATCTGTGCCTGAAGGGCTGATCTGGACCTGAAGGGCTGATCTGGACCTGAAGGACTGATCTGGGCCTGAAGGACTCATCTGGGCCTGAAGGACTCATCTGGACCTGAAGGACTCATCTGGGCCTGAAGGACTCATCTGGACCTGAAGGACTCATCTGGACCTGAAGGACTCATCTGGGCCTGAAGGACTCATCTGGACCTGAAGGGCTCATCTGGACCTGAAGGGCTCATCTGGACCTGAAGGGCTGATCTGGACCTGAAGGGCTGATCTGTGCCTGAAGGACTCATCTGGACCTGAAGGACTCATCTGGACCTGAAGGGCTCATCTGGACCTGAAGGGCTCATCTGGACCTGAAGGACTCATCTGGGCCTGAAGGACTCATCTGGGCCTGAAGGACTCATCTGGACCTGAAGGACTCATCTGGACCTGAAGGACTCATCTGGGCCTGAAGGACTCATCTGGACCTGAAGGACTCATCTGGACCTGAAGGGCTCATCTGGACCTGAAGGGCTGATCTGTGCCTGAAGGGCTGATCTAGACCTGAAGGACTCATCTGGACCTGAAGGACTCATCTGGGCCTGAAGGACTCATCTGGACCTGAAGGACTCATCTGGACCTGAAGGGCTCATCTGGACCTGAAGGGCTGATCTGGACCTGAAGGACTCATCTGGGCCTGAAGGACTCATCTGGACCTGAAGGACTCATCTGGACCTGAAGGGCTCATCTGGACCTGAAGGGCTGATCTGTGCCTGAAGGGCTGATCTAGACCTGAAGGACTCATCTGGACCTGAAGGACTCATCTGGACCTGAAGGACTCATCTGGACCTGAAGGACTCATCTGGGCCTGAAGGACTCATCTGGACCTGAAGGGCTGATCTGTGCCTGAAGGGCTGATCTAGACCTGAAGGACTCATCTGGACCTGAAGGACTCATCTGGGCCTGAAGGACTCATCTGGACCTGAAGGACTCATCTGGACCTGAAGGGCCCATCTGGACCTGAAGGGCTCATCTGGACCTGAAGGACTCATCTGGGCCTGAAGGACTCATCTGGGCCTGAAGGACTCATCTGGGCCTGAAGGACTCATCTGGACCTGAAGGACTCATCTGGACCTGAAGGGCTCATCTGGACCTGAAGGGCTGATCTGTGCCTGAAGGGCTGATCTAGACCTGAAGGACTCATCTGGACCTGAAGGACTCATCTGGGCCTGAAGGACTCATCTGGACCTGAAGGACTTATCTGGACCTGAAGGGCTGATGGAGTCCTGCGCTGTTAGGGCCTGACAAGAAGACAAAAGGTCAGAAGACCAGCCCGGAGTGGTGCTCCGGACGGGCGCTTCGACACTCAAGTCAGTATGAGCAGGAGTGCAGAGCAATTCCGAACTGAGGAGCTTAGGGTCTTGGATCAGATTTTAGATCCCACACCTTAGCACAAGTGAAGGCTATTTATAGTGATTCTGAGCCACCTGTCCAGGACAGGTGGTAACACCTGACTGGACCAGGTTTCATGCCTAGTAAGGGCAGGTGGAAGTCCCTGATTGGTCCAGGCAGCATACCTAGCAGGGGACAGGTGTGGGCTTTGCAGTGGTCCCTGTGAGGGCCACGTGTCAACAGCCGATTGGTTGCATATTTTGGACCCCATCAGTTGCCCCCTGGTTCTTCGAGCCATGAGAGTGGCTGGGAGAAGCAAAGAGAGGGTTAAAAACAGCATCTGGCCGGCCTTAAGGCCTCTGGGCAGCTCAGGCCGGCCTCAGACTGGGCCTGAAGAAACCGCGGCCGGACCGGGGCCTCTGGGCGCCCTGGTCTGGCCTTGAAGTTTGGCCTGAAGGAGCACGGCCGGATAGGAGCCTCTGAGTTATCCAGTACGGCCAAATTTTGGAACAAAAGTCTGGCCGGCCAAGCCCTTCTGGGCGGCCTGAAAGGGCAGAAATTGCGCTGGAGGTCTGTCCGTCTAAGCCTTCTGGGCGGCTCGGCCGGGCAGAATTTACACTGGAGGTCTGTCCGTCGAAGCCTTCTGGGCGGCTCGGCGGTCAGAATCTGCACTGGAGGTCTGTCCGTCGAAGCCTTCTGGTCGGCTCGGTCGGGCAGAATCTGCACTGGAGATCTGTCCGTCGAAGCCTTCTGGGCGGCTCGGCCGGGCAGAATCTGCACTGGAGGTCTGTCCGTCGAAGCCTTCTGGGCGGCTCGGCCGGGCAGAATCTGCACTGGAGGTCTGTCCGTCGAAGCCTTCTGGGCGGCTCGGCCGGGCAGAATCTGCACTGGAGGTCTGTCCGTCGAAGCCTTCTGGGCGGCTCGGCCGGTCAGAATCTGCACTGGAGGTCTGTCCGTCGAAGCCTTCTGGTCGGCTCGGTCGGGCAGAATCTGCACTGGAGATCTGTCCGTCGAAGCCTTCTGGGCGGCTCGGCCGGGCAGAATCTGCACTGGAGGTCTGTCCGTCGAAGCCTTCTGGGCGGCTCGGCCGGGCAGAATCTGCACTGGAGGTCTGTCCGTCGAAGCCTTCTGGGCGGCTCGGCCGGGCAGAATCTGCACTGGAGGTCTGTCCGTCGAAGCCTTCTGGTCGGCTCGGCCGGGCAGAATTTTGTCTACTTCAGCGAACGCGTCATATCCTGTCCGGCTAAGCCTTCTGGGCGGACAGCCGGACAGGTCTTTTGTCTTCTAGCGAATGCGCCATATCCTGTCCGGATAGCCGGACAGGTCTTTTGTCTTTTAGCGCTTTTGTCGTCTAGCGAATGCGCCATATCCTGTCCGGACAGCCGGACAGGTCTTTTGTCTTCTTCAGATGACCAGATTTTCTGGTCGGCCTGAGGGCCTCATTTTCTGGTCGGCCCGAGCCCTTCTGGGCGGCTCGGCCGGGCAGACTTTTGGCGTCTTCTTCAGATGAGCAGATTTTCTGGTCGGCCTGAGGGCCTCATTTTCTGGTCGGCCCGAGCCCTTCTGGGCGGCTCGGCCGGGCAGGTCTTTTGTCTTCTTCAGCGAACGCGTCATATCCTGTCCGGCCCGAGCCCTTCTGGGCGGCTCGGCCGGGCAGACTTTTGTCTTCTTCAGATGACCAGATTTTCTGGTCGGCCTGAGGGCCTCATTTTCTGGTCGGCCCGAGCCCTTCTGGGCGGCTCGGCCGGGCAGAATTTTGGCGTCTTCTTCAGATGACCAGATTTTCTGGTCGGCCTGAGGGCCTCATTTTCTGGTCGGCCCGAGCCCTTCTGGGCGGCTCGGCCGGGCAGAATTTTGTCTTCTTCAGCGAACGCGTCATATCCTGTCCGGCTAAACCTTCTGGGCGGCTCGGCCGGGCAGACTTTTGTCTTCTTCAGATGACCAGATTTTCTGGTCGGCCTGAGGGCCTCATTTTCTGGTCGGCCCGAGCCCTTCTGGGCGGCTCGGCCGGGCAGAATTTTGGCGACTTCTTCAGATGACCAGATTTTCTGGTCGGCCTGAGGGCCTCATTTTCTGGTCGGCCCAAGCCCTTCTGGGCGGCTCGGCCGGGCAGAATTCTGTCTTCTTCAGATGACCAGATTTTCTGGTCGGCCTGAGGGCCTCATTTTCTGGTCGGCCCGAGCCCTTCTGGGCGGCTCGGCCGGGCAGGTCTTTTGTCTTCTTCAGCGAACGCGTCATATCCTGTCCGGCCCGAGCCCTTCTGGGCGGCTCGGCCGGGCAGACTTTTGTCTTCTTCAGATGACCAGATTTTCTGGTCGGCCTGAGGGCCTCATTTTCTGGTCGGCCCGAGCCCTTCTGGGCGGCTCGGCCGGGCAGAATTTTGGCGTCTTCTTCAGATGACCAGATTTTCTGGTCGGCCTGAGGGCCTCATTTTCTGGTCGGCCCGAGCCCTTCTGGGCGGCTCGGCCGGGCAGAATTTTGTCTTCTTCAGCGAACGCGTCATATCCTGTCCGGCTAAACCTTCTGGGCGGCTCGGCCGGGCAGACTTTTGTCTTCTTCAGATGACCAGATTTTCTGGTCGGCCTGAGGGCCTCATTTTCTAGTCGGCCCGAGCCCTTCTGGGCGGCTCGGCCGGGCAGAATTTTGGCGACTTCTTCAGATGACCAGATTTTCTGGTCGGCCTGAGGGCCTCATTTTCTGGTCGGCCCGAGCCCTTCTGGGCGGCTCGGCCGCGCAGAATTCTGTCTTCTTCAGCGAACGCGTCATATCCTGTCCGGCTAAACCTTCTGGGCGGCTCGGCCGGGCAGACTTTTGTCTTCTTCAGATGACCATATTTTCTGGTCGGCCTGAGGGCCTCATTTTCTGGTCGGCCCGAGCCCTTCTGGGCGGCTCGGCCGGGCAGAATTTTGGCGTCTTCTTCAGATGACCAGATTTTCTGGTCGGCCTGAGGGCCTCATTTTCTGGTCGGCCCGAGCCCTTCTGGGCGGCTCGGCCGGGCAGAATTTTGGCGTCTTCTTCAGCGAACGCGTCATATCCTGACCGGCCCGAGCCCTTCTGAGCGGCTCGGCCGGGCAGACTTTTGTCTTCTTCAGATGACCAGATTTTCTGGTCGGCCTGAGGGCCTCATTTTCTGGTCGGCCCGAGCCCTTCTGGGCGGCTCGGCCGGGCAGAATTTTGGCGTCTTCTTCAGATGACCAGATTTTCTGGTCGGCCTGAGGGCCTCATTTTCTGGTCGGCCCGAGCCCTTCTGGGCGGCTCAGCCGGGCAGAATTTTGTCTTCTTCAGATGACCAGATTTTCTGGTCGGCCTGAGGGCCTCATTTTCTGGTCGGCCCGAGCCCTTCTGGGCGGCTCGGCCGGGCAGAATTTTGGCGTCTTCTTCAGATGACCAGATTTTCTGGTCGGCCTGAGGGCCTCATTTTCTGGTCGGCCCGAGCCCTTCTGGGCGGCTCGGCCGGGCAGAATTTTGGCGTCTTCAGCGAACGCGTCATATCCTGTCCGGCTAAGCCTTCTGGGCGGCTCGGCCGGGCAGGTCTTTTGTCTTCTAGCGAATGCGCCATATCCTGTCCAGACAGCCGGACAGGTCTTTTGTCTTTTAGCGCTTTTGTCGTCTAGCGAATGCGCCATATCCTGTCCGGACAGCCGGACAGGTCTTTTGTCTTCTAGCGCTTGCGCCATATCCAGTCCGGACAGCCGGACAGGTCTTTTGTCTTCTTCAGATGACCAGATTTTCTGGTCGGCCTGAGGTGATCTCCACTGCTGGCGTCCTCGGCTGGAACTGATCTCCAAGCCACCAGGATGAGCCGGAGTGGGCACTGCTGGCGTCCTTGGCTGGAACTGATCTCCGAGCCACTAGGATGAGCCGGAGTGGGCCACACTACTGGCGTCCTCGACTGGAACTGATCTCCAAGCCACTAGGATGAGCCGGAGTGGGCCACACTACTGGCGTCCTCGACTGGAACTGATATTCACTGCTGGCGTCCTCGGCTGGAACTGATCTCCAAGCCACTAGGATGAGCCGGAGTGGGCACTGCTGGCGTCCTTGGCTGGAACTGATCTCCGAGCCACTAGGATGAGCCGGAGTGGGCCACACTACTGGCGTCCTCGACTGGAACTGATCTCCAAGCCACTAGGATGAGCTGGAGTGCACCACCGCTGAGTCTGCGCTTCAAACAGGTTCTACGGAGTGAACCTCTGCAGCGCTGCTGAGGTCTAAGTCTGCAAGCACTGCAAACACTTAGACTCAGGATGCACATGCTTGTCCCGGAGGCTGTTGTCTCGTCTTGTGAAATGACGAGTCTGATTCCGGTATGGGGGCGTGTGTTCTCGGCGCCAATCCGTCCTACCATTTTTGTCTGAGTGAGATTTCGAACAGCTTTTTGTTGCGGGGTCCCACGGATGGCGCCAAATCTGTTAGGTCTAAAATTGGTAACAGGTTATGGTAGGGCCGGAAAGGCTGATCTGGGCCTGAAGGACTGATCTGGACCTGAAGGGCTGATCTGGACCTGAAGGGCTGATCTGTGCCTGAAGGGCTGATCTGTGCCTGAAGGGCTGATCTGGACCTGAAGGGCTGATCTGGACCTGAAGGACTGATCTGGGCCTGAAGGACTCATCTGGACCTGAAGGACTCATCTGGGCCTGAAGGACTCATCTGGACCTGAAGGACTCATCTGGACCTGAAGGACTCATCTGGACCTGAAGGACTCATCTGGGCCTGAAGGGCTCATCTGGACCCTCATCTGGACCTGAAGGGCTCATCTGGACCTGAAGGGCTGATCTGTGCCTGAAGGGCTGATCTGTGCCTGAAGGACTGATCTGGACCTGAAGGCCTGATCTGGACCTGAAGGGCTCATCTGGACCTGAAGGACTCATCTGGACCTGAAGGACTCATCTGGGCCTGAAGGACTCATCTGGACCTGAAGGGCTCATCTGGACCTGAAGGGCTCATCTGGACCTGAAGGGCTGATCTGTGCCTGAAGGGCTGATCTGGACCTGAAGGACTCATCTGGACCTGAAGGACTCATCTGGGCCTGAAGGACTCATCTGGACCTGAAGGACTCATCTGGACCTGAAGGGCTCATCTGGACCTGAAGGGCTGATCTGGACCTGAAGGACTCATCTGGGCCTGAAGGACTCATCTGGACCTGAAGGACTCATCTGGACCTGAAGGACTCATCTGGACCTGAAGGGCTGATCTGGACCTGAAGGGCTGATCTGTGCCTGAAGGGCTGATCTAGACCTGAAGGACTCATCTGGACCTGAAGGACTCATCTGGACCTGAAGGACTCATCTGGACCTGAAGGACTCATCTGGGCCTGAAGGGCTGATCTGTGCCTGAAGGGCTGATCTGGACCTGAAGGACTCATCTGGACCTGAAGGACTCATCTGGGCCTGAAGGACTCATCTGGACCTGAAGGGCCCATCTGGACCTGAAGGGCCCATCTGGACCTGAAGGGCCCATCTGGACCTGAAGGGCCCATCTGGACCTGAAGGGCCCATCTGGACCTGAAGGGCCCATCTGGGCCTGAAGGACTCATCTGGGCCTGAAGGACTCATCTGGGCCTGAAGGACTCATCTGGACCTGAAGGGCTCATCTGGACCTGAAGGGCTGATCTGTGCTTGAAGGGCTGATCTAGACCTGAAGGACTCATCTGGACCTGAAGGACTCATCTGGACCTGAAGGACTCATCTGGACCTGAAGGGCTGATGGAGTCCTGCGCTGTTAGGGCCTGACAAGAAGACAAAAGGTCAGAAGACCAGCCCGGAGTGGTGCTCCGGACGGGCGCTTCGACACTCAAGTCAGTATGAGCAGGAGTGCAGAGCAATTCCGAACTGAGGAGCTTAGGGTCTTGGATCAGATTTTAGATCCCTCACCTTAGCACAAGTGAAGGCTATTTATAGTGATTCTGAGCCACCTGTCCAGGACAGGTGGTAACACCTGACTGGACCAGGTTTCATGCCTAGTAAGGGCAGGTGGAAGTCCCTGATTGGTCCAGGCAGCATACCTAGCAGGGGACAGGTGTGGGCTTTGCAGTGGTCCCTGTGAGGGCCACGTGTCAACAGCCGATTGGTTGCATATTTTGGACCCCATCAGTAAGCAATGCCTTTTGCTCCACGCATTGTGGTGAATGACCCTCAAGAGGTGCCTTGTACGTATCATACTGTAGAAAATGCCTCATACCTCATGTCCAAAACTTACAACATCCCTGCAAATATTATTCTGTTGAAGAACTGTTAAAGCTGTTAGAAAATCATTTTAGGGGCATTGTGAATTGACTTTCATGTACAAATATCAGTGTATTATTCTTATATGATGTTAATGATGTAATTGAGTTTAGACTCCTCCGAGTATCTCTCAATCTCTTCTCTCTAACCTTCTTCATGTTATTTCAATCATTAAACATTTGTTTCAATGGCCAATTCATGACAGCCACTGCAGTAGGGCATAACTCTGTGCCTTCATAATGAAAGCTTTGGCACTGTCCCCAGTTGTAAATTCATACCGGATTCCATTCACGTCTATTGAACTCCGGCCAACTTCCTTCAAGGTCTTCTCACTATAATTCATCTTACCCCTTGAAATTTAAGCAGCTTTTGTTCTTCAACCTTGAGGTTCGAGGTTCAATCCCAGCTTACCTACTAAAAAAAGGTTTGGGAATTTAGAGACATTGGTATGGAAATTTTCTATTTGTTGGTCACTTATCCAATTTGTCATGCATTTAATTTCTTACCCAAGAAATTTAGAGGTGGCCTCATTGTCTACACTCCACCGGGTCTGAGCTCCATTGCAGTGTAATCAGCCATTCAACATAGGTGAATAGCTGAGATTTAACGAGAAAAGCAGCTAGTTTTTGTGAACTTTCTTTGGTTATCTTATAAGAAGGAAAACACCAATTGTAGGTCAAAACACTAGAGAGGGATATAAGATCTCTGAAACCCAGGTGTGCCTATGAGGATGGAAAGATCCCTCGGGGAAGAACTCGTAGTCCACGTTGCGCTCACGTGGAGGACCGAGATTGTCCATGTTGCTTCCACCTCTTGGGGGAGGGGATGGGATTGGATTGTTGGGGTTCAATGCAAAAGCAAAGATCCCACATCGGAAAAGTAAGGAGATGTGGATGGGCTTATAAGGACTTGGGCACCCTCCCCTTAACAGCTAGGTCCCGGGTCCCAACAGTTCTCCAAGTAGGGGCATGATGGCACCCATTATAGAAGAAAAATGGTGAAGTTATTAGGGAGGAAGAAAAGTTCTCTCTCTTGGTTGCCAAACATGGCCAAATAGATGTATAAGATTAATGCAAGAAGGCTGCTAGCAAAACAGTATTTCATTTGGAAAATAAAGATGGAACCCAATGTTTGTGACACATGCGCACGGAGATAGGAAGTAAGCTGAAATCCCCAACAAATGCACAAAAAAAAAAAAAAAACAACTGTGGAAATGACCAAGTCGTTGGTTAATTCCACTTTGGTCTTTATTTTCCAAAGGAAATCCCGTTTTTGTTAATTCCATCGTAGTCTTCCAAAACTAAATCCCAATGACAGCACCAGATCTTGTATCCCATAATAGATTAGGGTAAAGCTTCTTTCGGTTGTAGTTCTAATCCTTGTTTAATATACTAATAGGGGTCACGCCAAACCCCAGCTTACCAAAAAAAAATGAAAAGAAATCCTGTTTTAGAGGAGAAATCCCGATTTTTAGAAGTGTTTTCATTCAAAAAAGAAATCCTTCTTTAGTGTAAATGACTTTTCATTCAAATACTCTAGGTCACATTTGGATCACATGAAAATAGAAAAGATAAGCTTCCACCAACTCATGTCAAACTACCCAATAAAAACCAATCCTTCAAACAACAATCTAACAATCCATAATAACTCGGACGGCATCATCTCTAACTACTCCCTACCAAAGTTTTTAATTTCGGTTTCAGGGGTAATTTCAGTCCTCACCCAAACTGAAAATTTAGCCGAAATCCTGAAATTCAGTATCGAAATATCATTTACGTGGGCCTAGACTGAAATTTTGAAAAGGAATAAAAAATTAGGGAAATGTTATCAGCACTACTGTAGGGCACTCCTCACTTTATTCAAAGTAAGGTATGGCCCGCACCATAGGATGATCCAAACCGTCCATTAGATGAACCACAGCCTAAATAGGTTGTGTCCAAAAAAATATTTCCATAGGTTGATCCTAACCCTCTGATCTGAATGTGAGAGGGTTGACCCTAACCCTCTATAGATCGAAAGGTTAGGATCAACCTATGAAAATGATTTTTGGGGCACAACCTATTTAATGTGGCCCATCTATTAGACGGTTTGGATCATCCTATGGTGCGGGCCATACCTTACTTTGAGGAATGCCCTCGTCAAAATACATTAGTGCTAATAACATTTCCCAAAAATTAACGTTTACTAATCACAAATAAAAAATTTCGGCTCTCCTCTGCCCAAATACCAAACCTAAACCCTGACCTGACAACGTTTACTAATCACACTTGCGCCACGTGTAATGGGGGCCACAGAAATATTTTTCCGGAGAGCATGACTGGCATTGTGTGAAATAATATTTCATACTTTCTACTTAATCTTTTCCACAAGTGGTGGTCCCCACCACGAAAGTACGCCTCCACCAGTTCCCACCAAGAATCAAAAGTTGGTAGATTTCACCAACCCAAAACCAGAAAAGAGTTGGTAAAAACCGCTCTCTTCTCCCTAAAACCACTCTTCTCTCCCTAAAACCACCTCCCTCCAACCTTTAAATACAACACACCCTCAATCTGATTTCAACACCCCAACACCATCCTGTCCCCATGTCGTCAGAATCGCCGAATTTCTGGGGCGACACGCCGGAGGAAGAGTACTACGCCTCCCAAGGCGTCAAAAACTCAAAATCCTATTTTGACACCCCAAACGGCAAGATCTTCACGCAAGAATTCCTACCGTTGGATCTTCCCATCAAAGCCACCGTCTTCATGACCCACGGCTACGGCTCTGACACCGGCTGGCTCTTCCAAAAAATCGCCATCTCATTTGCCCGTTGGGGCTACGCAATCTACACCGCAGATCTCTTAGGCCATGGCCGATCCGACGGTCTACGTTGCTACCTAGGCGACATGGAAAAAGTGTCCGCCACGTCACTCTCTTTCTGCCTTAACGTTCGTAACCGCCCTAACTACCGCCATCTCCCAGCTTTCCTCTTTGGGGAGTCCATGGGTGGGGCCGCCACCATGCTCATGTACTTTCAATCTGAGCCAGAGACGTGGACGGGCCTGATCTTCTCTGCCCCGCTATTCGTTATGCCTGACAACATGAAGCCCTCAAAGATCCATTTATTTGCGTACGGTCTCCTGTTCGGGATGGCTGACACGTGGGCCTCGATGCCTGATAATAAGATGGTGGGGAAAGCGATTAAAGATCCCGAGAAGTTGAAGATTATCGCGGGAAATCCGAGGCGATATATTGGGAAGCCGAGGGTGGGGACCATGAGGGAGCTAGCAAGGGTGTGTGAGTATATACAGGCGAATTTTGGGAGGGTAACGGCGCCGTTTCTAACGGTGCACGGGACGGCTGACGGCGTTACGTCGCCGTTATCTTCGACGATGTTGTATGAGAAGGCGGGGAGTGAAGATAAGACGGTGAAGATTTATGAAGGGATGTATCATTCGTTGATTCAAGGGGAGCCGGAGGAGAATAGTGAAAGGGTTTTGTCGGATATGAGGGAGTGGATTGATGAGAGGGTTGAGAGGTATAAATCTTGACGGCGGTGGGGTTGTGGGTCAGATTCCGGTGAGTTTTTGGGTTGGTGGGATTGGATATGGTTTTGGTGGAAAACAACTAGATTGAGAAAATGGCAATGTTTATAATAATAATAATAATAATAATAATAATAATTTTAATTTGGTATTGAATTATTGATGGTGATTAACCATTTGTTGATTATTCTTTATAGGGGAGTGGTTGAACAATTCTCATCTCATGTGCTTTTTGGCTTTTGCGGAGTGAGATTATTAAATTTGACTTGATTATTGTATTTGATATTATTTGGAACTAAGATGGAGTGAGATTATTAAATTTGACTTGATTATTGTATTTGATATTATTTGGAACTAAGATTTAAGGATACATAAATCTTAATGACGTGGAACCAATCAAGGGCCCTTCTCCGGCTCTTTATGGTGTAACTGAATTTACTTTTTCAACTGATTTTAAACGGTTACACTCAATGACGTGGAACAAATCAAGGGCCCTTTTTTAGCTCTTTATGCAAGAGCTCCCCTGCATCTATCGTTCCTCTAATTAATGAGAAAAGTTTCATTATTAAAAGATAAAAGAATAATTTAGTAGAGTACAAATTAAAGAGAAGAGTGTCATTATTAAAAGAGGTATTCTAAACTCACAAGCACCCTTGTAGAAAAAGGCTGAAAGGGTGCCACTACGTGGCTGCATTTATGATGCCCAAAGTCAAAGAGTATTAAATGTAGCCACGTTCAGCCAATGAGGGCGCCCTTTCAACACTTTTGTGCAAGGGCGTGGAAAATCTTAATGACGTGGAAAATGGACAGATATTGTGTGTCCATGTTTCTGCCCATTTTTTCCTTCCAGAAATGGCAGGGTTAGGATGATCCTATTGTCCTGATTTTTTATACACTCCCTATCCGGCCCCCTGGTTTGTGAGCTCTGCTCAGATAAGCTTCTCTGAGCAGCTGCTCACAAACCATTTCCTCACATATATATATATATATATATATATATATATATATATATATATATATATATATATATAGAGAGAGAGAGAGAGAGAGAGAGAGAAACGGAAAGAGATGAAAGTTTTTCTAGTCGGCCCCCTAGATAAGCTTATCTACTTATCCCTGTTAAAATACTGTTGGATCAACTCCCATCTAATCCCAGCCATCGAAACCTAAAACCAAAACCAACTATCGTAAAAGAAAACCCTAAATCGACTCTCTCTCTCTCTCTCTCTGTAAGCCCAAGGGTCTACTCTCCTATCTTGTTTTGATGATTCTAAACATAATTGATTATGTTCTTGAATACTAATCAATTTGCCTTGAAGTGTTGTGTGTTAAGAAAGGTTGATCATTGAAGGAACCAACACACCACATGGTCATGCTTGAAGATGTACCACACAAGAGTTAAAGGAGCTAAGTGGAGCTCACATTATCTCTCAAGCAAGCATACACAAGATGGAAGACTAATTGAAGACCAAGGTTAAAGGGAAGTTGAAGGTTACCTAGATTTCATTGTACATCTTTTCTCTTTAGATTTTTAAGTCAATGCAAGGTTTTCAAAATAGTTTCTAAAAACCACTTAAGAACTAAAATGGTTAAGTATTCGTGTGGTGGACCAACATGTTGGGACACTCATAACATTCCAAATTATCTTAGGAATTGAGTTCCAAAAGCCCAAAATCAAATAGCAACAAAAAATATAAAGAGTCTGCTGATTTTAGGCTTCTCGGAACTCCGAGATTTTTCTCGGAGCTCCGAGCTCGGAATTCTGAGAAATGGTCCAGTAGTATTTTCCAACTTCTGGTCATTTTCTCGGAACTCCGAGAAATAGTCCAGTAGAATTTTTCTTCTTCTGGCCGTTCTCTCGGAACTCCGAGAATGGTTCTCGGGACTCAGAGAACGTCGCGACAGCTCAAAATAGAGCCGTTGGTTTTTAAATTAAAAATTAGATTTTGATCCTTACACCCGAAACGGTCATATTTTGTCAAGAGGCTATAAAAACACATTCAAGAGGATTATTTTTCTCTCTTGAATATTTGAAAAAACCTCCTTAAGCATTCAAACAACTTGCAACTCATTTTAGTTTAAGAATTTGTTTTTCTCCCCAAACTTGCCTTGCACTTGCAAATCTTTTGAGTTTGGATTTAGGGCTTTCATTTGCATCCTATTGTGGAGAAGCATTCAAGGGGACTACATCGTGCATCAAGCTTTCAAGAGAAGCCAAGCAATTCATCTTCTATTCTTGTAAAGGTGGCTAGGGCATCATATCTTAATACCCTAGGGAGTATCGCTTAGAACTCGGCGAAGAAGGAGAGTCGGTGTAAAGGTGTCAAGGGCATCCTCATTTAATATCCCTTGGAAGTGTAATAGCCTCAGAGCCGGGCATCGTGGAGGTCTCGCATAGTGGAAATCCTTAAGGACGATCTTAAGAAGAGTGGAGTAGGGCTTTGCCCGAACCACTATATATCGGTGTGTTCCTTCTTTGTGTTGCACTTTCATTTTTTATTTTGGTTTGGCATTTCATTTTGTTTGATCTTATTTGAACTAACCAAAATCTAATCAAGAGAAGAAAAATCAAATTAGGTTTAATACTTGAATTTTAAAAAGGTATAAATTGTTCTTAAAATCAATTCACCCCCCCTCTTGTTTATTTCACACTCTCTCACACACACACACACACAAAATTGGTAGGAAAGGTCTAAGGTTTCTGAGCTCCACGCACTCCCTCTTCCATCCAACTCCACGCGCCGCGGGTTTGGATGAAAAAAATACGCGAGGAATGAGGAGAAGAAAGCTCGCGCCTCTCTCTCTCTGAAGCATCCCCTCCAATCGCGCCTCTCTCTCTCTCTCATCTCTCTCTGTAAGTTTCTTCCTCCCCTTCCTCTGCACATTTGTAGGGTTTATTGATTCGGTTTTAGGTTTTAGGGCTTGTATGCAAGAGATTTTATAGAATCTTTCAGCGTTATTTTCTCTAGGGTTTCTTCACAAAATGCCTCTATTAGTGTTTTCATCTTGAGGAAGAGGGTTTTACCTTCGCTTAGATGCCTCTTTTGACGAGCTAATATTGTCTGAACTATGAATTATTGATTTTTGCCTCTTTCGTATGATTTTCCCTGTCTGTATCTTCAATATAAATTTTTTTTTAGTAAACCTAATTAGGTTTATATGTTGAGTTGTGTGAAATGTTATACAGATTTACATTGAAACATTAAAGAGCAAAAATGAGTTTTTTTAAAAAAAAAATGTGTACAGAACAATTGTTAGTGGTTGTATTTTTTTTTCCTAATTTAATTTGTTAAGCTTTGAGATTTTATTGCAAAGGGGGAAGACATGGCAGATTTTTTTTTTTTTAAATGAATTGAAAAGGAAGATTAAATCTGAAGATTTTCTATTTTTGAAAAATTATCATAAAATGATTTCAATATTGTCCAAATGTAGGAGTTCTTTTATAGCCTTATCTTCCCCAATGGGTTTGTGAATCTGGTTGTACCCCTACTACTATTTCCAAAGGCATGTGTATGTGCTGTGATTTTTAAAAAATATATATACCTGTGTGAATATATGACTTGGAAATCATATTTTGTCATGATACATGAGGGTTTTAGCTATTAGATCATTTGCAGGGTAATTGGTTTCTTTTTAGCCTGGAATCTTTAATGAAAATAGGATGAGAATAATGTTTTATGATATGTATGAAATTTGGAGACTGAAAGCTGCTGAAACTTGTTGGAAATGATATGGTTATTATGTCTAAAATTGTGGGGATAAGAGTGTCTGTGTATTCATGAATACGTCCAGTTCAAAGCTGTGTATTCATGAATACGTCCAGTTCAAAGCATGTTTTTATTTTTGTATATGCTCAATTCAGAACCTATTTTAACTCAAATGTGTCTGTTTATTCACATATATGTTTAGTTCAAGTATGTTTAAGGTCAAATGTGTCCTTGTCTTCATGTCCAGTTCAAGTTAGCACTACAGGTTCAGTGTATACTTAGTAGTTGTATAGTTTAGTTCTCCTCTCAAATGTCTACACCGCCAGTTGTGTATCTTAGCTTTTCTACTTCACATCTGGTATTACAAGTTACAGTAGCTCAGTTCTTCTCTTAACAATTTCCACTACAAGTTACCTAAAATACAGTTCATTTTCTAATATTTTCTTTATTTCTGCAAGAAGGTTAAAGAAATTGATGGCTTCATCTTCCAATAGTGATGGAAGGTCAACCCTGTACAAAATCCCCGTACTTCAATGTAAATGTAAGAAGAAAGCTACTTTGAAAATAGCCGAGACTTATGTGCATGATAACCAAGAACGTGTCTTCTATTCATGCCATTTCAATGTAAGTAAAGAAGGTTTAAGTGATATATTATTTCTCGGCAATTTCAGAGGTCGAACTTACATCTGTATAACGCGCAGGATGGTATTACTTGGAGGTGCAATTATTTTCTATGGGTGGACGACGTGTTAAACAACCTGGAATTTGGGTGCGAATGGCAATCCAATAACCATCTGAGAAGGTTGGGAGAAGAGGTAGCCAAATTGAACATGTTGACGCAAGAAACGAAGGAAGCGGTAGCTGAATTGGGATCTTATCTAGCTTGGTTGGGTGCCAGAGGGAATCCAATAACCATCTGAGAAGCTTGAGAGATGAGGTATTGAGATTGAACATGTCGATTCAAGAGACGAAGGAAGCGGTAGCTGAGTTGAAACTCTTGCTGTGACGCTCGAAAGTACTAGAGAATGAGAAGGGGTGGAATAAAGTACTTGGAGTTCTTGCCCTTTTTCTTGGTTTTTTGGTACCTATTCCAGTGTATCTCTTCAAAAATTTCAGGCCCTTACCTTCGATTGCCATGACCCTAAAACTGTTATGATTGGATGATCTTAACCTCTAAATTTTTTTTTAAGTTTTTGTTTACATGCTACCAATTGTCAACAGTATCCATTTGAGTTAAAAGTTTATGTATATCTGTGCTGTATGGACACTTAATTCTCAATTGGGTTGACTATTCTGTGATGCTTTATTAGTGTTTTAGAATTGTCCTGTCTTGCTTTAGGGGCACTTTCAGTGTTGCTAATAAGCACAGATTATAAGATTTTGCAGAAATGCCTTCCAAATCCCAATGAGATTTCCAAATTGTTAGTCCAATAGGTTGTATTCATGGGAAGTCTTCTTCATTGCTTTGTAGAGGATGCTACTGATTCAATTACAGAGGTAGGCCTCATCATGGATTGCAACCATCTTGAATATTGTTTTAATCATAAGGGGATCTAAGCTATCTAATTGGGATCCATTTTGCACAATGACCATTCGATTAGTGTTTTAGAATTGTCCTGCCTTGCTTTAGGGGCACTTTCAGTGTTGCTAATAAGCACAGATTATAAGATTTCGCAGAAATGCCTTCCAAATCCCAATGAGATTTCCAAATTGTTAGTCCAATAGGTTGTATTCATGGGAAGTCTTCTTCATTGCTTTGTAGAGGATGCTACTGATTCAATTACAGAGGTAGGCCTCATCATGGATTGCAACCATCTTGAATATTGTTTTAATCATAAGGGGATCTAAGCTATCTAATTGGGATCCATTTTGCACAATGACCATTCGATTGGTTTTCACCTCAAGACAGATTGAGGGTCCCATCATTCATATATCCAAGTATGAATCAAAGCCATTGATCTAAATAATTTTGGTTTTAACTTCTTTTAAGGAATTAATAAATGCCATTGTCACTGGTCATGCACACCAAACTCCTTTTGTTGCAATAAGTCAATTTATAACATGAGAATCCATCATCTATAATTTGAAGTGGAGATTATCATGGTGTTGAATTCTCTCGTGATAGTCCTATTGAAAGCCCTCTTCCTTTTCTAGTGATAGAGGATTTGAAATTAAATCTCTAATCACATGTCACACTTCTGAACTCTCACATATAAGCAGCAAGTAGATCAGGACATTCCTAGGGGGTGTATCTCTGAGTTCAGGTCCAGCATATAAATAAGGGTTGAAACAAACATTGCCAGCCAAAACTATACTTTGATTTCACATTGAATATACAACATGGTGTTAGAGTATATGCCCTGGAAAGCCAGTAGAATGATATTTTCTAATCAATAAAGATTTATTTTATGACTTGAATGGGTATTTACATTTATGAATATGTGTGATGTGCTTATTTTATTGACACATGTTTGTCCTTAGGTAGCATAGTAGAAATGCAATGCTCAAAGGATTCACAGATCCAAGGGAGCAAGGAGATATGGCATCTTGGTTCTATGCAAGCCTTAATAGTTTCTAGTTGGGAAAGAGACTGGACATCTCTTTCTGTATACAACTAGCACCAGTCTTGCCTACATGCACGTGATGTGAGGTGACTTATCTCGGTCATCTGGGTAGTGGACCCTAAGTAAGAAGAGTGGGTGTGACGATTGGATCGCATAACCGAACCGGATCAAATAAAGAACAACTTGTGGACAAGAAAGTATAAAGTTGTTCTTCCAGACAGGACCCTTCACAAGTCCTTAGACCTAAGGGATCTTATTGGTCTGCCGGTCCGTTCTAGGGTCTTAGTCTATTTTATAGTGATTCTATTTTTAGAGTCACATTCGGATAGAGCTATATCCTAGAGCAAACCCTCGGGACCAATAATGATACTCAACAAGGGATTCTTTGCCCTAAAATTTAGGCATTGACATCTACAATTTTGTCAGAGCGGTAGGCTTATTAAATAGCCTGGCCAGGCGGATTTGATAAAACGTTTATCGAAAAGTTTTATGAAACATTGAATTATTTTCAAAGGATTTTACAAATGCATTTGGAGGCCGAACATCGCTTGACTAAAATGGTATACCAAGAGTGGGCCAAGGGGGTAAATGGTGTCCACCTCTCGTATGACTCAACTCAGTAGATGTGGTTATGAAGAAAGGACTTACACATACATGATGTGATTAGGGGTAAGATGATCTAACAGTTATCTTCAAGGTTACATCTCGATGGAGGCCACTGACCTAATGCGAGTGTAGTTTAACTATAGAGCGAGATCGCAGTGGGGCCCACCATAGGGTTCTGCAGGATTGACCGCCGGATCCCTGTAACGATCCCACTCACAACTCGAATGACCCGGTAACATCCAAATGGATCAGGGTTTCGGATTTTATGTAATTGCACGGACGGATATGATCCGTTAGATTAATGTGGATATTAATTATATATATATATATATATATATAAATATATATACATGTCTTTGTTAGGAAAGTAACAAAAGACAGTAAGAGAATTTTTTGAAGACAAATTGGAGCCGAAATAACTCCCATTAGATGTGAGTTATTTATCGATTAAATTATTAATTAATTATTTAATTATTATACATTATTATGTATTATTAATTTGATTAATAATTATCATAATAATGTGTAATCCAAATGAGGATAGTTATTCCCAAACCGGTTTTGCAAACGTTACAGAATTGGAACAGAATTGGGAATTGAGATAGGACTACACATTTGGATAAGGTTTCTGGGGCCCACAACACTCCTAAATTAGTTGGAGAGCTGGGAAAAAGAGTCTCAATTGCTCAAGGACTTTGAGTTGCACTCAAACCCCTTGTTGGATAAGAATTGCTAAATTATAGGATTTACAAAGCAAGCAATTTATTTCCTACACCAACTCTTATGAGATAAGGCCACAAGGGCTAGAGGGAGGCCTCCATACACGTTCTCCCATGTATCTTTAGTGTCCCCACATAGCCTTGGAGGTTTGGGAGAGTCCCATTCACTCGAGGAGTCTCAATTCCAGTCGGTTTCTCAATTGGATTGGAATTGGGAGAGAGAAATAAGGATTTATCAAACCAAAACTCTACTTTATATAAAAGAGAGAGGAGAGAACAAAATTTTAAGTGTGGAATACTAAAAAATTCGTTCTCCCTTGTTCCCCCTTTGGAAAAATAATTTTTCATCTCTCTCTCTCTCTTTATTTCTCTTCCAATTGAACTAGTTTCAAAGAGAAAGGCTTCAAATCAATTTCTCTATTCTCTACAACAAAGGTACTAATTATATCAGACCTTAAATAGGTGAATAAGAGTTATTCACATCCACAATAGTCCGACAAAAAAAAAAGAATCCATCGGTTCAATTTGTGGGGTCCGCGGCGTTTAGAACGATCGCAACCATTCGAGGAGTAGATCAAGCAGCGTGATTCCTTGATTTCTTCTTCAAAGAGGCATTTATTTATATTTGACTAACTTAATTAACTAATCTAGACTCTAGGATCTTGGGCAAAAGTAGGATCAAAAGAAAATTTTAAAATTCTAGCAATCTTGCTGGAAGGGGATAACCATCCTTCACATGGTGCATATTCACAATGAATATACATTACAAGAATATGTTAACTCCCAAGGTCATCACTCTTTTCTCTTTGGTTTTGACATTTTTACTCACGGTGCACTGTTTATAAAAATGCTTGCATTTTGAGCTTTCATTGCTCTGGACATAGCTCCTCAGGAGAAGTTGGTAACTTGTCAAAAGTTGCATTGAAAAACTATACTGTTAGATCACCACTGCACACTGATCAGAGACAAATTGAAAACCAGCAAGGGGATTGCAACAACTGCCTGTAGGACCATGATCCGATCGACGCCAAATCTTGCATGCCCTGTTTGTTTTGGATTCTGAGAATCACTGGTCGTGCACAACAAACACCAATTTATTTAAGGAATAAATAAATGCCATCTACAATTAGGGAACAAAACCATAGATGTGTTGCAATCTGAAATTCAATCTAAAATTCATTGCTACAATCTGAAATTCAATCTAAAATACAATCTAAAATACAATCTGAAATTCACTGCTACAATCTAAACAAACAAACATAAGCATCCTACTAAAACTTGTTCACTGCAACAATCTGAAATATCCAAAGTTGGGATGTCCGCAGCACCATCTACGCTCTGCCATTTAATCTGTAACATAGTATAGCATGTGTAAGTTATATATAGCAGACACATTAAAAGGAACAAGAAAATGAGAAAAAATAATGTGTTGCAATGTTTAGGTTATGATCACAACTAAAAAATAAATTACACAAACTTGTTGTAGTTGTTCAATTTGCCATTAGGTCCTCTTCCGCTACCTCTTCTTGTCCCTCCTCATTTGATTCCTCTTGATCCTTTTTTGTTGACATCTATTGCCATACATAGTAAATGAAAAAAGTGATATACATGTTATCTTCCCTAAAAAAAACTAGACAAGGAAGTACAAATCCATACCTTTGAATTCTTTTTACAGGTTATCTTATTATGGCCTAATTCTCCACATTTTTTACACATCTGTCTCTTGGATTCGGTTTGGGATACCTCTATCAGAGATTTAAACTGTGCAGCATTTCTCGGACGGCCCTTGGTTTTCACAATCTGGGGGTCGTGAATAGATATCTCTAAGGTTTCCATGACAATTTTAGATTGTACTTGGCTTCCACTAGTAGCCAAGGCATTTTGCTTGTCTTTCTTACGCCGTTCAGCATCCGCAATTCATTTATTAAGAGTTTCATCCATCTTCTTGAACAAGCTCTTTGGACATTGATATTCATCTAAAAATCTTTGATACTTTGAAATTAGAAACCATTTATGAAAAGGTGTCATCTCATCATTATCTTCTTCGGCCGTAGACACCCCACCATCGAAAATAAATCTTGCCCCAATTGTCCATCTACTTAATATATATCGCTCAGGAATGCTACTTAAATGCCTCAGGAACATTATGCGAATGATGTGTTTGCATAAAATCCCCTCCATCTCAAACTTGGCACACTCACATGTAGCCATCACACCTTCTTCAGAATCTTCATAGACAACCTTGCACCATTTCCAGGTCTCCTCATCACTCAATCCTACACTGTATTCTGTCACTTTTCCATTCTCACCCAATAAGTCAAACCAACAATGATTGCTATCCTTCATCTCTATCTGGAATAGGGTCAACATTGACCATGTATAACATTTGCTAGCTTGTGCTTCCAATTTGTTCCTTGAAGACAATAATATTGCGTTTGAAGATTTTGTCCTAAAATCTTCTTCAGCTTCTTTTTTTTCGACAATCATCAAGTGTCTTATCATATTGTTCGATGAATTCTTGTAGAGTAGTGTTATTGTTAACAAATCAGTCAAAGAATGAGTTGATGCTTTCGCTACGTGAACTGGATGACATGCCAGCAGTGAAAGTGTCCCTAAAATAAGCTGGCACCCAATGACTCCGTAGCTGCCACATGTTACCTAGCCAACTGTTTTCTTCAATCCCATATTTCTGCTCAAATTTTTCCCATTCTTCCTCACATTCGTGTATGTTTTTCTTGAAATACCACCTATTGTAATCCTTACTAAACTCACTATCAAAATCTCACATGAGTGCAATATGCTCAACTAGATGCCTTTGTATGTGTCACGAGCAAAATCTATGACGTGTGTTTGGGAAAACGGTTCTAATTGCATTTCTCATAGCAATGTCCATGTCTGTAATAATACAACCAGGAGCTTTACCAAACATGTATTTTAACCATTGCTCAAATAACCATGTAAATATCTCCTCTCTCATCTGCTAACAGCGCACTTCCGAATAAGGTAGATTGCCTATGATGGTTAACTCCAATAAATGGTACGAAAGGCATCTGAAACATATCCGTCCTGTTGGTCACATCAAACACAATGACATCAGAGAAGGCCAAGTAAGCATTCCTAGCCCGTGAATCGGCCCAAAACATGGGTCGCAAATTCCCCTTATTATCCATCTCCATGGCAAAATAAAAATTTGGGTCTTCTACTCATCTCTGATGGAACTGTTGGACTACTAGGAATGCTTCTTGCCCCATATTGTTCCGCCTGCGCACTCTCACGTGGGACACAACTTGATTTGCTATGACAATACTAGCTTTAGATGTGGAACTAATGAACCTAGCAATTTTACAAGATTGAACCCCATGTCCTCTGAGACTGTCTATCAAATTTTTGGCCACCACATTCTTAACAAACTTATAACGTGAACGGTGCATTTGTCTCTCGGTAGGAGAGGTGAGTTCATGACAATGTTTAACTTCAAATTTAGAGACAACCCACTTCTCATTTTTCTTTCTAATCTCCAACTTCGCTCCACAACCATCTCTTACACTTCTCCGCAACTTCACTTATTTTCCTACTTGCCTCTTATCTTTAGTATTTTTGAACCCCTGTCTATCACAAACAAATCTCCTCATTATAATTTCATGATTTGCCTTCGACTTTTCGGTCTTGGATTTCCTTACACCAAAACCTGTGGCCAACCCATAAAGATTATAAAACTTATACGCAGCTTCTACACTGTAGAGCTCCTGGTTAAGAAAGGGTTCCTTAAATACATGACTCTCACCATCATCTTCACTAGTATTACCACTACAACCCTCCTCGTTGTGAATAGAAGAAAGTAAGGCACCCTCATTTGGATTTCTCCCTTCCTCATCCAAAAGTAATTGATTGCCGACAGATTCATTGTTTATTAACCCAAAAACTTCTCCCTCCTCAAAAAGTAACCTAATAGCGTTAATGTCATCAATTGATAACCCAACACTTTGCTCTAAGTTAGTATCCATCAAGTAGTCTCTTCTAATAAGAAAAACCACAATCAAAAGAAATAATTATCAGTTCATTATGGAAACTATAATGGCAAGCCAAATTAGAGCTAGACAAAGAAACTCCAAAGAAATTATCAGTTCATTGTGGAAAATAAGAGAGAAGAAAGAGTATCACTTCAATGTGGAAACTATCAGTTCATTTTGCAATTATCAGTTCATTGTGACTGGAAACTATAAGGGCAAGCCAAATTGAGCTAGACAAAGCCCCTAAATAATTATCAGTTCATTGTGGACACTAACTCCAAATAAAAAACTATGCTTCCAAGTACAATTAGCATTTGTATGACAGTTTAACTGTCTCTGTATTCATTTGATTCAAGATCTTCCAAAAAAGTTTTGTTTTAAAAAAAAAAGAACAAATCAGTGCTTCTTCTTTTCGCAATCCGTCTCAGTTTGATTGTCTCTGTATTCATGTGTAAGCTAGAAACCCTAGCTTACACACATGAATAAATCCACAATGAGCTGACACACATGAATAAGTCCTAGATTTCTAAAAACCCTAAAAATGGTTGAAATTTCATAGCAAAAACCAGAATAAAAATTTTCAACCATTTTTATGAGCTTTAAATGGCTGAAAAAGGAAGAAAATGGCCTTGCAAACCACCAAAATCACCCCATTCAGGCTACGAATGCAAAAAAAAATAGCTCCATTGCAAAACCCCTAAAAATGGCTGAAAAATTCATAGCAAAAAACAAGAACAACCATTTTTATGAGCTTTAAATGGTTGAAAAAGGAAGAAAAATGGCCTTGAAAACCACTAAAATCACCCCATTCATCCTTGCAAACCAGTAAAATCACCCCATTCAGGCTACGAATGCAAAAAAATAGCTCCATTGCAAAAACCCCTAAAATGGCTGAAAAATTCATTGCAAAAACCACAACAAAATTTTTTAGCCATTTTTATGAGCTTTAAATGGCTGAAAAAGAAAGAAAAATGGCCTTCCAAACCCCTTAAATCACCCTATTCAGGCATTGAATGCAAAAAAAAAAAAGAGGTGAAGAGATGAAAAAAAACCATACCTTAGAAATCAGAGAAATCCGGCAGAGAGGGAAGAAGGAGTGCTCGGGATGGTCTTTTGAGAGGTCTGGTTCGATTCTCGCCGGTGTGTGTGTGTGTGTGTGTGTGTGTGTGTATGTGTGAGTGTGTGTGTGTGTATGTGTGTGTGTGTGTGTGAGAGAGAGAGAGAGAGAGAGAGAGAGAGCGCGATAGAGAGCGAGAGCGAGAGAGGGTGGAGAGCTTTCCATCGAATGAGGGTTTGGGTTTTTGAAAACCCTAGAAACTTTTTTCCGTCGAACGAGTGTGTCTTTTACGACAGTGGTTTTAAGTTTGTAGGGCTAAGATTAAAGTGTGTTTGATCGAACAGTGTTTTAACAGGGAGGAGTAGACAAGCTACTCTGATACCATGAGAAACAACCAGTTACTCCAAAAGCTTAAGTTGTTGGAGATGGCATTCTTTAATCTTTTATATTTTAACAATATAAGATATAAGAGAGTACCTTCTTAGAAAATTTTGTTCAAGGTACAACGTAAAGAGTAAAAAGAAAATAGAAAATAAAACAAGTGTCGAAATTCACATATCCTAATTGCATTTCATACTACTAGCATTTTGATAGTATTGGAGGGTGTGTATATACAATATCTTTCTAGCCAAAAGAGCATAAGGTCGTCAACTCATCTTTCTAACTAATCTCTCTCAAATAACAAGAAGTGTAAGACCGTTCATCTCTCTCTCTCTCTTCCCACTCTCTCTCTCTCAGCATTAGATGCTAAAAAAAGAAACAAAATTTAAGGGGTGGTGCAATTGCATGAAAAATCAGGTGATAGACTTATTTTCTAATACTTAATATGCTCTAATATTTTATATTAAAGGATGCCACCGGGCATATTAAATATAAGAGCCCCAACTGTAGTAATGCCATAAGAGTAGATTTAACATTAAAAGTGTGGATTTATAACTCAAAAAAAATGCATTTTACACTTCAAGTAATTCATATATGATTTTTTCTTCAATTTGGCACAAGCCGCCTCTTCTCACCGGAGCATCCAAGGGCCAATGTTAGATATGTCCAAACCATCTTAAGCGGTGATCTCTCATCTTCTCCTCAATTGGTGCCACCCCCACCTTTTTACGAATGTCTTCATTTTTAATTCTATCTAACCTTGTGTGGTCGCAGATCCATCTAAGCATTTGCATCTACGCTACACTCATCTTATGCGCATGCTACTTCTTGGTGGCCCTAAAATCCAACTAGATGACTAAAAACTCATCTAAATGACTAAAAAGTCAAACTTGTAAAACTATGTATCCCTAAAACTTGCAACAATACTCAAATCATAAAGTCTCCCTCAGTTGCTCAGAACAAAATCAAAAATGAAAAAAAAAAACCCAAAGATGCTTCTATGGATGGGAGGGATTTGAAATTCCAAGGGTGGGCCCAAACGGCAACCTAAAAGGAGATTAGGTTGATAAAATTAAAATTTACCTTTTGAAAGTTTAACCCAATTATTTAAACTCTCCAATGAAGGATTAAGAGATCAAAAAATAAAACAATTGAAGCAAGTGAGTTAAATCTAAAGTGCAAAGCAAGAAAAGAGCAAGAGACAAGAAAGTGCACCCGAGATTTAAAGTGGTTCGGTCCTCAAAACGCGAGGCCTACTCCGCTCCACCAACCAAACCCGTTGATTGCTTCACTATTTGATCTCCTTAACTTCGGCGAAGATCGGTGCCGATTACAATCGCTTTAACCTTGGTGGCAATCCTCACCACGAAGAGAGGGCTACGCTTCTCCGAACACTCGGCCAAATACAATCAAAGAAAATAGAAAATACAACTTCCCTCTTCAAGGGTAGATAGCTCTCAAGCTCATACAAATATCCACTCTTTGAAATGATGTACAAATTCAAGCCTAGGTCTAATCCCACTAAATATCCCAAATTGAGGCACAAGGGCGATTACCACACTCTAATGTGTTTAGAACATGTTTAAGATTGACAGAGATGTGTTCTAAGGCATAGAGACACACACACACACACATATATATATATAGGGAAAACCCAAATATGACCGTTACAGGGGAATAGTTATAATTCTGGCAAAATCCCAAACGGTCATAATTTTGTTCCCGACACAGTGGCCTCGGAGTTCCGAGAATTTCTCTCGGAGTTCCGGGAATACAAACAGAATTTGGAAGTTTGCTACTGGACCAAATCTCGGAGTTCCGAGAAGCCTAAATCAGCGGATTTTCAAGATATTTTATGCTGATAATTTTTTGGCTTCAAGGGTTTCCAAATTACACATAGATGGGATTGTTATTCAATTAAGGTCAGTTGTTTGGTGACTCCATTATGCCTCAAGGAGGGGTACCTAATAAGGGTTTGATGTACAATCTACCACAAGACTTAAGCCTTCAAATCTTCTACTTTTGAAGCACATCTTCAAGTCTTGAATTCTTGCAAGGATCACCTCCATTTATTTGGCTCTTCAAGATCTCTCCTTGAATGCTCTAAGCCTTCATCATCATTTAGCTTCAAATGGTGTTCAAGGATGTACAAGCCTCGATCCATGCCGTTTTCCTTGATCTAAGTGTTTGAAATGCTTGAATCTTCAATACATGCACTTTAAACATCGAACACGTTAGAAATACAACACAATTCAACTTGTGTTTGGAATCATCAAAACATAGAAGATTGCCAAGGTGAGAACCATTGGGCTTACAATCTCCCCCTTTTCGAGGATGACAACACACAAGGTGAATGCTACATTTAAGCACACTAAACATAAAACTTCTCCCCCTTTGTCATCACAAAAAGAAGGGATGAAAGTTTTAAACATAAGGAAAAAAATATGCAATATGTAGCTCCCCCTTTGTCAAGGAATAAATCAAATCAAAACTCCCCCTTAATAAAAGCAAAATTCAAAACAAGGAGGGATTTGAAAACTCATATGGGGTTTTGAAAGATAACTCATTTTCTAACTCCCCTAAATCAAATGTCCCCTTTTAAACAAAATACAATCATCAATAAATGGGGATCATCCAAATCAAATTCTCAAGATAAAGATATAACAATCTAAGTAAAAGTCTTGGGCATAAAGAACCAAAATTCATAAAGATATTCAAATTAAGCATATGCCCCTAATCTAATGCAAAAGCATAGAAAACTAGGTAGGGGCCTTTGGAACCCACATCCATTTGGTTCCAAATGGCTTAGATTTACCTAAAGTGTTCTTTTCAACCCAAATCATCTTAGTCTTAGGTAAAGATTTAAGCACACATTCATTTTTAAAATGTCCTAATCTACCACAAAAATGATATTTTGTGCAACAAATACATTGACATGTAACATTACAAGAAGATTTAAGATTTTCATCATTTTTCTTCTCTTCTTACAAATTTTGGTTTTCAAAACCAATATCTCATTTTCTTTTGCAAATGATTTACATCTTTGAATCAAGTCTTTGTTTACATTAATCAAATCATTGTTTATTTGATTCAAAGCATGATTCTTGAGCGAGAAATTATCAATTTCCAAGTGCAAGGAATCAATCTCTTTTTGTAGTTTGGAAATTGAGGACTTGAAATCCTTTTTAATATCAAAAGTGTTTAAACAAGGATTCACAACACAATCACGTAAATAAGAAACATTAGAATCTTCTAATGAAAGATGACAAGTATGATTTTTAAAGATTTCTTCAAGTTTAATCCAAATCTCATGTACATCTTTACATGATGAAATTTTTTCAAAAACATGCGGACACAACGAGCAACAAATTGCAATCAAAGCTCTACTATTTAATCTTTGCAATTTTGATCCTATTTTTTCTTTTTTAGAAATACCATTTTCTACAAGATTTAAGATCTCTAAATCCAAAGATCCTAAAAAGAACCTCATACGGGTTTTCCATTGCCCATAGTTGGTTCCATCAAAGGATGGAGGGATAGAGATGTCATGACCAATTTTAAAATCCATGGATTTTGCCAAATAATGATCTTTTAACTCTTACCGGTTATGGCTTTTGACAAGAGCCCTAGCTCTGATACCAAGTGAAATTCCAAGGGTGGGCCCAAACGGCAACCTAAAAGGAGATTTGGTTGATAAAAATAAAATTTACCTTTTGAAAGTTTAACCCAATTATTTAAACTCTCCAATGAAGGATTAAGAGATCAAAAAATAAAACAATTGAAGCAAGTGAGTTAAATCTAAAGTGAAATGCAAGAAAGGAGCAAGAGACAAGAGAGAGTGCACCCGAGATTTAAAGTGGTTCGGTCCTCAAAACGCGAGGCCTACTCCACTCCACCAACCAAACCCGTTGATGGCTTCAGTATTTGATCTCCTTAACTTCGGCGAAGATCGGTGCCGATTACAATCGCTTTAACCTTGGTGGCAATCCTCACCACGGAGAGAGGGCTACGCTTCTCCGAACACTCGCCCAAATACAATCAAAGAAAATAGAAAATACAACTTCCCTCTTCAAGGGTAGATAGCTCTCAAGCTCATACAAAAATCAACTCTTTGAAATGATGTACAAATTCAAGCTTAGGTCTAATCCCTCTAAATATCCCAAATTGAGGCACAAGGGTGATTACCACTCTCTAATGTGTTTAGAACATGTTTACGAATGAGAGAGATGTGTTCTAAGGCATAGAGAACACATATATATATATATATATATATAGGGAAAACCCAAATATGACCGTTACAGGGGCATAGTCATAATTCTGACAAAATCCCAAACGGTCATAATTTTGTTCCCGACACAGTGGTCTCAGAGTTCCGAGAGATTTTCTTGTAGTTCCGAGAATTTCTCGGAGTTTCGAGAATTTCTCTCGAAGTTCCGGGAATACAAACAGAATTTGGAAGTTTGCTACTGGACCAAATCTCGGAGCTCCGAGAACTTTCTCGGAGTTCCGAGAAGCCTAAATCAGCGGATTTTCAAGATATTTTATGTTGATAATTTTTGGGCTTCAAGGGTTTCCAAATTACACATAGATGGGATTGTTATTCAATTAAGGTCAGTTGTTTGGTGACTCCATTATGCCTCAAGGAGGGTTACCTAATAGGGGTTAGATGTACAATATACCACAAGACTTAAGCCTTCAAATCTTCTTCTTTTGAAGCACATCTTCAAGTCTTGAATTCTTGCAAGGATCACCTCCATTTATTTGGCTCGTCAAGATCTCTCCTTGAATGCTCTAAGCCTTCATCATCCTTTGGCTTCAAATGGTGTTCAAGGATGTACAAGCCTCGATCCATGCCGTTTTCCTTGATCTAAGTGTTTGAAATGCTTGAATATTCAATACATGCACTTTAAACATCAAACACGTTAGAAATACAACACAATTCAACTTGTGTTTCGAATCATCAAAACATAGAAGATTGCCAAGGTGAGAACCATTGGGCTTACAATCTCCCCCTTTTTGAGGATGACAACACACAAGGTGAATGCTACATTTAAGCACACTAAACATAAAACTTCTCCCCCTTTGTCATCACAAAAAGAAGGGATGAAAGTTTTAAACATAAGGAAAAAAATATGCAATATGTAGCTCCCCCTTTGTCAAGGAATAAATCAAATCAAAACTCCCCCTTAATAAAAGCAAAATTCAAAACAAGGAGGGATTTGAAAACTCATATGGGCTTTTGAAAGCTAACTCATTTTCTAGGTCCCCTAAATCAAATGTCCCCTTTTAAACAAAATACAATCATCAATAAATGGGGATCATCCAAATCAAATTCCCAAGATAAAGATATAACAATCTAAGTAAAAGTCTTGGGCGTAAAGAACCAAAATTCATGAAGATATTCAAATTAAGCATATGCCCCTAATCTAATGCAAAAGCATAGAAAACTAAGTAGGGGCCTTTGGAACCCACATCCATTTGGTTCCAAATGGCTTAGATTTACCTAAAGTGTTCTTTTCAACCCAAATCATCTTAGTCTTAGGTAAAGATTTAAGCACACATTCATTTTTAAAATGTCCTAATCTACCACAAAAATGACATTTTGTGCAACAAATAGATGGACATGTAACATTACAAGAAGATTTAAGATTTTCATCATTTTTCTTCTCTTCTTGCAAATTTTGGTTTTCAAAAACCAATATCTCATTTTCTTTTGCAAATGATTTGCATCTTTGAATCAAGTCTTTGTTTACATTAATCAAATCATTGTTTATTTGATTCAAAGCATCATTCTTGAGCGAGAAATTATCAATTTCCAAGTGCAAAGAATCAATCTCTTTTTGTAGTTTGGAAATTGAGGAGTTGAAATTCTTTTTAATTTCAAAAGTGTTTAAACAAGGATTCACAACACAATCATGTAAATGAGAAACATTAGAATCTTCTAATGAAAGATGACAAGTATGATTTTTAAAGATTTCTTCAAATTTAATCCAAATCTCATGTACATCTTTACATGATGAAATTTTCTCAAAAACATGGGGAGACAACGAGCAACAAATTGCAATCAAAGCTCTACTATTTAATGTTTGCAATTTGGATCCTATTTTTCCTTTTTTAGAAATACCATTTTCTACAAGATTTAAGATCTCTAAATCCAAAGATCCTAAAAAGAACCTCATACGGGTTTTCCATTCCCCATAGTTGGTTCCATCAAAGGATGGAGGGATAGAGATGTCATGACCAATTTTAAAATCCATGGATTTTGCCAAATAATGATCTTTTAACTCTTACCGGTTAAGGCTTTTGACAAGAGCCCTAGCTCTGATACCAAGTAAAATTCCAAGGGTGGGCCCAAACGGCAACCTAAAAGGAGATTAGGTTGATAAAAATAAAATTTACCTTTTGAAAGTTTAACTCAATTATTTAAACTCTCCAATGAAGGATTAAGAGATCAAAAAATAAAACAATTAAAGCAGGTGAGTTAAATCTAAAGTGCAATGCAAGAAAGGAGCAAGAGACAAGAGAGAGTGCACCCGAGATTTAAAGTGGTTCGGTCCTCAAAACGCGAGGCCTACTCTACTCCACCAACCAAACCCGTTGATGGCTTCAGTATTTGATCTCCTTAACTTCGGCGAAGATCGGTGCCGATTACAATCGCTTTAACCTTGGTGGCAATCCTCACCACGAAGAGAGGGCTACACTTCTCCGAACACTCGCCCAAATACAATCAAAGAAAATAGAAAATACAACTTCCCTCTTCAAGGGTAGATAGCTCTCAAGCTCATACAAAAATCCACTCTTTGAAATGATGTACAAATTCAAGCCTAGGTCTAATCCCTCTAAATATCCCAAATTGAGGCACAAGGGTGATTACCACTCTCTAATGTGTTTAGAACATGTTTAGGAATGAAAGAGATGTGTTCTAAGGCATAGAGAACACATATATATAGGGAAAACCCAAATATGACCGTTACAGGGGCATAGTCGTAATTCTGGCAAAATTCCAAACGGTCATAATTTTGTTCCCGACACAGTGGTCTCGGAGTTCCGAGAGATTTTCTCAGAGTTCCGAGAATTTCTCTCGGAGTTCCGGGAATACAAACAGAATTTGGAAGTTTGCTACTGGACCAAATCTCGCAGCTCCGAGAACTTTCTGGGAGTTCCGAGAAGCCTAAATCAGCGGATTTTCAAGATATTTTATGCTGATAATTTTTTGGCTTCAAGGGTTTCCAAATTACACATAGATGGGATTGTTATTCAATTAAGGTCAGTTGTTTGGTGACTCCATTATGCCTCAAGGAGGGGTACCTAATAAGGGTTTGATGTACAATCTACCACAAGACTTAAGCCTTCAAATCTTCTACTTTTGAAGCACATCTTCAAGTCTTGAATTCTTGCAAGGATCACCTCCATTTATTTGGCTCTTCAAGATCTCTCCTTGAATGCTCTAAGCCTTCATCATCATTTAGCTTCAAATGGTGTTCAAGGATGTACAAGCCTCGATCCATGCCGTTTTCCTTGATCTAAGTGTTTGAAATGCTTGAATCTTCAATACATGCACTTTAAACATCGAACACGTTAGAAATACAACACAATTCAACTTGTGTTTGGAATCATCAAAACATAGAAGATTGCCAAGGTGAGAACCATTGGGCTTACAATCTCCCCCTTTTCGAGGATGACAACACACAAGGTGAATGCTACATTTAAGCACACTAAACATAAAACTTCTCCCCCTTTGTCATCACAAAAAGAAGGGATGAAAGTTTTAAACATAAGGAAAAAAATATGCAATATGTAGCTCCCCCTTTGTCAAGGAATAAATCAAATCAAAACTCCCCCTTAATAAAAGCAAAATTCAAAACAAGGAGGGATTTGAAAACTCATATGGGGTTTTGAAAGATAACTCATTTTCTAACTCCCCTAAATCAAATGTCCCCTTTTAAACAAAATACAATCATCAATAAATGGGGATCATCCAAATCAAATTCTCAAGATAAAGATATAACAATCTAAGTAAAAGTCTTGGGCATAAAGAACCAAAATTCATAAAGATATTCAAATTAAGCATATGCCCCTAATCTAATGCAAAAGCATAGAAAACTAGGTAGGGGCCTTTGGAACCCACATCCATTTGGTTCCAAATGGCTTAGATTTACCTAAAGTGTTCTTTTCAACCCGAATCATCTTAGTCTTAGGTAAAGATTTAAGCACACATTCATTTTTAAAATGTCCTAATCTACCACAAAAATGACATTTTCTGCAACAAATAGATGGACATGTAACATTACAAGAAGATTTAAGATTTTCATCATTTTTCTTCTCTTCTTTCAAATTTTGGTTTTCAAAAACCAATATCTCATTTTCTTTTGCAAATGATTTACATCTTTGAATCAAGTCTTTGTTTACATTAATCAAATCATTGTTTATTTGATTCAAAGCATGATTCTTGAGCGAGAAATTATCAATTTCCAAGTGCAAGGAATCAATCTCTTTTTGTAGTTTGGAAATTGAGGAGTTGAAATCGTTTTTAATATCAAAAGTGTTTAAACAAGGATTCACAACACTATCATGTAAATGAGAAACATTAGAATCTTCTAATGAAATATGACAAGTATGATTTTTAAAGATTTCTTCAAGTTTAATCCAAATCTCATGTACATCTTTACATGATGAAATTTTCTCAAAAACATGGGGAGACAACGAGCAACAAATTGCAATCAAAGCTCTACTATTTAATGTTTGCAATTTGGATCCTATTTTTCTTTTTTTAGAAATACCATTTTCTACAAGATTTAAGATCTCTAAATCCAAAGATCCTAAAAAGAACCTCATACGGGTTTTCCATTCCCCATAGTTGGTTCCATCAAAGGATGGAGGGATAGAGATGTCATGACCAATTTTAAAATCCATAGATTTTGCCAAATAATGATCTTTTAACTCTTACCGGTTAAGGCTTTTGACAAGAGCCCTAGCTCTGATACCAAGTGAAATTCCAAGGGTGGGCCAAAACGGCAACCTAAAAGGAGATGAGGTTGATAAAAAAAAAATTTACGTTTTGAAAGTTTAACCCAATTATTTAAACTCTCCAATGAAGGATTAAGAGATCAAAAAATAAAACAATTGAAGCAAGTGAGTTAAATCTAAAGTGCAATGCAAGAAAGGAGAAGGAGACAAGAGAGAGTGCACCCGAGATTTAAAGTGGTTCGGTCTTCAAAACGCGAGGTCTACTCCACTCCACCAACCAAACCCGTTGATGGCTTCAGTATTTGATCTCCTTAACTTCGGCGAAGATCGGTGCCGATTACAATCGCTTTAACCTTGGTGGCAATCCTCACCACGGAGAGAGGGCTACGCTTCTCCGAACACTCGCCCAAATACAATCAAAGAAAATAGAAAATACAACTTCCCTCTTCAAGGGTAGATAGCTCTCAAGCTCATACAAAAATCCATTCTTTGAAATGATGTACAAATTCAAGCATAGGTCTAATCCCTCTAAATATCCTAAATTGAGGCACAAGGGTGATTACCACTCTCTAATGTGTTTAGAACATGTTTAGGAATGAGAGAGATGTGTTCTAAGGCATAGAGAACACATATATAGGAAAAACCCAAATATGACCGTTACCGGGGCATAGTCGTAATTCTGGTAAAATCCCAAACGGTCATAATTTTGTTCCCGACACAGTGGTCTCGGAGTTCCGAGAGATTTTCTCGGAGTTCCGAGAATTTCTCTCGGAGTTCCGAGAATTTCTCTCGGAGTTCCGGGAATACAAATAGAATTTGGAAGTTTGCTACTGGACCAAATCTCGGAGCTCCGAGAACTTTCTCGTAGTTCCGAGCTCGGAGCTCCGAGAATATTCTCGGAGTTCTGAGAAGCCTAAATTAGCGGATTTTTAAGATATTTTATGCTGATAATTTTTGGGCTTCAAGGGTTTCCAAATTACACATAGATGGGATTGTTATTCAATTAAGGTCAGTTGTTTGGTGACTCCATTATGCGTCAAGGAGGGGTACCTAATAGGGGTTAGATGTACAATCTACCACAAGACTTAAGCCTTCAAATCTTCTTCTTTTGAAGCACATCTTCAAGTCTTGAATTCTTGCAAGGATCACCTCCATTTATTTGGCTCTTCAAGATCTCTCCTTGAATGCTCTAAGCCTTTATCATCCTTTGGCTTCAAATGGTGTTCAAGGATGTACAAGCCTCGATCCATGCCGTTTTCCTTTATCTAAGTGTTTGAAATGCTTGAATCTTCAATACATGCACTTTAAACATCAAACACGTTAGAAATACAACACAATTCAACTTGTGTTTGGAATCATCAAAACATAAAAGATTGCCAAGGTGAGAACCATTGGGCTTACAGGATTGAATCATCCTACGGAGATGATTTATGGGTTCTCACCGGAGCATCCAAAGGCCAATGTTGGATATGTTCAAATCATCTTAAGCGGTGATCTCTCATCTTCTCCTCAATTGGTGCCACCCCCACCTTTTTACGAATGTCTTCATCTTTAATTCTATTTAACCTTGTGTGGCCGCAGACCCATCTAAGTATTCGCATCTCCGCTACACTCATCTTATGCGCATGCTGCTTCTTGGTGGCCCTAAATCCAACTAGATGACTAAAAACTCATCTAAATGACTAAAAAGTCAAAATTATAAAATTATGTTTCCTAAAACTTGCAACAGTACTCAAATCATAAAATCTCCTTCACTTGCTCAGAACAAAAACAAAAACGGAGAAAAAAAAAACCCAAAGAAGCTTCTATGGATGGGAGGGATTGGATCATCGTACGGAGATGATTTATGGGTTACAACCTATTTACGTTAAATGAACGGTTTGTATCATCCTATGAGGCGTGCCTCAATATACTTTTTTGAAAAATATTGGACTTCACACATGCACAAAATATTAAATGTCTGAAAAAATAAATTTAAAATCAGGCGTTTTTTATATCATCTGGGGATAGCAAGGGACTTCACTTGATCAATAGGAAGAAACTCTAAAATACAAAGGAATGAGGAGGGATGCGCTTTAGAAGAGAGCATGATATGAACTTTATATTCACTGCCAAACTTGGATGGCGAGTATTAAGGATTAACAAACCAACCATACTTCCCTTTTGGTGAGCCTCGCAAGAAGCAAATGCCTCAAGGTTGTAGCCTTCTTGAAATTCAACAAAATCAACATGAATCTTGTGCCTGAAAGACAATCCCAAAATTAAACAGATCCTAGACAAAGGTGATCTGATGGCAGATTAGGCAACAAGATGGGACCCAGCCTAGTATGGGCTGGGAGAGGTTTAAAGGCCTAGCCTAATGTGTTCCATCAACTCTAGGGCTCTTGGTGTATTGTCAAGTAGGTGTCAAAGCAGCCAAACACATCGTATGTGACTAACATAATGGCCTAATGGGTGACTTGTGGATATATATGACTACTTGGTAAAAAGCCAAAGGGAAAGTCATAGGAGTGAAGTCGCATAGAGCGGGCTGCCATAGAAGGGATGACCTATGAAAAGTTCTACCTTGAAAAAAGCCAGAGCGAAAGTACCACAGATGCAGAAGCATGGTGGAATATTATGGTCCTGAGTGAGGGCCGGTCTAGGTATGTGACTAGGTGGGACCCAACCTGTTTTGGAACAGGTTTAAAGGGCCTAGCCTAACGCATCCCATGGCTTGGTTTTGCCTTATTGGTTAGATACCTAATAGACCTGGCAAACGGGTAACCCACGCGGGTACGGGTACGACCCGTGCGGGTACGGACCTAGCGGGTATGGGTAAAAAATACCCGCAATTTTGCGGGTGGCCATTTCATGTACCCAAACCCCACTGGGCGGGTACTGGTAAACCCGCGGGTAACCCGACAAATTTATCGGAGCTGTAGAAAAGCTACCATTGCAGCCAGTAGAGAAGATGATGACTCGAAATACTTTTCCACTAGTTCAACCCATTTGATCTCTTCGTCTTCTCCAACTGAATCGAGAGAACTGGATTGTGTTAAAGAGAGATGGGGATATGAGACAACGGTTATAACCAGAAAAATGGAGATTGGATGGGTTTGGTGGTAGTTATTATTAGCTGGATTTAAAGGAACTGGGAAAGATTTGATAGAAATTAGAAATTAAGGAAAATGGAGGTAGAAGATGATGGTGGGTTTGATAGAAATGGAAATGGAATTAAAGGGGGTTGAGGATCAAGAGGAGAATCGGATATGTTGGGTAAAAGATGAGTGGAAATGATGTTGAGCTGCTGATAGTGGGGAGGGTGGCTGTTAGCTAATTGTGGTTGTGAAGAGAGATGAAGTGGGTTTGGGTATATGGGTTGAAGATGGGCTTTAGGTTGAAGAACACAAGGTTTGGTGGTGATGGGGAGATGAGGTGATAGAGATGGGTAGAGGAGAAGATGGGATTGGGATCGTATCCAAGCGGTGGTGATTGCCGGTAGGACAAATGGTCGGGGAAGATGAAGATGGGAGTCAGGCCTTTAGGTTTAGGGTCCTGTTCTCAAACCCATGGCACGTGAGTTTTGTCTTTGCTTGAAAAACCCCTTTACGGGAAAAGCCCTTCAGCTCAAAACTTAAAAGTCCGATTTTTTGTTTTTTTGCTTTCTAGATTTTACGGGCACCCGCGAGCACCAACGCTCGACCCAAGCCCACCCGCGGGTCACGGGTACGGGTTGGGTGCGGTTTTTTTTTTTTTTCCGGGTGATGAAATTGGTACCCGTACCCCTGCGGGCCGGGTGTACCCGCGGGTACGGGTCCCATTTTGCCAGGTCTAATACCTAACACAAATTTCTACAACAATATGGTCCAATACAAAATGACAAAACAAACGGGTTTATCTATCAAAAAGAAAGGGGATGGTAAAACCAACCAACCTTATTTCCTCGTTGGTGGGCGCAATTTATTAAGGAGTCGAAAATGGGGTTCTGTTCGTCGTTTTATTCTTCTCCATTTGTCTCTCATTTCCCAAAACCACTCAATTCCAATCGATCTCACCTCCTTTCTGTCAAACCACGTTTCAGAGCATCCGCAGATATCCCCGATTTTCTCTCCGCAGATTGGTATCTCTTTTTTCTTCTTTTTTTCGGGTTCTCAAATTCGCTTGGAAATTTTGGGGATATATTGGTTCTTGTTTTGACCTATTTAGGAGGATTAGGATTGTTTTTTGCAGTGTTTGATTGAATTTATATATATCTGGATTAGGGTTTCTTTCCAGTCTTCTTGGTTTTCTATTTGAAGCTTAGAAGCCGAAGAAAATGGAATTGGGTTTTATTTTCTAAAAAATATTCTGTTCTTTGCGTGTTCTGTTTGTACATAATTTTGGATAGAATTTGAATTTTTTTGGATATTTTAGTTGTTTAGTGCAGTGAATTTGAATTTTAACACACAATTATCTGATGCTTTCATTAAGTTAATTCTCCTTTCACCAAAGTTGCACCAATTATATGTGTGAAACTATAATACGTTGATTTTTTGTCCCCTTATCTGCTGTGACTTTTGCACCAATATTCCTTCTGTGGAATCTGCATATAGTTTTTAATGGGCCTGATTTATACCCTTCTACCCAAAATGTGTGGTCGACTATAAAAATATCATCTAGCCCCATAGTGATGAAATGCAAAGATCAAAAGAGATACCAGAGCACAATAAAATATTTAAAAAGTAGTCACTCAGCAAGAAAAAGGGGTCTAAGTTGATCGCGCTGATGGCATCCTAATGTCATATTTGGGGCCTACAGGTCCCAGATTGAAAAATAAACAAGTCCCCAAGTGAAATCCCATTATTGATAAATTTGTTGACGAATATTCAAAAGTCTAACTATGCTTTAGTTCTGAAACTTCTCTAGGAAATAAGAGATGGAATTGTGAATTTCGAATTTCTTTAGTGAGCAGCAGAATTTTGAGTGGTTTTGATTCCATTCCTTTTCTCTTTGATCCTGCTTGTTCAATTATTTTTGGCTAGATTTTTCTTGTTTCTATTGTTTTGATCTATTTTCTGCAGTAAGTTTCTTATCATAGAAAGTTTCGTTATCTGAAATTTATGTTTCATCAACCATCTCTGGTAGAAACATGAATAAAATCCTGCCGATACAGAGTCAACCACACTGGAATGACCTATTTCTTGATATTGTCCAGCAAGTGAGTAGACTTGCTTGCAATAATTACCCGTCTGGCATAGGGTACCAGCTTGTAATAGTGCTACACCAGTTCAAATCCACTGAAGTGAGCACATAAGTGGCTAATAAGTTGTAATGGGAATAAAAACATAGCAGCTCTAGAAACTAAATAGAAGCAACATATTATAGGGACTCATGATGAAGATGCGGAACAAGAGAAACAACCTAATATAGAGACCCCAGAATCTCACAATCAATCATCTTCATCGTATACATAGGATCATAGTCAGTCACTGCACTTTATGTCTTGAAGATGTGGAATTAATGTATCATCTTCTCATCCATTGTATCTTTTTGTGTTGGTTTTTTATTCTTGGTCTGTTTGGGGTTAATTGGGTCTTTTGTGGTCGTGTAGAAGATGTATTTGAGTCTTGGGCCTTTGCACCTTGGCCGAAGAGAGGTCCTATTCTCTGGATCATCTTTTTTGCTGGTTCTTTTTGGATAGTGTGAAAGAAACGGAATAAGAGAGTTTTCAATAAACTTTCTAGCAGTGTGTCTCGCATTCAGAGACTTATCTTTGTAGTGGTGATTTAGTATGCATCCAGCTTCCCCAGCGTCAAAGAAATTTTGGTGACTTGTTTCTACTGCTCTTGGGAAGCTATTTGATTGAGCGGATCTAGGGTGGAGCATCCCTTTCCCAGACAAGGTTTTAAATTTCGGTTTCGGTAGGAATTTTTGGTGGAAATTCTGTAAAATAAAGGAAACATATGAAAACATATGCAAATGATAGAATTTAAAGATGAAACTTTAAGAAAGGATAGAATAAGCACAAATACACACTAGAAATCATCATATAAGCAAGACAACCATCCATAATGGTTTGAAGACATCAAACACCTGATGAGATGCACTCTCGCATATGTCAAACTATTTAGTACCTGCCAAATTTCACATGTAATTCATATAAATATTTATAAATAATGTATGCACCACGTTTTGCATTCACTTCGGATAAATATAATTATATGATACATACTAATATAGTATACAACTATTACACTTAAGATTTGAGTTTATGCATTTCGGTCATTTCGGTTTTGGTTTCGATGGGGATAGAAACAGAAACATTTCGGTCATTTCGTGTCGGTTTCGGTGGAAATTCAAAACCATGTTCCCAGATGGAACCACCCCTTCTGGTATTTGAAGTTGAACTTCAATGGTTCAAGTCCGACTGGAATAGGGGTTGACAGGGATAAGATGATGCTTTTTTATTTTCTGCCTCCTTGAAGCTGGTAGCATGGTGGTTTTTTGTTGGGGAAAGGGCGGTGTGTATATTCCTTCCCTCATTGTGCTGCTCTTTTCTCTTTCTTTGCTGTTTGTATTTCTTTTTTCGTTTTCTTTGTTTCTATTCTAGTCCAGACCATGTTGGTCTTGGGCTTGTTTCTTTGTTTGGTTTTAATGCCTTTACGATTCAAAAAAAACAAAAAATTGAGTAGTGTGTGTCAACAGTATTACAAACTGGTATTCATGAAGTATCTGGTATGAGCATTAGTATTTTATCATGTTGGACACTGTATCTTGGGCTTCTACATGTATTCGGGTAGACCATTAATAATAATTTATTATATTTCACTAATTTTAATTTTTCTCCCACTTCTTTTTTGTTTTTTTTTTCTTTAAATAATATTAATAACATGATAGCTGCATTATTTGGATCTAGATCGATGCATCCATCGTGTTGATTAGTAGATCATTACTCACTAGAAGATCATCAAACCATGCTAAATAGCATGTTTTGTGTTATTCTCATATTTGCTACTTTTTCTATTTTTTGGTAAATTTATTCATTTTTAAAATTTTCTGTATTTGCTTGGAGAATGACCCATGAATGATTTTTGCCCAAAGTAGAGTTTTATCTGAAGCAGAACATTTATCTTTAAACAACCCCTCTCAGGGACTCATTAGTGATACCATATGATCAATACCTGTGCTTCTGCTTGTTTATTACTTGCAAGCATGATGGACTAAAGGCCCATGCTTTTCCATTGCAGGCTTGAATCCCGCAGGAAAAAACCTTTTGGCCCAAGACTAGATGTAACTTTCTAACAAAGGAAACAGTTATTGACTATTTTTATTATTTAATACACTATATATATCTACTGTAATCTTGTACTCTAGTTTACTGCAGAAGAAGCAGTCCAGTGTCAGCTTGATGCGTTAAAATACAATGACCAGCCTCGTCAAGATTATGGGGTGGAGGTCATGTACAGAGTAATTTCTGAATCCATAATCCATTACACTTTGAATGGGGTTTTTTTAAGCTGTCTGATACAAAATTAAGAATGGCCATCTAATAACTGATATTTAAATCTGACAGTTTGCTGGTTTTGATCCTTTCGAGAGGTCTACATATTTTGGGCCCTTCTTTGATTTGGGACAGGTTGGTAAGCCTCCAAAAGATTTCGTCTGATGATGATTGGATTAAGCTTAGAATTGCTAATACTTCTTTTTTGGGGACGCCCCACATATGCAGTTTGAGAGGTTCAGGCGAATATTCCACCATTCAACTTACAGAGTTCTGCTCTGTCACAAGGACAAGAAGATCCTAAGCAGTTTGTGGGTGAAGGAGGTATGCTGATACTGGAATTTATGTCAGTCACCTATTATTTGAGTTTTTAATCTCAGTACTTTAAAATGAACCCTAGCTAAACATTGACTGTGTGGTTTATAATTCACAAACACATTGCTGGTCTTCAAATTAATTTGTAGTCATCTTTAACATCTGTTGCTATCTGTGAGGTTGGGAACAGAACCGATTCAAGCAGAGGATTTGGATAAGAGGATCCCGTCCTGAGGAAGAAGAAATATTCCAATTTACAATGGTTCAGGTTGGTTAACTGTTAACGTACTTTCACTCATGATAGTCTGTCATTTTTTAACTCATGGCAGTATGTTTACAGAGGATGGGGGGTTCTTGGGATGGCTACTGGCTAACGGAGAGCTTACTACACGACGGTGATGGATTTTCTGGAGGTGTTGCTTATTGACAGGCCGATGCTGCTGCCTCATGCCAAATATCAGAAAAGTGCACTGTGAATTACCAATGAGGATTGATACAAGGTGTGATGTTCCTCAACTTGTTGATGTACATATAATTTCAAATGCTGCAGTTTATAGGATAAAAATGTTGCCCAAATGCTCTGTAAATGGAAACTTGTATATGCAATGATAGAAGTCCTCAGCCTACAAATGATTTGGTTGCCACCACCTGTCTAGAAGGATGTGATGGATGTTTGTAGTTGTTGTCCTTTCCTTTCCCATGTTGGTGTTGAGGGTTCTTTGGCTTTGCCCAAGGTGAGGTTCGTTCCAACCTCTATTGTGGCCACCATTCAGTTGAAATGTTTTGGTGGGGAAATTCTGGCATGGAACCCATAACCTGTGGTTGTCAAACACAGTCCCATGAGACGTGGTTGCGGAGGCCAACCTGAGAGCTTTAGCTGTGTAAAATCTCTGATATTGGTGTTGAGTTAATGTTTTAGCTTCTGCGCTGACTTTCTGCTGTTCTCTGTTCATTGTATATGCTTTAATGGAAATTTGTAAATTTCATACCCCCCTCTATTTGAGTTTTCCATACAAGTTCGTAGGTGCTTCTGGCCTTGATAACATACCACTTTACTGTGCAAATTTTGGTTGCTGCTCTTTCATGAATCCTTCTGACATGAAGTACATCAGCCCTCTTCAGTCATTGATACACTAGTCATTGATACACTGCTGCTGGGTGTCCCAAGTAATCAAAAGGGACAGATATATTACTTCCCTATCTTTTTGGTGGGATATTGGTTTTAGGGGTGTTAATGGACCCAGATGGTCCATTGGATCCAAACACCTGAATCTAAACTGTGTCTATTGGATCCATATTTAAGGTCCGAGATTATATCTAATTGTGACCCATATGTTTTCTGAAATTATTTCTAATGGTTTTAGGGGTGTTAATGTATCCAGCCTATTTCCATTGTGGCCCAAAATGAACGGTTTGGATCATCCTGTGAATTGGGCTCCACTTTACTTTTTGAAAAATCTTGTGACTTGACGCCCAGTCGCCCACAATTAGAGCTGGCAAGAAACCCGGACCAGTGGACCCGGCCCGCCCGTATTTTCCGGAGTACGGGTCACTCCTTTGTGACCCGTTTGAGAATGACCCGTGGGTCCACCCAACCCATGAAAACTAGGCCGGGCCGAGTGGACCTGCCGGTGCCCATAGAGGGGGTTTTATTTTGGTCTTTTCGTAATTGTCATACTTTTTTGCACTTTGTTCGTAGTTAGTTTTCTCCGTAATTATCATATTTTGGTACATTCTTTTGAAAAAAAAATATCGTAGTTTTTCTACTTTGTTGCCATTTTTCCGTAAATCTCTCAAAAAGTTAACATAAATGGCTAACATGATCACATACAATTGCAAAGATGGGCGAGAAGTAGCCTTGGTGAAGGTGGCCAGCAAATCCCTATAAAAACAAAAAAATCATAAAAAACAGGAAAAAAAACGGGTGACCCGCAGGTCCACTACTGTAGTTGTTAGTAGTTTTGTTGTCCATAAGAACAGTAAAAAAAACATAAGTGGATGTGAACCATACATGTTCAACGACGAAGTTACAACAATGAGGTTATGCCCTATTTTAAGGAATGTACTTATATGTTCCTTCGTCAAAGACACTTTTGGGGCCCCACCTCTGCTTTAATACAAGATCAATGGGCTTGATTTCACATACATTCCTGCATGTGGGACCCAAAATTTTTCCTTTTACCATTATTTGTAAAAATTGCTGAGTCGTGGTGATTCGCTTTAAGCCCAAAAACTCAATATCCATAGAGTTTTCTACTAGAAACTAGGGCTGCAACTCGAGCCGGGTTTTGCCCGACCCGAAAATAGCCTGGATTGGGTTCAGGTTTCATGGGTTTCGGGTCGAGCCGGGTTGAGCATTCAAAAGCCCGCATGAATCTCGGGTCGAGCCGGGTTTGAAGGGGCCCGACCCGAGTTGCATAAGTTATAGTATGTACATTTTTTTCTATTGTTAGTTAAAAGTTAAAAGTGAAAACCCACGCACCCACTGTTATTGTATGTGAGTGTAATTTCTGCTTCTATGAGTTGAGTTGATTCAATTGTTTGGTTCAGCATTGTTTGATTGTAATTACAACATTGTTTGATTAGAGCATTGTTTGATTCAAGTGTAATGTGAGTGTAATTACATCATTGTTTGATTCAAGTGTAATGTGACTGTAATTTCTACTTCTATGAGTTGAGTTGCCTTGCCAAACAAGAATTTTCCTTAAAAAATTGCGTCAACGTGAAAAAATCCGACCCGACCCGACCCAACCCGAGATTTATCATAGGTAGGGCCGGGTTTGGGAATCGTGGGTTTTCCGAAAAAAAACCCGACCCAAGATATTTCTCGGGTAGGGTTGGGTTCTCCAAAACTCGACCTGCCCGACCCGAGTTGCAGCCCTACTAGAAACAATATATAGCAAAAACTTAATGAAAAATATAGCTTAGACATAAATGGAGTGGAAAACATTTTTTCCTTTTTGGTGGGCAGGAGAAAACTATTCTAAAGACTACAATAAAATCTTGGGTGAATAACAGTTCAATTTAAAACCTTCTGTTGTTTTGTAGGCAGGAGAAAACTATTTTAAAGACTACAATTAAGTATTGCCCAATCTGTAGACAGCAGAAAACTTCAAGGGCGAGGTTGAAAAGTCATAGCTCTCCGATCAAGAGGACCAATCAATAAATGAACAAAATAGATTGGCCTTCTAACACCAATCTATTTTTTCTAAAATGGATATAACATGGAGTTTACATTTACTAAGCCCCTGTTCGCTTTGGAGATTAAGAATCGATTTTGATTCCAATACTTATTATTGGGCTCACAATTAAACACAGTGTTTAGTCCAATAATAAGTTTTGGACTCAAAATCAATTCTTAAAAGGGCATCAAAAAGCGTTAAAGTTGCCCACTTTTCACGTCAAATCAGGTTATAAGGGGGGCACATGCATAATGCAGGGGGAGTGAAAATATCATTTCCCTTCTTAAAATCCTAAACGAACAGGGACTAACACTATGGCATTCATCAGACATCTTAGGCAGCTAATAGGGTAGGCATGGATACCACTGTACAAAAATCTCAATAGATGAGTAGTCCCATGCCGTAGAGATTTCATTAACGAGAACAATCAAGAGGGTCTTCTGGGACCACCACCACATACACATGTGCCCAGTGGGATCAAGACCGTTGTTCTCGTTAATCAAGATGATTTACTAATAGACAATCTCAAAAAAAGAGAACAACTTGGCAAAGTTACATTGACATCTTAGAAATCTTGTTGTACAGTAGCTTAACACTTTGGGGAAAGAGTCTAAATTCCTAGTAACGAAATTACCCCTACCATAAAACTTTTTCGAAGGAAGTTAGTCTACCTCTGACAATCAATGAAATCAACTTCTACCTGAACAGCCCTACAATGTCCAACTCCTAACCCCCCATCTCCAGCACCTTGAATGATAATATAGAACTACTACTCCTTGGAAGACTTGTTGATGAGGGACTTGTGAATGTGGGGGATGACACCTCCTCCAGCTATGGTTCCTTTGATGAGGGTGTCGAGCTCTTCGTCTCCACGAATCGCGAGCTGCAAATGTCTGGGACTGATACGCTTCACCTTGAGATCCTTGCTTGCATTTCCAGCCAGCTCCAGCACCTCAGCAGTCAGATACTCTAAAATGGCAGCCGTGTACACAGCAGCCGTCGCTCCAACTCTTCCATTCGCTGAGATTCGTGACTTGAGTAGGCGATGGATACGGCCCACTGGAAACTGCAGAGGTATATGAATAAAAGAAGTCTGTTATGAAAGAATAATACGTCACCCACGTAATAAAAATGTAATGGTCCATAGTTTGGCACAAGAAGAACAAGATTTTTCGGTTTAATTTGTGTCAACAAGGGAAATGATCAATGCGCCCCTTTTCATCACTTGGGACACCCGCCTGCATTGTACGTGGCAATCAGGTCACTTCATTCCTTCAAATGTGAAGTACATCAGCCCCTTTGCAGTCATAGATACACTATAGCTGGGTGTCCCAAGTAATGAAAAGGGGCACATTTATCAGTTCCCCAACATAAGCAGACTAGGGCCCTGTTTGTTTTGGATTTTGAGAACTGATTGAGTCCAAAAGTGATCATTGGACAGAAATTTACAGTTAATTTTAAGTCCAATAATCAGTTTTGGGCTCACAGTCAGTTCTCAAAACCCAAAACAAACAGGGCCTAGGTTGCAAACTGTGCAGCATAAATAATACATGACACTAACAGCTTGTTAACTAGTAAGTGCCCGTACACTAATCAATTGACTGTCTTCTGATTGAGATTACACAAGCAGAACTAAAAGCAGCATAGAAATGATGGGCGGTACAGAAGCTATTTATATGATTTTGATGTCACTGGTCTTAAGATATAAATGGTATCATTGCCAACATAAAATGTACAGTAAATAAATTGACCCCATGAAATAAAATGCAACGCAGTGCATATTAGTCAAGAATGATCAAAGAAAAAGTTGAGAGAAACAAAATGGATCGAAGAAAAAGTTGAGACACTACTCAACCGAGCATTTTTGTACTGGGAGAGCGGGGTCATGGGCCATTGCAATTCTGAATTCTCAGTCAATGACCACTTTTGGTTGTATCGTGTAATGTACTGATCACAGCCAATGATCAAAATCATCTTTGAGAGAAACAAAATGGAAAACATGCTAAGTTGATAGTCAGGTCAGACATAAGGAAGCATTATAGATTCGTATGATCCAAAATGGGGGTGTGTGTGTCCAATGTCCTTGGTTAGTTCAGAGAAACCACCAATAACAGACCATTGGATTGCAAAATCGGTAGCTCTTGTTCAACGCATTCAGTTCTATCAACTAACTTTTGGTAGTGACTTCATTACCACATTAGCACTTCATGGGATGTGTTTTAACTAAAGCACAGCTCTATATTATTTCCAATAATGAATTTGCTAACCCCAAATAACCTGGCATTGACTTGAATGCAAAGCTATCACATTGGCTGAAATGTCCAATGATCCATAATAGACACTGCAACTCACCCTTGAAGATGCAAATACCATGAAGTAAAGCACTCGCTTCAGCCTCATTGGAATCTTTGATGCCTATAGGACCAGTAAAAACCTCAGCAACTTCAGATTTAACATTTCTAATTACTCCGCTTGCCCTGCCGAACTCTGGCTTTCCTCAAGAACTACCATCAAAGTTTAGCTTCATACCGCCGCTAAGGTGGAGTCCATCTTGCCACAATCACACCCAGTGGTGAGTGACAGATTGAAATATCTTGACGATTTTTAAGTAAATCACCCATAGCTAGACAGGCTAAGGTACAGATGGTACATATTATAGGGCCATATTCGTATTTAGACATGTGGCACATGTTTAGACATGAGCAAACACACAAATATATGGTCCCCCAAAATGGATTGATCAGGATTTAATCATTTTACCGCGGTGAGATCCTAAACTCCGATCAATAGTTGATAGTGACAACTGTCGGCTGTTTATACTCACTGTCCTTGAACGAACACGTGGCATCCCGATAGTTGGTGAAATTTTGGGGCCATGGACCATCCATAGTGGGCCCCAACTACTTGAGTAGCTACCACATGCCAACACTTAAGCCATGTGCTACAATAAAGACTTGTCCGATTACACGTTACCAATTGGATATGGTTAAACTGATCAAACTTCAAATATTTTTTTTTCCATTTCCCTAAACTAACTTAAGGGACGCCAAGGGGACCTAGAATCTTTCTTTAGCCATCCTACAGTATTAAGCGAGTCTCTTCTGCTCCAAATATGGTACAAGGGAAGTTCACCAACTGATTAATTACTTAATTTCAGCCTGAATTGTGTTATTCTCACCATAGAGACTATGTGAAAGCCTGGACAAACCCTACCGTTAGAGTCAGATATAGTCCACTTAATTCCAGTTAAATGGGTATCAGCATAATCACCACCATATGGTAAGAAGCATCGGAGGACATGGATAACCTTGTCGCTACCAACAAAGTTGGGTGTATAAATTCTCATTACCTGGAAAGGAGAAATGTTGCAAAAAAGTAAATTTGGAAAAAGCAAATGGCTTAATTTACTGGGACATTTTGGTGTCTATGGAGAGAAGAATTTAGATGTTAGGTAGCGTAGGTTAATCAAATAATGCATTTTGATGACTTGGTCTCCTATTCTCAGCAAGTGAATGCTTAAAAGATTTTTTTCAAAAGCTCTAAAGGCACAAGGAAAGGAGACCCCTGAGATCCTTTTCAGAAATGTGGCTGAAATTCTGATTAAGGTGGTAGACAGAGTTAGTAAGGACAAACCTTACATAGAGGAGTTTAAGGTTGATCACTCGGACCTCGTCATTACACACCTACAATTCGTTGATGACACATTATTTTAGGAAACAAATGTTACTAATATGGAGGTAAGGAACCTCGCCATTACACACCTACAATTTGTTGATGACACCTTTTTTCTAAGGCTACAATTTTATTAATATGGGGGTAACCAGATTGCATCAATGGGAACAAGGAATCCCACAAATGCAAACAGAAACTACATCCTTCCCTCCCCAACATAGAAACCGCCACACTCGATGTTTTCCAGTAACATGCCTCGTCTCATCTATACAGAACCAATTGGCCACATGTCATGTATTCCACAGCAACGCTAATCCATCAAATAATTAATAATGCCACTGATCAACGGTAATTTCCTCGAAGCAACATACTCTTGTCTCACAGATCGGTGTATATGTGTGAGCGATAATTCTATAAATAGAACCTGCGTCATTTTTTGCACCCATAGAATAAACCAACTAATGCAATACCTAGAAAAGATACATCCACTAAAGACTGGATCTCTATAGATCTGCTCATTCTTGAACTGCAGACAAAAAGCTTTGCTAGCCTTGGCAGGGCCTAAGACAATTGGACAGCAGGCTATGATACAGTCCACCCAATTACTCTTCCCTCTCAAGAATCTCCATACCCTCCTTTTCCACCATTTTAGCCAATTTACCGGCTTGTTCGTTTGCAGATTTTCTCTTAAGATGGAGTTGAGGCCCAATTTTGCTGACGAAATCCCTGATTTCTGAAATGATGTTGGCTATCTTCCAAGGTCCATCTCCTTTGTTACTTGCACATGCTAATAAATTTACTGAATCTCCTATGATTAAGGAACCAAGTCCCACATTTGCACCATCTTAATCCCCATCAGAGTGTTTTTGCTCCCGCCTCATTGGAATCACAAACTCTCATTGAACCTGAATGTAACATCATTGATCTACCATTCAAGTTACGAAGCATGTCACCAATTCCGGCCCGAGCAGGATTGCCTTTGGAAATCACAGTCAAAGTTTAGTTTCAGCTATCCTGTTCGTGGATGTAACCATTTAAGTACGTCTTTGATCTTCATTTTCTCTTCTCTCACTACCGTTTGCCACATTCTAAGCATTTCTCCCACATTGTAGCTAGGTGTGCACTTGTCATTTCTTCCACAGAGGACAGTCAATTATTTGATGCCTACCAAAAAAAAAGGGATATGATTTTTTGGCCCCCGCCCACCCGCGCGCGCGCGAGAGAGAATGCGCCCCCTTGTAACGTGAATTGTGGGCAGCTTTAACGCTTTTTGACGTCAAATCACGCTAAAAGGGGGCGCATAATCCTACAGAAGAGGTGGGGCGGGGGGAGGACATCGCCCAAAACAAATCCCCAACTCTTTTTTTTCTTTGAAAATCTGATTATTTCATTTCCTTCCAAATAAGCCAAACTAGTACAAAAGGAATGAGTCTCCAAATTGCCTGTCTCGTTTCTCCAAACAGTCGACCACTCTAACTTAGCAAGATATTCTTTATAGTTCTCCGTAGCACCCACCCAAGGCCAAAGCTTTTGATAGTTGCCTGTAATAGTCGATATGTGGATGGGCAATGCACCATCAAGTGATCCAACAAATCTTCCTTCTTACAGGAAATGCAGTAACTTGCAAGTTGGAACTTTCCTATTTTGAGGCGATTACATGTGTTGATTTTCTTACCGCTCAATGCCCATGCTTCTAGATACTGGCACGTCTTGACGTTTTCCTATTCATCAAGCTCAACATGTAAAAGAAAGATAGAACAGAAAAGGCTCCACGTGGGTAAGGGATCCAAACCCTACAATCCACTGAGTTAGGAGAACAATAATAGGAATACTGAATACAGGAGCCCAAGCAACAAGGGCAAGCTAGCTATCTCATTATTGGTGAAGGATACTAATAGGGGAGCATGATCTGAATATGTTCTGGATAGGAGGGAGACCTTTACTTGTATATTGAGCTCATTCCATACACCATTTGATAAGATTCTATCCAGTCTAGCCTTTGCCTTCCCACGCTCGTCCTGATTATTGAATCTAGTGAATTTGCTACCTTCACCAGCATTAATAAGCCAGCCCCGTCAACAGCATCCTTAAAGTCATGAATCAATCTAAGAGAAGGATCCCTTCCTCTAACCTTTTTCATTGGGATTGAGGAAAGACTTAAAATCCCCAGCCACAATCCATTTTTCTGTAATATTTCCACCAGTTTCAACCAAAGACTCCTAAAGGTGCCCTTTAATATATAGAACAACTTGCATAAAAAAAGTAAAGAAAACATTCATCATATCTTCTTCCCTATAATAGGCTTTCACTGAAATATCTTGATTCATGGAGCTAATAAAGGCCAGATCTATATTATTCTTCCACATCAGCCATATTTGCGGGCATGCTTTGATCCATGCCAATTTTTTAGTAACCTCATTGATGTTTGACTTGTCTGTCATAGGCTCTGATATAGCAACAAGATACATATTATGGAGATTTGTCAGATATTTTTATTGGCGCATCGAGGGCTTGTTTTTTTTATCCCACTGATATTCCAGATCAGAACTTTTGTCATTGATCTACCAGTGCGGGTACTAATTAACTCCACTAACATCTTTCCCGCTACTATTCTCTAATCCCTTCATTTTCTACTCCTTAATAGCTTGAACATTTATCATCATTCCCTTCCATTCATAGCTTTCATTTTCTTTACTAACCTTTAGCATTACATCATCCGCAGCTTTCTTGTACTGATATTCATCATCTAGTTGATTTCTGCCATCTTCATCCCCTTCATTAGCAAAATTTGCATCACCTTCTAATTGTAGGATTTGATCACATCCTTCTGATGCTTTGTCAATACTCCTTCGTGAGCTTCCTAACTCCACATTGATTGCACCACCATTGTCTTCAACAATATTAACAAGATCTACATTATGAGCATTCCTGTTAGAGAATTCATGTTCCAACCCACCATATTCCTAGATCAGATAACAACTAGAAATTGCATCATGGTCTGCCGACTTGGTATTCAAGTTATTCTGTGCTTGCCCCTCATAGTTGCTTGGGGATTTACAGTCTTCAATGACTAAGCAATGATCAACAAGCTGAAGATTTAGATCCACTACTTCAGGTTCTATGAACTTTCCACTTCCAATAACTAGATTTTCATTTTGTTTGAAATCACTCAACTCCCGAAGAGCATCCTGCATACTTAACCCATTATGTGAGACATCCATGTTTTCCTTCATATTTGGAGCATCTATTTTCTTTCCTGGGACCTCCAATTTATCTTTTATTTGGGTTCATTTGGGTCACGACTGCTCCCTCATTCTGAGTTTCGGAATTCTTACCATTTACCACCGATTGGACTTCTCTGTTTTTCACAACCCATTCAGCTCTTCCTGAATTATTATCTTGTTGATTCACGATAATAGCCTTTCCTTTTTCTGCTCCAGAGACTTAAAGAGTATAGATCTCCATCCATCTCTGTTGTGCCCAATTTTGAAGCAATGACTGCAATACGATGGTAGTTTTTTGTAAACTATTTGTTGCCAGATGCCAATTTCCTTTGAGATGCTTAGGTAGATCCTTTTAGGTAACTCCTTCAGTAGATCTATCTCTATACACATTCGCGCTGCAGTTCCAATAAGAATGGGTGAAGCAATTTTTACCACATTCCCTATGAAGGCTCACCCAAATAGGAACAATCAGGTTTTCCTGTCTGAATTTGATCAGAGGGTTCGAGGGTTCCAACGCATGAATCTAAACAAAAAGTCTAATATATAGATGGTCTTTCAACCATACTGTTTGAAAATCTCTCTCATTGCTAAATCTAAACAGCAAATGTCTATGGTCAACCACACTGACCATAAAGTCTTTATGTAGATGACAAACCTTAGTAATTTTCTTCTTGACGTCAAAGATCGAAGGCTGCCCATAAGAACACTTCGCATCAATGATAACTTGAACGGAGCCGAAGCCTTTCACACATCTTCCTCATTTAAGTATATAGTTGGTTCTCTGGAAGATGTTTTTTTAGTGGACTTTTAGACCTTTTTTCACCTTTTACCAGAAAAAAATCCTTCGAGACAGCTTGGGCATAAGAAGAGGATTCTATCCCCATAGTAGACGCATATGTTTTCAACACCGTAGGGGCTGGAGGCGGAGGGTCTTTACCTCTAGGAGGTGACTCTTCCATAGCCTCCAAGGCTGTAGGATGAAAGATCCCTTCTCCTTCTCACTACCAACAGACGAAGTTCGGACTTTGTCGATTTAAAGAAAAACTCAGCAAAAGATCCAATGAAAGTGAACGAACTTATAGCGGAACTGTTACCTCATCAGATCCAATAGATCTAAAAAAAACCACCAAGCACTAATCAAATGCAAAGCAAGAGGGTGATGAACCCGTGCAGAGACGCTGAAGGATAAATCTAGGGTTGCAGAAATTGCGCCTTTCTCCTCCTTCGTTTCCCCTGTAGATTCCCTAAATCCAGAGGATCTTATTTTAGAGAGGAAAGAACGAAGTTTGATCAGCCTCTGCACACCTGAAGGTTCCAAGAAGGGGGCGTGCAACTCGGGTCATGTTCAACCCGAAAAAAAAAAAAAAAAAAAAGTCGGGCCGGGTCGGGTTCGGGTTGAGTTTTCCCAACCCGGGTTGATTGGGGTTGAGGGTTTGGGCAACCCGACCCGAGTGAAACCCGACATTTTTTATGAATTTTTTTTATTTTATAAGCTTAAAAACTCGGGTTTGGTTGGGTTGAACCGGGGTCAGGTCGGGTTGAACCTCGTTGGGTTGGAAATCGGGTCGGGTTCGGAAAATGGGTTCCTCAGGTCGGCTCAGGTTGGCCTCAACCCGACCCGAGTTGCAACCCTAGCTCCAAGGCATCACCATTCTAGGGCAAAGGCTCCACGCTAGGGGAGTTGAGAACACCTTGATTGAGTGAACCTTAGACACTTGGTCAATCAAGAGTGTCCGCCTAAACTCTGGCTTGCTGGACAAAAACCCTAGCTTGTTGTCCTCGTTGCCCTCAACCATTAGATTGAACTCCGTTAGGCGCAGAGAGGAAAAATAATTTTATCTATATCGAAATAACAGATCTGACGCTTTCCTCCATTGCTCCGGTTCTCCTCTTCTCAATACCCTAATGAAAGTCACTTTTACGCTATTCCAATGGGTGTTTTCGGCACATTAAAAAGAGTGGCCTCGATATATATTGCACTCACTCATACCCACTAATCTAATCCATTTTAAGCAACTAACCCATTGGAAGTACATCAGCCCCTTTGCAGTCATAGATACACTATAGCTGGGTGTCTTAAGTGATGAAAAGGGGCACATTTATCATTTCCCCAAAATAAGCAGACTAGGACCCTGTTTGTTTTGGATATTGAGAACTGATTGAGTCCAAAAGTGATTAATGGACAGAAATTTACATTTAATTTTGAGTCCAATAATCAGTTTTGGGCTCACAGTCAGTTCTCAAAATCCAAAACAAACTTGGCCTAGGTTGCAAACTGTGCAGCATAGATAATACATGACACTAACAGCTTGTTAACTAGCAAGTGCCCGTACACTAATCAATTGACTGTCTTCTGATCGAGATTACACAAGCAGAACAACTAAAAGCAGCATAGAAATGATGGGCGGTACAGAAGCTATTTATATGATTTTGACGTCATTGGTCTTAAGATATAAATGGTATCATTACCAACATAAAATGTACTGTAAATAAATTGACCCATGAAATAATATGCTACGCAATGCATATTTGGTCAAGCATGATCGAAGAAAAAGTTAGACACTACTCAACCGAGCATTTTTTTTTGTTTTTTTGAAAGTAACAGTTTTATTCCATGCGAAGGTAGTACAGGGAGAATAGACAAGGGACAAGATGTCCCTGTGGTATACAATATCAACCTATCTGTACTGAAATTAAAGATTCGCCTCGACAGAGTCGTTAATAACGACCTCCGTATCAGATCGATTTACTCCCTCCTTAGCTAGATGATCTGACATAGAATTTGCCGAACGTCGCCTGTGCACCGATGGACGGATGACACGAATGAGACCCATATCTCAACCGAGCATTTTGGGGGGTCATGGGCCATTGCAATTCTGAATTCTCAGTCAATGACCACTTTTGGTTGTATCGTGTAATGTAGTGTAAATAACCAACTTTGCCTTCCCTTTTAAAATCCGTCCCCCCTTGTGAACCAAGGGTATTTTTGTCATCAAGAGTTAAATTATAATTAGGGCTTCTTTCGAAAAGCTTATAAATAGCCTCTTAAGGAGAATTGTACAGCCATTAAGAAACCCTAAACCGTTCTTGTTCAGTCCTAAGAGGAGATTTGCATAGAGAAGGCGAGGAAGACCGCGAATTGAAAGGAGAAAGCGCAAATCAAGGTAAGATCTATGTTCTACATAAGATTTGGCATGTTAAGAACCCTAAAACTAGGATCTAATGAGACTTGTTATTTTGATTTAGATGGTCAGGTTTTGTGTAAAGAATTGTATAAGAATTTAGGGATGAATTTACGGATCCCTAAGAAACTAAAAATTTAGTTTTGAAACTCTAAGAATCTAGGTTTGGGTTATACCCTAAAAGCTTAGATTAAATATGGTAATTATATCTTAGGATTTCAGAGAATGAAATTGGATTTTATGGATTCCTCTCGTCGATACGAGTCCAACGGATCCAACCACGCTCGAATCGGAGGTCAAACGAGAAAGTTATGGCCTTTTGAAGTTTTTGGGACGAATCTGGAATTCTGCTGAAAAACCCAGTCCGCAACCTTAGGACTTCCAAAGCATAGTTTAGGACTTCCGAAGGGGTACCAGTAGAATTGCTTCTCCGGCTTGTATCTTCACAAGACTCTTCGGAAGGCTTTCGGACGTCCTAAGGTACACCGGTCGACGTCCGAACGCTGAAATTTTGTGAAACTTCGAAAAATCATAACTTCTTCGTTTCTCGTTCGTTTTTTATGCTCTTGTACTCTACGGACATGCCGGAAACGTGTTCTTTCTGTTAAAAATAGTTTTAAAAAGTTTTGGATACTCTATAATGATGATAATTCCATAATACTAAAAAAACCCTAAGACGGGTTACCGTGTCTTTTCTGATTGGGCACCAAAAGGTGTCTTATGACAATGGAAGGATATATATGCCTAATAAGACTGATATTAATGATGAAACTCATAGGGAATACGCATATTATTGATTGTAGATAACCAAAGTGTACTGTGAAAAGGATTTCAAACTTCAACCGACGTACGTAATTTCGTACTACTTTAGTGTTACGATTTACCATTCGATATCATATCTTTTGATCATAGTTTCCTAACATCTTTTGAACATGTGAACCTTTGAATATAATTTCATATCTTTATTTGGGTCTTGCATGCTTAACCATTTTCATTGATTAAACTTTGCGGAACCTTGATATTTGATATACTCAGTGGATGTATCTCTCCTAACTTGGAACTTTTGTGAAAACCCTCACAATCTCTTCAGAACTATGAACCTTTGGACTATTAGACACTCTTTAGTATATGAAACCATTGTGGAACTCATGTGAAACAATCACTACGAACTTTGAACACCTTCTTTTGGACTATGTGAACTTTGGACACCTTTTGAGAGGCTTAGGTATTTATGTGAACTTTTGGGCCCGCACCAATGGGAATAGTACGTTGGCTTTTGGGTCCCGTCAGTGGGTGCTATACGTTGACCCTGTCAACAGGTATGTGAACCTAGGAACTAGTTCTGACACCATGGGCGGTCGGTGTAAGCAATAACACGCTTTTTGGACCCGTGGGCAGTCGGGGTGAAAATAACTTGCTTTTTGGACTAAGCCGATGATCTCGGGGTGGTATCGTACCCATATTGACGCCCATCAGTGACCTTCAGAACTTGTGACATTTTGAGCCATCACTTTATGGATTTTATTTTTCAGTTATTGTACTTGTGAATACCTATGCCTTGTGTAGCTTGTACCTACTTTATTCATTATTGGCCTTTGATCCTTTGAGCATTGTGACTCTTTTGTTGTGATACTTTGACCTATGCCTTTATGAACCTTACTCCTCAACATTGAACTTGTGTTAACTATCTCACTTGTGGCTTATATCCTTCTATTATGTTACGAACCTCTCTTTTGTAGCATGCGTGAACCCACTTTTGTAGTGCCTTATTATATACTGAGCTTTTCAGCTGACTGTGGTTATACTAACATTTTCAGAGTTTGACCGTCGTGAGGTGAATGAGGAAGAAGAAGCTTAGTTTTGGAACCGTAGGAGCTTGGAGATTTTATTTAGCTTATTTGATTTTGTTTTAGACAGTGAGTATTGGTAAACAAATGTGTAAGACTACGTCTATGCTTATTTATGTTGATTCATGGGAGAGTTGATATTTGATTTGGCTATGTTAGGTCCACAATGTTTGAGAATTTGATATTTTAGTTATGGAATGCCAGGTTTATTTCTATTATTGCTTTGTAGCCTTGTATGCTTGTGGGATTTATCTTGCAGGTGTATGGCACTGCCACGTCCTACGCCCAGGGTGGGGTTTGGAGCATGACATGTAGTGATCACAGCCAATGATCAAAATCATCTTTGAGAGAAACAAAATGGAAAACATGCTAAGCTGATAGTCAGGTCAGACATAAGGATGCATTATAGATTCGTATGATCCAAAAGGGGTGTGTGTGTGTCTCCAATGTCCTTGGCTAGTTCAGAGAAACACCCAATAACAGAGCATTGGATTGCAAAATAGGTAGTTCTTGTTCAATACATTCAGTTCTATCAACTAACTTTTGGTAGTGACTTCATTACCACATTAGCACTTCATGGGATGTGTTTTAACAAAAGCACACCTCTATATTATTTCAAATAATGAATTCGCTAACCCCAAATAACCTGGCATTGACTTTAATGCAAATTTATCACATTGGAAGAATGTCCAATGATCCATAATAGACACTGCAACTCACCCTTGAAGATGCAAATACCATGAAGTAAAGCACTCGCTTCAGCCTCATTGGAATCTTTGATGCCTATAGGACCAGAAAAAACCTCAGCAACTTCAGATTTAACATTTCTCATTACTCCTCCTGCCCTGCCGAACTCTTGGCTTTCCTCAAGAACTACCATCAAAGTTTAGCTTCATACCGCCGCTAAGATGGAGTCTATCTTCCCACAATCACACCCAGTGGTGAGCGGCAGATTGAAATATCTTGACAATTTTTAAGTAAATCACCCATAGCTAGACAGGCTAAGGTACAGATGGTACATGTTATAGGGCCATATTTGTATTTAGACATGTGGCACATGTTTAGGCATGTGCAAACACACAAATAGATGGTCCCCCAAAATGGATTGATCAGGGTTTAATCATTTTACCGGTCGGTGAGATCCTAAACTCTGATCAATAGTTGATAGTGACAACAGTCGGCTGTTTATATTCACTGTCCTTGAACGAACACGTGGCATCCCGATGGTTGGTGAAATTTTGGGGCCATGGACCATCCATAGTGGGCCCCAACTACTTGAGTAGGTTGCCAACACTTGCGCCACGTGCTACGATAAAGACTTGTCCGATTACACCTTACCAATTGGATATGGTTACACTGATCAAACTTCAAATATATTTTTTACCATTTCCCTAAACTATCTCAAGGGACGCCAAGGGGACCTAGAATCTTTCTTTAGCCATCCTACAGTATTAAGCGAGTCTCTTCTGCTCCAAATATGGTACAAGCGAAGTTCATCAACTGATTAATTACTTAATCTCAGCCTGAATTGTGTTATTCTCACCATAGAGACTTTGTGAAAGCCAAGACAAACCCTACCGTTAGAGTCAGATATAGTCCCCTTAATTCCAGTTAAATGGGCATCAGCATAATCACCACCATATGGTAAGAAGCATAGCAGGACATGGATAACCTAGTCGCTACCAACAAAGTTGGGTGTATAAATTCTCATTACCTGGGGAGGAGAAATATTGCAAAAAAGTAAATTTGGAAAAAGCAAATGGCGTAATTTACTAGGACATTTTGGTGTCTATGGAGAGAAGAGTTTTGATATTAGGTAGCGTAGGTGGATGAACTAATGCATTTTGATAATTGGTCTCCTATTCTCAGCAAGTGAATGCTTAAAAGAGTTTTTCAAAAGCTCTAAAGGCACAAGGAAAGGAAACCCCTGAGATCCTTTTCAGAAATGTGGCTGAAATTCTGATTAAGGTGGTAGACAAGGTTATTAAGGACAAACCCTACGTAGAGAAGTTTAAGGTTGATCACTCAGACCTTGCCATTACACACCTACAATTCGTTGATGACACATTGTTTTAGGAAACAAATGTTACTAATATGGAGGTCACGAACCTCGCCATTACACACCTACAATTTGTTGATGACACCTTTTTTCTAAGGTTACAAATTTTATTAATATGGAGGTAACCAGATTGCATCAATGGGAACAAGGCATCCCACAAATGCAAACAGAATCTACATCCTTCCACAGCTTGTACAGGAACTACAAACTCTCCCCAACATAGAAACCGCCACACTCAATGTTCATGCCTCGTCTCATCTGTACAGAACCAATTGGCCACATGTCATGTCTTCCACAGCAACGCTAATCCATCAAATAATTAATAACGCCACTGATCAACGGTAATTTCCTCGAAGCAACATACTCTTGTCTCACAGATCGGTGTATATGTGTGAGCGATAATTCTATAAATAGAACCTGCGTCATTTTTTGCACCCATAGAATAAACCAACTAATGCAATACCTAGAAAAGATACATCCACTCAAGACTGGATCTCTATAGATCTGCTCCGCTAGGGATTCTTGAACTGCAGACAAAAAGCTTTGCTAGCCTTGGCAGGGCCTAATACGATTGGACAGTAGGCTATGATACAGTCCCCCCAATTACTCTTCCCTCTCCACTTGCTCTTCATCTTGGATTGAGCTAATAATCTCCATACCCTCCTTTTCCACCATCTTTAGCCAATTTATCGGCTTGTTCGTTTGCATATCTTCTCTTAAGATAGAGTTGTGGCCCGATTTTGGCGACGAAATCCCTGATTTCTGAAATGAGGTTGGCTATCTTCCAAGGTCCATTTCCTTTGTTGCTCGTCCATGCTAATAAATTTACTGAATCTCCTATGATTAAGGAACCAAGTCCCACATTTGCATACCATCTTAATCCCCATCAGAGTGTTTTTGCTCCCGCCTCATTGGAATCACAAACTCCCATTGAACCTGAATGTAACATCATTGATCTACTATTCAAGTTACGAAGCATGTCACCAATTCCGGCCCGACCAAGATTGCATTTGGAGCTCACTGTCAAAGTTTAGTTTCAGCCATCCTGCTGGTGGATGCAACCATTTAAGTACGTCTTTGATCTTCATTGTAGCTAGTTGTGCACTTGTCATTTCTTCCCCACAGGACAGTCAATGCGCCCCCTTGTAATGTGAATTCTGGGCAGCTTTAACGCTTTTTGACGTAAAATCACGCTAAAAGCGGGGCACATAAACCTACAGAGAAGGGGCTCAGGAGAAGGGGGGGAATCATTGCCCAAAAAAAATCCCCAACTTTTCTTTTTTTATCTTTGAAAATCTGATTATTTCATTTCCTTCCAAATAAGCCAAACTAGTGCAAAAGGAATGAGTCTCCAAATTGCATGTCTCATTTCTCCAAACAGTCGACCACTCTAACTTAGCAAGATATTTTTTATAGTTCTTCGTAACACCCACCAAAGCCCAAAGCTTTTGAAAGTTGCCTGTAATAGTAGGTATGTGGATGGGCAATGCACCATCAAGTGATTCAACGAATCTTCCTTCTTACACAAAATGCAGAAACTTGCAAGTTGGAACTTTCCTATTTTGAGGCGATCACATGTGTTGATTTTCTTACCGCTCAATGCCCATGCTTCCAGATACTGGCACGTCTTGATGTTTTCCTATTCATCAAGCTCAACATGTAAAAGAAATATAGAACAGCAAAGGCTCCATGTGGATCAGGGATCCAAACTCTGCAATCCGGTGAGTTAGGAGAACAATAATAGGAATACTGAATACAGGAGCCCAAGCAACAAGGGCAAGCTAACTATCTCATTATTGGAGAAGGATACTAATAGAGGAGCATGATCTGAGCAAGTTCTAGATAGGAGGGAGACCTTTACTTGTATATTGAGCTCATTCCATACACCATTTGATAAGATTCTATCCAGTCTAGCCTTTGCCTTCCCAGTTCCCACCCTTGTCCTGATTATTGAATCTAGTGAATTTGCTACCTTCACCAGCATTAATAAGCCAGCCCCGTCAACAGCATCCTGAAAGTCATGAATCAATCTAAGAGAAGGATCCCTTCCTCTAACCTTTTTCATTGGGATTGAGGATAGAGTTAAAATCCCCAGCCACAATCCATTTTTCTGTAGTATTTCCACCAGTTTCAACCAAATACTCCTAAAGGTGCCCTTTCATATATAGAACAACTTGCATAAAAAAAAGTAAAGGAAACATTCATCATATATTCTTCCCTATAATAGGCTTACACTGAAATAGCTTGATTCATGGAGCTAATAAAGGCCAGATCTATATTATTCTTCCACATCAGCCATATTTGCGGCCACGGTTCATTCACCATGCATTGATCCATGCCAATTTTTTAGTAACCTCATTGATGTTCGACTTGTCTGTCATAGGCTCTGATATAGCAACAAGATACATATTATGGAGATTTGTCAGATATTTTTATTGGCGCATCAAGGGCTTGTTTTTTTATCCCACTGATATTCCAGATCAGAACTTTTGTCATTGATCTACCAGTGCGGGTATTAATTAACTCCACTAACATCTTTCCCGCTACTATTCTCTAATCCCTTCATTTTCTACTCCTTAATAGCTTGAACAGTTATCATCATTCCCTTCCATTCATAGCTTTCATTTTCTTTACTAACGTTTAGCATTACATCATCCACAGCTTTCTTGTACTGATATTCATCATCTAGTTGATTTCTGCCATCTTCATCCCCTTCATTAGCAAAATTTGCATCACCTTCTAATTGTAGGATTCCTGATCACATCCTTCTGATGCTTTGTCAATACTCCTTCGTGAGCTTCCTAACTCCACATTGATTGCACCATCATTGTCTTCAACAATATTAACAAGATCTACATTATGAGCATTCCTGTTAGAGAATTCATGTTCCAAACCACCATATTCCTAGATCAGATAACAACTAGAAATTGCATCATGGTCTGTCGACTTGGTATTCAAGTTATTCTGTGCTTGCCCCTCATAGTTGCTTGGGGATTTACAGTCTTCAATGACTAAGCAATGATCAACAAGATGAAGATTCAGATACACTACTTCAGGTTCTATCAACTTTCCACTTCCAATAACTAGATTTTCAATTTGTTTGTAATCACTCAACTCCCGAATAGCATCCTGCCTACTTAACCCATTATGTGACTAACATCCATGTTTTCCTTTGTATTTCGAGCATCTATTTTCTTTCCTGGGACCTCCAATTTATCTTTTATTTGCGTTCATTTGGGTCACGACTGCTCCCTCATTCTGAATTTAGGAATTCTTACCATTTACCACCGATTGGACTTCTCTGTTTTTCACAACCCATTCAGCTCTTCCTGAATTATTATCTTGTTGATTCACGATAATAGCCTTTCCTTTATCTGCTCGAGAGACTTTTTTTAGTATAGATCTGCATCCATCTCTGTTGTGCCCAATTTTGAAGCAATGACTGCAATACGATGGTAGTTTTACGTAAACTATATGTTTCCATATGCCAATTTCCTTTGAGATGCTTAAGTAGATCCTTTTAGGTAACTCCGTCAGTAGATCTATCTCTATACAAATTCGCGCTGCAGTTCCAGTAAGAGTGGGTGAAGCAATTTTTACCACATTCCCTATGAAGACTCACCCAAATAGGAACAATCGGGTTTTCCTGCCTGAATTTGATCAGAGGGTTCCAACGCATGAATCTATACAAAAAGTCTTTAATATATAGATGGTCTTTCAACCATACTGTTTGAAAATCTCTCTCATTGCTAAATCTAAACAGCAAATGTCTATGGTCAACCACACTGATCATAAAGTCTTTATGTAGATGACAAACCTCAGTAACTTTCTTCTTGAGGTCAAAGATCGAAGGCTGCCCATAAGAACACTTCGCGATAAATTATAACTTGAACGGAGCCGAAGCCTTTCGCACATCTTCCTCATTTAAGTATATAGTTGGTTCTCTGGAAGATGTTTTTTGAGTGGAGTTTTAGACCTTTTCACCTTTTACCAGGAAAAGATCCTTTGAGAGAGCTTGGGCATAAGAAGAGGATTCTTTCCCTATAGTAGACGCATATGTTTTCAACACCGTAGGGGCTGGAGGCGGAGGATGAAAGATCCTTTCTCCTTCTCACTAAACAACAGACCAAGTTCGGAGTTTGTCAATTTAAAGAACAACTAAGCAAAAGATCCAATGAAAGTGAACGAACTGATAGCGGAACCGTTACATTATCAGATCCAATAGATCTAAAAAACCACCAAGCACTAATCAAATGCAAAGCAAGAGGGTGGCTTTTGGTGCTAGAATCGCCCCGGGTCGTCGACCTACTGAATCGAATAGATAAATGGTGGCAAATGCTAGTGACTGGATGTGCTCACAATGCAGCTACCGAAATTTTGGAACCCGATCTAATTGCAGGAAATGCTTAATAAAGAGAAGTGGAGAGGGTGATCCTAAAAACAACAATAAGCCTAATTTGATATGGAGGCCTAAGAAAATCACAGTTGAGGCTACAACCAGCGAAGGCTTAGGAATTGAAATCCCAGGTAGATTAATAGAGGAATGGAAAGGATATTTGAAGCGGTCCCTTATTGGTAGCCTTAAATCGGGGTCCTGGATGATTGAAGATGTGTGGGAATGGGCGAAAAAACAATGGAATCTTCAAAATCTACCAAAGCCTTTCTCTATTAATGCTGTGGATGTGCTTTTTATTTTTGATTCAGAGCGCCAGGCTACCTTTATTCTTAGGAGAGGTGCAGATGCTGTGGGAGAATATCTCTCTTCTCTGAAACCTTGGCACCCGGCATATAATACTAGCGTCAGAACTATCAGGGTCAGATTTTACGATATTCCCCTTCACGCCTGGGCCACTACAACAGTGGAGATTCTTGGAAATCAATTGGGTCAGGTTATTCAAACTGAACTTTATGGCAACCATGACCATTGTTTGACTTATGCTTCTGCTTTAATCTTGACAGCCATCTGGAAGACCATCCCTCCTTCCCTGAATTTAAAAATTGATTCCTTTGTTTATTCGGTGGGAGTTAAGGTGGTCTCTATTGGAGGAATAAATAGCTTGGCGTTGTCGGTAGTGGGAGAATGCAGTAGTAAAGACAACTCAAGTCTTTCTGTCTGTTTTGAATCTCATTCCGCTGAAAAGGGCTTACCGGCGCTAGGGGCAGAGCCGGGAAAGGTTGTCGTGAGTAGTGTTGAGAACTCTGACGATGTCAGGGAGCCGTTGGCGGGCCCCATTTCAAATTTCAAATTAGAAATTGCCTATCCCGAGAATGTAGAACATGAGTCGGCTAATCTGCCAGGAAGTAGGATAGCTATCTTGAGGGGCTAGGATATCAAAATTGGAGGGAGGCGGGCCCACAAAGCCCCAAAAGCAATGATTTGTGGAGAGAAAAAGAAAGTGGGTAGGAAGATTGTTGCGGACAGCTGTAATCTTACTTCGACCCATGAAAGGAATTCCCTAAAAATTAAATCTCGACATCTTAGCGAGACTAAAAGTTTGTTTGAGAAGCGTACACAAAAAAAAAGGTAGGGGAATTTCTGTTGGGAAATCTAAAAAAGACGCACGTGTCCTAGCAACTCGAGGGGGATTGTCTGCATTGAATAGAAAGCTTAAAGGTCCACTTCTAAAAAAGAGGTTTAGGAAATCGATCTCTAGATTTCCTTTGCTGGCTCATTCCCCTCCGATGGTTTGATCGAATCTTTCACCGAGTTCTGAAACCCCCTTCTCTTTCAAGGAGGGTGACCTTGACCTCTTGAAAGAAATCTCCTTTAACGAAAAACTAGCTCGAAAGGTATCGCCTACTCCATCGGAATTCATCTTAAGCCCTCTTAAGAAGCAATGGGTGCAGCAGAGGAAAGAGGAGAGCTGCTCTTCTCCGCTTGCCTCCTCTCAATCTAATAGTGAAAAGGATCTTCATGTGCCCCTTCTGAAACTTCCAATGTTCAGCAAGATCCTAGACAAAGAGAGGCGTACCCGAAGGAGACTTTGGGAAGAGGAAAAACAGGTGGCCAATTCAGATTTGGAGGTAAGGAAAGTTTTTTTTTATAAGGATAATCTGGACTGCCCTGGAACCCTAGCCCTAGATATTGTCCCCACCGTTAAGGAAGTGCGTGGTCCGGATTGGGACATCCAAGGAAAAACCGACGCCTCAGTGACATTTTAAGGTCCCCTGAACCTCAAGATCCAGAACAATTTAGTTATTTTTTAAGAATAGGGGATGTTCTCGGAATGTCTTACGATGAAAATATGGACAAAACTAGAGAAATGTATTGTGCCATACAAGAAAGGGATGGCAAGGAAAGGGAGAAAAGAATAGAGGAGATTGGTCGAGATCAAGGAAACCAGGATTAAGGGGTCCTAAGTTAAAAATGAACTCCCTGTCGAAATAATTTTATGGTTTAGGCAAAATACGAATCATCTACAATTTCAATCATCAGACAAGAAGGGAAGAAGTGCCCCTGCTTAAGGACAGAAGAACCTCTTGATAGGGGAGGCCAATGTTAATTTGGAAAGGAAAAATGGAAAGGAAAGTCAAGGATAGTAAAACTTGTGACACATTACTCTTAGTAGTATGTTTCGAAGCTAATTACTCAGTAATTTCTGACTGGATGGAGAAAATGTAAAGATGGCAAGGAAGTGTAACGAGATTGTTGAGGTAATAGTTGGAGGGATGGGGTAAAAGAAGTGAATGATGGGAAGACCTAGTTGGTGGTTGAACACTGTATAGACATCAGGATGTTGTTTTGTTTATGTCTTTTGGACTGGTAGCGGCATGTCCAGTCCACCTTAATATTTTGTATTGCAGGAGGGGACTACTGGTCCCAACTGCTATCTTAATATGAATGAAATGTGTTAATTTTTAAAAAAAAGACGGTGATGAACCCGTGCAAAGGCGCTGAAGGATAAATCTAGGGTTGCAGAAATTGCGCCTTTCTCTTCCTTCGTTTCCCCAATAGATTCACTAAATCCAGAGGATCTTATTTTAGAGAGGAAAGAATGAAGTTTGATGAGCCCCTTCACAACTAAAGGCTCCAAGTAGGGGTGCAACTCGGGTCGGGTTCAACCTGAAAAAAAAAAGTCGGGCCAGGTCGGGGTCAAGTTCGGGTTGAGTTTTCCCAACCCAGGTTGAGTTCGGGTCAGATTCGGGTTGAGGGTTTGGACAACCCGACCCGAGTGGAACCTGACATTTTTTATGAATTTTTTTATTTTATAAGCTTCAAAGCTCGGGTTGGGTTGGGTTGAACCCGGGTCGGGTCGGTTTCGGGTTGACCTCGTCGGGTTGGAAATGGGGTCGGGTCGGGTTGGGAAAATGGGCTCCTCAGGTCGGGTCGGCCTCAACCCGACCCGACACGAGTTGCAACCCTAGCTCCAAGGCATCACCACGCTAGGGCAAAGGCTCCATGCTAGGGCAGTTGAGATTTGAGAACACCTTGATCAAGTGAATCTTAGACCAAGGAAGCAGGATTCTTCCCTGGGAGCCTTCGATTCCCGCTCTGGCAACCTTGCCTTAGACACTTGGTCAATCAAGAGTGTCCGCCTAAACCCTAGCTTGCTGGACAAAAACCCTAGCTTGTTGTCCTCGTCGCCCTCAACCATTAGATCGAACTCCGTTAGGCGCAAAGAGGAAAAATAACTTTATCTATATCGAAATAACAGATCTGACGCTTTCCACCATTGCTCCGATTCTCCTCTTCTCAATACTAAGGGTGTCAATTTTGGCTCAGGCTCGAAAGCTCGCTCGAGCTCGGCTCGAATCCTTAACGAGCCGAGCCGAGCTAGGCCAGGCTCGGCTTAGCTCGGCTCGTTAAGAATTTAATATATTTAAATATATATATTATATATTAATATATACACTAAAAGGGTTGTCCATGGAGTGAAAGGGGGAGGCAAAATACGTCACTTCTTTTTTGGAACCCCATTTGTTACTTGGACCACCCCCCCGTAGTGTAAAAAGAGTAGTCAAATTACCCTAGATACGGCTGTCCAGGGAAGATGAGGGGTGTGAATTTAATATAACCCGAGCTCGATAAGGCTCGCGAGCCTGGCCGAGCCGAGCTTTTGAGCTTAACGAGCCGAGCCGAGCCTGGCCAAGCTCGGCTCGGCTCGGCTCGTTTACACCCCTACTCAATACCCTAAAGAAAGTCACTTTTACGCTATTCCAATGGGTGTTTTCGGCACATTAAAAAGAGTGACCTCAACATGTGTTGCACTCACTCATACCCACTAATCTAATCCATTTTAAGCTACTAACCCTCATTAATGACATAAATCATTATAACTTATGTAGCCATCCATCCAAAGAACACCCTTCCCCTTATGCCATCTCCTAGCTGTAGTCACCAAACTTCTACAAAAATCCATCTCTATTCTCCAGCATTCAAACGGACTAAACGTAGAGGTCCTAGACGAACTTTCGGATAACTACAAATTCGATTTCAATCTAGAAAAAGATAGTATCTTACCAAATTTGCTTTACCATAGTTTTTTTCTACAAGATATTCTCATATCTATGGCTTCATGCCTCAAACATTGTCCAATTGGACATGCCTCAACAACTTGGACAACTCATCAAAGTCCAAGATGAGACAATGCGACATTGCCGCCTTTCTTTCTCCTCACTCCCAAATCTCTAGCATTTCTAAACCCTTTTGTTGTGATTTGGCTTCTATGACACTGGGCAATCTTTCAGGACAATACCATCACCAACTTCTCTACAACAAATATAAGGAAGGGCATTGCAAGAACCCAAATCTTGATACCAGATAATGCTTACACCATAAAACCCATATTTTAAAACAATTCCAACCACCTCGAACTCTAGAGAATCCAAGATATGGTAAAGGTAATTTCTTAAGAATTGAACAACTCCAAGCTTGAAGGAGAACCTTCAAGTGAACTACCTCAACCACATACCCCCTCAACCTTACAATTCTCAGGCACTAAAAATCTACGAATAATTGGTTTCCTTTAGGTTAAACCCTCTAGCCGCCGGGGTTGTGAAAGAATTATTGAAACCTCCTTCAATAAAGCGGAAAGGGACAGAAATTCTCGCAAAAAGAAAACCACATTCTCAATATGGTACAACCATATGTACCTATATACAGCAAAACATGATGGGGACAGAGCCAAGAATAACTATAATCTCAAGCAAAGCACAAGCATCCAAAATTTCAAGCAGTGAATAAGCATCAAATTAACTAAAAATGTAGCAGAATAACATCAACTAGACAACAATACGAACAAAACAACAAGTAACGCAAGCCGTTCTAATTGATAAAGCCCTTAGAAAAAAAGTCAAACCCCTAAAGCCCCCTTATAATAGTCTTGGTTTCAAATTTCGGTTTCGGAATGCGTTTCAGTCCTCACCGAAACCGAAATTTCAGCTGAAATCCGGCGAAATAGTAAAAATAATATTTTATTTAATACAAAATTTTGGCCGAACTTTCGGTCGAAATTTTGGGAAAATATTATTTAATTATTAAAATTGAGATTTTTTGGTTGAAATTTCAAAATTTTGGCCGAAATAAAGTACTGTTTCGGGTATATATATGCATGTAAATGTCCATAGTGAATGGTTAGATAGATTTCTCAACACTATGAATATAGTGAATCTCTTGGTCAAATTATCGAGCATTTCATATAAAGCAAACTCCTAGTTTACAAGTACGCCACCAATTGCATCGATAGCAAGAAGGACCCTGCTTGATTTAGCCGCTATCTCCTTTATCACTACCCGATTTGTGCGCTCTATTTTTGTCTCTTGGATGCAAAGTACCTCTGACTTATCCTTATGTTTTAACCATTATTTTATCGTTTTATATATCCATTTTTTTATCGTTTTATAGCTGTTTGAAGGGTATTTTCTGTCTTTTTTCCTCCCCGAATAAGAAAAAATCTTATATAAACTCATCTAAGCTCCCACCCACCCAAAAAAAAAGCACTATTGCAATAAATTTAGGGAAGTGATATATCCGCCCCTTTTGATTACTTGGGACACCCAGCAGCAGTGTACATGGCAATCAGCTCCATTGAATACTTCTGATGTGAAGTACATCAGCCCCTCAGCAGTCATTGATACATTGCTGCTGGGTGTCCCAAGTAATCAAAAGGGGCGGATATATCACTTCCCTAAATGTGATGTTTAAAGCAAGAAAACGTGTTTCTTATTTATTCTAAAAAAAATGGGAGAGGATATTTTCACTTCCCCTGCATTACACATGCACTCCCCTTATTACGTGATCTGACGTGAAAAGTAGGCAACTTTAACTCTTTTTGACGTCAAATCACGATATGAGGGGGGCGCATGCGTAATGCAGGGGGGGTGTTGAAAATATCATCGCCCAAAAAAATGTGTTTCTTATTAAATATGATTCATATAATGGTTTTTTTATGTTTTTCTACCAATTTTCTATTTTTTGAAATTTTTAACTACTAACAAAGAAAAATTCTCAAGTAGGGAACTTCTTTTCCCAAACCAGATTTTAAAATGGCCAAAACACTGAAATATTTCGTTCCATTATACTGACCAAAACGAAACAGCCAACGAAATGGAATAGACAACTTCGATGGTTAGATGTGAACTGAATCAAAAGCCGACAGCCCGGGTAAATTTTTAATGAAAGAACACCAATGAACAAGCAACCGAAAAATGTGTGCAAATCCTAGTTAAAATACTCTCAGAAATTTATTTTCGACATTCCATCTTCTTTTTCTAAAATCCATAAAGTTCTGCTTCGCTCCGCTCCTCTAATCTTCCTAATCTCTAACTGGATTTATTTCAAAAGGAATACCCTACAAGCTGATATCTTCCAGATCCTATCCAAATAATCCCTCATTCGAAAGCATTAGAAAACACCCACCAGCAAAACAACAATCCCACAAACCTAAAATATATCCGAAACCCCAAAATTTAAGAATCCATTTCGAATCCGAATCCCCGAGCAAAACTCATTAACAAAAGGCCTCCCAGGCGTAATCGAAACGCAGAAAAACCATATCTACAGCATGGAAATGAAAACACATGCCAGAAAACAAAAGACAAAAAGGACAAAGGAGAAGCCCAAACGCAGAAGAAGGAGGGACAAAAAAAAAAAAAAAAGAAGAAGAAGAGAGTAAAATGACCTGAAGACCAGCTCGAGAAGAACGAGAAACGGGCTTCTTCTTATCTTTGTTCTTATTAGCGCTGTTTCCACCCTTTCCCGTTATCAATCCTTTTGCTCCTTTTCCCGACATTTTTCCCGCCAAACGAACCCAAATTTCTCCGATTATCGACGGTGCCTCAGAGAGATGTGGAAACCCCAGCGAGAGCGAGCACGAATCCGCGAGCCCAAATCGGTCGTTGAAAGGTCACACTACAGTAACTATACTATATATACAGGGATTACCTAGCGTACGAAATTACGAAACTATCCCGCACTTTTCCATAAATTTGAAATCTGGTTTGAGGACATCCACGGCTGTTGAGGATATCTTAAAGGGGTTTTTGCAAAAGAAGACTTCTACTTTGTTTTATTTGCAAAAAGAGTCTTCTTGTTCGACAATTTGCAAATAGAGGCATAACGTTTGAATGAATTTTGCAAATCAGGTCATGCCATTTGTTTGTCACCAAAATGATCCATGATAGATTTCTTCGCTCATAAAAGACCAAAATGTCCTTCTATTTAAAAAGACAAATTAGTTTATAAAAAAACCAAAATTCCTTCTGGTATATACTAGCATTCTTATACATGAAAAGAAAAAAATTACGGGCCCTACTCTATACATGGGCTCGGGTGGAGATCGTGGGACGTACCCAATCATAGCATTCTTGGCCTATGCATAAAAACTGAGCCCAACCTATCACAACATAAGCTTTAAAATTATGAACCCTACCCTATACATGGGCTCCACTCTATAAAAACATAAGGCAAATTGGTGGGCCCAACCAAATGCATGGGTTTGAGTTGACTCGGTGTGACCTGCCTTATCAAAGCATATCTGTGAGCATCGTGGGTATTTTGGTCTTTTTAAAAGATAAATTTCAACTTTTTAGATGCAACGACATTTTGGGCTTCTTAAGAGTAAAAAAAATCTACAATTGGGTATTTTGGTCATGAATTGATGGTGTAACGTTTTGCAAATAGAGGCGTAACGTTTGAATGAATTTTGCAAATCAGGTCAGGAACCGAGCCGAGCCGAGCCGAGCTTGGCCAGGCTCGGCTCGGCTCGTTAAGCTCACAAGTGAGGCTTGGCTCGGCCAGGCTCGCGAGCCTTACCGAGCTTGGGTTATATTATGTTCACACCCCTCATCTTCCCTGGACAGCCCTACTAGTGTAATTTGACTACTTTTTTTACACTATGGGGGGGGGGGTCCTAGTAACAAATGGGGTTCCAAAAATGAAGTGACATATTTTGCCCCGCCCTTTTACTCCATGGACAACCCTTTTAATGTATATATTAATATATAATATATATATTTAAATATATTAAATTCTTAACGAGCCTTAACGAGCCGAGCCTGGCCTAACTCGGGCTCGGCTCGTTAAGCTTAACGAGCCGGCTCGGCTCGGCTCGTTAAGGATTCGAGCCGAGCTCGAGCGAGGTTCCGAGCCCGAGCCAAAATTGACACCCTTAAGGTCATGCCATTTGTTTGTCACCAAAATGCCCATGATAGATTTCTTCACTCATAAAAGACCAAAATGTCCTTGTATTTAAAAAGACAAATTACCTTATAAAAAGACCAAAATTCCTTCTGTATATATTAGCATTCTTATACATGAAAAGAAAAAAATTACGGGCCCTACTCTATACATGGGCTCGGGTGGAGATCGTGGGACGTACCCAATCATAGCATTCTTGGCGTATGCATAAAAAATGAGCCCAACCTATCACAACATAAGCTGTAAAATTATGAACCCTAACCTATACATGCGCTCCACCCTATAAAAACATAAGGCAAATTGGTGGGCCCAACCAAATGCATGGGTTTGAGTTGACTCGGTGTGACCTGCCTTATCAAAGCATATCCGTGAGCATCGTGGGTATTTTGATCTTTTTAAAAGATAAATTTCATCTTTTCAAATGCAACGACATTTTGGGCTTCTTAAGAGTAAAATAAAATCTACAATTGGGTATTTTGGTAATGAATTGATGGTGCAACGACATTTTGGGCTTCTTAAGATTAAAAAAAAATCTACAATTGGGTATTTTGGTCATGAATGATGGTATGACCTGATTTGCAAAATCAACCCAAAAGTGATGACTCTATTTGCAAATTGTGGAACTAAAAGACTCTTTTTGCAAATAAAGCAAAGTAGAAGACTTCATTTGCAAAAACCCCTATCTTAAATGGAAAAGTAAGGAATTCGTGTAATAATTACGAGGAATTACGGATTATGGTTACCTTTTAAAACAATCATCAAACAAGGGTGATTTTCAAAAAACGGATGGGGAAAAAGACCCCAATACCCGTTTGACATCAAATTCTCCTTCAGCTTCTTTTTTCATCACAGAAAATCCCCCTGTATTTAATGCCCATTAAATTGGTGCGCTTCACAAGGCTTCTTTTGATTCGTCTGAATGTGTATTTGAACCTACAAAACCTTGGGTTCGTTTCTATCTTAGCCCTCGAAAATAACAAGAGACAGATGGATGCTTTACACGTGTTAAAAAACTTTTTAGAATGCTAGCGCCTCTTTACACAACTGGTTTGGTTGGGATTTGAAATTTTCCTTTGAATCTAAGTCCCTTGGGTTCGTTTAAATCTTGGTCGTCGCCAATATGCATAGACGGTCGGATCCACGACAAGTGCACATCAATATGGAACAGTGGTGTCTTCTAATAATACCGCCTCTCTGTATGAGATTCCGGTGGCGTACACTCTATTTCTGCTTACACCCTATTTCCGTCAGCGTACCCCTCGATGTTCCGTCGGCGTACTCTAGAATCCGGCGACATATTCGATATTCCGGCTGCATACTCGATACATCTGGAACACATGTTTGAACCCAGAAAATCCGGCAGCGTACTCGATATTCCGGCGGCGTACTCGATACGATTGGAACACATGTTTGAACCCAGAAAACAAGCGGCGTACTTGATATCTTTGAACAATGGGTGTTTCTTGAATCCAATGGCGTACTTGATATTCTGGCGGCATTATCAGCCAAAGGAGATGTCGTCATTCTAAGCTAAAAGAGACGTGAGAAATAGTAAAATATTCAATAATGTCGCCGTTCTCAACCAGTAGTGATGTGTAAATAATAAAATATTCAATAATGTAGACGTTCTCATCCAAAAGAGATGTGAGAAATAATAAAATATTCAATAACGCCGTTCTAAGCCAAAAGAGACTTGAGAAATAATAAAATATTCAATAACGTCGCCGTTCTCAACCAAAAGAGATGTGTAAATAATAAAATATTCAATAACGTAGCCGTTTTCATCCAAAAGAGAAGTGAGAAATAATAAAATATTACTTTTAAGATAATGATTGACGTTGGGTTGTGAGTTTGTCAGGAAGGGCAACATATGAGGACTCTGATCATGTCAGAAGGGCACTGGGGTCTTTTTTCTACCCCTTTTTGAAGATTCCCCTGTGTTTGATGATTGTTATAAAAAGCACCCTAAATCCGTAATTTTTGGAAACTATAACCCATTCCGTACTTTTATCATATCGTATTGATGTAGCACATAAATGAGTCTTTTCTTAAGGGAAATGATATCAGCACTCCAATGTTCTGATATCCAAGCTCCCGTTGCCTGTCTTTTAGTATTTAATGGGCTTGTGAGAGCTTTTTGGGAACTCTAATGACCTGTTGACAGCCTTTTAAATACTAAAAGACAATCTAGTTGAGCGTGATATCAAAACATTGGAGTGTCGAAATCATTTCCCTATCTAAAACATGAAAGTTACATAATTACATGGGATTTGCTAGCATCCATAGCAAAAGGCATTTCACGGCGGTTTTGCTAGCGTCCACTGCAAAAGGCATTTCACGGCGGGTCTGTCGCATGCCAGACCACCCACCTCGTGAATGAAGACAAAAGCTTTTGTCTCCATTGCAAAATTGCGATGGATGCTAGCAATTTCCTAATTGCATTAAGGGAAATGATATATTTGCCACCTTTTCTTACTTGGGCCACCCTCTTGCAGTTAGAGACTTAGAGGAGTCATAAATACACTAGAGGGGGCTGGCCCAGGGAAGAAAAGGGGGCGAATATGTCACTTCCTCACATAAATGTTCATTTAATAATTGATATTTGCCAGCGTCCATGGCATTTCGCAGATGAGCTGTTACATGTGAAAGCAACCACCCTCTTGTAGTTAGAGACTTAGAGGAGTCATAAATACAATAGAGAAAATGGGGCGAATATGTCATTTCCTCACATAAATGTTCGTTTAATAATTGATATTTGCTAGCATCCATGGCATTTCGCGGATGGGATGTTACATGTGAGAGCAACCACCCCATAAGTACAAACAATTCAAACAACTCTGGCCCTTGTTGATTCCGAGGTTTTAAATTTCGACCGAATTCCAAAATTTCGAACCGAAATTTCGGATTTCGGTCAACATCGAAACTGAAATTCCCGAAACGTACCAAATTTTGGTCGAAATTTAATATTATTATTTTATTCCTTTAAGGAATTTCGGCCGAAATTTCAGGAGAAAAATCCGTAGTTTCGATAACTTCTACCCAATTTCAACTTCGGGATTTCGGTTGAAATTTCGGTTTCGGTGAACCCTGAAATTATAGCCGAAACTGAAATTTAAAACCTTGGTTGATTCCACGGTTCTGCCAAAATCGCAAACTCAGTGACAACAATCAATTGGGAGATTTTAGATGGGCCCCACATTGACCCCTACAGGAAACACAATTCTAGCTTACTGACGCTGGTCTCACCACTTGGAGATCTTAGCGCTTGATCTATGCGGCCCCATTTAGGATTAATCCAAGATAAGCTAAACAATAGATTGTTACAGGCATCATGGAGATAATTTCTTTGAAGGCTATTCCTTTCAGCAATCTGAGGGGAGGACATTACAAATGGAAAAGGAGAGATTTTATTTTCTTCTCCAACCCATTCGAAGATCCAATTCCAATTTTCCTGGTCTTTTAGCTACTTCTCATCCCCCTGCTCAATTGTGCCCTCTCAAGTCTCTCCTTCTCCCACCCGCCCTACCCTCTTGATGCAATGCTTGTTGGAAAAGTGTTTCAAATTATATTTTACAAACGTAATTTTGGAAAATTAATTTTGTTAGAAATGTGTTTCAAATTGTATTCTTTGATAATTAAATTTGTGACTTTTCATATTCATTGGGACTCTAAAATCATAGCTTGGATAAATGATGAGTTAGACTAATGAATCTATTTAATGGTTCACATTAATAGATTCATGATAGCTATGACTCTATGTGAGCAACTTTTCATATTCCATGAACCTTTGGATTACACATTAATGGTGACTCTTAGTTTTGAGTGCTCTCATTAGTGGTGACTCTAGATTTTAGAAGTTTCAATAAAGATGGAGATAATTAATCCATGATTGGATTAAATTTCTTCAATGAACTTATATCTTTTTAAGAGATCAAATGGTTTTGAGAATGGTATGAAAAAAAAAATACAATCATTTTCATAGAGTTTATTTTCAAAGAGAAAAATCATTTGAACAAACACTTGCTTCACTTATTTGATCGATCGGAGGTGGATACACGATCCATTGTAGAGAAGTGCAACTCTCTTGGATGTACAGGGAATCTGGGCTTGGTTGAATCCCGGAGATAGTGTTGCCATAGTTGTCTTCCGTTTGCACGTGGGAGAGGCTTCAACTATCGTCAAGAAGCGTTTACGCTCAACTATCGTCAAGAAGCGTTTACGCTCCTCTAAGTCTTGGTTCTTTCTTGCTTTGTTTCGGGTAATATCTTATTTTATTTTGTGCATTTGTTCCAACAGATTGAAGATAGTTTTAACTCTCATGGCTTCTAATGGAGTTAATAAGATTGTTCACCCGAATTTTGAGACTTTTGATGGAAAGAACTTTAAGAGATGGCATACTAAGATGGAGTTCTTCATTCATCAACTTCAATTGGCTTACGTGTTAACTCAACCATGTCCCGCAAGTCCAACCGCAGAATCATCATCTGATCAAGCAAAAGAAATCACTGATCAGATTGCTAATTGGAATGATGATGACTATTTTTGGAAGAATCACATTCTTAGTGGGATGTCTAATTCCTTCTTTGATCAATACTCCAAAAAGTGCACGACTGCCAAAGATTTATGGGACACTCTGAGATCAGTTTACCAAGCAGAGGAAGCTAGTTGAAAGAAATTTCTGGTTTCAAATTATATGGAGTTCAAAATGATTAATGATAAGGATGTCTCTATTCAAGTTCGTGAGTTTCAGTAAATTGCTAATGATATTATTGCTGCTGGCATGACGCTTGATGAGAATTTTCATGTGGGGGCTATTGTTGCTAAACTTCCACCATCTTGGAAGGAATATCGCAACAAATTGAAGCACAAGAAAGAAGATCTCACTCTTGATCAACTTATGCAACATTTACACATCGAGGAGGAAACTAGAAAACGTGACAAGGAGACCGTGAAGGAACCGATAATTAAAGCACATGTTGTTTTTGACAAGGAGAAGAAGAAAGATTCTGGAAAGAACAATTCAGGAAAATTTCTGAAACCAAAGAATGCGAGGAACTTGAAGCCTTCTAGCTCTAATCCTGCCAAGGACAAGGAGTGTTACAATTGTCACAAGATTGGTCACTTTGCAAAGGATTGTCGCAAGCCTAAGTATGGAAAGAATAAGAAAAAAAGAGAAGACTCAAATGATCTCGTCGTAATAGTGACTGAAAACTTTATGATGGGAAATGAAGTTGAATGGTGGATTGACACTGGTGCATCTCGTCATATTGCAGGAGACAAGATTCTCTTCAAACATTATGAAGTAGTGGGGGATGGCATGTTATACATGGGCAACTCTTCATCGGCCAAGGTTATTGGCAAGGGCACTATTGAACTAAAATTCACTTCTAGAAAAGTTGTCACATTGAAGGATGTGTTGCATGTTCCCGACATTCGTAGGAATCTTGTCTCTGGAGCACTTCTGTCTAAGCATGGATTCAAGATGGTCTTTGAAGCTGATAAAGTCATTTTATCAAAGAATGGTATGTTTGTAGGGAAGGGCTATTCTGTAAATGGCATGTTTATGCTTAGCAATGAAAATGAAGTTATTACTGCTTATATTGTTGAGTCCTTTGTTTTATGGCATCAAAGATTAGGTCACGTGAATAATAACTCAATTGCTCGCATAGTTAGTGAAAGAGTTATAAGCAATTGTAATAGAATTTATGATAATCAATGTGTGATATGTAGCAAGTCCAAGATCACTAAGAAACCCTTCAAATCTGTTGAAAGAATCACCACTCTCCTTGAGTTAGTTCACACTGACATTTGTGAAATAGACTTTATTTCGCGAGATGGCAAACGCTATTTCATAACCTTCATTGATGACCATTCTAAATATGCCTATGTATATCCTTTAAAATCAAAAGATGAAGCTTTTGAAAAGTTTAAAGCATATAAAGCAGAAGTTGAGAACAAGCTAAATTTGAAAATTAAGACCATTCGTTCAGACAGACGAGGTGAGTACGTGAAAGGTGAATTTCATGAGCTTTGTGAAAGAGATGGAATTGTAAGACAATTGACTGCATCTTATACTCCTCAACAAAATGGTGTAGTTGAAAGAAAGAATAGAACTCTGATTGAAATGATTAATTGTATGTTAACTGGTTCTGGACTAAGTGAAAATTTGTGGGTAGAAGCTTTGTTTTCTGCTTGTCATGTTTTGAACAAGATCTCTCAAAAGAAGATCAATCAGACGTCATATGAGCTGTGGAATGGCAGAAAACCAAATATCTCTTATTTCAGAGTTTGGGGATGTTTAGCTCATGTGCGATTGCCAGATAAGGATACTCCAAAGCTCGGCTACAGAGGAGTTGGTTGTATTTTTATTGGTTATTCTACAACCAGTAAAGCTTATAGATTTCTGAATCTGGAAACTCTGTCTCTTCACATTATTGTTGAATCACTACATGCAAATTTCTTTGAGAATGTGTTTCCAAAGAAAGACAGAAAAGTTGAAGCTGGTTCTTCAACTGAACTGAAGAGAAAAGCTGTTGAATCACCAGAAAGGGTTACACCTTGACGAAGTTCAAGGGTCGTTATTCCTAAAAAATTTGGACATGATTTATGCACTCTCATGGTGGACAAGGATCCATATACATATGCTGAAACTATGTCCTCTAATAATGCTCTTTTCTGGCGTGAAGCTATTGATGATGAAATGCATTCAATCATGTCTAACAACACTTGGATTTGGTAGATCCTCCAACAGGTTGTAAGCTTATTGGTTGCAAGTGGATTCTCAAAAGAAAATTCAAAGCAGATGGCTCGTTGGACAAGTTTAAGGCCAGATTGGTTGCTAAAGGGTACAAGCAAAAGAAAGAGTTTGACTATTTTGATACTTTTGCTCATGTAGCAAGGATCACTACTATAAGACTTCTTATTGCTTTGGCTGCTATTCATAATCTGGTTATTCATCAGATGGATGTTAAAACAGCATTCCTCAATAGTGATATGGAGGAAGAAGTCTACATGGAGCAGCCTGAAGGATTTATCACTCCTGGACAAGAGCACAAGGTTTGCAAGCTATTGAAATCTCTCTATGGCTTGAAACAGGCTCCTAAGCAATGGCATACAAAGTTTAGAAGTGTGATGTTGTCCAATGGATATATGATCAATGGAGGAGACATCTGCATCTTTAGCAAGTTCAGAGATAATTCAGGTGTTCTTATATGCCTGTATGTGGATGATATGCTCATCTTTGGTACTGACATTGAAAAGGTTATTGAAGCTAAGAGGTTTCTTGCTTCGAATTTTAGCATGAAGGACCTTGGTGAAGCAGATATAATTTTGGGAATCAAGATTGCCAGATCTCTGAATAGTATTGTTATTACGCAATCAAGTTATATTGAGAAGATTCTCAAGAGATTCAATCATTTTGATGCTGCACCTGCTCCTACTCCTTTTGACCCAAGTGTCAAGTTGCTACGCAACAATGGTCAAGCTATTGAACAGCTTGACTTTTCCAAGATTATTGGCAGTCTTATGTATGCTATGTGTTGTACAAGGCCAGACATTGCTTATGCTATTGGCACACTGAGTAAGTATACAAGTAATCTAGGGAGGGATCACTGGAATGCTCTTATACGATTATTGAGGTACTTGAAGGGTACTTTGAGTTATGGACTGCATTATGGTAGCTTCCCAGCAGTTATTCAAGGTTATAGTGATGCTACATGGAATTCTAATAAAGAAGATTCTATATCTGTGACTGCATGGATATTCTCTTTAGGTTGAGCTGCGATTTCTTGGAAATCAAAGAGGCAGACTTGTATTACTCACTCCACCATGGAATTGGAATTCATTGCATTGTCCTCTGCTGGAGAGGAAGCTGATTGGCTCAGAAGCATCTTGGTTGATATACCAATATGGAGTAAGCCAATGCCACCTTTGAGAGTGTATTGTGATAATAAGGCTTCTTTGTTTGGGGGCAAGTTGCGAGTGATATAATGGCAAATCTAGACAAGTTCGTCTAAAGCACAATCATGTAAGAAGGATCCTGACTGATGGAATTACAGCCATTCAGTATGTTAAATCAAGATTAAATTTGGCGGATCCTTTGTCAAAGGGTTTGGGTAGAGACCTTGTGTCTGATACATCGAAGGGGATGGGTTTAAAGCTTATTGATATGTAAGTTGTACATTATGGATACCCAACCCACTTGATATTCTCCTAGATTTTCAATGGGAAGAACGAAATAATGTTACAACTATTGGTGCACATTAATAAGATTTCTTATTTCCCTCCCTATGATGTGTATGTGCATGATCATGTATGAGATAGAGGTTGAGAATTCAATTCTCTTAATGAATCTATAGACCAATGGTTTGGTTAGAGTTGACAGGACAACTCTTGATAGATTCACCAAGTGAAACTTGCATGTAAAAGCTTGAGAATATAGTTCTCTTAATGAAATATCCATAGCTGTATGGCGGGGTTTGTAAATTAACCCTTGATGGATTCACCGATCTGGGTGTGGAAGTTTGGCCGCTTCCTATAGGATTTATAGGCTTTAATCCTTAGAGCCCTCAAAATGTTGGATTTTAGACACATGGCCGTAACATGTTGGGCTTTAGTACTTCATCTCCGAAACAGAAGTGTATGTGATATATTTCTGATTTGTTAACGTGGTTCTTAGTTCAAGGCTTTGTCCACTAAGATCCTAGATGAATTAAGAAACATATTCACTAGGCAGTGGTTCAAGTCCAAAAGACACCATTGTTGATGTACATGACTGTGCCGATCAAAACTAAATTTGAAACAAGTGGGGGTTTGTTGGAAAAGTGTTTCAAATTATATTTTACAAATGTAATTTTGGAAAATTAATTTTGTTAGAAATGTGTTTCAAATTGTATTCTTTGAAAATTAAATTTGTGACTTTTCATGTTCACTGGGACTCTAAAATCATAGCTTGGATAAATGATGAGTTAGACTAATGAATCTATTTAATGGTTCACATTAATAGATTCATGATAGCTATGACTCTATGTGAGCAACTCTTTATATTCCATGAACCTTTGGATTACACATTAATGATGACTCTTAGTTTTGAATGCTCTCATTAGTGGTGACTCTAGATTTTAGAAGTTGCAATAAAGATGGAGATTAATCCATGATTCTTGGATTAAGTTTCTTCAATGAACCTATATCTTTTTAAGAGATCAAATGGTTTTGAGAATGGTATGAAAAAAAAATACAATCATTTTCATAGAGTTTATTTTCAAAGAGAAAAATCATTTGAACAAACACTTGTTTCACTTGTTTGATCGATCGGAGGTGGATACACGATCCATTGTAGAGAAGTGCAACTCTCTTGGATGTATATGGAATCTGGGCTTGGTTGAATCCCGGATAGTGCTGCCATAGTTGTCTTCTGTTTGCACGTGGGAGAGGCTTCAACTATCTTCAAGAAGAGTTTACACGCCTCCAAGTCTTGGTTCTTTCTTGCTTTGTTTCGGGTAATATTTTATTTTATTTTGTGCATTTGTTCCACAGTGCTAACATGGAATCCACGTCATGCTTTGGTGGCTTTGGTGGAGTTCCAAGGTGCATTCTCGCATTAAAGCTTCTTACCGATTTTCAACCAAGTTTTTGGGCTATTAAATGGCAGAATCATGGAAAATGGTAAACTACAAAGTTGTAGGTCTCTTTGAGATCTTTCCAACAAGTATTTCTGCTCAAAACTTGGCCCAGTGGTTAGAAAGTTATGGCAGTTTTAGTGGACTGTGTCTGTGAGTTCCCAAAACAATCAAAGTTAGTGAGTTCCAATGCAATTAACGTTATGTAAGTCCTTAAGTTAGCTAGTGGGAAAGGTTAAACGAATTTTCTTTGGTTTTCTTTCATTTAAAGGGTTAGAAACCATCTTTTGAGGGATTTTGGATGTTGATAAACTTATGTAATTAATGGAATATCAATTGGGTTGAACATTGCTCCCATTTTGGTTCTTCTTCTCTAGGTTGTGTTCCTGAGTTCTATTTTTTCTTCTTCTTCCCTCTTAAAAACCCGCATTATCTAGTATCAAAGCCAACATTACTCTCTTGGGCTAGCTTCGATTTGATTTTCATGACAGCACGAAGAGGTAGAGTAAGGCGTGGTAACCAAATGATGGAAGATTTGAGAGATGAAAGAGATTATGAACTTCAAGCACTTCGAAGACAAGTTGAGCAACTTACCATGCGACTTGAACGCCAAGAGGCTCGTAGTGAGCGTGGTGGATCAAGCCGTGGAGGTTCTAGGGATGAATCTGATGTGAATCCCTTCACCAATACTCGTGAAGAGGCTAGATTGTGAAGGTTCTATCGTGATTTCGACACCGTCAAGATTGACTTGCCGGAGTTTCATAGTCGTCTATAACCCGAAGAGTTTCTTGAATGGCTTAGTGCCATTAAGAAGTTCTTTGATTACAATGAGACACCCGCCAACGTGTGAAGCTTGTGGCTACAAGGCTTCGTGGCTACGTTTCAACATGATGGGATAAAGTTCAAGAAATGAGAATCCGCAAAGGAAAGCATAAGATTTCTTCTTGGGACAAAATGAAGTCAAGGCTTAAGGAGAAATTTCTTCCGTTGGATTTTTCCCAAATTATCTTTTCTCAATTCAACAACCTACGCCAAGAATCCAAGAGTGTGTTGGACTACACCGAAGAGTTCTACAAACTCATGACTCGTAATGATATTTAAGAGGGTGAAGATCAACTTATGGCGAGGTATGTTGATGGTTTGAAGTTTTCTATTCGTGATGAAGTGGAAATGCACCGATCATTGAGCGTCAATGATGCTTATCAACTAGCCTTGAAGGTGGAGGCTAAGCTTGCTCGTCGTGGTGCTAAGAAGTTTGTCGATGTTCGTAGTCTCTATTCTTCTTACAAAGGTAAATCTTCGCATGGTGGATGTGCAAAGTCAAGGTCCGAATATTTCAACAAAAATTCTATAAAATCAGCCCGTACACATTAAGTTGGAAATCAGCCCAATCGTCCCAACAATCCAAATACTTGTTTCAAGTGTGGTCAAGTTGGCCATCATTTGAAAGATTGCCCAAAGAGGCAAGTAGTGGCCTTCGGTGATAAAAAAAATGATGAGGATCTTGTTGACGATTCAAATCAGCCCATATATGATGATGAAGTTGATATACAACATGTAAAAATCGAACCCGAAGAAGGAGAAAGTTTGTTAATCTAAAGAGTACTTGCTACAGTAATGGTTGAATCCGATGATGATTGGATTCATTCCAATATTTTCAAGACTCGATGCAAATCTTATGACAAGGTTTGCACCATTGCAATCGATGGTGGAAGTTATGAGAACATCGTATCTCATGAAATGGTGAACAAGCTCAAGCTCAAAACCGAACCACATTCAAAGCCTTATCAGATCACATGGTTCAAGAAAGGGAAGGTGAGTGACTTTTCTCTTTCTAATAATGAATTTGATCAAGAGACCAAGGATAATGGTATATCAGATACTCTACTTGTTGTTGAATCTAATGAGGGGCACGAGGAACTTCAACGGCAATTCAATGAATTCTTCACCAAAGAAATTGGATCCAATTGCATATTAGCTGAACCGATGGATATTGAAGTGATGGGTGAATGAAAAAATATTACATCGATTTTTTCATCTAATTATATCAATCCATTTTTATTCGATCCTACATTAAAGCTCACAGTGGATATTTACGTATCCAAACATGTTCAAAATCTAGACAAATTATTACTTCTTCATGGAGATTATGAAGCGGAGTTTGATCTTTGGAAGTTTCAATTGATGATCATTCTTCGATACTTCAAGGTTCGAGGGCGAGTTTTCTTGAACCAAGGAAGTTTGGCAAATTTCAAGATCGTGTGCATGCCCTTTTTCGAGTGCTTAAGAAAATTGGGGATAATGCATTCAAGGTTGAGTTCCCTCCAAATATCAATACTCACCCAACTTCAATGTTAAAGACTTGACAACTTATCATGGAGAGCTTGATGAGAACTCGTGGACGAGTTCTTTCTCACCCGGAGATAATGATGCAGTGCCAACATGGAAGCCACATCATGCTTTGGTGGCTTTGGGGGAGTTCCAAGGTGCATTCACGCATTAAAGTTTTCCAACCAAGTTTTTGGGCCATTAAATGGTAGAATTATGAAAAATGGTAAACTACAAAGTTGTAGGTCTCTTTGAGATCTTTCCAACAAGTACTTGTGCTAAAACTTGGCCCAGAGGTTAGAAAGTTATGGCAGTTTTAGTGGACTGTGTCTCTGGGTTCCCAAAAAAGTCAAAGTGAGTTGCAATGCAATTAATATTAAGTCCCTGAGTTAGCTAGTGGAGAAGGTTGAACGCATTTTCTTTGATTTTCTTTTATTTAAAGGGTTACAAACCATCTTTTGAGGAATTTTGGATTTACATAAACTTATGTAATTGATTGAATATCAATTGGGTTGAGCATTCCTCTCATTTTCTTCTTCTTCTCTTGGATGTGATCTTGTATTCTTTCTTCTTCTTCCCTCTTGAGCACCCGCATTACCTCTCAAGACTCTCAAGTCTCACCACTAGGAGAAACTAATTCATCATGGAAAAAAAATTCCCGGTTGCCAGACATGGCCTAATTCTCTGCACGTAAAAAAATTGGCCAAATCCATTGTGACAATGGTTGCTGAACACTGACCTAAGGTGTTGCTGGAATCTGATTCATATAGGGTATCATAGAGTACAAGCATGAACGACTGGAAAGAATTTGAAAAGTAAAGCATTCTATAATGCAATGAAACAGAACTTGTACAAAAATTTTAAGCTGGTTTATTTCCAAAGAGTACAAAAAAAAAAAACACCCATACACTTACAAAACAGATTTAACTGGATGCAATATAACGATGTCAGGCATCAACGCTGTCGTTTTTCTCATCAGTCTGCCCGTCGTTGGAAATATGAAAAACCTCAACCTTGCTTGCCACATCGTCCACCGTCACCTTCACTTTGCCAGATGGTCCATTTGCTGAAAATGTTTCGGTATCATCAAGGGTCACTGAAGCCGTCTGCCATATTCTGATGGTTCCATCCTCAGACCCAGAGGCATAAGATTCACCTCCAGGCGAAAAACGTACACAATGAACAGGGCCATGATGACCTTTGTTACATGCTGCATTCAAATTAAACATAAATTTGAGTCCAATCAGTTCTCAAAATCCAAAGCAAACAGGGCATAAGATTAAGACAAATCATAAGTCATCTTTTTTTCTAATTTGTTCGTAATACACATCCAGTTTATCCAGATTCAAACGTTGAATAAAAAGTTCGCACTACTATCATTCAAAAGACGAGAAAAAATATGTAATGCATTACTCTAGTTCATAACATTTTTAGTAACATAATAATGTTAAAAATTGTAAGGGAATTGCTAGCGTCCATTGCAAAAGCATTTTGCGGCTGGTCTGTCGCATGTCAGACCAACCACTTCGTGAATGGAGACAAAAGCTGTGGTCTCCATTCACAAGGTGGCCGGTCTGACATGTGACAGACCAGCTGCAAAATGCCTTTTGCGATGAACCCTAGCAAATCCCAAATTGTAATATATCTCTTTTGCAATTCACTTGAATTTGTGCTTTTAAACCGCTCAAAGTCTCAGATATGAAACTCACCAAGCTCTTCACCAGTATGGAAATCAAAAAGGCGAATCCACATGTCTTCTCCTCCAGCAACAAATTTGTTGCCAAGCTTTGGCTCCAGAGAAGCTGATTCCACCGTGCATGGCATATTGTAGCTCTTCACCATCCCAAAACTGAAAAGCAACAAGCAAGAAAATATTAGCTATGCATAACTCCCTCAGATGACTAATCAGTCAAAGAGCAATTCGCACTTACTGGTTTGCATCCCAGAACTTAACAGTAGATCCATCTGCAGTTGTGATATAACGCCCATCCTGACTCACCTCGGCACTGGTGACAGGTGACTTTGTCTCAAGAGTTTGGATGATCTTACCACTTCTTACATCCCATAACCTGGTACAGCAACCAGTAAGACCAAAGGCAAAATAAATAAAATAAGCCTCACACGAAACCTACACTTTCACTTCCATTAGGCTTTGATACATGCAAACCATTGAAGCTCTGAAAAGAGAGGCCACTTTACAATGAATCCAAATTAATAAATAGTGCTTAGCTTGCACCCTTGAACAAAGTAGATAATGGATATACATTTTTATGCATGCAGGCAGAGGCAACATCTTCCTTTCTTTAACTATTAAATTCTTTGACTACCAATTTATATGTTACATTTCTCACATAATAGAGATTACAACCTCATTCGAGATCTGTCATGAACCTACTCTCCATTGAACCAACTAGGCCAGTGGAAGATGTTACATGTCTGGTTGATTCTCCATTTATATGTTACATTTCTCACAATAATGTGAAACGAAACATGAGCTATGATGCAAGAGACAAAAGTTGGAAGATGTGGCTTGAACTAGCATGTGACACAAGTGAGATGGATTTGTGAAATTCAGAGATGAAATAATGTTGGAGGTAATTTTAGTGATCATAGGAAAACAAAGTAGTAAATAATCATGGGGAAGCATTTGCACAACTACTAAAATATCGGATCACATATGATCAGTGTGTAAACACACTCTCCATTGATTCTCCATTTGCTAATGACCCAGTTGGATTCGTATACAACATATCCTATCACATGCATCATGTGATCCATACAACAACTAACATGGATGTCAGAGAGAGTCAATGGCCATACTTATGAAAGTTGAACCAACTTGGAGCCAGTCTTTGAAAATACAAGGAAATAAAAGAATGTCAACTGAAAAATATTGCTTATTGGGTTTCATGCTTATCAAAATTTTGAATACACAAAAGCATCTCGTAAACACAAGCCATTCACTGGATTGAAAACCAAAAAAATAAGTTAAGGAGGATAAAATTTTGGTTGTGAAACTCACGTACCTCACACACCCCATATCAGTGCAAGAACTTAAAATCGTCTGGTCACTATGTAGCCATGCTACAGTTCTAACGGACCCAGGTGACTTGTCAACTTCTCTTGGAGGTGCATCTGGATGATTTAAATCAAAAATCCGAAGGATCTTTTCAATCCCACCAGTAAGCAGAAGGTGTGTATCCTGCAACATAATTGGAATAATATTGAGAATTAAGCACAATGCCAACAAAAGCAAAGAGGTGATAATAATGCATATATAATTCTCCACAGCAATATAGCAAAAATTAGTACCTCCATTCTTCCAAAGAAATAAAAATAAAAATAAAAAGAAGCCCAGAGGAACTGATAAAGCAGAGGAACTGATAAAAGTGTACAATAAACTTTTAAAATTGTTCACAAAGATTAAATCCATATCAAATGCAAATGTCATGATTTACCTCTGAAAAGGCACATGCCCGAACAATGTGCTTGTGTTCGAAGGAGTGCAATTCATCCCCAGTTAAAGCATCCCATATTTTCCTGAAAACGGATCAAGGGCAGAAAACGTTATAACTGGTTTATAAAATGATTTGTGGTTAATCAGTACATCAATTTTCAACATCTACTGCAACAAATAAAGAGAGCAGTAGGAGCAGTGCTTTGGAGATTACCAATTAATCAATTGTCCAAGGTAGGCTGGTAGCATGTTTGTGTTTAAGTACAGACAATCATTCAAACAGTGAATTGCAAGTGGTTTATAAAATGATTTTAGTGATTAATCAGTACATCAATTTTCAACATCGACAGCAACAAATAAAGAGAACAGTCGGAGCATTGATTTGGAGATTACCAATTAATCAATTGTCCAAGGTAGCATGTTTGTGTTTAAGTAAAGACAATCATTCAAACAGTGAAATTCCTGACTGAAAACACAACTAACAACAAATACATAACCTTTTCCGTTTTCAACAACTGAAACCTAATGAATGCTTCCCTACTGGCTCATTCAGTAAAACTCGCGCATCAAGTATTTGGTCATGACTAAAAGGATCTAGAAGCGAGATAAGGATAGAATTCTAAGTAACAAAAGATGATGCACGGGGCCTAGGTGGCTCCATGCCAAAGATAAACAGTCACGACTCTTGCATATATATAATCATACTGTGAAAAAATAAACATCAACTACAAGCCATCCAACAGCAACAATAATAATAACTCTTTTTCTAATTAAACAAGGTAAGTGTTACTGTAAGCGAAATATGCTTTTATCTTTTTGCTTATTTTTTTAAAGCATTTTCTTGATGATTCTTACTAATTCGTACCGGAACCAAATATGCTTTACGTGATCTCCTTCGAATCCTAAAAAGTTGATAGGTGCACTTTAGGCTATGTAATTACAAAAGCTAGAAAAGTGCAAAATAAGAGTAAGAGAATACCCTCATAATAAGGGCAAAATTGCATAGATCCTTCTTAAAGGAATTACAGATGCTAACATGTGTCAGATTCAGATACATGGATTTAAGTATGATACTCAAGAATTTCTTTATTCTCTTTTTTTTATTGCTAATATTGGCTTTAAGCCTAAAACTTGAGGTTCTAAGTTCAATCCTAGCTTGCCTACCAAAAAAGGAAAAATAATAAAAATATTTTATACAAAACACATTATAATCATATATTATTGGATAAAGTTTTTTTTTTTTTTTGAATGGTAAAGGATAAATTCATTGAAAAAAACGAAGACCGAGAAGGTCCCGAAAGGATACAAAGAAAAGGCATATAGAGCCGAGAAAAAACATAAAAATAAAGATACAAACGCTATCAGCTATGGAGGGAGAAAATCGAAAAGCTCCACTCTCTCCCTATGAATCCCTTCTCTAGCAAGCTTGTCGGCCTCCCCATTTGTTGTATGCCTTATATGATTGAAAGATATCGAAGAGGTTCCAATCCTGTCCAAAATCTCATCAAATAGTGGTGCAAATCTCCGGTTACCTTATGTGAGTGTCTTAGCCACTTTATGACAATGAGTGAGTCCCTTCTACCACCACCTTATTCATGTCTACACTTTGCAGAAAATAAATACCTTGGTAGATAGTTCGAACTTCCGCCTCATTTGAATCTGCCACCCCTATTGGCCCACTGAATGCCCAAATGACATCCCCCTTCTCATTTCTTAAGAGCCCGCCAATGCTCGTAGGTCCCGGAGCCATCAAAATTCAGTTTGAGGGAACCTTGAGGTAGAGGGTACCATGCTTGTATCACTTTAGGATTGTTGGACAAGGCAGAACAGATCTCTCTCCACCCATGCCACAAATCGTATGCCAATACGAATCTGAAAGGTTCTAACGTTTTGACCCATGAGATAGATAATGCTATCACCTTATTGAAAAGGTATTGGGCTCCCTTAGCATAACCCTTGAATATCCTTGCATTGCGTTCCTTCCACAGGACCCAAATAGTGGTTAAAAAGGAGACATGCCAAAGAGTCTTTCCTTTACGCTTCCATGGTGACATATTCCAACATTCAAATAGCTCCATAAACGAGGCCGGGAACTCCCAAGTAATCCTAAATCTCCTTAATACTCTACCCCATACCTCTGTTGCAAGTTTGCAATGAATTAGGAGATGATCCACAGTTTCCCCTACCTCTATACATAGGGCGCAATAATCGATGAACCACATATTCCTTTGTCTAAGGAAGTCGATCGTTTGAATTCTCTAAAGAATCGCCATCCATCCGAATAGACATACCCTTGGCGGTGATTGAATGTCCCACACTTTAGCTACTTTAGAGGTACCAAGCCAAGGTAGAAGATACTGATAAAAGGATTTTACCGAGAATTCCCCATCTGAGTTCCGGACCCAAATTCTTTTATCTTCCCCATCTAACTTAATATAACACCTTTCCAAAGTCTGAAGAAATCTCCCTACTGCTTCCAATTCCCTATATTTATCCTATCATTATTGGATAAAGATATTAACATTTTTAAAAAACATCAACATATATTACCAATAAAGAAAATCTATTTTTTAATACTTGGCACCTGCAACCTTTGTATCAATGTTAGATTTCAGCAAGTATACATCTACCTACAAGATATTGGGTATGACAAGACCCAAAGACCGACACAATAACAAAATCTTCATACTTAGGTACACGATCATTATCAAATAAGCTTTTCTTCTTTGATTTACAATTGGTAATGGGGTAAGGTCCCAAAAGATTTTAGTGCTTAGTGTGTTTATATAATCATGATCTGCTCTAAATGGATATCCAGCTAATCCAAAATGGTCCTTAGCGGAATGAGGCAATACCAAATCTACCTCCATGCTGCAACTTATGCATACAAATTCATAATAAAAGATGTAAAATGTGTCACTAGAAATTAAATACCCGAACAACCATCCATGATGGTTGCCATTTTTAGAAAGATTGATTACAAGTGCATGCAATATCTACAACTTGAACCATTTATCCAAATTTACTGAAACATGAACAATATATTTTTCCTGATAGTTCAAAAAAATCTCATTTATGGTATAAAAGATGGAAGAAAAGAATTTACAAAACTCAAAAGATAAACAACTATTCAAGTTTATCAAACAACACGACTGATTCATTAGCAACGATATGGAATTACACAGTAGTATTTTCAATGTGAAAGAACCTTAGACATTGACTTAAGCACATTATTTGCAATATATACATCAAGTACCATTGGGTTTCACAAATAAGATGTCGTTTAAGTAACTAAAAAGGAAACTCAGACAATGTGAACAAATTCTTTGAACATAAAAAATAATGCTTCTAATGGAGGGACAAGGCTGCAAAAATATGTTAAGCAAGGAATTCAGACAACAACTACTAGAAAAAAAATCCCAGATCCCACACTTAGATTCCATGATCTGGGCTGATTGATCCAAATCATAGATCATTTGCAAACCAAGCTTTAAATTAGCATTCCTCACGAATTTTAAGAACTCACAGAACAGCAAAATCTCTGAAAAACCCTATGTCAAAATTTTAAATAGTATTTCTAATTTTTAATTTTTAAAAAATTAAAAATTAAAGGATTCATTCGCCGACCCCAACTAGTTTGGGACAAAGGCTTAGTTGAGTTGAGTGAGTTGAGTAATTCTAATTCTTAATTTTTGAAATTACAAATAGAAATTAACTTACTACATCATCAGTATGTACATACATAACATGTGAAACATGCAATAATATACACTTGGTAGTAGATAAAACGGACTGACCCAAATAAGCCTAACTGCTTCGTACTAAATATAGAGGTAAGTAGTATACTGGGCAGTGGGCATACCTAACCCCTTCGTACTACATATCAAGGTAAGTAGCATACTGCATGTCCATTCTCCACCTCATACACTACAGCAACCCATGCTCCTACCAGACTTGGTAGGACCCATGATTGCTAAACACAAAACTAGTAATAGAACTTCAATACACACACACACACACACACACACACACACACATATATATATATATATATAGACATCTTTCCTTTACACATATACCTCAAAAAATGTTTGATATTCATGTCCAAAAATTTAATACTAAGTGTAAAGGCCAAAATCCATGCCATGCCAAGAGACATATGACAATGTATATTGTATCATATTAACAAAAGGGGAAAAGAAATATGATGACATACGCAGTAAAATCAGCTGAGCCCGACGCAGCACGTAAAGCATTGGTATCAAGGCAGCAACTCCAGACCGCACCCTTATGCCCTTCAAAGGTTCCAATCCAATCGCCAGTCTCTCCATTTCTCAACATGGGACTAGAATCTAAGCAACTCACAAGACAAAATTACTTTTATAATGGAACGGGTATAATCTCAAGAAAAAAAGCCGTGTTCTTAGAGCAACATATGACATTTATAACTTTACAAACCCTTCATAAACTATAGCAATAGGGTAAATGCGTGTGCAATTTACAAGAGAAAACATGAAATTAACTTAGCAAGAACAATAGGTCCTTCAAGACCAAATGAATAAATGGATCACATAGTAATTCATCGACATTTGAGATAATGAGGTCCATAGGGAGGACATTGGCCCAACTATTAACTCACCTCACATGATGAGGAGTCTTTGGTCATAAATGCAGAACTACTTTTCTTTTATGCTCTGTATGGTTGCCGGGTTTTTTTTGTTCCTGGGAGTTACGTGGGAGAAAAAAATACCCTGGGCGATAGGTGGGAAAAAAAAAGTCCTAGAAGTATCCTGGTAAAATAAAAATCCCATGTTTGGTTATGTGGGAGAAAAAAATACCCTGGGAGATATGGTGGGAAAAAAAAAACCTTTGTTTGGTTGCTTAAACTGTTGGGTAGAAAAAAATTCTTCTCAAGCTTATTTTTGGTTCCTGAGTTTATTTTTGTTCCTAGGGTTATCTTGGGATGGGATGAAAAGGCAATCATTACAAAAGTGGGATTAAAAAATTCACCCCACAAGTAATCATTACAAGAGTGGGATTAAAAAAAACCTAGTGCTAAAAGGCAACCAAACATGGGATGGGACCAAAATTTAACTTACTCTCTCACATAACTCCCAGGAACAAAAAAAACCCTTCAACCAAACAGAGCATTATTAATTGAAAGAAACAAAGGGTTGCCATGTGCATGCCCAGGGTAACTTCAAATATTATAAATATAAATATGTATGCATAACTACACAGAAAATCTTCAATCGTATTAAATTTTTCACATAACTATACATAAAGAAAATATTTCTTATACCCCTCTAATTAAGAGCAATATCAGTGATACCCTTAAAGTAAGTCGCACCCCTAGAATACAACAGGATGCCCCTCTCTTCGGAATTATGTTCTTCATTTGACAAAAACACCCTGTCAGATAAATTAACACTTCTTTGGGAAATGATAAATCTAACCCCTTTTTTCATCACCCAAACTCCTCTCTTTCCTCAGTTTGTTGCATCATCCCTATTGGAATGCCATGAAAATAGTCAGATTTGTTAATCCAATAGTGGGTTTGAATTGATTTTGAAAGAGATGCATAGAAATGGAGAAAAAAGTATAGGATCTTGGCGAGTTTTCACATGGCTTCACAAAGACGGATTTCTTTGCTATTGGGTTTTATGAATCTGGAAGAGAAATGGTCGGAAGTCACTGATGAACTGGTGGATATTTATTTAAGCATATTTCCAGCCATTCTAGCCGAAAAGTAAGAATATCCACTACCTAAGCAAAAAAAATAATTCATGCATGCATCATATTGTATACAAGTTTGTCTTGCAAAACTCAATTTAAGAGCGTCAGTAAAAGGTTGGAAGATGATCCTTTTGGGGTTATTAACTGGTTTGTGAATGGTAGAGTTGGAACAGGGTTCTTGTTTAGACTTGGTTCTCACTCACCCCAAAAAATGGCGATAAATGTACTTAAGTGTTTTTTAAATTGGAAAATGGGGTTGGGCATCTCCACCATTCTTGTTTGAAATACACAACCAAACCAATAGAAGATAAAGGATGTCCGCCTGCTTCGTATTCCCTTCGGTGTTGAGGCTTCTAATCAAATCCTCACAACAGCTCGAGACGCTTCCCTTCTCCATGATCTTGCAGAATATCACATAAGCATTAAGTGTTTTCCTGGCAGAACAAAGAACAGCCAGCATGCATGTATAGCTCGAGATGCTGTTTGTTGCAATCGCTCTCCAAATTGTAATCTAAGTGTTCTAATAACTTGAGAGCGGCAATTGTCTTATCCTCGTACCAGAGTATAGTCAAGAGAATCAAAATAGGAATGCAGCCAATATTAGAGGGCTTCCTGGAATTGACGATTCAAATTGTCTCCTAACTATAGGAAAAGGATGGCAGCAGAGGTGATGCCAATGAGCCTCGTGCCATAGCCAAGCTCCAGGATGCAGAATTGCGGATGGGGCGATGGGGGATGAGGGAGAATACTAGTTATTGTAACATTTCAGAATGAGAGAGAGAGGGGAGGAGGAACATCTCCTGAGGGAGGGCCAACCGTGAATGGTGATATTAACCCATAATCAAGTGGGCATAGTAGATATTTTCTTTTACACATGTTATAAATAAAATCCTAAAAAAAGTAAAAACAATAAAGGAAAATGCAACTAGCAGAAGGTCAATTCTCTTTTTAGCAATAAACTATGGGTCTATGTGTACCACAACATACTATTTTAAAAATGAGTCTAGCATTCAGGAGCAAAAAAAATTCTATAAATCCTTTGGATGCTTAAGAAATGTTCTTCTTTTTCTTCTTTCTGATTAGTCCTGAAATTCTATACATGTTGTTTCAGTTATTTTCTCTTTATTTTTTTCCTTCACTGCTTTCACATCTCAGGTTGGTTAATTCAGATTTGCCCTAAATATGCATAACAGCTGAACTTCACTATGGAAGAAATTATACGATCCTAATCACCTAATTAGATAAGGGATTATTGGGTTGTACCATCAAATGTCGACCGATGCAATTTGAAGCATATGATTGAATTGGCTAAGATTATAGGGTCCGCCTTATTCGAATGTTCGAATCATTACAAGATAGCCACAAGATCAACATTACAGAAAGATAGCACTTATATTTACAGAATCCTATGAACAAAAAAAACCCGCATAAATGACTCAATAATAGTATCCATGTAGACTGGCTAAATCACACATCAAAGTCTAACAACAAGAGAATCAAGTACAGATGACTCACATTAACTGAAAGCACATACTCTGGCTAACTTTTTTTTATGTTAATGAGGCATCATAAATACTTAGATAAAAAAATTTGCTAAAATCAAGATACTGTCTCTTTGATTATCAAAGAATTATTTTAAGATCCCTAACCGGAAGAAAAGAAAAAAAAAAGTAAATAAAATATTGAAATGAAAATTAAAGAAAACTTACCCTTACTGGCACTGATAAGAAAAAACCCATCCGGGGTAATGGGGCTGTAGAACAAATCAACGACAGGCCTCGAATGCCCATGGCAAACGAGGGGAACAGCTACCTTTTTCTTATCCATCCCACCCAAATTCAAAAACTTAAAACCAAAACCCTAGAAAAATCTCTCAATTCGCCCCAAAAAAAAGACCTAGCTATGAAACCCTTCAAATTATCAGTAGCAAATCAAAACAAAACCAGTACCGGATTAAGAAATTCCAAACAAAATGAAACCTCTTCACAAAAGAAATCTTTGATTCAGAACGTTGGTAGCCTAAAACCCTAGCCAAACTTCAAAAATCAAAATATATGAGAAAAATCTAGCTTCAAACTTTTTTACAACGAGGATTCAAAGGAAAATTAGGTTTAGAAAGTGAAATCTTACAAAAATAAAAACTGGCGGCATTAAGGTGATTTGACAGGTTTTTTGCGTGGTGGAATCCTCACCCCCCTAACCCACTAAGAAGCCCTAACAAATAAAACTACTAATATGTATAGAAAATTAGGGGAAAAAAATACAGAACTCTCAACGGGCCAGGCGCAAGGGAGATGTATGAGGGCCTGCTCTTTATAGATTTCAATGATGACGAATTAGTGGACGTAGCTCTCGGGGCTTCTTAATCAGTAGTCCGCCCATCCGAAATGTTTTCATAATCGTACTAATTCATCTTGTCCTTTCTTATTTAAACTAGTTGCAGACACCTGCGATGCACGGGGTGGCAAAAAAAATAATGCTTTATAACTTATTTTCAGAAAAAAGAAAAAAGAAAAAAAGGAAGATGAAACATTAGTGAGGAAGAAATATTTGTTAAAATAGAAATAAAAAACCAGTATTACACACAGTTGAGTAGAAGATAATGCCGAAGTTAACATTTAAAATTAAATATAAAGTAGAAAGAAATTAAAAACATAAAAATAAAGACCAAGTTGGTAAGAAATTAACAATAAAAATAAAGCCAAAATGAAATGAATAAAAATACAGCCAAATCTTAAAGCCCCAAATAAAAAGAAATTTAAAAATTAAAAATAAAGCCAAATTAGGGAGAAATTAACAATATAAATATAAATCCAAAATAAAATACAACACTAAATTCACAAAAAGAAAATAGCCTGATTTATTCACCTTATTCCCAAACAAATTACACACCAATATCCTTTCTGTTCATACATGTTTTTTTTTAAAGAAAATATCATTACACAAATTTCCATAACCTTGTTTGTGTTTTTTCTCAATTATTAATTAAAATGTTTTTTGGTGGCTTCTGTTAATAACATTGTTAATCCATAAAGCATTGATTTTGATAACCACAAAAAAAATTGATATCTATAAAAAAATGAAGGGCACCAAGTGGTTATAAAATCCAGTACCTACATTCTATAATAGTAGATATAAACTAGTTGCAGACCCGTGCAATGCACGGGGCAGCGAATAGATTAGATTGGTTCATGTAATAGATTAGATTAGTTTCGTTTAGAAAAGGAAGTTGCCCAAATAAATCTTCTCTCTATTGAAAACAGAAGTTACTCCTAAATTATATACTCACCTAATTTTTCTCCCGGGTAGCATCCTAGATATTGCCATTTGGAGGAGATTAATATTTCTTAATTTTTGGCAATTTACTCTTGGAAATATTGATTAGGTGTTGTAGACACCCCATTTTGACCTAACCCGTGTTCGCGGTGTTTGTGCGAAGCCCTATCCAATCAATGAGTTAGGACCCCAAATTCTACCCTAAGATAGGTTAGGGTCTCACTAAGATTCCCATAAAATTTCGTTGAAATCCGAGCTCGTTTGCTTAGTAAACGAGCCAAGAGAGTGAGCGCAATGCAGACCAAAAGGGGGGTTGAATTAATCAAGATGAAGGGTGTCCATGGGAAGAAAATGAGACAAATGTGTTATTTGTTGCAAAAGGGGGTTGATGTAGCCCGTTTCGGCGCAATATGTTTGTGCGCCCATCATTTTTGTGCTCCCATTAATTTGGGGTGTGCCGATATCAGTAGCTTTCTTTTAGATATATAAGAAATACAGTGAAAAAGGCAAGAGGAGGACTGTTCATTTTCTCGTGAAAATTAGAGAGAGAGAGAGAGAAATTTAGAGAGGGAAAGTAAATCTCGCAAATCTTCATCTTCTCCGGCGGATTTCCGGAGCTCCGACCACCAATTTCTGAGAGCTCATCCACCTGTGCTTCCTTCTTTCATCGCCGATCACACCACCTCTTCTTCTACTCCAATCTCTAAACCCTAGCTCCATATCCTTGCCTTAAATCCTAAATCTGAAACTTTGTCTCTATTAAATCTTAGATCTATGTTGATTTCAATCCTATTCTCCATCTCCCTTAGTGCTAGATCTACAATTTTCCTTAGATCTACACCATAGGTTCATTTTTATCATTTAAAATCCCTAAATAGAAACCGTAACCCTTGGAATTCATCTTTTCCGGTGGGTTTCTACTGGAATCTGGTCGGAATCCGGCTAGGATCTCATTTTTGAATCGATTTTGGTTAAGAAAGAGGATTTTCATTTCTTTAATCATATCAGCAGGGCTCGGTGGAGTTGTCGCAGATCCGGTGGAATTATTTCAGATCCGGCAGATTTCATCCGATCCGTGTCTATAAATCTCAGTACCGAGGGAGAAGAGCGTGGATCTAAGCATAATATAGAGAAAAAAGAAGAAGGATCAGAGCAGATTCAAGGTATCTCGCTACTTTGATTTGAATTTTCAGGTATGATTTTGTTTGTTACTTTGTGTTCATATTTCTGAGATTAGATGATGATAAATTTTTCATGTATTTGATCATTTCAAATGATTCTCTTATCTAGTGATTTACTTCCAGATAGTTTTTATCTTAAAATTTTTGTTCAATCTTAGATCCAGACTTTAAAACCTCAAATCCTTGATCTATTTCTCATGAAATATGAGATCTGGTTATTTTTTTTCTGTGGCTATATAAACAAATCCCGATCTGGGTGGTTAAATTTTAGATCTATCTTTTGATCTCTGCAAATATTCTTGTGTGGTTGATTGGTCCGTTAGATGGATTTTTATGGCCAAATTGCATTAGATTTATCGGACTATGAAGGGTTTGGACAAATTTTGGTGATTTCTATCAAATTCTTTTGGCTATTGCTAAGCTCAGAGAGCCTCAGAGAGAAAGAAAAGAGCTGAGAGAGTTGATAGAATTTGTGATCTAATAAAAGAGATCCTTGATTTTTCATATCCTAAATAAAAAATAATAATGAGTTTCCAGAGGATTCTGATTGAATTTCATCAAAAGATGTCTGTGAACCCTATGAACTGTTACATTCTCTAGCATTATAGATTTGGTTTGCTGATCTTTAATCTATTGTGATATTAGACTTCATCGTATAGCTGTGTGGTATAGCAGAATAGTTCAGTTTCTATATGCTGATGTGCATCGATTTTGTGGCTCAATGAGTTTGGTGCAGTTTTGTAGTGGTTAGTGTTGAGATGTAATTTTGACAGTTTGCCTTTGAAAATCTGATATTACTATGACGGTCATTTATTTCTCTATGTCTGCGCGAGAAGAAGGATGGAAATAAGGTCATGTTCCTTTTTAATCCTCAGGCTTCATGTAGATCTTTACACCGATTAAGCATAGAGATGTTGTCCTGGATACGATTCCCCACTATGATTTTAATCCTTGATGTGTATTTGATTATCATAGAACGCGCATTTAACCTATTGTCATTGTTTCATTTTGGTCTTTTGGCTCTCTATATCAATAATGGTAATGAAAGTCACTGAAGTCATTGTCATGAGTGCATGGTTCATTTTGTCCCTTGTATGGAATGGTCAATAATAATCCATGATGATGAGTGGTAACCTTAAAAGTAGTGTAATGTATTTATCAGTTGGACTGAACATTGTGTTGGTATTCTAAAAAATTATATAGAAAATGAATTATGTTCATCAAAACAGGGCAGTAACATGGGATATATGCGTGTGCATACATGCGAGTATGTAGAGGTAATTATGTGAACGTGTGTGTGTGTGTGTGTGTGTGTGTGTGTGGGTGGGTGTGGGTGTGTGCATTGTAAAATGCTTGTCATCTAAGGCTTTGTCCCCATGTTCAACCCATAGTTCAGCTCACTGTTTTAGCACATTATGTTCGTGATTTGCCCTCTGTTTAGTGCCAAATACATCACATTTCAGCCCCTGTTTGAGGCACAAATCTGTCTCTGTTTAGCATAAATTCATGCACACAAATCTGTCTCTGTTTAGCACGAATTCATGCACACAAATCTGTCCCTGTTTAACACAGTACATGAACACAAATCTGTCTCTGTTTAGCACAAATTCATGCACACAAATCTGTCCCTGTTTAACACAATGCATGCACACAAGTGTGTCTCTGTTTGGCACAGGTTCATGCACACAAATCTGTCCATGTGTTAGCACAGTACATGCACACAAATCTGTCTCTGTTTGGCACAGATTCATGCACACAAATTTGTCCCTATTTGGCACAAGTTTTTGCCCATCATTCTGCCCTGTGTTATCATATGTTCAGCTAGCGATCTTTTGGAATTGAGATTTATGCCAAGTCTTTTTATTTGTTAAACAATACCATCACGCTCTCCATATGGTGATGTTACTGCTATTATGTTTGAGAACATATATATACATTTGGGTCTCCACACTATCAGGTTGAATTGTTTATTGAAAATTTTCCCAAGACCACTTTAAAGTGCATGCCATTTTAAATTGGATACTATATAGAGGCTCAGATTCGTATGAAGTATTGAGCTATTAGTGAATATTCAATTCATGATTATCCTAATGCAACAGAAATCTATTATTGATTTACCATTGACTGAAAGTGAAGTGCTCTCTTTCGATATCCTCTAGTAAGAATCTGTCCTTATTTTGATTTAGTTCATGCCCTTGGGATAGTATAATGATGTGGTTCAGGTAAGCTTGAGGTAATCATTAAGGTAAGATAATGCTATAGATACTGTTGTATTGTAATAGCCTCGCAGATTTGTTACTTCCCTTGTCTTGAATTATAGCACATACAGAACTGTTTACTGTCTTGTTTATTTTAGCTCGATGATGTATGGTCCATAAGCTAGCCATTGGTATGAAGCATGATTTTTTATTTATTTTTGAAGTGATAGTCCAATCTCAAAGGATAACTTTTGCCTTAAAATTTCATACTTGCTAATAGAATCCAATTGTTTGTCTCACTGCTATGCTTCGAAAAATATTGTTAATCACTAGATAGCACTCATTATAATGTCCAATGCATTTATCTGATCTTGTGATTATGCTATGAAATTAATTCACCTCCACATGTTTCATAATGTGTAGTGGTAGTAGTTCAATATAATTGTTTTCATGGGTATAAATTGTTTATAGGAATTGTATAGGTCAAATGTCATTTTTAAATTCTCGGACCCTTTATCATTGCAAGGGCGATGAAGGCGTTAGCCCAAGCTCATCCTTAGGGGACTGGCTCAGTCCAAGTAGAGCTCCCCTCCTTTGTATAGTAGACTTTACTAGTCTTTTAGACAACGATAGAAATTAGACTTCGACTTTACTAGTCTTTTAGACAACGATAGAAATTAGACTCCTACTAGGAGACATGCTATGTCTCATTAGGCCATGCTCCTTTGGAGACAAGCCTCATTTAGAGCCTACCCTCGGGGAGGTTGCCTTGATTTTGACAGATAGTGTACCCATAGGAGGCATGCCTTGCCTCATTTATAGAGCCCCTATTTAGAGACAAGCCTTGTCTCATTTAGAGGGTTTCCATTTTTAGAAGGCTTACCCAGCCTTATATTAGAGCGGCTCCTTTTAGAGAGTCTTTGACTCATTCCTCCTTTAAGTTGTAATATTAGAGAGCCTTTGGCTCATTTGTCTTCTTTAGTATTTTTTTATTAGAGAGTCGTTGACTCACTCGCCCTTTGGATGGCATTGTTAGAGAATCGTCGACTCACTCGTACTTTGATAGCGGTATTAGAGAGTTTTTGACTCATTTCCCCCATTTTTCTATAGTTATTTTAGGAGCTTCTCCTTAGTGTTGTCGTCGCTCTTATTTGTTAGGGACTAGCACAGTCTCATTAGAGCTTTGCCTTTTAGGATTTTAGATTGCTGTCTTTATCCTTGATCATTAGTTTACCGTGTTTAGGGGTTTCCCCTATTTGCCCTAGGGTTTTGCTTTGTATGCTCCCTCCGGTCTTTGACCAAAATGGTGAAATCAGAAATTTAAAATCCAAAAACATTTTAAAACATTTAAAAATCCAAAAATATTGAAATACCTTAAAATTCAAAAACATGTTAAAACATATAAAACTCAAAAAGATTAGAAATTTAAAACATCAAAAATATTTGAAAACCTTAAAAAAAAAAAAAGAGCCTAAAGTGTTGAGTGTTTTAGAAATAGTAATTAGGAGAGTTCGTTTCGAACTACGTTGGCTTGATCCTCTTCCACGAGGTACGTAGTGTAGCTTGGGATCCATATCCCAAGTCCAGCCAAATTTTTTGTAAATAGCTTTTTAAATCTTTTTTTGAATAAGCAATCTTTAAAACCCTGTTTTCAAAAGATTTTCCTCTAGAGTTAGGAGTTTCTCTTAGGTTGAGAGTTTTAGAGTTAGGAGTTTCTTTTAATAGGTTGTTTGATTGTTTGTTTGTTGTGTGCTTGTTTTAGAGTTAGGGGTCTGTCCTAGAGTTATAGGATCCCCTCCGTCCGATCAGTCAGCGATCCACATCGCCGAGTGATGACTAGAGTAGGATACGTTAGTTCACCCTTTGTTTTTCTTAGGAAACACAGCCTAGTTACACATAGGTTGTAGGAACCACCTGCATTAGCTTAGGGCTAATCTGCATTTAGTTAGGGCATATAGGGTGTCCTAAAATCCACAATTCACTAGAATTTAAATAATCGTACAAGAAACTTTAATAACTGGTCCGGTCTTTTAGATTGAGTCTAGGATAGAGGTCTAGGCGTCTTAGGCATCATAGCTTAGAATAGGCGCGAAGAACTACGTGACTCTGATTCTTATGGAGGCGGGGATACATAGGCTTCTTTGGATGAAGATCAGACCATCCGAAGACTCGGGTCAAATCGTTTAGAGTCTTAGGATTTGTTGAGTGGTTATTGTATGTTTTGATGTGTTTTCTTACGTTCTTGTACTGATCCTATATCTTTAGCTGTAGCTTGCATGTGTATGTCCACCAGAACTTAGACACCAGTTAGTCATGTCACTCACAACCTAGTTGTCATTAGGTGACCATCTTTTATCTTACTTTATATTGTGTGTGCTTATTATTTCATACCCGAGTCATGCATGATTAGGTATATTTGTTCACTCGGGGATATTTGTTCCCATTTCACATGATTTTTACCCAAACTTCTTTGGAGTTAATGAAAATGGCATAAGAGACCAAGTGCTTGCACTCGGACGAATTGGGGGTGCTCTTCAGACCTTCTCCATTCGTAATCAGGCACAAACCCATATATATTTCTGGTTATCCATTGTACAGAGGATTTGATTTTGGGGTTCCATGGCTTATCCATGGATGGTGACTCTGAGTTCATTTTGGGTATGTCTTGGTTTCGAGCCTTGGCTCCGAATCAAGACATATCTCTTTCTTTTTATATCGCTACTCGTGCTATGCTATGAGGGTGGCATCCGTTTTGAGAGTTCCTTGGTAGAGCTCTCCATTCACATGGATGATCCAGAGGGTGTTAGGGACTCGTTCCCTCTCTCTCGGATCGGGGTCCACAGGCTGGGGACTCTGCTGGGGAGTTCTTGAAATATTGCCTAACTCTTTTAAAATGCCATTTTTACTAACTTTGGAGAAATTTGAGGTAAAATCATTTTAAATGGGAATTCTATCGTTAGAATCCAGGGGCACTAGATAGGTGCATAATTAAAACGAGGGATTCACACACTGCACATCATGCATTAGCATATTTTTTATTTCTTTCGTTGTTTTTCGTTGTTTTTCATTATTCTTGGCTCTACGAAAATAGATACAGTGCGTGCCAGATTGGGATGTCACTACCCTGACGGGACTGCTGGATTTATTTTCAAGCAATGCGCCGGTGCTGCAGTCGTAGACATTGGGCGTACTTTTGTCTACAGCAGTCGATGACCAATGAAGCATACTATGTATAACATGGGGCGTACTTGTGTTATACATATTAAGTATGGTTCATACGCATAGTACCCGATAGATTGAGTCTGGAGCCCTACTTTATTTTATATATTATTGTGGGACCCAGATCCCACGAGAGGGGGTGGGGCGCGAGCCGCCACACTCTCTCTTGGTCTCTCGTACCCACGTGATTGGCGTGTGCATTTTAATTATTGATTTTAATTCATCTTTTATGTGAACTTGGGATCATTAAGGCAATCCGAATTCCACACAAAAGAGACTGACAGAGTCGCCACCTAGATGTGAGATCTAGGACTCGTAATTAAACAGAAATCTAGACTCGCTACCTGGTTACAATAATGGAAGGTATGGGGATTTATCCACCACATGCACCATTCCTGCCCGATAATCGGTCTTCGATTCCAAAAGCTAACTCTTTTAAATTTATTTTAAATGGCTCATTCAACTCTCTATTAATGTGCTAACTACAGGACATGCATCCTATGATCTAATTTCAATGTGAATCCTAAATGTGTATCTTGATTTGTCTGGATTCAATCTAAGTGAAAGTTCTCCAAAAATTCTAATTTCACGAAAAATCCTAAGTGATTTGATTAAGCATTTACAAGAAAATTAATATACAAAACACCACAATTTGTTGTGGTGCCGACTCGCGGTTGGTATGCCATCAGACATCCAAGCTGCCTACGTACCCAAGCCTCACTGGGATCAGAGTCGACGTAGTTCGGTGCACCTAAGCTAAGCTACTTATGCCTAACTCAACTAAGACACCGACCTAGACGGGAGTGACTGTTTCAACAGTTTTAAGAGAAGTTATTTAATTGAAGTTGAAGATTTTATTATCCTAGGATTTCATCTAAGATGCTATATGATTCTTATCTAAATGTAAGTTGTTTCTTAGACTAATGCAGGTTAGCCTACATCCTAGTTTACTAGGCTTGTCCTAGGAAAAGATTGGGTGACTAGTGTAACTAAAGCTAGGGCACGGTTGCTATACGTAGCAACCGGCCGTGATGAGGCTGGACTCCTAACTCTAGGACTCCCTAAAACCTAAGACTCCCTAAAACCTATGACACGACCTGACATAAGTGTTCCTAAATTGGGCTCTAATGGTTCCTATGATGGAAACCGTGATCCAACGGTTCCGACAGACACGAGACACATCGACTCAAGTTCTTGAGGGTAATTAATTTCAGATTTCAAGGATTTTCGGTTTCTGGATATTTAAGGATTACCAATGGCTCTAGGGTTCACCAATTTCGGCCCAGAATAGCTTCCAAGGAAGGGAATCGTGCGCTCTTTCCTTGCGCAATTTAATACTTAGGTTATAGCACCTTATTGCCTGGCATATCTCAGGATTTCCGTGGACAGTAACCTCGAAGCCAACAACGTGCTATAGCTTAAATATTCAAATTGTCAAAGATCGAGTGCAATAGGGATACGATTATGGATGCGGTGGCCATTTTTCCAGGGAAATCTAAAGATCCTAAGATTTCTGTTTCAATGGATTAAGGAGTTAATATGTGACAGAGATTTAAGGTTCTTTAGAGATTTTCAGAAGATTTTCAATTAATTTCGGATTTTCAACGAATTTTACCAATTTTAAACATATGAGTGATTTTACAAGTGAAACTGTTGTAAACGAATTTGAAATGAGTTGAAACTTCTACAGCAGCAAGATATGATGAAATGTAGCTTACGGAAAGATATTTACAGATTTTTACCTTAAGCTCATATTTAATTTTGGTTTAACAATTAATTGATCAGATTGCAAAACTAACACAGAAACTACTAGAAATAGAAATCTAAATTCAATGAAATTTCTACAGAAATACGATATGAGTAAATATAGCATGCTGTGAGATTTTCATGAATTTTAGAAACTATTTACTTTCCATTTCGGATTTTTCAATTTTCAGCCTAGATTATGAATTAGCACTACATCCCATATGAAACAAGATCCAAAGCACTTGAAAATTTTACAGTAACTAGAAATATGGAATTCAAGATTACTGTAAAATGTTTGAGAATTTTATCTGTGATCTGATATCAGTAAAAGTTCTCCCAAAATTTGATAATTTTCAAAGAAAGCATAAAATAATATACCAAACAGATTCTAAAAATTCTTAAAAATTCATGGTAGAATGTACCAGTATCATATTAGTTTCCCACAAAATTTCATTAATATTTGAATCCGTTTAGTATATAATCTATTTTTCTTCGTCAAAAAGATATTTTTGAAGAGTTTTCTATTTTTAAAACACGATTCTCGAGAAAATTACGACTCCGGAAAATGTCCTCCAACCTGGTTCTGATGTGATGAACACAAGAAAAATTTAAAATTCCAAAAAAGAGATCATCCTGAGATGGCTATTTTTTCGAATTTCGTAATTACTCGGCCATTATTTTTAAATAAAATACCACTCTTCACTCAAATTTTAAAAAACCTTTGATCCAATATCCGATCCGATCCGATAGGTATTTTACTCTATTTAAGTAGAACATCGTATTAAATTTCGGGATGAAACGGATTTAAAACACTCATGCAGATCATGATTTTGAGCATACATATTTAATATTCAATTAAATCCAATTAAATACTAAAAATCATGCAAAAATACATAAAATATACCAAATAATCCTCGAAAAATCCGAAAATTGGGCACCTACCTGTGATCGAGATCCTCGCCGAATCCGAGAGCCGAAAAATCCGAAAATTTCCGCCGCCGCTCGATCCGCTCCGCTTTCTCTTTCTTTCTTTCTTTTGTTTTTTTGTTTTTTTGTTTCTTTTCACTGCGGATAGGGAGAGAGAGGTATGGAGGGAGATTGTGAGAGTAAAAGAGAGATCGAGAGGAATAGAGGGAGTGAGAGAGAGAGATAGAGAGCTTGGGAGTGTGAGAAAAACACAGAAATGGAGAGAGTGTTGGGCAGAGAGGGTGAGCGCGAGAGAGACGGAGAGTGAGCGAGAGTGATTGAGATTGAGATGGAGTAAGGGTGAGACAGAGAGTGAGCGAGAGTGTGAGAAAGGTGGGAGAGTAGGATGGGGAGAGAGAGAGAGAGAGAGAGAGAGAGAGAGAGAGAGAGAGAGAGAGTATCGGTCCGATACTCTGTTTTTTCTTCTTTGCTGTTTTTTTTTTGTTTTTTTTTTCTTTTGTTTTTTTTTACCACTAAGGATGAGAAGAGAGATGGAGCTGAGAAGGCTGAGGGTGATGGGGGGAGGAGAGTGAAACACAGAGGGTATACAAGGGAGAGAGTGAGAGAGACCAAGAGTGACAGAGACGATCCTCTGTTTTGAGAAATGAGGAGAGAGGGAGTGACAGAGACGAGAGTAAGAGAGAGGGTGTAACAGAGAGAGGGTGAGAAGGATATAGAGAGTAGGAGGGTGAGAGTAGTGATAAAAGGAGATGAAACAGAGGGTTGTGGGGGAGAGTGAGAGATCTGCCGTTGGGAGGGAAAAAACAGAGCCACGGTCTTTGGCTTGGTGTTTTCTCTTTTTTTTTTTTTAGCTTCTGTCCAGCCAAAGATTGAGGGAGAAGATGCAGAGTTAAGAACAGAGGGTGGTGTTGAGATGGGAGTGAATCGGCTGTTTCCTTCACCGCTTTGGTCTTTTTCTTTTTTTTTCTTTTTCCAGAGCTTCTGCCGAGAGCTCTTTCTCTTCTTTTTTTCTTCACTGAGCTGCTGTTCCCTCTTCAGAAAACCCCAGCCATCGTTCTTTTCCCCTCTTTTTTCTTTCTTTCAAAGAATGAAAGCTTCCCTAATATCCTCTTTTCCACCTAATTTAGTATCCTACTACATAGGAAACAAAAGAGGGTATCATGGAAACCTTCCATTCTTCCTAGCCTATTCAAGATGCTAAAAAAACTCTGCCTCTTATTTCCTAAGAAGGTTATGGCTAAAAAGGAAAACCAACTTTCCACTATGGTGCATCCAAACAATGGCCTTCTCTTTCATCTCTAACATTTCCTAAAGCCCTTTTTATGTAAATCAGTAAATTGCTTGTTTTAATAGCATTTGATATTGCCCATTACAGCAGCTGTCCTCTCTTACTAAAAATAACACTCCTCTTATCCTATCCATGAATAGAAATTCATTGGGCTCTCTCTTTCCCAACGAGCAAATCAACTCAACTTGTATTACATTTTTTTTTCAAATGACGAAACTGCCCCCTACCACATTCATCCAAAATTCCCCAACTTGGTTTCCATAGTACGATCTAACCATGCAATTTAGTGGGCTGATCCGAGCCATTCATTTGATAGTTAACAATATAATTTGGGGGCCTCAATTTGTAAATCGAATCCTTTTGAAACTAATTTTGCTTTCTAAATGATGGTGGGTCCAACTTCAAATGTGGTCAAATCCATCAAAATTCTCGGAATCGGTGGGACCCATTCGAGAGAATGATCCAAACCGTGAATTAATCACCCGCAAACAATTTCAATTGGATGATCCGAACCATTTAATTGGAGATCCATGATGTAGAATGGTTGTACCCAAAAATCATTTCCATGAGATGATCTGAATTCTCCGATTAACAAGCAAAAATCAAATTGTCTAACCCTCATAATAATTCAAAATAGAATGATCTAAACCGTCCGATTTGCAATATGAAATGGTTGGGCCCCCCTCGAACTATTCCCAAAGATTGATCTGAACCGTTCACTTTGACATGCCATGGCGTGGATAACTTGTATCCTCCAAATATTGCCTCCGTGGGATGGTCCAAACCATTAATTTATAAAGCTGTGCCTCAAAAATCATTTCCAAGGGTTATCCAAATAGTTTCATTTGATAATCACAACAAAAATTGGTTGCTAACTCGACTTCCCTGAGATCTTGACTATTCCCTTGATGGGCATCTTTATGCACTGGATTGAAGTAGGTTCAAAACTCATTATTCAATAAAACAATGGGCGGGCCCCCTGCTTGATCCAAATCTAAACAAATGATCAATGCGTGCCCACCGAACGGGTCCAAGTTCAATAAATGCTCAATGCGGGCCCATCGAATGGGTCCGAATTCTCCCCTGGCTTGGATTCTTCTGCATAACCATTCTCAACACTTAGCGAAAAGAAAAATACGGAACATTGCGGAAATGATCGGAAAGATTGAGAAAGCATAAGGGACGGACACGAGAATGAGAAACACTAAAGAAGACTAATAACAAGAATACTAACTTCTTTGTTGATTACAGCAGAGCAAAATGGGGTGTCTACAGATGCCCCTCTTTGGTAGAGATGACGTAGTAATCGAATATCAAAGCAAAAATGACAGAACCATTTTGCGTGGCTTTAATCGACAAAGGACTCTCTAGACACAATGCAACTTAATATAATGCAAGACCTTAGATGAAACCCTAGAACTTGAACATATATCAAAAATCTTTTATTCTAAACCACTGGAGGACTCGATTATCGGAGGATTAGAGGCTTAAGGACTTGAGAACTGGAGAACTGAATAATCAAACAATGGGTGGACCGGAGAATTGGAAGACTAGATGACTTAGAACTGGAGAATTGAAGATTGGATGAACTGAAGAATTGGAAAACTAGAGAAGTAGAAAATTTAGGGACTAGATATTTACAGAGCTAAAAATTTGGAGAACTGGATGATTAAGAGACTCAATAGTCAGATAACCGGAGAATCAAAGAACTGAGGAGTTAAGGAGCCAGTCCACTGGGAATTGTAGAACTTGATTACTGGAAAACTGGAGAGTCAAAACTTGATAATTGGTGAACTGGGGATTAGATTAGATTGATATTTTGATTGATTCACTTGGGATTGGAATTTGATCACTGGATGTTAGGACTGAAAACTGGAGACTGGAATCTTAATCTAGACATCGGGAACCGGAACTCTAGAACGAAGACATACCGGATACTAGAATTAGAGTACTGAAACACTGGATTTTCGGACACTGGAACTGGATGTTGGAATTGGAGTGCCGAAATACTGGGAACAGGAATACAAGTACTGGAAAATGGAACACTGGAATATTGGTGATAGAGATACTGGACACTAGAACTATGATACTGGAATATTGGATACTGGAACTGGAGACTAGAACTGGCATAGTGACACACTGGAATACTGGAATTGAAACTGGATACAGGATGCTGGAACTGGAATACTGGAATACTGGAATTGAAACTGAATACTGGACGTTGGAACTGGAATATTGGAATTGAAACTGAATAATGGACACTGGAACTAGAATACTAGAATACTGGATACTGGAACTGGAATATTGGAATACTGGATATTGGAACTGGAATATTGGAATACTGGATATTGGAACTGGAATATTGGAATACTGGATAATGGAACTGGAACTGGAATACTGGATACTGGAACTGGAAAATCAGGAATTGGTAATTGATGAACTAGTAAACTGGTTTTTTACACAAGTTTATTCGCATTTTGAATTGTCTACTGGGGATGAACAAGAAAGTCTCACAGGGCTTGAAATTTCTTAGATTAAGATCTTCTTTACTGGGGATATAAACTGGGACCTCGGAATATTCGGACACTAGTACAGAGGATTCTTCTTTTGACAAGCATTCAAACAAATATTCAACTGACTGGAAGGAGATTCCGATTTTTAATGGCTCATCTTTATGAGAAACCGGCTCAACTACCATTGCATCTAAGGCTCTTCCAAGCTCAAGGTGCCTTCCTGGGGTATGATCTTCTTACGAGAACCGGGCTTTCTGATGTTTATACTCCTGAATTCTCCTGAGCTGATCTTCTTTGAAATGAAGCTGTTTGACTAGATTCTCGAGCTTTTTCAGGTACAATCGAGCGAGCTGACGAGGCTGGGCCTCCTTCACCGAGACAGTTGCATCATTTGGACACAAGGACGACGATTGACTCTTTCTGAAGAAAAAACTTAGATAAAAGGCACTACTCAAAGGATTGAGGAGCTCTGAGGGAGTGAACATAGAATGACAAAGATTGACTAACTACACTGACAGACACAGTAATGCTTCTGACTTAGTCAACGCTTTATTTGGTAAGTCTATCCTTTCGAGGAATGTTTTTTTTTTTCAATTGGTAAACACTGGATCTTTTTCCTTAAAACAGTAATGCCTCAAGGATTTAATTACGACCCCTAAGATATCTTAGCTTCAATGCCCCCAATTTTGAGGATGTCACTTGAATTTGCTTGAACTTCAGTTGATCTTCAGTCTTGATACCGGCTGTAGCCTTCTTATAATGGTTCTCTTACCGTGACCAAGTCACCTCTTCGGGATTTTTAACTTGGCAGACCGTGCTAGCCTTAACTTTTGCCTGAACCGCCTTTCTAGGTTTTCGATCCAGCAGGCTATCCCCTTAGCTTTTGCCTAAGCCGCCCTTTCAGGTTTTCAACTTAGCAGGGGAATGATCTTAAATTTTGCCTAGACCGCCCTTTCAGGTTTTCAGTCTAGCAGATCTTCAAACTCCGCTCTTTTTTCTCTTTCATCATTTTTTTTTTCACTTTTTGTGTTTTAGGACCTAGATCATTAGTTCTGAACACCGGAAGGACTTTATAGGTAGGATAGGACTTTTCAAAGAATGGCTTAAGGCTTAACAAAGATTTCGACCGAACCTGTGAACAGGTTGCCTCCATATCCCCATGTAGGAATCAGGTTGTGTGTAATTCAGGGCGAATGCCCCTATTTTGAAGATAAATTGTTTGAAGATTAATTGATTTTTCTTTTTTTCTTTTCTTTCTGGAATGATTGACTTCTCTTCTTTTGGAACTTGTCCCTCTTATTTTCTGAAATGATTGAATTTTTTTTTTTGAATCGACTGAACTCGGTTCAACCGAGTTGCCTACGTACCCCAATATAGGGATCATGTCTCGCGTAGTTCGGGCGGGATGCCCCTAGTTTGATGGGTTTTCAAGAAAATTTCATTTAGGCTCGAAAGGTTTGCAAACCGGTATTCTTTTGACGTTGGGTTCTGATTTTGGGGTTTATTCGGCCAAAGGAGGCCTTCCGATGTTCAGATTGGGAATCGATATAGGTTACTAGAGTCCCTCTGGTACTGATTACTTTTTTGCTTTTTTTTTTCACGGAGTTTGACGGCATTTCCCGGTAAGAGATAATGATTCTTCTTCCTTCTGGATATTGATAAGTAATTTGACTTTGAGGGTGCATACTGGTTTTTGGACATCATTTCATCCTTGAATCGGTGGCCCTTGATATTTTGATGGTCGCTCTGTGATGATTGCTCTTGCACTTTTCATATTGGAATTGATGGCTTTACATTGTCACCGGTGAAACCTGTGACCGTGGCCATTGACTGGAGATATGGAAGTTGTTTCGAATCCATACCCCTTATATAGCATGTGATATTTACTTCATTCGTTCTTGAACCTTCTATCTGGGTCTTTCTCTTGGCATTAATGGTAGCGCTTACTGGACCATCTCTTTATCCTCCAAATGAGTTTACCAATTCTTCACACTCTTCAGAGGGCAATGTGTTTCCAACAGACATTTACTGGATCAAAGTTTCAGTGCAAATGTTTATCATTTCAATTTCCTCTTTTAGAAGCTGGGCTCGGCGCTCCTTCTCTTGTTTGAGCATAGGCTGCAACTCAAGAGGAGTTTCGTCGGCATCTTCTTCCTCATTTGAGGAGGGAGCATTATTCTTATTGGTTATTAAAGTTAGAAGCACACACTGGAATGTATAGAAAAAGCAAATTTCATTGAATTGAGAAAAAAAAACCACATCTGATAAGACTTATTCTGAACAGACTCAGAATTCACACTCTTGACTCAAAAATAAAAATAAAAATAAAAGTAAGAAACGACTCAACTGGACTAGAAATTTATTCAAACTTTTAGAAGACTGCACTTAATGACTGGACTCGACATCCTGACATGACTTAATTAAAATAACAAAAGGACTAAGACTGCTGCAACTGTCTGGCTTTAGAGGCTCGGCGAAAACTGAATCATCATCATAACAAGTGCCTTTTAACTTCTGGTTCTTCTCTATCACTGCAACTGAACCTGAGCTTCTCAAACCCCAAGTGCCTAAACATCATCCAGCGGCGGTACAACCTGGTTTTGTATAGGACTATCAGCAATATTTGGCGCTTGCTGAAATGGTAGCTTGCGCTCATCGATCAACTTCTGGATCACATGCCTCAGAGTTATGCACTGATCAGTACTATGCCCCGATCCTCGATGAAAATCGCAGTGCTCTTCCGCCCTCCATGTCCTGGGGAGCGGATTAGGAGGTTCCTTAATGCGAGGCAAGTAGATATCGCCGGATTCCAATCCTTGCTGCATTATGACAGATGGTGGAAACAGGAGAGGGGTGAATTCCCTATTAGGCTTTTGCTGAGCTGCAATCCCTGATTGAGTATATTTGAATACCATAGAGTTCCGTGACGGGTTAGCCATTGATACATTATCAACCTCAGAGATCTTAGCTAGAGTCTGTGTCTTAACTTCTTTTGAATTGGGGTTTCGTCTATTGTAAACTCCTTGTGCCATTGCTTCCTCAATTTGCATACCAGCATTGATGAAGTGTTTAAAATCTGGATAATACTAAAGAGACATGTGATATTGGAGCTGAGAGGATATATTCTTCATAATCATCTGGACTTGCTCCTCTTCTGAGAGACGCTGCATCATTTGAGCCGCTAACCTTCTCCATCTCTTGACGAAAGTTAAGAATAACTCTTTTGAGTCATGCTTGGTTCTCTCAAGATCCTTCCTAGTGACTTCGGTCCCATCATCATATTTGAACTGCTTGATGAATTGCTCACCGATATCCTTCCATGTCCTATAACGAGTCTTGTCTAGGACCATGAACCATCTCCTAGCAACCTTGGTTAGGGAAACTGGGAACAATTGAGCCATTTGCTCAGGAGATAAGCCTTGAGGCTGACACATGATGGTGAACATTTGCAAATGTGTGATCGGACAACCCACACCATCATATTTGTCGAAATCTGGCATTTGAAAATTAGCAGGAAGGCGGATTTCGGGAAACAGTGTAAGGTCACTTGGATTATAACCACCCTGGTCTTGAAACTGAATGTCTTGAACTTTCCTGGTAAGAGTCTCTAATTTCTCCATAACAGATTTATCAACCATGAACTGAGAAGACCTACTGCGATCCTCGCTATACTGCTCTTTTTCCAAATCTTCTTTGACTTTATCAGGGATAGTGATGAACACTGGCTGGGCAGGTGCTGCTGAAGTAGTTGCTTGGTGCATAGGCCCTTTATCCTTGGACAATGACGGTCCCAACTTTTCAGAAAGCTGAGCCTTGATAACTCGATTCTCCTCTTTGAGTTCTTGAAGCTGCTGGAGAATCAAGGTAAGAGTATCGGTAATAGCAGCAAGTGGAAGGCCATCTTGGTTATCTACCATTGGTGAGGATAAGAAAGAAGGAGATGCTGGGGTTCTCAGAGAGGGTGGTGGAGAGACAGAATTCCTCTCCAATCGTGAAGAGACCCGAACCCAAGGAGTAGTGGGGTTAGCTATGGTGTTTTACTGTCTTGAAATATTTGAAAGACACATTTTAAAATCACGGAAAGAAGTAAACAATGACGCATGCATAGACTAGGATAATGAGAGAGAAAGATGAACTTTATTGATCAATCATTAAAATTTGAGTATATGGTTCAATCTTTCAAAGATAAACGGATAAGATTAAACATGGAACTAAGCATTCTTTTTAGACTTCTTCTTTGGACGACAATCTTGCTCAGCTGACTCTTTTAGAGGTTTGATGATCCTGACATCCCAAGCAGATGAAACGGCTTTGACAATCTTGGGCTTGAGATCCTCAGGCGGGTAGAAATGATGAAGGGGAGGCACAATGGATTGCTCCCTTCCATACTGACGCTGTATCCTGGCAGGAACATAGAAGGAAGTCTTTTTGAGACCAAGAAGGCGAACGTAGTTAGCTTCTCCGGTGTTGAAGACAGCTTCTTGGATTCCAGGAATTTGCCAATAAATCTGATCTTGTCGGCGAGAATTTAACCATTCAACCCAATCGCTTTTATGATCGAAAGAAACATCATGACGCCATTCGCTGAAGGTGTACAATGTATGATCAAAATGGACAGGAGTTGCAATTTTTAGCTTGTGGCACAACCACACCTGGAGTAATGCAGGACATCCCGAGAAAGAACCAACGAAGGAGCGAACATAAGAGCCTGGACCTGAGCCGGCACGAAGACGAGCCATATCATCCAATCCATTGAAGGTTTCTGCAAGCATAGTAGGAATTGGATTGGCGCCACGATCTATTTGATCAACGAGGTCCAGAAGAACAACTGACGCAAAGCGAGAAGGCTGGACAGTGAGGAACCTAGCAAAGGAGCAGAATCTCAAAACGCGCCGTCGGGCTTTTTGAATATCAACAGCACCAATGTGTCCAATAGGAGGGTAAATATCAATCAGTTGTTGCATGGACACTTCTTGGCCTTTCATGAAAGAGTTCATGGATTCATCTGGATTACTCATCAAGCGAAGGAACAAAGGACGATAATCTGGTACACAGGATGGCTTCACCAGAGGGCCATCCACAGGATATTCCAATAAGGCACACCATTCTTCAAAGGTGGGACACATTTCTTGGTTGCCAAAACGGAAGACATGATGATCGGGATCCCAACACTCTGATGCGGCGTAGAGTAATCCCCAATCGAGCTTAATGGTTGCCACGTAGCCGAAGAGATTTTTCTCTTGCTCACTTATGGCATAGATGTGAGATTCTCTTAATGTACCACTGATCCAATCAAGAATTGTACGAGTAGACATGGTGCCTGTAAGCCAAGAGAAGGGATACAAGAATGATCAGGGTTATATGAACACAAGATTGGGATAAGTTCCTGCCAGTATAAAGAAAGTATGAATACATGATCGAATCACATGATGGAAGATTGACAGACGTACGATCAAGAGATGAGATGAGATAGCATAAGATTGCTTTTAACGGATAGATCATGAATGACTAATCCTATGAGATCTTTGGAAATGATGGGATTTATATCCTAACCCCAAAGGAAAAGTTTTTAATCTTCACACATTTTATCAGTGTTACCTGAAGGCATCAACCCTAATCCTAATCTATCGGAGTGGAGAGAGGATCTCGACTCATGACTTTGTTTGTGTACTTAGGGACCGATCGTAGCCATTGGAAGATGGACTACGGCCTAATCTAGATACAAATGGGTAGGATATCCTAAACTAGGCTCACACACGTGATGCACATTTGTTCATATACTACATGCATGTGTGGGTTAATCTAGGGGTAAGGCCAAGAATTCCCTTAGCGCGAATCCATGTTCGATATACTGTACCAGTGTCCGGCGTATCAGTACGTGAACAAGAGATCCGTTTACGCACTATAAGGTGCTAGGCTAAGGGTGGAATGCTTCTCTAGCACAGAGGCACCAGGTGATGAAATCCCAGTCAACCATGCTAGATAACACTCCGGGTTCCTAAAATAGGACGTGTGTGCATGTGAAATGCAGGGTTTAGATGCAAGTGATGTAAGTGTGTGCAATAAGTTCGCGTAATCTATGATGCCTTCAGGTTTTGTTAGATTAAGTTCAAGTAAAATGTGATGAGAAGATAAAACAAGACAAACTAATCTAACAAGTATAGAGTTTTTATGAGCCAGTTAAATTAAATTCAAATGAATTAGCCTTTGGAATTGTAATGAAGTTAGGTGGTTCCCAGCAGAGTCGCCAAACTGTGGGACCCAGATCCCGCGAGAGGGGGTGGGGCGCGAGCCGCCATGCTCTCTCTTGGTCTCTCGTACCCACGCGATTGGCGTGTGCATTTTAATTATTGATTTTAATTCATCTTTTATGTGAACTTGGGATTACTAAGGCAATCCGAATTCCACACAAAAGAGACTGACAGAGTCGCCACCTAGATGTGAGATCTAGGACTCGTAATTAACCAGAAATCTAGACTCGCTCCCTGGTTACAAGAATGGAAGGTATGGGGATTTATCCACCACATGCACCATTCCTGCCCGATAATCGGTCTTCGATTCCAAAAGCTAACTCTTTTAAATTTATTTTAAATGGCTCATTCAACTCTCTATTAATGTGCTAACTACGGGACATGCATCCTATGATCTAATTTCAATGTGAATCCTAAATGTGTATCTTGATTCTTAATTTGTCTGGATTCAATCTAAGTGAAAGTTCTCTTAAAATTCTAATTTCATGAAAAATCCTAAGTGATTTGATTAAGCATTTACAAGAAAATTAATATACAAAACACCACAATTTGTTGTGGTGCCGACTCGCGGTTGGTATGCCATCAGACATCCAAGCTGCCTACGTACCCAAGCCTCACTGGGATCAGAGTCGACGTAGTTCGGTGCACCTAAGCTAAGCTACTTATGCCTAACTCAACTAAGACACCGACCTAGACGGGATTGACTGTTTCAACAGTTTTAAGAGAAGTTATTTAATTGAAGTTGAAGATTTTATTATCCTAGGATTTCATCTAAGATGCTATATGATTCTTATCTAAATGCAAGTTGTTCCTTAGACTAATGCAGGTTAGCCTACATCCTAGTTTACTAGGCTTGTCCTAGGAAAAGATTGGGTGACTAGTGTAACTAAAGCTAGGGCACGGTTGCTATACGTAGCAACCGGCCGTGATGAGGCTGGACTCCTAACTCTAGGACTCCCTAAAACCTAAGACTCCCTAAAACCTAGGACATGACCTGACATAAGTGTTCCTAAATTGGGCTCTAATGGTTCCTATGACGGAAACCGTGATCCAACGGTTCCGACAGACACGAGACACATCGACTCAAGTTCTTGAGGGTAATTAATTTCAGATTTCAAGGATTTTCGGTTTCTGGATATTTAAGGATTACCAATTGCTCTAGGGTTCACCAATTTCGGCCCAGAATAGCTTCCAAGGAAGGGAATCGTGCGCTCTTTCCTTGCGCAATTTAATACTTAGGTTATAGCACCTTATTGCCTGGCATATCTCAGGATTTCCGTGGACAGTAACCTCGGAGCCAACAACGTGCTATAGCTTAAATATTCAAATTGTCAAAGATCGAGTGCAATATGGATACGATTATGGATGCGCTGGCCATTTTTCCAGGAAATCTAAAGATCCTAAGATTTCTATTTCACTGGATTAAGGAGTTAATATGTGACAGAGATTTAAGGTTCTTTAGAGATTTTCAGATGATTTTCAATTAATTTCGGATTTTCAACGAATTTTACCAATTTTAAACATATGAGTGATTTTACAAGTGAAACTGTTGTAAACGAATTTGAAATGAGTTGAAACTTCTACAGCAGCAAGATATGATGAAATGTAGCTTACAGAAAGATATTTACAGATTTTTACCTTAAGCTCATATTTAATTTTGGTTTAACAATTAATTGATCAGATTGCAAAAATAACACAGAAACTACTAGAAATAGAAATCTAAATTCAATGAAATTTCTACAGAAATACGATATGAGTAAATATAGCATGCTGTGAGATTTTTATGAATTTTAGAAACTAGTTACTATCCATTTCGGATTTTTCAATTTTCAGCCTAGATTATGAATTAGCACTACATCCCATATGAAACAAGATCCAAAGCACTTGAACATTTTACAAAAACTAGAAATGTGGAATTTAAGACTACTGTAAAAATTTTGAGAATTTTATCTGTGATCTGATATCAGTAAAAAGTCTCCCAAAATCTGATAATTTTCAAAGAAAGCATAAAATAATATACCAAACAGATTCTAAAAATTCTCAAAAATTAATGGTAGAATGTACTAGTATCATATTATTTTCTCACAAAATTTCATTAATGTTCGAATCCGTTTAGTATATAATATATTTTTCTTCGTCAAAAAGATATTTTTGAAGAGTTTTCTATTTTTAAAACACGATTCTCTAGAAAATTACGACTCCGGAAAACGTCCTCCAGCCTTGTTCTGATGTGATGAACACAAGAAAAATTTAAAATTCCAAAAAAGAGATCATCCTGAGATGGCTATTTTTTCGAATTTCGTAATTACTCGGCCGTTATTTTTAAATAAAATACCACTCTTCACTCAAATTTTTAAAAACCTTTGATCCAATATCCAATCCGATCAGATAGTTATTTTACTCTATTTAAGTAGAACATCGTATTAAATTTCGGGATGAAACGGATTTAAAACACTCATGCAGATCATGATTTTGAGCATACATATTTAATATTCAATTAAATCCAATTAAATACTAAAAATCATGCAAAAATACATAAAATATACCAAATAATCCTGGAAAAATCTGAAAATTGAGCACCTACCTGTGATCGAGATCCTCGCCGAATCCGAGAGCCGAAAAATCCGAAAATTTCCGCCGCCGCTCGATCCGCTCCGCTTTCTCTTTCTTTCTTTCTTTTGTTTTTTTTTTGTTTTTGTTTCTTCTCACTGCGGATGGGGAGAGAGAGGTATGGAGGGAGATTGTGAGAGTAAAAGAGAGATCGAGAGGAATAGAGGGAGTGAGAGAGAGAGATAGAGAGCTTGGGAGTGTGAGAAAAACACAGAAATGGAGAGAGTGTTGCGCAGAGAGGGTGAACGTGAGAGAGACGGAGAGTGAGCGAGAGTGATTGAGATTGAGATGGAGTAAGGGTGAGACAGAGAGTGAGCGAGAGTGTGAGAAAGGTGGGAGAGTAGGAGAGAGAGAGAGAGAGAGAGAGAGAGAGAGAGAGAGAGAGAGGAACAGAGTATCGGTGAAAACCGATACTCTGTTTTTTCTTCTTTGCTGTTTTTTTTTTGTTTTTTTTTCTTTTGTTTTTTTTACCACTAAGGATGAGAAGAGAGATGGAGCTGAGAAGGCTGAGGGTGATGGGGGGAGGAGAGTGAAACACAGAGGGTATACAAGGGAGAGAGTGAGAGAGACCAAGAGTGACAGAGACGATCCTCTGTTTTGAGAAATGAGGAGAGAGGGAGTGACAGAGATGAGAGTAAGAGAGAGGGTGTAACAAAGAGAGCGTGAGAAGGATATAGAGAGTAGGAGGGTGAGAGTAGTGAGAAAAGGAGATGAAACAGAGGGTTGGGGGGAGAGTGAGAGATCTGCCGTTGGGAGGGAAAAAACAGAGCCACGGTCTTTGGCTCGGTGTTTTCTCTTTTTTTTTTAGCTTCTGTCCAGCCAGAGATTGAGGGAGAAGATGCAGAGTTAAGAACAGAGGGTGGTGTTGAGATGGGAGTGAATCGGCTGTTTCCTTCACCGCTTTGGTCTTTTTCTTTTTTTTTTCTTTTTCCAGAGCTTTGCCGAGAGCTCTTTCTCTTTTTTTTTCTTCACTGAGCTGCTGTTCCCTCTTCAGAAAACCCCAGCCATCATTCTTTTCCCCTCTTTTTTCTTTTTTCAAAGAATGAAAGCTTCCCTAATATCCTCTTTTCCACCTAATTTAGTATCCTACTACATAGGAAACAAAAGAGGGTATCATGGAAACCTTCCATTCTTCCTAGCCTATTCAAGATGCTAAAAAAACTCTGCCTCTTATTTCCTAAGAAGGTTATGGCTAAAAAGGAAAACCAACTTTCCACTATGGTGCATCCGAACAATGGCCTTCTCTTTCATCTCTAACATTTCCTAAAGCTCTTTTTATGTAAATCAGTAAATTGCTTGTTTTAATAGCATTTGATATTGCCCATTACAGCAACTGTCATCTCTTACTAAAAATAACACTCCTCTTATCCTATCCATGAATAGAAATTCGTTGGGCTCTCTCTCTTTCCCAACGAGCAAATCAACTCAACTTGTATTACATTTTTTTTTCAAATGATGAAACTGCCCCCTACCACATTCATCCAAAATTCCCCAACTTGGTTTCCATAGTACGATCTAACCATGCATTTTAGTGGGCTGATCCGAGCCATTCATTTGATAGTTAACAATATAATTTGGGGGCCTCAATTTGTAAATCGAATCCTTTTGAAACTTATTTTGCTTTCTAAATGATGGTGGGTCCAACTTCAAATGTGGTCGAATCCATCAAAATTCTCAGAATCGGTGGGACCCATTCGAGAGAATGATCCAAACCGTGAATTAATCACCCGCAAACAATTTCAATTGGATGATCCGAACCATTTAATTGGAGATCCATGATGTAGAATGGTTGTACCCAAAAATCATTTCCATGAGATGATCTGAACTCTCCGATTAACAAGCAAAAATCAAATTGTCTAACCCCCACAATAATTCACAATAGAATGATCTAAACCGTCCGATTTGCAATATGAATTGGTTGGGCCCCCCTCGAATTATTCCCAAAAATTGATCTGAACCGTTCACTTTGACATGCCATGGCGTGGATAACTTGTATCCTCCAAATATCGCCTCCGTGGGATGATCCAAACCATTAATTTATAACGCTGTGCCTCAAAAATCATTTCCAAGGATTATCCAAATAGTTTCATTTGATAATCACAACAAAAATTGGTTGCTAACTCGACTTCCCTGAGATCTTGACTATTCCCTTGATGGGCATCTTTATGCACTGGATTGAAGTAGGTTCAAAACTCATTATTCAATAAAACAATGCGCGGGCCCCCTGCTTGATCCAAATCTAAACAAATGCTCAATGCGGGCCCACCGAACGGGTCCAAGTTCAATAAATGCTTAATGTGGGCCCATCGAATGGGTCCGAATTCTCCCCTGGCTTGGATTCTTCTGCATAACCATTCTCAACACTTAGCGAAAAGAAAAATACGGAATATTGCGGAAATGATCGGAAAGATTGAGAAAGCATAAGGGACGGACACGGGAATGAGAAACACTGAAGAAGACTAATAACAAGAACACTAACTTCTTTGTTGATTACAGCAGAGCAAAATGGGGTGTCTACAATTATGTATATACTTACTGACCTAGTGAAACCCAACTAGGAAGTACCCGTGTTTATATAAGTATATTGCATTCATATAAGGGTCGAACGTGTGTTGCTTGCACATGTGGAGCCTAGAGTTAGGAGCTTTGTCCCATTTGTAGACTAGGGTAGCTCATTTTATATGGCTACAACACGGTCCTAGTACACTTATTAGTCTGTCTTGAGTCGAGATTTTCTTGACTTAGCTAGATTAGAATTAGGGCAGGTGCCCCTGGTTAGGATTTGTGTGTATATGTATATACCTATATATACTGATTATATATATTAGGGTTCTCCTCTTAGTTAGAGTTCCTTATTCTTTTCAATCAGTTGTATCCATTCGGTATTCAGATCTAGATGTAGTCAGTGGCTTTTGGTTGCCATTACCTTGGCCATGTTTAGTCCTTGATCTGTTGATTATATAGTTTGACATGTTGTTGTATGTTCTCACCCTTTGGTCAGCCATTCATTTGATTACCTTTCTCTGGTAACCATATTTCGTTTACTGATTATGAGCTTATCTTACCACCAGTATTCATATACCTTTGGTCGAGCCGTGAGGATCCCTTTGTATAGCCGTCATGCTGCCGAATTTTACCTAAAATATTTTAAGCATGACCGCTATTCTTTAAAGTCAGTTAAACCATGAGTTTACCTTACCTTGACTTTCTTGTCTAGCGCAGTTATGTTGCCGGATTTTATCCAGAACATTTTTATATAGCGCAGTTAGTCTGGACCTTGACCTCCTCGTATAGCCGTTATGCTGCTGGATTTTATCCAAAACATGTTGAGCATGATTGCTATCCTTTGGAGTCAGTTTACCTTGTCTTGATTCCCATGTATAGCTTTGATTAGCTTGGAATCCACTTTTAGTGAGAACTTCTGATTTAATCAGGGGTATTCATATCCTTTTAGTTTCACTAGGATAGTGACCCGTACATGTCGTTCTCGTGGTCAAATTTATTTGTTACCCTTTGATTATGTATCCACCTTTTTGTTATATCATAAATTCATCTTATGTATGCATCGCTCAATAGGATTAGATTCTTACCTGTTTTGTCTTAAGATTTGGTCGATAGCTCATTTGCTGTCCCTATGACCATGGTCTACCATTTTGATCCTCCGGATCGCATAGTTGATGATATTCATCGCCAGATTTGGATCCAGTTTGCGACCTACTTTTGTCATTTTATGGCCGTGGTTTATTGTCTGATCTCTTGATGATCTCTCATCTTTGATGAAAAACTCAATGTCCCAGATTGTATCCTTCCTGTATATTTGATTGTCAAGTTTATTCTTATTGTTTACTTAAAGGTTATCTTCCCTCCCTTATCATCTTTTTCTATCTGAGTGTCGGGTCTGATCATGGCGAACAATTTGTTAGACAAGTGGATAGCTGAGACTATTAAATCTTTTTCGCTGAGGTGTGAAGAAAGGAATGTGGCTGAGCATTTCATCGGTTCATTTACCCATTTGAATAGTCGCGGTATAAATTGGAAGTTTCTTCAAGCAGCTGCTGGATGTTGGGATCTTGTTTTCCATGTCTTCCGATTTGGGTCTTTTCAACTCTGTCTTATATTTGAAGATTGGTGTGCCCTGTTAGAGCTTCCTCCTGAGGGACTTTGGATCCGACCTTCAAGTATAGACCCCCCTCATGATCTGTTTTGCAAACTCTTTGAAAATAAGATCGTGAAAACTCTGCCATGCTTAACTGAGAAAAATGTGCAATTTCAAGCCCTCATTGAACTGTTTTCTAAAAACGTCGATCCTACTGACTCCCGTTTTCAGGAGTGTCAACATAATGCCTTAGTATTTGCTGTCTTTGCACGTCATGTTCTTCGTAGAGACTCTAGTGCTGCTCCTTTCACCTTGTTGACAATAGTAGATCAGATAAATGAGGGGAGAAATCCTGTCCCTACAATGCTAGCCGAAACCTTTTATGGCTTAGACTTTATTGCTAGTAAAAAGGTGCAGGATAATTTTTTTGGATGTGCCAAGCTGTTATATGTGTGGCTATGTGAGAAACTCACTATCCTTCAATCACAAAACCGCATTGAGTACACTCTTAAGAGTTTTCATTCCTGGAAGGCAAAGATTAAGCAACCTCAGCTTAATGAATGGCACCATTGGTTGCAGACCATAGGGGAAAACCAAATTCGTTGGGTGAGTCAATCGTGTCCACAAATTATCACCAGTACTTGCCCATACTCATTTGTCCATCTTATGGGTTTAGAAAAATCATCTTTCTATGCACCTGTGTGTTTCCCTTCTCAGATTATTGGAATCTTGTGTCCTCCTAAGGTTATCACACCACCTTGTTGTGAAGACCTTACTCCTGATCTCATTGCATCCATAGTAGCTGCTTGGAGAGACAAAATCATGGAGAGGAGATCTGCTTTCATGTCTAAGCTTCGAAAGGGAGGAGCATTTGGAGAACCAGCAAACCGAAGAGCTCGAATTGGTGAACCATGAAGATCTTCGGCTCGAGATTGTCATTTCTTTTATTGTTTTCATTTGTTTTACTTGAATATAATCAGAGTCAAAGATTGTAAATCCGATTTCATTATAGATGAAAATTTAAAGAAAGAAATTTTACTTGATACATGTTATAGACAGTTGGCAATTCAGGGTTTCATCATTTTTCATATAACCAATCGCTGGCGTTATAACCTGTCAATATAATCAATACAAAGGATGTTTGTTTTTCTTTTCTCTCTATTAGTGCAAACTATCTTATTTCATTTGTCAATCATTTAATCTAGTTTGTTAACTTCCAATCAGGATTCTGAAAGATAGCAACCATCACTCCGAAAAAGGACACCCAAGCTAAGCCTACCTGGTCTAGACCTACCTCAGTGTCCAGACTTGTTCATCACTTTGATTCTCCTGTGTCATCAACAATACCTTTACCTTCTTCACCAGAGTCTTCAAGTTCCTTGAAGTAAACCAAATGGCCGACCCAACTGACCTTCTGTTGAGCATGCAAGAGATGATGAAGAATCTCACTCGGGACATGGCCGGAATGAAAGAAGAAATGGCAAACATGAAGACCCAGATAAGTGATAAAGCCTCTGCGTCTAGAAGTCCCATACTTCCACCTCCTCGTGCTACATCTTCGGAAACTCATAGACCTGTTATCCAGCCTTCCGAGGTTGATTTAGATGATGAGCAGTACGCCGCAGAGTATTGCGTTCCAAGGGTTGACAGAGAAAATGAGAAGTTTGAAAATTTTGAAAAAGAAATGTCTGAGAAATTTAGCAAGATGGCTCATGAAATGGAGCAAATGAAAGTGCAGGGGCCCAAGAAATTTGATGTCTCTGAATTAATACTTTCTTCGACAGTATCCTTGCCGCCTAACTTCAAAGCTCCTGATTATGATAAATATGACGGAACCGGGTGTCTGCGTAATCACATGAGATGATTTATCATTCTCTCACAGCAGTACGGTCTGAGCCGTGAGCAGATGGCCCAGTTGTTCTTGATCTCTCTGACGGGAATTGTGAAGAAGTGGTTCTTAAGGCTGAAGCCGGAAGAGGTGAGAACCCTGGAAGACATTTCTGAGAAACTGATAGAGTAGTTCTTGATGGAAGAAGGCATTGAGGTCACGAAGAGAGACCTAAAACAGTTGAAGCAAGGTCCTCAAGAGACCTTTACTTTCTTTTTCAGGCGTTGGAGATGCAAATCTGCTCAGCTGAGCCAGAGAATGTCTGAATCAAAGCAGATAAAGTTAGTTCTGAAGAGTTTGTCTCCTCAGTACTTTCATTTCTTGGCGCCGCAGCATTATCCGAGTTTTGATCATTTGATCAAGACTGGTACTCAGACGGAGGATGCCATAGCAAAAGGCTAGAGAGCCAAGGTTTCTTCTGAAATCCGAGAAGGGAAAAGGCCTATGGTCCAGCCCAAGGAAGTTCATGCTGTCAGTTACACCAGGTCGGCGGCTAGGGTTACTGCAGAAGCTACAAGGGCGCCAAGGAGAGGTACCTTTGATAGGAAATTTGATCCTCTTCCATATCTTATAACAATGATATTCAAGAGGCTTATGAAAGACAGAAAGATCCGGCTCCCGGATATTAAACCTCCACCCAATCCCTTATCCGCATTCTAGAAGATGGATCAGTACTGTGAATATCACAGAGGTCCTTGGCATTTGATAGAAAATTGCTTGGCCTTGAAACATGCAATCCAAAATATGATTGACAAGGACGAGCTGGCAGTTGAGAGACCAAACGTCACTTAGAACCCACTTCCTAACCATCATGCTATGCCTCCTACCACCAATGCCATCTTTACTGATGAACCTTTGCTTGACCCATCAACTCTCATTTGTGCCATTACCACAGAAAAAACCTATGTAATGAAGTTTGACGAAGAAGAGTTTGAAAATATGAAAAAGAAGCAGCCTATTGTAATATCGTTTGACGACGATGAATTGGCTGAATCGTCTTCATCTCAGTCTAGTGTATTTCAGACTGATAATGCAGAAAGAGCAAAGAAAACTCCGTATGTCTTAAAGGCTGAGGACTTTGAAGAAGATGAACTATTGTTGTTAGATGATGCGTCATATGACCCGTGGTGGGCGTGTGTTCAAACCTCCAGAGCTGAGTGTAGAAAATCCAGTAGAAGTTACGAGAAACACAGAGAATCCGAAGCAGAACAAGGTCAGCGTAGATGAAGAAGCGGAGAGCTTGCTAAAGCAGTTGAAAAAGACTCAGGCCAATATTTCCATATGGGGTTTACTCATGGCCTCATCTAAGCACAGAAAGTTAGTCCTTCGAGAGCTTAACTCAGCACAAGTCTCTGTAGACACTACTCCTGATGAGCTGGTGAGCTTGGTCACCATGACAAAAGTGTCTAAGACTCTATCTTTCACTGATGATGATTTGCCTCCTGAGGGTCGAGATCACACCAAATCTCTGGAAATCACCGTTGTTTGCAACAAGAAGAGAGTACCAGAGGTGTTGGTTGACAACGACTCTGCTTTGAATGTTTGCCCGTTGAGTACTGCAACAACCCTTGGATTTGGTCCTGCGGACTTCATCCCATCTCAACAGGGTATTCTGGCGTACGATGGCACTCGCAGGGATGTGATCGGAACTCAGGTCACTGAGATACAGATAGGAGGAGAAGACTTCGAAATAGAGTTCCAGGTTTTGGACATCAAAGCCTCATTTCTGTTGTTACTTGGCCACCCTTGGTTGCACAAGTTCGGGGTTGTCCCATCCTCTCTTCATCAAAAGTTGAAGTTTCTTCACAAAAACAGAATGGTAACTGTAAAGGGAGACCCAGACCTTGAAGTAGGGCTTATTACTCATGATTTGACTGTGGAAATGGCCGATGATATAAGTCTAAATGGGTTCTCACTAGAGGTAACTGCCATCACCTTTGAGGAAGCTATGAATGAGGAAATTTGTTTCCTGACCAGCACAAACTCAAACGTCGTCAAGATGATTCGCCGACAGGGGTACATACCAGGTGCAGGGCTGGGTAAATATCATCGAGGTTTGACTGAGTTTAAATCCTTCAATGGTCTATTTGGGCTGGGGTACAAACCCACGAAGAAAGAGGTTAAAGAGATGAAACAGCTGATGCGGAAATGGGCTGAATGTCGCCGAAGAGGGTTAGAATTACCGATGGCGCCAATTAATTTGACAATGAACGGCCGTTTCCGAAGGGAGGGTGCAGATTTCCCTTTCTGTGGCTTTGCCGAGACTTGGCTGGATGAGAGTACAGGACAGAGGTTGCCAGGTTTTGAAATTTTCTTTGATCTGGAATTAGAAGATAAGCAGACAGGTGTGCAGACAGGTGTGCAGACAGAAGTTGGGTCTGAAGCTGATTGGGCAGAACATGTAGAGCCAAGCCTGCTGAGTTCACTATTTCTTCAAGATTCACAGACTATTGCCGTGATTGATCGGAGGGCCTTGATTCTGAACCCTACACATTGAATCACCCCGGTAGAGGAACCATTGACTAACTGGACCTCTCAGGTCATACCTCAGGTTACTTTCCTATACAGTCATGTCCCTTCAAAAGAGTCGGTTGTCCGTAAGTATGCGTCAGTCTCTGAGTCTGATTCGGAGTCTGTTTATTCTAATAATTCTTTTTTGAAATACTCAAGAGGGGGGGTGAATTGAATTTAACTCAATATTAGGCCTTTTGAAAATTATCTATAAACCCTAATTGGAATTTTTCTTCACTTAAATAAATATTTGGTTAGTGCAAATATAATTGAAAGAACAAAGTGAAATGCCAAACCAAAACAATAATGGAAATGCAAGAGTGAGAAATTGACACACCGATATATAGTGGTTCGGCCAACGGCCTACTCCACTCTACTCAAGGTCGCACTTGAGGGATTCCACTATAGAAGACCTCCACGATGCCCGGCTCCGAGGCGGTTACAATTCCAAGGGATATTAAACAAGGATGCCCTTACACCTTTACAAAGACTCTCCTTCTCCGCCGAGTTCTAAGCGGTTGCTCTCTAGGGAATTAAAAAGGGAATGCCCTAGCCACCTACACTAGATTTGAAAGAGAATAGCTTGGCTTCTTCTTGAAAGCTTGATGCTCTTTGTAGACCCTTGATTGCTCTTCAAAGATGGTGATTTGCAAGTGAAAGCACTACTATATCCAAACTCAAAAGATTCACAAGTGAAAGGCAAGTTTGGGATGAAAAACAAAAACTCAAGCTAAAATGGATTGCAAATGTTTTTTATGCTTAAGGATGTTTTTCAAAGATCAAGAGAGAGTGAAAAACTTCTCTACATGTTGTATATATAACCACACCAAAGAATATGACCGTTTGGGGGTGGAAATATCAAAAACCAATAATTAATTTGAATCCCAACGGCTATTTTTTAGTCTGTCGCGAGGTTCTCGGAGTTCCGAGAACCATTCTCGGAGTTCCGAGAATTCTCGGAGTTCCGAGAAATATTCTCGGAGTTCCGAGACAACGGCCAGAAGAAATAAAATTTCTACTGGACCATTTCTCGGAGTTCCGAGAAATTGTCTCGGAGTTCCGAGAAAGTGTCCAGATGCTACTGGACCTTTTCTCGGAGTTCCGAGCTCGGAGCTCCGAGAAAAATTCTCGGAGTTCCGAGAAGCCTAAAAATCCGCAGTTTTTGATTTTTATTGCAAATTTGATTTTTAGCTTTTGGAACTCAACTCCTATGGTTATTTTGGAATGTTTATGAGGGTCCCAACATGTTGGTCCACCACATAACCATTCACTAATGCATTTTAAGTTCTTAAGTGTTCTTTGAAAAACAAGTTGAAAACACTTTGCCTTGACTTGGAAATCTAAAGAGAAAGGATGTACAATGATACCTATGCAATCTTCAACTTCTCTTTAGTCTTGGTCTTCAATTGATCTTCCATCTTGTGTATACTTTGCTTGAGAGATGAGGTGAGCTTCACTTAGCTCCTTTGACTCTTGTATGGGATATCTCCAAGCATGACCATGTTGTGTGTTGGTTTCTTCAATGATCAATCCTATCTCAAACACAACACTTCAAAGCAAATTGATTAGTATTCAAAAACACAATCAATTATGTTTAGAATCATCAAAACAAGATAGGAGAGTAGACCCTTGGGCTTACAATCTCCCCCTTTTTGATGATGACAAACAAAATTGATTATGAGGTGTGTGTGGAGTGACATAGTAGGCAAGTGAATACTAGAACTCCCCCTCAATATATGCACACATATAAATGATACAAGTTATAAGCAAGTGGTGCATATAGTCAATTGAATAGATAATCAATTTCAAACTTCTCCCCCTTTTGTCATCGATAGAAAGGGTGAAAAAAAAATAGGAGTGGATAACTCCCCCTGAATCAATGCTTATGGTATAAAATTATATAACCAAGTAATGCACATATACCTGTTCATGATCGAGATGTTGACATATGTCAAGATGTTAGGTATTTTAATTAAAGTGAAGATACCTCTCCAACTTAGAAAAACTAAGAAGGCTAAGAATATCAATTGAGTGATTTTTAAGATTAAAAATTTGACATCTCATTCATGCAGATACTACCAAACAAAGATTATATATATAAATACTATATAGATAAGCTGGTTAAAGGCACAAAGTATTTATTTGGCAATTTCTTTGATTTGATCCGCACTCCATATGTTTAAGGCACTTCGGATATAGCAAATTCTATCATCACTAAGGGGTTTTGTAAAGATATCCGCTAATTGTTCTTCAGTGTTGATATATTTTAAGCAAATATCCCCTTTTTGTGAGTGATCTCTGATGAAGTGGTGCCTAATCTCAATGTGTTTTGTTCTTGAGTGTTGTATGGGGTTCTTTGTTAAGCTTATAGCACTAGTATTGTCACATTGGATGAGAATATTTTCCATTTTGATTGCATAGTCCATCAATGTGCTTTTCATCCATAGGACTTGAGCACAGCAAGCTCCAGCTGCCACATATTCTGCTTCTGTTGTGGACAGAGCTACTGAATTTTGCTTCTTGCTAAACCATGAAACAAGTGATTTACCCAAGAATTGGCAAGTCCCACTAGTGCTTTTCCTATCTACTCTACATCCAGCAAAGTCTGCATCTGAATATCCGATGAGAGTGAAGGAAGATGATCTTTCATACCCCAGTCCTAGACTTTGGGTTCCTTTTAAGTACTTGAAGATCTTCTTAACTGCCGATAGGTGAGATTCTTTAGGATCCGATTGAAATCGAGCACAGAGACAGACAGTAAACATAATGTCTGGTCTGCTGGCTGTCAAATAGAGCAAACTACCTATCATACCCCTATACAATTTCTGATCCACAGATTTGCCAAATTCATCTTTTTCTAGCTTAGCAGTAGTACTCATGGGAATTCTTGATGTCTTACTGCTATCCATGCCATACTTCTTTAATAACTCCTTTGTATATTTTTCTTGATTTAAAAATATTCCATTTTTGTATTGTTTAATTTGAAGTCCTAAGAAGTAGGTTAACTCTCCCATCATGCTCATTTCAAATTCATTTTTCATTAAGGTTGCAAATTCATCACACAATTTTTGATTAGTTGAGCCACAGATGGTATCATCTACATAGATTTGGACAAGGAGGATATCATGATTTTCTCTTTTGATAAATAAGGTTTTATCCACCTTTCCCATCTCAAATCCCTTTTCAACTAAGAAAGTGCAAAGCCTCTCATACCAAGCTCTAGGAGCTTGCTTTAATCCATATAAAGCTTTATCAAGCCTGAAGACATGATTTGGATGTTTGAAGTCTTCAAAACCTGGAGGTTGCTCAACATACACTTCCTCTTGGATATAGCCATTTAGGAAGGCACTTTTGACATCCATTTGATATAGTTTAAATCCTTTATGAGATGCATATGCCAAAAGTATCCTAATAGCCTCCATACGGGCAACAGGAGCAAATGTCTCATTATAATCTATCCCTTCCTCCTGATTGTACCCTTGGGCTACAAGCCTAGCTTTATTCCTAGTGATAATTCCATTTTCATCCAATTTATTTCTATACACCCATCTCGTGCCAATGACTGGATGATCACTAGGTCTAGGTACTAGCCTCCATACCTTGTTCCTTTCGAATTGACTCAACTCTTCTTGCATGGCCATCAACCAATATTCATCCTTTTCTGCTTCCTTGATGGATTTTGGTTCTAATTCGGATAGGAATGCCAAATTATTGCTCACACTACGATAGTATGATCTAGTTCTTACTGGCAATGTGGCATCACCTAAGATTTGGGATTCAGGATGATCAACCAATGTTCTCCTATCCCTAGGTAATGAGGCATCATCTTCATTTTCTACTTCCTCACTAGGTGGTGTATGACTAGTAGATGCATGAGGAGGAGCACTCAATTTTGGAAAAAGATGTTCAACGGGTTCATCCTCATCATGTGGCATTTCTTGAGGTGTTGGCTCTCTTTCATCAAATGTCACATGCATGGATTCTTCTACTACTAGGGTTCTCCTATTAAATACTCTATATGCTTTGCTATGAGAAGAATACCCTAAGAATATTCCATCATCCGACTTCTTATCAAATTTATGTAAATTATCTCTAATGTTCAAAATGAAGCATTTACATCCAAACACTCTAAAATAGCTTATATTTGGTTTCAAGTTTTTCCAAAGCTCATAAGGTGTTTTCTTAGAGATTGGCCTTAAGTATACCCTGTTTATGATATAGCAAGCGGTGCTAACCGCTTCCGCCCAAAAATATCTAGGGAGATCATTTTCATGCAACATTGTTCTAGCCATTTCTTGGAGAGTTCGATTCTTTCTTTCTACTACTCCATTTTGTTGAGGTGTTCTAGGTGCGGAAAAATTATGTTTAATGCCATGTTCATTACAGTAAGTGTCAAAGTGTACATTTTCAAATTCCGTTCCATGATCACTTCTAATGTGGGAGATGGCAACACCTTTTTCATTTTGAATTTGATTGCATAATGTTAGGAAGTTTTCATAAGTTTCATCTTTATGTCCTAGAAATATGACCCATGTGAATCGTGAGTAGTCATCAACAACTACAAACACGTACCTTTTTCCACCTAGGCTACTAGTCTTCATTGGTCCAAAAAGATCCATATGAAGTAGCTCCAAAGGGTAGGAAGTTGAAATCATATTTTTAGGTGCAAAAGAGCTTTTCAATTGTTTTCCTAATTGACAAGTTCTACAAATGTGATCCTTGATGAATTTGAACTTAGGCAATCCTCTAACACTTTCTTTTGAGGAGAGGGTCGAAATGAGATCCATTCCGGCATGACCCAACCTCCTATGCCATAGCCAAGAATCCTCACTAATGGCATTTAGACAAGTCACTTTTTGGAGTCTAAGATCATCTAGTCCAATTGTATAAATGTTATTGTCTCTAGACCCTATGAATTTTACTTCTCCATTTATCTTATTTTTAACAATGCATTTGTCGGGATTGAAGACAACTTCAAAACCATTATCACATAATTGACTAATGCTAATAAGATTATGGGACAAGCCATCAACAAAGAGTACATCATGTATGGGAGAGGTAGAGTTACCTATGGTGCCTTCACCTTTGACTTTTCCTTTCTTGTCATCTCCAAAGGTAACTTCTCCACCATCCTTGAGTGATAGGGATGCGAATTGAGTGAGATCTCCGGTCATGTGTCTAGAGCATCCACTATCAAGGTACCATGTGTTCCTCTTGTTGTGGCTTTTAAGGCATACCTACATAGGAATAGGCAAGTGAGATCCCTTAGGTACCCAAATCTTCCTAATCTTGCTATGTTCATTTGTTTTCACTTTAGAGTTCAATTTGATCTTATCTTGTTTAGCATGCAAGCAAGCAACTTTATAATGACCTAACAATCCACAATAAAAGCAAATTTTGGTACTACTAGAGGAGGTCTTTTCAAGTTTGTTTTTATAGTTAGATATTGTGGTATTCCATCTATGTCCAAGTCCACTTTTGTCATTTGACATTCTTTGAAGATTTACAAGTTTATCCAATTTTAATGAACTATTTTCAAATTTTTTAAAGAGTTTCTTGAGTTCATCATATTCAAAAGATAGTTTACCGTTTTCATGCTTTAGTTTGTTATTTTCAATGGAAAGATTTTGTCGATTTTCATTCAAAGTCTTAATGGTAGCATTTAGCTCATGAATCTCTACTTTGCATTTTTCATTTTCATTATCTAAGAATTCATGATCCTTTTTTAACCAACCAAATTCTTTTGTTATGTTAGCAAGAGAATTTTCAAGTGATGCAATTTTATCAAATTGAATTTCAAGTTCATCATTTGCACTTTGTAAGGACTCTAAAACTTCTTGTAAGATAATGACATCATTTAAAGTGTTTACCTCATTGTTGTCATTTGTTGAGGCCATGAAGCACACATTTCTTGCTAATAGGCAATCTTCCCCATCATTTTGTTCGCCTTCGCTTTCAATCTCCTCATCCCATGTGGCGGACATTCCTTTCTTGCCTTCTCTTCTCTTGAAGCGGTTGTTTGAAGTAGGTTCATTGTTGAGTGGACAATCCGGGCGAATGTGTCCAAGCTTCTTGCAACCGTAACATCGGGGTTGAGAAGATCCATCACCAACTTCTTCTTTCTTCTTGAATGGAGGATTGGTCCTTCTATTTCTCATGCCTCCCATGTTTCTTTGCAAGAACTTGATCCTTCTTGTTAGGAGAGCTACTTCATCCTCGATGTCTTCCTTTGCATCTTCACTTTCACCTACATTACAAGCAAAAGCAATTCCTTTTCCTTTTTCGATTTTAGTTTCGATTTCGGGTGCTTTTGTTTTGAAAATCATTTCATGTGTGATCAAGGACCCTATAAGTTCATCTAGGTTCAAAGTGTTCATGTCCTTGGCTTCGGTGATTGCGGAGGTTTTGGATTCCCAAGACAAAGGTAGGGACCTAAGAATTTTAGTTACTAAATCTCTATTGGAAAATTGTTTTCCAAGTCCCCTTAATCCATTTACAAGATTGGTGAATCTAGTGTACATGTCGGCAATTGTTTCATCGGGTGTCATTTGAAAAAGTTCGTATTGCCGAAAAATATGGTTCATTTTAGATTCTTTAACTTGATTGGTTCCTTCATGGGTGACTTCTAGAGTGTCCCAAATTTCCTTAGCCGAATTCAAATTTGATACTCTATTGAATTCTCCGGGAGATAGAGCACAAATGAGAGAATTCATGGCTTTGGCATTATAATTCGAAGCTTGTTGTTCGGCTTCGGTCCAATCATTTAAATTTCTTGTGGGTAGGATATATTCATTATTAATTGCTCTCCACATTTGATAGTCTTGAGTTAAAAAGATTTTCATTTTAGTTTTCCAAAAACCATAATTTGTACCATCAAAATAGGGTGGCCTAGTGTTTGAATAACCTTCATGATGTTGAGGGTAGTTTGCCATTTTTGAATCTTTACTCTAAACCGGTTAGGGTTTTCAAAAAAAATAGAGACGAGGCTCTGATACCAATTGAAATACTCAAGAGGGGGGGTGAATTGAATTTAACTCAATATTAGGCCTTTTGAAAATTATCTATAAACCCTAATTGGAATTTTTCTTCACTTAAATAAATATTTGGTTAGTGCAAATATAATTGAAAGAACAAAGTGAAATGCCAAACCAAAACAATAATGGAAATGCAAGAGTGAGAAATTGACACACCGATATATAGTGGTTCGGCCAACGGCCTACTCCACTCTACTCAAGGTCGCACTTGAGGGATTCCACTATAGAAGACCTCCACGATGCCCGGCTCCGAGGCGGTTACAATTCCAAGGGATATTAAACAAGGATGCCCTTACACCTTTACAAAGACTCTCCTTCTCCGCCGAGTTCTAAGCGGTTGCTCTCTAGGGAATTAAAAAGGGAATGCCCTAGCCACCTACACTAGATTTGAAAGAGAATAGCTTGGCTTCTTCTTGAAAGCTTGATGCTCTTTGTAGACCCTTGATTGCTCTTCAAAGATGGTGATTTGCAAGTGAAAGCACTACTATATCCAAACTCAAAAGATTCACAAGTGAAAGGCAAGTTTGGGATGAAAAACAAAAACTCAAGCTAAAATGGATTGCAAATGTTTTTGATGCTTAAGGATGTTTTTCAAAGATCAAGAGAGAGTGAAAAACTTCTCTACATGTTGTATATATAACCACACCAAAGAATATGACCGTTTGGGGGTGGAAATATCAAAAACCAATAATTAATTTGAATCCCAACGGCTATTTTTTAGTCTGTCGCGAGGTTCTCGGAGTTCCGAGAACCATTCTCGGAGTTCCGAGAATTCTCGGAGTTCCGAGAAATATTCTCGGAGTTCCGAGACAACGGCCAGAAGAAATAAAATTTCTACTGGACCATTTCTCGGAGTTCCGAGAAATTGTCTCGGAGTTCCGAGAAAGTGTCCAGATGCTACTGGACCTTTTCTCAGAGTTCCGAGGGAACTCTCGGAGTTCCGAGCTCGGAGCTCCGAGAAAAATTCTCGGAGTTCCGAGAAGCCTAAAAATCCGCAGTTTTTGATTTTTATTGCAAATTTGATTTTTAGCTTTTGGAACTCAACTCCTATGGTTATTTTGGAATGTTTATGAGGGTCCCAACATGTTGGTCCACCACATAACCATTCACTAATGCATTTTAAGTTCTTAAGTGTTCTTTGAAAAACAAGTTGAAAACACTTTGCCTTGACTTGGAAATCTAAAGAGAAAGGATGTACAATGATACCTATGCAATCTTCAACTTCTCTTTAGTCTTGGTCTTCAATTGATCTTCCATCTTGTGTATACTTTGCTTGAGAGATGAGGTGAGCTTCACTTAGCTCCTTTGACTCTTGTATGGGATATCTCCAAGCATGACCATGTTGTGTGTTGGTTTCTTCAATGATCAATCCTATCTCAAACACAACACTTCAAAGCAAATTGATTAGTATTCAAAAACACAATCAATTATGTTTAGAATCATCAAAACAAGATAGGAGAGTAGACCCTTGGGCTTACACTTTTGATGCAGGTACTATAAAGGTTGAGTCTCCTGAAGTCGATGGTGATTCCCCTTCTTCCAGCAGGATCGAGTCAGATGCTGTTTCTATCATTGATTCAGATGTTATTTCATTACATAGTCCAGAGTCAGTCGACATTGATGTTGACATATTTGTTGAGTCTGTAAATGTGTCTCAAGAGTATACTGTAAAGCCCGATGTGGGTAATTCATCATTTGATGTACTTGATTCAACATTCAATGAAATAAAGGATTCTTTTTTTGTGTACATTCCTATCTCCACTTTTGTTTCCAGTGTTTCTGCTTTGGAATCTGATAATTTTAATAATAACAATAAAGACTCCCCCTCTGATGAGGATGCCGATGACACTCCCCCTGAAATCAAACACATGATTCAACAGGAGGAGAGTCGCCGAGCAAAACCACTCGAAGAGGAAATTGAAACTGTGAATATAGGTGATGAAACCTTGATTCGGGAGATTCGAATTGGCAAAATTTTATCTCCTGAAGAACGCGAGGAATTAATCACCCTACTCAAAGAGTTCAAGGAAGTTTTTGCTTGGTCATATGATGACATGCCAAGATTAAGTGAAGAAATTGTTCAGCATCGCTTACCCTTAATCCCTGGTATTAAGCCAAAGAAGCAAAAACTCCGAAAACTCAAAACTGAATGGGAGTTGAAGGTTTACGAAGAAGTAAAAAGGCTGTTAGACGTAAAATTCATTCAAATAGTGGAATATCCAGAGTGGCTTGCGAACATTGTACCGGTGCCCAAAAAGGACGGGAAAGTTCGAATGTGAGTCGATTTTCGAGACCTGAACAAGGCAAGTCCTAAGGATGACTTTCCTCTTCCAAACATTGATCTCCTGGTGGATAATACAGCTGGGCATGCTCTTCTATCCTTTATGGATGGGTTCTCAGGCTACAATCAGATTAAGATGGCACCCGAGGACATGATGAAAACAACGTTCATTACTCAGTGGGGTACTTACTGCTACAGGGTGATGCCGTTTGGTTTGAAAAATGCTGGTGCTACAACTCTTTTACATGATATGATCCATAAAGAGGTCGAGGTATATGTCGATGACATGGTTGTAAAAGGCAAGACTCGACTTGAGCATACAATTGCATTAAGAAAATTATTTGAAAGAATCAGGAAGTATCAGCTTCGCCTAAATCCGAGTAAGTGCGTCTTTGGTGTTACATCAGGAAAGCTCTTAGGGTTTATGGTCAGTGAAAGAAGGATTGAAGTGGACCTACAAAAGAAAGGCGATTCAAGAAATGCAGCCGCCGAAGACAGAAAGGCAGATCCGAGGTTTCCTTGGCAAAGTTCAGTATCTGAGACGGTTCATAGCATATCTGACGATGACGTGTGAACCCATTTTCAAGCTTCTGAAGAAGAATTCCTCGAAGAAGTGGAATGAAGAGTGTCATGAGGCTTTTGAAAAGGTTAAGCAGTGCTTATCTTTACCTCCTGTTCTGTCACCTGTCATTCCGGGCCAGCCGTTATTATTGTACTTGTCTATCACAGATACAACGATGGGTTGCATGCTTGCTCAGCAAGATTCAGAATCTAAAAGGGAAAGGCCCATTTACTACATCAGTAAGAAGATGCTAGAGTACGAGTTAAAGTACACTATTTTGGAAAAGACATGTCTAGCATTAGTTTGGGCTACCCAGAGGCTTAGACATTATTTGCTTTCAAGCAAGATCCTTTTGCTTTCACGGATGGATCCGCTAAAATACTTGTTTGAGAAACCCGCCCTTACAGGAAGAACCGCAAGATGGTTGTTATTATTGTCTGAGTTTGACATCACCTATGTCACTCAGAAATCAGTTAAATGGTGTGTTGTTGCTGAACAGTTGGCTGATGCACCTGTTGAAGAGAATGCTTTTCTGAAGGCAGAATTTCCTGATGAAGAGATCATGGATGTTGAAGAAGAGACTTCGAGTACTAAGTGGCTTATGTACTTTGATGGAGCTGTAAATAGTCGAGGACAAGGAGTAGGAGCTGTGCTTATATCCCCTCGGAAGGAGTATATTCCTGTCTCTATCAAATTGCAGTTTGAGTGCACCAACAATATGGCTGAGTATGAAGCTTGCATCGCCGGGTTGGAGGCAGCCTTAGCTTTGCATATTCAAGATATTGATGTGTTTGGGGATTCTATCTTGATCATTTGCCAGATTAATGGACAATGGAAAACTCGAGAAGATAAATTGATCCCTTATAACACTTATTTGGAATCTTTGGTTAAAAAGTTCAAGAACATCACATTCACTCACTTGTCAAGGACCAAAAATCATTTTGCTGACGCTTTGGCTACTTTGGCCTCGATGTTAGACATTTCTGTATCAATGGAGGTTCAGCCGCTAGTTGTCAGACTTCAGTGGGCTCCTTCGCATGTGAATGCAATAGATATTTTAGCCAGATGTTCGGATGGGAAGCCTTGGTATACAGATATTAAGAATCTTATTGTTGGTAAAGGGCATCCTCCAGAAGCTTCAAGCAAAGAGAGGAAGACTATTCAGAAGTTGGCTGCCAACTTTATTATTTGCGGTGAAGAGCTGTACATAAGGTCATTTGATGGCATACAGCTTCTCTGTGTTGACGAAGACAAAGCCGCAGAGCTTATTGAGCAGACTCATGAGGGAGTTTGTGGTCCTCATATGAATGGGAAAATGTTGTCAAGGAAGATTTTGAGACTTGGATTCTATTGGCCCACAATGGAAGCAGACTGCTTCGCCTTTGTGAAGAAATGCCATAAGTGTCAAGTCTATGCAAATCTTATTCATGTCCCTCCTTCGGAGTTGCACTCTATGACTTCTCCATGGCCCTTTTCAGTATGTGGAATTGATATAATTGGGAAGGTTTATCCAAGTCCTCGAGCGGGCATCAGTATATTCTGGTCGCAATTGACTATTTTACGAAATGGATTGAAGCCGCTTCGTATGCTTCCATAACTTCGAACACCGTTGCGAAGTTCATCCATGCCAACATTATTTGCAGATATGGAGTGCCTCACGAGCTGATTTCAGATAATGGGTCGCATTTCAAGAAAGAGGTGTTACACCTGTGTGAAGAATTTAAAATAAGACATCACAAGTCATCTCCTTACAGACCTCAAACAAACGGGGCTGTAGAGGCGGCAAATAAGAATATCAAAGTCATTATCAGTAAGATGACCGAGACTTATAAGGACTGGTCGAATAAGCTTCCATATGCCTTATGGGCTTATCGGACATCGATTAGATCTTCGACAGGTGTAACTCCGTATTCTTTGGTGTACGGAATGGAGGCAGTCCTCCCTGTTGAGCTAAGAATTCCCTCTTTGAGAGTGATGATGGAAGTTGATCTACCAGAGTCTGATTGGGCTAGAGCCAGGTATGATGAGCTGTAGATGATAGATGAGAAGAGGTTGAGAGCCTTGTACCATATTCAGGGATATCAGAGGCGAATTGAGAGAGCTTTCAACAAGAAAGTTTGCGTCCGGGATTTGAAGCCTGGAGATCTTGTTCTGAAGTCCTACAGGACACCAGTGTTTGATCCGAGAGGTAAATTCAGGCCAAACTGGTCTGGTCCTTACATCGTTGATGAAGTCCTGCCTGGAAAAGCCGTAAGACTCCTCAATGAAAATGGGGAAAAATTAAATAAGCCTACAAACCTGAATCAGTTAAAAAAGTATTATGCTTAAATACACCATGAGGCCGTCTTTGATCGACCTGAGCTTTGAGCTAATAACCTAAATGTTTTAAACCGTTTTGCAAACCCTTTGAACCTATAAAAAAACTTGTTTTCTTTGATAAACCCAAACTAGGGGCATTTTTTTTTTAGTAAAAAATAAAATAAAATAGTTTGAACTACGTTATGACCTGATCCCTTTTAAGGGTACATAGGTAGCCTGATCAATTCGGGTTCGGTCACATCTTTCGTAACATTTTGAAATAAAAATCCTTATAACCCGAATGAGCGAACTACACAGACCTGATTCCCATTTTCTTTAGGGATACGTAGGTAGTCTGGAGGGTCCAGATTCGGTCCAATGACATGCAAATACATTAGGGTTTAGCTTTTTTGAACCTAAGCCTACCTGAAAGTCCTTCTGGTGTATTTAGGCCCAGGTTTATAGAGAAACAGAAAAAGAAAAAAACGATGGAGTCTTAGACCCGCTAAGCTGAAAACCCGAAAGGACAGTTTAGGCAAAAATCAGGGTGTTAAGCCTGCTGGATGGAAAATCTGCAAGGGCAGACAGTCCAGGCAAAAATTAAGGCTTTAGTCATGGTAGGACTTCATGAAGGACAGAGCTTTTTGAAAGCTAGTTGAACCTTCATTTTCTCTTTGGCTCTTCTTTAATGTCTGAGTAAGCGCCAACAGAGTTTCTTTTATTACTCTTTGAGTCAGGAGATTAAAACTAAGCAATCTGAAAGGATAATAACCATGATTGAGATCTTGAAAAGAGGTTGAAGCATTTTTAAACATGGTATTCAAAAGACTCTAAGAGTGGGGGACCTTCAACCATTTTAAAATGTTTATCAGTTTAAGAAGCAGATTCAGTCTTTTTTGGAGTCTGGTTTAAAACTCGTCAAAGTCTTTGGTCATTGTCTATCAAAGTTGGTCTGTTGTCGAGTCAAAGTCAATTTTCAGAGTCCTGTTTAGTCAGTATTCCTCCCAAAACCGGAGTGATAAAAACTCAGAGGCTCAGAGAAGCAGAGAATTTGTGGTTCCTGTGGATAATGTAAAGCAGAGCAATGTTCAGATGTTCTCGTATGAAACCAAGGCACCACTTCTATCCAATAATCCAGGCAACATGAGTGAACCTTGAAACCCATGATGAGGAAAATAGAAGACAAGTATCCTCTAGCCTACATACTCCACTAAATTATCATCATCATCATTCCAATTTTCTGCCCAGAGGTTTTGATATGCTTCCTCTAACAATCTTGCTGCCAAACCAAAGTAACACTTGGAAACAATCCATAAACACTAGCAGAAACTTGACGCAGCATGCAGCCATACACTTGGTAGTAGTGTAATACTTCAAAACGGAATGCATGCTTGATGTATTAACTTTCCTTGCACTCCACTAGTGCATCACATGGAGACTGACAGGAAGGAAACTACATGCCACCACAAGCAATGCATCTAAAGCAAGCTGCCATATGCCATGATATGCTTCCAGAAGTGGTTTCATAGCTAGCAAGTTTTGATGGTGTAGCTTTAGATTGGACCCAGGTTCCAGTAAAAGAAAAAAAAAGATATAGTAACTGGCCCCAACGAATGAGTTTAAAGCAATCAACACAGGCTTTGTTGCATGGATTCGGATTTGCGTGTTGGGATCCGACACGGATTCGAGATGTCGGATTCGCCAAACCCCAAAAAGCAGTATTTGTGGATTCGATAACTTTTATTAAATAAAATAAAAAAACAAAAATTTAAAAATATATATATACACACACATTCATGAAAAATTTGAGGGTGGAGGGCAGAGACATAAGGGTTTTTATTAAGAGAGACGAAGAAGAAAGGGGAACGGGGTCGATGTTCGATGGTGGAGGGTCGAGGCGCTAGGGTTTTTATTAAGAGAGGATGAGTTGTTCGTTTTTAAAAAAATTAAGAAGGCTTTCAGCTCAGTTCCGGTATCAGCAAATGGCAGAGATGAGAAAATTTTGAATAGAACAAGTTTCTTGTACCTGTGAAAAGCCTTGTAAACCCAAGTGTTTATCAGAAAAATTTGTTGTAATCTCAAATGTTCAGTAATAAAAGCCTTTGGCCCATTCCCTTTTTGTTGCTCTCAAATGAATTTTGTCATGGAAGTAATCATACTAGGGGCATCTTTTATGACTTCTGTCATAAAAGATGTCAAGTAATTATTGATACTTGAGATAAATATTTTCATAAAATAGAGACTAGAGAAGTTCGAACACTTTTTGTATTGAGCTTTTTAGTCAAGTTATTCTCCATTGGAGTTGAATTTCTTTGAAAAATCTTTATCCCAGCGGAGTTTAAAACTACTCCAGCGATTTTTAAATTTCAGTCAAATGCTTTGCATCTTTTGAAAATGGGTTGGTACTCTAAAATTCATTCAAGTTACTTGAGTCCGGTCTTTGACCAAAATCATGCATTTCAATTTCGCTTTGCGAAAAGATGATTGATTCTTTAATGAAATCATTATGAGTTTCCCAGTTTCCTGTTGTTTTGAAAGATTTCAATAAAGATAGAAATGGGCCGATTCCGTATTCCACGGTCTAGCCTTTTCTTTCGCTGTTTTAAAGGTTTTAATAGGGTAAGAAATTGCCGAATTTAGTGTTGCACTATTTGGTTGTTTTTCGATCCTCATTTTGAAAGAAGTTTTTAATAAAGGGAATTCATCAAACCTGTGTTACACGGTTTGATCTTTTTCTTCGTTCATTTTGAAAGATTTTAATAGAGAAAGAAATTGTCGGATTTAGTGTTGCCCTATCTGGTTGTTTTTTTCAATCTTCGTTTTGAAAAAGGTTTTTAATAATGGAAATTATCGAACCTGTGTTACACGGTTTGGTCTTTTTGAAAGATTTTTAACAGAGATAGAAATTACCGAACCTGTGTTACACGGTTTGGTCTTTTTGAAAGATTTTAGCAGAAATAGAAATTACCGAACCTGTGTTACACGGTTTGGTCTTTTTGAAAGATTTTTAACAGAGATAGAAATTACCGAACCTGTGTTACACGGTTTGGTCTTTTTGAAAGATTTTAGCAGAAATGGAAATTTCCGAACCTGTGTTACACGGTTTAGTCTTTTTGAAAGATTTTTAACAGAGATAGAAATTACTGAACCTATGTTACACGGTTTGGTATTTTTGAAAGATTTTAGCAAAAATAGAAATTACCAAACCTGTGTTACACGGTTTGGTCTTTTTGAAAGATTTTAACAGAGATGGAACTTATCGAACCTGTGTTACATGGTTTGGTCTTTTTGAAAGGTTTTTAGCAGAGATCGAAATTATCAAACCTGTGTTATACGGTTTGGTCTTTTCTTCGTTCGTTTTAAAAGAGGAAAAATTATCAAACCTGTGTTACACGGTTTTGTGGACCCCGATCCGAGGACGGTGCGGAGGGACGCGAGATCCCTCCTGCGATCCTCTAGATCTCCACAACGTGAAGGAGAGCTCTACCAAGGAACTCTCGAAACGGATGCCACCCTCACCGTATAGCATGAGTGACGATATAAAAAAGAAAGAGATACATCCTGATCCGGAGCCAGGGCTCGAAACCGAGATATATCTAAAAATAACTCAGAGTCGCCATCCATGGACAAGCCATGGAACCAAAACAAATGCTCTGTTTGCAATGGATAACCAGAGATACAAAAGGTCCGTGCCTGATGACGAATGGGGAAGGTCCGAAGAGCGCCCCCAATTCGCCCGAGTGCGAACACTTGGTCTCTTATGCCATTTATTATCAACCTTGAAGAGTTTTAGGCGAAAATCATGTGAAATGGGAACAATCCTCAGGAGTCGTCTACCTAAGCATGCATTTCCTGAGAATACAAATAATAAGCACACAAAATAAAATAAAAGATGTGTCGCCTAATGATTGCTAGGTTATGAGTGACATACCTAACTGGTGTCTAAGTTCTGGTGGACGAACACATGCATGCTACAGCTAAAGGTATAGTTCTGCACAAGAAAGTAAGAAAACACAACAAAATATACAATATAACAAAACAACAAATCCTAAGATTCTAAATTATTAGCCCGAGTCCTCGGATGGTCTGATATTCATCCAAAGAAGCCTACGTATCCCCGCCTCCACGAGAATCAAGGCAACGTAGTTCTTCGCGCCTATTCTAAACTAGGATGCCTGAGACACCTAGACCTCTATCCTAAACTCGATCTAAAAGACCGCACCAATTATTAAAGTTTATTGTACGATTATTTAAATTCCAGTGAATTGTGAATTTTAGGACACCCTATATGCCCTAACTAAATGCAGGTTAGCCATAAGCTAATGCAGGTGGTTCCTACAACCTACGTGTAACTAGGCTGTATGCCCTAAGGAAAACAATAGGATTGCTAACGTATCCAAGACCTAGTCATCAGTCGGCGATGTGAATCGCCAACTGACCGGATGGAAGCGCTCCTAGCTAGGACAACCTCCTAACTCTAACACAAACACACAACAAGCACACAACAAAAGACAAACTCCTAACTCTAAAACTCTCTATCTAGGATAAACTCCTAACTCTAGAAGAAGATTTTTGTTAAAAATAAGGTTTTGAAGAAAAATGGTTAAAATATTTATTTACAAAGTTTGGCTGGACTTGGGATAAAGATCCCGAGCTGCACTACGTACCTCGTGAGAGAGGATCAAGCCAACGTAGTTCGAAACGAACTCTCAAACTACGCTTCTAAAAGAAACACTCACACTTCAGATTTTTTAAGGTTTTTTATATTTTCAAATGTTTTTGATATTTTTAAAGTTTTCACATGTTTTTGGATTTTAAAGCTTTTCCAATGCTCGGGACCTTTAGATGAATTCACTCTTAAAGGGAACACGCAAGAACAACCACAAACTAGGGCAAAGCCCTAAAGCAAAAGGAGAAACTCTGAATAAGCAACTAGCGTCTCAAAGAGACAAACCACAACAAGAAAGATAGCGTCCCAAGAAGAGAGAAAACGATCCAAGATCCCAAGCAAGCAAAGCTCTAATAAGACTGAGTTAGCCTCTAATCAAAGCGAAGTAATCAACAACTCTAAAGGAGAAACTCCGAACTAACAACACTAAAGAGGGGAACAAATGAGTCAGAGACTCTCAAATAACACTACCGAGTCAAAGACTCACTCTAAAAGAGGAGGCCACTCTAACATGAGGCTAGGTAAGCCTCCTAAAGGGGAAACTCTCTACATGAGACAAGGCTTGTCTCCGAGACACAAATGACGTAAAAAGGAATAAGAGACCTTGTGCACATTTGGCAAAGGTAAAACACCCAGCCGGGCCAGACAGCTACCTAGCCCTAGGGTGCAACAAATGTGTAACCCAATACCCATAAGGGTAGGGGTATGAAGCCAAGCCGAGTAGGGTGTTCTTCCAAAACCAAATGAAGCATAAAGATTAGAACTAGTGAGAGAACGAGACCGGGCGGGTCTCCCAAACATACACAAAGATGGGCTCCAAGTAACATTATCATTGGAATTTTACAAGTGAAGCTGTTGCAAACGAACTCGAAATGAGTTGAAACTTCTTCAGCAACAAGATGTGATGAGATGTAACTTACTGGAAGATTTTTACAGATTTTTACATTAAACTCATATTTAATTTGGATTTAACAATTAATTGACCAGATTTCAAAAATAACATAGAAACTACTAGAAATAGAAATCTAAATTCCATGAAATTTCTACAGTAGTAAGATATAAGTGAAAATAGCATGATGTGAGATTTCCATGAAATAAGAAAACTATTTACTATCAGTTTCAGATTTTTTAATTTTCAGACCAGATTATGAATTAACACTACAGCTCATATTAAATAAGATCCAAATCAATTAAAAATTTTACAGAAGCAAGAAATATAGAATTTAAGACCACTGTAAAAATTTGGAGAATTTTATCTGTGATTTGACGTCAGTAACAATTCTCCCAAAATCTGATAATTTTCAAAGAAATCATAAAATAATATACCAAACCAATTCCAAATATTCTTAAAACTTCATGGTAGAATTTATCCGCATTATATTATTTTCCCACAAAATTTCATTAAATTTGGAATTCGTTTAGCATATATTTTATTTTTCTTTGTCGAAAAGATATTTTTGAAGAGTTTTCTATTTTTAAAACACAATTTTCGAGAAAATTAAGACTCGGGAAAACGTCCTCCAACCTTGTTCTGATGTGATGAACACAAAAAAAATTTAAAATTCCAAAAAATAGATCATCCTGAGATGGCTATTTTTTCGAATTTCGTAATTACTCGACCCACATTTTAAATAAAATTCTACTCTTCACTCAAATTTTAGAAAACCTTTGATCTACTGTCCGATCCGATCCGATAGTCAGTTTACTCTATTCAATTAGAACATCGTATTAAATTTTGGGACGAAACGGAATTTAAACACTCATGCAGATCATGATTTTAAGCACACACATTTAATATTCAATTAAATTCAATTAATTGCTAAAAAAAACCATGCAAAATTCATAAAAAATACTGAATGATCTTGGAAAAATCTGATAATCGTGTACATACCTGTAATCGAGATCCTCGCCGCATCCAAATGCCGAAAATTCTGAAAATCATGCCAACGGGCAATCCACTCGCTTTCTTTCTTTCTCTTTTTTTTATTTTTTTTATTTTTCTTTGTTATTTTTGCTGTGAATAGGAAGATAGAGATAGGGAGGGATAGATGAGAGGGAGAGAGAGATAGAGTGGGAGTATAAGAATGAGAGAGAGGGAGAAAGAGGGTGAGTTGAACTAACATAAAGAGAGAGATATAGAGTGAGAGTTGGAGAGGTGACAGTGAGAGATAACAGGGAAAAGGAGATGCTCTGTTTTTTTAAGAGTGGTAGAGAGAGTGTAGAGAGAGGGCTGTTTGGAGAGCTGTTGAGAGAGATGAGAACTAGGATGGGTTGTTTGGAGAGAAATATGAGAGATGAGAGTGAGAGTGGACTGTTAAGGTGGGTATGTGAGAGATGAGAGTGAGATAGAGAGATACGTGAGAGAGGGCTGTTTGGAGGGTGAGAGAGTTTGAGGGTGAGAGTGAGAGTGGACTGTTAAGGTGGGTATGTGAGAGATGAGAATGAGATAGAGAGATACGTGAGAGAGGGCTGTTTGGAGGGTGAGAGAGAAGAATTAGAGGGATGGAGAGAGGGTAAGAGAGTGGGGTAGGCTGCTGTTGGGATAAGGAAACAGAGGGAGAGAGAGAAGAGTCATGGAGGGCTGCTGTTGGGGTGAGATATGGGTATGGGCTGCAAAGAGATGAGAGATAGAGAGAGGGAAAGGCTACTGTTAAGGATGGTGGAAAACAGAGAGAGAGACTAAGAGAGTGGGGTAGTGGGAGTGAAAACGGTGGATGCAGAGAGAGTAGCGAGGAAGGTGGTTTGCGGTGGGGTGGCCGGAGGAGGTGGAAATGGCCGATGGAAGTGGGCGGCTATGGAGAGGGAGAGGTTTGGGGAAATGGCCGAGGACGGGTGGCTGCGGAGGAGTAGGGTTGAGCTTGCCGGATTCCGGCAAGCTTACCGGAGAAGATGGAGATAGGTGGTTGAGGTTTGCAGGTTTTGGGTTTAGGGAGATGGTGGAGGTGCAGTGGTGGCTCGGGTGGAGGGTGGTGGCCGTAAGTTGCAGAGGTGGAAATGGTGGAGGAGAAAATGATGGTTTTGATTTTTTTTTGTTTTCTTTTCTCCTCCCTCCTCTCCCCTGTTTCTCCCCACGAGAATGAGTTTTCTCCCCCCCTCTTTAGCTGCTGTGCCCACCCCTCAAAATGAAATTCACCCTCAAAACATCTTTAGACATCATCATCATCCTCTCTATTATTATAATCTAGTACCCACCAATAGTGGATGGAAACTAGACAAGAATAAGCAACCGACCCCTACCTTGCACAAAGGTCCAAATCTTTCAAAATTGGTAATATTGAGTCCCTCCTTTAAACCTTATATTATATCATCATAGCCCCATGCTAATTTGTCTAAACATGGTGATGGGTGCGCATCATGTTGAGCACATGGTAGGCCCCATCCCATGGCACATGGGCACCTTCTCATTTTAAAACCGAAATGCATTTTCCATTGCTTCACTTAAGTTTAAGAAAGATGATAAAGTGGGCCCCTCAAGTCTCTCCCATTGGCTGATCCGAACCGTTCATTTGATGGGCGACAATTGATGATCTTGATCGTTCAAATAGTGGGCTGCGATGTGATTAGTTGTACCCTTGAAATTATCTCCGTAGAATGATCCACCTTGTCCAATTGATGGGCTGCCATCTTAAGATTTTTATTTTTCATAATAATGGGCCCATGCCAGACGAAATACGCTATGCCCTTTCGGATTTATACTGCGCACCCACTCTCAGCTCATCCTATCTGCCAAATCAAATTGGATTTTATCGAAATTTAGCGGGGACCTCGGTGGGACCATAAGCTGCTTCAGGGTTCAATTTGGGACCCCAACTCACTGATTTGACGAGACTCGCACAGACAACGCAAACTTGGGTCTGGTCAAAATGGGGTGTCTACAGATGCCCCTCTTTGGCAGAGCGTGTGTAACACGCGAATGGCAAAGCTAAACAGACAACGCATTTTGATCGACCCGAAAACAAAAGAAATTTTTTTTTTTTTTGGGATTTTTCGGTCCTAAGAACGATACTTACAAGGATAAAATGGATTTTGGTTTTGAAATTCAACACTCAACATGACTTATGAGTAATTTGGTAAAAGGCGGGACACATAACTCGGCAATCAAAACATAAGAGAAACTCTCACCAGACATAACATAGTAACATACCAAAGAAACAAACGCAGGCATACCTAAATCCACACGTGGGTGGCGGCGGTATACTGCAGAACAACGAATCATGTAAAACATGACCCAGGCTTTTATTACGAACAACAAAAATAACAAGATAGAGTTGCGGTCCAACTTTTTACCAAACTAGACAAGAAAGAACAACAGTTGAATGAAAATTTTGATTAAAGGGTCCATGGTGATAAGCCACGAAGAGCCTTGAAAGCGGGAATCAAGGGTCCACGGTGATAAACCGTGAAGAGCCAAGAAAGAAGGAATCAAGGGTCCACGGTAATAAGCCGTGAAGAGCCAAGAAAGAAGGAATCAAGGGTCCATGGTAATAAGCCATGAAGAGCCAAGGAAGCAAGGATCAAGGGTCCACGGTGATGAACCGTGAAGAGCCAAGAAAGAAAGAATCAAGGGTCCATGGTAATAAGCCATGAAGAGCCAAGGAAGCAAGGATCAAGGGTCCACGGTGATAAGCCGTGAAGAGCCAAGAAAGAAGGAATCAAGGGTCCATGGTAATAAGCCATGAAGAGCCAAGGAAGCAAGGATCAAGGGTCCACGGTGATAAGCCGTGAAGAGCCAAGAAAGAAGGAATCAAGGGTCCATGGTAGTAAGCCATGAAGAGCCAAGGAAGCAAGGATCAAGGGTCCACGGTGATAAGCCGTGAAGAGCCAAGAAAGAAGGAATCAAGGGTCCATGGTAATAAGCCATGAAGAGCCAAGGAAGCAATGATTAAGGAAAGGATCAATGACATGTAAAAGATATGAATGGAATGACTATGAATAGTGGGTCCATGATATATCCGAGAGGACACATCACGAAGAGCCACTCAGGGAGCAAGGGTTCATGGTGTACCTGACTGGTAGACCATGAAGAGCCAAGGATGAACAAGGATAATGACAAGCAATGGAGATGAATAGAATGAGTATGGATAGTGGGTCCGTGATATAACTCGAAAGTCAGATCACGAAGAGCCACTCGGGAAGCAAGGGTCCATGGTATTCCTAAATGGTAGACCACGAAGAGCCTTGAATGAATATAGAGGACTAATTTATTGAATGGAGAATTGATTTTTGGATTTTTTAGATTTTCCTGGAATTAGCTTTCTCTTGCCAAGAAAATTGGGAGTATGAGTTCTTCGCTGAGGATCAGACTTAAGTACTTGACGGGGCTTTCAAGTGTTTACCCTTCTTTAACAAGTGAAAAGCATTCTGCTAAGGTTTGACGGTTGTGGGAGCAAATTCTAGACTCCGCTGGGGAAATTGATTTTCTTTGGGAATTGACTCTTTTAAGAAAGAGGGCTCATTTGAAGAGCTCGGAGATTTGGCTCAAGACATGCTCGCATCTCTCTTACTTCAACTTGTTGTAAACATTGGCACTGATTGCCTTTGTATGCTTGATATCTTTTATGACGCAAGTCATAAAAGATGCCCCTAGTGTATTGTACTTCCATGACAAGAGTCTCAAGGAGAGTAGAACAAGGATAGATAAAGAAATTTTGGATTTGCATGGGTTCTTTCTTTGGAATAAAGATGGGATAATGGCTAAGCTCAAAGACTTCTCCTCTCATTGACCACTATTTGAGGTTCGCTCTTTCTGACACCAACTGCTTGAAACTTGACATATTCAGCCTGTCCGAACAGGATACCTAAACCAGGGTCTTTCATTTTGAAAGGTATACATCCCTTCCTTTCAGTGCCGGACAACTTAGACCTTGAAAGAAAACAAATATAAATGAAGGATAGACTCCCAAGGACTCTATCAAAGA